>NW_023503010.1:0-1200000 GCF_014461135.1 Mycena indigotica
CACCCTCTTGAGCAAAATCAGAGGAAATGCCCGGCCTGTTTGATGCGCTGGATTGCCCGGCTGGGACCTACACGAGCTTGATGTGTGCAAGGAAGGAATAGCTCGCAACGACACGGACCAGTTTTTGGCATGAACTACACCCGAGAATTTTCGACATCCCCAGAGACGGCTGGTGTTTTTACTGCTGCAACCCGCATGTAGGTGAATGTTTGCCGCAAAACGAATTGTGCTAAGCGAAGAACAACAGCCAAAAGTTTTCGGGTGGCACGACACTAATACCAAGACCAATTGCAAATATAAAAATATTCTCAAACCGGCCTTCTACACGACCGTCATGGCGAGGGGTCCCGGGCCCCATATCTACACGTCGGGCCTGATACCGGCCAAACTGTTTTTCGACAAGACGCCCAACATATATGCTTTACGACAATGGGCAGTACAGCCGGTCCAAGGTCATCCGCAGCTGATGAAGCACATGATCGTGTTTCTATGGGTCTGCGAGAAGAGAGGGCTAATTCAAATACCCGACGTTATCCAACCGTTGGTCGTGTGGCTGGCGATGCAGACGGAAAAACAGAACACTATCGACGCTGAGGCGAATGAAGCGAGCATAGCAGAATACCAGGCCGCAAGGGGAGGGACAGCAAACGATGCAGGATCGGACGAGGGCAACACAGGCACAAGAGAGAGAGAAGCGGAGGCAAGTACTGCGATGGATGGCCGACAGAACCTTGACGGCAGAGGCAGAGGGAGATGGTACAGAGCTCGATAGCGGTGGCGAAGCGGAGTGGAGGAAACGGCAACGTAGAAATGGTGCACTCGAACCCACAGCGCCGTCGATGATGCCAGCGCATCATGACGGGAGAGTCGATGATCGAACGAGGAAGCAGGGGAAGAGTTGACGATTCACAGTGGGGATAGCCCGACAGACGAGGAAACCGCGACTGCCCCCGGAGGACATAATGACAGTGCACAGCGAGCTTGGAGCAGTAGGAGAGGTGACGACAGAGGGGACAATGGCATGAGCAGGTGCGGAGTGAGAAAGAGACAAGACGAAGAACAAGGCGACGGCCGCAACTATGTAGTGCACAGAGCGCAAAGGCCAAGTCAAAGGAGAGACGAACATTAATAATAGACGAAAGCGTGACAAGAGCAGTGTACAACCACTACGATAATGACCTCTATGCTGGAATTACCTCTAGAACTCCTCACCGAAATCGTAAAACTTTTGCCCAGCGGCGCATTGAAGAATCTGGCGAAACCAGCCAGTTCGCATACGATCTCGCAACTCCGTGGCTGTACCGACACCCACGACTAACACGCGACGGAGACTCTGCAAAAGCCACGGCCGGATACCTAGCGAGTAACAGGTGGGTGTGCGCACATGCAAGATCACCTGGCGGCATCGCAGGACCCGAGCTACACGAAATAATGGCCAACTCAGCGAGCGACTGGGACAACCTAACGGCAATACACATCAAACTGACGGACGCATTTATTGTCTCGATGAAATACGAAGAGGAGAAGGGGACAATGAAAGCAGTGGCGCTCCTACCCAAATTGCGCCTCCTCTCGCTCGAATTCACGGAACGATGCACAGTGCGCGACATCTTGACCATCGTCGCCGAGATGCCGACTGGGGTAGAGTCTTTCATTATCGCACTGAAAGATTGTTCAAGAATGGAACTACCATGGGCAGAGGTGGTACCAGAAGCATGTTACCCGAATTTGCGCACCGGTGCAGTGACGGGAACTCGAGAGGCTAATGAGGTTCTGACGGCATTTATAATGACACTACTGGGGAAGCGTCTGGACGAATCAACCTGCAGAGGCATCGCGGAGTTGAGACTGGAGGGCTGCTATACAGAGGGTCTACTGGAGACGATGAAAAAGTGCAACGGACTCGGGGCTCTGGACATCGCGGCGTCTGGAAGGAGTAGGACGAAATGCAGAGGCGTTCGAAGGATTGTTCCGTGTCCTTGGACAACTGAAAAGACTGTCGGTGACGGACGACTACACACTACAGCAACTGACAAAACACACAAACCTGGCTCACCTCCGCCAAATCCACATCGGCGCACTAATCACCACACCGCTGTGGCCACGGGAGGACAAGCTACCCGTTCATCGCGTTAAAATACTACTACAGAGCACGGAACACAAGCTGGGTGATCTGACCGAGCTGACGATTTGTCTGCACCGATGGGATAGCATAGGAAGGAGATTGATAGAGGGACTGGAGGCAAAAAACGTGAAGCCAAAATTGTGCAACAGACTGAGGGTGTGCTCGGGAGACCCCTGCCTGTACGTGAGTAACCCATGGATCTGAACAGACAGTAGAGGCGAGGGCGACAACGGCACGGCGGCGGCGATGATAGGCCGGCGGCGATGGCAAAAGCCACGTGACAACGAGAGCCATCTTACGTAACAGATTGTTTTGGAGGAGAAAAAAGCTTGCTCTTGCCATGTTGTCAATCGACAGACTACCCGAAGAGACGCTACGAAAGATCACAAAACTACTACCCCTATACGCCCTCCGAAATCTGGCCCGAGTCTCACGTTTCTGGTTACGAGTGACGGCCGCGGAACTGTATCGACAGACTACACTGCCGCACGGGAGGTTCAAAAGGCCGCCTTAAAGCTCTTGGGCGCCGACAGTGGTCCAAGACTTCACGTTCAATTGCTACTGGCGTCAGCGGGCCCTCACCTACGCAACAGCATAGCGAAATGTGATAGCAAGGGATGGAAAAACTTGTCAACCATGTACCTGGAATTCGTAGAGGGGACGAGTTGGCCCAGAGGCCAAGTTATTGCGGCACGTAGGCGAGAACATCCCGAAGCTTGAACACCTCTTCTTGCATTTCACTAGCGACTACGACTACACGATCAACCAGGTGTTACGAATCCTGATAGACACACCCTCCCAACTCCGTTCACTAGGAGTGCACATAGAGATACACGCTCCCGAGAGAGGAGGCCATAAAAGCGGCGGACCGACGAGGATCGTATTGCCTAGACTGGAGAGGCTGAGCTTGTTGGGCATCGGTATAGGAGCGCTCTCGGCAGCCTGTGCGGCGGCGAAGGGGTGGTGGACCTGGAAGTTGGCCCGTGGATGAGAGCATTGTGCATCGGAGGCGAGTGGACTGCCGACACAATAAGACTACTGAGACACATAGGCGGAACTGTGGAGGCACTGGACGCGAGAGAAGCGTGGTGCGAAGAAACAAAGGTATCGGTCGAAGGTCAATGGGTTACAGCAGTGCCGAGGCTGAAAGAAATAGCGGTAGAAGATGAAAGCATGCTCGAGATGCTGGCGAGTGACGGAAGCAACCTATCGTGCATCTCGCATGTTCACTTCGGGCCATACAAAAGGAGAGAATACGGGCCACCGGGGCTGCCAACCAACGACGTGAAAGAAGCACTACTAGCGGCGAAAAGATGGTGCAAAGGGGCGTGCGTGACGATGTGCGTGCATACATTTGAGGAAGGAGAAATGGAACTACGGCACCGGCTAACCGCCAGAGGGCTACCGCGGGCAATATCGCACGACTTCAATGGGCATGCGCAAATAAGGTGCGGTGCCGATCGAGTCGAGTTTGGCGGCATATTATCGGCTAACGTACCCGGACTATGAAGGGGAAGAAGAGGAGGGTGACGCTGGTGCGTCGACAGAAGAAAGCGAATAGACTAGATACCAGTCAAATTAGAGTGAAGCTGAATTAATTGCAACAGGGGCGCGTCGCCAGAGGGCAAGCAAAGAAGTGCGGCAAACGTGACAATTGCCGACGTGACGGGGGTCACAAAAGAGCGGCAAAAAGAAAAAAGGGGAAAGCTATCAGAGAACAAAAACAAAAAAAAGAAGTCTCGTTTGTCTGCCATGACCTCGCTCACACACCTGCCGAATGAGCTGCTCCTGCATATAACAACGTTCATACCACTATACACCCTGGCAAATCTAGCACGGGTGTCTCGTTTCTGGCGACAAATAGCGACACCGGCACTGTACCGAGAGACAACCGTGTCAAAGGGTCGACCGGGGACGGGAAACACTGAAACTGCTACAGAAGGAGGTGTGGGTGAAGGCACACGTCAGAACGTTATTGGCGTGGATGGGAACGACGCTGAGAAGGAGCATAAAGAAGAATCCAGAGGATTGGTTGAAACTGACAACGCTGCGCATCAAACTGTGGGTCCCGACTTATGACCAGCAAGGAGCGGTGGAGCAGAGAGACCTAATGACGAGTCTCAACGGACTGCCGAGGCTAGAGGAACTATGGCTGATATTCTCTCGGCACTACGGAATTCGTCAAATCATCGATGTCCTCTTACACATCCCATGGAAGCTTACGACACTCTCAATCCTCATCGAAAACTGCCTGATCGACGTCGATTCGATTGACATAGGAGAGGAGCCAATAGGAAGAGTGCCGCTGCCACACCTCGAGAGCCTGAGTTTGCGAGGGGAAGACGGAGACGGAATGCACCAATTCTACATGGTACTGTTTGGGGACTACATCGACCTACAGGTGGGCCCATGCCTGAAGAGACTCATGGTCGGAGGAGAATGGTCAAACGCGTTGGTGCGAGTGATCGAGCAAGTGGGAAAAGGGGTAGAAACGCTGGATATCAGCGAACTATTGTGGTCAAGGCTGGATAGCGGCGAGTGGTGGCAACGCCTGAGAGAAGCTGCGCCAATGGCCACAGAGCTCGTGGTAAGGGACGAGGTGACACTACGGGCTTTGGCAAAGCGGGCCGACATAAGCAACCTGAAGCACGTCCACATAGAAAAGGTGACGGCAAAGTACACGGCCAGGCAATACGACCGAAAGCCACTCGATAGACTGAAGAACACAATGAGAAAGATGCAACGGCGAAATGAATCAACAACAATCAGCGTATGCTTACACCGACTGGACCACCGTCTAAACGAACAGGAGATACGAGAACGCCTGACAGCGAAGGGACTGCCAAGAAGTGCAGAAGGTCGCATCACAAGCATATGCCGCGGCGAACCTTGTCAGAAAGAAAACGAATGGGCGACGTACAGAAGGTTAACAAAACCTGAGTGGAGCACAGAAGAAGAGTCGGAGAGTTCGGAATCAGAGGGGGAAAATAGCACAGATGTACGGTCTCCTATGAGTGACTGAAGATATCAACGGGTCTCACGTTGTAGCTGCGGCGGCGGCGGCGGCGGCGGCGGCGGCGGCGGCGGCGGCGGCGGCGGCGGCGGCGTGGATTTTAAAGTGTGACAGGGACCACAAGATACCGTAAGACTGAAGATAGCCACGACTTGAAGCATGGCCTCGCCGAGCTACTTACCGAAAAGCGTCATCACAGAAATCTTAGCAATGCTACCCCATTACGCCCGTGCAAATCTCGCGCGCACATCGAAAGCCTGGTATTCAACAACTGCTGCATCACTGTACCGACACCCGGTAATATTGAAAGGCCACTCAGTGACGACAAGAATAAACCGCATAAAAGAGGCAAGCCGATGCAAAAAGCTGGGCGGAGACACTGCTGGCATCGATGGATAACAAACTGCTAGAACTGATGAATGGCGCCGAAGATAAATGGAAGAACCTGCACACGATTTCCCTCGAAGTTTACAGTCGGTCGGACGCAGAGGACGAAGATGCGCTAGAGGAGGAAACGATGGAGTGCGTGGGCAACCCGCCAAGCCTAAGGGAACTACGCCTGCATTTCTGTGGACTACCGAAAGTCGATCAAGTTCTACACATCCTATTCCACACACCACGAAAAATCGAATGCCTTTGTGTTCACGTTCGTGGCTTCCAAATAACCGACTCGGAGGAGAGCTCATGGAAACCGGACGCACCCGAATTCTATCTTCCTGAGCTGAAAAGCCTAAGCTTGCTTGGGGGGGTATAACGGGGAAATGGAAGTGTTTTACGAGAAGCTGTTCGGCGGGACGACGAGTCTACGAGTCAGTGACCAACTCAAGTCACTGGCAATAAGCGGAGAAGTGGGCGCAGGTACGCTGAAGGTGCTCAAATGTTCAGGGAAGGAGATAGAGAAACTGGACCTGCGCGAACTACACACGGGCTGGTACCATACACAAGTCACGACAGGTGCGATTATTGCGGCAGCACCGAAAGCGAGAGAGATACTACTGCATGACAATGACCTGCAGAGGCTCATCCAGGAGGGGACCGACCTGACTCGAATACAACATATCCACGTAGACGACATGGCATACCCTTTGACGACCGCTTACAGAAGCCCATTCGGAAGAATAACGAAGTTGTTGGGCTGCGCAGAGAAGCTACAAATATCAACGACCCTCGGCATGTGCATACACGAAGTAACAGCGAGCGAGGAGGAGCTGCAAGACCGGATGGCGGCGAAAGGGGTGCCGAGGGAAGTAAGGAGCCGACTGAAAGTATTGTGCTTCGGGAGACCATGCAGATACGAGAGTTTTGGTACAATAATGGGGCACCTAGCTGAGGAGGCATGGCAGGACGTACCGGAGGACGAAGGGACGGAAGACGATAGCGAAAGCGACACGTAAAGGCTTAGGGTAGCAGATACAAAAAAACAAGATGTGTACAAAGTACTGGGGAATGTCCCAGCAAGGGGCGGCACTATGTTGCCTGTCACGGACAGTGCCGCTGTGAAACCTTGTAACAAGCGATCGATTACGAACGAAAATCCCAAAACTGCGATTGCCGCGCCTGGAAGATCTGAACAAAGATGAGAGTAGCGAGAAGAGAGGGTATGTATGGTGTGACGGCGGCCACGTGATCTGACTGTCGTCTGCCGCCATCTCCATCTCCCGCTGGCACAACAAACATCTGCCTTTCATTGAAGTGACTGCCCCCAGTATCGAGTGTTAATGGCTGCAATACAAGACCTACCGCCAGAGCTCGGATTGCGAATAATAAGACTGCTGCCGCCCGCGGGACCTTGTGAATTTGGCATGCACGTCAACGGAATGGGAGAGGACGACAATAGCAGAGCTCTATCGAAACACCATACTTCGGAAAGAACCAACAGGAAGTACGACGCTAGAACGCATGGCGAAACGCAGGTGGATGAACGCTCTTGTCAGAAGACTGCTAGTTTGTTCCTCCGACAGCCTACGGGCGGCATTGATGAGTGGCCAGGAAGACTGGAGAACCCTAACGACGGTGCACATATCGTTCGACGCACAGACACAAGAATCAATGCAAATGCACACAGGAAGGAGGACAATAGAGTGCTTGTCGAATATAGAGACAGTGAAAAATCTCGGACTACGATTCAAGGGAAACCACACGATCGTGGAGATTCTCAGACTCGTAATCAAGACGCCCTCCCAAATCCACTGCCTGACAATCGACATTGGAGACGCAATCGCCGAGGGAGATTTCGGAGAAACAATTTGGCCCGCGACCACACTCCCGAGGCTGCAGGAACTCAGCTTACGGGGCACATTCGCAGACATTATGAACGAATTCTACCTCAAACTATTCGGAGACCGCGCCAATCTACAAGTGGGCAACGAACTGAGAGCGCTCTTACTCTGCGGAACGCTGACGGACGGTGCACTGAGAGTACTGGAACGAGCGGGGGGCGAACGTAACGAAATTAGACATCCACCTGGTGGATATATGGGATGAAGAGGACATGGTGCCACTGGGCTGTGTCACGAGAGCGGTGCCCAGGTTGGAGGAACTTGTCGTAGACGGCGCTGAGACCCTACGTGCTTTCGCGATTGAAGGAATGCCTTCGAGTGTACGCAACGTCCACATCGCAAACGCAGGACCACAACAATGGCGGCGAAGGAAGAGAGGAGATTAAACAGAGAGTTATCGGCAGTGCTGGGAACAATACGAGAAGAAATGCCCTCAGCGAGGACGAGCGTCATCCACCGACCGATGGAGATAAAGCAAGGGATAGAGCAACAGCTGTGGAGTATATGTCGAGGTAGTCCATGCGATTATGACCCACCATGGGGAACATGGGAATGAAAAAAAAAACTTACCAGGCAAATGTATGACATAGACGAAAATAAGATAAATTAAAAAATGGTGTGACGGTGACAGAAGGCCAACGTCTTGCCAACATGACATGGAGCGGCGTCCTACCGCCAGAGCTGAAAATGACCATCGCAAAGCTACTGCCCGGGTACGCCTTGGCCAATCTAGCACGGACATCAAAGGAATGGCGGAGAGCGACAACAGCTGAACTCTACCAAGACGTGGTGCTGGCCAACGAGGCACATAGTGGCGAAACCCTGAAGTACATAGAGAGAGATAAATGGGCGAAGAGCTGCGTCAAAAGTCTGTTAGCTTGTATGGACCAAGACCTTAAGCTGGCAATCACCACAGCCCCGGAAGACTGGAGCAACCTATCGACGCTGCGAATCGAAATGAGCGGGCCCAGTTACTGCGATGTGCCGATGTGGATACAAAGCGCAATGGTAAACTGTACCACAGTCATGCCGAAACTGGAGAACCTGACGTTGCATTTCGTATGTGGGTTCCAAATCCAAGAAATTTTCGAAATTCTTGGAAACATCCCGAGACGTATACTATCACTATCCATTCACATCGAGAGCGGCAACGCAGGGGACGAAACTAACGACACACACGGACGGGAAAATGCGATCGTGCTGCCGCGCCTGCGAGAGCTGAATCTAGTGGGCACCTCTGACGACATCATGGACCAGTTTTACCTCGGGATCTCAACCGACACAAGCCCACTGCATGTCAGCGAAGAACTCAAAGCGATGACCATCTGCGGCAACATTGCAAGCGGCGTGACAAGGCTGACGGAGAACCTGGGGGCCAGTGTGAGAAGCTCGACATCCGGCTGCTGAAAGTGCTCGGCGAAGCGAAACACAGAGCCACTGCGAAGAATTGTGGGCGCGATGTCATCCCTTAAGGAACTGATTGTGGATAACGACTATTCACTACACGTACTAATGAGGAAGGTGAATATATCGCGCGGCGTCACGTGCACGTGGGCAACATCCCGCCAGAGCCTGGGCGACCCGCTAGCGAGGCCAAAACAGCGGCAAGACTGAGGGCGTTGCTGCTAAAAGCAGGAAAGCACATGCCTGACGCAACAGTAAGCGTATGCGTTACACGAATGGAGATGGGGCGACGCCGACATAAGGGAACGCATGGCAGCAAAGGGACTACCTGAAAAACTCGACCGATCCCTGTCGAATATCTGCACGGGTGCCCCATGCAAATACGAGTCATCTTTGGAACTATACGAACGGCTGGTACAACGAGACTGCAAAGAGGAGGAAGACTGGGACGAGGGCTCAGAAGAAGACAGCGCATAGACAGTGAGTGTAAAAATGAAATAAAATTGGTGTAACTGTCGAAAAACGACAAGAGTCAGAATGCCGCTTGCCGCTTGCCGCTTGCCGCTATGTGAGCGTGACGCACAAACTTGTAACCCAACCAATTTCATACCGTCGCCCGCGTGAAATGGAGAGTCTGCCGACAGAGCTTGGGACAATGATCCTAAGGCTTTTGCCTCTATACGCACTGAGGAATCTGGCACGGACATCGAAAGCGTGGCGGAGAACGACAGCGCCAGAGTTGTATCAAACGCGATTCTGTGGGACAGCGGAACGGGCGGGCCACCCAACGTTCAAATACTGGGAAGACAACACTTGGGTGCGACAGTACACGGAGACTCTACTGGCTTACTTCAGCGAAAGCCTACGTGTTAGCTTGAACGCGTACGACGACTGGAAGAAGTTATCCACCTTCCACATCGACTTGGTCAACGAGACTTACTCGAAGAGGATCGCGGACGTTCAAAGCCAACTGATACACGACATGGGGCGCATTCCTACACTGCAATCCCTAACTATGCAGTTCATCTGGGACTACGCAGTGGAGGACATATTGGGAATCATCAGCCGCTGCCCGGGAAAATCCGAACTCTAGAAATACACATCGAAAGAGCTCGGGCCCGTTATCGAAGCCGCGAGGGACGCCGACAATCAACTCCTGTGGAATTGTACCTACCAGAATTAGAATCTCTGAGTCTTATGGGTGCGTTCGAAGACCTAACGAATGAGGTGTACACAAGACTATGCGGCAAGGACGTGCAGCTCCGAGTGGGAAACAAAGTCCAAACGTTGACACTCTCTGGTTCTAGACTGCATGGACCGATGAAGATACTCGAACGAGCAGGGCAAAATGTGACGGCTTCGACATGCGATCGACAGAGGTTGGCATAGGACACCAGGACAGTGTGAGGTTCGATGAGGTGATGATGAGACGCGTACCACAGCTACAAGAGCTAATCATCGGCGGACGACATGGCTCTCATGTTGCTCGCGGCAGAGAGCGACTTGTCTGGCTTGCGACATATTCACGTGGCGAACGTGCCAGGGGAGAAAAGGGCAGCCGGTATTTGACAAGAATCCGATAGACAGGCTAGCGGAGAGTATTATAGAGATGAAGCAAGCGCACGCGGAAACAGATGCGACACATGTCGCATCTGGTGCGATCAGCGCCATCAAAGGTGTCGTGTTTTGTGCCGCCCGCACAGATGCGACATGTCGGAGGGTGTCGCACCTGTTTCAGCACTGAGGAGGGAAATGGGAGGGTGTTACGGGGTGTGTGACACCCTCCTTTTTTTTTCCCCGCCACTATCCACCATAGCAGACCGTCGTGCAGGAATGCCGCCCCCGATGCGCTCGCCCGACGAGGCGGCGCTTATCAACGCACAGCCTTACGGCGTTCTTATCGAGTTCCGGGACAGCGTACGTCATGACATGACACCTGCTTACGCGTCGACACGTTGCTCACTTTCCTCCTCAGGTCTTTGCACCAGCCTACGTTGCTTCCAACCCCGACAAGTTCCTCGGTGTCGATTGGATCGACATTGAGGAGCTTCAAAAGTTCCTTGCCCGTACTGGCCGAGTATCCATCCCTCAGCCAGGTGTCGTCAAGACAGAACCTAGCCCACCTCTGCTTCCACCAGCACCCCAAATCGGGCGTGTGATCCTCGAAAACGGCAACGAGGTGATCGACATCTGCTCAGACTCCGACAACGACGGTCTAATCGCCGACCAGGGTGTGTCTGCTCTTGTCTCAGCTTCTCACACTGATTTTCGCGGTAGATGTGCCGAGCTCTGCCCCAAATAGCAGTCCTGTGATTGCTGGTGGACGATCGCGCTCGGTGGCCATCGAAGACATGGTGGATGAGGAAGAAATTGCGGAGCAGGCACGTCCTACCCTTCCGAAGAGCTCCCGGTACATCTTTGAAGAGTGTGCGTACCAGCTTAATTTTATATTTAGCCGTGCTAATGTACTTCCAGCGGCGCCGGACTTGTCATCTCCATGCCCTCCGCCCAGCAATCGAGCCAAGAAGGCCTCAACGCTCAATCTACCCACCCTGCGCCTACCGAAGCGTGTCACGGCCGAGCAAGTCGACGAGCCCTGTGATTCAGACACAGACGGCGAGTTCTTACCCCCGGACGCGAGACATATCCTCGAGAATGGCGCGTAAATCATCATATAACTCAATTCTGTCTGATCTTGTCAACAGTCATTCGCGCACCAGATGGACATCGCTCGCCTGCCGCCTTTAATTCCGTCGATGGATGGCGTGTTTCCGAAACCGACTGGGCGCAGGCTGGCTTCAAATCCTTCATCCTGGATGAAGAATTCCAGGTCACACGCAATCGCACAGTCCAACGGGTCGAATACCTATTCGGGCTCCCACCGTATTTCCCGATTCCCGATCCATCGACTGACACAGCATTTGTCGTCGATCTCGACTCTTCCTCGTACGACTTCGTAGAAGCTAACGGTGAACGCTACACCATTGACGCCTTAATCAAGAACCATGTATCCATTCCCTCTTGCCGGTTTATTCGACCTGACAGCCTCTAGGACAACGATTCGTGGAAGGGGACCACTGGAAGCGCCGATACCAATGTGTGGGTCAACTTCCCCGGTGGCGAGCGGCATTTGTGTCGCCGCTCACGCCTACGTTGCAAAGGTATGGATGCTCTTCTGCTCAATACATCGATTGACGAGTTCTAAGGCGGATTTGCTTGTCGTTTTGTTGACCCCGAGTTTGTCAAAGTCGACCGGCGCTACTTCGACGCAACCGTCGCCCAGAAGGTATTCTCAACTCAACGTTGCGCTCAAGCGATGGCTGGGTCTACCGAGGAGCATCGCGTTGCAGAGTATGTCGCTACCAACAGCTGGCTTGCCTGTACTAATGGTTTTAGGGCGGTTACGGCGATCCGGAGCAAGAAGTGCAGCGCAGTCGATAAGCACGGTAATATATGCACTGGCATTCCAATTTTAAGGGAGAATCGAGTGCGTACTGCTCTTTTGCTTGCCTTTGTTTAACAAGTCTTTCAGGGAGAATTCGGAGGAAAATGGCGAGTCGATTGTAGCGGTCGTACGACCGCCTTCGATAGTGGCCACTTAGTCCATCCAATCAACGTCAATCAAGACCTGTTTATTCGTGCATTCCATGCAATGCCAATGAGTCATGACCGCTCTCGCGACACGAAGCCCTGCGGTCGTATTGTCCACCCCACGACTGGGAATAAGGGTCAGAAGAGCTTTGGTATGTCAATCTTTTTCGTTTACTGGTACCAATTTGATTGATCCTTTAGCGCATACTCATATTATTGACGGCATATCTCTGGATGCCCAAGTTGTCGCCTACCCATGCAAAGCCGAGCGTACGATATTCGTTCCGGTTGACCCGTCAGTCCGCAAGGCGATGTTACTCCACCTGGCTGTGCGGCCACATGAACATCTTCTCCCGGCGTTCACGAAGAAGACCATCTCCGCCACAACCCTTTACGAGGACTGTGTTGTGGCAGCTGGTACGACCGCCGCTACTCCGGCCAAGGTCGACGCAGGTATATCTTTGCTTTATATTTGTTACCGTCATTGCTGAGCATGTTATAGCGCCATCAACAACTCTTCTTTTGAACGGCAAAACTCCCGCCCAGGCCGCTCCAGCACTTCAGTCGAGAGTTCTCAAAAACAAAATTGTGCGTGATGTCAAAAAGAAGGCTCACCCCCACGGACTCGGTATCGAGGGTAGGGTATCTTTTTCTTTCTAATGCTGAATTACAAGCTAAACTCTTGCAGGGGCACTCCATCTTTACCGTCAAGATGGTGATCGAGACCTTGAGGATCGCTATGTCCAGCGTTTCGTCACCCTTGGCTCCGAAGGCACCATCATCCTGACTGCAGTCCCCGGTCTGCTGAAGCTGCTCGACGATGAGAGCGTCAATAGCTTTGAAGCTGACACGACATTCAAACGTGTATGCGGCGACATGAACGAGCTGGAGCTTGTCACATTCTTCAAGCCGCTCAATCGTGGTGAGTAGCTCTATTGCCTTAGATTTCATTATCTCAACTTCCATTTAGCGCTCACTATTGCCCGGGCATACGTTGACCGCGCCTCAGCTGATTTCTTCGAACGCGTATTCGATGAAATCAACTCATTCAAGCGCGAGTTAACTGGGAAACCTATTTCCTTCAAAGCCCCTTATGGGGGGGCAATATTATCGCGTTTAACTCGGATATGGAGTCCGCGCAGGTTCTTGGAGCCACACGCTCATTCCTCAAAACCAATGTCGAGTCCCACAGTGGTATTCGTTCTGATATCACTCCTCAAGCTGCGGCCCCGTTCCTCGTTAAGCTCTGCATGGTTCATTTCAAACGGTGCGTGTTGTCCTGCGTCTACTGTCATACCTGATAAGTTCTCTCCAGTGGTATCCTCGACTTCAAGTCATTGGTTAGTCCGTCAGACTTCGCGCGCCTCCTTCATGCTGCCGAAGCGATCAAGTCGCCCGAGACTCTGGCGGCATTTTCTGACTTCATCCGCAACCTCCAAATCAAAAGGATCCAAGGTAAGTTCCCCACTCACCTATTGAATCTCTTGTCTGAATGCGAATAGACTGGTGGGACCACAAGGAGATGTCCGATTGGATACTCCCGTGTCTTGTCAAGTCGTTATCGCCGATCGATGCTGATGATTGGGATGCGACACCATCAACAACGAACACTGGCGAGGCCCAGCACCATTGGACCAACCAGCAAACCGGCACTAAGTTGGCGCTAGTCGAAGCTATTGAAAGGTGAGTTCTCCGCCGTTCTATTGCTCCTCAATCAAGTCTCATGAGTGCTGTCACAGCGCTCGAGCCGTTGACTTACGAGCGTGGTCCGAAGTCGAGTTCGCAGTCAACACCGGAATTATGATGAATCCTTACAACGGAGCAACCCAACGCCTTGCCCGCACTCTAACTCGGCATGCCACAGCCATACGCAAGTACCAAGAGGCGGAGCAACGGGCAGTGGCAGCAACGGAGCTCGATGATGAGTTGGAGACAGCAAAACAGGAACAGAAGGCGGCGGCGGAACGAGTGAAAGAGTTGAAGGCGCAGAAGTCAGCGGGGAAAACACTGGGCAAGAAGTCGAAGAAGCTCGCAGGGGATAGTTCGTCCGGGCGCGTGAAGTCGAAGCTCAAAGGTGTGTTTCCGAGCACTGTCCGATTTGTCCCTGTCTTGACGACACCTCAAGCGCCATCTATTGCATTGCAGAACACGAACAGCGATTTGGGTATTGCACCGGCACTCACGGTCACTCACGGTCAGGCTCCCACCCCCGCTTTAGTCCTCCCGGACATGTTCTTTACAACCCCGACCCCTGCCCTGCAGCCTCCCCAACAGCTTCCGAATGCCATGCCCGCGCTCGAATCC
Source organism: Mycena indigotica (assembly GCF_014461135.1). NCBI lineage: Eukaryota > Fungi > Basidiomycota > Agaricomycetes > Agaricales > Mycenaceae > Mycena > Mycena indigotica. The sequence goes on from NW_023503010.1 coordinate 14,717, forward strand.
GACTATGGTGCACTTCCCTTCATGTACAATAACGACACCTTCGATTTGGTCCAATATGACGCCGACGCAGGGCCATTCCCGGCTGGCTCGGGCTTTGAGCAGCAGGCGCAGCTTGATGACGCAACCTATGCCCAGCTGCTTGCATCGGTCTTGGCCGCGGAAAACCACCATGACAGTCATCCGGGCGGCGCTGTCCGGCGAAGGCGGCGCCGAAGCTCCTTGGATGCCGTTTGTCGACGCCGTGCAGAAGGACTCGAACTATTACCTTCTGCCGTCCCGTCCCAGTCCATCCCCGCCACCCATGGAAGAGTATTTGGCTAAGGCTCCGCCGTCGCGCAAGCGGAAAGCTGAGGTTGACCTCAGCTTGATCTTATCACCCAACGCTACTCGTCAGCGTCGGAAGCCTGTGCGCGCGCTGATGCAAATGCTTAAGCAAGTATGATGTTCTTGTTACTGGTCAGTGGTTACTGTGTACTTACGTAGTCGAGTTCGATGTACTTAGTTAACATGACTGGGAATGAGAATGTGTCGCATCTAATCTGTGTGTCGTATCTATTTTCGAGGGGTGGGTGTCGCATTTGATGCAAAGTGTCGTATCTGTTATGACGTGTCGCATGTGATCTTGCGTGCGTTGGCTTCATCTAGTATGTCCCGGCTAGCGGAGATGCTAGAAGAATCCGCACCATCGATAGGCGACGCGACAGTGAGTGTGTGTATGCACGAGCTGAGGTCCACGAAAGAGGAAGTCCGCGACCGGCTGGGTGCAAAGGGGCTAGCGAGAGAGATCTTAGCGCGACTGGTGGATGTGTGCGGCGGGAATAAATGCAACTACGAATCATCGTGGACAACTCACAATCGGCTGTCGAGACGCAAATACACAGAGGAGACATACTGGGACGACTCGTCAGACGAAGACGAATGAGCAGCGGCAAAAGGCGGCGGCGGCGGCAGAATCGGCGGCGGCGGGCGCGGCGGCGAAAGGGGGAAAGATAAAAAAAGAGCAAAATACAAGACGGGGAGCGACAGACAGAAGCAAAAATAGAATGAATGTCAAGTAGAGAATAGAAGAAACGGAAAGTAAAATAACAACAGAGATAAAGTCCTGGCCAACACGTGACGGCGCGAAGCATGCCGACGATCTACGACCTGCCACTAGACATTGCCAGCAGTATCAGCGAATTACTACCACTGTATGCGCTGAGGAACCTAGCGCTTACCTGCACGGCCTGGCGAATCGCTACGACAGCACAGCTTTACCGGCATACAGTGATTCCCGACGGGACTTCTGGAGACGCGACAATGGAATATCTCCGGAGAGATAAATGGGCCAGACGCCATGTCCACACATTGACAGCGAAATTCAGACAAGAACTAAGCCTGTCACTGGAGGAGTTCCCCAAGAAATGGAAAAACCTAACGACTCTGCGACTGGAAGTTGCGCGACAAACTGGCGAAGATGCCTGCGCGGGCTTATTGCTTTCAGGCACCGACCGGCTTCCAAAGCTAGAGAATTTGTGGATACTGTTCACTGGTGCCTATACGTGCGAAGAGATTTTCGAGATGATAGTGCACGTTAGCTGCCGAATCCGCTGTCTGGCTATCCACATAGAGGGAGCGACGAGCAACAACAAACGCGGGCGAAAACCAACGACTGGCAGCCGCACATTGGAGCTACCGAACCTGCAGGCTTTGAGCCTGCTGGGCAACGACAACAGGTGCATAGACGAATTCTACTTGGGCTTCTTCGGCGACTATTTGGACACACAAATCGGCGAGCAGCTGCGAGCGCTAGCCATCTGCGGAAATTTCGGGTGCGGAGTAGAGAGAGTACTAGAGAGAACGGGGGGAAAGTTGAGGGAATTGGACATCCGACACTTACCCGTACTAGAAGATAAGAGTGGAGCAGAGACGAAGAAAATAATCGACATGGTGCCCTCGCTCACGGGACTCACAGTTAGCGACGACTACTCGCTACGCGTGGCTTCAAAAAGAGTATGCCTGGCAGGCCTGGAACACGTCCACGTGGCGACGATCCCCAACGAGGCGAGCTGGCCGCGTCATGAACAAAAACCCATCGACAGACTGAAGACGCTACTGGTCAAGGTGGACGACCGCATGGGGCCTACGTGTAGCGTGAGCGCTTGCATGCATAACGCCAAAGCAGGCGCTAGCGAGATACAGAAAGACTGGGAGCAAAAGGACTGCCGCGGGGCCTGGAGGAGCGACTGACGGACATATGCACCGGCGATCCCTGCAGTTACGAATCGACATGGGCCGCGCACTACCGACTTGCTGACAGACAATGGCCAATAGCGGTTGAAGATTGGAACGAGGCTGAAGCTTGGTCAGATTAATGCAACCTAGCGTGGGAGAAAGATGTATAATAACAAAACAAGGCAATGTAGGAAGTGAAGTGCAAAAGTGCCTGTGTAAGCGGCATAAGGGCCAGAGGTAACGGAAGGCGGCACAGCGGCAGTGATCGGCAAGAGGAGTAACCGCAAATAGAAGTACTGACACGAGACTGGTAACGTAAGAACGCCTTGACACTTTGCCATGACCATCTACTGCCTACCCGCTGAGCTAGCTCTGGAAATAGCAAGCCTAGTGCCTCGTTACAGTCTGGCGAACTTGGCATTAACGTCCCGGTTCTGGTACGAAATAACAATCCAGGAGATGTACCGACACGTGATACTGCCAATTGGAAGGAAGGGAACCGCAGGTTGGGGGCACTTGGCAAAAACGCAATCGACCAGAGCGCACGTGCGTTGGCTAGCGACTTGGATGTGCGACGACATCTGGAGACAGATTGGCGAAGGGCCTGCCGACTGGAATAACTTGGCGTCAATGTGGCTACATTTGCCACGACGAACGCAATGCACTCGGAGGCAAGCGGGCGCCGTGATGAAAGCTCTCGGGAGACTCACAAGTCTACAAACACTGTTACTGCACTTCGACGGGCACAAATACTCTATGGGGGACATAGTGGACCTGACCATCAACTGCCCACCACAGCTACGATCCCTCACCATCCACCTGCCAAACTGCGTCAAGACACCACTACAGAGTCAAGGGAAGCGACCGCCAAGCGCGTTGCAGTGGGAAGGACTAGAAAGTCTGACGATAGCAGGCGGAGACGAGAACACGCTGACAGAGTTTTACCACGAGTTATTCGCGGACTGGGTGGACGTGCGCGTAGGACCAAACCTGAAAACGATATCACTGGATGGCAATACAGAGTCAAGAGTGATATTGCACGTACTAGAAAGGACAGGGGCATGGGTGTCAAGACTGGACATACGCGGGGTGCGGATGGAACGGGCGGGTGGGGAAGCGAGCTTATACTTGGCCGAAATGCTGAAGGGGCTACCAAAACTGGAAGAATTGGTCGTGGATAGTGACTATGCGCTGCGCATTTTGGGAAGGTCTACCGACCTCTGCACCCACGACACATCCACGTCACACGCATTGCGGTGGACGACGGAGGAAACGACAGCGCCGCCAAAGTCCCAACAAGACGATTGGCTAGCCTGCTGAAGAATGTAAAGAAACGGGCGTCAAAGGCAACAGTTGGCCTCTGCCTTCACGGGGTGGGTGCGAGCGCAAGGGAAATAGAAGAGAGGTTGGCGGGTATGGCGGGGTGGGTGACGTGACGTGAACGACTGGTGAATATATGCTTTGGCCGTCCATGCGGAGAAGAATCGACATACGAAAGGTACCTACGAGTAATGGAGCAGCAGCTGGAGGAATCCTCAGGATGGGGAGACACGGACTGAAAAAGGGAAGACATTGTATGTTATTATGACAACGATCGTCAGTGACTGCCGCACAATTGTCGGCAGTGATGCGTGAGGCAATGGTCGGCAGACAGACAATATGGTAAACTGATGACCAAAGCAGGATAACTCAAGGTATTACGACCATGACCTGGAAGGAAGTACCTATCGAGGTCGCAACCACAATAACGAAGCTGCTACCACCGTACAGCGTACAGAATCTGGCACTTGCAAACCGATTCTGGCATAGCGCGGCATTACGAGAGCTATACGAGCACACGACACTGATACGAGGCCCGAAAGGAAGGAAAGGCTGGGAGCACTTCGACCGAATGCCATCTACAAAACGGCATGTAGAATCATTGACGACATGGGTAAATCCAAGACTCGCGGAACACATCTGGAGGGCTGGCGACGAATGGGTAAAGCTAAAGACGCTACACTTGGAACTGCCACAGCCGGTGGTAAACGACCCTTCGGTAATCCAGGCATTGAACAAGATCCCAAGCTTGGAAGAACTCTGCCTGCACTTCACCGACGACTACTCTATACCGCAAATCCTCGAAGCTGTGGTACAAAGTCCTAATCAACTACGACACCTCGCAATACATATCCCGGACTGCCCCGCCAGCGCCCTGTACTGCAAGGGTCCAATTGGAACAAAAGTGAGATGGAATAGTCTAGAGTCACTCAGTATCATGGGCACCGACGACCGACCATTGTCCGAATTTTATACGAAGATGTCGGGCGACTGCGTGGACATGCGAATCGGACCTCAGCTCAAAAGCATAACGCTAAGCGGCAAGCTGTGCACGGGTGCGATGGGAATACTGGAAAGATCGGGAGGCCACGTAGAGACTCTGGACATCCGTGACTGCGCGACGCAGTTTGCGGGAGAAGACATGGTAGCAAAAGGGGGAAGAATAAAACGCCTCTTACCGCAACTGAAGCGTATAGTGGTGCTAACGCCAGGAGCGCTGAAGGACGTCGGGAGAGCAATAGACATCACCAGGCTGGAGCACATCCACGTCGAATGCTTGCCCCTCGAGTGGTATGGACAAAGCGCAGCAAAGTGCCGGTGGACCGCTTGATTGGCCTACTGCGTAAGACATGTCAAAGGGGCAAAGGGGGAACACTGAGCGTGTGCCTGCACGACTTCAGACCGGAAGGGCAGGAGTTGGACGCACGGATGGCTAGCAAAGGGGTACCAGCAAATACACGGGCACGCCTAGTGGAAACGTGCTTGGCCAGGGCTGCAAACACGAAACGTCCTGGCAGAAATACCACAGAGTAACGGGAGGAATACCAGAAGAGCCAGGAACACTGGAAATGTCGACAGATGAAGATAATGCGGACGAGTAAGGACGAAACAACAAGGTAAAACAGTTTCACTAGGGAATTCCATAGTGTTATTACACAGCCTGAGGGCGAGGAGAGGGCGGATTGGGACAACACGACACTGTATTTTATTGTACATGATTACTCACGCTAATGGTTTGTAAACGGATTAGAGTTCGGCCAAAGGACTTACCGCAGTGAAGGGTGCCGCTGTGATGCCGCTATGACGGGTGCCGCTGTGATGCCGCTGTGACGGGTGCCGCCGTGATGCCGCTGTGACGGGTGCCGCCGTGATGCCGCTGTGACGGGTGCCGCCGTGACGCCGCCGTGACGCCACTATGGCTTGACCGCCAAAGATCCTAGTTTGATGAAGTGGGCGCGAGGCAAAAGAGCAGGACATGGCAAAAAAATGAGACGGGGGTAAGATGATCAGCAATGTGCTTCGACAGTAACACCCTGACATAAAGCCACGAATGGCGGGCAAGAAGGACACGTGGACGTGGCGAAACTTGACAAGAATGGCCAGTCTAAACACTATACCACCAGAACTCGCTGTGGTAATCGCCCATGAACTTCCAACGAGAAGCTTAGCTAGTCTAATCGGGAGCTGCCGTCGCATGCGACAGGTGGCAACGGAAGTGCTGTATGAGACGATGGTGTTACTGGAAGAATCTAGCGGAGGACGCCAGGGACTGCGGACACTCAAAACGAGTGAACATTTGCATCACCATTTACGAATGCTGGCGACCTGGTCATGCAAAGACGTAGCGGGCATCTTGAAAGACGACACTAAAACGTGGGGACGACTACACACAATATACCTAACGTCAAGGCAATATGCTATAAAGAAAGGATGCGAAGACGACAGCGACCAGCAAGTAATGAAGGCACTGCAATGTCTACCGTCCCTACGATACCTGTACTTGTTCTTGGCCCGAGACACGACACAAAATCAATCGACGATATCCTCCAACAACTGCCGCCGACACTAGAAGCTCTAGGACTGGACGTGAACAGATGCAAAGGAAATGCTGAAGAACTAAACAAGAGGGAACGAAGACGTCTCCTACCGATGCTCCACTCGTTGCACATCTCCAATTTGGGACACGACAGGACAGATAATCTGCACGATGCGCTACTGAAGAGACTAGAATTGGGCCGCACACCGCTAAAATGCGTGAGCGTGAAAGGGAGAATGTGCAACGGAGTACAGCGCCTACTGGAGGAAAGAGGAAGCACGATAGAAAAGCTGGATATCGGACGACTGGAAACTGCCGCACCTGGCGAATGCCGAGGAATTGTCGAGATGGCGCCAAGACTAAGCTACCTGAGAGTGGCGGATGAAAGAGTGCTGGCGTGTGTGCTGAGGACGACGAAGATGTCTAAGATGAAGAACATCCAGATAGCGCAACTGCCATACAGAATAACCCACCACCAACCAAGTGAACGATCGACGCTGCCACACCCATGGGAGAGCTTGCGCCGAATCCTAGCAAGGGTTAAAGACGCAGATTTACCTTGCGCGACAACGATCACAATCTGCACCCATAACGGCGAGGACTATCAGGACTGCACAAGAGAGCTAGTGGAAAGCCTGGGCCGCGAAACTGTGGATCGATTCGCGGGTGCCGAGGCCGACTCCACACGGCACGCAGAATACTGTGCACACGAAAGTCCCTTCGAAAGGCACCGCAGGATGAAGGATGGCGACTGGGAATGGCTGGGGAGCTGGTGGAGCAGTAGCGACGAAGAGAACGAAGAGTAGAAGAGGCCGAGGGCCATGAATGTCGAATGACAGCACCTTATTTATGTGACATTTTGTTTGTCTTGTTTTTTTGATGCCAGTCATCACGCTTGCCAAAGTGGCCAGGGCGGACAGAGCGTAGGAGGGGAACAAAGAGAGCATGAGGGTAAAGCGTATGATATTGTTGCGTCTGGCTAAGTGAGTGTCTATAAGGGAAACTCAAGGACAATAAGAACAACGACAAAAACCAACGGGCTCACTACCGTCAACAAAGGGTAGAAGACAAGTACCAGCGTCACAGTGGCCCAAGCCCTACACAATAGACGGCGGCCCAGAGGGAAGAGAGTCCAGATGCGATGAGAGTGCCGAATTTACTACTTCGGCACGGAGGGCACGCTGCTGCCAATAGTCGCGGTCGGAGATGACATTGGGGTAATCCTGATGATGAAAATCACGCGCAGCTGATTCAGAAACGAAGTCCGCAGAGGCCTGTAACGCCTCGGTGTAGAGGCGAGCAGAGTGGGCATGTCGTGTTCCGTGGGAGGGTCAGGTATGGCACCAACCATGTACAAGGTGCTGGCGATTGCTGGTTGACTGACTAGGCGGAACACGGTACCTTGCTGCAATCCTCCAGGGACTGTGGCGGAAGGAGGAAAGAGGAACCGTAGAAGGTTGTAGATGGCAGCAGCAAAGTTAAAACAGGACGCAGTGAGGGCGTCGTAGGCCTTCTGACGCTGGTGGGCGGCAACGACGACCGAGCAAAGCTGGCTAATGTCGGGACCACTTCCATCGTCGTAGGTCATAGAGTGGACAATGAAAGGAGCAGAAGGCAAAAACTGGACTGTCGGCCCACTGTCGATATTGGCCTTGGAGTCTGGCTGGCAAGAGTAGCGCGGTGTGCCTTGCCTTGCGCCAATGGGAATCGCCTGAGGATCGTGGAACAGATGGACCCTATCCTGAGCTACGCTGTCCGGGTGGCGGTCAACCAAGCACGAATCCGAGCTGTTCGATAGATGCAGCGCCTGGAGGTACGATGGATTTTGTAGCTGGTGGAAAACTGCTCCCCAGTGGGAAGAGTAGTGGAAACATCAACACCCAAAAGTTCGTGAGTGCCCTGGGATGGGTCACCCGTCTTGTAGTGAGTAACTCTTGTCACCCGAGTCCAAGTAGGATGAGGGAGCAACCGAACGTCTGCCTGCCAGTCCAGGACCTGGCGGGAAGGCATGTATGCAGGGAGGTCGACAATAGCCCGGTGCTGCAAATTGCGCATGCTGAGGGGAACAGACATGAGGGTACGATCGCTACCCGCCACAAGACGACCGAGGGCATATTTGAGTGCAGAAGAAAGACGAGAGAGAATGCGAACAAGAGGCATGGTTGCAACGTGGAGGAAAGACGCAAGACGGGTTCTCACGATAATGACGCCCAGAGGACAGCTGGCGGGCTGAGTGCACGTGGCAAGGAAGAACGAAGATTGCAAAAAATAAAACAAGAAATCGCTGTTGCTGTCTACGATGCACGATAGACACGATCCCGGCAGTCTGCAAGACGAGCCAAAAATACGTCAAAGTCCGAAGAGGACATCATCTTTCCTAGAATTGCTGAGAGGACCGCATGGCTACCTGGCTCCCTGGCACGCACAGCTGCTCGAAAGGAAGAGGCGGAAAAAACTGGTAAAAATAAATTGACGAGAGACCTGAAACGCGGGGAAAGCTGGAAATGTGACCAAGGGTGCAACAAAAAAGAGGTGCCAAACTAAAGAACGTGTGAATGGGATTGCTAAGACGGAAGAAATGAAAAGGCACAGCGCCAAAAGAGAGTGAAAGAGAGAGAGAGAGCGGAACCAGAAAGTAGGTAATAGATAATGGCGCACCTACCTGGCGATAAAGTTTGTAGACCATCTGCCGGTGAAGCGTCCGTTCTACCAGGGTGTGTTTGATAAAGTGTTTGCGATGCTGTTCACGGGGAGGCGAGGGACATGCTGAAGGTTATGCTCGTGGCCATTAGAGGGGTCGTAGAGGTCGGGATGAGAGTAAATGTACAGGCGCATGTTATGGACTGCACGATGAGACGCAGGCAGCTGCTCCCACATATGCTGAAACTGAATGACTTCCAAAAGACAGAAGCGAACGGCGAGGTAATTGGAGAGAGAATGGCTATGGAGCAAAGCGTCGAGGCGCTGAAAACAAAATGAAGGGGCACTAAATGGGTGGAATAAGACATACCATTTCGTAGGCAGCAAGATCATTGGAGTGAGGAATGGCCAGATGGGCCTGGCTGCGATGGAGAAGCGAAAAAGCGCTGATGGACGTATACGAGCAAAGGTCGGACGGCTCCATATGTCCTATTACAGATGCCTTGTAGAGTTAAAGTTAGCAATGATAGATGAAACAACAATAACGGTGATCACAGAAGACAAGCGGGAAGAACTGGGCAAATTGTAGCCTCGCATGAGATGGAAGAGGTACTGCTCCATAATGGGAAGAGAAGAAAGCGACATGTGCCCATTAAGGATAGAGTCGCAAAGGAAGTGGGAGGTGAGCGGAGCAGCCAAGCGTGCACCAACAGTCAAGCGACGAACAATACCATCACGAAGGGCGGAGAGAGAAGCGAGGGGATCGGAGCGAACCTGTAATGTAGCGGAACATAGGCAAAATTAGGACAGAAGCACTTGGGTGGTGGAACTGACAGTACGAGGGTCCGAGGTGGCGGCATCGGCGGCGGCATCGGCGGCGGCATCGGCGGCGGCATCGGCGGCGGCATCAGAGGCGGCATCAGAGGCGGCATCAGAGGCGGCATCGGGACGAGAGGAAGGATCGCGGAGAGCAAGAGGGACACGGTTGCGAGTACGAATACCGTCAATTTGACAGCGTAGCCTCGTCTCGGGAGTGTTGAGGAGGTGGCCTGAGTCAACGAGACAAGAAAACTCTTCCTCCGCGACGAGGATATTTCGGAGGAGATGGAGGGCGGAGGCAGACATGTTTGATCAAAGTAACACGATGGTCACAAATCACTTGAATTAAAGAGTACACGTAATTCTGGCGGCAGCGGAAAGCCACGATGATGTAGTAGCCAAAGGAATAGTAAGTGCCACCGGCGTAGCGGCCCATGGTCCGGTACAGGCAACGATGCCCATTGCCAAAACTTGGGTTCACGCCAATATGGAGGAGACAGAAGGGAGAAACGGGAAAGAGGAAGTTGAAGAGGGGTATGGTGCAGCCAGACGTAGACAGAGCGCGAAACAAAGTGAGACTGGACGCCACCACATCCATGTTCAGGGTGCCAACCGTCCTGCCATTGGGCGCCAGTGCAGTCATAACAATAGCCTCCTGATATATACTGCCGAAAATGACCAGACCAGTCGGCGACGGGAGGACCAGAAACACACTGGTCAACGGAATGGGAATGAGGCGGAGGGCAGCCAAGAACCCAACAACGAGGACAAAGGTCCACCAGCTTTTCCATACACCCAGCCCAAAAGCCGCGAAGAACTTGAACGCGGACAGGCCATACATGATCCTGCTGCAATAGGCGAGGAAGCAACTGATCGCCGCGGCTCATGAGTAACCGATCACTGAGATGGAGGGAGGGGAAGGCAAAGTAATGAGCAGAGGCAACAAAAGGGTAAGAAGAGAAGGACTCACACAGTCGGACAATCAGCGCCAGAGGATTGCAGAATAGGCGACCTTGTGCGGGGAGGCGGTGGATATCTGCGGAAGAGTGTCAAGGAGACAGACGAGAATAGGGGGGTTAAAAAACCCACTGAGGAGGGGGGGGGAACACAGTGTGAGAACGAGAAGCCAAAAGGGAAGCTCTGGGAAAAAAATTTCAACAATAGGTCAAAGGGAAAAAGTGCAACGAACGGCTTGAAAGCAGTAGGGAGAAGGGGCCCACGAGAAAAGGCAGCTGTCGCCGGCTCAGAAAAGGATGGACCTCGGGCGCGTTTCAATGTAGGCGTGGAAGGCCCCGTAGTCGGGGAGCAACGGGTGCCGTCACTATAGGCTGCATCGGGATAACGCTGTCGGCGGCCGACAACCATACGAGTGTCCGCAAGAGCGGGAGGAGTAAGCGGCCTAGGAATAGCTTGCGTCTGAGCCTGACAAACATCACAGAGTTGGACGGGTCCAGGGCATGTACGGGAGTAGTCATGCAGTTGGTGTAGACGCCATCAAACCAGACAGAAGTTGCCGCACGACGACACTGGTGACCAGAAGATATCATGTCCGAAAGCACATCACACCCATAATCTAAAGCAGACAACTCGTCCTCGTCCTCGAAGCGGCCCAAGCCAGAAACTGGGAACAGATGGACTTCGCCGCGACGATTATATCGCGAGACTCGGTGACACTGTTGCTCATAGTCGAACAATGAAAACGGTTGACCGACAAGGACAACGTGTGTGTGACGGAAGGGAAGTCCACGCCGGTGCCAAGGATAGAAGTGGATATCATCACAGGGGGTTGTGCATGATCGTACCAGCCCGAAAAATGCGCTTTAAGGTCCGCGACGAGTCGGGTGTGCGGTCGGCGGGCCTGATGGAAAGGTAGGCCGTTGTGTGCAAGGACTCGACGACGCTGCGCCAGAGAGCGTGTTCTGCAAAATACCATAATACGCTCGGTGTGGCGCAACGACGGGAGGGTGCGATTAACAAATGCAACAGCCTCCAGCACCAACTGATCTGTGTTGGGTAGAATGGGATGGACATGGAGAGCGACGTTACTTCGTGCAACGGGCATACGTATGATGTCCCACACAGGTAACCCAGATAACTGAAGGAATTCAGGCAACAAATGCGGAGGAAGAGTTGCGGTTAAAGCGAGGAGTCGGACACGAAGGCGGGAGAGGACAAAAACGGAAGCAAAGGCGGGGCGGAAGCGGAGGTCGGTCCAGAACTTGTGCACCTCGTCGATGGCCACCCACCAGATCTTGTCCATAAGAGCACGGGTTCGAACAAAGGAGACAAAATCATCGAACGCAACATGCTCAATGGTGACCCAGATAACATCGGCGTCCGGATTGAATTTCCCACCAGGTCGCCACTCTGCCACAACAAGGCCGGCGGAGGTTGCACAACGAACAAAGTCCTGCTGCAAACCCGAGACGGGAATCACCCAAATGAGCTGTTTTCCGGGTGCCAGGGATCGGAGACAAGAAAGAGTGAGCCAAGTCTTACCGGAACCACACCGGGTATCGCTAGTAGATTGCAAGGATTGGTAGCCAATTTCTCCATGAACAGTGCCTGTTCAACACAGACGAACTCCGCACTAGGGTCTCCAGTAAGAACTCTAAGCTGTGCACGGCGGCATGGCTGAACCACGACATTGGACACTTGCCGCAACTCATGCGAAGCATAAATGGGTTCAGGCAGGGAAGTAGATAGACTGCTGAGTTATAAATTCAGCACGAATGGAAGTGCCCATAGCAGAGAGGAGGTCCTGGCGGAAAGAGGCAAGGTACTGGAGAAAATCGTCGGGAGTGGTAGCAGGCCCAGCGGGAGGTACAATAGGTTCAGCAGCAGCGGAGAGGTGTCCGGGGCCTAGGCGGGGGGGCAACGGCGGCAGCGCCGCCAACAGGCTTGATTGGGAGCGGTTCGCCGCGATCAACGCCGATCAGGATCTGCCACTCGCGGCATAAAAGCATGATGTGCTGGAGATGTGAAATGTCGACCCCAGACTGAATACCGATATCTTGATCATAATGCTTGCGGGCAACGGAGGAGCTGTGGCTGGCCATAGCATCCACAAAAGAGGCCGCATGATTGAGATCATTGCGAGTCACGAGCTGCTTGAGAATGAAAGCAACAAATTTACGCCAGGAAACGACAGTCAGGCGAACGCCTAATGTTCTCTCGGTGATCCTCCCGAGTTCTGATGAGAGAGTCGATCCACGCAGGGTACCATGCAGGGTAGGCCATAAAGCCGTATGAAATAGTTCGGCGGAGGCGGGGATACAAAAGCTTTTGCGATGGATATCTGAACAGGGCGAAAGAACACAGCGGCCTGGAGAAAGATGCGCGCAAGAAGCGGAGGAGGACAGGCAGGGATGTGCCGGACATCAAGACGATGGTGGCTAGTCTTGTCCAGAATTGACACAAAGGTCGGGATCTGAAAGACTATCTGAAAGTTGCGGTAGGTGCTACGAGCCACCTGGCGTAACGAGAGACTGGCCAATTCCGAGGCACGGAAGAGGCAAGGAGAACCGATCTGAGCGGCTAAAGCCATCTTTAACGTAAGCTCATCGAGCGCTTGCATAATTTGGCGTGCCGCGGGCTCCCGCCAACGAATCTGGCCATCCGGTAAAAGGTACGAAATTATCCGGACAGTTATGGATCAGCCAGAGAATATATCGCCGGCTAACATCATCGGAGCTGCAAAGATGATTGTCGGGGAGGTCTAAGGCGCAAAACCCAATAGAAACATTAGAATGCGGATCGAGGAGGACGCGATCACGAAAGAAATCGGCAGAGAGGTCGGCGGGAATAGGTTTGCGGTAAAAGAGGCGATTGCAAATAATATCGGATATGTCCTCCAAAAGAGCATCGTAGGGCCTGCGTATAACGTCGAGAGAAACTGATTTGCCACCCCAGTCGATCAAGGTATGGTCAGCATTGAGCCAGCGTCCAATGAATGGCGTAGTTTCAGTGTTGGCGATGACTCGGAGAAGGACGAAAGTCTGGAAAAGGCCAGACAAAGGGGAAGGGAAAGCACTAAGGTGGTACTTCTTGAAGTGCTCGTGGACTTCGGGAAAAGACAAAGTAGGATCTGCATCGAGGTGATTTTCAATCTCGAGAAGCAGCGTACCGCGCCCCCCCATAGATAAAATGAGCAATACGCTGCGTGATGGTAGTGGCGGGACGAAGGCCGCCGTCATTGCGAAGACTGGCGAGGACGACGAAGACGAGGAGAGGAGAGAAAAATTTGCTGCGGCGGGGGCCTGTCGCCAGGCAGCAGACGAGAGACACCATGACTCGATGAATGGCAGACTCTAACTCGGTCATAGATGAGGGTGGAGGAACATCGAGATAGCTAGAGCTGACCGCCCCGTCATTCTCATCCTCAGCGTCAGATTCTGAATCACTGCCACCCCCATCGACATCGACCGAGGGCGTGGCAGCGGCAAGGAAAGGAGACGACAAAGGAGAAGAGCGCGATGCCAGTTGTCGTTTGTGGACGTCCAATAGATGACGGATGGCCGAAATCTGATCTGGCGAAAGATGGTAGGAAAACGATGGGGAATAGCCCGCAGGTGGCTCTACTTGACGGCAGAGGTTGAAGATCAGAGCCCACCACGTACGTCCATACCTGTCGCAGCTGTCTAAGGTGATATGATGAAAAGAGTTGAGGGACTCGCGGCTACAGCGTTAGGGTGAGACGAGACAAAACGAGCAGCACTCTGCTTACTGCATGCCGAAGTCTGCTAAGTCGCGCAGGGTGCCAAAAGCGTGATGGTGTGACATGACCAACTGGAAACGCCGCATAGACGAAACAACTACAGGACCAAGAGAATGCTGCGCATCTGCCGCGGTGGAAAGTCGGGTAAGCTCTTGGGCTTGCTGAGGGGTAACATGATCTATGATAGTGTTCCACTGCTCCCTGACTATGAAGTTGCTCTTCTTGCGCTCATCGAGGGGTGCGGAAGGACCTGCATCGTTATAGTTGGGGATTCCCAAGTCCAAACGACCAACGGCACTAGACAGTTCAGCGTCAGAGTGGCTAGTGAGGAGTGGCAGCTCGACGAGGAACCACGGTCGGTGTTGACCAGGCAAGAACTGTTGGGCGTAGCCAACACGGCCAGGTGCAAAAGAGGCGCCTCGGGAGCAGGAGTGGACACGCAGGCTGGCTTTAGAGGAGAATGCATGGAGACATCGAGCGCACTCATAGAAATGCGCCGACGAGAGGGCCAGACCAAATGCAGCAGAGGGAAGAGGCGAGCCAGGGGTGCAACAAAAGTGTGCAGCTCCGAGTGAGACACAAGGTGGAACTGAGAAACAAGATCGGGAACCATGGTTAGAGGAGGTGGTTCCGCAATACGAGGTAGGTGGCAACGAGTGATATGGTGATGGACTTGCTCGGGATCAAGCATGCTCTGACAATGTAGGCAGATGAAAATTTTGTGTGCTGTGTTGATGACCAGATCGTAGCGCAGCAAATCGTAACTCCCATGAGACGTGACGGTGCGTGAATCGGGGAAAAGTTTGTGGGAGGGGGGCCAGAGAGAGGGGGCGATGGAAGCGGCTGTGGCGGCGTCTGGGGGGGGGTACTAGGCGAAGCATCAGGAGATGACATGAGAACATCCGAACTGGTAAAGCGTCCAGGACACTGCCAGTCGCAGTGGTACTAAAGAGAGGGAAGCAGATTAGAAAAGAAAAAATACCAAAGTAAAGAGGAAGAACATGCCTGCAGGGTAACACCACGGTCTGTCCTGTAAGGGCACGCTGGACACTGAAAGGACCGATGATCTGTGTGTCGACGGACAGTGACAGGAACGTCTCTAAAAGTAGTGACGACGGCGACCGACATGGCAGCGCTGATCATGCAAAGACAAAGGTTCATCGACTAGAGAACAGCAGACTGGACAACTACGCTGGAGAGAGGACATGCCCAATGGAGCGAAAGCACATGGAGAGAGACAGAGAGAGAAGTAAAATGTGACACAGTCAACTACACGAAGTCAGTCACCAGTGGAGGCAGCGGCAAAGGCGGCAGCGGCAAAGGCGGCAGCCTCCGATGCCGCCAACCAAATGGCATTCTCTATGATCACCGAACGTCGTAAATCCTCTATCAAGGGCTTGAGGCAAGGACGAAGGGCAAGAAACGAGGTCTTGTCGATCCACCACATAGTAATGAGATGAAGGTTGACGAGTCCCAGTTCATGATGAACGGGGCGGACTGCCCACAAACGAAAAGCCGACAACTGGACCGAGTCCGATTGCAAGACCCAAAGTGGAAGGAGACAGGAAGCAGCGAGCGAGTAACGCGGCCAATGAGCTGAGACTAAAGTGGAAGAGAGACAACCCAGCAAATCCGAGTTGGAGCAGGAGCCGTCGACATGGCATCGAGCCCAATGACGCTAAAAATAATAAGAATAGCCCGCAGTGGGATTACGGAACAAAAACACTTACCGGAAGACAACCACAACGAGGACACCAACCTGGATGCACTGGAAGCATTGAGGGGCCGAACGAGAGGCAAGCTTGGTCGGCGAGCGGCGACCGGGGGCAGAGCGCCGAGGCATGTTTGCCATCAAAGCCCAAAAGGACACAAAGGCGGCACAAATAACGAGTCTGGCGAAACAACGTCATAAAAACGCGAGGGTATACAGCCAGCGACGCAGGGTAGGACCTCGGTGGTGTGAGACTGACAGGAGACCAATAGGCCTGGCAAAGCAAAGGTGTGTAGAACTGCGAATGAACTGGGTAGACGAACCGTTGCGGACTTGAAGGAGAAGATAAGCGGTCGGAGGACAAGGCAGATGGGTCAATGCATTGCGCGGGCGAAGAGGAAGATGGGCAAAACCTAAAATCCGCCTTGTAGCTGGCGAGAAGTCCTACAAGAGACACGACTCACGCATCCGAAGTCGGCATCGTAAATGCAAGCAAGAGGCAGGAATGAGGGTCACGCGAGATTGATTATAAAAAACACGAATGTTTATAAACTATGACGGCATTACAGAACTATAGGCGGCACGGTCGGCCTGCTTAGTGCGATTGAATAAGTCGACAACGAGCTCACGAAGAGAATCGGGAAGATTAACGACAGGGACACGAGTACTGAACCAATACATGGCAAGGACATGAAAGTTCATCAGGTTTCCGAGGTGATGAGGGGACTGGTGTTTCGGCCCAACGACAGAACGCCCCAAAACCAGGGACAGGGTCATGGAGAACAGCGGAAGGGACTAGGCCAGTGGTGATCAGGTGAGGCTGCGGTTGAGGGTCCAACATGACTATGTAAAGCCAAGGTTTGAGGATACGGGAATTGGGACACTTTTTGCCGTAGGATCCAGAATGCCAGCCGTCTTTACGTCCCTGAAAAGATATTGAGAAAGGGGAAGGCGGCGAATAAGGACGTACATCGGCAGTAGCGATCCAGCACATGAAACACCAAGTGCCGCGGTCAGGAAGCTGAAGGTTAATGCCATTCTTGGAGAACTTGTTGTAAGTATTGTCGACTCGGGATTCCGCAAGTCCAGAGGGGCAGTCAGAAGTGGAATGGCCAGCGGTGACACCTCGGGTGAAACAGACAATGCACTTGTCGCGGGCGGCGGAGAAGAGATCGTCGAAAAAAACCTCGGCATACTCGCGACGATAAGCACTGGCGGCACCGCCACGCAGAGGAAGGTTCGAGGCGACACGAGCATAATCAGCGCTAAGAGAAAAGGGGTAAGGCAACAAAGAGGAACATGAGCGGACGATACCCTAGAACCTCGCCGACGGTCCTGCGAAGTACAGGCGTCAACAGGAAAAAAGAGAAAAAAGAAATGAAAACCAACTGGTGCAAGGATGGCGGTCCGACCGGAGGAGACGAACTACAAGAGGGTTAGGGGTGAGAACGAGTGGCAAGAGGCAGACGTACGAAGGGGGAGAAACGACAGAGCTGGGGAGGAGAAGGGAAGTTCGTCGCTAACAAACGCGTGAGACGAACAAACAGGCAAAATGGAACAGCGGACGTTGAACAAGAGAGCAGGGGTTGATGGCAAGTAACGCAGCATTCTGAACGAGGGCGCTGGGAGAGGCATGGGACCAGTGGTACTGGCAAACCAAACGCGTCAGCAGCGGCACGGGCGAGACGGTGGACACCAACTCTGTAGAAGGAGAACTGGAACGTTTCGACATGGTGGCAGAAAGAGAGGAAACGAGAGTAAAAGTGCGGACGATGACACGCTTATATACGAGAAGTCGAGATGCAATGACATCACTAGGGAATTCCCCAGCAACTTGATGATGGTGACGGCAGCGGCAGCGGCAGCGGCAGCGGCGATGGTCACATGGGTGAATAATCAAAAGAGAAAAACATATATTTTGTCCTCCAAAGACAAGGAAAAAAAAAAATAATAACAAGGCATGCGACTGAAAGTTCAAAAATGCGCGTCAAGCTCACTAAACACAGATGCATGTCAGAAAGGGATAAAATACTAAAGAAGAGACACTGACAACTTTGCCTTAGTAACAGGAACACTGGACGAAGTGCGCGCCGCATTGGAATAGTCAGACACGTCGCTCGAAAAAATTGTTTTGCCTTCCATAGAAATCATATCCATAAAGTCAAAGGGGTTGGGGACGCAGTAGACCTTTTCGTTGCCGAGGGCGACAAGGAGGCGGTCAGCGACAAATTCGACGTAGCGGCTCATCAACTTTTCGTTCATTCCCAAGAGTCGGTTGGCTAAGGCGTCGGCAAGAAAAGCTTTTTCGACATCTACAGCATCTGTGATGATAGTCTGGATGACGGAAGGAGGAGGCCGAGACTGCAAGTGCCCAAAAAGCAGACAAGCAAAGTCGGTGTGAAGGCCTTCATCTCGACTGATGAATTCATTGGAGGTGGCCAAACCCGGCATAAGACCACGCTTCCTTGAGCCAGAAAATGGCAGCAAACGAGCTCGAAAAGAAAATGCCCACGGGCGGCAAAAGCGACAAGGCGCACGGCAAACGAAGAATGGGGGTCTTGGATCCAACGGAGGGCCCATTCAGCCTTACGCTGCACGCAGGGAATAGTTTCGATGGCACGGAAGAGGCGTACACGTTCCTGAGCATCTTGGATGTAGGTGTCGATAAGCAGCGCCGTAAACTTCAGAATGTACATTTTCCATCATGGCCTGGAAAGCGTAAAAGCAACGGGCTTCTGGCAGCTGCACCTCGCGAGAAAACCGCTCGAGTAAGTTGTCGTTGACGATGGTGTCGGAAGCCGCGAAGAAGGCCAAAATGTGGGAGATGAAGTCGCGCTCGTCGCCAGTAAGTTTGTAGCGCCAATGCTCTAAGTCCCTGGAAAAGTCGAGCTCCTCGGCAATCCAGAAGGAACTCTGTGCTTTCTTGTAGAACGCCCATATCTGTGGGGTGTGATGAACAGCGGACATCGAGAAGGGCCACGACGCACATCAGGATACTTGATAGGGAAGAAAAAAAGGCGGTCGGAGGACGCGCTCAACACGGGATCCAGCACAGGTGAACTGAAGCTCGACGGTGGAGCGGCAGCGGCCATGGAGGAAGCGGGCACAGATTGGCAGACGGCAAGCTAAGAGAGGGAATGTATGTAAGCAAGTATATATAATGTATATGGTCACACGAAATACATGGCAAGGTAAGCAACGGCAATAGACGACGGCTAAGATGATCACCAGAGAAGGACCCCGTGTTCTAACACTGCAACCGCTGGAGATCCTAGACGGACTAGGGCCCACACAAACAACCACACGAGACGGGTACGACGATGATGTGGGGTGTCCGAGATTCCTGGGGGAGCATGACGAATGCACTCGGCGGCAGCGACTCGGTCCGCCATTGCCCGGAGTAATCCAACGGAAAAACGGCCGAAAAAGTTGGGAAACATCCGGTGGTGTCAACGTGGTACTTGAGCAGGGCAGAAAAGTTTTCTTCAGTGGGAAAATAGAAGGGGAAGGCAACATCATAATAGTGACGATGAAGGAAAGACACTAGTGACATGTGTTGACGTTGCTCGTGGACTGAGGGCGCAGGGAATATGTTGTCGACTAGGAGTACCCGGCCTTCGAATGCTTCGATAATATGCCCGATGATGACGACGACAGTCTGGCCTGCAACGGGCTGAAAAGTGGCATCGGGAGTTCCGGGACGGTATAAACAATCAACAACGGCAGTGCCGTCTGTCACTGAAAAGTACTCATGAAGTAGGGGCTAAAAAGAAAAAGAGACGAGAGATGGCGAACCTGAGTAGCGGATGAGGCTGCTGCGGGGGATGGCGGCGTTGACGCAACCAACGATCCTAACTGTTCGACAAGGTACCCTGCCTACCCAATGGAAGAGAGGAGGCTGAGCTACGGCCGGAGTGAACTCGGATGCGAAGGCGGTAGCCGACAGACGCACGATTCTTACGAGCCCGGAAAATGTCGCACACAAACAATGGGGCCACGGACTCTGGCAGTCGTGTCCATTCAAAAAGCGATGGTGGAGGAAAGAAAGGCATAGAAGATCACATGCTACCTATGCTAACATTCATTTAAATAGGCCGGGGGCAGAGTAATGAGGCGAAGACATGCCGACAGAAGCAGCGGCAGCAGGATCGGCGGCGGCGGCAGCGGCATCGGCGGCATCGGCGGCGGCAGCGGAAGCGGCAATAGCTGAAGGCAAAAGGACAAGTAAAAAATCGTCACTCTCTGGGTCCTGGGGTTGGTGTGCGAGAGTATCTAGCTGGACTAGCTTGCGAACGGCCCAGACGAACAAGCGGCGAACCCTGGCCTCCTGGGCTAGAGGAGGGCCAAACGAAGAAGTGCGGCGCGCCCACTCAGCTGCAGCAACGCGGTCGGCCATCGCACTGAGTCTACCAACAGCGCGGACGCGTCCAAGAGTAGGGGTAAGATCGGAGGCGGCAATGTAGGAGCAAAGGAGAGCGAGGAAATTGTCGGGGGTCGGCAAACTAAAAGGCGAAGATAGGTGGTAATAGTACTTTGTTAAGTGAATTGCATGGATCAAATGGGTGGGCTCTTCATTAGGAGAAGAGCAACGGGCTAGGAGGTGTGAGAAGGGCAAGAATGACCGGTAAAGGAAAGGCAGACTGAGGGAGTGAACTCGAAGAGTAACACCACGAGGGCCTGTGAGAATCCGACCGACAACTACGGCTTGGTTGCCTACGGACACAAGAGCGGGGAAGGGAACGGGGTCAGAGTCGGGGCGATGAACCGACTCGACAACGCCAGTGCCGTCATCGACTGAGGGGAAGGATAAGGCGTAGTGGCGGGGAGTAAAAAGTAGAACGGGCCATAATAAATCACTCCATATTCACGTTCCTCTACGCCGACTATCAAACCGGCGATGCGAGCGGTACGGCAAGGTACACGCCCAATCCAATGGTAGAACGGAGGGTCCTCTAGAGGCCTGGCGTAAGTCGGAGAAGACGCCCAAAGCGCGTGGACGCACCATTGCGGGCGCGCACGGAGAAGATCATAAGCGAGCACAGGGTGCCACCGACTCAATGCGCTTGGTCCAAGATGTCCAGAGGGATGAAGTAGAGGACATGGCAAAGACATCTGAGGTGTGACTGAGTGACCTGCCATTGTGGGTGTGGGCGGCGGCTGCGCCGCCGCCAATGAGGCCCCGAGGCGAGGGCGGCTGCCGCCTACACGTGACTTTGACAGGTCACGGGGTACCGAACATGTTCGGTACCACGTGAGTTTGACAGATCACGGGGTACCGAACATGTTGCGCACGTGCCTTTGACAGGTCACGGGGTACCGAACATGTTCGGTACCCTGTGACTTTGACAGCTTGGTAATCCACTGCCCCCCTTGGATTAAGCCCCCCCTCCCGGGAGCGGAATAATCCTAGCCTTCACTATATTAGGCAGCTTGATAAACAGCAGCAGTAGTTATTTACACATAAATGGTTCAAGGAAAAACACTAAATTATAGCAAATTCAAGAGAACTGAGACCCAAGAGAACCCTACTTGGAATAATACCATAATATACAAACCAACTACTAGTACCATATTTATCAGCCATCTCAATATCATAAACTAAAACAGCAGTCAAGCATTAATCAGTCCATTTAAATCAAATGTAAGGATAGATGGTTACCTCATATTTGACAATAAGAATAATAATAATTAGTGGAAGAGAATGCCCACTATATTGATGTCATGGGCATGGACAACCATGATCATAGTGGCACTGTCCTGTTTTCAAATGTATACACAGCGCAGTTGAGTACAACCTTAGAATAGCCCTGCCTCTTTGAAATTACAGTTCTACCATTAACTAGCCTTGGTGAAGTCCATAGATTTCTTTGCAGAGGAACTGCTAATCATCCTCTGGAAGTGGTACAATGACAAATGTGGCCTTGACATTGATCTGCTAAAGAACCATGCAATCTGCAGTACCCAGAATGGAATGCTTCAAGGCAAGTAATCTGACATAAAGGAATTGCAGAGGAGAGACAAAAGTGGTGGCGGTGTGTGCATATAATGACAAAGACGAGTAAGTGGCAAGCTGTTAAGTGCCGCCGCAGGAACCGAAAGGAAGTAACGGAAAGTCCGAAGCAAAACCGAGTGGCTATCACAACACTATATCGGAGTGAGCGACTACACGTCTTGCAGGCCGAAAGTAAGTTTGAACAAATATGTAAACTCCTGCGGATACGTTCGGAGAAGCCGAAGGCGATAAGGCTAAGAACGCAGAGGGAGTCGGATGAGAGCGGAGAGCGAGCAGGAAAACGTTAATAACAAAACTGAAGTACAGGATCGTCGAGTCCGAGTATTTATACTAAGTGGTAGGCATAAGGCATATGACCTCGCAGGGAGATCCGATGTGGTCCACAGGATCTCCCTGCGGGTTAAGTACAAAGGCATAGTAAGTAAGGGGAACGAGAAGACATACATGTGTCAAAGGAAACAAGGTGAACGCCTAACGGATATAAGTAAACAAACCAAAGTCCAAATGGGTAAAGATCCGAGTTGATGGGCGGAGGGTCCGAACAGGTCCGAGGGAGTCTGCGTGCAGATTAACTGTTTGAAGGGAAACGCTCAGATACCTTCACTGCGTAAAAACCCTGTTGCGCTCCAAGGATAACCCTCGGAGCGTCCAAAGATGCACGGGATATAACACAAGCCGTAGTCATAGACGTCAATGCAAGGATTGAGGTAATGGGAAAATGTAGTATTGCACCCAGCAAGATGTGGTGAGAAGATAGGGGAACTGGATGGAAAACGGTGAGGCTGTGGAACAGCTTAAGGTCCATTTATATGTCTGAGTCTGTTGCTTGAATCTGCAGATCAAAGCAGATATAGGCCTATAATATACATGATACTACAGGCTGAAATTGGAAATTAAAGTAAATAATGCATAGACAATGAAGAGCAAAAAAATATACCACCAATGTGTCAAGTCAAAGCTGATATAAATGATAATTGCTGGCAAAACACATACTAGAGTTCATTATTCTTGAGTGCCATTTAGGTACTCACACTGGCTGCTACCTAATGAGTCTATCTCAAGCCAAAAATAAATATGTTGACCTGTAGTATACTAGTGGTAGAGCAGTTAATCGTTATCTAGTCTTTTCCTGTATATATTTGTCAGCCTGATTATAAGCAGAACGACTGGATGCTATAAGAGAGAGAAAAAAAATACTGATAATTCACTTGATAGGAATAGATTATCTCTGTGCCAACTTGGCTGCAGGCCTGTTACAAGCATTCAGATGACCTGGTAGGTTACTTTCAACTGTATGGTATATGGGCCCTGGAAAGTACAAATTGGTCTAAATATATAAATGGTAATGCACACTGAAATTGGCAAAGAGATATTATAGCAAATTGTGCTAACCAGGCAAATGTGGCTACTGCCATGGCAGAGTTACCTAACTGCATGGAATACGTGCTTTAGTCATGTCTGGTGATTTGCCACCGTCTCCTGAATAAGTACTAGTGTATTAAATATCAATGAGCAATGTGCAATAAAGTGTTGCATTATAAATTCACTAAAACACTAGGGATTACCCCGGGCTCTGTCAGCAATGTCACATGTGACCCTCTCATGATCATATCTGAGGTGTCTTCCCCAAAAAGGAAACAGAAACTAAGCACTTAATATACCAAAATAATGTCTCCAAATATAATAGAGCAAGACCCACAAGAGCAAATGAGGTGACACGGGATGTGACGGATGTTGGTGGAAGGGTCGGAATATTCATTTCAGACATCCTGAGACAATTTGGATGATTTCTAATGCTTGGTCATAAGACCGGTTAGCATTATTAAAATGTGGTTATGAATGCTTATACTAGGGCAACAGAGCGCCATATGATCGAATGAGAAATTCTGTAAACAAACGGAACATATCTGAGCCCTTCTACCCAAAAGTGAATGCTTGACTGTGCAGAATAAATTCAGGAAATATAATAGAGCAGTTTCACTATAGTATTGAGCAGCAGCAGGGTTACGGTGCCACAACAGAGAGCAATGTGACCATACAAAAAATGGAGGATGTTCAGGGATGGTATCTGAGCTCTGTTACTCAGAAAGGAAAGAAAAGTGCAGGCTTGTCCCTTGCAGAATAAATTGGAGAAATTTAATAACATATGGCAGAAGGCATACAGTGCCACAACAAAGGGCAATGTGACCATACAAAAAATGGAGGATGTTCAGTGATTGTATCTGAGCTCTTTTACCCAAAAGGGAAAGAAAAGTGCAGGCTCAACCCTTGCAGAATAAATTGGAGAAATATAATACAACAGGCTTGGTAGCAATAACCCAGGTGACAGGTGCGGTGACATATACAGATGGGAAAGCTGTAATATAATGTAGAATTGTTCTGACAAGTCCGGGGGATATAGTGAGTGCCTCTAGTCTCACAGGAATTATTTTATCAAGTTCACAATATTTTTATTGCTTTTAAGGACCCCAGCTGGACAAATGTAAAAATGTTGGATATTTGAATGTGGTATCCAAGGTCTCCTACCCAGAAAGGAAAGGAAGGTGCTGTACAATATAGCATGAGATGTTATAGTAGATGTGTATTATACCAATGTGAATGTATTAAATACCAACAACAACCTTCTATTTCCCCACAACACACTGACGTATGAACCGAACCCTAACTCAAACCCTAACAAGGCCGCTCCCGGCGAGGCAACTAACCAAACCTAACCAACACAACAAACCAAACTCTAACCGAACCCTAACAAGGCCGCTCAAGGAGGCAGCTAACCGAACCCTAACAAATATTACTAACTATTTCAGCCCACCACAAAAACACACCCCACCACCACCACCACACCCCCCCCACCACCACAACACCACCACACCACACCACAACACACTGTCTGTCAAAGCCTTCACTATATTAGGCAGCTTGATAAACAGCAGCAGTAGTTATTTACACATAAATGGTTCAAGGAAAAACACTAAATTATAGCAAATTCAAGAGAACTGAGACCCAAGAGAACCCTACTTGGAATAATACCATAATATACAAACCAACTACTAGTACCATATTTATCAGCCATCTCAATATCATAAACTAAAACAGCAGTCAAGCATTAATCAGTCCATTTAAATCAAATGTAAGGATAGATGGTTACCTCATATTTGACAATAAGAATAATAATAATTAGTGGAAGAGAATGCCCACTATATTGATGTCATGGGCATGGACAACCATGATCATAGTGGCACTGTCCTGTTTTCAAATGTATACACAGCGCAGTTGAGTACAACCTTAGAATAGCCCTGCCTCTTTGAAATTACAGTTCTACCATTAACTAGCCTTGGTGAAGTCCATAGATTTCTTTGCAGAGGAACTGCTAATCATCCTCTGGAAGTGGTACAATGACAAATGTGGCCTTGACATTGATCTGCTAAAGAACCATGCAATCTGCAGTACCCAGAATGGAATGCTTCAAGGCAAGTAATCTGACATAAAGGAATTGCAGAGGAGAGACAAAAGTGGTGGCGGTGTGTGCATATAATGACAAAGACGAGTAAGTGGCAAGCTGTTAAGTGCCGTGCAGGAACCGAAAGGAAGTAACGGAAAGTCCGAAGCAAAACCGAGTGGCTATCACAACACTATATCGGAGTGAGCGACTACACGCCTTGCAGGCCGAAAGTAAGTTTGAACAAATATGTAAACTCCTGCGGATACGTTCGGAGAAGCCGAAGGCGATAAGGCTAAGAACGCAGAGGGAGTCGGATGAGAGCGGAGAGCGAGGCAAGAAACGTTAATAACAAAACTGAAGTACAGGATCGTCGAGTCCAGTATTTATACTAAGTGGTAGGCATAAGGCATATGACCTCGCAGGGAGATCCGATGTGGTCCACAGGATCTCCCTGCGGGTTAAGTACAAAGGCATAGTAAGTAAGGGGAACGAGAAGACATACATGTGTCAAAGGAAACAAGGTGAACGCCTAACGGATATAAGTAAACAAACCAAAGTCCAAATGGGTAAAGATCCGAGTTGATGGGCGGAGGGTCCGAACAGGTCCGAGGGAGTCTGCGTGCAGATTAACTGTTTGAAGGGAAACGCTCAGATACCTTCACTGCGTAAAAACCCTGTTGCGCTCCAAGGATAACCCTCGGAGCGTCCAAAGATGCACTGGGATATAACACAAGCCGTAGTCATAGACGTCAATGCAAGGATTGAGGTAATGGGAAAATGTAGTATTGCACCCAGCAAGATGTGGTGAGAAGATAGGGGAACTGGATGGAAAACGGTGAGGCTGTGGAACAGCTTAAGGTCCATTTATATGTCTGAGTCTGTTGCTTGAATCTGCAGATCAAAGCAGATATAGGCCTATAATATACATGATACTACAGGCTGAAATTGGAAATTAAAGTAAATAATGCATAGACAATGAAGAGCAGAAAAATATACCACCAATGTGTCAAGTCAAAGCTGATATAAATGATAATTGCTGGCAAAACACATACTAGAGTTCATTATTCTTGAGTGCCATTTAGGTACTCACACTGGCTGCTACCTAATGAGTCTATCTCAAGCCAAAAATAAATATGTTGACCTGTAGTATACTAGTGGTAGAGCAGTTAATCGTTATCTAGTCTTTTCCTGTATATATTTGTCAGCCTGATTATAAGCAGAACGACTGGATGCTATAAGAGAGAGAGAAAAAAAATACTGATAATTCACTTGATAGGAATAGATTATCTCTGTGCCAACTTGGCTGCAGGCCTGTTACAAGCATTCAGATGACCTGGTAGGTTACTTTCAACTGTATGGTATATGGGCCCTGGAAAGTACAAATTGGTCTAAATATATAAATGGTAATGCACACTGAAATTGGCAAAGAGATATTATAGCAAATTGTGCTAACCAGGCAAATGTGGCTACTGCCATGGCAGAGTTACCTAACTGCATGGAATACGTGCTTTAGTCATGTCTGGTGATTTGCCACCGTCTCCTGAATAAGTACTAGTGTATTAAATATCAATGAGCAATGTGCAATAAAGTGTTGCATTATAAATTCACTAAAACACTAGGGATTACCCCGGGCTCTGTCAGCAATGTCACATGTGACCCTCTCATGATCATATCTGAGGTGTCTTCCCCAAAAAGGAAACAGAAACTAAGCACTTAATATACCAAAATAATGTCTCCAAATATAATAGAGCAAGACCCACAAGAGCAAATGAGGTGACACGGGATGTGACGGATGTTGGTGGAAGGGTCGGAATATTCATTTCAGACATCCTGAGACAATTTGGATGATTTCTAATGCTTGGTCATAAGACCGGTTAGCATTATTAAAATGTGGTTATGAATGCTTATACTAGGGCAACAGAGCGCCATATGATCGAATGAGAAATTCTGTAAACAAACGGAACATATCTGAGCCCTTCTACCCAAAAGTGAATGCTTGACTGTGCAGAATAAATTCAGGAAATATAATAGAGCAGTTTCACTATAGTATTGAGCAGCAGCAGGGTTACGGTGCCACAACAGAGAGCAATGTGACCATACAAAAAATGGAGGATGTTCAGGGATGGTATCTGAGCTCTGTTACTCAGAAAGGAAAGAAAAGTGCAGGCTTGTCCCTTGCAGAATAAATTGGAGAAATTTAATAACATATGGCAGAAGGCATACAGTGCCACAACAAAGGGCAATGTGACCATACAAAAAATGGAGGATGTTCAGTGATTGTATCTGAGCTCTTTTACCCAAAAGGGAAAGAAAAGTGCAGGCTCAAGCCTTGCAGAATAAATTGGAGAAATATAATACAACTGTAAGGGCAACCCCGGAGGCCTGAGATCAAGGTCCTAGCAGGGGAGGATCCAAAGAGTGAATAGAAGTAAGCAAATACAAGTGAGGCTGACCTAGCAGGGGAGGATCCAAAGAGAAGAAACTCTAAGGGTCCGCCTGCTAGGTAGCGGAACTATATACTGCGCTCTTGACGCGCCAAGGTTGATCGTTGCTCCGTGCAGTATGCCTGCGCCATGTCGCAGGCCAGGTCCCAGGGGGATCGCCAGGCGGGGGGCGGCGATGCGCCTGACGGAGGCGGTGATGCGATCACCGGAGTCGGAACCGGAGTCGGACCGGAATCGGGATCGTCTCCGAGGGGCCGAAAGGGAGGTTCCCCTGACATCACCCCCCCTTTGAATGCGGCGTCCCCGACGCATAGACCGGAACGGAATCGAGTCGAAGGTTGCGGAGGCGATGTGCCGTGGTTTGCCAGGGTACTTACGGTAGAACTCCGCGATTTTGTCCGGGGCGAAGACGCGGTCGAAGCGGACCCACTGGTCGTGGCGACGCGTCGTAGCCCTTTCCATCTGACGGACGTAATTCAGCCGTTTATACCTCACCCTTGCGTCCAAGATCTCCTCTACTTCCCACTCCGGGACTCCGTCCTCGAGGTCCGGAGGGGCTGGTCGTAGCCGGGGCGTCCGTCGAAGGGGTCGTCTTGGGCGAGCTCAAGCTTGACGACGGGGAAGACCGGGTGGAGCTTCGAGTAGCGCGGAGGGAGGTCGAGCTTGTAGGCACCTTTGCTGATCTCCGCGACTATCTTGAACGGACCGAGGCGGCGGTGGGAGAACTTCTCCGAGGGGCGAGTCGTCCTGATGTCAGAGGCATCCAGCCAAACACGGTCGCCAACCTTGAACTCCGGAGACGGAGTGCGTCTCCGGTCGTAGTAGCGCTTATACTCTTCCTTGGCCTTAGTGAGCGGCCTTGGCTTCGGCAACCCCAGTGGCGATCGGTCGGCGGAACTCGTTCACAGACTCCATAGCGGAACGGGCTCCGGGTTCAAAGCCCATGCGCGGAAGCCGTCCCGTGTCCGTCATGAAGGGGACTTGCTGCGTGGATGAGTGGACGTGGTTGTTGTAAGCGAACTCCGCGGCCGGAATCAGCTCATCCCAGTCGTCCTGCTGATAGTTGGTGAAGATCCGCAGGTACTGCTCCAACTCCTGGTTGACGCGCTCTGTCTGACCGTCCGTTTGCGGATGATACGCGGTGGACGTGGCTGGCTTGATGCCGATTAGACGCCAGAGTTCTCGGGTGAAGTCCGCGATGAACTGTGAGCCACGGTCGGAGACGTACTTCTCCGGGAGTCCCGTGATGGCGCCAGACATTCCGGTAGTAGAGGCGGGCTGCTCCTACTGCGTCGACCGTGGTATGGCACTCGGAGAAGGCCACTATATTGATGTCATGGGCATGGACAACCATGATCATAGTGGCACTGTCCTGTTTTCAAATGTATACACAGCGCAGTTGAGTACAACCTTAGAATAGCCCTGCCTCTTTGAAATTACAGTTCTACCATTAACTAGCCTTGGTGAAGTCCATAGATTTCTTTGCAGAGGAACTGCTAATCATCCTCTGGAAGTGGTACAATGACAAATGTGGCCTTGACATTGATCTGCTAAAGAACCATGCAATCTGCAGTACCCAGAATGGAATGCTTCAAGGCAAGTAATCTGACATAAAGGAATTGCAGAGGAGAGACAAAAGTGGTGGCGGTGTGTGCATATAATGACAAAGACGAGTAAGTGGCAAGCTGTTAAGTGCCGTGCAGGAACCGAAAGGAAGTAACGGAAAGTCCGAAGCAAAACCGAGTGGCTATCACAACACTATATCGGAGTGAGCGACTACACGTCTTGCAGGCCGAAAGTAAGTTTGAACAAATATGTAAACTCCTGCGGATACGCTGGAGAAGCCGAAGGCGATAAGGCTAAGAACGCAGAGGGAGTCGGATGAGAGCGGAGAGCGAGGCAAGAAACGTTAATAACAAAACTGAAGTACAGGATCATCGAGTCCAGTATTTATACTAAGTGGTAGGCATAAGGCATATGACCTCGCAGGGAGATCCGATGTGGTCCACAGGATCTCCCTGCGGGTTAAGTACAAAGGCATAGTAAGTAAGGGGAACGAGAAGACATACATGTGTCAAAGGAAACAAGGTGAACGCCTAACGGATATAAGTAAACAAACCAAAGTCCAAATGGGTAAAGATCCGAGTTGATGGGCGGAGGGTCCGAACAGGTCCGAGGGAGTCTGCGTGCAGATTAACTGTTTGAAGGGAAACGCTCAGATACCTTCACTGCGTAAAAACCCTGTTGCGCTCCAAGGATAACCCTCGGAGCGTCCAAAGATGCACGGGATATAACACAAGCCGTAGTCATAGACGTCAATGCAAGGATTGAGGTAATGGGAAAATGTAGTATTGCACCCAGCAAGATGTGGTGAGAAGATAGGGGAACTGGATGGAAAACGGTGAGGCTGTGGAACAGCTTAAGGTCCATTTATATGTCTGAGTCTGTTGCTTGAATCTGCAGATCAAAGCAGATATAGGCCTATAATATACATGATACTACAGGCTGAAATTGGAAATTAAAGTAAATAATGCATAGACAATGAAGAGCAAAAAATATACCACCAATGTGTCAAGTCAAAGCTGATATAAATGATAATTGCTGGCAAAACACATACTAGAGTTCATTATTCTTGAGTGCCATTTAGGTACTCACACTGGCTGCTACCTAATGAGTCTATCTCAAGCCAAAAATAAATATGTTGACCTGTAGTATACTAGTGGTAGAGCAGTTAATCGTTATCTAGTCTTTTCCTGTATATATTTGTCAGCCTGATTATAAGCAGAACGACTGGATGCTATAAGAGAGAGAGAAAAAAAATACTGATAATTCACTTGATAGGAATAGATTATCTCTGTGCCAACTTGGCTGCAGGCCTGTTACAAGCATTCAGATGACCTGGTAGGTTACTTTCAACTGTATGGTATATGGGCCCTGGAAAGTACAAATTGGTCTAAATATATAAATGGTAATGCACACTGAAATTGGCAAAGAGATATTATAGCAAATTGTGCTAACCAGGCAAATGTGGCTACTGCCATGGCAGAGTTACCTAACTGCATGGAATACGTGCTTTAGTCATGTCTGGTGATTTGCCACCGTCTCCTGAATAAGTACTAGTGTATTAAATATCAATGAGCAATGTGCAATAAAGTGTTGCATTATAAATTCACTAAAACACTAGGGATTACCCGGGCTCTGTCAGCAATGTCACATGTGACCCTCTCATGATCATATCTGAGGTGTCTTCCCCAAAAAGGAAACAGAAACTAAGCACTTAATATACCAAAATAATGTCTCCAAATATAATAGAGCAAGACCCACAAGAGCAAATGAGGTGACACGGGATGTGACGGATGTTGGTGGAAGGGTCGGAATATTCATTTCAGACATCCTGAGACAATTTGGATGATTTCTAATGCTTGGTCATAAGACCGGTTAGCATTATTAAAATGTGGTTATGAATGCTTATACTAGGGCAACAGAGCGCCATATGATCGAATGAGAAATTCTGTAAACAAACGGAACATATCTGAGCCCTTCTACCCAAAAGTGAATGCTTGACTGTGCAGAATAAATTCAGGAAATATAATAGAGCAGTTTCACTATAGTATTGAGCAGCAGCAGGGTTACGGTGCCACAACAGAGAGCAATGTGACCATACAAAAAATGGAGGATGTTCAGGGATGGTATCTGAGCTCTGTTACTCAGAAAGGAAAGAAAAGTGCAGGCTTGTCCCTTGCAGAATAAATTGGAGAAATTTAATAACATATGGCAGAAGGCATACAGTGCCACAACAAAGGGCAATGTGACCATACAAAAAATGGAGGATGTTCAGTGATTGTATCTGAGCTCTTTTACCCAAAAGGGAAAGAAAAGTGCAGGCTCAAGCCTTGCAGAATAAATTGGAGAAATATAATACAACTGTAAGGGCAACCCGGAGGCCTGAGATCAAGGTCCTAGCAGGGGAGGATCCAAAGAGTGAATAGAAGTAAGCAAATACAAGTGAGGCTGACCTAGCAGGGGAGGATCCAAAGAGAAGAAACTCTAAGGGTCCGCCTGCTAGGTAGCGGGAACTATATACTGCGCTCTTGACGCGCCAAGGTTGATCGTTGCTCCGTGCAGTATGCCTGCGCCATGTCGCAGGCCAGGTCCCAGGGGGATCGCCAGGCGGGGGCGGCGATGCGCCTGACGGAGGCGGTGATGCGATCACCGGAGTCGGAACCGGAGTCGGACCGGAATCGGGATCGTCTCCGAGGGGCCGAAAGGGAGGTTTCCCTGACATCACCCCCCTTTGAATGCGGCGTCCCGACGCATAGACCGGAACGGAATCGAGTCGAAGGTTGCGGAGGCGATGTGCCGTGGTTTGCCAGGGTACTTACGGTAGAACTCCGCGATTTTGTCCGGGGCGAAGACGCGGTCGAAGCGGACCCACTGGTCGTGCGACGCGTCGTAGCCTTTCCATCTGACAGGGAATTCAGCCGTTTATACCTCACCCTTGCGTCCAAGATCTCCTCTACTTCCCACTCCGGGACTCCGTCCTCGAGGTCCGGAGGGGGCTGGTCGTAGCCGGGGCGTCCGTCGAAGGGGTCGTCTTGGGCGAGCTCAAGCTTGACGACGGGAAGACCGGGTGGAGCTTCGAGTAGCGCGGAGGGAGGTCGAGCTTGTAGGCACCTTTGCTGATCTCCGCGACTATCTTGAACGGACCGAGGCGGCGGTGGGAGAACTTCTCCGAGGGGCGAGTCGTCCTGATGTCAGAGGCATCCAGCCAAACACGGTCGCCAACCTTGAACTCCGGAGACGGAGTGCGTCTCCGGTCGTAGTAGCGCTTATACTCTTCCTTGGCCTTAGTGAGCGGCCTTGGCTTCGGCAACCCCAGTGGCGGTCGGTCGCGGAACTCGTTCACAGACTCCATAGCGGAACGGGCTCCGGGTTCAAAGCCCATGCGCGGAAGCCGTCCCGTGTCCGTCATGAAGGGGACTTGCTGCGTGGATGAGTGGACGTGGTTGTTGTAAGCGAACTCCGCGGCCGGAATCAGCTCATCCCAGTCGTCCTGCTGATAGTTGGTGAAGATCCGCAGGTACTGCTCCAACTCCTGGTTGACGCGCTCTGTCTGACCGTCCGTTTGCGGATGATACCGGTGGACGTGGCTGGCTTGATGCCGATTAGACGCCAGAGTTCTCGGGTGAAGTCCGCGATGAACTGTGAGCCACGGTCGGAGACGTACTTCTCCGGAGTCCCGTGATGGCGCCAGACATTCCGGTAGTAGAGGCGGGCTGCTCCTACTGCGTCGACCGTGGTATGGCACTCGGAGAAGTGGGCTCGCTTCCCAAGGGTGTCCACGACGACCATGATCGCGTCGTACCCATGGGCCTCGGGGAGCTCGACAATGAAGTCGACGGAGACGGTATGCCAGCGCTCCGGGGTGTTTCCGTCGGGTGTAGCTCTCCGTGGGGCAGTCTCCGGAGCGCCTTGGTGCGACAGCACAAGTCGCAGGTCGCGACGCACCGGCCGATATGGCGAGACATCTGAGGCCACCAGTAGTTCCGGGAGACCAACTCCAAGGTCTTGAAGCGACCGGCATGTCCGGCGACTCGAGTGTCATGGCAGAGCTCGATGATGCGCCTCCGGAGGTCCTTGTCCTTGGGCACGACAATCTTCCCACGGAAGTGGAGAAGACCACCGGAGACGGCCCACTCGTCGGGAGCGTGAGGAGGGGGCCTCGAGCTTGACCTTGGACCTTTAGGAGTTGCCGGGCCGCTAGTGCGACGGGCTCCTCCAGGTCAGGCTCACCAGGAGAGGGCATCGCGAATGTCGCGAAGAAGTTCGGAACCGGGACCGGAAACGGAAACACCCTCGAGTGCGCGGACGTGGAAGAGTTCGGGCCGCAGGAGGACGACGCCGGAGTTGTCGGAATCGATTCCGTGGTCGGGTCTCCGAGAGAGGGCGTCAGGTCGGCCCATGTCGCGACCGGGCTTGTGGTGCAGCGTGAAGTCGAACCGGGAGAGGTAGAGGGACCAGCGGGCCTGTCTCCGGTTGAGGTGCTGCGTCTTCCTGAAGTACTCCAAATTCTTATGGTCAGTCCAAATCTCGACGGGATGCGCGGCACCCTCGAGGAAGTGTCTATACTCCTCGAGTGCGCGGATGATCGCGAGCATCTCCTTGTCGTGGATTTCGTAGTTGCGCTGGACATCATTTAAGCTTTTGGAATAGAATGCTACAGGGTGCCACTTCCCGTCCGGGGCGGATTGTGAAAGAACCGCCCCGCCGCATAATCAGAGCTGTCCGCCTCGAGTCGGAAAGGCCGTGCGTCGTCCGGAATCGCCAGGACCGGTTCCGAGGTGACCGCGTCCTTGATCGCTTGGAACGCGGAGGCCTCCGCGTCGCCCCAAGTCCATTGCTGGTCCTTCTTGGTGAGCGCAAAGAGAGGACGCGCGAGGGCCGAGAAGTCGCGAATGAACCTGCGGTAGAAATTAGCGAACCCAAGGAACTGCTGAACGTCCTTCTTGTTTTCCGGAGTCGGCCAGGCGGAGACGCCTGCGACCTTGACGGGGTCCATTTCGACGTGGTTGTGGGAGATGATGACTCCGAGGTATTCGATTGACGATTTTTCGAAGTCGCACTTCTCCGCCTCGGAGGTACAACTTATGCTCTCGGAGTCGGCGCAAGACCTCCTGGACGATCTGTCGGTGTTTCCGGAGGTCGGAATGGGCGATCAGGATGTCGTCCAGGTAGATCATGACGTCTCCGGAAAGGATGAGGTCCTGGAAAATGTCATTCATCATCGTTTGGAACGTCGCAGGGAGAGTTTGTCAGGCCAGGTACATCACCAAGGGCTCGAACAGGCCTCGGTTAGTCCGGAAAGCTGCCTTCCACTCATCACCTTCTTTGATCCGGACGTTGTTGAAGCCCCAACGAACGCCGAGTTTGGTGAAGTAACGAGCGCCTTTGAGCCGGTTGATGAGGTCGTTGATCAGCGGAAGGGGGTACCGGTTTTTGACGGTCATCGCGTTGAGGGCCCGATAGTCCTGGACAAAGCGGAGTCCGCCGTCCTTCTTCTTGACGAAGAAGACCGGAGACGCCATCGGAGACTTGGAGGGGCGAATCCGGCCCGTCGACAGCCCTTCCTCGATGAACGCGTCGAGCTCGTTGCTCAAGGGGGCGAGATGGGGTACACCTTGCAGTTGGCCGGCTTAGCGTCGGGGACGAGTTCGATGGCGTGGTCCCAGGTTCTCCGCCCGGGAGCGTGTCGAAAGACTCCTTGTTGAAGACGTCCTGGAACTCTTTAGCCCAGTCCGGGATCTCGGAGGGCGGGGGAGCGGAGTTCCTGGCGAAGGCTTCAGCCAGGCGCTGCGAGACAGTACTGCCAGCGCGTATCTCCTCCGAGGGACGGAACGAGGTGTAGAAGATGCGGTCACCATCTTCAAGCTGACCATCGTCATCGTCGTCGTCAGAGTCCGGCGTCAGATCAGGCAGGCCGGAGTCGTCGCCGGAGACGGAATCGTCTCCGTCATCAGACCCAGAAAGGTCCATGGCGCAGACCGAGGGGAACGGGCCGGAGCGGAGTCGCTTCTGGAGCAGCCGGAGTCGCCGTAGCTCAGTCCGTTCAACGTTCTTCCTCGCGGCAAGTGGAGCAGCCGGGGGGCACCGCGTCATCTTGACCTCCTTGGTTTCCCAATCGATCTCTGGGTTATGCTTCCGCAGCCAAGAGTACCCCAGGATGAGGTCTTGTTTACCGAGATAGGTGACGGCGAGTTGAACGCCCGGAATGGCCTTTGTAGCGTAGGACCAAGTCCGCGATCTGGTTGATGGAGCCAGCATCATTCGGAGTGCCATCGACGTTGAAGACCGGAATCGGCTGCGCCAGGGTGCGGACCGGAATGCCATTCCGAGCGACGTAGTTCGTGTCGATGAAGTCGGAGGTGGCACCACAGTCAACAAGCCCAGAAAGGGAGAGCTTCAACGCACTGGTGGTGGACTCTAGCTCCAACGGGAGGTGGAGGGAGTTTACTCCAGGGGAGGCAGCGACAGTGTACTGCTTGGGCAATTTCTTTTCCCAGGCAGTGAGGCGGCGAAGGACGACAACCGGAGTCGCGGGCGGAGTCGGAGACGGAGTCGAAATGGGGGCAGGGGAGGGTAGTGTCTTTCGTTTCAGGCTCGTTGTAGGGCAAAGGAATTGATTCGTCATACAAACAAGCGAAACGATTTATGGACGCGAACGAGGGCACACCAGTCACTCGTCGCGGGGACAAAATCCTCTCCGGCCATCGACTCCGCAGCTGTCTCCGGCAGCGCAGCTGTGTCCGAGTAGCGGGCGATCAACTCCGCTAACATCTCGTCACCGAGTTGTTGGATCACCTCGTCGAGGATGTCCATTGAGCGGACGTCCGGGGGGGGGCAATCCCGGGCGAGATGGTTTGGGTCGCCGCACCTGAAGCAGGCGCGACGAGGGGCACCCCGAGCCCTAGTGCGATCCAACTCCATGGGGACGGGAGCTGGAGGCGCCGGAGCGGGGGCGCGGGCCGCGGGTGGCACGACCGGAGCCACCGGGCGGAAAGGGGCCGGAGCCGGGATGCGGTTGACCGGAAACGGAGTCCGAATCAAACCGCCAGGCGTCTTGGAGGCGGCTGACTTGATCAGCTTGGCCCGGACCAGGGCCTCGTATTGACGGAAGGCCCGGGTACGCCAGCTAAGGTAGTCCCGGAGGTCCGGGGGTCGTTCGAGGACGTGATTCCGTTGTTGATCAAGGGGTCAAGTCCGTGGCGGAACTTGGTCACCTTGACCAACGTCTTCGAATCCGGCGAGGTCCATCAGGTCCTCGAAGTCGTCGGTGTACTGGTAGACATCCTTTGTGCCCATGTGATAGGCGGAAGTCTCCAGTTTGGAGAGAGCATGATCTTGCTCGTTCTCCTCGACGAACCGGAGTCGAAACTCGGAAACGAACGAGCCCCAGGACGGAAACGGAAACGGGGCTTTGCTTCCGTGGCGCTCCGCCCATTGCTGAGCGGGTCCTTCTGCCATAAACGACATGGCATAGCGGACGGCCTTTTCCTCGCTCGCCTCTCCGTTGACCACAAAGGCCTCAGGGGCAAGGCGGGCGTAGGTGCGGACCGCGTAAAGGAACGCGCGGCCGCGTTTCCGATCGCCGTTGAAGGTGAACGGAGGGTTTGGTCGCAAGACCAATTTTGAGGCGAGGTTGATGTCGCCAAAGAGGGCTTCGAATCGCCCTGAACCGGAGTCGGAGTCGGAATCGACGTCTCCGGGGGTGGTGTTGTTTGGGGTCCGCCAGCAGTATTAGCGGCGGCAGCGGCAGCGGAAGCCTGGGTGGTGAGAAGAGTAAGGGCCTCAGTTAGGCGGTCGATTTTCGCCTCGAGTGCATCCAGCCGAGTGTCAGCGTCAGGAGTAGCTCCGGAAGGCATGACAGGTGCGGGGACGACAGGAGTGACAGAGGAGGAGGGGACAAGTGGTAGGGGCGGTGACGAGGGCGGAACGGACTCGTATTCGAGCCTGAGTCAGCGCCGAACCTAGCAATCTTGTCCGGTTGATCCCGTAGAGAGTTTCTTCTGCTGTAAGGGCAACCCCGGAGGCCTGAGATCAAGGTCCTAGCAGGGGAGGATCCAAAGAGTGAATAGAAGTAAGCAAATACAAGTGAGGCTGACCTAGCAGGGGAGGATCCAAAGAGAAGAAACTCTAAGGGTCCGCCTGCTAGGTAGCGGAACTATATACTGCGCTCTTGACGCGCCAAGGTTGATCGTTGCTCCGTGCAGTATGCCTGCGCCATGTCGCAGGCCAGGTCCCAGGGGGATCGCCAGGCGGGGGCGGCGATGCGCCTGACGGAGGCGGTGATGCGATCACCGGAGTCGGAACCGGAGTCGGACCGGAATCGGGATCGTCTCCGAGGGGCCGAAAGGGAGGTTCCCCTGACAACAACAGGCTTGGTAGCAATAACCCAGGTGACAGGTGCGGTGACATATACAGATGGGAAAGCTGTAATATAATGTAGAATTGTTCTGACAAGTCCGGGGGATATAGTGAGTGCCTCTAGTCTCACAGGAATTATTTTATCAAGTTCACAATATTTTTATTGCTTTTAAGGACCCCAGCTGGACAAATGTAAAAATGTTGGATATTTGAATGTGGTATCCAAGGTCTCCTACCCAGAAAGGAAAGGAAGGTGCTGTACAATATAGCATGAGATGTTATAGTAGATGTGTATTATACCAATGTGAATGTATTAAATACCAACAACAACCTTCTATTTCCCCCACAACACACTGACGTATGAACCGAACCCTAACTCAAACCCTAACAAGGCCGCTCCGCGGCGAGGCAACTAACCAAACCTAACCAACACAACAAACCAAACTCTAACCGAACCCTAACAAGGCCGCTCCGGCGAGGCAGGCAGCTAACCGAACCCTAACAAATATTACTAACTATTTCAGCCCACCACAAAAACACACCCCACCACCACCACCACACCCCCCCACCACCACAACACCACCACACCACACCACAACACACTGTCTGTCAAAGCCTTCACTATATTAGGCAGCTTGATAAACAGCAGCAGTAGTTATTTACACATAAATGGTTCAAGGAAAAACACTAAATTATAGCAAATTCAAGAGAACTGAGACCCAAGAGAACCCTACTTGGAATAATACCATAATATACAAACCAACTACCAGTACCATATTTATCAGCCATCTCAATATCATAAACTAAAACAGCAGTCAAGCATTAATCAGTCCATTTAAATCAAATGTAAGGATAGATGGTTACCTCATATTTGACAATAAGAATAATAATAATTAGTGGAAGAGAATGCCCACTATATTGATGTCATGGGCATGGACAACCATGATCATAGTGGCACTGTCCTGTTTTCAAATGTATACACAGCGCAGTTGAGTACAACCTTAGAATAGCCCTGCCTCTTTGAAATTACAGTTCTACCATTAACTAGCCTTGGTGAAGTCCATAGATTTCTTTGCAGAGGAACTGCTAATCATCCTCTGGAAGTGGTACAATGACAAATGTGGCCTTGACATTGATCTGCTAAAGAACCATGCAATCTGCAGTACCCAGAATGGAATGCTTCAAGGCAAGTAATCTGACATAAAGGAATTGCAGAGGAGAGGCAAAAGTGGTGGCGGTGTGTGCATATAATGACAAAGACGAGTAAGTGGCAAGCTGTTAAGTGCCGTGCAGGAACCGAAAGGAAGTAACGGAAAGTCCGAAGCAAAACCGAGTGGCTATCACAACACTATATCGGAGTGAGCGACTACACGTCTTGCAGGCCGAAAGTAAGTTTGAACAAATATGTAAACTCCTGCGGGTACGTTCGGAGAAGCCGAAGGCGATAAGGCTAAGAACGCAGAGGGAGTCGGATGAGAGCGGAGAGCGAGGCAAGAAACGTTAATAACAAAACTGAAGTACAGGATCGTCAAGTCCGAGTATTTATACTAAGTGGTAGGCATAAGGCATATGACCTCGCAGGGAGATCCGATGTGGTCCGCAGGATCTCCCTGCGGGTTAAGTACAAAGGCATAGTAAGTAAGGGGAACGAGAAGACATACATGAGGCAAAGGAAACAAGGTGAACGCCTAACGGATATAAGTAAACAAACCAAAGTCCAAATGGGTAAAGATCCGAGTTGATGGGCGGAGGGTCCGAACAGGTCCGAGGGAGTCTGCGTGCAGATTAACTGTTTGAAGGGAAACGCTCAGATACCTTCACTGCGTAAAAACCCTGTTGCGCTCCAAGGATAACCCTCGGAGCGTCCAAAGATGCACGGGATATAACACAAGCCGTAGTCATAGACGTCAATGCAAGGATTGAGGTAATGGGAAAATGTAGTATTGCACCCAGCAAGATGTGGTGAGAAGATAGGGGAACTGGAGGGAAAACGGTGAGGCTGTGGAACAGCTTAAGGTCCATTTATATGTCTGAGTCTGTTGCTTGAATCTGCAGATCAAAGCAGATATAGGCCTATAATATACATGATACTACAGGCTGAAATTGGAAATTAAAGTAAATAATGCATAGACAATGAAGAGCAAAAAATATACCACCAATGTGTCAAGTCAAAGCTGATATAAATGATAATTGCTGGCAAAACACATACTAGAGTTCATTATTCTTGAGTGCCATTTAGGTACTCACACTGGCTGCTACCTAATGAGTCTATCTCAAGCCAAAAATAAATATGTTGACCTGTAGTATACTAGTGGTAGAGCA
Source organism: Mycena indigotica (assembly GCF_014461135.1). NCBI lineage: Eukaryota > Fungi > Basidiomycota > Agaricomycetes > Agaricales > Mycenaceae > Mycena > Mycena indigotica. The sequence goes on from NW_023503010.1 coordinate 54,816, forward strand.
GTTAATCGTTATCTAGTCTTTTCCTGTATATATTTGTCAGCCTGATTATAAGCAGAACGACTGGATGCTATAAGAGAAAAAAAGTACTGATAATTCACTTGATAGGAATAGATTATCTCTGTGCCAACTTGGCTGCAGGCCTGTTACAAGCATTCAGATGACCTGGTAGGTTACTTTCAACTGTATGGTATATGGGCCCTGGAAAGTACAAATTGGTCTAAATATATAAATGGTAATGCACATTGAAATTGGCAAAGAGATATTATAGCAAATTGTGCTAACCAGGCAAATGTGGCTACTGCCATGGCAGAGTTACCTAACTGCATGGAATACGTGCTTCAGTCATGTCTGGTGATTTGCCACCGTCTCCTGAATAAGTACTAGTGTATTAAATATCAATGAGCAATGTGCAATAAAGTGTTGCATTATAAATTCACTAAAACACTAGGGATTACCCCGGGCTCTGTCAGCAATGTCACATGTGACCCTCTCATGATCATATCTGAGGTGTCTTCCCCAAAAAGGAAACAGAAACTAAGCACTTAATATACCAAAATAATGTCTCCAAATATAATAGAGCAAGACCCACAAGAGCAAATGAGGTGACACGGGATGTGACGGATGTTGGTGGAAGGGTCGGAATATTCATTTCAGACATCCTGAGACAATTTGGATGATTTCTAATGCTTGGTCATAAGACCGGTTAGCATTATTAAAATGTGGTTATGAATGCTTATACTAGGGCAACAGAGCGCCATATGATCGAATGAGAAATTCTGTAAACAAACGGAACATATCTGAGCCCTTCTACCCAAAAGTGAATGCTTGACTGTGCAGAATAAATTCAGGAAATATAATAGAGCAGTTTCACTATAGTATTGAGCAGCAGCAGGGTTACGGTGCCACAACAGAGAGCAATGTGACCATACAAAAAATGGAGGATGTTCAGGGATGGTATCTGAGCTCTGTTACTCAGAAAGGAAAGAAAAGTGCAGGCTTGTCCCTTGCAGAATAAATTGGAGAAATTTAATATAGCAACCTCAGTAGTGGCAAGACTGGTGACAGGTGATGTGACAGATATAGGTGGAATTGTCGGGGAATATTTATTTCAGACATTCCGAGAAATTTTGGATCAATTCGGACACCCAGTGAATAGACTGGTTAGCATTTACTAGAAAGTACTAAGATATAGTTATCAATGCTTACACTGGGGCAATGAAGTGCCATATGGTCAAATAAAAGTTGAAATTGTAAACCAAATGACCATATCTGAGTTCTCCTACCCCAAAAGGAAAGGACAGTGTGTGTGCTTAACCTTGCAGAATTAAATGAGAGAAATATAATAGAGCAGCAGTGAGTAGGAGCAAGAGACAGGACTGGCAATATAACATATGTAGAGGGGATTGTTGGGAGATGTGCTATAAGCATACTGATAATCTCGTGTCACACTATGTTGTACAATTGTCACGAGTATCGTCTTCTCACTATAACATATGGCAGAAGGCATACAGTGCCACAACAAAGGGCAATGTGACCATACAAAAAATGGAGGATGTTCAGTGATTGTATCTGAGCTCTTTTACCCAAAAGGGAAAGAAAAGTGCAGGCTCAACCCTTGCAGAATAAATTGGAGAAATATAATACAACAGGCTTGGTAGCAATAACCCAGGTGACAGGTGCGGTGACATATACAGGTGGGAAAGCTGTAATATAATGTAGAATTGTTCTGACAAGTCCGGGGGATATAGTGAGTGCCTCTAGTCTCACAGGAATTATTTTATCAAGTTCACAATATTTTTATTGCTGTTAAGCAGAACAGGTGGCCAAATGTAAAAATGTTACATATTCAAATATACATATGATACAACCATCCTGATGAATATCGTCAAATACCACCCAGAGATACCCACATCAACTTTGATGTAAACGCTGGGGAAATCCTTAGTTAAGGTGACTACACTCTGAAATATTGACTTCCATGAGTCCAGAACATTTGAATGAAAATCCTCTCTAAAATGGTGCAAGGTACATGTCCAAGTACACTTCATCACTCAAATTTACAATCAAGTAATGACAAACAAGTGAACAGAAGGTCTACTACATAATGGAAGTGCACACTAGGTAGAGTGGTAAGCGCAGTCAGCTGGCAGTTATGCCCACCCTAAACGCCGCAGTTTTGTGCACAATGTAGCACGCAGCCGCCTGCCAGAATCGTGGAGACACCCAACGCAAGCCCCAAGACCAGATATAGCAGCACACAGCACAGGACTGGACTCGGGAGATGACTGCCAATGTTTCCTTTGGGGAATACAGTGAGCGAGAGGGCATGCCGATGAGCAGAAAGGGATGGCCCACCGGCGTCTGTTCGATCGTGGAGACGTCCTGTACAAACCCCAGGACCAACTGAGAGGGAACGGTGTGTGCGTTTGCGCTGTAAATTGGACCGTCTGAGGAGACACCGTGTTCGCGCTGGACGCCGCAGTTTCATGCCGAATGGTGGGGAACTGAGCGCGCATCGGCTGACACCGTGAATGAGCAGGGGGCGCATATGAGCTGGAAGGAAAGGCACTGGCGGCACCAGCCTCTTCTGGATAGTGGAAACACCCTGCACGAACCCCAGGACCGGATATGGAGGCAAACGGCGCCGAATTGAGCCCAGGAGACCAGTGCCGACGTGGGGGGTAGGTGAAGCGGCAGCCAGGCGGCAAGAGAGAACGTTGAGGTCGTTCTGGCTCCAAATTTGACAGTTTGGCACAGCCCCCCGACCGCGCTGAATGCCGCAATTTGGCGCCAAACTGTCCAGAACTGAGCCCGTGCTGGCCGACACAGCAAGGAGGAAGGGTGCACCGATGAGCAGGAAGGGGCGGCGCTGGCGGCGCCGGCGCCTGTTAGATCGAGCGGGCATGCCATACGAGCCTCGAGACCGAGTTTGGGGTCGAACGCCGCAGAGCTGGGCCCAGGAGACGAGTGCCGACGTTTGGGCTGGGTGAGGGCGGCGATGTGCCGCCGAGAGGCAACGGCCGGGCCGTTCGTGCCGCAAATTTAGGCGGTTGAGCGGGTAGCCCATTCGTGCTTAAAGCCGTGATTTGGCGCAGAACGGCCCAGAACTGAGCGCGTGCCGGACGACACAGTGAGCGGGAAGGGCGCGCCGATGAGCGGGAAGGGGTGGCGCTGACGGCTCCGGCGTCTGGCGGACGGTGGGGGCGTGCCATGAGAGCCCCAGGACCGAGTTTGGGGTCGAGCGTCGCGGAACTGGGGCCGGGAGACAAGTGCCGACGTTTTGGCTAGGTGTGGGCGGCAATGTGGCGGCGTGAGACAACGGCGCGGCGGTTTGTGCCGCCGACTTGAACAGTTGGACGGGCACCTCGTTTGTGCTGAACTCCGCAATTTGGTGGGAAACGGCCGCGAATTGAGCGCGGGGTGACCCAGGGAAGTTGGGGCCACCCGAATTTGGGAAGTCGCGCCGCGCGGGAACGCGTCCGTCGTTCCGCGCCGTTTTTGTAGTATCAGGAGCGCTGTGGGGGACAGGTAGGTGCTCGAGGTTTCGTTGGATTCGGGCCAGAAACGCGTCCGGGGTGGTCGAGACGAATTTCGGCCCACCCCAGGTAATGTGGCGGCTGCCATGCAAGAACGCGGCGTTCGTTTGCGCCGCCGGTCGTCATTACGCGAGGGGAGGTGTAGCCTGGGAGGTGTTCAAGAGATGGGGACGATTGGTGGAGAATTGGAGGAGGGAGAGAGGAAACACTGTTGGGTGAGCTGGCATAAAGTGGCCGGTTTTGACTACTCACCTTGGCTCCTCAGCCCTCTCCTACACCTTGGATACTCCCCATACACCCCTCCATCTCTTCCCGGCCCTTCCACGCAGTTGCAAGCACCACTGTTGGGGTGGTGGTGGTGGTTGAGCAGATAGACAGGTAGCGTGAGAGAGACAGAGCGGCAGTGGCGGCAGTGGCGGCAGCGGCAGTGGCAGGCTGTCACAGGTGACGATTTGCCGCCGTTGATGTTTCTGGGGCCCTGAGTGGACTATTGGGGTGTTGTGTGGCGGATAGGCTGTGGTAGGATTACTAATAGTCGTACAGAGCAGTAAAGAAAATGTGTGCACTGGCAACAAAGGCGCTATGTGGTTCTGATCGCCGCCTACACGTGACTTTGACAGGTCACGGGGTACCGCACATGTTCGGTACCACGTGAGTTTGACAGATCACGGGGTACCGAACATGTTCGGTCGCACGTGCCTTTGACTGGTCACGGGGTACCGAACATGTTCGGTACCCTGTGACTTTGACAGCTTGGTAATCCACTGCCCCCCTTGGATTAAGCCCCCCTCCCGGGAGCGGAATAATCCTAGTGGTACAATGACAAATGTGGCCTTGACATTGATCTGCTAAAGAACCATGCAATCTGCAGTACCCAGAATGGAATGCTTCAAGGCAAGTAATCTGACATAAAGGAATTGCAGAGGAGAGACAAAAGTGGTGGCGGTGTGTGCATATAATGACAAAGACGAGTAAGTGGCAAGCTGTTAAGTGCCGTGCAGGAACCGAAAGGAAGTAACGGAAAGTCCGAAGCAAAACCGAGTGGCTATCACAACACTATATCGGAGTGAGCGACTACACGTCTTGCAGGCCGAAAGTAAGTTTGAACAAATATGTAAACTCCTGCGGATACGTTCGGAGAAGCCGAAGGCGATAAGGCTAAGAACGCAGAGGGAGTCGGATGAGAGCGGAGAGCGAGGCAAGAAACGTTAATAACAAAACTGAAGTACAGGATCGTCGAGTCCAGTATTTATACTAAGTGGTAGGCATAAGGCATATGACCTCGCAGGGAGATCCGATGTGGTCCACAGGATCTCCCTGCGGGTTAAGTACAAAGGCATAGTAAGTAAGGGGAACGAGAAGACATACATGTGTCAAAGGAAACAAGGTGAACGCCTAACGGATATAAGTAAACAAACCAAAGTCCAAATGGGTAAAGATCCGAGTTGATGGGCGGAGGGTCCGAACAGGTCCGAGGGAGTCTGCGTGCAGATTAACTGTTTGAAGGGAAACGCTCAGATACCTTCACTGCGTAAAAACCCTGTTGCGCTCCAAGGATAACCCTCGGAGCGTCCAAAGATGCACGGGATATAACACAAGCCGTAGTCATAGACGTCAATGCAAGGATTGAGGTAATGGGAAAATGTAGTATTGCACCCAGCAAGATGTGGTGAGAAGATAGGGGAACTGGATGGAAAACGGTGAGGCTGTGGAACAGCTTAAGGTCCATTTATATGTCTGAGTCTGTTGCTTGAATCTGCAGATCAAAGCAGATATAGGCCTATAATATACATGATACTACAGGCTGAAATTGGAAATTAAAGTAAATAATGCATAGACAATGAAGAGCAAAAAATATACCACCAATGTGTCAAGTCAAAGCTGATATAAATGATAATTGCTGGCAAAACACATACTAGAGTTCATTATTCTTGAGTGCCATTTAGGTACTCACACTGGCTGCTACCTAATGAGTCTATCTCAAGCCAAAAATAAATATGTTGACCTGTAGTATACTAGTGGTAGAGCAGTTAATCGTTATCTAGTCTTTTCCTGTATATATTTGTCAGCCTGATTATAAGCAGAACGACTGGATGCTATAAGAGAGAGAAAAAAAATACTGATAATTCACTTGATAGGAATAGATTATCTCTGTGCCAACTTGGCTGCAGGCCTGTTACAAGCATTCAGATGACCTGGTAGGTTACTTTCAACTGTATGGTATATGGGCCCTGGAAAGTACAAATTGGTCTAAATATATAAATGGTAATGCACACTGAAATTGGCAAAGAGATATTATAGCAAATTGTGCTAACCAGGCAAATGTGGCTACTGCCATGGCAGAGTTACCTAACTGCATGGAATACGTGCTTTAGTCATGTCTGGTGATTTGCCACCGTCTCCTGAATAAGTACTAGTGTATTAAATATCAATGAGCAATGTGCAATAAAGTGTTGCATTATAAATTCACTAAAACACTAGGGATTACCCCGGGCTCTGTCAGCAATGTCACATGTGACCCTCTCATGATCATATCTGAGGTGTCTTCCCCAAAAAGGAAACAGAAACTAAGCACTTAATATACCAAAATAATGTCTCCAAATATAATAGAGCAAGACCCACAAGAGCAAATGAGGTGACACGGGATGTGACGGATGTTGGTGGAAGGGTCGGAATATTCATTTCAGACATCCTGAGACAATTTGGATGATTTCTAATGCTTGGTCATAAGACCGGTTAGCATTATTAAAATGTGGTTATGAATGCTTATACTAGGGCAACAGAGCGCCATATGATCGAATGAGAAATTCTGTAAACAAACGGAACATATCTGAGCCCTTCTACCCAAAAGTGAATGCTTGACTGTGCAGAATAAATTCAGGAAATATAATAGAGCAGTTTCACTATAGTATTGAGCAGCAGCAGGGTTACGGTGCCACAACAGAGAGCAATGTGACCATACAAAAAATGGAGGATGTTCAGGGATGGTATCTGAGCTCTGTTACTCAGAAAGGAAAGAAAAGTGCAGGCTTGTCCCTTGCAGAATAAATTGGAGAAATTTAATAACATATGGCAGAAGGCATACAGTGCCACAACAAAGGGCAATGTGACCATACAAAAAATGGAGGATGTTCAGTGATTGTATCTGAGCTCTTTTACCCAAAAGGGAAAGAAAAGTGCAGGCTCAAGCCTTGCAGAATAAATTGGAGAAATATAATACAACAGGCTTGGTAGCAATAACCCAGGTGACAGGTGCGGTGACATATACAGATGGGAAAGCTGTAATATAATGTAGAATTGTTCTGACAAGTCCGGGGGATATAGTGAGTGCCTCTAGTCTCACAGGAATTATTTTATCAAGTTCACAATATTTTTATTGCTTTTAAGGACCCCAGCTGGACAAATGTAAAAATGTTGGATATTTGAATGTGGTATCCAAGGTCTCCTACCCAGAAAGGAAAGGAAGGTGCTGTACAATATAGCATGAGATGTTATAGTAGATGTGTATTATACCAATGTGAATGTATTAAATACCAACAACAACCTTCTATTTCCCCCACAACACACTGACGTATGAACCGAACCCTAACTCAAACCCTAACAACAAGGCCGCTCCGGCGAGGCAACTAACCAAACCTAACCAACACAACAAACCAAACTCTAACCGAACCCTAACAAGGCCGCTCCGGCGAGGCAGCTAACCGAACCCTAACAAATATTACTAACTATTTCAGCCCACCACAAAAACACACCCCACCACCACCACCACACCCCCCACCACCACAACACCACCACACCACACCACAACACACTGTCTGTCAAAGCCTTCACTATATTAGGCAGCTTGATAAACAGCAGCAGTAGTTATTTACACATAAATGGTTCAAGGAAAAACACTAAATTATAGCAAATTCAAGAGAACTGAGACCCAAGAGAACCCTACTTGGAATAATACCATAATATACAAACCAACTACCAGTACCATATTTATCAGCCATCTCAATATCATAAACTAAAACAGCAGTCAAGCATTAATCAGTCCATTTAAATCAAATGTAAGGATAGATGGTTACCTCATATTTGACAATAAGAATAATAATAATTAGTGGAAGAGAATGCCCACTATATTGATGTCATGGGCATGGACAACCATGATCATAGTGGCACTGTCCTGTTTTCAAATGTATACACAGCGCAGTTGAGTACAACCTTAGAATAGCCCTGCCTCTTTGAAATTACAGTTCTACCATTAACTAGCCTTGGTGAAGTCCATAGATTTCTTTGCAGAGGAACTGCTAATCATCCTCTGGAAGTGGTACAATGACAAATGTGGCCTTGACATTGATCTGCTAAAGAACCATGCAATCTGCAGTACCCAGAATGGAATGCTTCAAGGCAAGTAATCTGACATAAAGGAATTGCAGAGGAGAGACAAAAGTGGTGGCGGTGTGTGCATATAATGACAAAGACGAGTAAGTGGCAAGCTGTTAAGTGCCGTGCAGGAACCGAAAGGAAGTAACGGAAAGTCCGAAGCAAAACCGAGTGGCTATCACAACACTATATCGGAGTGAGCGACTACACGTCTTGCAGGCCGAAAGTAAGTTTGAACAAATATGTAAACTCCTGCGGATACGTTCGGAGAAGCCGAAGGCGATAAGGCTAAGAACGCAGAGGGAGTCGGATGAGAGCGGAGAGCGAGGCAAGAAACGTTAATAACAAAACTGAAGTACAGGATCGTCGAGTCCGAGTATTTATACTAAGTGGTAGGCATAAGGCATATGACCTCGCAGGGAGATCCGATGTGGTCCACAGGATCTCCCTGCGGGTTAAGTACAAAGGCATAGTAAGTAAGGGGAACGAGAAGACATACATGTGTCAAAGGAAACAAGGTGAACGCCTAACGGATATAAGTAAACAAACCAAAGTCCAAATGGGTAAAGATCCGAGTTGATGGGCGGAGGGTCCGAACAGGTCCGAGGGAGTCTGCGTGCAGATTAACTGTTTGAAGGGAAACGCTCAGATACCTTCACTGCGTAAAAACCCTGTTGCGCTCCAAGGATAACCCTCGGAGCGTCCAAAGATGCACGGGATATAACACAAGCCGTAGTCATAGACGTCAATGCAAGGATTGAGGTAATGGGAAAATGTAGTATTGCACCCAGCAAGATGTGGTGAGAAGATAGGGGAACTGGATGGAAAACGGTGAGGCTGTGGAACAGCTTAAGGTCCATTTATATGTCTGAGTCTGTTGCTTGAATCTGCAGATCAAAGCAGATATAGGCCTATAATATACATGATACTACAGGCTGAAATTGGAAATTAAAGTAAATAATGCATAGACAATGAAGAGCAAAAAATATACCACCAATGTGTCAAGTCAAAGCTGATATAAATGATAATTGCTGGCAAAACACATACTAGAGTTCATTATTCTTGAGTGCCATTTAGGTACTCACACTGGCTGCTACCTAATGAGTCTATCTCAAGCCAAAAATAAATATGTTGACCTGTAGTATACTAGTGGTAGAGCAGTTAATCGTTATCTAGTCTTTTCCTGTATATATTTGTCAGCCTGATTATAAGCAGAACGACTGGATGCTATAAGAGAGAGAAAAAAAATACTGATAATTCACTTGATAGGAATAGATTATCTCTGTGCCAACTTGGCTGCAGGCCTGTTACAAGCATTCAGATGACCTGGTAGGTTACTTTCAACTGTATGGTATATGGGCCCTGGAAAGTACAAATTGGTCTAAATATATAAATGGTAATGCACACTGAAATTGGCAAAGAGATATTATAGCAAATTGTGCTAACCAGGCAAATGTGGCTACTGCCATGGCAGAGTTACCTAACTGCATGGAATACGTGCTTTAGTCATGTCTGGTGATTTGCCACCGTCTCCTGAATAAGTACTAGTGTATTAAATATCAATGAGCAATGTGCAATAAAGTGTTGCATTATAAATTCACTAAAACACTAGGGATTACCCCGGGCTCTGTCAGCAATGTCACATGTGACCCTCTCATGATCATATCTGAGGTGTCTTCCCAAAAAGGAAACAGAAACTAAGCACTTAATATACCAAAATAATGTCTCCAAATATAATAGAGCAAGACCCACAAGAGCAAATGAGGTGACACGGGATGTGACGGATGTTGGTGGAAGGGTCGGAATATTCATTTCAGACATCCTGAGACAATTTGGATGATTTCTAATGCTTGGTCATAAGACCGGTTAGCATTATTAAAATGTGGTTATGAATGCTTATACTAGGGCAACAGAGCGCCATATGATCGAATGAGAAATTCTGTAAACAAACGGAACATATCTGAGCCCTTCTACCCAAAAGTGAATGCTTGACTGTGCAGAATAAATTCAGGAAATATAATAGAGCAGTTTCACTATAGTATTGAGCAGCAGCAGGGTTACGGTGCCACAACAGAGAGCAATGTGACCATACAAAAAATGGAGGATGTTCAGGGATGGTATCTGAGCTCTGTTACTCAGAAAGGAAAGAAAAGTGCAGGCTTGTCCCTTGCAGAATAAATTGGAGAAATTTAATAACATATGGCAGAAGGCATACAGTGCCACAACAAAGGGCAATGTGACCATACAAAAAATGGAGGATGTTCAGTGATTGTATCTGAGCTCTTTTACCCAAAAGGGAAAGAAAAGTGCAGGCTCAAGCCTTGCAGAATAAATTGGAGAAATATAATACAACAGGCTTGGTAGCAATAACCCAGGTGACAGGTGCGGTGACATATACAGATGGGAAAGCTGTAATATAATGTAGAATTGTTCTGACAAGTCCGGGGGATATAGTGAGTGCCTCTAGTCTCACAGGAATTATTTTATCAAGTTCACAATATTTTTATTGCTTTTAAGGACCCCAGCTGGACAAATGTAAAAATGTTGGATATTTGAATGTGGTATCCAAGGTCTCCTACCCAGAAAGGAAAGGAAGGTGCTGTACAATATAGCATGAGATGTTATAGTAGATGTGTATTATACCAATGTGAATGTATTAAATACCAACAACAACCTTCTATTTCCCCCACAACACACTGACGTATGAACCGAACCCTAACTCAAACCCTAACAAGGCCGCTCCGCGGCGAGGCAACTAACCAAACCTAACCAACACAACAAACCAAACTCTAACCGAACCCTAACAAGGCCGCTCCGCGGCGAGGCAGCTAACCGAACCCTAACAAATATTACTAACTATTTCAGCCCACCACAAAAACACACCCCACCACCACCACCACACCCCCCCACCACCACAACACCACCACACCACACCACAACACACTGTCTGTCAAAGCCTTCACTATATTAGGCAGCTTGATAAACAGCAGCAGTAGTTATTTACACATAAATGGTTCAAGGAAAAACACTAAATTATAGCAAATTCAAGAGAACTGAGACCCAAGAGAACCCTACTTGGAATAATACCATAATATACAAACCAACTACTAGTACCATATTTATCAGCCATCTCAATATCATAAACTAAAACAGCAGTCAAGCATTAATCAGTCCATTTAAATCAAATGTAAGGATAGATGGTTACCTCATATTTGACAATAAGAATAATAATAATTAGTGGAAGAGAATGCCCACTATATTGATGTCATGGGCATGGACAACCATGATCATAGTGGCACTGTCCTGTTTTCAAATGTATACACAGCGCAGTTGAGTACAACCTTAGAATAGCCCTGCCTCTTTGAAATTACAGTTCTACCATTAACTAGCCTTGGTGAAGTCCATAGATTTCTTTGCAGAGGAACTGCTAATCATCCTCTGGAAGTGGTACAATGACAAATGTGGCCTTGACATTGATCTGCTAAAGAACCATGCAATCTGCAGTACCCAGAATGGAATGCTTCAAGGCAAGTAATCTGACATAAAGGAATTGCAGAGGAGAGACAAAAGTGGTGGCGGTGTGTGCATATAATGACAAAGACGAGTAAGTGGCAAGCTGTTAAGTGCCGTGCAGGAACCGAAAGGAAGTAACGGAAAGTCCGAAGCAAAACTGAGTGGCTATCACAACACTATATCGGAGTGAGCGACTACACGTCTTGCAGGCCGAAAGTAAGTTTGAACAAATATGTAAACTCCTGCGGATACGTTCGGAGAAGCCGAAGGCGATAAGGCTAAGAACGCAGAGGGAGTCGGATGAGAGCGGAGAGCGAGGCAAGAAACGTTAATAACAAAACTGAAGTACAGGATCGTCGAGTCCAGTATTTATACTAAGTGGTAGGCATAAGGCATATGACCTCGCAGGGAGATCCGATGTGGTCCACAGGATCTCCCTGCGGGTTAAGTACAAAGGCATAGTAAGTAAGGGGAACGAGAAGACATACATGTGTCAAAGGAAACAAGGTGAACGCCTAACGGATATAAGTAAACAAACCAAAGTCCAAATGGGTAAAGATCCGAGTTGATGGGCGGAGGGTCCGAACAGGTCCGAGGGAGTCTGCGTGCAGATTAACTGTTTGAAGGGAAACGCTCAGATACCTTCACTGCGTAAAAACCCTGTTGCGCTCCAAGGATAACCCTCGGAGCGTCCAAAGATGCACGGGATATAACACAAGCCGTAGTCATAGACGTCAATGCAAGGATTGAGGTAATGGGAAAATGTAGTATTGCACCCAGCAAGATGTGGTGAGAAGATAGGGGAACTGGATGGAAAACGGTGAGGCTGTGGAACAGCTTAAGGTCCATTTATATGTCTGAGTCTGTTGCTTGAATCTGCAGATCAAAGCAGATATAGGCCTATAATATACATGATACTACAGGCTGAAATTGGAAATTAAAGTAAATAATGCATAGACAATGAAGAGCAAAAAATATACCACCAATGTGTCAAGTCAAAGCTGATATAAATGATAATTGCTGGCAAAACACATACTAGAGTTCATTATTCTTGAGTGCCATTTAGGTACTCACACTGGCTGCTACCTAATGAGTCTATCTCAAGCCAAAAATAAATATGTTGACCTGTAGTATACTAGTGGTAGAGCAGTTAATCGTTATCTAGTCTTTTCCTGTATATATTTGTCAGCCTGATTATAAGCAGAACGACTGGATGCTATAATAAGAGAGAGAAAAAAAATACTGATAATTCACTTGATAGGAATAGATTATCTCTGTGCCAACTTGGCTGCAGGCCTGTTACAAGCATTCAGATGACCTGGTAGGTTACTTTCAACTGTATGGTATATGGGCCCTGGAAAGTACAAATTGGTCTAAATATATAAATGGTAATGCACATTGAAATTGGCAAAGAGATATTATAGCAAATTGTGCTAACCAGGCAAATGTGGCTACTGCCATGGCAGAGTTACCTAACTGCATGGAATACGTGCTTCAGTCATGTCTGGTGATTTGCCACCGTCTCCTGAATAAGTACTAGTGTATTAAATATCAATGAGCAATGTGCAATAAAGTGTTGCATTATAAATTCACTAAAACACTAGGGATTACCCCGGGCTCTGTCAGCAATGTCACATGTGACCCTCTCATGATCATATCTGAGGTGTCTTCCCCAAAAAGGAAACAGAAACTAAGCACTTAATATACCAAAATAATGTCTCCAAATATAATAGAGCAAGACCCACAAGAGCAAATGAGGTGACACGGGATGTGACGGATGTTGGTGGAAGGGTCGGAATATTCATTTCAGACATCCTGAGACAATTTGGATGATTTCTAATGCTTGGTCATAAGACCGGTTAGCATTATTAAAATGTGGTTATGAATGCTTATACTAGGGCAACAGAGCGCCATATGATCGAATGAGAAATTCTGTAAACAAACGGAACATATCTGAGCCCTTCTACCCAAAAGTGAATGCTTGACTGTGCAGAATAAATTCAGGAAATATAATAGAGCAGTTTCACTATAGTATTGAGCAGCAGCAGGGTTACGGTGCCACAACAGAGAGCAATGTGACCATACAAAAAATGGAGGATGTTCAGGGATGGTATCTGAGCTCTGTTACTCAGAAAGGAAAGAAAAGTGCAGGCTTGTCCCTTGCAGAATAAATTGGAGAAATATAATACAACAGGCTTGGTAGCAATAACCCAGGTGACAGGTGCGGTGACATATACAGATGGGAAAGCTGTAATATAATGTAGAATTGTTCTGACAAGTCCGGGGGATATAGTGAGTGCCTCTAGTCTCACAGGAATTATTTTATCAAGTTCACAATATTTTTATTGCTTTTAAGGACCCCAGCTGGACAAATGTAAAAATGTTGGATATTTGAATGTGGTATCCAAGGTCTCCTACCCAGAAAGGAAAGGAAGGTGCTGTACAATATAGCATGAGATGTTATAGTAGATGTGTATTATACCAATGTGAATGTATTAAATACCAACAACAACCTTCTATTTCCCCCCACAACACACTGACGTATGAACCGAACCCTAACTCAAACCCTAACAAGGCCGCTCCGCGGCGAGGCAACTAACCAAACCTAACCAACACAACAAACCAAACTCTAACCGAACCCTAACAAGGCCGCTCCGCGGCGAGGCAGCTAACCGAACCCTAACAAATATTACTAACTATTTCAGCCCACCACAAAAACACACCCCACCACCACAACACCACACCCCCCCACCACCACAACACCACCACACCACACCACAACACACTGTCTGTCAAAGCCTTCACTATATTAGGCAGCTTGATAAACAGCAGCAGTAGTTATTTACACATAAATGGTTCAAGGAAAAACACTAAATTATAGCAAATTCAAGAGAACTGAGACCCAAGAGAACCCTACTTGGAATAATACCATAATATACAAACCAACTACTAGTACCATATTTATCAGCCATCTCAATATCATAAACTAAAACAGCAGTCAAGCATTAATCAGTCCATTTAAATCAAATGTAAGGATAGATGGTTACCTCATATTTGACAATAAGAATAATAATAATTAGTGGAAGAGAATGCCCACTATATTGATGTCATGGGCATGGACAACCATGATCATAGTGGCACTGTCCTGTTTTCAAATGTATACACAGCGCAGTTGAGTACAACCTTAGAATAGCCCTGCCTCTTTGAAATTACAGTTCTACCATTAACTAGCCTTGGTGAAGTCCATAGATTTCTTTGCAGAGGAACTGCTAATCATCCTCTGGAAGTGGTACAATGACAAATGTGGCCTTGACATTGATCTGCTAAAGAACCATGCAATCTGCAGTACCCAGAATGGAATGCTTCAAGGCAAGTAATCTGACATAAAGGAATTGCAGAGGAGAGACAAAAGTGGTGGCGGTGTGTGCATATAATGACAAAGACGAGTAAGTGGCAAGCTGTTAAGTGCCGTGCAGGAACCGAAAGGAAGTAACGGAAAGTCCGAAGCAAAACCGAGTGGCTATCACAACACTATATCGGAGTGAGCGACTACACGCCTTGCAGGCCGAAAGTAAGTTTGAACAAATATGTAAACTCCTGCGGGTACGTTCGGAGAAGCTGAAGGCGATAAGGCTAAGAACGCAGAGGGAGTCGGATGAGAGCGGAGAGCGAGGCAAGAAACGTTAATAACAAAACTGAAGTACAGGATCGTCAAGTCCAGTATTTATACTAAGTGGTAGGCATAAGGCATATGACCTCGCAGGGAGATCCGATGTGGTCCGCAGGATCTCCCTGCGGGTTAAGTACAAAGGCATAGTAAGTAAGGGGAACGAGAAGACATACATGAGGCAAAGGAAACAAGGTGAACACCTAACGGATATAAGTAAACAAACCAAAGTCCAAATGGGTAAAGATCCGAGTTGATGGGCGGAGGGTCCGAACAGGTCCGAGGGAGTCTGCGTGCAGATTAACTGTTTGAAGGGAAACGCTCAGATACCTTCACTGCGTAAAAACCCTGTTGTGCTCCAAGGATAACCCTCGGAGCGTCCAAAGATGCATGGGATATAACACAAGCCGTAGTCATAGACGTCAATGCAAGGATTGAGGTAATGGGAAAATGTAGTATTGCACCCAGCAAGATGTGGTGAGAAGATAGGGGAACTGGAGGGAAAACGGTGAGGCTGTGGAACAGCTTAAGGTCCATTTATATGTCTGAGTCTGTTGCTTGAATCTGCAGATCAAAGCAGATATAGGCCTATAATATACATGATACTACAGGCTGAAATTGGAAATTAAAGTAAATAATGCATAGACAATGAAGAGCAAAAAATATACCACCAATGTGTCAAGTCAAAGCTGATATAAATGATAATTGCTGGCAAAACACATACTAGAGTTCATTATTCTTGAGTGCCATTTAGGTACTCACACTGGCTGCTACCTAATGAGTCTATCTCAAGCCAAAAATAAATATGTTGACCTGTAGTATACTAGTGGTAGAGCAGTTAATCGTTATCTAGTCTTTTCCTGTATATATTTGTCAGCCTGATTATAAGCAGAACGACTGGATGCTATAAGAGAAAAAAAGTACTGATAATTCACTTGATAGGAATAGATTATCTCTGTGCCAACTTGGCTGCAGGCCTGTTACAAGCATTCAGATGACCTGGTAGGTTACTTTCAACTGTATGGTATATGGGCCCTGGAAAGTACAAATTGGTCTAAATATATAAATGGTAATGCACATTGAAATTGGCAAAGAGATATTATAGCAAATTGTGCTAACCAGGCAAATGTGGCTACTGCCATGGCAGAGTTACCTAACTGCATGGAATACGTGCTTCAGTCATGTCTGGTGATTTGCCACCGTCTCCTGAATAAGTACTAGTGTATTAAATATCAATGAGCAATGTGCAATAAAGTGTTGCATTATAAATTCACTAAAACACTAGGGATTACCCCGGGCTCTGTCAGCAATGTCACATGTGACCCTCTCATGATCATATCTGAGGTGTCTTCCCCAAAAAGGAAACAGAAACTAAGCACTTAATATACCAAAATAATGTCTCCAAATATAATAGAGCAAGACCCACAAGAGCAAATGAGGTGACACGGGATGTGACGGATGTTGGTGGAAGGGTCGGAATATTCATTTCAGACATCCTGAGACAATTTGGATGATTTCTAATGCTTGGTCATAAGACCGGTTAGCATTATTAAAATGTGGTTATGAATGCTTATACTAGGGCAACAGAGCGCCATATGATCGAATGAGAAATTCTGTAAACAAACGGAACATATCTGAGCCCTTCTACCCAAAAGTGAATGCTTGACTGTGCAGAATAAATTCAGGAAATATAATAGAGCAGTTTCACTATAGTATTGAGCAGCAGCAGGGTTACGGTGCCACAACAGAGAGCAATGTGACCATACAAAAAATGGAGGATGTTCAGGGATGGTATCTGAGCTCTGTTACTCAGAAAGGAAAGAAAAGTGCAGGCTTGTCCCTTGCAGAATAAATTGGAGAAATATAATACAACAGGCTTGGTAGCAATAACCCAGGTGACAGGTGCGGTGACATATACAGATGGGAAAGCTGTAATATAATGTAGAATTGTTCTGACAAGTCCGGGGGATATAGTGAGTGCCTCTAGTCTCACAGGAATTATTTTATCAAGTTCACAATATTTTTATTGCTTTTAAGGACCCCAGCTGGACAAATGTAAAAATGTTGGATATTTGAATGTGGTATCCAAGGTCTCCTACCCAGAAAGGAAAGGAAGGTGCTGTACAATATAGCATGAGATGTTATAGTAGATGTGTATTATACCAATGTGAATGTATTAAATACCAACAACAACCTTCTATTTCCCCCACAACACACTGACGTATGAACCGAACCCTAACTCAAACCCTAACAAGGCCGCTCCGCGGCGAGGCAACTAACCGAACCTAACCAACACAACAAACCAAACTCTAACCGAACCCTAACAAGGCCGCTCCGCGGCGAGGCAGCTAACCGAACCCTAACAAATATTACTAACTATTTCAGCCCACCACAAAAACACACCCCCCACCACCACAACACCACACCCCCCCACCACCACAACACCACCACACCACACCACAACACACTGTCTGTCAAAGCCTTCACTATATTAGGCAGCTTGATAAACAGCAGCAGTAGTTATTTACACATAAATGGTTCAAGGAAAAACACTAAATTATAGCAAATTCAAGAGAACTGAGACCCAAGAGAACCCTACTTGGAATAATACCATAATATACAAACCAACTACTAGTACCATATTTATCAGCCATCTCAATATCATAAACTAAAACAGCAGTCAAGCATTAATCAGTCCATTTAAATCAAATGTAAGGATAGATGGTTACCTCATATTTGACAATAAGAATAATAATAATTAGTGGAAGAGAATGCCCACTATATTGATGTCATGGGCATGGACAACCATGATCATAGTGGCACTGTCCTGTTTTCAAATGTATACACAGCGCAGTTGAGTACAACCTTAGAATAGCCCTGCCTCTTTGAAATTACAGTTCTACCATTAACTAGCCTTGGTGAAGTCCATAGATTTCTTTGCAGAGGAACTGCTAATCATCCTCTGGAAGTGGTACAATGACAAATGTGGCCTTGACATTGATCTGCTAAAGAACCATGCAATCTGCAGTACCCAGAATGGAATGCTTCAAGGCAAGTAATCTGACATAAAGGAATTGCAGAGGAGAGACAAAAGTGGTGGCGGTGTGTGCATATAATGACAAAGACGAGTAAGTGGCAAGCTGTTAAGTGCCGTGCAGGAACCGAAAGGAAGTAACGGAAAGTCCGAAGCAAAACTGAGTGGCTATCACAACACTATATCGGAGTGAGCGACTACACGTCTTGCAGGCCGAAAGTAAGTTTGAACAAATATGTAAACTCCTGCGGATACGTTCGGAGAAGCCGAAGGCGATAAGGCTAAGAACGCAGAGGGAGTCGGATGAGAGCGGAGAGCGAGGCAAGAAACGTTAATAACAAAACTGAAGTACAGGATCGTCGAGTCCGAGTATTTATACTAAGTGGTAGGCATAAGGCATATGACCTCGCAGGGAGATCCGATGTGGTCCACAGGATCTCCCTGCGGGTTAAGTACAAAGGCATAGTAAGTAAGGGGAACGAGAAGACATACATGTGTCAAAGGAAACAAGGTGAACGCCTAACGGATATAAGTAAACAAACCAAAGTCCAAATGGGTAAAGATCCGAGTTGATGGGCGGAGGGTCCGAACAGGTCCGAGGGAGTCTGCGTGCAGATTAACTGTTTGAAGGGAAACGCTCAGATACCTTCACTGCGTAAAAACCCTGTTGCGCTCCAAGGATAACCCTCGGAGCGTCCAAAGATGCACGGGATATAACACAAGCCGTAGTCATAGACGTCAATGCAAGGATTGAGGTAATGGGAAAATGTAGTATTGCACCCAGCAAGATGTGGTGAGAAGATAGGGGAACTGGAGGGAAAACGGTGAGGCTGTGGAACAGCTTAAGGTCCATTTATATGTCTGAGTCTGTTGCTTGAATCTGCAGATCAAAGCAGATATAGGCCTATAATATACATGATACTACAGGCTGAAATTGGAAATTAAAGTAAATAATGCATAGACAATGAAGAGCAAAAAATATACCACCAATGTGTCAAGTCAAAGCTGATATAAATGATAATTGCTGGCAAAACACATACTAGAGTTCATTATTCTTGAGTGCCATTTAGGTACTCACACTGGCTGCTACCTAATGAGTCTATCTCAAGCCAAAAATAAATATGTTGACCTGTAGTATACTAGTGGTAGAGCAGTTAATCGTTATCTAGTCTTTTCCTGTATATATTTGTCAGCCTGATTATAAGCAGAACGACTGGATGCTATAAGAGAAAAAAAGTACTGATAATTCACTTGATAGGAATAGATTATCTCTGTGCCAACTTGGCTGCAGGCCTGTTACAAGCATTCAGATGACCTGGTAGGTTACTTTCAACTGTATGGTATATGGGCCCTGGAAAGTACAAATTGGTCTAAATATATAAATGGTAATGCACATTGAAATTGGCAAAGAGATATTATAGCAAATTGTGCTAACCAGGCAAATGTGGCTACTGCCATGGCAGAGTTACCTAACTGCATGGAATACGTGCTTCAGTCATGTCTGGTGATTTGCCACCGTCTCCTGAATAAGTACTAGTGTATTAAATATCAATGAGCAATGTGCAATAAAGTGTTGCATTATAAATTCACTAAAACACTAGGGATTACCCCGGGCTCTGTCAGCAATGTCACATGTGACCCTCTCATGATCATATCTGAGGTGTCTTCCCCAAAAAGGAAACAGAAACTAAGCACTTAATATACCAAAATAATGTCTCCAAATATAATAGAGCAAGACCCACAAGAGCAAATGAGGTGACACGGGATGTGACGGATGTTGGTGGAAGGGTCGGAATATTCATTTCAGACATCCTGAGACAATTTGGATGATTTCTAATGCTTGGTCATAAGACCGGTTAGCATTATTAAAATGTGGTTATGAATGCTTATACTAGGGCAACAGAGCGCCATATGATCGAATGAGAAATTCTGTAAACAAACGGAACATATCTGAGCCCTTCTACCCAAAAGTGAATGCTTGACTGTGCAGAATAAATTCAGGAAATATAATAGAGCAGTTTCACTATAGTATTGAGCAGCAGCAGGGTTACGGTGCCACAACAGAGAGCAATGTGACCATACAAAAAATGGAGGATGTTCAGGGATGGTATCTGAGCTCTGTTACTCAGAAAGGAAAGAAAAGTGCAGGCTTGTCCCTTGCAGAATAAATTGGAGAAATATAATACAACAGGCTTGGTAGCAATAACCCAGGTGACAGGTGCGGTGACATATACAGATGGGAAAGCTGTAATATAATGTAGAATTGTTCTGACAAGTCCGGGGGATATAGTGAGTGCCTCTAGTCTCACAGGAATTATTTTATCAAGTTCACAATATTTTTATTGCTTTTAAGGACCCCAGCTGGACAAATGTAAAAATGTTGGATATTTGAATGTGGTATCCAAGGTCTCCTACCCAGAAAGGAAAGGAAGGTGCTGTACAATATAGCATGAGATGTTATAGTAGATGTGTATTATACCAATGTGAATGTATTAAATACCAACAACAACCTTCTATTTCCCCACAACACACTGACGTATGAACCGAACCCTAACTCAAACCCTAACAAGGCCGCTCCTGGCGAGGCAACTAACCGAACCTAACCAACACAACAAACCAAACTCTAACCGAACCCTAACAAGGCCGCTCCGCGGCGAGGCAGCTAACCGAACCCTAACAAATATTACTAACTATTTCAGCCCACCACAAAAACACACCCCACCACCACAACACCACACCCCCCCACCACCACAACACCACCACACCACACCACAACACACTGTCTGTCAAAGCCTTCACTATATTAGGCAGCTTGATAAACAGCAGCAGTAGTTATTTACACATAAATGGTTCAAGGAAAAACACTAAATTATAGCAAATTCAAGAGAACTGAGACCCAAGAGAACCCTACTTGGAATAATACCATAATATACAAACCAACTACTAGTACCATATTTATCAGCCATCTCAATATCATA
Source organism: Mycena indigotica (assembly GCF_014461135.1). Classification (NCBI taxonomy): domain Eukaryota; kingdom Fungi; phylum Basidiomycota; class Agaricomycetes; order Agaricales; family Mycenaceae; genus Mycena; species Mycena indigotica. The sequence continues at coordinate 75,915 of NW_023503010.1, forward strand.
AACTAAAACAGCAGTCAAGCATTAATCAGTCCATTTAAATCAAATGTAAGGATAGATGGTTACCTCATATTTGACAATAAGAATAATAATAATTAGTGGAAGAGAATGCCCACTATATTGATGTCATGGGCATGGACAACCATGATCATAGTGGCACTGTCCTGTTTTCAAATGTATACACAGCGCAGTTGAGTACAACCTTAGAATAGCCCTGCCTCTTTGAAATTACAGTTCTACCATTAACTAGCCTTGGTGAAGTCCATAGATTTCTTTGCAGAGGAACTGCTAATCATCCTCTGGAAGTGGTACAATGACAAATGTGGCCTTGACATTGATCTGCTAAAGAACCATGCAATCTGCAGTACCCAGAATGGAATGCTTCAAGGCAAGTAATCTGACATAAAGGAATTGCAGAGGAGAGACAAAAGTGGTGGCGGTGTGTGCATATAATGACAAAGACGAGTAAGTGGCAAGCTGTTAAGTGCCGTGCAGGAACCGAAAGGAAGTAACGGAAAGTCCGAAGCAAAACTGAGTGGCTATCACAACACTATATCGGAGTGAGCGACTACACGTCTTGCAGGCCGAAAGTAAGTTTGAACAAATATGTAAACTCCTGCGGATACGTTCGGAGAAGCCGAAGGCGATAAGGCTAAGAACGCAGAGGGAGTCGGATGAGAGCGGAGAGCGAGGCAAGAAACGTTAATAACAAAACTGAAGTACAGGATCGTCGAGTCCAGTATTTATACTAAGTGGTAGGCATAAGGCATATGACCTCGCAGGGAGATCCGATGTGGTCCACAGGATCTCCCTGCGGGTTAAGTACAAAGGCATAGTAAGTAAGGGGAACGAGAAGACATACATGTGTCAAAGGAAACAAGGTGAACGCCTAACGGATATAAGTAAACAAACCAAAGTCCAAATGGGTAAAGATCCGAGTTGATGGGCGGAGGGTCCGAACAGGTCCGAGGGAGTCTGCGTGCAGATTAACTGTTTGAAGGGAAACGCTCAGATACCTTCACTGCGTAAAAACCCTGTTGCGCTCCAAGGATAACCCTCGGAGCGTCCAAAGATGCACGGGATATAACACAAGCCGTAGTCATAGACGTCAATGCAAGGATTGAGGTAATGGGAAAATGTAGTATTGCACCCAGCAAGATGTGGTGAGAAGATAGGGGAACTGGATGGAAAACGGTGAGGCTGTGGAACAGCTTAAGGTCCATTTATATGTCTGAGTCTGTTGCTTGAATCTGCAGATCAAAGCAGATATAGGCCTATAATATACATGATACTACAGGCTGAAATTGGAAATTAAAGTAAATAATGCATAGACAATGAAGAGCAAAAAATATACCACCAATGTGTCAAGTCAAAGCTGATATAAATGATAATTGCTGGCAAAACACATACTAGAGTTCATTATTCTTGAGTGCCATTTAGGTACTCACACTGGCTGCTACCTAATGAGTCTATCTCAAGCCAAAAATAAATATGTTGACCTGTAGTATACTAGTGGTAGAGCAGTTAATCGTTATCTAGTCTTTTCCTGTATATATTTGTCAGCCTGATTATAAGCAGAACGACTGGATGCTATAAGAGAGAGAGAAAAAAAATACTGATAATTCACTTGATAGGAATAGATTATCTCTGTGCCAACTTGGCTGCAGGCCTGTTACAAGCATTCAGATGACCTGGTAGGTTACTTTCAACTGTATGGTATATGGGCCCTGGAAAGTACAAATTGGTCTAAATATATAAATGGTAATGCACACTGAAATTGGCAAAGAGATATTATAGCAAATTGTGCTAACCAGGCAAATGTGGCTACTGCCATGGCAGAGTTACCTAACTGCATGGAATACGTGCTTTAGTCATGTCTGGTGATTTGCCACCGTCTCCTGAATAAGTACTAGTGTATTAAATATCAATGAGCAATGTGCAATAAAGTGTTGCATTATAAATTCACTAAAACACTAGGGATTACCCCGGGCTCTGTCAGCAATGTCACATGTGACCCTCTCATGATCATATCTGAGGTGTCTTCCCCAAAAAGGAAACAGAAACTAAGCACTTAATATACCAAAATAATGTCTCCAAATATAATAGAGCAAGACCCACAAGAGCAAATGAGGTGACACGGGATGTGACGGATGTTGGTGGAAGGGTCGGAATATTCATTTCAGACATCCTGAGACAATTTGGATGATTTCTAATGCTTGGTCATAAGACCGGTTAGCATTATTAAAATGTGGTTATGAATGCTTATACTAGGGCAACAGAGCGCCATATGATCGAATGAGAAATTCTGTAAACAAACGGAACATATCTGAGCCCTTCTACCCAAAAGTGAATGCTTGACTGTGCAGAATAAATTCAGGAAATATAATAGAGCAGTTTCACTATAGTATTGAGCAGCAGCAGGGTTACGGTGCCACAACAGAGAGCAATGTGACCATACAAAAAATGGAGGATGTTCAGGGATGGTATCTGAGCTCTGTTACTCAGAAAGGAAAGAAAAGTGCAGGCTTGTCCCTTGCAGAATAAATTGGAGAAATTTAATATAGCAACCTCAGTAGTGGCAAGACTGGTGACAGGTGATGTGACAGATATAGGTGAAATTGTCGGAATATTTATTTCAGACATTCCGAGAAATTTTGGATCAATTCGGACACCCAGTGAATAGACTGGTTAGCATTTACTAGAAAGTACTAAGATATAGTTATCAATGCTTACACTGGGGCAATGAAGTGCCATATGGTCAAATAAAAGTTGAAATTGTAAACCAAATGACCATATCTGAGTTCTCCTACCCCAAAAGGAAAGGACAGTGTGTGTGCTTAACCTTGCAGAATTAAATGAGAGAAATATAATAGAGCAGCAGTGAGTAGGAGCAAGAGACAGGACTGGCAATATAACATATGTAGAGGGGATTGTTGGGAGATGTGCTATAAGCATACTGATAATCTCGTGTCACACTATGTTGTACGATTGTCACGAGTATCGTCTTTTCACTATAACATATGGCAGAAGGCATACAGTGCCACAACAAAGGGCCAGAAAGGAAAGGAAGGTGCTGTACAATATAGCATGAGATGTTATAGTAGATGTGTATTATACCAATGTGAATGTATTAAATACCAACAACAACCTTCTATTTCCCCCCACAACACACTGACGTATGAACCGAACCCTAACTCAAACCCTAACAAGGCCGCTCCGCGGCGAGGCAACTAACCAAACCTAACCAACACAACAAACCAAACTCTAACCGAACCCTAACAAGGCCGCTCCGCGGCGAGGCAGCTAACCGAACCCTAACAAATATTACTAACTATTTCAGCCCACCACAAAAACACACCCCACCACCACCACCACACCCCCCCACCACCACAACACCACCACACCACACCACAACACACTGTCTGTCAAAGCCTTCACTATATTAGGCAGCTTGATAAACAGCAGCAGTAGTTATTTACACATAAATGGTTCAAGGAAAAACACTAAATTATAGCAAATTCAAGAGAACTGAGACCCAAGAGAACCCTACTTGGAATAATACCATAATATACAAACCAACTACCAGTACCATATTTATCAGCCATCTCAATATCATAAACTAAAACAGCAGTCAAGCATTAATCAGTCCATTTAAATCAAATGTAAGGATAGATGGTTACCTCATATTTGACAATAAGAATAATAATAATTAGTGGAAGAGAATGCCCACTATATTGATGTCATGGGCATGGACAACCATGATCATAGTGGCACTGTCCTGTTTTCAAATGTATACACAGCGCAGTTGAGTACAACCTTAGAATAGCCCTGCCTCTTTGAAATTACAGTTCTACCATTAACTAGCCTTGGTGAAGTCCATAGATTTCTTTGCAGAGGAACTGCTAATCATCCTCTGGAAGTGGTACAATGACAAATGTGGCCTTGACATTGATCTGCTAAAGAACCATGCAATCTGCAGTACCCAGAATGGAATGCTTCAAGGCAAGTAATCTGACATAAAGGAATTGCAGAGGAGAGGCAAAAGTGGTGGCGGTGTGTGCATATAATGACAAAGACGAGTAAGTGGCAAGCTGTTAAGTGCCGTGCAGGAACCGAAAGGAAGTAACGGAAAGTCCGAAGCAAAACCGAGTGGCTATCACAACACTATATCGGAGTGAGCGACTACACGTCTTGCAGGCCGAAAGTAAGTTTGAACAAATATGTAAACTCCTGCGGGTACGTTCGGAGAAGCTGAAGGCGATAAGGCTAAGAACGCAGAGGGAGTCGGATGAGAGCGGAGAGCGAGGCAAGAAACGTTAATAACAAAACTGAAGTACAGGATCGTCAAGTCCGAGTATTTATACTAAGTGGTAGGCATAAGGCATATGACCTCGCAGGGAGATCCGATGTGGTCCGCAGGATCTCCCTGCGGGTTAAGTACAAAGGCATAGTAAGTAAGGGGAACGAGAAGACATACATGAGGCAAAGGAAACAAGGTGAACGCCTAACGGATATAAGTAAACAAACCAAAGTCCAAATGGGTAAAGATCCGAGTTGATGGGCGGAGGGTCCGAACAGGTCCGAGGGAGTCTGCGTGCAGATTAACTGTTTGAAGGGAAACGCTCAGATACCTTCACTGCGTAAAAACCCTGTTGCGCTCCAAGGATAACCCTCGGAGCGTCCAAAGATGCACGGGATATAACACAAGCCGTAGTCATAGACGTCAATGCAAGGATTGAGGTAATGGGAAAATGTAGTATTGCACCCAGCAAGATGTGGTGAGAAGATAGGGGAACTGGATGGAAAACGGTGAGGCTGTGGAACAGCTTAAGGTCCATTTATATGTCTGAGTCTGTTGCTTGAATCTGCAGATCAAAGCAGATATAGGCCTATAATATACATGATACTACAGGCTGAAATTGGAAATTAAAGTAAATAATGCATAGACAATGAAGAGCAAAAAATATACCACCAATGTGTCAAGTCAAAGCTGATATAAATGATAATTGCTGGCAAAACACATACTAGAGTTCATTATTCTTGAGTGCCATTTAGGTACTCACACTGGCTGCTACCTAATGAGTCTATCTCAAGCCAAAAATAAATATGTTGACCTGTAGTATACTAGTGGTAGAGCAGTTAATCGTTATCTAGTCTTTTCCTGTATATATTTGTCAGCCTGATTATAAGCAGAACGACTGGATGCTATAAGAGAGAGAAAAAAAATACTGATAATTCACTTGATAGGAATAGATTATCTCTGTGCCAACTTGGCTGCAGGCCTGTTACAAGCATTCAGATGACCTGGTAGGTTACTTTCAACTGTATGGTATATGGGCCCTGGAAAGTACAAATTGGTCTAAATATATAAATGGTAATGCACACTGAAATTGGCAAAGAGATATTATAGCAAATTGTGCTAACCAGGCAAATGTGGCTACTGCCATGGCAGAGTTACCTAACTGCATGGAATACGTGCTTTAGTCATGTCTGGTGATTTGCCACCGTCTCCTGAATAAGTACTAGTGTATTAAATATCAATGAGCAATGTGCAATAAAGTGTTGCATTATAAATTCACTAAAACACTAGGGATTACCCGGGCTCTGTCAGCAATGTCACATGTGACCCTCTCATGATCATATCTGAGGTGTCTTCCCCAAAAAGGAAACAGAAACTAAGCACTTAATATACCAAAATAATGTCTCCAAATATAATAGAGCAAGACCCACAAGAGCAAATGAGGTGACAGGGATGTGACGGATGTTGGTGGAAGGGTCGGAATATTCATTTCAGACATCCTGAGACAATTTGGATGATTTCTAATGCTTGGTCATAAGACCGGTTAGCATTATTAAAATGTGGTTATGAATGCTTATACTAGGGCAACAGAGCGCCATATGATCGAATGAGAAATTCTGTAAACAAACGGAACATATCTGAGCCCTTCTACCCAAAAGTGAATGCTTGACTGTGCAGAATAAATTCAGGAAATATAATAGAGCAGTTTCACTATAGTATTGAGCAGCAGCAGGGTTACGGTGCCACAACAGAGAGCAATGTGACCATACAAAAAATGGAGGATGTTCAGGGATGGTATCTGAGCTCTGTTACTCAGAAAGGAAAGAAAAGTGCAGGCTTGTCCCTTGCAGAATAAATTGGAGAAATTTAATAACATATGGCAGAAGGCATACAGTGCCACAACAAAGGGCAATGTGACCATACAAAAAATGGAGGATGTTCAGTGATTGTATCTGAGCTCTTTTACCCAAAAGGGAAAGAAAAGTGCAGGCTCAAGCCTTGCAGAATAAATTGGAGAAATATAATACAACAGGCTTGGTAGCAATAACCCAGGTGACAGGTGCGGTGACATATACAGATGGGAAAGCTGTAATATAATGTAGAATTGTTCTGACAAGTCCGGGGGATATAGTGAGTGCCTCTAGTCTCACAGGAATTATTTTATCAAGTTCACAATATTTTTATTGCTTTTAAGGACCCCAGCTGGACAAATGTAAAAATGTTGGATATTTGAATGTGGTATCCAAGGTCTCCTACCCAGAAAGGAAAGGAAGGTGCTGTACAATATAGCATGAGATGTTATAGTAGATGTGTATTATACCAATGTGAATGTATTAAATACCAACAACAACCTTCTATTTCCCCACAACACACTGACGTATGAACCGAACCCTAACTCAAACCCTAACAAGGCCGCTCCATGGCGAGGCAACTAACCAAACCTAACCAACACAACAAACCAAACTCTAACCGAACCCTAACAAGGCCGCTCCGGCGAGGCAGCTAACCGAACCCTAACAAATATTACTAACTATTTCAGCCCACCACAAAAACACACCCCCACCACCACCACCACACCCCCCACCACCACAACACCACCACACCACACCACAACACACTGTCTGTCAAAGCCTTCACTATATTAGGCAGCTTGATAAACAGCAGCAGTAGTTATTTACACATAAATGGTTCAAGGAAAAACACTAAATTATAGCAAATTCAAGAGAACTGAGACCCAAGAGAACCCTACTTGGAATAATACCATAATATACAAACCAACTACCAGTACCATATTTATCAGCCATCTCAATATCATAAACTAAAACAGCAGTCAAGCATTAATCAGTCCATTTAAATCAAATGTAAGGATAGATGGTTACCTCATATTTGACAATAAGAATAATAATAATTAGTGGAAGAGAATGCCCACTATATTGATGTCATGGGCATGGACAACCATGATCATAGTGGCACTGTCCTGTTTTCAAATGTATACACAGCGCAGTTGAGTACAACCTTAGAATAGCCCTGCCTCTTTGAAATTACAGTTCTACCATTAACTAGCCTTGGTGAAGTCCATAGATTTCTTTGCAGAGGAACTGCTAATCATCCTCTGGAAGTGGTACAATGACAAATGTGGCCTTGACATTGATCTGCTAAAGAACCATGCAATCTGCAGTACCCAGAATGGAATGCTTCAAGGCAAGTAATCTGACATAAAGGAATTGCAGAGGAGAGACAAAAGTGGTGGCGGTGTGTGCATATAATGACAAAGACGAGTAAGTGGCAAGCTGTTAAGTGCCGTGCAGGAACCGAAAGGAAGTAACGGAAAGTCCGAAGCAAAACCGAGTGGCTATCACAACACTATATCGGAGTGAGCGACTACACGTCTTGCAGGCCGAAAGTAAGTTTGAACAAATATGTAAACTCCTGCGGATACGTTCGGAGAAGCCGAAGGCGATAAGGCTAAGAACGCAGAGGGAGTCGGATGAGAGCGGAGAGCGAGGCAAGAAACGTTAATAACAAAACTGAAGTACAGGATCGTCGAGTCCGAGTATTTATACTAAGTGGTAGGCATAAGGCATATGACCTCGCAGGGAGATCCGATGTGGTCCACAGGATCTCCCTGCGGGTTAAGTACAAAGGCATAGTAAGTAAGGGGAACGAGAAGACATACATGTGTCAAAGGAAACAAGGTGAACGCCTAACGGATATAAGTAAACAAACCAAAGTCCAAATGGGTAAAGATCCGAGTTGATGGGCGGAGGGTCCGAACAGGTCCGAGGGAGTCTGCGTGCAGATTAACTGTTTGAAGGGAAACGCTCAGATACCTTCACTGCGTAAAAACCCTGTTGCGCTCCAAGGATAACCCTCGGAGCGTCCAAAGATGCACGGGATATAACACAAGCCGTAGTCATAGACGTCAATGCAAGGATTGAGGTAATGGGAAAATGTAGTATTGCACCCAGCAAGATGTGGTGAGAAGATAGGGGAACTGGATGGAAAACGGTGAGGCTGTGGAACAGCTTAAGGTCCATTTATATGTCTGAGTCTGTTGCTTGAATCTGCAGATCAAAGCAGATATAGGCCTATAATATACATGATACTACAGGCTGAAATTGGAAATTAAAGTAAATAATGCATAGACAATGAAGAGCAAAAAATATACCACCAATGTGTCAAGTCAAAGCTGATATAAATGATAATTGCTGGCAAAACACATACTAGAGTTCATTATTCTTGAGTGCCATTTAGGTACTCACACTGGCTGCTACCTAATGAGTCTATCTCAAGCCAAAAATAAATATGTTGACCTGTAGTATACTAGTGGTAGAGCAGTTAATCGTTATCTAGTCTTTTCCTGTATATATTTGTCAGCCTGATTATAAGCAGAACGACTGGATGCTTATAAGAGAGAGAAAAAAAATACTGATAATTCACTTGATAGGAATAGATTATCTCTGTGCCAACTTGGCTGCAGGCCTGTTACAAGCATTCAGATGACCTGGTAGGTTACTTTCAACTGTATGGTATATGGGCCCTGGAAAGTACAAATTGGTCTAAATATATAAATGGTAATGCACACTGAAATTGGCAAAGAGATATTATAGCAAATTGTGCTAACCAGGCAAATGTGGCTACTGCCATGGCAGAGTTACCTAACTGCATGGAATACGTGCTTTAGTCATGTCTGGTGATTTGCCACCGTCTCCTGAATAAGTACTAGTGTATTAAATATCAATGAGCAATGTGCAATAAAGTGTTGCATTATAAATTCACTAAAACACTAGGGATTACCCCGGGCTCTGTCAGCAATGTCACATGTGACCCTCTCATGATCATATCTGAGGTGTCTTCCCCAAAAAGGAAACAGAAACTAAGCACTTAATATACCAAAATAATGTCTCCAAATATAATAGAGCAAGACCCACAAGAGCAAATGAGGTGACACGGGATGTGACGGATGTTGGTGGAAGGGTCGGAATATTCATTTCAGACATCCTGAGACAATTTGGATGATTTCTAATGCTTGGTCATAAGACCGGTTAGCATTATTAAAATGTGGTTATGAATGCTTATACTAGGGCAACAGAGCGCCATATGATCGAATGAGAAATTCTGTAAACAAACGGAACATATCTGAGCCCTTCTACCCAAAAGTGAATGCTTGACTGTGCAGAATAAATTCAGGAAATATAATAGAGCAGTTTCACTATAGTATTGAGCAGCAGCAGGGTTACGGTGCCACAACAGAGAGCAATGTGACCATACAAAAAATGGAGGATGTTCAGGGATGGTATCTGAGCTCTGTTACTCAGAAAGGAAAGAAAAGTGCAGGCTTGTCCCTTGCAGAATAAATTGGAGAAATTTAATAACATATGGCAGAAGGCATACAGTGCCACAACAAAGGGCAATGTGACCATACAAAAAATGGAGGATGTTCAGTGATTGTATCTGAGCTCTTTTACCCAAAAGGGAAAGAAAAGTGCAGGCTCAAGCCTTGCAGAATAAATTGGAGAAATATAATACAACAGGCTTGGTAGCAATAACCCAGGTGACAGGTGCGGTGACATATACAGATGGGAAAGCTGTAATATAATGTAGAATTGTTCTGACAAGTCCGGGGGATATAGTGAGTGCCTCTAGTCTCACAGGAATTATTTTATCAAGTTCACAATATTTTTATTGCTTTTAAGGACCCCAGCTGGACAAATGTAAAAATGTTGGATATTTGAATGTGGTATCCAAGGTCTCCTACCCAGAAAGGAAAGGAAGGTGCTGTACAATATAGCATGAGATGTTATAGTAGATGTGTATTATACCAATGTGAATGTATTAAATACCAACAACAACCTTCTATTTCCCCCACAACACACTGACGTATGAACCGAACCCTAACTCAAACCCTAACAAGGCCGCCCAGGCGAGGCAACTAACCAAACCTAACCAACACAACAAACCAAACTCTAACCGAACCCTAACAAGGCCGCTCCATGGGCGAGGCAGCTAACCGAACCCTAACAAATATTACTAACTATTTCAGCCCACCACAAAAACACACCCCACCACCACCACCACACCCCCCCCACCACCACAACACCACCACACCACACCACAACACACTGTCTGTCAAAGCCTTCACTATATTAGGCAGCTTGATAAACAGCAGCAGTAGTTATTTACACATAAATGGTTCAAGGAAAAACACTAAATTATAGCAAATTCAAGAGAACTGAGACCCAAGAGAACCCTACTTGGAATAATACCATAATATACAAACCAACTACCAGTACCATATTTATCAGCCATCTCAATATCATAAACTAAAACAGCAGTCAAGCATTAATCAGTCCATTTAAATCAAATGTAAGGATAGATGGTTACCTCATATTTGACAATAAGAATAATAATAATTAGTGGAAGAGAATGCCCACTATATTGATGTCATGGGCATGGACAACCATGATCATAGTGGCACTGTCCTGTTTTCAAATGTATACACAGCGCAGTTGAGTACAACCTTAGAATAGCCCTGCCTCTTTGAAATTACAGTTCTACCATTAACTAGCCTTGGTGAAGTCCATAGATTTCTTTGCAGAGGAACTGCTAATCATCCTCTGGAAGTGGTACAATGACAAATGTGGCCTTGACATTGATCTGCTAAAGAACCATGCAATCTGCAGTACCCAGAATGGAATGCTTCAAGGCAAGTAATCTGACATAAAGGAATTGCAGAGGAGAGACAAAAGTGGTGGCGGTGTGTGCATATAATGACAAAGACGAGTAAGTGGCAAGCTGTTAAGTGCCGTGCAGGAACCGAAAGGAAGTAACGGAAAGTCCGAAGCAAAACCGAGTGGCTATCACAACACTATATCGGAGTGAGCGACTACACGTCTTGCAGGCCGAAAGTAAGTTTGAACAAATATGTAAACTCCTGCGGATACGTTCGGAGAAGCCAAGGCGATAAGGCTAAGAACGCAGAGGGAGTCGGATGAGAGCGGAGAGCGAGGCAAGAAACGTTAATAACAAAACTGAAGTACAGGATCGTCGAGTCCGAGTATTTATACTAAGTGGTAGGCATAAGGCATATGACCTCGCAGGGAGATCCGATGTGGTCCACAGGATCTCCCTGCGGGTTAAGTACAAAGGCATAGTAAGTAAGGGGAACGAGAAGACATACATGTGTCAAAGGAAACAAGGTGAACGCCTAACGGATATAAGTAAACAAACCAAAGTCCAAATGGGTAAAGATCCGAGTTGATGGGCGGAGGGTCCGAACAGGTCCGAGGGAGTCTGCGTGCAGATTAACTGTTTGAAGGGAAACGCTCAGATACCTTCACTGCGTAAAAACCCTGTTGCGCTCCAAGGATAACCCTCGGAGCGTCCAAAGATGCACGGGATATAACACAAGCCGTAGTCATAGACGTCAATGCAAGGATTGAGGTAATGGGAAAATGTAGTATTGCACCCAGCAAGATGTGGTGAGAAGATAGGGGAACTGGATGGAAAACGGTGAGGCTGTGGAACAGCTTAAGGTCCATTTATATGTCTGAGTCTGTTGCTTGAATCTGCAGATCAAAGCAGATATAGGCCTATAATATACATGATACTACAGGCTGAAATTGGAAATTAAAGTAAATAATGCATAGACAATGAAGAGCAAAAAATATACCACCCATGTGTCAAGTCAAAGCTGATATAAATGATAATTGCTGGCAAAACACATACTAGAGTTCATTATTCTTGAGTGCCATTTAGGTACTCACACTGGCTGCTACCTAATGAGTCTATCTCAAGCCAAAAATAAATATGTTGACCTGTAGTATACTAGTGGTAGAGCAGTTAATCGTTATCTAGTCTTTTCCTGTATATATTTGTCAGCCTGATTATAAGCAGAACGACTGGATGCTATAAGAGAGAGAAAAAAAATACTGATAATTCACTTGATAGGAATAGATTATCTCTGTGCCAACTTGGCTGCAGGCCTGTTACAAGCATTCAGATGACCTGGTAGGTTACTTTCAACTGTATGGTATATGGGCCCTGGAAAGTACAAATTGGTCTAAATATATAAATGGTAATGCACACTGAAATTGGCAAAGAGATATTATAGCAAATTGTGCTAACCAGGCAAATGTGGCTACTGCCATGGCAGAGTTACCTAACTGCATGGAATACGTGCTTTAGTCATGTCTGGTGATTTGCCACCGTCTCCTGAATAAGTACTAGTGTATTAAATATCAATGAGCAATGTGCAATAAAGTGTTGCATTATAAATTCACTAAAACACTAGGGATTACCCGGGCTCTGTCAGCAATGTCACATGTGACCCTCTCATGATCATATCTGAGGTGTCTTCCCCAAAAAGGAAACAGAAACTAAGCACTTAATATACCAAAATAATGTCTCCAAATATAATAGAGCAAGACCCACAAGAGCAAATGAGGTGACACGGGATGTGACGGATGTTGGTGGAAGGGTCGGAATATTCATTTCAGACATCCTGAGACAATTTGGATGATTTCTAATGCTTGGTCATAAGACCGGTTAGCATTATTAAAATGTGGTTATGAATGCTTATACTAGGGCAACAGAGCGCCATATGATCGAATGAGAAATTCTGTAAACAAACGGAACATATCTGAGCCCTTCTACCCAAAAGTGAATGCTTGACTGTGCAGAATAAATTCAGGAAATATAATAGAGCAGTTTCACTATAGTATTGAGCAGCAGCAGGGTTACGGTGCCACAACAGAGAGCAATGTGACCATACAAAAAATGGAGGATGTTCAGGGATGGTATCTGAGCTCTGTTACTCAGAAAGGAAAGAAAAGTGCAGGCTTGTCCCTTGCAGAATAAATTGGAGAAATTTAATAACATATGGCAGAAGGCATACAGTGCCACAACAAAGGGCAATGTGACCATACAAAAAATGGAGGATGTTCAGTGATTGTATCTGAGCTCTTTTACCCAAAAGGGAAAGAAAAGTGCAGGCTCAACCCTTGCAGAATAAATTGGAGAAATATAATACAACAGGCTTGGTAGCAATAACCCAGGTGACAGGTGCGGTGACATATACAGATGGGAAAGCTGTAATATAATGTAGAATTGTTCTGACAAGTCCGGGGGATATAGTGAGTGCCTCTAGTCTCACAGGAATTATTTTATCAAGTTCACAATATTTTTATTGCTTTTAAGGACCCCAGCTGGACAAATGTAAAAATGTTGGATATTTGAATGTGGTATCCAAGGTCTCCTACCCAGAAAGGAAAGGAAGGTGCTGTACAATATAGCATGAGATGTTATAGTAGATGTGTATTATACCAATGTGAATGTATTAAATACCAACAACAACCTTCTATTTCCCCCACAACACACTGACGTATGAACCGAACCCTAACTCAAACCCTAACAAGGCCGCTCCGCGGCGAGGCAACTAACCAAACCTAACCAACACAACAAACCAAACTCTAACCGAACCCTAACAAGGCCGCTCCGGCGGCGAGGCAGCTAACCGAACCCTAACAAATATTACTAACTATTTCAGCCCACCACAAAAACACACCCCACCACCACCACCACACCCCCCCACCACCACAACACCACCACACCACACCACAACACACTGTCTGTCAAAGCCTTCACTATATTAGGCAGCTTGATAAACAGCAGCAGTAGTTATTTACACATAAATGGTTCAAGGAAAAACACTAAATTATAGCAAATTCAAGAGAACTGAGACCCAAGAGAACCCTACTTGGAATAATACCATAATATACAAACCAACTACTAGTACCATATTTATCAGCCATCTCAATATCATAAACTAAAACAGCAGTCAAGCATTAATCAGTCCATTTAAATCAAATGTAAGGATAGATGGTTACCTCATATTTGACAATAAGAATAATAATAATTAGTGGAAGAGAATGCCCACTATATTGATGTCATGGGCATGGACAACCATGATCATAGTGGCACTGTCCTGTTTTCAAATGTATACACAGCGCAGTTGAGTACAACCTTAGAATAGCCCTGCCTCTTTGAAATTACAGTTCTACCATTAACTAGCCTTGGTGAAGTCCATAGATTTCTTTGCAGAGGAACTGCTAATCATCCTCTGGAAGTGGTACAATGACAAATGTGGCCTTGACATTGATCTGCTAAAGAACCATGCAATCTGCAGTACCCAGAATGGAATGCTTCAAGGCAAGTAATCTGACATAAAGGAATTGCAGAGGAGAGACAAAAGTGGTGGCGGTGTGTGCATATAATGACAAAGACGAGTAAGTGGCAAGCTGTTAAGTGCCGTGCAGGAACCGAAAGGAAGTAACGGAAAGTCCGAAGCAAAACCGAGTGGCTATCACAACACTATATCGGAGTGAGCGACTACACGTCTTGCAGGCCGAAAGTAAGTTTGAACAAATATGTAAACTCCTGCGGATACGTTCGGAGAAGCCGAAGGCGATAAGGCTAAGAACGCAGAGGGAGTCGGATGAGAGCGGAGAGCGAGGCAAGAAACGTTAATAACAAAACTGAAGTACAGGATCGTCGAGTCCAGTATTTATACTAAGTGGTAGGCATAAGGCATATGACCTCGCAGGGAGATCCGATGTGGTCCACAGGATCTCCCTGCGGGTTAAGTACAAAGGCATAGTAAGTAAGGGGAACGAGAAGACATACATGTGTCAAAGGAAACAAGGTGAACGCCTAACGGATATAAGTAAACAAACCAAAGTCCAAATGGGTAAAGATCCGAGTTGATGGGCGGAGGGTCCGAACAGGTCCGAGGGAGTCTGCGTGCAGATTAACTGTTTGAAGGGAAACGCTCAGATACCTTCACTGCGTAAAAACCCTGTTGCGCTCCAAGGATAACCCTCGGAGCGTCCAAAGATGCACGGGATATAACACAAGCCGTAGTCATAGACGTCAATGCAAGGATTGAGGTAATGGGAAAATGTAGTATTGCACCCAGCAAGATGTGGTGAGAAGATAGGGGAACTGGATGGAAAACGGTGAGGCTGTGGAACAGCTTAAGGTCCATTTATATGTCTGAGTCTGTTGCTTGAATCTGCAGATCAAAGCAGATATAGGCCTATAATATACATGATACTACAGGCTGAAATTGGAAATTAAAGTAAATAATGCATAGACAATGAAGAGCAAAAAATATACCACCAATGTGTCAAGTCAAAGCTGATATAAATGATAATTGCTGGCAAAACACATACTAGAGTTCATTATTCTTGAGTGCCATTTAGGTACTCACACTGGCTGCTACCTAATGAGTCTATCTCAAGCCAAAAATAAATATGTTGACCTGTAGTATACTAGTGGTAGAGCAGTTAATCGTTATCTAGTCTTTTCCTGTATATATTTGTCAGCCTGATTATAAGCAGAACGACTGGATGCTATAAGAGAGAGAGAGAAAAAAAATACTGATAATTCACTTGATAGGAATAGATTATCTCTGTGCCAACTTGGCTGCAGGCCTGTTACAAGCATTCAGATGACCTGGTAGGTTACTTTCAACTGTATGGTATATGGGCCCTGGAAAGTACAAATTGGTCTAAATATATAAATGGTAATGCACACTGAAATTGGCAAAGAGATATTATAGCAAATTGTGCTAACCAGGCAAATGTGGCTACTGCCATGGCAGAGTTACCTAACTGCATGGAATACGTGCTTTAGTCATGTCTGGTGATTTGCCACCGTCTCCTGAATAAGTACTAGTGTATTAAATATCAATGAGCAATGTGCAATAAAGTGTTGCATTATAAATTCACTAAAACACTAGGGATTACCCGGGCTCTGTCAGCAATATCACATGTGACCCTCTCATGATCATATCTGAGGTGTCTTCCCCAAAAAGGAAACAGAAACTAAGCACTTAATATACCAAAATAATGTCTCCAAATATAATAGAGCAAGACCCACAAGAGCAAATGAGGTGACACGGGATGTGACGGATGTTGGTGGAAGGGTCGGAATATTCATTTCAGACATCCTGAGACAATTTGGATGATTTCTAATGCTTGGTCATAAGACCGGTTAGCATTATTAAAATGTGGTTATGAATGCTTATACTAGGGCAACAGAGCGCCATATGATCGAATGAGAAATTCTGTAAACAAACGGAACATATCTGAGCCCTTCTACCCAAAAGTGAATGCTTGACTGTGCAGAATAAATTCAGGAAATATAATAGAGCAGTTTCACTATAGTATTGAGCAGCAGCAGGGTTACGGTGCCACAACAGAGAGCAATGTGACCATACAAAAAATGGAGGATGTTCAGGGATGGTATCTGAGCTCTGTTACTCAGAAAGGAAAGAAAAGTGCAGGCTTGTCCCTTGCAGAATAAATTGGAGAAATTTAATAACATATGGCAGAAGGCATACAGTGCCACAACAAAGGGCAATGTGACCATACAAAAAATGGAGGATGTTCAGTGATTGTATCTGAGCTCTTTTACCCAAAAGGGAAAGAAAAGTGCAGGCTCAAGCCTTGCAGAATAAATTGGAGAAATATAATACAACAGGCTTGGTAGCAATAACCCAGGTGACAGGTGCGGTGACATATACAGATGGGAAAGCTGTAATATAATGTAGAATTGTTCTGACAAGTCCGGGGGATATAGTGAGTGCCTCTAGTCTCACAGGAATTATTTTATCAAGTTCACAATATTTTTATTGCTTTTAAGGACCCCAGCTGGACAAATGTAAAAATGTTGGATATTTGAATGTGGTATCCAAGGTCTCCTACCCAGAAAGGAAAGGAAGGTGCTGTACAATATAGCATGAGATGTTATAGTAGATGTGTATTATACCAATGTGAATGTATTAAATACCAACAACAACCTTCTATTTCCCCCACAACACACTGACGTATGAACCGAACCCTAACTCAAACCCCTAACAAGGCCGCTCCGCGGCGAGGCAACTAACCAAACCTAACCAACACAACAAACCAAACTCTAACCGAACCCTAACAAGGCCGCTCCGCGGGCGAGGCAGCTAACCGAACCCTAACAAATATTACTAACTATTTCAGCCCACCACAAAAACACACCCACCACCACCACCACCACACCCCCACCACCACAACACCACCACACCACACCACAACACACTGTCTGTCAAAGCCTTCACTATATTAGGCAGCTTGATAAACAGCAGCAGTAGTTATTTACACATAAATGGTTCAAGGAAAAACACTAAATTATAGCAAATTCAAGAGAACTGAGACCCAAGAGAACCCTACTTGGAATAATACCATAATATACAAACCAACTACCAGTACCATATTTATCAGCCATCTCAATATCATAAACTAAAACAGCAGTCAAGCATTAATCAGTCCATTTAAATCAAATGTAAGGATAGATGGTTACCTCATATTTGACAATAAGAATAATAATAATTAGTGGAAGAGAATGCCCACTATATTGATGTCATGGGCATGGACAACCATGATCATAGTGGCACTGTCCTGTTTTCAAATGTATACACAGCGCAGTTGAGTACAACCTTAGAATAGCCCTGCCTCTTTGAAATTACAGTTCTACCATTAACTAGCCTTGGTGAAGTCCATAGATTTCTTTGCAGAGGAACTGCTAATCATCCTCTGGAAGTGGTACAATGACAAATGTGGCCTTGACATTGATCTGCTAAAGAACCATGCAATCTGCAGTACCCAGAATGGAATGCTTCAAGGCAAGTAATCTGACATAAAGGAATTGCAGAGGAGAGGCAAAAGTGGTGGCGGTGTGTGCATATAATGACAAAGACGAGTAAGTGGCAAGCTGTTAAGTGCCGTGCAGGAACCGAAAGGAAGTAACGGAAAGTCCGAAGCAAAACCGAGTGGCTATCACAACACTATATCGGAGTGAGCGACTACACGTCTTGCAGGCCGAAAGTAAGTTTGAACAAATATGTAAACTCCTGCGGGTACGTTCGGAGAAGCCGAAGGCGATAAGGCTAAGAACGCAGAGGGAGTCGGATGAGAGCGGAGAGCGAGGCAAGAAACGTTAATAACAAAACTGAAGTACAGGATCGTCAAGTCCGAGTATTTATACTAAGTGGTAGGCATAAGGCATATGACCTCGCAGGGAGATCCGATGTGGTCCGCAGGATCTCCCTGCGGGTTAAGTACAAAGGCATAGTAAGTAAGGGGAACGAGAAGACATACATGAGGCAAAGGAAACAAGGTGAACGCCTAACGGATATAAGTAAACAAACCAAAGTCCAAATGGGTAAAGATCCGAGTTGATGGGCGGAGGGTCCGAACAGGTCCGAGGGAGTCTGCGTGCAGATTAACTGTTTGAAGGGAAACGCTCAGATACCTTCACTGCGTAAAAAACCCTGTTGCGCTCCAAGGATAACCCTCGGAGCGTCCAAAGATGCACGGGATATAACACAAGCCGTAGTCATAGACGTCAATGCAAGGATTGAGGTAATGGGAAAATGTAGTATTGCACCCAGCAAGATGTGGTGAGAAGATAGGGGAACTGGAGGGAAAACGGTGAGGCTGTGGAACAGCTTAAGGTCCATTTATATGTCTGAGTCTGTTGCTTGAATCTGCAGATCAAAGCAGATATAGGCCTATAATATACATGATACTACAGGCTGAAATTGGAAATTAAAGTAAATAATGCATAGACAATGAAGAGCAAAAAATATACCACCAATGTGTCAAGTCAAAGCTGATATAAATGATAATTGCTGGCAAAACACATACTAGAGTTCATTATTCTTGAGTGCCATTTAGGTACTCACACTGGCTGCTACCTAATGAGTCTATCTCAAGCCAAAAATAAATATGTTGACCTGTAGTATACTAGTGGTAGAGCAGTTAATCGTTATCTAGTCTTTTCCTGTATATATTTGTCAGCCTGATTATAAGCAGAACGACTGGATGCTATAAGAGAAAAAAAGTACTGATAATTCACTTGATAGGAATAGATTATCTCTGTGCCAACTTGGCTGCAGGCCTGTTACAAGCATTCAGATGACCTGGTAGGTTACTTTCAACTGTATGGTATATGGGCCCTGGAAAGTACAAATTGGTCTAAATATATAAATGGTAATGCACATTGAAATTGGCAAAGAGATATTATAGCAAATTGTGCTAACCAGGCAAATGTGGCTACTGCCATGGCAGAGTTACCTAACTGCATGGAATACGTGCTTCAGTCATGTCTGGTGATTTGCCACCGTCTCCTGAATAAGTACTAGTGTATTAAATATCAATGAGCAATGTGCAATAAAGTGTTGCATTATAAATTCACTAAAACACTAGGGATTACCCGGGCTCTGTCAGCAATGTCACATGTGACCCTCTCATGATCATATCTGAGGTGTCTTCCCCAAAAAGGAAACAGAAACTAAGCACTTAATATACCAAAATAATGTCTCCAAATATAATAGAGCAAGACCCACAAGAGCAAATGAGGTGACACGGGATGTGACGGATGTTGGTGGAAGGGTCGGAATATTCATTTCAGACATCCTGAGACAATTTGGATGATTTCTAATGCTTGGTCATAAGACCGGTTAGCATTATTAAAATGTGGTTATGAATGCTTATACTAGGGCAACAGAGCGCCATATGATCGAATGAGAAATTCTGTAAACAAACGGAACATATCTGAGCCCTTCTACCCAAAAGTGAATGCTTGACTGTGCAGAATAAATTCAGGAAATATAATAGAGCAGTTTCACTATAGTATTGAGCAGCAGCAGGGTTACGGTGCCACAACAGAGAGCAATGTGACCATACAAAAAATGGAGGATGTTCAGGGATGGTATCTGAGCTCTGTTACTCAGAAAGGAAAGAAAAGTGCAGGCTTGTCCCTTGCAGAATAAATTGGAGAAATTTAATATAGCAACCTCAGTAGTGGCAAGACTGGTGACAGGTGATGTGACAGATATAGGTGGAATTGTCGGGGAATATTTATTTCAGACATTCCGAGAAATTTTGGATCAATTCGGACACCCAGTGAATAGACTGGTTAGCATTTACTAGAAAGTACTAAGATATAGTTATCAATGCTTACACTGGGGCAATGAAGTGCCATATGGTCAAATAAAAGTTGAAATTGTAAACCAAATGACCATATCTGAGTTCTCCTACCCCAAAAGGAAAGGACAGTGTGTGTGCTTAACCTTGCAGAATTAAATGAGAGAAATATAATAGAGCAGCAGTGAGTAGGAGCAAGAGACAGGACTGGCAATATAACATATGTAGAGGGGATTGTTGGGAGATGTGCTATAAGCATACTGATAATCTCGTGTCACACTATGTTGTACAATTGTCACGAGTATCGTCTTCTCACTATAACATATGGCAGAAGGCATACAGTGCCACAACAAAGGGCAATGTGACCATACAAAAAATGGAGGATGTTCAGTGATTGTATCTGAGCTCTTTTACCCAAAAGGGAAAGAAAAGTGCAGGCTCAACCCTTGCAGAATAAATTGGAGAAATATAATACAACAGGCTTGGTAGCAATAACCCAGGTGACAGGTGCGGTGACATATACAGGTGGGAAAGCTGTAATATAATGTAGAATTGTTCTGACAAGTCCGGGGGATATAGTGAGTGCCTCTAGTCTCACAGGAATTATTTTATCAAGTTCACAATATTTTTATTGCTGTTAAGCAGAACAGGTGGCCAAATGTAAAAATGTTACATATTCAAATATACATATGATACAACCATCCTGATGAATATGCGTCAAATACCACCCAGAGATACCCACATCAACTTTGATGTAAACGCTGGGGAAATCCTTAGTTAAGGTGACTACACTCTGAAATATTGACTTCCATGAGTCCAGAACATTTGAATGAAAATCCTCTCTAAAATGGTGCAAGGTACATGTCCAAGTACACTTCATCACTCAAATTTACAATCAAGTAATGACAAACAAGTGAACAGAAGGTCTACTACATAATGGAAGTGCACACTAGGTAGAGTGGTAAGCGCAGTCAGCTGGCAGTTATGCCCACCCTAAACGCCGCAGTTTTGTGCACAATGTAGCACGCAGCCGCCTGCCAGAATCGTGGAGACACCCAACGCAAGCCCCAAGACCAGATATAGCAGCACACAGCACAGGACTGGACTCGGGAGATGACTGCCAATGTTTCCTTTGGGGAATACAGTGAGCGAGAGGGCATGCCGATGAGCAGAAAGGGATGGCCCACCGGCGTCTGTTCGATCGTGGAGACGTCCTGTACAAACCCCAGGACCAACTGAGAGGGAACGGTGTGTGCGTTTGCGCTGTAAATTGGACCGTCTGAGGAGACACCGTGTGTTCGCTGGACGCCGCAGTTTCATGCCGAATGGTGGGGAACTGAGCGCGCATCGGCTGACACCGTGAATGAGCAGGGGGCGCATATGAGCTGGAAGGAAAGGCACTGGCGGCACCAGCCTCTTCTGGATAGTGGAAACACCCTGCACGAACCCCAGGACCGGATATGGAGGCAAACGGCGCCGAATTGAGCCCAGGAGACCAGTGCCGACGTGGGGGTAGGTGAAGCGGCAGCCAGGCGGCAAGAGAGAACGTTGAGGTCGTTCTGGCTCCAAATTTGACAGTTTGGCACAGCCCCCCGACCGCGCTGAATGCCGCAATTTGGCGCCAAACTGTCCAGAACTGAGCCCGTGCTGGCCGACACAGCAAGGAGGAAGGGTGCACCGATGAGCAGGAAGGGGCGGCGCTGGCGGCGCCGGCGCCTGTTAGATCGAGCGGGCATGCCATACGAGCCTCGAGACCGAGTTTGGGGTCGAACGCCGCAGAGCTGGGCCCAGGAGACGAGTGCCGACGTTTGGGCTGGGTGAGGGCGGCGATGTGCCGCCGAGAGGCAACGGCCGGGCCGTTCGTGCCGCAAATTTAGGCGGTTGAGCGGGTAGCCCATTCGTGCTTAAAGCCGTGATTTGGCGCAGAACGGCCCAGAACTGAGCGCGTGCCGGACGACACAGTGAGCGGGAAGGGCGCGCCGATGAGCGGGAAGGGGTGGCGCTGACGGCTCCGGCGTCTGGCGGACGGTGGGGGCGTGCCATGAGAGCCCCAGGACCGAGTTTGGGGTCGAGCGTCGCGGAACTGGGGCCGGGAGACAAGTGCCGACGTTTTGGCTAGGTGTGGGCGGCAATGTGGCGGCGTGAGACAACGGCGCGGCGGTTTGTGCCGCCGACTTGAACAGTTGGACGGGCACCTCGTTTGTGCTGAACTCCGCAATTTGGTGGGAAACGGCCGCGAATTGAGCGCGGGGTGACCCAGGGAAGTTGGGGCCACCCGAATTTGGGAAGTCGCGCCGCGCGGGAACGCGTCCGTCGTTCCGCGCCGTTTTTGTAGTATCAGGAGCGCTGTGGGGGACAGGTAGGTGCTCGAGGTTTCGTTGGATTCGGGCCAGAAACGCGTCCGGGGTGGTCGAGACGAATTTCGGCCCACCCCAGGTAATGTGGCGGCTGCCATGCAAGAACGCGGCGTTCGTTTGCGCCGCCGGTCGTCATTACGCGAGGGGAGGTGTAGCCTGGGAGGTGTTCAAGAGATGGGGACGATTGGTGGAGAATTGGAGGAGGGAGAGAGGAAACACTGTTGGGTGAGCTGGCATAAAGTGGCCGGTTTTGACTACTCACCTTGGCTCCTCAGCCCTCTCCTACACCTTGGATACTCCCCATACACCCCTCCATCTCTTCCCGGCCCTTCCACGCAGTTGCAAGCACCACTGTTGGGGTGGTGGTGGTGGTTGAGCAGATAGACAGGTAGCGTGAGAGAGACAGAGCGGCAGTGGCGGCAGTGGCGGCAGCGGCAGTGGCAGGCTGTCACAGGTGACGATTTGCCGCCGTTGATGTTTCTGGGGCCCTGAGTGGACTATTGGGGTGTTGTGTGGCGGATAGGCTGTGGTAGGATTACTAATAGTCGTACAGAGCAGTAAAGAAAATGTGTGCACTGGCAACAAAGGCGCTATGTGGTTCTGATCGCCGCCTACACGTGACTTTGACAGGTCACGGGGTACCGCACATGTTCGGTACCACGTGAGTTTGACAGATCACGGGGTACCGAACATGTTCGGTCGCACGTGCCTTTGACTGGTCACGGGGTACCGAACATGTTCGGTACCCTGTGACTTTGACAGCTTGGTAATCCACTGCCCCCCTTGGATTAAGCCCCCCCTCCCGGGAGCGGAATAATCCTAGAACCGAAGGGAAGTAATGGAAAGTCCAAAGCAAAACCCAGTGGCTATCACAACACTACATCGGAGTGAGCGACTACACGTCTTGCAGGCCGAAAGCAAGTCTGAACAAATATGTAAACTCCAACGGATACGTTCGGAGAAGCCGAGGGTGAAAAGGCTTAGAACACGGAGGGAGTCGGATAAGAGCGGGGAGCGAGGCAAGAAACGTTAATAACAAAACTGAAGTACAGGATCGTAGAGTACGAGTATTTATACTAAGTGGTAGGCATAAGGCATATGGCCTCGCAGGGAGATCTGATGTGGTCCGCAGGATCTTCCTGCGGGTTGAGTACAAACACATAGTAAGTAAGGGGAACGGGAATGCATACACGAGGCAAAGGAAACAAGGCGAACGCCTAACGGATATAAGTAAACAAACCAAAGTCCAAATGGGTAAAGATCCAAGTTGATGGGCAGAGAGTCCGAACAGGTCTGAGAGAGCCTGTGTGCAGATTAACTGTTTGAAGGGAAACGCTCAGATGCCTTCATAGCATAAAAACCCTGTTGCACTCCAACGATAACACTAACACACCTACTAGACATTTCTACTACAGACATCCTTGAAGTGAACCTCCTGAGAAACTAGTATACTAAATGTCAATGAAAACACCTAGCTCTCATGGCTCAACACAACAAATCTAGATATAGCACAAGATCCATTGTCAGTTGTCGAATGTGTAACGCTAGTCTTTCACGATATCTACAAAAAAAAAAAAAAAAAAAAGAAAAAAAAAAAAAACAATTTGAAATTGCCAATTATACAAATGCTAACCCTAAAAAAAGAAACAAATTTCTAAAATAAAAATAATAAAACAAATGTCTAATAGATTCCACTGCAGCACTATCATACCAGTCGCTAGACCACAGCCTAGAGCTTGGGTCATTCAACAATCATCCTTAATGTAGCTTTCCTGCTAACCCCTAACAAAATTAGAACTACTAATTAGAGGATATACCTCTTTTGCCCATGTCTACACTCAGCCCAAATAAGTAAATAACCTTTTATACAAAGTGAAACAAAAATCAACTAAAATAATCAGGACCTCTGCCCATCTGATAGCTGCAAAGCATAATAAACACCTATTATATTCACCTGTATTGTATCTAGTGTACTCGCTGAAACCCGAACACCAAGTCTGCAGTGAGACAATAACCGAAACTCTCATATAGCTTACCCTAACTCCACTGTGCAACAAACACGGACAGAATAATACTGCAACTACTATCCTAGTGTCATAACTGTCTAACCCTAGGCCCAAGCAAAAGATCATCTCAAGAATAATTCCTGACAATATATATATGCCCCAGTCCCTTTTTTTTTTGTTTATTCATAGCCGTAATGCTCGTACTTGCACTCACTGGTACAGATATTCATAATCAATATCTTAACCTCTAGTATGCTGTTAGTAGCTCAGTGAACTACATAATAGACAGCTCTCCAAAGCTCTAAATGAATAATAGTGAGATTTTTCTCAAGCTACCTGAATAATTGGCCGCCCTGGACAAGTGTCATGTAGAGATGGCCAAAAAACGAGCGTTCAATGTCTAAGGAAAATACCAAAAAAATATAGGTGTATGTATTATACATATAACAAAGCAGAGAAACTAGAAGAAAAATTACATCAACTTATGCTAACCCTAACCCTACAGAGCTGTGTAACCTGTCTGGATCGTTGTGCCCCAGTTATGTCCTGTCATTTGCTATTCACTCTGAAATACGTAAAATAAATTAAGAAGCAACCGGCCACAAATGTTCCTCTAAATATATATAATAAAGCACTGGGGATTACCCCAGGATGTCACCCGTTTTTTGTTTCTATTTGATTATATATCATCCATATAAGTGAAATAATATATATATATATATAAAAGGAAACTGGGTAGTATACCCAAATAAATTCTCTAAAAAATAGTGGCAGACAACCATATGGTAAATGAGACAACGAATGTGTCTGTAGGACAGCTGGAATGTCCGTGGCTGATATTCTCAGAAACTTTAGACAATGTGCCCTTCTCAGTGAAAATTAAACCAAAGTATACCAGATATGGTTATAAAGGTCTATGACAGAGGCAACTGAGCTAGATATAAGAAAATCCCAAGTTCAATGAATGTGCTAAGTATATCCAGGCTACTCTACATAAAAAATAAATCAAAATACTAAAAAGGAAAATTGCATCTTCTATGTAACAGGATAAATTACAGAAATCTAATAATCATAGAATGTTCTTGTCAGAAAAAAATATGACAATTGATATAATGTTTGTCAATAGAGAGAGAGAAAAAAAAATTGTAATATAGTCTATAGAATTGTTCCAATAATAGTATGGGTGCATAGCATTCTAGCATGCGGGCATCTACGAATTTAGTATATATATTGACTTACCACCAATTAACCCACATCTATTTCCACCCACAACAATCTGACGTATAAACCGAAACCCTAACCTAAACCCTAACAAGGCTCCTCGGCGAGGCAGCTAACCGAACCTAACCAACACAACAAAACAAACCCTAACCGAACCCTAACAAGGCCGCTCCGCGGCGAGAGGCAACTAACCTAACTGAACCCTAACAAGGCCGCTCCGCGGCAAGACAACTAACCTAACCAAACCCTAACAAGGCCGCTCCGCGGCAAGACAACCAACCTAACCTAACCCTAACAGCCCTCCCTCATTATAAACACACACACACACCCCACCACACACACACCACCCCCCCCACCCCCTTTTCTCCACCACAACACCCCACCTACTAGCCATAACACTCCCCACCCACTCTGCACCTCAATAACACTGATCCTGTAGCTTAAAAAACGGGGCTTTGGTAGTTAATAGCTGCATAATAAAATACCTTGTTAAGTGCTGTGCAGAACCGAAGGGAAGTAATGGAAAGTCCAAAGCAAAACCCAGTGGCTATCACAACACTACATCGGAGTGAGCGACTACACGTCTTGCAGGCCGAAAGCAAGTCTGAACAAATATGTAAACTCCAACGGATACGTTCGGAGAAGCCGAGGGTGAAAAGGCTTAGAACACGGAGGGAGTCGGATAAGAGCGGGGAGCGAGGCAAGAAACGTTAATAACAAAACTGAAGTACAGGATCGTAGAGTACGAGTATTTATACTAAGTGGTAGGCATAAGGCATATGGCCTCGCAGGGAGATCTGATGTGGTCCGCAGGATCTTCCTGCGGGTTGAGTACAAACACATAGTAAGTAAGGGGAACGGGAATGCATACACGAGGCAAAGGAAACAAGGCGAACGCCTAACGGATATAAGTAAACAAACCAAAGTCCAAATGGGTAAAGATCCAAGTTGATGGGCAGAGAGTCCGAACAGGTCTGAGAGAGCCTGTGTGCAGATTAACTGTTTGAAGGGAAACGCTCAGATGCCTTCATAGCATAAAAACCCTGTTGCACTCCAACGATAACACTAACACACCTACTAGACATTTCTACTACAGACATCCTTGAAGTGAACCTCCTGAGAAACTAGTATACTAAATGTCAATGAAAACACCTAGCTCTCATGGCTCAACACAACAAATCTAGATATAGCACAAGATCCATTGTCAGTTGTCGAATGTGTAACGCTAGTCTTTCACGATATCTACAAAAAAAAAAAAAAAAAAAAAAAAAAAAAAAAAAAAACAATTTGAAATTGCCAATTATACAAATGCTAACCCTAAAAAAAGAAACAAATTTCTAAAATAAAAATAATAAAACAAATGTCTAATAGATTCCACTGCAGCACTATCATACCAGTCGCTAGACCACAGCCTAGAGCTTGGGTCATTCAACAATCATCCTTAATGTAGCTTTCCTGCTAACCCCTAACAAAATTAGAACTACTAATTAGAGGATATACCTCTTTTGCCCATGTCTACACTCAGCCCAAATAAGTAAATAACCTTTTATACAAAGTGAAACAAAAATCAACTAAAATAATCAGGACCTCTGCCCATCTGATAGCTGCAAAGCATAATAAACACCTATTATATTCACCTGTATTGTATCTAGTGTACTCGCTGAAACCCGAACACCAAGTCTGCAGTGAGACAATAACCGAAACTCTCATATAGCTTACCCTAACTCCACTGTGCAACAAACACGGACAGAATAATACTGCAACTACTATCCTAGTGTCATAACTGTCTAACCCTAGGCCCAAGCAAAAGATCATCTCAAGAATAATTCCTGACAATATATATATGCCCCAGTTCATTTTTTTTTGTTTATTCATAGCCGTAATGCTCGTATTTGCACTCACTGGTACAGATATTCATAATCAATATCTTAACCTCTAGTATGCTGTTAGTAGCTCAGTGAACTACATAATAGACAGCTCTCCAAAGCTCTAAATGAATAATAGTGAGATTTTTCTCAAGCTACCTGAATAATTGGCCGCCCTGGACAAGTGTCATGTAGAGATGGCCAAAAAACGAGCGTTCAATGTCTAAGGAAAATACCAAAAAAATATAGGTGTATGTATTATACATATAACAAAGCAGAGAAACTAGAAGAAAAATTACATCAACTTATGCTAACCCTAACCCTACAGAGCTGTGTAACCTGTCTGGATCGTTGTGCCCCAGTTATGTCCTGTCATTTGCTATTCACTCTGAAATACGTAAAATAAATTAAGAAGCAACCGGCCACAAATGTTCCTCTAAATATATATAATAAAGCACTGGGGATTACCCCAGGATGTCACCCGTTTTTGTTTCTATTTGATTATATATCATCCATATAAGTGAAATAATATATATATATATATAAAAGGAAACTGGGTAGTATACCCAAATAAATTCTCTAAAAAATAGTGGCAGACAACCATATGGTAAATGAGACAACGAATGTGTCTGTAGGACAGCTGGAATGTCCGTGGCTGATATTCTCAGAAACTTTAGACAATGTGCCCTTCTCAGTGAAAATTAAACCAAAGTATACCAGATATGGTTATAAAGGTCTATGACAGAGGCAACTGAGCTAGATATAAGAAAATCCCAAGTTCAATGAATGTGCTAAGTATATCCAGGCTACTCTACATAAAAAATAAATCAAAATACTAAAAAGGAAAATTGCATCTTCTATGTAACAGGATAAATTACAGAAATCTAATAATCATAGAATGTTCTTGTCAGAAAAAAATATGACAATTGATATAATGTTTGTCAATAGAGAGAGAGAGAAAAAAAAATTGTAATATAGTCTATAGAATTGTTCCAATAATAGTATGGGTGCATAGCATTCTAGCATGCGGGCATCTACGAATTTAGTATATATATTGACTTACCACCAATTAACCCACATCTATTTCCACCCACAACAATCTGACGTATAAACCGAAACCCTAACCTAAACCCTAACAAGGCCGCTCCGCGGCGAGGCAGCTAACCGAACCTAACCAACACAACAAAACAAACCCTAACCGAACCCTAACAAGGCCGCTCCGCGGCGAGGCAACTAACCTAACTGAACCCTAACAAGGCCGCTCCGCGGCAAGACAACTAACCTAACCAAACCCTAACAAGGCCGCTCCGCGGCAAGACAACCAACCTAACCTAACCCTAACAGCCCTCCCTCATTATAAACACACACACACACCCACCACAACACACACACCACACCCCCCCCACCCCCTTTTCTCCACCACAACACCCCACCTACTAGCCATAACACTCCCCACCCACTCTGCACCTCAATAACACTGATCCTGTAGCTTAAAAAACGGGGCTTTGGTAGTTAATAGCTGCATAATAAAATACCTTGTTAAGTGCTGTGCAGAACCGAAGGGAAGTAATGGAAAGTCCAAAGCAAAACCCAGTGGCTATCACAACACTACATCGGAGTGAGCGACTACACGTCTTGCAGGCCGAAAGCAAGTCTGAACAAATATGTAAACTCCAACGGATACGTTCGGAGAAGCCGAGGGTGAAAAGGCTTAGAACACGGAGGGAGTCGGATAAGAGCGGGGAGCGAGGCAAGAAACGTTAATAACAAAACTGAAGTACAGGATCGTAGAGTACGAGTATTTATACTAAGTGGTAGGCATAAGGCATATGGCCTCGCAGGGAGATCTGATGTGGTCCGCAGGATCTTCCTGCGGGTTGAGTACAAACACATAGTAAGTAAGGGGAACGGGAATGCATACACGAGGCAAAGGAAACAAGGCGAACGCCTAACGGATATAAGTAAACAAACCAAAGTCCAAATGGGTAAAGATCCAAGTTGATGGGCAGAGAGTCCGAACAGGTCTGAGAGAGCCTGTGTGCAGATTAACTGTTTGAAGGGAAACGCTCAGATGCCTTCATAGCATAAAAACCCTGTTGCACTCCAACGATAACACTAACACACCTACTAGACATTTCTACTACAGACATCCTTGAAGTGAACCTCCTGAGAAACTAGTATACTAAATGTCAATGAAAACACCTAGCTCTCATGGCTCAACACAACAAATCTAGATATAGCACAAGATCCATTGTCAGTTGTCGAATGTGTAACGCTAGTCTTTCACGATATCTACAAAAAAAAAAAAAAAAAAAAAAAAAAAAAAAAAAAAACAATTTGAAATTGCCAATTATACAAATGCTAACCCTAAAAAAAGAAACAAATTTCTAAAATAAAAATAATAAAACAAATGTCTAATAGATTCCACTGCAGCACTATCATACCAGTCGCTAGACCACAGCCTAGAGCTTGGGTCATTCAACAATCATCCTTAATGTAGCTTTCCTGCTAACCCCTAAC
Organism: Mycena indigotica; assembly: GCF_014461135.1. Lineage (NCBI taxonomy): Eukaryota > Fungi > Basidiomycota > Agaricomycetes > Agaricales > Mycenaceae > Mycena > Mycena indigotica. Next base: position 106,203 of record NW_023503010.1, read on the forward strand.
AAAATTAGAACTACTAATTAGAGGATATACCTCTTTTGCCCATGTCTACACTCAGCCCAAATAAGTAAATAACCTTTTATACAAAGTGAAACAAAAATCAACTAAAATAATCAGGACCTCTGCCCATCTGATAGCTGCAAAGCATAATAAACACCTATTATATTCACCTGTATTGTATCTAGTGTACTCGCTGAAACCCGAACACCAAGTCTGCAGTGAGACAATAACCGAAACTCTCATATAGCTTACCCTAACTCCACTGTGCAACAAACACGGACAGAATAATACTGCAACTACTATCCTAGTGTCATAACTGTCTAACCCTAGGCCCAAGCAAAAGATCATCTCAAGAATAATTCCTGACAATATATATATGCCCCAGTTCATTTTTTTTTGTTTATTCATAGCCGTAATGCTCGTACTTGCACTCACTGGTACAGATATTCATAATCAATATCTTAACCTCTAGTATGCTGTTAGTAGCTCAGTGAACTACATAATAGACAGCTCTCCAAAGCTCTAAATGAATAATAGTGAGATTTTTCTCAAGCTACCTGAATAATTGGCCGCCCTGGACAAGTGTCATGTAGAGATGGCCAAAAAAACGAGCGTTCAATGTCTAAGGAAAATACCAAAAAAATATAGGTGTATGTATTATACATATAACAAAGCAGAGAAACTAGAAGAAAAATTACATCAACTTATGCTAACCCTAACCCTACAGAGCTGTGTAACCTGTCTGGATCGTTGTGCCCCAGTTATGTCCTGTCATTTGCTATTCACTCTGAAATACGTAAAATAAATTAAGAAGCAACCGGCCACAAATGTTCCTCTAAATATATATAATAAAGCACTGGGGATTACCCCAGGATGTCACCCTTTTTTGTTTCTATTTGATTATATATCATCCATATAAGTGAAATAATATATATATATATAAAAGGAAACTGGGTAGTATACCCAAATAAATTCTCTAAAAAATAGTGGCAGACAACCATATGGTAAATGAGACAACGAATGTGTCTGTAGGACAGCTGGAATGTCCGTGGCTGATATTCTCAGAAACTTTAGACAATGTGCCCTTCTCAGTGAAAATTAAACCAAAGTATACCAGATATGGTTATAAAGGTCTATGACAGAGGCAACTGAGCTAGATATAAGAAAATCCCAAGTTCAATGAATGTGCTAAGTATATCCAGGCTACTCTACATAAAAAAATAAATCAAAATACTAAAAAGGAAAATTGCATCTTCTATGTAACAGGATAAATTACAGAAATCTAATAATCATAGAATGTTCTTGTCAGAAAAAAATATGACAATTGATATAATGTTTGTCAATAGAGAGAGAGAGAAAAAAAAATTGTAATATAGTCTATAGAATTGTTCCAATAATAGTATGGGTGCATAGCATTCTAGCATGCGGGCATCTACGAATTTAGTATATATATTGACTTACCACCAATTAACCCACATCTATTTCCACCCACAACAATCTGACGTATAAACCGAAACCCTAACCTAAACCCTAACAAGGCCGCTCATGGGAGGCAGCTAACCGAACCTAACCAACACAACAAAACAAACCCTAACCGAACCCTAACAAGGCCGCTCCGGCGAGGCAACTAACCTAACTGAACCCTAACAAGGCCGGCTCCTGGCAAGACAACTAACCTAACCAAACCCTAACAAGGCCGCTCCAGGCAAGACAACCAACCTAACCTAACCCTAACAGCCCTCCCTCATTATAAACACACACACACACCCACCACAACACACACACCACACCCCCCCCACCCCCTTTTCTCCACCACAACACCCCACCTACTAGCCATAACACTCCCCACCCAATCTTCCACCTCAATAACACTGATCCTGTAGCTTAAAAAACGGGGCTTTGGTAGTTAATAGCTGCATAATAAAATACCTTGTTAAGTGCTGTGCAGAACCGAAGGGAAGTAATGGAAAGTCCAAAGCAAAACCCAGTGGCTATCACAACACTACATCGGAGTGAGCGACTACACGTCTTGCAGGCCGAAAGCAAGTCTGAACAAATATGTAAACTCCAACGGATACGTTCGGAGAAGCCGAGGGTGAAAAGGCTTAGAACACGGAGGGAGTCGGATAAGAGCGGGGAGCGAGGCAAGAAACGTTAATAACAAAACTGAAGTACAGGATCGTAGAGTACGAGTATTTATACTAAGTGGTAGGCATAAGGCATATGGCCTCGCAGGGAGATCTGATGTGGTCCGCAGGATCTTCCTGCGGGTTGAGTACAAACACATAGTAAGTAAGGGGAACGGGAATGCATACACGAGGCAAAGGAAACAAGGCGAACGCCTAACGGATATAAGTAAACAAACCAAAGTCCAAATGGGTAAAGATCCAAGTTGATGGGCAGAGAGTCCGAACAGGTCTGAGAGAGCCTGTGTGCAGATTAACTGTTTGAAGGGAAACGCTCAGATGCCTTCATAGCATAAAAACCCTGTTGCACTCCAACGATAACACTAACACACCTACTAGACATTTCTACTACAGACATCCTTGAAGTGAACCTCCTGAGAAACTAGTATACTAAATGTCAATGAAAACACCTAGCTCTCATGGCTCAACACAACAAATCTAGATATAGCACAAGATCCATTGTCAGTTGTCGAATGTGTAACGCTAGTCTTTCACGATATTTAAAAAAAAAAAAAAAAAAAAAAAAAAAAAAAAAAAAACAATTTGAAATTGCCAATTATACAAATGCTAACCCTAAAAAAAGAAACAAATTTCTAAAATAAAAATAATAAAACAAATGTCTAATAGATTCCACTGCAGCACTATCATACCAGTCGCTAGACCACAGCCTAGAGCTTGGGTCATTCAACAATCATCCTTAATGTAGCTTTCCTGCTAACCCCTAACAAAATTAGAACTACTAATTAGAGGATATACCTCTTTTGCCCATGTCTACACTCAGCCCAAATAAGTAAATAACCTTTTATACAAAGTGAAACAAAAATCAACTAAAATAATCAGGACCTCTGCCCATCTGATAGCTGCAAAGCATAATAAACACCTATTATATTCACCTGTATTGTATCTAGTGTACTCGCTGAAACCCGAACACCAAGTCTGCAGTGAGACAATAACCGAAACTCTCATATAGCTTACCCTAACTCCACTGTGCAACAAACACGGACAGAATAATACTGCAACTACTATCCTAGTGTCATAACTGTCTAACCCTAGGCCCAAGCAAAAGATCATCTCAAGAATAATTCCTGACAATATATATATGCCCCAGTTCATTTTTTTTGTTTATTCATAGCCGTAATGCTCGTACTTGCACTCACTGGTACAGATATTCATAATCAATATCTTAACCTCTAGTATGCTGTTAGTAGCTCAGTGAACTACATAATAGACAGCTCTCCAAAGCTCTAAATGAATAATAGTGAGATTTTTCTCAAGCTACCTGAATAATTGGCCGCCCTGGACAAGTGTCATGTAGAGATGGCCAAAAAACGAGCGTTCAATGTCTAAGGAAAATACCAAAAAAATATAGGTGTATGTATTATACATATAACAAAGCAGAGAAACTAGAAGAAAAATTACATCAACTTATGCTAACCCTAACCCTACAGAGCTGTGTAACCTGTCTGGATCGTTGTGCCCCAGTTATGTCCTGTCATTTGCTATTCACTCTGAAATACGTAAAATAAATTAAGAAGCAACCGGCCACAAATGTTCCTCTAAATATATATAATAAAGCACTGGGGATTACCCCAGGATGTCACCCGTTTTTTGTTTCTATTTGATTATATATCATCCATATAAGTGAAATAATATATATATATATAAAAGGAAACTGGGTAGTATACCCAAATAAATTCTCTAAAAAATAGTGGCAGACAACCATATGGTAAATGAGACAACGAATGTGTCTGTAGGACAGCTGGAGGAATGTCCATGGTAATGTGCTACTGGAACCCTCATGGACAGTCAACTATTTTGACCAATCATATGTTAATCTCACGCCTTTCATGTACTAACCCCCTGGACAGGACCCGCCGATCACAAGCCACAGAGCAGCGATGTTGGCGCAGAAAACCCCTTGTCTGTCCTGTTATCAGACTACGCACAGACCTTTATTTTCCTGTACTCCAAAGTAGACCTTACAGATGAACTGGCCTACATACGGTACAGAAATTCTCCACCATCAAATAAACCCCGACTTGGCGGCGTGGACACTACAGGCGGCAAAAGCGGCGAAAGCGGCGAAAGCGGCAAAAGCGGCAAACTGACCGTGACAAGGAGTCACATTCCTGAGGTGACAGAGCTCCAGTCACAGACCCCGTCACTATCGCCGTCCCACCGCTCTCATTATGCCCAAACCCGAGACTTCGACAGCTAACGTCGCTATCCTTACACCAGAGGTAACCTAACCCTGAACTCTGAATAGCTAGATATAAGAATACTTACAGGGCGGCAATGCGGCGAAGAACAAACGCCGTTCCTCCATCGAAGAGGTTCTGCCGCCATCCAAGAAACAGCATAAAGATTCTGCAACAACTACATCCCCCACAGATGGTCCCCAACTGAACGGACAACAAGAAATGATCAGGAAGTTGGTCGTAGAAGGCGGCAAGAGTGTGTTCTTCACTGGAAGTGCTGGTGCGTAGCATCACTCACACTCAACCCACGCTCTGGTGCTCAAGGGGGAAGGCACGGGGAAATCAGTCGTACTCCGCAAAATTATCGCTGATCTAAAGGAGAAATTCAAGAAAGAACCCAACTCAACAATGGCCGCAGTAGCGGTAACAGCACCAACGGGTGAGTGTCGGCTGTACGGTATGGCTCGGGCTCGCCCTAACCTACGAAAGGGATTGCCGCGTGTAACATCGGTGGCGTGACAATCCACTCCTGGGCAGGGGTCGGAACGGCAAAGGAAGACATCACGACAACAGTGAATAAAATCAAGAAAAATAAACGACACCTGGCGAACTGGCTGCGGGCCAAAGTGCTTGTCATCGATGAAGGTATATTGTCAAATTCGAACTGTGCAGGCTGCCCCTCATGACAAGATAGTGTCGATGGTAGACGCTTACCTGATGGACATGCTGGCTAAGATCGCAAGGGAGCTGACGAACCGACCGAACGACAGCTTCGGTGGCATACAGCTAGTCGTCAGCGGGGACTTTCTCCAACTCCCACCGGTGACGAAAAAAACCGTTAAATATGCATTCGAATCGCAGATGTGGGACCAGACGATAGAACAAGCCTTTATCTTAACGGAGGTTTTTCGTCAGAAAGACCCGGGTTAGTAATGGCGTCTACCACGAGAGTGCGCACTTACTGGACTATCTCCCAGAGTTTCTGCGTGTACTAGAAGAAATCCGCGTAGGGGTCGCATCGCAAGCCACGATCGACAAGCTCCAATCTCTGTCGCGACCGCTAGACACAAAACACGGAATTAAGCCCATCGAACTGTAAGTTGCAACCGTCGGCCTGTGATACGCAAGGGTCTGATGTTGACTCAACTAAGATATCCCATGCGTAAAGATGTAGAGGCCCGGAACAACTGGCTCATCGCGGAACTGAAGGGAGGCGAAACGATGAGCTTCGCGGCTCAGGACTCCATACACATCGCGGACAAGGAGGCAGGCGAAAAGATGCTAGAACAGATTGTGGCACTCAAAAGCCTAGAACTGCGATCCGGCGCTCAAGTACGTCGAATGAGCACACGCCTGTGGGCGCTTAAACGACATATAGGTGATGCTGATCAAAAACGTTGACAAAAATATGGTCAACGGCACAATGGGCATCGTCACCGGCTTCGTGACGCCTTCGGATGCCAGCAAAGAAGAGTTACAAACCCTGCCACCATCTGCGACGACCGCGAAAAGCAGGACCTCGGGACGGAAGGATGGCACGGCGCCGGATACGAGCGGCGGCACGAATCAACGCCAGGATAAATTCCCTCTAGTGGTCTTTCAACTTCCGCACGGGGGGACAATCTCACCGCGTGTTGGTCAAGCCGGAAACCTTCAGCATGGAGGACCCAGAGGGAAAAGTGCTCGTGGAGCGATTACAGGTCGGTCAAGATATACGGTGGACACTCTGACAAGACGACGGCCAGATCCCCGTGATTCCGGCATACGCTCTGAGTATCCACAAAGCACAAGGCCAAACACTCGAGCATGTCAAAATCGACCTGAGCGGGGCCTTTGCGTGTGGTAGTGTCGCTGGAAGGAACATAGGCCAAGCGTCTGACTGCCGACAGGTCAAACATATGTAGCGCTATCGCGCGCCACATCTTTCACCGGACTACAGGTGCTTAATTTTCACCCGTAGGTGTAAGATTTAGCCTGGGCTCTAGGAATAGCTAGAATAGCGGTAGCCTAAAACTCTAGGAAGACTTTTCCCAGCCAAGAAAGACTTTAGAAATAGGTTATTAATACATCAAATTGATAGATATGATGCTAAAAATACTATATATAGTAATGCTAACTCCTTTTCTTCAGGCCGATGACCCGGTATATAGTGGGGAAGGCCTGTGTTCAGGATTATCCTAATTGGGACCAAAATGATGTAGCTTGACACAGTGATCAAAACTACTGATGGCCATCAAAAATCGTTCCACATCAATAATATATATTAAGGACCACAATCCCCATCAAAATTAAGGCAATATAAAGGCAGAAAATAAATAAATAAAGAATAATATCATAGTAATTACCCTGCTAGAACATAGGGACTAGGAATACCTAGTTTTCTAGGCTACCACTATTCTAGCTATTCCTAGAGCTTTTTAGGCTAAATATTACCACTACGGCTCTAATTTTGACGCGAAAAAGGTGCGTAGAGCGCCGACAGGAAACTGGGATAATAAGGTAGTCGGCACAGGTCAAAGCGGACAAGCGGGTCGTACGATACTACAGACAGCTAGCGTCTGGGGGAACAGTGATTAACTGGGCAGAATGATACAGTGTACACTTATGAATGGAAGAAGCAGTACCGGGAGATGTACTCGTTGGGAGAAAGTCCTAAAGCCTGAGCAGCGGCAATCATGAGGGCCACACGGGGGTCAAGCGGTCGCGGAGTGTCAGGTAACAACAGCAACAGTGGCGGTAGCGGCAGTGGCGGCGGCGGCGGCGGCGGCGGCGGCGGCGGCGGCGGCGGAGACGACGAATGCGTGGGAGACAGCACAAGAGCCGAAGATAAAGAGGGACTGAATGTAAGAGGCTGTGTCGACCTAAGCATCGGCAGCGACGACAAAATCGGCAGCGACAGCACAGGTGATGACGGCGGGGATTGGGAAGGAGGCAGAGGTTTGGCATTGGCTGGAGTTGTTCGCGGCTCATCTTGAGTTTCTACGGGCTGACTGTAAACCGCGGCGCCATCAGCAAACTCACTGTCAAGAGGGAAGGAGCCAAAGTCAAAATATGACTCGCTAACATCGCCCGGTGAATATACTGGCGACAGCCCGTCAAGCACGTCAACATAATGCGGACCGCTGCGTACGACCGGAGAACAGGGAGGAGAAATAGACGGCGCGGAAGGGTTGGAGTAGGGCAAAGAGTCAAGGCAGAGGCCGGTCAACCGCAGGACATCCTCTGCGCTGGTGATTGGCTGCTCGCTGATGACCTCGATCTCGTCTGACAGCGGCTGGGTGCTGCGAACAGGGCGCCGCGCGAATAACAGCGGCGGCGGTGTTGAAGGAAGAAGATGTTGACACTCGCGATTGTCCGAAAGCGTTCCCAGGAGAGAGAGCAGCTGGTTGAGAAGCCCACAGAGCTGGACCAATGGGCCATTCTCTCGATCCAAATTGGAGTTTTCCGGGAACAGCAGCGCACCCTTGAGCTGCTCTAAGTGGTCGGCCGCTGTCTTCAGCATAGCATGTGCCTTGGTTACGAGGGCATGATGGGACTCCTCGAGATGAGACTGGAGAGCGGCGACGTCGAGCTCTTGTCCTCGCGCTCGTTTAGAGGGTTGATGCTCATCCACATTTCTGACATCTGCTTGGTTTTTCTCATGCTGGAAAGAGAAGAATCAAATAGGGAATAAAATTTACCTCTGGTATGCGCGTGCCTTGAAAAACAGGCTTGAGGAGGCTCGCATGTCCCATCCGAAAACGAAAGAGCGCGTTTTCGGCTCATGAAATCGACGCAGGCGCTCCGAAGGCGCGAGAGACACAAATGTACCAAATGAACAGGGAATGAGAGACAAAAGACAACGAAGGCTTCTTTGCCACGTGAGGGCGACAATCGTGGGAATAGCGGCAGCACGTGGAGCAGCAAGAACGACAATCGCTAGTCGGCCCAAAGGCCAGTCCAACAAAACCCAAATAGCGCATGTATAGGAGCTAAAACCAAGAAAAAACTACCATTGAATTGCGACGCAGCGACATATGCATGGAACAAAAGAGAGGAGCAACTACAAAGCTATCGCTTGGATAAGTCGAAGAGAGCAATGCCGTGCTCGATACCGGAAACACCAAGGAGGACGTGGTCAGACTGTGGCATTGAAGTGATGAGATAAAAAAGAATGAGAAGGAACCGTTAAACAAACACTGGCAGGCCCGAGCGCCGGAGAGAGCGGCAAACGGTTGTTGTCCGAAGGCGAGAGAGCGGTAGTCCGCAGGTTGGGAGGCGATTGCCCAGACTTGGGTGGAAAAAAGCAAGTCGCACATGCGCCGCGCACTTGTGAGGCTAGAGTCGGACGAGCGGCAGCGGCTACTTCATCGGGGTGGAGTCGGAGCGAATCATCTCGACACCACAGAGTAATGAAGAGGCCAAATCCTGCACAGCCTGGAACGCAATGGTGTTGTCTTGCTTCATCTGCAAAATGAGAGCCAGTAGGCTATCATCGAGGGAAGTTGACGAAGGACCACAGGGTTCGGACGGGGGGGGCCCCCGGGGGGGGAGGAAGGAAGAGGCCCCCCGCCCGGCGGGGCGGGGGGCCCGGGGGGGCCCCGGGGCCGCCCCGGCGGGGCGGGGGGCGGGGGGGGGAGGGGGAAGGAGCAACCGCCGCGCGGGAGGCCCGGGCCCCTTTTTTCCCCCGCCTTGCCCCCCTTGGGCCCCTTGCCCCCACGCCCCTACGCCTCCCACCCCCCCCCCCCCCCCCCCCGGGCCCGGGGGGGGCGCCCCCCCGCGCCCCCCCCCGGCCCCCCCCCCCGCCCCGCGGCCCGCGCCGCCGCGCCGCCGCGGGGCGGGGCGCCCCCGGGGGGGCGGGGGCGGGCGCCCCCCCCCCCCCCCCCCCCCGCGCGGGGGGGGGGGGGGCCGCCGGGCGGCCGGGGGGGGGGGAGGGGGCGGGGGCGCCGGGGGGGGGCGGGGGCGGGGGCCCCGGGGCCCGGCCGGCGCGGGGGGCCGGGGCGCCAAGGGGCGCCGGGGCCCGGGGGGGGGGGGGGGGGGGGGGGGGGGGGGGCGGGGGGGGGGGGGGGGGCGAGGGGGGGGGGGGGGGGGGGGGGGGGGGGGGGGGGGCGGCCGGGGGGGGGGGGCCGGCGGGCCGGGGGGGCCACCGGGGCGGCCGGGCCCCGGGGGGGGGGGGGGGGCCCCGGGGGGGGGGGGGCGCGGGGGGGGGGGGGGGGGGCCCGGGGGCCGGGGGGGGGGCCCGGGGGCCCGCGAGCCCGCCCGGGGCGCCGGCGCCCCGGGCCCGCGGGCGCGCCCGGCCCCCGGGGGCGCCCGGCCCCCGGCGGGGGCCCGGACGCACGGGGCCGCCCCCGGCGGGGGGGGGCCCGGGCCCCGGCGGGGGGGGGCCCGGGGGCGGCCGCCCGCGGGGCGGGGGGGCCGCGGGGGGGGGGGGGGGGGGGGGGGGGCGGGGCGGCGGGGCGGGGGCGGGCGCGGGCCCCCCGGGGGCGCGGGGGGGGGGGCGGGGGGCCGGGGGGGGCCCCCCCCCGGGGGAGGGGGCCCCGGGCCCCCCCGCGCGGCGCGCCCCCCCGCCGGGGCCCCGGGGGCCGGGGGCCCCGGCCCCCCCGCCGGGGGGACGGGGCCGAAAGGCAGGCGGCCGGCCGGGGGCCGCCGGCCAGGCCCCCCCGGGGGGGGCGCCGCGGGCCCGCGGCGGCGGGGCCCCCGGGGGGGGGGCGGGGGGGGGGGCCGGGGGGGGGGGCCGGCGGCGGGCGCCACGGGGGGGCGGGGAGGGGGGGAGGCCGGGGGGGGGGGTGGGGCGGGCCACCCGGAGCGGGCCGGCACAGGGGAGACGCCGCGGGGCGCCGAAAGCCGGCCGCCAGCGGGGGGGAAGGCGGCGCGACGGGGGGGCCCCCGCGGCCACGGCCGGCACCCCCCCCCCGGGAAGGGGGCGCGCACCCGGGGCGGGGGGCAACCCGGCGGGGGGGGCGCCCCGGCGGGCGGGGGGGGGCGCCCGGCGCGGGGGAGGGGGGGGGGGGGGGCGGCCCGGGGGGCGGGGGGCGGGCCGGGGGGGCGGGGGGGGGGGGGGGGGGGCCCGGCCCGGGGGGGGGGGGGGGGGGGGGGGGGGGCCGGGCCCGCGGGGCGGCGGGGGCCCCGCCCCGCGGGGGGGGAGGGGGGCCCCGGCCGGCCCGCCCCCGGGCGGCCCCCCGGGGGCCCCCCCGGCGGGGGGGGGGGCGGGGGGGGGCCCACCGCCGGGGCCGGCGGGGGGGGGGGCCGGGCGCCCCCGGGGGCCGGGGGGCGGCGGGCGGGCCCGGGGGCCCGGGCCCCGGGGGCGCGGGCGCCGGGGCCCCGGGCCCGGCGGGGGGGGGGGGGGGCGGCGCGGCGGGGGGGGGGGGGGCCGCGGGGGGCGGGGGGGGGGGGGGGGGGGGCGCGGGGGGGGGGGGGGGGGGGGGGGGGGGGCGGGGGGGGCGCGGGGCCGGCGGGGGGGGGGGGGGGGGGGGGGGGGGGCGGGGGGGGGGCCGGGGGGGGGGGGGGGGGGGGGCCGGGGCCGGGGGGGGGGGGCCCCGGGGGGGGGGCCGGGGGGGGGCAAGGGGGGGGGCCGGGGGGCGGCCGGGGGGGGGGGGGGGGGGGCGGGGGGGGGGGGGGGGGGGGGGGGGGGGGGGGCCGGGGGGGGGGGAGGGGGGCGGGGGGCGGGGGGGGGCCCCGGGGGGGCGGCGGGCACCGCGGGGGGGCGGCGGGGCCCCCGCGGCGGGGGGGGGGGGGCCTGCGCGGGGGGGGGGGGGGGGGCGGGGGCGGGGGGGGGGGCGGGGGGGGGGGGGGGGGGGGGGGGGGGGGGGGGGCCGGGGGGGGGGGGGGGGCGCGGGGGGGGGCGGGGGGGGGGGAGGGGGCCGGGGGGGCCGGGGGGGGGCCGGGGCCGGGGGGGGGGGGGGGCCGCGGGGCGGGGGCGGGGCCGGGCGGGGGGGGGGGGGGCTCGGGGGGCCGGGGGGCCGGGGGGGGCCGGGGGGGGGGGGGCGGGGGGCCGCCGGCGGGGGGGGGGGCGAGGGGGCGGGGCTCCCGGCCGGCCGGCCCCCGGGGGCCCCGGGGGGGCGCGGGGCCCCCGCGACCCGCCCCCCCGCCGGGGGCAGGCCCGGCCGGGCCCCCCCCCCGGCGGGGGGGGGGGGGGCAGGGTCCCCTCCGGCGGGGCGGGGGGCAAGGGCCGCCAATGGGGGCGCCTGCTGGCGGGCGGGGGCGGGCGGGGGCTTCTTGTCCCCTGGTGGGGGCGGGGGGCGGGGGGTGGCGGGGGCGGGTTGGGGGGGGGGGGGGAGCGGCGGCGCGCCCGGCAGGAGGGGGAAGAGGGGGGGACCCGGCCGGGCGCCCGCGCCCCAGGGGCAGGGGGGGGGGGGGGGGGGGGGCGGGCGCGGGGGGGGGGGGGGGGGGGGGGCCGGGGGGGGGGGGGGGGGGGGGGGGGGGCGGGGGGGGGCCCGGGGGGGGGGGGGGGCGGGGGGGGGCGGGGGGGGGGGGGGCCGGGGCGGGGGGCGGCGCGCGGGGGGGGGGGGGGGCGGGGGGGGGGGCGGCGGGGGCGGGGGGGGGCCCGGGGGGGGGGGGCGGCGGGGCGGGGGGGGGGGGGGGGGGGGGGGGGGGGGCCGGGGGGGGGCGGGGGGGCGGGGGGGCCGGGGGGGCGCGCCGGGGCCCCGCGGGCGGGCCCGCGGGGGGGGGGGCGGCGGGCCGGGCCGCCGCGCGGGGAGGGGGGACGGCGGCCCCCCGCCCGGCGGGGAAGGGCGGCCCCCCGGGGGGGGGGCCTGAACCCGGCCCCAGGGCCGGGGGGGCTTGTGGCCGCCCCGCCGCCGGCGGGCGGGGGCCCTTCGGGCGGCGGCCGCGGGGGCCGCCCCGGTCGGCGGAAAGCGGGGCGGGCAGGGGGGCGGGGGCCCGGGCGCGAGGGGGCGGCGTCCGGAAGGCCCAGCGGGGGGGGCCGAACCCCGCCCCCCCAAGACCCCCCCCGCCCTCCCCCCCCCCCCGCCGGGGGGGGGGCCCCCCGGCGGCCCGCGGGGCGGGGGGGGGGGGGGCGCGCCGGGGGGGGGCCGGCGGGCGGGGCGGGCGGGGGCGCGGCGGGCGGCGGGGGGGGGGGCCCCCGGGGCCCCCGGCGGGGCCGGGGGGCGGGGGGAGGGCGCGCGCGGGGGCGGGGGGGGGGGGGGGGGCGGGGGGGCGGCGGGGCGGGGGGGGGGGGGGGCGGGGCCCGGCCGGGGGGGGAGGGGGGCCCCCGCGGCGGGGGGCGGCGGGCCCGGCAGGGGCCCCCCCCGCCCGGCGGGGGGGGGGCGGCGGGAGGGGCCCGGCGGGGGGCGGCGGGCGCGGGCGGGGGGGGGGGGGGGGGGGGGCGGGGCCCGGCCCCGGGGGGGGGGGGGGGGGGGAAAGGCGGGGGGCCCCCGGGGGGGGGGGGGGGGGGGGGGGGGGGGCCGCCCCCCCCCGGCGGGGGGGGGGGCCCCGGGGGGGGCGGGAGCGGCCGGGGCCCGGGGGGGCCGGGGGCGGGGGGGGGGCGGGGGGGGGGGGGGGGCCCCAGCGCCACCCGGGGGGGCCGGGGCCCAGCGGGGGCCGGGAGGGGGGCGCCGGCCGGGGGCGGCGGGGGCGGCGCGGGCGGGGGGCCGCCGCCGGCGGGGCAGGGCCTGCCACGGGGGCGGGGGTTCCAGGGCTTTCGCCCCCCGCCCCGCCCCGCCCCACCCGGCCCAGCCCCGGGGCCGCCGCCCCCCCCCGGGCGCCGCCGGGGGCCCCCCGGGCCCCCCGGGGCCCGGGGCGGGGACGCGCCGCCGCCCCGGGGGGTGGGGGGCGCCGGCCGGGGGCCGGGCGGCCGGGGCGGCGGTGCCGGCGGGGGGGGGGGGGAGGGGGGGGGCCCGGGGGGGGGCGCCCCGGGGGCCCCCCCGGCCCCCCCGGGGTGCCCGGGGGGCGCCGGGGGGGGCGGCCCCGCCGGCCCGGCTCGGGGGCCGAAGCGGCGGGCCCGCCGGGGGGGGGGGGGAAGCCGGGGGGGGGGGGGCCGGGGGGGGGGGGAGCGGGCGCGGCGGGCGGGGCAAGGGGGGGCGGGGGGGGCGGCCCGGCGCCCCAGGGGCCGCGCCGGGGGGGGCGGCGGGGGGGAGGGGGGGGGGGGGCGGGGAGCGGGCCCGGGGGGGGGGGCGGGGGGGGGGGGGGGGGGGGGGAGGAGGGGGGGCGGGGGGAGGGGGCCGGGGGGCGGGGGGGCCCCGGGCCCGGGGGGGGGGGGCGGGCCCTGGGGGGGGGGGGGGGGGGGGGGGGCCGGGGGGGGGGGGGGCCGGGGGGGCGCGGGGGGGGCGGGGGGGGGCGGGGCCGGGGGGGGGGGGGGGGGGGTGGGGGGCGGGGGGGGGGCGCCGGGGGGGGGGGGGGTCGGGGGGCCGGGGCGGCGGGCCGCGGGGGGGGGGGGGGGGGGGGGCGCCCGCGCCCCCCCTGGGGGCCCCCCCCCCGCCCGGGGGGGGGCGGGGCCCCGGGCCGCGGGCGCCGGCCCCCCGGCGGGGGGGGGGGGCCCCGGGGGCGGGCCCGCCCCCGCCGGGCGGGGGCCGGGGGCCCCCGCGTCCCGCCGGGGCCCCCCGCGGGGGGGGGGGGCGCGGCCCCCCCCCCCCCCCGCCCCCCGGGGCCTGGGCCCCGCCCGCCCCCCGGGCGGGGTTTGGGGGGGGGCCCCGCGCCCCCCGGGGCGGGGGGGGGGGGGGTTTTCCCCCTCGGGGGGGGGGGGGGGGGGGGGGTTTGCCCCGGGGGGGCGGGGGGGGGGGGGGGGGGGGGGGGGGGGGGGGGGGGGGGTTCCCGGTGGGGGGGGGGGGGGGGGGGGCGGGGGGGCCGCCGCGGGGGGGGGGGGCCGGGGGGGGGGTGGGCGGGGCGGCGGGCCCCGGGGGGTTTGGGGGCTTTCGGGGGGGGTGGGTTTCCGGCCGGGGGGAGGGGGGGGGGGAGAAAGGGGGGGGGGGGGGGGGGGGGGGGGGGGGGGCCCCCCCGGGGGGGGGGGGGGGGGGGAAAGTGGCCTTGGGGGGGGCGGGGGGGCAAGGGAGGGAAGGCCCTTTTGGGGCCTTCGGGGGTTTCGAAAAAAGGGGGGGCCCGGGGGGGGGGCGGGGCCGGGGGGCCCCGGGGGGGGGGGGGGGGGCCCCGGGGGGGGGGGGGGGGGGGGGGGCCGGGGGGGGGGTCGGGGGGGGGGGGGGGGGGGGGGTGGTTTTTTTGGGGGCCCCGGGGGGGGGGGGTTGGGTGGCCCCCCCCCGGGGGGGGGGGGGGGGGGGGGGGGGCGCGCCCCCGGGGGGGGGGGGGGGGGCGCCCCCCGCGGCGGGGGGGGGGGGGGGACCCCCCCCCCGCCGGCGGGGGGGGAAACCCCGGGGGGGGGCACGCCCCCCCCCCGGGGGGGGGCGGGCCCGCCCCGGGGGGGGGGGCCGCGCGGGGGGGGGGGGGGGGCCGCGGCCGGGCGCGGGGGGGGGGGGGGGCTGGGGGGGGGCCGGGGCCGCCCCGGGGGGGGCGGGGGGCGGGGGGGTCGCGGGGGGGGGGGGGGGGGGGGGCCCCCCCCCGCCGGGGGGGGGGGGGGGCGGGGGGGGGGGGGAGAACCCCCACGCGGCCGGAAAAAGGGGGGGGGGGGGGGTAGAGGGGGGGTTTCCCGGGGAACAAAAAGGACCCCGGGGGGGGGGGGGGGGGGAAGCAAGTTTTTTTGGGGGGATTTTCGGGGGAAAAAATACGGGGTAGGGTCACCCAATTTATTCGGGGGGAGCCCCCCCCCCCCGGGGGGGGGAGGGGGGGGGGGGGGAGGGGTACCGGGGGGGGCCGCGGAAGGGGGGGGGGGGGGGGGGGGGGGAAGGGGCCCGGGCCCCCGGAAGGGGGGGGGGGGGGGGGGGGCCCGGGGGGGGGGGGGGGGGGGGGGGGGGGAAAGAGGGGGGGGAGGGGGGGGGGGGGGGGGAGAAAAAGGAGAGGGGGGTTACCAAACAGGGGGGGGGGGGAAGAAAAAAAAGGTGGGGCGCACCCGGGGGGGGGGTGCCTGGTGAAAAAAAAGGCTTCCCTTTGGCGCTGGAGGGGGGGGGGGGGGGTGGGGTTTTTGGTGGGGTCCCCCCGCCCCGGGGGGGGGGGGGGGAAGATTGCCCGCGGGGGGGGGGGCGGCACGGGGGGGGGGCCGGGGGGGCCCCCCGGGCGGGGGTGGGTTGCCCCCGGGGGGGGGGGGGGGGGGGGGCGCCCCGCGCCGGGGGGGGGGGGGGAGGGGGGGGGACCGGGGGGCCGGGGGGGGGGGGGGGGGGGGGGGGGGGGGGGGGGGGGGGGGGGGGGGGGGGGGGGGGGGGGGGGGGGGGGGGGTGGGCCGGGGGGGGGCGGGGGGGGGGGGCCGGCCCCCCCCCCCGGGGGGGGGGGGCCCGGGGGGTGGGGGGGGCGGGGGGGGGCCCCCCTCCCCCCCCGGGGGCGGGCCCCCCCCCCGGGGCACCCCCCCCCGCCCAAACCCCGCGGGGGGGGGGAAGGAAAACGGGGGGGAGGGGCGTTTCCCTTTCCCCCCCCCCCCCCCCCACTTCTTTGAAATTTGGGGCAGGGGGGGGGGGGGAGCGCGGGGGGCCCAGCCCCCCGCCGGGGAACGGGAAAGGGGGGGCAAGGTTTCCCGAAAAAAAACCCTCCCGGGGGGGGGGAAGCCGGGGGGGGGGGGGGGGGGCGCGGGGGGGGGGGGGGGGGGGGGGGGGGGGGGGGGGAAAGGGGGTCTGGGGGGGGGGGGGAACGGGGGGGGGGGGGCCGCCGGCAGGGGGGGGGGGCGGGGCGCGCGGGGCGGGGGGGGAGGAAGGGGGGGGGGGGGGAAAAAGAAAGAAAAACTAACAAAAAAGCCGCGGCGGGAAGGGGGGGGGGATACGGCGGAGGGGGGGGGGGGGGGGGAACCCCAAAGGGGACGGGGGAAATTGCCTGGGAATTTGCAAAGGGGGGGGGCTTTTTTTCCGATGCCCAAAAGGTGGGGTTTCGGGGGGGAGGAAATTTTTCCCTCCCCGGGGGGAACCCCCCCTGCCCCCCGGCCTCCGGGCCGGGCCCGGGGGGGGGGGGGGGGGGGCCGGGAAACAGGGGGGGGGGGGCCCCCCCCCCCCCCCTCCCGCGGGGGGGGTGCCCCAGGGGGGGGGGGGAGCGGGGGGGGGGCGAGGGGGGGGGGGGGGGGGGAGGGGGGGGGGGGGGGGGGGGGGGCAGGGGGGGGGGGGGGGGGGGGGCGCGGGCCGGGGGGCCGCCCGGGGGGGGGGGGGGGGGGGGGGGGGGGGGGGGGGGGGGGGGGGGGGGACTTTGGGGGGGCGGGGGGGGGGGGGGGGGGCGGGGGGGAAAAAGGGGGGGGGGGGGGGGGGGGGGGGGGGGGGGCCCCCGGGGGGGGGGGGGTGGCCCTTGGTTTCGGGGTCCCCCCCGGGGGGGGGGGGGGGGCTGCTTTTCTCGGGGGGGCCAAGGGGGGAGGGGGTGGGGGGGAAGAAGAAGGGGGGGCCGCAAGAGCCCCCAAGGGGCGGGGGGGCAAAAAAACCCGGGCCAAAAAGAACCCACCAAAACACGGGCCGGAAAAAAAAAAGACGGGGGGGGGGGGAGAAGCCCCCCCGGGCCCCCGCGGGGGGGCCCCCGGGGGGGGGGCCGGCGGGGGGGGGGGGGGGGGGGTGAAAAAAAAAAAAGGGGGGGGGGGAGGGGGGGGAAAAAACGGGGGGGGAGGGGGGGGGGGGGGAAAGGGGGGGAGAAAAAGGGAAAGTACGGGGGGGGGGGGGGGGGGGAAACACGCGGGGGGGGGGGGGGAAAATATATAGTTTTCGGGAAATAGCAAGAGGGAGGGGGAAAGAAAAAGCCACCCCTAAAAAAAAGGAAGGGGGGAAAAGGGGGGCCGGCCCGGCCAACCACCCCGGGGGGGGGGGGGGGGCGGTTCCCCGGGGGGGGGTCCGGCCGGGGGGGGGAGATTCCCGGCGGGGGGGGGGGGGGCGGCCCCCCGGCACCGCCCCGGGGGGGGGGGGGCCCGGCGGCGGGGCGCCCCGGGGGGGGCCCCGCGGGGGGGCCGGGGGGGGGGGGCCCGGGGCCCCCCGGGCGGCGGGCCCGGGGGGGAGGGGGGGGGGGGGGGGAGGGGGGGGCGGGGGGGGGGGGGGGGGGGGGGGCAACCGCCCGCCGCTTCCCGGTTACGGGGGGGGGGGGGGGGGGGGGCCGGGGGGGGGGCCGGGGGAAGGGGGGGGGGGGGGGGGGGGGCTGGGGTCAAAGAGGGGGGGGGAAGGGGGGGGAAGGGGGGGGGGGGGGGGGGCCCCCCCGGGGGGGGGGGGGGGGGGGGGGGGTGGGGGGCCCCCCCTGGGCTCCCGGGGGGGGGGGGGGGGGGGGGGCCCCGGGGCGCCCCGGGGGGGGCCGGGGGGCCGCCGGGGGGGCCCCGCGCGGGGGGGATAGGTTGGGGGCGGGGGGGGGGGGGGGGGGGGGGGGGGGGGGGGGCCGGGCGCGGGGGGGGGGGACGCGCGCCAGGGGGCCCCAAGAAAGAAAAAAAGAGGGGGGGGCGGGGGGAAGGGGGGGGGGGGAGAATGGGAAAAAGGGAAAAGGAGAGGGGGGGGGGGAGGGGGAAAGGCTTTTTTGAGGGGGAAAAAGGGAGGGGGGGGGGGGAGAAGGGAAAAAAAAAAAAGGGGGGGGGAAAAAAAAGGGGGGGAAAAAGAAAGGTTGCCGGCGGGGGATTGTTGGGCTTTTTTGTTGTCTTCGGGTTTTTTTTTGGGGGGGTTGTGGGGGGGGGGCCCCCCCCCCCGGGGGGTTTTGGGGGGGGGGAATGGGGGCGCCCGCGGGCGGTTCCCCGGGCCCCCCCCAAGGGGAACAACCCGCCAGAAAGGGGGGAAAGGGGGGGGGGGGAAAGGGAGGGGGGGGAGGAAAAAAAAAAAAAGAGCACCGCGGGGGGAAAAAAAGAAAAAGGGGGTTGGGTTTAAAAAGTTTGAAGGGGGGAACGGGGGGGAGAAAGAAAGGGGGGGGGGGGGGGGGGGGTAAAGGGACAAAAAAAACCGCGGGGGGGGGTTGGGGAAGTTGGGCCCCGGGGGGCGCCCCCCCGGCGCCCCCCGCGGGGGGGGGGGGGGGGGGGGGGGGGGGGGGTTGGGGGCCCCCCCCCCCGCGGGGGGGCGCCCCCGGGGGGGGGTCCCTGGGGGGGGGGGGGGGGGGGGACCCCCCGGGGGGGGGGATTGCCCAGGGGGAGGAAATCGGGGGGGGGGGGGGGGCGGGGCCGGGGGGGGGGGGGGGGGGCGGGTTTTGTTTCTGGTTGTGGGGCGGGGGAGGTGGGGCCGCACCCCCCGCGGGGGGGGGGGGGGGGGCGGGGGGGGGGGGCGGGGGGGGGAAGGGGGGAAAAACGCGGGAAACGGGGGCGGGGGGGGGGGGGGGGGGGGGGGAAGGAGGGGGCCCGGGGTAAGATTCCTTGGGTCACCCCACAAACAGGGGGGAGGAAGGCCGCGGGGGGGAGGCGGGGGGGGGGGGGGGGGGGGGGGACAGGCCCCCCCCCCCCTTTTCGCCGGGGAAGGGGGGGGGGGGGGGGGGCAGGCGGGGGGGGGGGGGGGGGGGGGGGAGGTTCCCCCCCGGCGACCCCCGGCCCCCCCCCCTTTGGGGGGGGGGGGGAAAGGGGCACCGCCGAAAAAAGGGAACGTGAAACCCCCCGGTAAGGAAAAAAAAAGAGTTCTTTCGGGGAAAAAGGTTTGTGGGGGGGGGTGGGTTTTGTTTGGATTGGCTCCCCGGGGGGCCGGGGGGGGTTTGTTGGGGGGCCCTTTGCGGGGGGGCCCCGGGGGGGGGCGGCTTAAAAGGGGGGGGGGGGGGGCGCGGGGCGCGGGGGGGGGAGGGGAGAGAGGGTGGGTTTCGGGGGGGGGGGGGGGGGCGTGGTTTCCCCAAAAAGGGCCCCGGGGCCTTCCGGCCCGCGGGGGGGGCCCCCCCCCCGGGGGGGCGGGGGGGGGGGGGGGGGCCCCCTGGGCCGGGGGGGGGGGGGGGGGTCCGGGGCGGGCCGCCCGCCGGGGGGGGGGGGGGGGGGGGGGGGGGCCCCCGGCCCGGGCCGGGGGGCCGGGGGGGGGCGGGGGGGCCGGCGCCCGGGGGGGGGCCGGGGGGGGTCGGGGGGGCGGGCCGGCTCCGGGGGGGGGGGGGGGCAGGGAAGCGGCTGTTCCCCCCCCGGGGGGGGGGGGGGGGGGGCGGGGAGCGGGGGGGGGGGGGGCCCGGGCGGGGGGGGGGGGGAGAAGGAGGGGGGGGGGGGGAGGGGGGGGGGGGGGGGGGGGGGGGGGGGGGGGGGGGCCCCCGCCGGGGGGGGGGGGGGGGGGGGCCCCCCCCCCCCGGGGGGGGGGGGGAAAAGGGGGGGGGGGAAAGGGGGGGGGGGGGGTCCCCGGGGGGGGGCACCCGGGCGGGGGGGGCCGGGGGGGGCGAAAACGCCCGGAGGGGGGCCGCGCGGGGGGGGGGGGGGGGGGGGGGGGGGGCAGGGGGGGGGGGGGGGGGGTTTTGGGCGGGAAACCCGGAGAAGGGGGGGGGGGGGGGAAAAAAAAAAAAAGGGAAAGGGGGGGCGGCCAGAAAAAACCCGGGGGGGAGAAAAGGGGAAGAAAAGCCACCCCCGGGGGGGGGGCGGGGGAAAGGGGGAAAACGGAAGGGAAAAAAAAGGAAAAGGGGGGGGGAGGGCGGGGGAGGAAGAGCGGCCCCGGGGGGGGGGGGGGGAACACAAAAAGAGAAAAAAAGGGGGGGGGGGGGAAAAAAAGCCAGAAAGGGGGGGGGGCCCCCGGGGGGGGGGGAGAGGGGGGAAGAGGGGCCCCCCCCGGGGGGAGAAAAGGCGCCCAAGGGGGGAACCCGCGGGGGGGGGGTCCCCGTTCCCTAGGTAGGGGGGGGCTTCCCGGGGGGGAAGGCCGCCCCCCCCCCCGCCCCCCCCGGGGGGGGGGAAGGTTTTAGGTCCCCGGGGGCCCCGGGGGGGGGGGTAAGGGAAGGGCACCCCCCGGGGGGGGGGGGGTCCTGGCCCGGGGGGGGGGGGGGGGGGCCCCGGGAAGCCCCCCCCCCAAAAGGGGAAAAAAAAAAAACCCCGGGGGGGGGGGGGGGGGAAGTCCCGGAAGGGGGCGGGGGGGGGGGGGTTTCCCCAAAAAAAGAAAAACAGAGGGGGAAAAAAAAAAAAAAACGGGGGGGGGGGGGGGGGAGGGGGGGGGGGGGGGAACAACACCGCGGGGGGGAAGACAAGAAAAAGACCGGGGGGGGGGCCAAACCGGCCCCACCCCCCCCGCCCCCCCCGGAAGGGTCTTTGGTGGAAGGAAGGGCCTTTATAACCCGCCGCCCGGGGGGGGAGGGGGGTTTTCCGGAAAGAGGAGGGGGGGGGGGGGGGAATTGGGGGGGGTTGGAGGGGGGGGGTTTTTTTTAACCCGGGGGGGGGGGGGGGAAAAAAGGGGAAACCCCCGGGGGGAGGGGGGGGGGGGGGGGAGACCCCCGGGAAAAAAAATTTCCCGGGGGGGGGGGGGGGGGGGGGGGGGGGGGGCGAAGGGGGGTCCCCCGGAACACGGCGGGGGAAAAAAAGGGGGCCCCGCCGGGGGGGGGGGCCGGGGGGGGGGGGGGGGGGGGGCCGGGGGGGGGGGGCGGCGGGGGGGGGGGGCCCTTTCGGGGGCGCCCCCCCCCCTGCGCCGGGGGGGGGGCGCCCCCTTCCCCGGGGGGGGGTTCCCCGGCGGGGGGCCGTTTTTCCGGGGGGGGGGGGGGGTTTCGGGGGGGGGGGGGGGGCCCCCCCCGCCGGGGCCCAGCGGCTCGGTGTTTTTTTTTTCTCTTTTTTTTCTTGCTTTTCGCTTTGGCCCCCCGCGGGTGGGCGGGGGGGGGGGGGGGGGGGGGGGGCAAATTTTTGGGGGGGGGGGGGGGGGGGGGGGGGGGGGGAGGAGGGATGGGGGTTTGGGGGGGGGGGCCCGGCGGGGCCCCCGGGGGGGTCCCCGGGGCTGCCGGGGGGGGGGGGGGGGGGGGGGGGGGGGGGGGGGGGGGGGGGGGGGGGGGGGGTTTTGGGGGGGGGGTTTGGGGGGGGGGGGGGGGGGGGGGGGGGGGGGGGGGGGGGGGGGGGGGGGGGTGTTGGGGGGGGGTTGTTTTTTTTTTTTTTTTTTTTTGGGGGTTTTGGGGGGGGGGGGGTTTTTTGGGGGGGGGGGGGGGGGCGAAACCCGTGGCACCTCCGAATGAAATCGGCGGTCGTGTTGCGAATAGAGCGCCTCAACGTCCGCCTTTAGCTTCAGAGAGGCCGCCTGTGAGACGGCCTCGAAGTCGGCCAGTGTAGTCTCGACTTTTTGAGTGCACTCGGCAAAGGTTTTCTTGCTGGACAGGACGAGGCGGGCACTGAGTCGCTGATACGATTGAGCTGGTGCTCCGGGTGAGGTCGCCACTGGACATGCACATGCCCGTCGGGCGCCCAAGAAAGCAAGATATGCAGACTAATGAAAACGAGAGTCGAAGGATGGGAAGATAGGACAGAAGACGACGGGAATCTGCACATTTGCACGGGCAATTGTGAACCGGCGAAGACGGTGGCGGTGATTCTGAAGCCATGAGGGCAATAATGGTAGTAGAGTAAAGACAAGATGAAGACACGTGTGCATTCAGCGCGGATCAGTACAGATGACTAATAATTTTGCCGCCCGGAAGGCCGCCCTGGATGAGTATCTACGGCGGCAATGGTAATATCAAGAGGAAGAGTGGCAGAAACGCGCAAGTCGTTAGTCCACGCAAAGGCCTGGCCCTGATTCAACTGATAAGGCGCATTATCAGGGGGGGTTTGCTGGAACATCTTCCAGAAAGCTTCATGGGTGAAATGGGCCACACCAACTCGCTGAGATCCAATCCACGGGAGTACTTCATGGCCCAGCGCTCGGCCTCGGAGCGCGACCAGGCCTCGATGACGATACCGCAGCTTGACGCCAATTTCCCGAATGAACAAATCCCCTCCGTCGAAACTACCAAGAGCGCAGAGAACGACAAATGCCCAAAAAGGATCTGTTCGGTCGTAGTGGAAGGCGCTTTGCCGATTGTACATGATCTCACGGCCCTCGAAAGCGGCCGGATCGACCGCAACGGGCGGCGGCAACATGGGCCATCATCTGCGATGAGACGTTACGAAGCCGGGTTAGAGAAGCATAAAAAGAGGGATGGAGTGCTCGGAGAAGCGAATTGACATGCGCAGATAACGGGACGAGGTCATAATTGAGCTTCTGGGTGGATTCAAAGACACGCCCGCTCTGGATAGCATGCCTACTGACAGTAGGGGCCTGGTGCTAAGGTGGAAATGGCAGCAGGTGTCAGGAATGAAGACAAAGTACACATGACAACGGACCGCATGACCAATTTGGTGCCACGACCCGAGCGTTCTTGAAAACCCCAGCATAGGAAGCTGTGTCACCCTGCCGATAGTTGCGAGGCGGCGCCGCGCCCCATTGCAGTCGGCGCCCGGTTGAACGCTGAACCGAAGGGACTTTAAGATTAATGTCGTGTGCATGTCGGATGCAGGAACGAAAGGCACCAGTCTGAAAGAGGAAGAGTGATTAGTGGACCGAGATTAAACACAACCTGAGTGGGCAAATAGAGCTGAGAGTAAAGGTGTACACACCGCAGTGGGCTCGTCGAGCGCGTATGGGTCAACGTAAAGCAAATGGTCGTGGTGCATGTCCACTATAAGGACGGGCTCTTCAATGCATGTCAAGTCGATGTCGAATGCACCAAAGTGTTCCCCAGGTACCCATCCGCTAAGGGAGCTGCAACGAGAGTCGGCCAATTGGCGCAAGGAGAAATTGCAAAGCTTCACTGAACCGAGGAAAATAAACATAATGATGACCACAAGAAATGAAGGAGGCTCACATACGCGACAGCGACGGAGGCGCTGAAGATGATAGTCATCCACAGCCTGTCGCTGCGCGGCGGTGAAAGGAGAAGGGAGCAACCAAGTCCTGGTTAACTGTGCGCGTGCCGCTTGCAAAAGGGCAGGCACGGGATGGGCTTCTGAGAAACAAAGAAGACAAGGTTAGTAACGGGAGCAGGACGTGAAAGCGCATACTCTGACGATGGCGTCGGCGCCGTGGCACCGACAGTGGGGAGCTCATGGAGGGCTGAAGAAAAGAAAGAACGTGACTTTATTCTGTGACGTGTGACGGCGGCACCCGGCGACAAAATAGCACTGGGGAATTCCATAGACATATACTAACGAGACTCAATACCAATAGTAGCTGATGGCGGTGCGTCTCCGCTGATAACATCGCCGTTGTGCAACGTCGGGAGCAGGTCAGTTACGAGCTGACGGCAATGCTGCAGAGTGTCCTCCAAGAAATGAACATCCTCACGGAGCTGGCGAAGTGAATTAAGGCGGTCACGGCTAGCCTGCACTTCAAGGCTGAGAAGGTGAACGATTTGACCAGAAAGACTTTCAGCCTCGGGGTTGAAAAGTGAATGGTCCGGAGTGCTAGGTGCAAGCGAGCGGAGGGTGCCAGGGCCGTTGGGGACGGCAATATGGCGGACGGTTTCGAGAACAGACGCAAGGGCACGGATCCGAGCGTCAAGCTGCACGGGCGTCTGCAAAGTGGATTCAATTGACCGCAGAGCAAATTAAAGGCTGAACGACAACGCACCGTCGAAGCGAGAGAGGCATCCGAGTCGGAGGAGTGTCCGGCCTGGGAGGCGCGGTCTACGGGGGACTGGGCAATGTGGGTTGGCATCTCCACAAGGGGCCCACACTGACAATGCTTAGGGTGTCCCGAGAGAGAGCTGAGCTCACAAGCGTGGCAAGAAGATTCCGACGGCGCCGCTACGATACAGGCGATGAGGAAATCGAACTGAACCGCCGAAGGCCAGGCTCACATGAATTAACGTCACCCATTGGAGGGGGAGATGAAGGGGGATGAACACCACCAGACATGGACTTAACAGAGTTGTCACACGAGTAACACGAGTACAGGGCAGAGGTCACGTGACTATTGCATAAAGGGTGGAACATAGCGGACGTAAAAGTCATGAATGTAACGGGAGAGGAGTTCGGTCGGCTGATCACCAGAGGATAAGCGGAGCAGGACAGCTTCTAAGACAGCACGATTTTGACTTTCCCGCCGGCGCTGAGAGAGAGTCAAAGTTGATACGCCAGCCAGCATATCTAAAAGCTGATGGTAATTCGGAGTACAGGACTGATGACCATGGGGATGAGCATGGGAATGCAAAAGAACGACCGAGCCAAACTGGCGCGAATAACGACGTTAGGATGGCAAATTGAAGAGTGCCCAATGGACTGACCTGTTGGTAGTGAGATAGAAAACAAGCCTGGGCCTCGTCGACACGATCGCGATAATGACAAAAGTCCTCCCATGGTTGCAAGGCGACCCCACCAGGCAGAATAGCTCGAGATATTTGGTCGGCCGATAAATCAGAGAAGAGGTCCGGATTCTCCTCCCGGAAACAGAAAAAACGGGAAGTCTGACGCTGATGGGGACGACAACGAAGAGAATGCCAGTAGGTAGCGGACTTCACCACCTCCATTTTAGTGAGGATAGAGGTAACCAAATCAGAAGGAGGGCGAGTGACGAGACGACCGAGGAGCTAAAAAGCGCGTGAGTAGTAGAGCGGCGTGAAGGAGCAAAACAGAGAAGAGGACACACAGTATCGCGGCGAGAGGCAACGACACAAGGGTCTTGTGGCTGGGTGGATGATAAGTGGGTGAACAAGAAGTCGAAAAAGGCCTTGGGAAGGGTGATCGAGGAAGACTGCCGCAAACCAACCTAGAAACGAGGAAAATTGAGTGCATACCACAGAGAGAAACAAAAGAAGGGGTTAATACAGTACCAAGTCAAGTGAACGGGAGGAGAACCAACAGAGAAACTCAACGAGGACAACATCTTCTCGAAGAGGCGACCTGACACCAACAGGCTGCCAATGCACGACCTGAAGCAAGCGGTCCAAGGGGAGGGGCACTGCACGGCACGAGGACAGCACAGAAGCGAAATCGCGCCGCCAGCGACTGCGGAGAGGACATAGAGGAGGGCAAAACGAATGTATGCAGAAAATTTGTGACGCGAGCGGCAAACGACGGCAAGGTTTACGTAAGTCGGATCCATTTGGAAGAGCTAGAGAACAATAGACTGTAGTATACAATGCGTAGAACCCATGTTGTGGAAAAGAGCGACATCAGAGAGGAACGACGACTTCGCCGCGGCCAAAGGGTCCTGGAGGATATTTAGCGAAAAATGTCTCAACGTAGCGGCGGACGACGTCTTTGTCGGCGGGACGAGCAACAGAATGCTCCAGAACGGAGTGAAGAATGGGCCGATTGACCTGCTCGCGATCGGAGAAATTGCTAGTCCCAGGACCATGGGAGGTGAGACGATCGGTCTCCAAGATGCCGCAAAGGAAAGCGCGATACTTCTTGCTGGGATTGTCGCGGTGACGAACTTGGAACCAAGGATGCAAAAGGACAGCCGTGCCTATCTGCAAAGAGATCACGGGAAGGGGGAACGAATGAAGAGGAACAGACATTCAGGTAAAGAACCAAAAGGCGATTACGGGCGGTAGTAAGCTCGACCCTGTACTTGCGAAAGTCCTCCCACGCGGCACAGTTGTCACCAGCCGGCTGAATGGTTCGTTCCGCCTCTTTAGGGGACATACCATCTGGGAAAAGATGCGACTTCTCAGGAGGAAGCAATCGAAGATATACGACTTTTTGCGCTCGTTGCTACCCTGACCGGAAATGTTTTTCCAATCGACCGCACACTTGATGGCCTCCATTTTCATAATGACACCAGCGAAATAGTCAAACTGACCAGCCTGATGCGTGGTCGAAAGCAGCTTCTGCAAGGAGGTGACAGGAGCAGGGAGACGGATAGCGGAGGACGCACCATGTCACGCCCGCAAAGAGGTGTCGAAACGAGTCTCGTCATCCAAATTCATAGACGAGTTCATCAGGCCAGTGTAAAGGCGATCGACAGAGTCAGCAGGGGTCACAAGGAGGTCAACCTGAGATGGTAAGGAGAGAGAAAGAGAAAGAGAGAAAGACAAAAGAGCCTACCCAAGTTTGGCCCGCCAAAGGCTGCGAAAAACCACGACCCATATCCGCGAAAGCCGCATCCTCAACATCCGCGCGGGATCCAACGACAGAGAATCCATGGCGAATGAGCTCGACCAGTCTAGTGGCCGGGTGGGGCGGATCGGCAATGCGAGTAGTAGTGGAAGTTATGCGAAGGTTGAGGCTGATGGTACGAGGAGTCTGTGAAGAAAGGTCAAAAGGAAACGGAAGACAAGAAGGGCACAGACCATAGGCGCAACATCCTGATAGGTGCAGCGTCAGCAATAAGAAATGTAAAGGCGATACGAGTGCCATACATCTGGGACCGGTGCGGCATCGGCGGCGGCGGCATCGGCGGCGGCGGCGGCATCGGCGGCTGCACCAGAAGCAGAGGGAGCAACAGCCGACTTCTGAGGGAATGTCAATAAAGTCAGAAGGATGGAGGTACGAAAACCTACCTTGGTGCGACGGCGACCGGTGGCACGCTTACGCTTTGCCGGTACCTCCTGACTCTCCTCCAGCACAAGCGGTTGGTCCTCCTGAGGCGGCTCTTCAGGGTCGCCATCCAGGTCGCCATCCAGCTCGAGAGATACGTTAATATCGGCCAGCATCTCTTCCTCGTCCAGCATGTACGCGTCATCGACAGCCTCTGGCTTTACGTCCTCGAGAATAGCCTGGAGTACAGCACCAAGGCGATAGGCCACGGCAGTACAACGCTGCGCGTCGGCCCGATTACCCGGAGGTTGTCGAGCGGCGCGATATTGGCGTTCCACCACAGTGAAGCCTCGGAGTATGCTGGACACAGGCGTCAAGTGTTGCATGAATGAAGACCAAGAAAAGAAGACCAAGATACGCGTGCCCGTGACACAGTGCCGTCATGGCGGCAATTTGGAGGCCATCACCCCATATGACAACTGCTCGTTGTTAGCAGGGATACTATTCAAAACACTCTCTGGAGTGTCTACGGCTTATGCTGCGTTTGGGTGTCGCTAACACAATCGAAAGTACGGCTATCAGGACCGAGAAACGGCCCTTGTGATGCAATTTCGACAGCGATGACTTTTTCTAGGCTGATTTCAGCCGTTTTTAGCAGTTTTTCGACGGATCCGGACAAATTTTACTGTCTGTGGTAGGTTTCTTCAAAATCCGGACCCAAAAAAATAAAAAAAAAAGATTTGCCGTCCGGAAAAGCCGGACAAATGTTGTTGCACATTTCCTGCACACCTGTCGGAGAGCCGCAGAAGTGATTGACATAGTACTGTATATTTAACTGTGTTGTACGCAAATTGTCTATAACCCTTTTTGTTGTGGTTTTTACACTTTGTCCCATACATAAGCAGCACAGGACGAGAATGTCAACGAACACACAATTTATCTGCGGTGCGCGCGACTCGCTACGGTGCTTGCAGTTGACCCCGCCTCCGGTGAGGCCGGCTTCTGGCCTTCAAGTTGCCGCAGTGCCAGTGTGATGTGCGACACATGTGCCACATCGCGGGTTTTGGGAGGCGAGGATCAGTCGTGGGTTATAGGTAGTACATGGAAGGCCGCAGCTGCCGATGCTATACGTGGTGTGGCCACACACTGAGTGTGTGAAGTAGGTGATAGAGCACATTGTTTTTGGGACCGGAGACATACGTTACATCGAAACTGTTTTATACTGGAGAGTCTGGTAAACTTCGGATGCAGTCGGGCGCAGTGCGGGGTCCGTTTGCATGCAGCCGCCCACCAAAACAGAAAACCAGTTAGGCACTTCTGCTTCCGGAGGGAATGCGAACGGGGGAGCAATGGCAAAAGTCGCGCAGCTGACTGCCCACAACACAATCCCAAGGGAATAGACGTCCCCGGCAGGGCTGGTCTCATTCTCTGGCGCACGATAGGCTGCAGTGTACTCCTCGCTACCCGCGTAGTCAATCAAACGGCAGTGGCCGTCACGGCACCGGACCACATTATCCAGCTTCATATGACCCCAAGTGGCATACGTGTGAAGCCAAGCGAGTCCACGAGCAATCTCGGTGCAGCAAGCAAGTCTGAGGTCCCATGTCAAAGACGATAGGCCACAGCAGTACAACGCCATGCGTCGGTCCGATTACCCGGAGTTTGTCGAGCGGCGCGATATTGGCGTTCCACCACAGTGAAGCCTCGGAGTATGCCGGACACAGGCGTCAAGTGTTGCATGAAGACCAAGATACGCATACCCGTGACACAGTGCCATCATGGCGGCACTTTGGAGGCCATACCAACTGCTCGTCATTAGCAGGGATACTATTCAAAACACTCTCTGGAGTGTCTACGGCTTATGCTGCGTTTGGGTGTCGCTAACACAATCGAAGTACGGCTATCAGGACCGAGAAACGGCCCTTGTGATGCAATTTCGACAGCGATGACTTTTTCTAGGCTGATTTCAGCCGTTTTTAGCAGTTTTTCGACGGATCCGGACAAATTTTACTGTCTGTGGTAGGTTTCTTCAAAAATCCGGACCCAAAAAAAATAAAAATAAAAGATTTGCCGTCCGGAAAAGCCGGACAAATGTTGTTGCACATTTCCTGCACACCTGTCGGAGAGCCGCAGAAGTGATTGACATAGTACTGTATATTTAACTGTGTTGTACGCAAATTGTCTGTAACCCTTTTTGTTGTGGTTTTTACACTTTGTCCCATACATAAGCAGCACAGGACGAGAATGTCAACGAACACACAATTTATCTGCGGCGCGCGCGACTCGCTACGGTGCTTGCACTTGACCCCGCTTCCGGTGAGGCCGGCTTCTGGCCTTGCCTCAGGGTGATGTGCGATTGGGCACATGTGCCACATCGCGGGGTTTTGGGAGGCGAGGGTCAGTTGTGGGTTATATTTAGTGCAGGGACGTCCGCAGTGGGCAATATCAGATGTCGTATGCCCACATGTAGCATGCGTGAAGTGGGTGATCGAGCACATTGGGTTGGCAGGCTGGAGATATGAATTACATCGAAACTGTTTTATACTGAAGAGTCTGGTAAACTTCGGATGCGGTCGGGCGCAGTGCGGGGTCTGTTTGCATGCAGCTGCCCACCAAAACAGAAAACCAGTTAGGCACTTCTGCTTCCGGGGGGAATGCGAACGGGGGAGCAATGGCAAAAGTCGCGCAGCTGACTGCCCACAACACAATCCCAAGGGAATAGACGTCCCCGGCAGGGCTGGTCTCATTCTCTGGCGCACGATAGGCTGCAGTGTACTCCTCGCTACCCGCGTAGTCAATCAAACGGCAGTGGCCGTCACGGCACAGGACCACATTATCCAGCTTCATATCGCCCCAAGTGGCATACGTGTGAAGCCAAGCGAGTCCACCAGCAATCTCGGTGCACCAAGCAAGTCTGAGGTCCCATGTCAAAGGAGCTCTCCGCGCAGATAGGACATAGTTAATGGATGACGCGGGCTGGTAGGGCACAAGGAACCCACGGAAGTTCGCATCCCTATCACTGACTGCGTGGCTGGGACGGAGAAGGAGGTCACAGTCGGGCAGTGCGGCCATGAAAAGGGCGGCGTCCAAGAGCTCAGGTTTGTTGTCCGGAGTCTTGAGCACATACTGTTCCGACTGGTTGAGGGTAACCAGCTGGTTGTAGACAGCCAAGACTGAAATGCCTTTGTGGGTGCGACGCAAGTCTTCAAGAGCAACCACGGGCAAGGATAGACCATTGACGGGTTGCATGGGATGGAGAAGCTCCACTCTGGTTTCCGATAGCTCAAAGTCTCCGTTGGGAAGCGTTCGGAAGAAACAGCGGACCCGGTTGCCGGTTGTCGGCTGCTTCAGTCGACTGGCGATTGTTTGAAGAAGCTCTCTCGGAAAAGGAAATCTGCTGTCCATTGCTGTGTTTTCAGGGCAGTCCGAGATCTCGTCGTTTCGGTAATAGGCGATCGAGAAAGCCGTCCCTGTTCCAACACCATGCGGTTCTTGGTCAACGGCAAAGCCGACCACGCCAATGACCTCCGTCGTGGTGCAGTGCACATCGCTAAGGTCGGTCTGGAAGACCGGCGTCCAGAACCCGGTGACGTCGCCGTGAGGGTTCCCGTGTGCTGCAGGGAGAATGAGCGAATGTCGACCAACGTGGCATGTCTCACCGATGGCGAGCGCGTTTGTTTCTGGGTCGAACTTGCAGAGCTTAGCGGTAGCCATGAGGGGTGAGATCAAGGGTTGACGTGGCTTTCCCTCGGGCCGCCCGTGTAAAAAAAAAAAAGAAGAAGCAGCAGGAAGCAGCACTGCTCCGTTCACCGTCGCCTTGTCCCATCACTCGGTTGCTGCCTTTATCGCCTGCAGCAAGTTGTCGCTGTAAGCAGCTGATTTTTTTTTTTTTTTTTTTTTTTTTTTTTTTTTTGGGGGGGGCAAACGCAATTTATTGTCAGAATATTACATAAGCAACCTATATAGGGGCTTCGAGGATGGCTTCATTGGTATTATTCTAGTGTTTAGGCCGAAAAGGCGTTTTGCGTGGCCCATACTGATACGCCACGACAGTACAATGCTACGCGTCGACTGGATTACCGGGAGACTTCCAAGCGACGCGATATCGGCACTGAACCACAGTGGAGCCTAGGGGTGGACACAAAAGGATGGCCTGAAGAAGAAGAAAAGAAGACCAAGATACGGGCAACAATGACGGGGTGCCGCCACCGATGGCGGCAATTTGGAGGGCATCACCCCACGCGACAGCCGCTCATTTTTGGACACTGCTGCCATGGATGCCATCGACAAAGAGAGCCGTCAAGGCCAGACGGGGAACGCCTACAGCTACAATAATGCCAGCGACGAGGGGGACGGACCGCAATCGACACGAGACAAACAAAAAGCCCCGAGGATGCAACCATACAGGCAAGGGAAAAGCGTAGAGGAAAAGGACAATGCACTAACGACGAGCATGCAGTTCTCCCGCCCGACAAAGGTATCGGTCTGCAACAAGCCTCACGAAGATGGGAGGAGAACAACAAGGCGGTAGATATAACGAGTAATAAGGTTTCCCATCCCTGGCCGACTGGCTCTGACACAAATCCGAAAAGGAACGAAGGAGGCGGGTGGAGTACGA
The DNA here is from genome assembly GCF_014461135.1 of Mycena indigotica. NCBI lineage: Eukaryota > Fungi > Basidiomycota > Agaricomycetes > Agaricales > Mycenaceae > Mycena > Mycena indigotica. The sequence continues at coordinate 137,511 of NW_023503010.1, forward strand.
CAGTAGAAAGACCGACCAATCGTCTAGAGAGCACGGACGATTGCGATGGACTCGGGTAGGTCCGAAGAATTAAAAGCAACAAAGCTAAGGGAGGATGACCGCAACGACAGTGGTTTGCACAAAAACGTCAGGGTACCCGACGGGGACATCGACGAAGTTGAGGTTTACAAGCAAGAGGTGGCTGGAAACGACAAGGACCAGTGCCGGTGGCATGAGGTAGAGCCTAGAAGTGTGGCGATGGCGAAAGAGAACTGGTGCTTCCACTGCTTGGACCCCTATGTGGGTGTATATCACAAAAGAAAACGAAGTGTACTGAGCCAGAAAAACAGCCGAGCCAGCGTGGATGGCATCATACTAACGCACAGTGTTGTAGATAAGGGTCTTATTAAGGGTCAGTCTCTAAGATAAGGGCTTATTATGGAATTTCCCTTATTAAGAGTCCTGATAATAAGGGTCTTATTAAGGGAATTTCCTTTTTGGGACACCAAATTTTGAAGCTCATTTAAGGGTTATAATCATTGCCTGAGCTCTCCATTGCACCATCATCAAGTTCCTCACGACTGTGTTCTGTGAGCAACAGCTCCATTAGCCAGCCCTCCTCTGTAAATATGGCCCAGCGCTCCTTCTCAGGTGGGCTGACAGGCGGCTGTGCATGCATGACCTGTTACTTGATGCAATCAATAAGCATATTAAGGGTCTTATCTTGGACCAGCCACAAGATAAGGGTATATCATTATCTTGAAAATAAGGGTTATTTTCAATAACCCTTATCATCTTATCTACAACACTGCTAACGCAGAGACGAACGGCAAATGCGATGCGTGGAGCGGCGAAGGGCGATGATGGTTACATGAGGCTGATCCATTTGAAAGAGCTAGAAAACAATAGAGTGTAGTATAGAGTGCGTAAGACCTATGTTATGGAAAAGAGCGTAATCAGAGAGGAACGACGACTTCGCCGCGGCCAAAGGGTCCAGGAGAATATTTGGCGAAAAATGTATCAACGTAGCGGCGGACGACGTCTTTGTCCGCGGGACGAGCAACAGAATGCTCCAGAACGGAGTGGAGAATGGGCCGATTGACCTGCTCGCGATCCGAGAAATTGCTGGTGCCAGGACCATGGGAGGTGAGACGGTCGGCCTCCAAGATGCCGCAAAGGAAAGCGCGATACTTCTTGCTGGGATTGTCGCGGTGACGAACTTGGAACCAAGGATGCAAAAGGACAGCCGTGCCTATCTGCAAAGAGATCACGGGAAGGGGGAACGAATGAAGAGGAACAGACATTCAGGTAAAGAACCAAAAGGCGATTACGGGCGGTAGTAAGCTCGACCCTGTACTTGCGAAAGTCCTCCCACGCGGCACAGTTGTCACCAGCCCGGCTGAATGGTTCGTTCCGCCTCTTTAGGGGACATACCATCTGGGAAAAGATGCGACTTCTCGCGGAGGAAGCAATCGAAGATATACGACTTTTTGCGCTCGTTGCTACCCTGACCGGAAATGTTTTTCCAATCGACCCACACACTTGATGGCCTCCATTTTCATAATGACACCAGCGAAATAGTCAAACTGACCAGCCTGATGCGTGGTCGAAAGCAGCTTCTGCAAGGAGGTGACGGGAGCAGGGAGACGGATAGCGGAGGACGCACCATGTCACGCCGCAACGAGGTGTCGAAACGAGTCTCGTCATCCAAATTCATAGACGAGTTCATCAGGCCAGTGTAAAGGCGATCGACAGAGTCAACAGGGGTCACAAGGAGGTCAACCTGAAATGGTAAGGAGAGAGAAAGAGAAAGAGAGAAAGACAAAAGAGCCTACCCAAGTTTGGCCCGCCAAAGGCTGCGAAAAACCACGACCCATATCCGCGAAAGCCGCATCCTCAACATCCGCGCGGGATCCAACGACAGAGAATCCATGGCGAATGAGCTCGACCAGTCTAGTGGCCGGGTGGGGCGGATCGGCAATGCGAGTAGTGGTGGAAGTTATGCGAAGGTTGAGGCTGATGGTACGAGGAGTCTGTGAAGAAAGGTCAAAAGGAAACGGAAGACAAGAAGGGCACAGACCATAGGCGCAACATCCTGATAGGTGCAGCGTCAGCAATAAGAAATGTAAAGGCGATACGAGTGCTATACATCTGGGACCGGCGCGGCATCGGCGGCGGCATCGGCATCGGCATCGGCATCGGCGGCGGCGGCGGCGGCGGCGGCGGCGGCGGCGGCGGCAGCGGCACCAGAAGCAGAGGGAGCAACAGCCGACTTCTAAGGGAATGTCAATAAAGTCAGGAGGATGGAGGTACGAAAAACTACCTTGGTGCGACGGCGACCGGTGGCGCGCTTACGCTTTGCCGGTACCTCCTGACTCTCCTCCAGCACAAGCGGTTGGTCCTCCTGAAGCGGCTCTTCAGGGTCGCCATCCAGCTCAAGAGATACGTTAATATCGTCCAACATCTCTTCCTCGTCCAGCATGTACGCGTCATCGACAGCCTCTGGCTTTACGTCCTCGAGAATAGCATGGAGTACAGCGCCAAGGCGATAGGCCACGGCAGTACAACGCTGCGCGTCGGCCCGATTACCCGGAGGTTGGCGAGCGGCGCGATATCGGCGTTCCACCACAGTAAAGCCTCGGAGTACGCTGGACACAGGCGTCAAGGGCTGCATGAAGACCAAGAAAAGAAGACCAAGATACGTGTGACCGTGACAGGGTGCCGCCACCGATGGCGGCAATTTGGAGGGCATCACCCCACGTGACAGCCGCTCATTTTGGACACTGCCGCCATGGATGCCATCGACAAAGCGAGCCATCAAGTGCAGACGACGAAAGGCTACAGCCGCAATAATGCCAGCGACGAGGGAGACGCAGCGCAACCGACACGAAACAAACCGAAAGCCCCGAGGATGCATCCGTACAGGCAAGGGAAAAGCGTAGAGGGGAAGGACAATACACTAACATCGAGGATACAGTTCCCCCGAGCGACAAAGATCTCGCTCTGCACCAATACACGCCAGCTTGGACACAGAAGGACAGCAAGATACACAGGACGAGTAATTGAACGCGTAAAGTAACGTACAGCGACTAGGTCTGACAAAAGTGCTAGGACAGACAACGTAGACGAAGGGCAAGACGGACAAGAACATTGGACGATGAACGTAAGCCGACCAGCGCACCCTCTAGAAAGCACAGGCGATTACGATGGACTCGGGTAGGTCACAAGAATTAAAGGCAACAGAGCTAAGGAGGAATGACCACATCGACAGGTGTTTGTACAAAACCGTCAAGGTACCAGAATGCTTCGAAACGAAAGGAATGGACCACGAATACAGGAAGACTGCCTTATCACAAACGTTCAGCACCCTCTTGAGCAAAATCAGAGGGAAATGCCCGGCCTGTTTGATGCGCGGATTGCCCGGCTGGGACCTACACGAGCTTGATGTGTGCAAGGAAGGAATAGCTCGCAACAACACGGACCAGTTTTGGCATGAACTACACCCGAGAATTTTCGACATCCCCAGAGACGGCTGGTGTTTTTACTGCTGCAACCCGCATGTAGGTGAATGTTTGCCGCAAAACGAATTGTGCTAAGCGAAGAACAACAGCCAAAAGTTTTCGGGTGGCACGACACTAATACCAAGACCAATTGCAAATATAAAAATATTCTCAAACCGGCCTTCTACACGACCGTCATGGCGAGGGGTCCCGGGCCCCATATCTACACGTCGGGCCTGATACCGGCCAAACTGTTTTTCGACAAGACGCCCAACATATATGCTTTACGACAATGGGCAGTACAGCCGGTCCAAGGTCATCCGCAGCTGATGAAGCACATGATCGTGTTTCTATGGGTCGTGCAAGAAGAGAGGGCTAATTCAAATACCCGACGTTATCCAACCGTTGGTCGTGTGGCTGGCGATGCAGACGGAAAAACAGAACACTATCGACGCTGAGGCGAATGAAGCGAGCGTAGCAGAATACCAGGCCGCAAGGGGAGGGACAGCAAACGATGCAGGATCGGACGAGGGCAACACAGGCACAAGAGAGAGAGAAGCGGAGGCAAGTACTGCGATGGACGCCGACAGAACCTTGACGGCAGAGGCAGAGGGAGATGGTACAGAGCTCGATAGCGGTGGCGAAAGCGGAGTGGAGGAAACGGCAACGCGTAGAAATGGTGCACTCGAACCCACAGCGCCGTCGATGATGCCAGCGCATCATGACGGGAGAGTCGATGATGCGAACGAGGAAGCAGGGGAAGAGTTGACGATTCACAGTGGGGATAGCCCGACAGACGAGGAAACCGCGACTGCCCCCGGCGGAGGACATAATGACAGTGCACAGCGAGCTTGGAGCAGTAGGAGAGGTGACGACAGAGGGGACAATGGCATGAGCAGGTGCGGAGTGAGAAAGAGACAAGACGAAGAACAAGGCGACGGCCGCAACTATGTAGTGCACAGAGCGCAAAGGCCAAGTCAAAGGAGAGACGAACATTAATAATAGACGAAAGCGTGACAAGAGCAGTGTACAACCACTACGATAATGACCTCTATGCTGGAATTACCTCTAGAACTCCTCACTGAAATCGTAAAACTTTTGCCCAGCGGCGCATTGAAGAATCTGGCCGAAACCAGCCAGTTCGCATACGATCTCGCAACTCCGTGGCTGTACCGACACCCACGACTAACACGCGACGGAGACTCTGCAAAAGCCACGGCCGGATACCTAGCGAGTAACAGGTGGGTGTGCGCACATGCAAGATCACTGGCGGCATGCGCAGGACCCGAGCTACACGAAATAATGGCCAACTCAGCGAGCGACTGGGACAACCTAACGGCAATACACATCAAACTGACGGACGCATTTATTGTCTCGATGAAATACGAAGAGGAGAAGGGGACAATGAAAGCAGTGGCGCTCCTACCCAAATTGCGCCTCCTCTCGCTCGAATTCACGGAACGATGCACAGTGCGCGACATCTTGACCATCGTCGCCGAGATGCCGACTGGGGTAGAGTCTTTCATTATCGCACTGAAAGATTGTTCAAGAATGGAACTACCATGGGCAGAGGTGGTACCAGAAGCATGTTACCCGAATTTGCGCACCGTTGCAGTGACGGGAACTCGAGAGGCTAATGAGGTTCTGACGGCATTTATAATGACACTACTGGGGAAGCGTCTGGACGAATCAACCTGCAGAGGCATCGCGGAGTTGAGACTGGAGGGCTGCTATACAGAGGGTCTACTGGAGACGATGAAAAAGTGCAACGGACTCGGGGCTCTGGACATCGCGCGTCTGGAAGGAGTAGGACGAAATGCAGAGGCGTTCGAAGGATTGTTCCGTGTCCTTGGACAACTGAAAAGACTGTCGGTGACGGACGACTACACACTACAGCAACTGACAAAACACACAAACCTGGCTCACCTCCGCCAAATCCACATCGGCGCACTAATCACCACACCGCTGTGGCCACGGGAGGACAAGCTACCCGTTCATCGCGTTAAAATACTACTACAGAGCACGGAACACAAGCTGGGTGATCTGACCGAGCTGACGATTTGTCTGCACCGATGGGATAGCATAGGAAGGAGATTGATAGAGGGACTGGAGGCAAAACGCGTGAAGCCAAAATTGTGCAACAGACTGAGGGTGTGCTCGGGAGACCCCTGCCTGTACGTGAGTAACCCATGGATCTGAACAGACAGTAGAGGCGAGGGCGACAACGGCACGGCGGCGATGGCGGCGCGGCGGCGATGGCAAAAGCCACGTGACAACGAGAGCCATCTTACGTAACAGATTGTTTTGGAGGAGAAAAAAGCTTGCTCTTGCCATGTTGTCAATCGACAGACTACCCGAAGAGACGCTACGAAAGATCACAAAACTACTACCCCTATACGCCCTCCGAAATCTGGCCCGAGTCTCACGTTTCTGGTTACGAGTGACGGCCGCGGAACTGTATCGACAGACTACACTGCCGTTACGGGGAGGTTCAAAAGGCCGCCTTAAAGCTCTTGGGCGCCGACAGTGGTCCAAGACTTCACGTTCAATTGCTACTGGCGTCAGCGGGCCCTCACCTACGCAACAGCATAGCGAAATGTGATAGCAAGGGATGGAAAAACTTGTCAACCATGTACCTGGAATTCGTAGAGGGACGAGTTGGCCCAGAGGCCAAGTTATTGCGGCACGTAGGCGAGAACATCCCGAAGCTTGAACACCTCTTCTTGCATTTCACTAGCGACTACGACTACACGATCAACCAGGTGTTACGAATCCTGATAGACACACCCTCCCAACTCCGTTCACTAGGAGTGCACATAGAGATACACGCTCCCGAGAGAGGAGGCCATAAAAGCGGCGGACCGACGAGGATCGTATTGCCTAGACTGGAGAGGCTGAGCTTGTTGGGCATCGGTATAGGAGCGCTCTACGGCAGCCTGTGCGGCGGCGAAGGGGTGGTGGACCTGGAAGTTGGCCCGTGGATGAGAGCATTGTGCATCGGAGGCGAGTGGACTGCCGACACAATAAGACTACTGAGACACATAGGCGGAACTGTGGAGGCACTGGACGCGAGAGAAGCGTGGTGCGAAGAAACAAAGGTATCGGTCGAAGGTCAATGGGTTACAGCAGTGCCGAGGCTGAAAGAAATAGCGGTAGAAGATGAAAGCATGCTCGAGATGCTGGCGAGTGACGGAAGCAACCTATCGTGCATCTCGCATGTTCACTTCGGGCCATACAAAAGGAGAGAATACGGGCCACCGGGGCTGCCAACCAACGACGTGAAAGAAGCACTACTAGCGGCGAAAAGATGGTGCAAAGGGGCGTGCGTGACGATGTGCGTGCATACATTTGAGGAAGGAGAAATGGAACTACGGCACCGGCTAACCGCCAGAGGGCTACCGCGGGCAATATGCGCCACGACTTCAATGGGCATGCGCAAATAAGGTGCGGTGCCGATACGAGTCGAGTTTGGCGGCATATTATCGGCTAACGTACCCGGACTATGAAGGGGAAGAAGAGGAGGGTGACGCTGGTGCGTCGACAGAAGAAAGCGAATAGACTAGATACCAGTCAAATTAGAGTGAAGCTGAATTAATTGCAACGGGGGCGCGTCGCCAGAGGGCAAGCAAAGAAGTGCGGCAAACGTGACAATTGCCGACGTGACGGGGGGTCACAAAAGAGCGGCAAAAGAAAAAAAGGGGAAAGCTATCAGAGAACAAAAAACAAAAAAAAAGAAGTCTCGTTTGTCTGCCATGACCTCGCTCACACACCTGCCGAATGAGCTGCTCCTGCATATAACAACGTTCATACCACTATACACCCTGGCAAATCTAGCACGGGTGTCTCGTTTCTGGCGACAAATAGCGACACCGGCACTGTACCGAGAGACAACCGTGTCAAAGGGTCGACCGGGACGGGAAACACTGAAACTGCTACAGAAGGAGGTGTGGGTGAAGGCACACGTCAGAACGTTATTGGCGTGGATGGGAACGACGCTGAGAAGGAGCATAAAGAAGAATCCAGAGGATTGGTTGAAACTGACAACGCTGCGCATCAAACTGTGGGTCCCGACTTATGACCAGCAAGGAGCGGTGGAGCAGAGAGACCTAATGACGAGTCTCAACGGACTGCCGAGGCTAGAGGAACTATGGCTGATATTCTCTCGGCACTACGGAATTCGTCAAATCATCGATGTCCTCTTACACATCCCATGGAAGCTTACGACACTCTCAATCCTCATCGAAAACTGCCTGATCGGCGTCGATTCGATTGACATAGGAGAGGAGCCAATAGGAAGAGTGCCGCTGCCACACCTCGAGAGCCTGAGTTTGCGAGGGGAAGACGGAGACGGAATGCACCAATTCTACATGGTACTGTTTGGGGACTACATCGACCTACAGGTGGGCCCATGCCTGAAGAGACTCGCGGTCGGAGGAGAATGGTCAAACGCGTTGGTGCGAGTGATCGAGCAAGTGGGAAAAGGGGTAGAAACGCTGGATATCAGCGAACTATTGTGGTCAAGGCTGGATAGCGGCGAGTGGTGGCAACGCCTGAGAGAAGCTGCGCCAATGGCCACAGAGCTCGTGGTAAGGGACGAGGTGACACTACGGGCTTTGGCAAAGCGGGCCGACATAAGCAACCTGAAGCACGTCCACATAGAAAAGGTGACGGCAAAGTACACGGCCAGGCAATACGACCGAAAGCCACTCGATAGACTGAAGAACACAATGAGAAAGATGCAACGGCGAAATGAATCAACAACAATCAGCGTATGCTTACACCGACTGGACCACCGTCTAAACGAACAGGAGATACGAGAACGCCTGACAGCGAAGGGACTGCCAAGAAGTGCAGAAGGTCGCATCACAAGCATATGCCGCGGCGAACCTTGTCAGAAAGAAAACGAATGGGCGACGTACAGAAGGTTAACAAAACCTGAGTGGAGCACAGAAGAAGAGTCGGAGAGTTCGGAATCAGAGGGGGAAAATAGCACAGATGTACGGTCTCCTATGAGTGACTGAAGATATCAACGGGTCTCACGTTGTAGCTGCGGCGGCGGCGGCAGCGGCAGCGGCGGCGGCGGCGGCGGCGGCGTGGATTTTAAAGTGTGACAGGGACCACAAGATACCGTAAGACTGAAGATAGCCACGACTTGAAGCATGGCCTCGCCGAGCTACTTACCGAAAAGCGTCATCACAGAAATCTTAGCAATGCTACCCCATTACGCCCGTGCAAATCTCGCGCGCACATCGAAAGCCTGGTATTCAACAACTGCTGCATCACTGTACCGACACCCGGTAATATTGAAAGGCCACTCAGTGACGACAAGAATAAACCGCATAAAGAGGCAAGCCGATGCAAAAAGCTGGGCGGAGACACTGCTGGCATCGATGGATAACAAACTGCTAGAACTGATGAATGGCGCCGAAGATAAATGGAAGAACCTGCACACGATTTCCCTCGAAGTTTACAGTCGGTCGGACGCAGAGGACGAAGATGCGCTAGAGGAGGAAACGATGGAGTGCGTGGGCAACCTGCCAAGCCTAAGGGAACTACGCCTGCATTTCTGTGGACTACCGAAAGTCGATCAAGTTCTACACATCCTATTCCACACACCACGAAAAATCGAATGCCTTTGTGTTCACGTTCGTGGCTTCCAAATAACCGACTCGGAGGAGAGCTCATGGAAACCGGACGCACCCGAATTCTATCTTCCTGAGCTGAAAAGCCTAAGCTTGCTTGGGGGGTATAACGGGGAAATGGAAGTGTTTTACGAGAAGCTGTTCGGCGGGACGACGAGTCTACGAGTCAGTGACCAACTCAAGTCACTGGCAATAAGCGGAGAAGTGGGCGCAGGTACGCTGAAGGTGCTCAAATGTTCAGGGAAGGAGATAGAGAAACTGGACCTGCGCGAACTACACACGGGCTGGTACCATACACAAGTCACGACAGGTGCGATTATTGCGGCAGCACCGAAAGCGAGAGAGATACTACTGCATGACAATGACCTGCAGAGGCTCATCCAGGAGGGGACCGACCTGACTCGAATACAACATATCCACGTAGACGACATGGCATACCCTTTGACGACCGCTTACAGAAGCCCATTCGGAAGAATAACGAAGTTGTTGGGCTGCGCAGAGAAGCTACAAATATCAACGACCCTCGGCATGTGCATACACGAAGTAACAGCGAGCGAGGAGGAGCTGCAAGACCGGATGGCGGCGAAAGGGGTGCCGAGGGAAGTAAGGAGCCGACTGAAAGTAGGAGACCATGCAGATACGAGAGTTTTGGTACAATAATGGGGCACCTAGCTGAGGAGGCATGGCAGGACGTACCGGAGGACAAAGGGACGGAAGACGATAGCGAAAGCGACACGTAAAGGCTTAGGGTAGCAGATACAAAAAACAAGATGTGTACAAAGTACTGGGGAATGTCCCAGCAAGGGGCGGCACTATGTTGCCTGTCACGGACAGTGCCGCTGTGAAACCTTGTAACAAGCGATCGATTACGAACGAAAATCCCAAAACTGCGATTGCCGCGCCTGGAAGATCTGAACAAAGATGAGAGTAGCGAGAAGAGAGGGTATGTATGGTGTGACGGCGGCCACGTGATCTGACTGTCGTCTGCCGCCATCTCCATCTCCCGCTGGCACAACAAACATCTGCCTTTCATTGAAGTGACTGCCCCCAGTATCGAGTGTTAATGGCTGCAATACAAGACCTACCGCCAGAGCTCGGATTGCGAATAATAAGACTGCTGCCGCCGCGGGACCTTGTGAATTTGGCATGCACGTCAACGGAATGGGAGAGGACGACAATAGCAGAGCTCTATCGAAACACCATACTTCGGAAAGAACCAACAGGAAGTACGACGCTAGAACGCATGGCGAAACGCAGGTGGATGAACGCTCTTGTCAGAAGACTGCTAGTTTGTTCCTCCGACAGCCTACGGGCGGCATTGATGAGTGGCCAGGAAGACTGGAGAACCCTAACGACGGTGCACATATCGTTCGACGCACAGACACAAGAATCAATGCAAATGCACACAGGAAGGAGGACAATAGAGTGCTTGTCGAATATAGAGACAGTGAAAAATCTCGGACTACGATTCAAGGGAAACCACACGATCGTGGAGATTCTCAGACTCGTAATCAAGACGCCCTCCCAAATCCACTGCCTGACAATCGACATTGGAGACGCAATCGCCGAGGGAGATTTCGGAGAAACAATTTGGCCCGCGACCACACTCCCGAGGCTGCAGGAACTCAGCTTACGGGGCACATTCGCAGACATTATGAACGAATTCTACCTCAAACTATTCGGAGACCGCGCCAATCTACAAGTGGGCAACGAACTGAGAGCGCTCTTACTCTGCGGAACGCTGACGGACGGTGCACTGAGAGTACTGGAACGAGCGGGGGCGAACGTAACGAAATTAGACATCCACCTGGTGGATATATGGGATGAAGAGGACATGGTGCCACTGGGCTGTGTCACGAGAGCCGTGCCCAGGTTGGAGGAACTTGTCGTAGACGGCGCTGAGACCCTACGTGCTTTCGCGATTGAAGGAATGCCTTCGAGTGTACGCAACGTCCACATCGCAAACGCAGGACCACAACAATGGCGAGCGAAGGAAGAGAGGAGATTAAACAGAGAGTTATCGGCAGTGCTGGGAACAATACGAGAAGAAATGCCCTCAGCGAGGACGAGCGCGTGCATCCACCGACCGATGGAGATAAAGCAAGGGATAGAGCAACAGCTGTGGAGTATATGTCGAGGTAGTCCATGCGATTATGACCCACCATGGGGAACATGGGAATGAAAAAAAACTTACCAGGCAAATGTATGACATAGACGAAAATAAGATAAATTAAAAAATGGTGTGACGGTGACAGAAGGCCAACGTCTTGCCAACATGACATGGAGCGGCGTCCTACCGCCAGAGCTGAAAATGACCATCGCAAAGCTACTGCCCGGGTACGCCTTGGCCAATCTAGCACGGACATCAAAGGAATGGCGGAGAGCGACAACAGCTGAACTCTACCAAGACGTGGTGCTGGCCAACGAGGCACATAGTGGCGAAACCCTGAAGTACATAGAGAGAGATAAATGGGCGAAGAGCTGCGTCAAAAGTCTGTTAGCTTGTATGGACCAAGACCTTAAGCTGGCAATCACCACAGCCCCGGAAGACTGGAGCAACCTATCGACACTGCGAATCGAAATGAGCGGGCCCAGTTACTGCGATGTGCCGATGTGGATACAAAGCGCAATGGTAAACTGTACCACAGTCATGCCGAAACTGGAGAACCTGACGTTGCATTTCGTATGTGGGTTCCAAATCCAAGAAATTTTCGAAATTCTTGGAAACATCCCGAGACGTATACTATCACTATCCATTCACATCGAGAGCGGCAACGCAGGGGACGAAACTAACGACACACACGGACGGGAAAATGCGATCGTGCTGCCGCGCCTGCGAGAGCTGAATCTAGTGGGCACCTCTGACGACATCATGGACCAGTTTTACCTCGGGATCTCAACCGACACAAGCCCACTGCATGTCAGCGAAGAACTCAAAGCGATGACCATCTGCGGCAACATTGCAAGCGGCGTGACAAGGCTGACGGAGAACCTGGGGGCCAGTGTGGAGAAGCTCGACATCCGGCTGCTGAAAGTGCTCGGCGAGCGAAACACAGAGCCACTGCGAAGAATTGTGGGGCGCGATGTCATCCCTTAAGGAACTGATTGTGGATAACGACTATTCACTACACGTACTAATGAGGAAGGTGAATATCGCGGCTGCGTCACGTGCACGTGGGCAACATCCCGCCAGAGCCTGGGCGACCCGCTAGCGAGGCCAAAACAGCGGCAAGACTGAGGGCGTTGCTGCTAAAAGCAGGAAAGCACATGCCTGACGCAACAGTAAGCGTATGCGTACACGAATGGAGATGGGGCGACGCCCGACATAAGGGAACGCATGGCAGCAAAGGGACTACCTGAAAAACTCGACCGATCCCTGTCGAATATCTGCACGGGTGCCCCATGCAAATACGAGTCATCTTTGGAACTATACGAACGGCTGGTACAACGAGACTGCAAAGAGGAGGAAGACTGGGACGAGGGCTCAGAAGAAGACAGCGCATAGACAGTGAGTGTAAAAATGAAATAAAATTGGTGTAACTGTCGAAAAACGACAAGAGTCAGAATGCCGCTTGCCGCTTGCCGCTTGCCGCTATGTGAGCGTGACGCACAAACTTGTAACCCAACCAATTTCATACCGTCGCCCGCGTGAAATGGAGAGTCTGCCGACAGAGCTTGGGACAATGATCCTAAGGCTTTTGCCTCTATACGCACTGAGGAATCTGGCACGGACATCGAAAGCGTGGCGGAGAACGACAGCGCCAGAGTTGTATCGAAACGCGATTCTGTGGGACAGCGGAACGGCGGGCCACCCAACGTTCAAATACTGGGAAGACAACACTTGGGTGCGACAGTACACGGAGACTCTACTGGCTTACTTCAGCGAAAGCCTACGTGTTAGCTTGAACGCGTACGACGACTGGAAGAAGTTATCCACCTTCCACATCGACTTGGTCAACGAGACTTACTCGAAGAGGATCGCGGACGTTCAAAGCCAACTGATACACGACATGGGGCGCATTCCTACACTGCAATCCCTAACTATGCAGTTCATCTGGGACTACGCAGTGGAGGACATATTGGGAATCATCAGCCGCTGCCCCGCGGAAAATCCGAACTCTAGAAATACACATCGAAAGAGCTCGGGCCCGTTATCGAAGCCGCGAGGGACGCCGACAATCAACTCCTGTGGAATTGTACCTACCAGAATTAGAATCTCTGAGTCTTATGGGTGCGTTCGAAGACCTAACGAATGAGGTGTACACAAGACTATGCGGCAAGGACGTGCAGCTCCGAGTGGGAAACAAAGTCCAAACGTTGACACTCTCTGGTTCTAGACTGCATGGACCGATGAAGATACTCGAACGAGCAGGGCAAAATGTGACGAAGCTCGACATGCGATCGACAGAGGTTGGCATAGGACACCAGGACAGTGTGAGGTTCGATGAGGTGATGAGACGCGTACCACAGCTACAAGAGCTAATCATCGGCGACGACATGGCTCTCATGTTGCTCGCGGCAGAGAGCGACTTGTCTGGCTTGCGACATATTCACGTGGCGAACGTGCCAGGGAGAAAAGGGCAGCCGGTATTTGACAAGAATCCGATAGACAGGCTAGCGGAGATGCTAGAAGAATCCGCACCATCGATAGGCGACGCGACAGTGAGTGTGTGTATGCACGAGCTGAGGTCCACGAAAGAGGAAGTCCGCGACCGGCTGGGTGCAAAGGGGCTAGCGAGAGAGATCTTAGCGCGACTGGTGGATGTGTGCGGCGGGAATAAATGCAACTACGAATCATCGTGGACAACTCACAATCGGCTGTCGAGACGCAAATACACAGAGGAGACATACTGGGACGACTCGTCAGACGAAGACGAATGAGCAGCGGCAAAAGGCGGCGGCGGCGGCGGCAGAATCGGCGGCGGCGGCGCGGCGGCGAAAGGGGGAAAGATAAAAAAAGAGCAAAATACAAGACGGGGAGCGACAGACAGAAGCAAAAATAGAATGAATGTCAAGTAGAGAATAGAAGAAACGGAAAGTAAAATAACAACAGAGATAAAGTCCTGGCCAACACGTGACGGCGCGAAGCATGCCCGACGATCTACGACCTGCCACTAGACATTGCCAGCAGTATCAGCGAATTACTACCACTGTATGCGCTGAGGAACCTAGCTTACCTGCACGGCCTGGCGAATCGCTACGACAGCACAGCTTTACCGGCATACAGTGATTCCCGACGGGACTTCTGGAGACGCGACAATGGAATATCTCCGGAGAGATAAATGGGCCAGACGCCATGTCCACACATTGACAGCGAAATTCAGACAAGAACTAAGCCTGTCACTGGAGGAGTTCCCCAAGAAATGGAAAAACCTAACGACTCTGCGACTGGAAGTTGCGCGACAAACTGGCGAAGATGCCTGTGCGGGCTTATTGCTTTCAGGCACCGACCGGCTTCCAAAGCTAGAGAATTTGTGGATACTGTTCACTGGTGCCTATACGTGCGAAGAGATTTTCGAGATGATAGTACACGTTAGCTGCCGAATCCGCTGTCTGGCTATCCACATAGAGGGAGCGACGAGCAACAACAAACGCGGGCGAAAACCAACGACTGGCAGCCGCACATTGGAGCTACCGAACCTGCAGGCTTTGAGCCTGCTGGGCAACGACAACAGGTGCATAGACGAATTCTACTTGGGCTTCTTCGGCGACTATTTGGACACACAAATCGGCGAGCAGCTGCGAGCGCTAGCCATCTGCGGAAATTTCGGTGCGGAGTAGAGAGAGTACTAGAGAGAACGGGGGGAAAGTTGAGGGAATTGGACATCCGACACTTACCCGTACTAGAAGATAAGAGTGGAGCAGAGACGAAGAAAATAATCGACATGGTGCCCTCGCTCACGGGACTCACAGTTAGCGACGACTACTCGCTACGCGTGGCTTCAAAAAGAGTATGCCTGGCAGGCCTGGAACACGTCCACGTGGCGACGATCCCCAACGAGGCGAGCTGGCCGCGTCATGAACAAAAACCCATCGACAGACTGAAGACGCTACTGGTCAAGGTGGACGACCGGATGGGGCCTACGTGTAGCGTGAGCGCTTGCATGCATAACGCCAAAGCAGGCGCTAGCGAGATACGAGAAAGACTGGGAGCAAAAGGACTGCCGCGGGGCCTGGAGGAGCGACTGACGGACATATGCACCGGCGATCCCTGCAGTTACGAATCGACATGGGCCGCGCACTACCGACTTGCTGACAGACAATGGCCAATAGCGGTTGAAGATTGGAACGAGGCTGAAGCTTGGTCAGATTAATGCAACCTAGCGTGGGAGAAAGATGTATAATAACAAAACAAGGCAATGTAGGAAGTGAAGTGCAAAAGTGCCTGTGTAAGCGGCATAAGGGCCGAGGTAACGGAAGGCGGCACAGCGGCAGTGATCGGCAAGAGGAGTAACCGCAAATAGAAGTACTGACACGAGACTGGTAACGTAAGAACGCCTTGACACTTTGCCATGACCATCTACTGCCTACCCGCTGAGCTAGCTCTGGAAATAGCAAGCCTAGTGCCTCGTTACAGTCTGGCGAACTTGGCATTAACGTCCCGGTTCTGGTACGAAATAACAATCCAGGAGATGTACCGACACGTGATACTGCCAATTGGAAGGAAGGGAACCGCAGGTTGGGGGCACTTGGCAAAAACGCAATCGACCAGAGCGCACGTGCGTTGGCTAGCGACTTGGATGTGCGACGACATCTGGAGACAGATTGGCGAAGGGCCTGCCGACTGGAATAACTTGGCGTCAATGTGGCTACATTTGCCACGACGAACGCAATGCACTCGGAGGCAAGCGGGCGCCGTGATGAAAGCTCTCGGGAGACTCACAAGTCTACAAACACTGTTACTGCACTTCGACGGGCACAAATACTCTATGGGGGACATAGTGGACCTGACCATCAACTGCCCACCACAGCTACGATCCCTCACCATCCACCTGCCAAACTGCGTCAAGACACCACTACAGAGTCAAGGGAAGCGACCGCCAAGCGCGTTGCAGTGGGAAGGACTAGAAAGTCTGACGATAGCAGGCGGAGACGAGAACACGCTGACAGAGTTTTACCACGAGTTATTCGCGGACTGGGTGGACGTGCGCGTAGGACCAAACCTGAAAACGATATCACTGGATGGCAATACAGAGTCAAGAGTGATATTGCACGTACTAGAAAGGACAGGGGCATGGGTGTCAAGACTGGACATACGCGGGGTGCGGATGGAACGGGCGGGGGGGAAGCGAGCTTATACTTGGCCGAAATGCTGAAGGGGCTACCAAAACTGGAAGAATTGGTCGTGGATAGTGACTATGCGCTGCGCATTTTGGGAAGGTCTACCGACCTCTCGCACCACGACACATCCACGTCACACGCATTGCGGTGGACGACGGAGGAAACGACAGCGCCGCCAAAGTCCCAACAAGACGATTGGCTAGCCTGCTGAAGAATGTAAAGAAACGGGCGTCAAAGGCAACAGTTGGCCTCTGCCTTCACGGGGTGGGTGCGAGCGCAAGGGAAATAGAAGAGAGGTTGGCGGGTATGGCGGGGGTGGGTGACGCACGTGAACGACTGGTGAATATATGCTTTGGCCGTCCATGCGGAGAAGAATCGACATACGAAAGGTACCTACGAGTAATGGAGCAGCAGCTGGAGGAATCCTCAGGATGGGGAGACACGGACTGAAAAAGGGAAGACATTGTATGTTATTATGACAACGAATCGTCAGTGACTGCCGCACAATTGTCGGCAGTGATGCGTAGGCAATGGTCGGCAGACAGACAATATGGTAAACTGATGACCAAAGCAGGATAACTCAAGGTATTACGACCATGACCTGGAAGGAAGTACCTATCGAGGTCGCAACCACAATAACGAAGCTGCTACCACCGTACAGCGTACAGAATCTGGCACTTGCAAACCGATTCTGGCATAGCGCGGCATTACGAGAGCTATACGAGCACACGACACTGATACGAGGCCCGAAAGGAAGGAAAGGCTGGGAGCACTTCGACCGAATGCCATCTACAAAACGGCATGTAGAATCATTGACGACATGGGTAAATCCAAGACTCAAGGAACACATCTGGAGGGCTGGCGACGAATGGGTAAAGCTAAAGACGCTACACTTGGAACTGCCACAGCCGGTGGTAAACGACCCTTCGGTAATCCAGGCATTGAACAAGATCCCAAGCTTGGAAGAACTCTGCCTGCACTTCACCGACGACTACTCTATACCGCAAATCCTCGAAGCTGTGGTACAAAGTCCTAATCAACTACGACACCTCGCAATACATATCCCGGACTGCCCCGCCAGCGCCCTGTACTGCAAGGGTCCAATTGGAACAAAAGTGAGATGGAATAGTCTAGAGTCACTCAGTATCATGGGCACCGACGACCGACCATTGTCCGAATTTTATACGAAGATGTCGGGCGACTGCGTGGACATGCGAATCGGACCTCAGCTCAAAAGCATAACGCTAAGCGGCAAGCTGTGCACGGGTGCGATGGGAATACTGGAAAGATCGGGAGGCCACGTAGAGACTCTGGACATCCGTGATGACGCGACGCAGTTTGCGGGAGAAGACATGGTAGCAAAAGGGGGAAGAATAAAACGCCTCTTACCGCAACTGAAGCGTATAGTGGTGCTAACGCCAGGAGCGCTGAAGGACGTCGGGAGAGCAATAGACATCACCAGGCTGGAGCACATCCACGTCGAATGCTTGCCCGCTCGAGTGGTATGGACAAAGCGCAGCAAAGTGCCGGTGGACCGCTTGATTGGCCTACTGCGTAAGACATGTCAAAGGGGCAAAGGGGGAACACTGAGCGTGTGCCTGCACGACTTCAGACCGGAAGGGCAGGAGTTGGGCCGACGGATGGCTAGCAAAGGGGTACCAGCAAATACACGGGCACGCCTAGTGGAAACGTGCTCTGGCCAGGGCTGCAAACACGAAACGTCCTGGCAGAAATACCACAGAGTAACGGGAGGAATACCAGAAGAGCCAGGAACACTGGAAATGTCGACAGATGAAGATAATGCGGACGAGTAAGGACGAAACAACAAGGTAAAACAGTTTCACTAGGGAATTCCATAGTGTTATTACACAGCCTGAGGGCGAGGAGAGGGCGGATTGGGACAACACGACACTGTATTTTATTGTACATGATTACTCACGCTAATGGTTTGTAAACGGATTAGAGTTCGGCCAAAGGACTTACCGCAGTGAAGGGTGCCGCTGTGATGCCGCTATGACGGGTGCCGCTGTGATGCCGCTGTGACGGGTGCCGCCGTGATGCCGCTGTGACGGGTGCCGCCGTGATGCCGCTGTGACGGGTGCCGCCGTGACGCCGCCGCGACGCCACTATGGCTTGACCGCCAAAGATCCTAGTTTGATGAAGTGGGCGCGAGGCAAAAGAGCAGGACATGGCAAAAAAATGAGACGGGGGTAAGATGATCAGCAATGTGCTTCGACAGTAACACCCTGACATAAAGCCACGAATGGCGGGCAAGAAGGACACGTGACGTGGCGAAACTTGACAAGAATGGCCAGTCTAAACACTATACCACCAGAACTCGCTGTGGTATCGCCCCTGAACTTCCAACGAGAAGCTTAGCTAGTCTAATCGGGAGCTGCCGTCGCATGCGACAGGTGGCAACGGAAGTGCTGTATGAGACGATGGTGTTACTGGAAGAATCTAGCGGAGGACGCCAGGGACTGCGGACACTCAAAACGAGTGAACATTTGCATCACCATTTACGAATGCTGGCGACCTGGTCATGCAAAGACGTAGCGGGCATCTTGAAAGACGACACTAAAACGTGGGGACGACTACACACAATATACCTAACGTCAAGGCAATATGCTATAAAGAAAGGATGCGAAGACGACAGCGACCAGCAAGTAATGAAGGCACTGCAATGTCTACCGTCCCTACGATACCTGTACTTGTTCTTCGGCCCGAGCACACGACACAAAATCAATCGACGATATCCTCCAACAACTGCCGCCGACACTAGAAGCTCTAGGACTGGACGTGAACAGATGCAAAGGAAATGCTGAAGAACTAAACAAGAGGGAACGAAGACGTCTCCTACCGATGCTCCACTCGTTGCACATCTCCAATTTGGGACACGACAGGACAGATAATCTGCACGATGCGCTACTGAAGAGACTAGAATTGGGCCGCACACCGCTAAAATGCGTGAGCGTGAAAGGGAGAATGTGCAACGGAGTACAGCGCCTACTGGAGGAAAGAGGAAGCACGATAGAAAAGCTGGATATCGGACGACTGGAAACTGCCGCACCTGGCGAATGCCGAGGAATTGTCGAGATGGCGCCAAGACTAAGCTACCTGAGAGTGGCGGATGAAAGAGTGCTGGCGTGTGTGCTGAGGACGACGAAGATGTCTAAGATGAAGAACATCCAGATAGCGCAACTGCCATACAGAATAACCCACCACCAACCAAGTGAACGATCGACGCTGCCACACCCATGGGAGAGCTTGCGCCGAATCCTAGCAAGGGTTAAAGACGCAGATTTACCTTGCGCGACAACGATCACAATCTGCACCCATAACGGCGAGGACTATCAGGACTGCACAAGAGAGCTAGTGGAAAGCCTGGGCCGCGAAACTGTGGATCGATTGGCGCGGTGCCGAGGCCGACTCACACGGCACGCAGAATACTGTGCACACACGAAAGTCCCTTCAAAGGCACCGCAGGATGAAGGATGGCGACTGGGAATGGCTGGGGAGCTGGTGGAGCAGTAGCGACGAAGAGAACGAAGAGTAGAAGAGGCCGAGGGCCATGAATGTCGAATGACAGCACCTTATTTATGTGACATTTTGTTTGTCTTGTTTTTTTGATGCCAGTCATCACGCTTGCCAAAGTGGCCAGGGCGGACAGAGCGTAGGAGGGGAACAAAGAGAGCATGAGGGTAAAGCGTATGATATTGTTGCGTCTGGCTAAGTGAGTGTCTATAAGGGAAACTCAAGGACAATAAGAACAACGACAAAAACCAACGGGCTCACTACCGTCAACAAAGGGTAGAAGACAAGTACCAGCGTCACAGTGGCCCAAGCCCTACACAACAGACGGCGGCCCAGAGGGAAGAGAGTCCAGATGCGATGAGAGTGCCGAATTTACTACTTCGGCACGGAGGGCACGCTGCTGCCAATAGTCGCGGTCGGAGATGACATTGGGGTAATCCTGATGATGAAAATCACGCGCAGCTGATTCAGAAACGAAGTCCGCAGAGGCCTGTAACGCCTCGGTGTAGAGCGCGAGCAGAGTGGGCATGTCGTGTTCCGTGGGAGGGTCAGGTATGGCACCAACCATGTACAAGGTGCTGGCGATTGCTGGTTGACTGACTAGGCGGAACACGGTACCTTGCTGCAATCCTCCAGGGACTGTGGCGGAAGGAGGAAAGAGGAACCGTAGAAGGTTGTAGATGGCAGCAGCAAAGTTAAAACAGGACGCAGTGAGGGCGTCGTAGGCCTTCTGACGCTGGTGGGCGGCAACGACGACCGAGCAAAGCTGGCTAATGTCGGGACCACTTCCATCGTCGTAGGTCATAGAGTGGACAATGAAAGGAGCAGAAGGCAAAAACTGGACTGTCGGCCCACTGTCGATATTGGCCTTGGAGTCTGGCTGGCAAGAGTAGCGCGGTGTGCCTTGCCTTGCGCCAATGGGAATCGCCTGAGGATCGTGGAACAGATGGACCCTATCCTGAGCTACGCTGTCCGGGTGGCGGTCAACCAAGCACGAATCCGAGCTGTCGATAGATGCAGCGCGCGCCTGGAGGTACGATGGATTTTGTAGCTGGTGGAAAACTGCTCCCCAGTGGGAAGAGTAGTGGAAACATCAACACCCAAAAGTTCGTGAGTGCCCTGGGATGGGTCACCCGTCTTGTAGTGAGTAACTCTTGTCACCCGAGTCCAAGTAGGATGAGGGAGCAACCGAACGTCTGCCTGCCAGTCCAGGACCTGGCGGGAAGGCATGTATGCAGGGAGGTCGACAATAGCCCGGTGCTGCAAATTGCGCATGCTGAGGGGAACAGACATGAGGGTACGATCGCTACCCGCCACAAGACGACCGAGGGCATATTTGAGTGCAGAAGAAAGACGAGAGAGAATGCGAACAAGAGGCATGGTTGCAACGTGGAGGAAAGACGCAAGACGGGTTCTCACGATAATGACGCCCAGAGGACAGCTGGCGGGCTGAGTGCACGTGGCAAGGAAGAACGAAGATTGCAAAAAATAAAACAAGAAATCGCTGTTGCTGTCTACGATGCACGATAGACACGATCCCGGCAGTCTGCAAGACGAGCCAAAAATACGTCAAAGTCCGAAGAGGACATCATCTTTCCTAGAATTGCTGAGAGGACCGCATGGCTACCTGGCTCCCTGGCACGCACAGCTGCTCGAAAGGAAGAGGCGGAAAAAACTGGTAAAAATAAATTGACGAGAGACCTGAAACGCGGGGAAAGCTGGAAATGTGACCAAGGGTGCAACAAAAAAGAGGTGCCAAACTAAAGAACGTGTGAATGGGATTGCTAAGACGGAAGAAATGAAAAGGCACAGCGCCAAAAGAGAGTGAAAGAGAGAGAGAGAGCGGAACCAGAAAGTAGGTAATAGATAATGGCGCACCTACCTGGCGATAAAGTTTGTAGACCATCTGCCGGTGAAGCGTCCGTTCTACCAGGGTGTGTTTGATAAAGTGTTTGCGATGCTGTTCACGGGGAGGCGAGGACGCATGCTGAAGGTTATGCTCGTGGCCATTAGAGGGGTCGTAGAGGTCGGGATGAGAGTAAATGTACAGGCGCATGTTATGGACTGCACGATGAGACGCAGGCAGCTGCTCCCACATATGCTGAAACTGAATGACTTCCAAAAGACAGAAGCGAACGGCGAGGTAATTGGAGAGAGAATGGCTATGGAGCAAAGCGTCGAGGCGCTGAAAACAAAATGAAGGGGCACTAAATGGGTGGAATAAGACATACCATTTCGTAGGCAGCAAGATCATTGGAGTGAGGAATGGCCAGATGGGCCTGGCTGCGATGGAGAAGCGAAAAAGCACTGATGGACGTATACGAGCAAAGGTCGGACGGCTCCATATGTCCTATTACAGATGCCTTGTAGAGTTAAAGTTAGCAATGATAGATGAAACAACAATAACGGTGATCACAGAAGACAAGCGGGAAGAACTGGGCAAATTGTAGCCTCGCATGAGATGGAAGAGGTACTGCTCCATAATGGGAAGAGAAGAAAGCGACATGTGCCCATTAAGGATAGAGTCGCAAAGGAAGTGGGAGGTGAGCGGAGCAGCCAAGCGTGCACCAACAGTCAAGCGACGAACAATACCATCACGAAGGGCGGAGAGAGAAGCGAGGGGATCGGAGCGAACCTGTAATGTAGCGGAACATAGGCAAAATTAGGACAGAAGCACTTGGGTGGTGGAACTGACAGTACGAGGGTCCGAGGTGGCGGCATCGGCGGCGGCATCGGCGGCGGCATCGGCGGCGGCATCGGCGGCGGCATCAGAGGCGGCATCAGAGGCGGCATCAGAGGCGGCATCGGGACGAGAGGAAGGATCGCGGAGAGCAAGAGGGACACGGTTGCGAGTACGAATACCGTCAATTTGACAGCGTAGCCTCGTCTCCGGAGTGTTGAGGAGGTGGCCTGAGTCAACGAGACAAGAAAACTCTTCCTCCGCGACGAGGATATTTCGGAGGAGATGGAGGGCGGAGGCAGACATGTTTGATCAAAGTAACACGATGGTCACAAATCACTTGAATTAAAGAGTACACGTAATTCTGGCGGCAGCGGAAAGCCACGATGATGTAGTAGCCAAAGGAATAGTAAGTGCCACCGGCGTAGCGGCCCATGGTCCGGTACAGGCAACGATGCCCATTGCCAAAACTTGGGTTCACGCCAATATGGAGGAGACAGAAGGGAGAAACGGGAAAGAGGAAGTTGAAGAGGGGTATGGTGCAGCCAGACGTAGACAGAGCGAAACAAAGTGAGACTGGACGCCACCACATCCATGTTCAGGGTGCCAACCGTCCTGCCATTGGGCGCCAGTGCAGTCATAACAATAGCCTCCTGATATATACTGCCGAAAATGACCAGACCAGTCGGCGACGGGAGGACCAGAAACACACTGGTCAACGGAATGGGAATGAGGCGGAGGGCAGCCAAGAACCCAACAACGAGGACAAAGGTCCACCAGCTTTTCCATACACCCAGCCCAAAAGCCGCGAAGAACTTGAACGGACAGGCCATACATGATCCTGCTGCAATAGGCGAGGAAGCAACTGATCGCCGCGGCTCATGAGTAACCGATCACTGAGATGGAGGGAGGGGAAGGCAAAGTAATGAGCAGAGGCAACAAAAGGGTAAGAAGAGAAGGACTCACACAGTCGGACAATCAGCGCCAGAGGATTGCAGAATAGGCGACCTTGTGCGGGGAGGCGGTGGATATCTGCGGAAGAGTGTCAAGGAGACAGACGAGAATAGGGGGGTTAAAAAACCCACTGAGGAGGGGGGGGGAACACAGTGTGAGAACGAGAAGCCAAAAGGGAAGCTCTGGGAAAAAAATTTCAACAATAGGTCAAAGGGAAAAAGTGCAACGAACGGCTTGAAAGCAGTAGGGAGAAGGGGCCCACGAGAAAAGGCAGCTGTCGCCGGCTCAGAAAAGGATGGACCTCGGGCGCGTTTCAATGTAGGCGTGGAAGGCCCCGTAGTCGGGGGAGCAACGGGTGCCGTCACTATAGGCTGCATCGGGATGTAACGCTGTCGGCGGCCGACAACCATACGAGTGTCCGCAAGAGCGGGAGGAGTAAGCGGCCTAGGAATAGCTTGCGTCTGAGCCTGACAAACATCACAGAGTTGGACGGGTCCAGGGCATGTACGGGGAGTAGTCATGCAGTTGGTGTAGACGCCATCAAACCAGACAGAAGTTGCCGCACGACGACACTGGTGACCAGAAGATATCATGTCCGAAAGCACATCACACCCATAATCTAAAGCAGACAACTCGTCCTCGTCCTCGAAGCGGCCCAAGCCAGAAACTGGGAACAGATGGACTTCGCCGCGACGATTATCGCGCGAGACTCGGTGACACTGTTGCTCATAGTCGAACAATGAAAACGGTTGACCGACAAGGACAACGGTGTGTGACGGAAGGGAAGTCCACGCCGGTGCCAAGGATAGAAGTGGATATCATCACAGGGGGTTGTGCATGATCGTACCAGCCCGAAAAATGCGCTTTAAGGTCCGCGACGAGTTCGGGTGTGCGGTCGGCGGGCCTGATGGAAAGGTAGGCCGTTGTGTGCAAGGACTCCCGACGCGCTGCGCCAGAGAGCGTGTTCTGCAAAATACCATAATACGCTCGGTGTGGCGCAACGACGGGAGGGTGCGATTAACAAATGCAACAGCCTCCAGCACCAACTGATCTGTGTTGGGTAGAATGGGATGGACATGGAGAGCGACGTTACTTCGTGCAACGGGCATACGTATGATGTCCCACACAGGTAACCCAGATAACTGAAGGAATTCAGGCAACAAATGCGGAGGAAGAGTTGCGGTTAAAGCGAGGAGTCGGACACGAAGGCGGGAGAGGACAAAAACGGAAGCAAAGGCGGGGCGGAAGCGGAGGTCGGTCCAGAACTTGTGCACCTCGTCGATGGCCACCCACCAGATCTTGTCCATAAGAGCACGGGTTCGAACAAAGGAGACAAAATCATCGAACGCAACATGCTCAATGGTGACCCAGATAACATCGGCGTCCGGATTGAATTTCCCACCAGGTCGCCACTCTGCCACAACAAGGCCGGCGGAGGTTGCACAACGAACAAAGTCCTGCTGCAAACCCGAGACGGGAATCACCCAAATGAGCTGTTTTCCGGGTGCCAGGGATCGGAGACAAGAAAGAGTGAGCCAAGTCTTACCGGAACCACACCGAAGTATCGCTAGTAGATTGCAAGGATTGGTAGCCAATTTCTCCATGAACAGTGCCTGTTCAACACAGACGAACTCCGCACTAGGGTCTCCAGTAAGAACTCTAAGCTGTGCACGGCGGCATGGCTGAACCACGACATTGGACACTTGCCGCAACTCATGCGAAGCATAAATGGGTTCAGGCGGCGGGAAGTAGATAGACTGCTGAGTTATAAATTCAGCACGAATGGAAGTGCCCATAGCAGAGAGGAGGTCCTGGCGGAAAGAGGCAAGGTACTGGAGAAATGCGTCGGGAGTGGTAGCAGGCCCAGCGGGAGGTACAATAGGTTCAGCAGCAGCGGAGAGGTGTCCGGGGCCTAGGCGGGGGCGGCAACGGCGGCAGCGCCGCCAACAGGCTTGATTGGGAGCGGTTCGCCGCGATCAACGCCGATCAGGATCTGCCACTCGCGGCATAAAAGCATGATGTGCTGGAGATGTGAAATGTCGACCCCAGACTGAATACCGATATCTTGATCATAATGCTTGCGGGCAACGGAGGAGCTGTGGCTGGCCATAGCATCCACAAAAGAGGCCGCATGATTGAGATCATTGCGAGTCACGAGCTGCTTGAGAATGAAAGCAACAAATTTACGCCAGGAAGCGACAGTCAGGCGAACGCCTAATGTTCTCTCGGTGATCCTCCCGAGTTCTGATGAGAGAGTCGATCCACGCAGGGTACCATGCAGGGTAGGCCATAAAGCCGTATGAAATAGTTCGGCGGAGGCGGGGGATACAAAAGCTTTTTGCGATGGATATCTGAACAGGGCGAAAGAACACAGCGGCCTGGAGAAAGATGCGCGCAAGAAGCGGAGGAGGACAGGCAGGGATGTGCCGGACATCAAGACGATGGTGGCTAGTCTTGTCCAGAATTGACACAAAGGTCGGGATCTGAAAGACTATCTGAAAGTTGCGGTAGGTGCTACGAGCCACCTGGCGTAACGAGAGACTGGCCAATTCCGAGGCACGGAAGAGGCAAGGAGAACCGATCTGAGCGGCTAAAGCCATCTTTAACGTAAGCTCATCGAGCGCTTGCATAATTTGGCGTGCCCGGGCTCCCGCCAACGAATCTGGCCATCCGGTAAAGGTACGAAATTATCCGGACAGTTATGGATCAGCCAGAGAATATATCGCCGGCTAACATCATCGGAGCTGCAAAGATGATTGTCGGGGAGGTCTAAGGCGCAAAACCCAATAGAAACATTAGAATGCGGATCGAGGAGGACGCGATCACGAAAGAAATCGGCAGAGAGGTCGGCGGGAATAGGTTTGCGGTAAAAGAGGCGATTGCAAATAATATCGGATATGTCCTCCAAAAGAGCATCGTAGGGGCCTGCGTATAACGTCGAGAGAAACTGATTTGCCACCCCAGTCGATCAAGGTATGGTCAGCATTGAGCCAGCGTCCAATGAATGGCGTAGTTTCAGTGTTGGCGATGACTCGGAGAAGGACGAAAGTCTGGAAAAGGCCAGACAAAGGGGAAGGGAAAGCACTAAGGTGGTACTTCTTGAAGTGCTCGTGGACTTCGGGAAAAGACAAAGTAGGATCTGCATCGAGGTGATTTTCAATCTCGAGAAGCAGCGTACCGCGCCCCCCATAGATAAAATGAGCAATACGCTGCGTGATGGTAGTGGCGGGACGAAGGCCGCCGTCATTGCGAAGACTGGCGAGGACGACGAAGACGAGGAGAGGAGAGAAAAATTTGCTGCGGCGGGGGCCTGTCGCCAGGCAGCAGACGAGAGACACCATGACTCGATGAATGGCAGACTCTAACTCGGTCATAGATGAGGGTGGAGGAACATCGAGATAGCTAGAGCTGACCGCCCCGTCATTCTCATCCTCAGCGTCAGATTCTGAATCACTGCCACCCCCATCGACATCGACCGAGGGCGTGGCAGCGGCAAGGAAAGGAGACGACAAAGGAGAAGAGCGCGATGCCAGTTGTCGTTTGTGGACGTCCAATAGATGACGGATGGCGAAATCTGATCTGGCGAAAGATGGTAGGAAAACGATGGGGAATAGCCCGCAGGTGGCTCTACTTGACGGCAGAGGTTGAAGATCAGAGCCCACCACGTACGTCCATACCTGTCGCAGCTGTCTAAGGTGATATGATGAAAAGAGTTGAGGGACTCGCGGCTATAGCGTTAGGGTGAGACGAGACAAAACGAGCAGCACTCTGCTTACTGCATGCCGAAGTCTGCTAAGTCGCGCAGGGTGCCAAAAGCGTGATGGTGTGACATGACCAACTGGAAACGCCGCATAGACGAAACAACTACAGGACCAAGAGAATGCTGCGCATCTGCCGCGGTGGAAAGTCGGGTAAGCTCTTGGGCTTGCTGAGGGGTAACATGATCTATGATAGTGTTCCACTGCTCCCTGACTATGAAGTTGCTCTTCTTGCGCTCATCGAGGGGTGCGGAAGGACCTGCATCGTTATAGTTGGGGATTCCCAAGTCCAAACGACCAACGGCACTAGACAGTTCAGCGTCAGAGTGGCTAGTGAGGAGTGGCAGCTCGACGAGGAACCACGGTCGGTGTTGACCAGGCAAGAACTGTTGGGCGTAGCCAACACGGCCAGGTGCAAAAGAGGCGCCTCGGGAGCAGGAGTGGACACGCAGGCTGGCTTTAGAGGAGAATGCATGGAGACATCGAGCGCACTCATAGAAATGCGCCGACGAGAGGGCCAGACCAAATGCAGCAGAGGGAAGAGGCGAGCCAGGGGGTGCAACAAAAGTGTGCAGCTCCGAGTGAGACACAAGGTGGAACTGAGAAACAAGATCGGGAACCATGGTTAGAGGAGGTGGTTCCGCAATACGAGGTAGGTGGCAACGAGTGATATGGTGATGGACTTGCTCGGGATCAAGCATGCTCTGACAATGTAGGCAGATGAAAATTTTGTGTGCTGTGTTGATGACCAGATCGTAGCGCAGCAAATCGTAACTCCCATGAGACGTGACGGTGCGTGAATCGGGGAAAAGTTTGTGGGAGGGGGCCGACAGAGGAGGGGGCGATGGAAGCGGCTGTGGCGGCGTCTGGGCGGGGGTACTAGGCGAAGCATCAGGAGATGACATGAGAACATCCGAACTGGTAAAGCGTCCAGGACACTGCCAGTCGCAGTGGTACTAAAGAGAGGGAAGCAGATTAGAAAAGAAAAAATACCAAAGTAAAGAGGAAGAACATGCCTGCAGGGTAACACCACGGTCTGTCCTGTAAGGGCACGCTGGACACTGAAAGGACCGATGATCTGTGTGTCGACGGACAGTGACAGGAACGTCTCTAAAAGTGACGACGGCGACTTCGACATGGCAGCGCTGATCATGCAAAGACAAAGGTTCATCGACTAGAGAACAGCAGACTGGACAACTACGCTGGAGAGAGGACATGCCCAATGGAGCGAAAGCACATGGAGAGAGACAGAGAGAGAAGTAAAATGTGACACAGTCAACTACACGAAGTCAGTCACCAGTGGAGGCAGCGGCAAAGGCGGCAGCGGCAAAGGCGGCAGCCTCCGATGCCGCCAACCAAATGGCATTCTCTATGATCACCGAACGTCGTAAATCCTCTATCAAGGGCTTGAGGCAAGGACGAAGGGCAAGAAACGAGGTCTTGTCGATCCACCACATAGTAATGAGATGAAGGTTGACGAGTCCCAGTTCATGATGAACGGGGCGGACTGCCCACAAACGAAAAGCCGACAACTGGACCGAGTCCGATTGCAAGACCCAAAGTGGAAGGAGACAGGAAGCAGCGAGCGAGTAACGCGGCCAATGAGCTGAGACTAAAGTGGAAGAGAGACAACCCAGCAAATCCGAGTTGGAGCAGGAGCCGTCGACATGGCATCGAGCCCAATGACGCTAAAAATAATAAGAATAGCCCGCAGTGGGATTACGGAACAAAAACACTTACCGGAAGACAACCACAACGAGGACACCAACCTGGATGCACTGGAAGCATTGAGGGGCCGAACGAGAGGCAAGCTTGGTCGGCGAGCGGCGACCGGGGGCAGAGCGCCGAGGCATGTTTGCCATCAAAGCCCAAAAGGACACAAAGGCGGCACAAATAACGAGTCTGGCGAAACAACGTCATAAAAACGCGAGGGTATACAGCCAGCGACGCAGGGTAGGACCTCGGTGGTGTGAGACTGACAGGAGACCAATAGGCCTGGCAAAGCAAAGGTGTGTAGAACTGCGAATGAACTGGGTAGACGAACCGTTGCGGACTTGAAGGAGAAGATAAGCGGTCGGAGGACAAGGCAGATGGGTCAATGCATTGCGGGCGAAGAGGAAGATGGGCAAAACCTAAAATCCGCCTTGTAGCTGGCGAGAAGTCCTACAAGAGACACGACTCACGCATCCAAGTCGGCATCGTAAATGCAAGCAAGAGGCAGGAATGAGGGTCACGCGAGATTGATTATAAAAAACACGAATGTTTATAAACTATGACGGCATTACAGAACTATAGGCGGCACGGTCGGCCTGCTTAGTGCGATTGAATAAGTCGACAACGAGCTCACGAAGAGAATCGGGAAGATTAACGACAGGGACACGAGTACTGAACCAATACATGGCAAGGACATGAAAGTTCATCAGGTTTCCGAGGTGATGGGGGACTGGTGTTTCGGCCCAACGACAGAACGCCCCAAAACCAGGGACAGGGTCATGGAGAACAGCGGAAGGGACTAGGCCAGTGGTGATCAGGTGAGGCTGCGGTTGAGGGTCCAACATGACTATGTAAAGCCAAGGTTTGAGGATACGGGAATTGGGACACTTTTTGCCGTAGGATCCAGAATGCCAGCCGTCTTTACGTCCCTGAAAAGATATTGAGAAAGGGGAAGGCGGCGAATAAGGACGTACATCGGCAGTAGCGATCCAGCACATGAAACACCAAGTGCCGCGGTCAGGAAGCTGAAGGTTAATGCCATTCTTGGAGAACTTGTTGTAAGTATTGTCGACTCGGGATTCCGCAAGTCCAGAGGGGCAGTCAGAAGTGGAATGGCCAGCGGTGACACCTCGGGTGAAACAGACAATGCACTTGTGGGGCGGCGGAGAAGAGATCGTCGAAAAAAACCTCGGCATACTCGCGACGATAAGCACTGGCGGCACCGCCACGCAGAGGAAGGTTCGAGGCGACACGAGCATAATCAGCGCTAAGAGAAAAGGGGTAAGGCAACAAAGAGGAACATGAGCGGACGATACCCTAGAACCTCGCCCGACGGTCCCTGAAGTACAGGCGTCAACAGGAAAAAAGAGAAAAAAGAAATGAAAACCAACTGGTGCAAGGATGGCGGTCCGACCGGAGGAGACGAACTACAAGAGGGTTAGGGGTGAGAACGAGTGGCAAGAGGCAGACGTACGAAGGGGGGAGAAACGACAGAGCTGGGAGGAGAAGGACGAAGTTCGTCGCTAACAAACGCGTGAGACGAACAAACAGGCAAAATGGAACAGCGGACGTTGAACAAGAGAGCAGGGGTTGATGGCAAGTAACGCAGCATTCTGAACGAGGGCGCTTCGGGAGAGGCATGGGACCAGTGGTACTGGCAAACCAAACGCGTCAGCAGCGGCACGGGGCGAGACGGTGGACACCAACTCTGTAGAAGGAGAACTGGAACGTTTCGACATGGTGGCAGAAAGAGAGGAAACGAGAGTAAAAGTGCGGACGATGACACGCTTATATACGAGAAGTCGAGATGCAATGACATCACTAGGGAATTCCCCAGCAACTGATGATGGTGACGGCAGCGGCAGCGGCAGCGGCAGCGGCGATGGTCACATGGGTGAATAATCAAAAGAGAAAAACATATATTTTGTCCTCCAAAGACAAAAAAAAAAAAAAAAATAATAACAAGGCATGCGACTGAAAGTTCAAAAATGCGCGTCAAGCTCACTAAACACAGATGCATGTCAGAAAGGGATAAAATACTAAAGAAGAGACACTGACAACTTTGCCTTAGTAACAGGAACACTGGACGAAGTGCGCGCCGCATTGGAATAGTCAGACACGCGTCGCTCGAAAAAATTCGTTTTGCCTTCCATAGAAATCATATCCATAAAGTCAAAGGGGTTGGGGACGCAGTAGACCTTTTCGTTGCCGAGGGCGACAAGGAGGCGGTCAGCGACAAATTCGACGTAGCGGCTCATCAACTTTTCGTTCATTCCCAAGAGTCGGTTGGCTAAGGCGTCGGCAAGAAAAGCTTTTTCGACATCTACAGCATCTGTGATGATAGTCTGGATGACGGAAGGAGGAGGCCGAGACTGCAAGTGCCCAAAAAGCAGACAAGCAAAGTCGGTGTGAAGGCCTTCATCTCGACTGATGAATTCATTGGAGGTGGCCAAACCCGGCATAAGACCACGTTTCTTGAGCCAGAAAATGGCAGCAAACGAGCTCGAAAAGAAAATGCCCTCGACGGCGGCAAAAGCGACAAGGCGCACGGCAAACGAAGAATGGGGGTCTTGGATCCAACGGAGGGCCCATTCAGCCTTACGCTGCACGCAGGGAATAGTTTCGATGGCACGGAAGAGGCGTACACGTTCCTGAGCATCTTGGATGTAGGTGTCGATAAGCAGCGCGTAAACTTCAGAATGTACATTTTCCATCATGGCCTGGAAAGCGTAAAAGCAACGGGCTTCTGGCAGCTGCACCTCGCGAGAAAACCGCTCGAGTAAGTTGTCGTTGACGATGGTGTCGGAAGCCGCGAAGAAGGCCAAAATGTGGGAGATGAAGTCGCTCGTCGCCAGTAAGTTTGTAGCGCCAATGCTCTAAGTCCCTGGAAAAGTCGAGCTCCTCGGCAATCCAGAAGGAACTCTGTGCTTTCTTGTAGAACGCCCATATCTGTGGGGTGTGATGAACAGCGGACATCGAGAAGGGCCACGACGCACATCAGGATACTTGATAGGGAAAAAAAAAAAGGCGGTCGGAGGACGCTCAACACGGGATCCAGCACAGGTGAACTGAAGCTCGACGGTGGAGCGGCAGCGGCCATGGAGGAAGCGGGCACAGATTGGCAGATGGCAAGCTAAGAGAGGGAATGTATGTAAGCAAGTATATATAATGTATATGGTCACACGAAATACATGGCAAGGTAAGCAACGGCAATAGACGACGGCTAAGATGATCACCAGAGAAGGACCCCGTGTTCTAACACTGCAACCGCTGGAGATCCTAGACGGACTAGGGCCCACACAAACAACCACACGAGACGGGTACGACGATGATGTGGGGTGTCCGAGATTCCTGGGGGAGCATGACGAATGCACTCGGCGGCAGCGACTCGGTCCGCCATTGCCCGGAGTAATCCAACGGAAAAAACGGCCGAAAAAGTTGGGAAACATCCGGTGGTGTCAACGTGGTACTTGAGCAGGGCAGAAAAGTTTTCTTCAGTGGGAAAATAGAAGGGGAAGGCAACATCATAATAGTGACGATGAAGGAAAGACACTAGTGACATGTGTTGACGTTGCTCGTGGACTGAGGGCGCAGGGAATATGTTGTCGACTAGGAGTACCCGGCCTTCGAATGCTTCGATAATATGCCCGATGATGACGACGACAGTCTGGCCTGCAACGGGCTGAAAAGTGGCATCGGGAGTTCCGGGACGGTATAAACAATCAACAACGGCAGTGCCGTCTGTCACTGAAAAGTACTCATGAAGTAGGGGCTAAAAAGAAAAAGAGACGAGAGATGGCGAACCTGAGTAGCGGATGAGGCTGCTGCGGGGGATGGCGGCGTTGACGCAACCAACGATCCTAACTGTTCGACAAGGTACCCTGCCTACCCAATGGAAGAGAGGAGGCTGAGCTACGGCCGGAGTGAACTCGGATGCGAAGGCGGTAGCCGACAGACGCACGATTCTTACGAGCCCGGAAAATGTCGCACACAAACAATGGGGCCACGGACTCTGGCAGTCGTGTCCATTCAAAAAGCGATGGTGGAGGAAAGAAAGGCATAGAAGATCACATGCTACCTATGCTAACATTCATTTAAATAGGCCGGGGCAGAGTAATGAGGCGAAGACATGCCGACAGAAGCAGCGGCAGCAGGATCGGCGGCGGCGGCAGCGGCATCGGCGGCATCGGGGCGGCAGCGGAAGCGGCAATAGCTGAAGGCAAAAGGACAAGTAAAAAATCGTCACTCTCTGGGTCCTGGGGTTGGTGTGCGAGAGTATCTAGCTGGACTAGCTTGCGAACGGCCCAGACGAACAAGCGGCGAACCCTGGCCTCCTGGGCTAGAGGAGGGCCAAACGAAGAAGTGCGGCGCGCCCACTCAGCTGCAGCAACGCGGTCGGCCATCGCACTGAGTCTACCAACAGCGCGGACGCGTCCAAGAGTAGGGGTAAGATCGGAGGCGGCAATGTAGGAGCAAAGGAGAGCGAGGAAATTGTCGGGGGTCGGCAAACTAAAAGGCGAAGATAGGTGGTAATAGTACTTTGTTAAGTGAATTGCATGGATCAAATGGGTGGGCTCTTCATTAGGAGAAGAGCAACGGGCTAGGAGGTGTGAGAAGGGCAAGAATGACCGGTAAAGGAAAGGCAGACTGAGGGAGTGAACTCGAAGAGTAACACCACGAGGGCCTGTGAGAATCCGACCGACAACTACGGCTTGGTTGCCTACGGACACAAGAGCGGGGAAGGGAACGGGGTCAGAGTCGGGGCGATGAACCGACTCGACAACGCCAGTGCCGTCATCGACTGAGGGGAAGGATAAGGCGTAGTGGCGGGGAGTAAAAAGTAGAACGGGCCATAATAAATCACTCCATATTCACGTTCCTCTACGCCGACTATCAAACCGGCGATGCGAGCGGTACGGCAAGGTACACGCCCAATCCAATGGTAGAACGGAGGGTCCTCTAGAGGCCTGGCGTAAGTCGGAGAAGACGCCCAAAGCGCGTGACGCACCATTGCGGCGCGCACGGAGAAGATCATAAGCGAGCACGGGTGCCACCGACTCAATGCGCTTGGTCCAAGATGTCCAGAGGGATGAAGTAGAGGACATGGCAAAGACATCTGAGGTGTGACTGAGTGACCTGCCATTGTGGGTGTGGGCGGCGGCTGCGCCGCCGCCAACGAGGCCCCGAGGCGAGGGCGGCTGCCGCCTACACGTGACTTTGACAGGTCACGGGGTACCGAACATGTTCGGTACCACGTGAGTTTGACAGATCACGGGGTACCGAACATGTTCGGTCGCACGTGCCTTTGACAGGTCACGGGGTACCGAACATGTTCGGTACCCTGTGACTTTGACAGCTTGGTAATCCACTGCCCCCCTTGGATTAAGCCCCCCTCCCGGGAGCGGAATAATCCTAGGAATAGATTATCTCTGTGCCAACTTGGCTGCAGGCCTGTTACAAGCATTCAGATGACCTGGTAGGTTACTTTCAACTGTATGGTATATGGGCCCTGGAAAGTACAAATTGGTCTAAATATATAAATGGTAATGCACACTGAAATTGGCAAAGAGATATTATAGCAAATTGTGCTAACCAGGCAAATGTGGCTACTGCCATGGCAGAGTTACCTAACTGCATGGAATACGTGCTTTAGTCATGTCTGGTGATTTGCCACCGTCTCCTGAATAAGTACTAGTGTATTAAATATCAATGAGCAATGTGCAATAAAGTGTTGCATTATAAATTCACTAAAACACTAGGGATTACCCCGGGCTCTGTCAGCAATGTCACATGTGACCCTCTCATGATCATATCTGAGGTGTCTTCCCCAAAAAGGAAACAGAAACTAAGCACTTAATATACCAAAATAATGTCTCCAAATATAATAGAGCAAGACCCACAAGAGCAAATGAGGTGACACGGGATGTGACGGATGTTGGTGGAAGGGTCGGAATATTCATTTCAGACATCCTGAGGCAATTTGGATGATTTCTAATGCTTGGTCATAAGACCGGTTAGCATTATTAAAATGTGGTTATGAATGCTTATACTAGGGCAACAGAGCGCCATATGATCGAATGAGAAATTCTGTAAACAAACGGAACATATCTGAGCCCTTCTACCCAAAAGTGAAT
This sequence comes from Mycena indigotica, assembly GCF_014461135.1. Classification (NCBI taxonomy): domain Eukaryota; kingdom Fungi; phylum Basidiomycota; class Agaricomycetes; order Agaricales; family Mycenaceae; genus Mycena; species Mycena indigotica. Next base: position 172,686 of record NW_023503010.1, read on the forward strand.
GCTTGACTGTGCAGAATAAATTCAGGAAATATAATAGAGCAGTTTCACTATAGTATTGAGCAGCAGCAGGGTTACGGTGCCACAACAGAGAGCAATGTGACCATACAAAAAATGGAGGATGTTCAGGGATGGTATCTGAGCTCTGTTACTCAGAAAGGAAAGAAAAGTGCAGGCTTGTCCCTTGCAGAATAAATTGGAGAAATATAATACAACAGGCTTGGTAGCAATAACCCAGGTGACAGGTGCGGTGACATATACAGATGGGAAAGCTGTAATATAATGTAGAATTGTTCTGACAAGTCCGGGGGATATAGTGAGTGCCTCTAGTCTCACAGTAATTATTTTATCAAGTTCACAATATTTTTATTGCTTTTAAGGACCCCAGCTGGACAAATGTAAAAATGTTGGATATTTGAATGTGGTATCCAAGGTCTCCTACCCAGAAAGGAAAGGAAGGTGCTGTACAATATAGCATGAGATGTTATAGTAGATGTGTATTATACCAATGTGAATGTATTAAATACCAACAACAACCTTCTATTTCCCCACAACACACTGACGTATGAACCGAACCCTAACTCAAACCCTAACAAGGCCCTCCATGCGAGGCAACTAACCGAACCTAACCAACACAACAAACCAAACTCTAACCGAACCCTAACAAGGCCGCTCCGGTAGGAGGCAGCTAACCGAACCCTAACAAATATTACTAACTATTTCAGCCCACCACAAAAACACACCCCACCACCACAACACCACACCCCCCCCACCACCACAACACCACCACACCACACCACAACACACTGTCTGTCAAAGCCTTCACTATATTAGGCAGCTTGATAAACAGCAGCAGTAGTTATTTACACATAAATGGTTCAAGGAAAAACACTAAATTATAGCAAATTCAAGAGAACTGAGACCCAAGAGAACCCTACTTGGAATAATACCATAATATACAAACCAACTACTAGTACCATATTTATCAGCCATCTCAATATCATAAACTAAAACAGCAGTCAAGCATTAATCAGTCCATTTAAATCAAATGTAAGGATAGATGGTTACCTCATATTTGACAATAAGAATAATAATAATTAGTGGAAGAGAATGCCCACTATATTGATGTCATGGGCATGGACAACCATGATCATAGTGGCACTGTCCTGTTTTCAAATGTATACACAGCGCAGTTGAGTACAACCTTAGAATAGCCCTGCCTCTTTGAAATTACAGTTCTACCATTAACTAGCCTTGGTGAAGTCCATAGATTTCTTTGCAGAGGAACTGCTAATCATCCTCTGGAAGTGGTACAATGACAAATGTGGCCTTGACATTGATCTGCTAAAGAACCATGCAATCTGCAGTACCCAGAATGGAATGCTTCAAGGCAAGTAATCTGACATAAAGGAATTGCAGAGGAGAGACAAAAGTGGTGGCGGTGTGTGCATATAATGACAAAGACGAGTAAGTGGCAAGCTGTTAAGTGCCGTGCAGGAACCGAAAGGAAGTAACGGAAAGTCCGAAGCAAAACCGAGTGGCTATCACAACACTATATCGGAGTGAGCGACTACACGTCTTGCAGGCCGAAAGTAAGTTTGAACAAATATGTAAACTCCTGCGGGTACGTTCGGAGAAGCCGAAGGCGATAAGGCTAAGAACGCAGAGGGAGTCGGATGAGAGCGGAGAGCGAGGCAAGAAACGTTAATAACAAAACTGAAGTACAGGATCGTCAAGTCCAGTATTTATACTAAGTGGTAGGCATAAGGCATATGACCTCGCAGGGAGATCCGATGTGGTCCGCAGGATCTCCCTGCGGGTTAAGTACAAAGGCATAGTAAGAGAGGGGAACGAGAAGACATACATGAGGCAAAGGAAACAAGGTGAACGCCTAACGGATATAAGTAAACAAACCAAAGTCCAAATGGGTAAAGATCCGAGTTGATGGGCGGAGGGTCCGAACAGGTCCGAGGGAGTCTGCGTGCAGATTAACTGTTTGAAGGGAAACGCTCAGATACCTTCACTGCGTAAAAACCCTGTTGCGCTCCAAGGATAACCCTCGGAGCGTCCAAAGATGCACGGGATATAACACAAGCCGTAGTCATAGACGTCAATGCAAGGATTGAGGTAATGGGAAAATGTAGTATTGCACCCAGCAAGATGTGGTGAGAAGATAGGGGAACTGGAGGGAAAACGGTGAGGCTGTGGAACAGCTTAAGGTCCATTTATATGTCTGAGTCTGTTGCTTGAATCTGCAGATCAAAGCAGATATAGGCCTATAATATACATGATACTACAGGCTGAAATTGGAAATTAAAGTAAATAATGCATAGACAATGAAGAGCAAAAAAATATACCACCAATGTGTCAAGTCAAAGCTGATATAAATGATAATTGCTGGCAAAACACATACTAGAGTTCATTATTCTTGAGTGCCATTTAGGTACTCACACTGGCTGCTACCTAATGAGTCTATCTCAAGCCAAAAATAAATATGTTGACCTGTAGTATACTAGTGGTAGAGCAGTTAATCGTTATCTAGTCTTTTCCTGTATATATTTGTCAGCCTGATTATAAGCAGAACGACTGGATGCTATAAGAGAAAAAAAGTACTGATAATTCACTTGATAGGAATAGATTATCTCTGTGCCAACTTGGCTGCAGGCCTGTTACAAGCATTCAGATGACCTGGTAGGTTACTTTCAACTGTATGGTATATGGGCCCTGGAAAGTACAAATTGGTCTAAATATATAAATGGTAATGCACACTGAAATTGGCAAAGAGATATTATAGCAAATTGTGCTAACCAGGCAAATGTGGCTACTGCCATGGCAGAGTTACCTAACTGCATGGAATACGTGCTTCAGTCATGTCTGGTGATTTGCCACCGTCTCCTGAATAAGTACTAGTGTATTAAATATCAATGAGCAATGTGCAATAAAGTGTTGCATTATAAATTCACTAAAACACTAGGGATTACCCCGGGCTCTGTCAGCAATGTCACATGTGACCCTCTCATGATCATATCTGAGGTGTCTTCCCAAAAAGGAAACAGAAACTAAGCACTTAATATACCAAAATAATGTCTCCAAATATAATAGAGCAAGACCCACAAGAGCAAATGAGGTGACACGGGATGTGACGGATGTTGGTGGAAGGGTCGGAATATTCATTTCAGACATCCTGAGACAATTTGGATGATTTCTAATGCTTGGTCATAAGACCGGTTAGCATTATTAAAATGTGGTTATGAATGCTTATACTAGGGCAACAGAGCGCCATATGATCGAATGAGAAATTCTGTAAACAAACGGAACATATCTGAGCCCTTCTACCCAAAAGTGAATGCTTGACTGTGCAGAATAAATTCAGGAAATATAATAGAGCAGTTTCACTATAGTATTGAGCAGCAGCAGGGTTACGGTGCCACAACAGAGAGCAATGTGACCATACAAAAAATGGAGGATGTTCAGGGATGGTATCTGAGCTCTGTTACTCAGAAAGGAAAGAAAAGTGCAGGCTTGTCCCTTGCAGAATAAATTGGAGAAATTTAATATAGCAACCTCAGTAGTGGCAAGACTGGTGACAGGTGATGTGACAGATATAGGTGGAATTGTCGGGGAATATTTATTTCAGACATTCCGAGAAATTTTGGATCAATTCGGACACCCAGTGAATAGACTGGTTAGCATTTACTAGAAAGTACTAAGATATAGTTATCAATGCTTACACTGGGGCAATGAAGTGCCATATGGTCAAATAAAAGTTGAAATTGTAAACCAAATGACCATATCTGAGTTCTCCTACCCCAAAAGGAAAGGACAGTGTGTGTGCTTAACCTTGCAGAATTAAATGAGAGAAATATAATAGAGCAGCAGTGAGTAGGAGCAAGAGACAGGACTGGCAATATAACATATGTAGAGGGGATTGTTGGGAGATGTGCTATAAGCATACTGATAATCTCGTGTCACACTATGTTGTACAATTGTCACGAGTATCGTCTTCTCACTATAACATATGGCAGAAGGCATACAGTGCCACAACAAAGGGCAATGTGACCATACAAAAAATGGAGGATGTTCAGTGATTGTATCTGAGCTCTTTTACCCAAAAGGGAAAGAAAAGTGCAGGCTCAACCCTTGCAGAATAAATTGGAGAAATATAATACAACAGGCTTGGTAGCAATAACCCAGGTGACAGGTGCGGTGACATATACAGGTGGGAAAGCTGTAATATAATGTAGAATTGTTCTGACAAGTCCGGGGGATATAGTGAGTGCCTCTAGTCTCACAGGAATTATTTTATCAAGTTCACAATATTTTTTATTGCTGTTAAGCAGAACAGGTGGCCAAATGTAAAAATGTTACATATTCAAATATACATATGATACAACCATCCTGATGAATATCGTCAAATACCACCCAGAGATACCCACATCAACTTTGATGTAAACGCTGGGGAAATCCTTAGTTAAGGTGACTACACTCTGAAATATTGACTTCCATGAGTCCAGAACATTTGAATGAAAATCCTCTCTAAAATGGTGCAAGGTACATGTCCAAGTACACTTCATCACTCAAATTTACAATCAAGTAATGACAAACAAGTGAACAGAAGGTCTACTACATAATGGAAGTGCACACTAGGTAGAGTGGTAAGCGCAGTCAGCTGGCAGTTATGCCCACCCTAAACGCCGCAGTTTTGTGCACAATGTAGCACGCAGCCGCCTGCCAGAATCGTGGAGACACCCAACGCAAGCCCCAAGACCAGATATAGCAGCACACAGCACAGGACTGGACTCGGGAGATGACTGCCAATGTTTCCTTTGGGGAATACAGTGAGCGAGAGGGCATGCCGATGAGCAGAAAGGGATGGCCCACCGGCGTCTGTTCGATCGTGGAGACGTCCTGTACAAACCCCAGGACCAACTGAGAGGGAACGGTGTGTGCGTTTGCGCTGTAAATTGGACCGTCTGAGGAGACACCGTGTTCGCGCTGGACGCCGCAGTTTCATGCCGAATGGTGGGGAACTGAGCGCGCATCGGCTGACACCGTGAATGAGCAGGGGGCGCATATGAGCTGGAAGGAAAGGCACTGGCGGCGCCAGCCTCTTCTGGATAGTGGAAACACCCTGCACGAACCCCAGGACCGGATATGGAGGCAAACGGCGCCGAATTGAGCCCAGGAGACCAGTGCCGACGTGGGGGGGTAGGTGAAGCGGCAGCCAGGCGGCAAGAGAGAACGTTGAGGTCGTTCTGGCTCCAAATTTGACAGTTTGGCACAGCCCCCGACCGCGCTGAATGCCGCAATTTGGCGCCAAACTGTCCAGAACTGAGCCCGTGCTGGCCGACACAGCAAGGAGGAAGGGTGCACCGATGAGCAGGAAGGGGCGGCGCTGGCGGCGCCGGCGCCTGTTAGATCGAGCGGGCATGCCATACGAGCCTCGAGACCGAGTTTGGGGTCGAACGCCGCAGAGCTGGGCCCAGGAGACGAGTGCCGACGTTTGGGCTGGGTGAGGGCGGCGATGTGCCGCCGAGAGGCAACGGCCGGGCCGTTCGTGCCGCAAATTTAGGCGGTTGAGCGGGTAGCCCATTCGTGCTTAAAGCCGTGATTTGGCGCAGAACGGCCCAGAACTGAGCGCGTGCCGGACGACACAGTGAGCGGGAAGGGCGCGCCGATGAGCGGGAAGGGGTGGCGCTGACGGCGCCGGCGTCTGGCGGACGGTGGGGGCGTGCCATGAGAGCCCCAGGACCGAGTTTGGGGTCGAGCGTCGCGGAACTGGGGCCGGGAGACAAGTGCCGACGTTTTGGCTAGGTGTGGGCGGCAATGTGGCGGCGTGAGACAACGGCGCGGCGGTTTGTGCCGCCGACTTGAACAGTTGGACGGGCACCTCGTTTGTGCTGAACTCCGCAATTTGGTGGGAAACGGCCGCGAATTGAGCGCGGGGTGACCCAGGGAAGTTGGGGCCACCCGAATTTGGGAAGTCGCGCCGCGCGGGAACGCGTCCGTCGTTCCGCGCCGTTTTTGTAGTATCAGGAGCGCTGTGGGGGACAGGTAGGTGCTCGAGGTTTCGTTGGATTCGGGCCAGAAACGCGTCCGGGGTGGTCGAGACGAATTTCGGCCCACCCCAGGTAATGTGGCGGCTGCCATGCAAGAACGCGGCGTTCGTTTGCGCCGCCGGTCGTCATTACGCGAGGGGAGGTGTAGCCTGGGAGGTGTTCAAGAGATGGGGACGATTGGTGGAGAATTGGAGGAGGGAGAGAGGAAACACTGTTGGGTGAGCTGGCATAAAGTGGCCGGTTTTGACTACTCACCTTGGCTCCTCAGCCCTCTCCTACACCTTGGATACTCCCCGTACACCCCTCCATCTCTTCCCGGCCCTTCCACGCAGTTGCAAGCACCACTGTTGGGGTGGTGGTGGTGGTTGAGCAGATAGACAGGTAGCGTGAGAGAGACAGAGCGGCAGTGGCGGCAGTGGCGGCAGCGGCAGTGGCAGGCTGTCACAGGTGACGATTTGCCGCCGTTGATGTTTCTGGGGCCCTGAGTGGACTATTGGGGTGTTGTGTGGCGGATAGGCTGTGGTAGGATTACTAATAGTCGTACAGAGCAGTAAAGAAAATGTGTGCACTGGCAACAAAGGCGCTATGTGGTTCTGATCGCCGCCTACACGTGACTTTGACAGGTCACGGGGTACCGCACATGTTCGGTACCACGTGAGTTTGACAGATCACGGGGTACCGAACATGTTCGGTCGCACGTGCCTTTGACTGGTCACGGGGTACCGAACATGTTCGGTACCCTGTGACTTTGACAGCTTGGTAATCCACTGCCCCCCTTGGATTAAGCCCCCCCTCCCGGGAGCGGAATAATCCTAGGGTCCGAACAGGTCCGAGGGAGTCTGCGTGCAGATTAACTGTTTGAAGGGAAACGCTCAGATACCTTCACTGCGTAAAAACCCTGTTGCGCTCCAAGGATAACCCTCGGAGCGTCCAAAGATGCACGGGATATAACACAAGCCGTAGTCATAGACGTCAATGCAAGGATTGAGGTAATGGGAAAATGTAGTATTGCACCCAGCAAGATGTGGTGAGAAGATAGGGGAACTGGATGGAAAACGGTGAGGCTGTGGAACAGCTTAAGGTCCATTTATATGTCTGAGTCTGTTGCTTGAATCTGCAGATCAAAGCAGATATAGGCCTATAATATACATGATACTACAGGCTGAAATTGGAAATTAAAGTAAATAATGCATAGACAATGAAGAGCAAAAAATATACCACCAATGTGTCAAGTCAAAGCTGATATAAATGATAATTGCTGGCAAAACACATACTAGAGTTCATTATTCTTGAGTGCCATTTAGGTACTCACACTGGCTGCTACCTAATGAGTCTATCTCAAGCCAAAAATAAATATGTTGACCTGTAGTATACTAGTGGTAGAGCAGTTAATCGTTATCTAGTCTTTTCCTGTATATATTTGTCAGCCTGATTATAAGCAGAACGACTGGATGCTATAAGAGAGAGAGAAAAAAAATACTGATAATTCACTTGATAGGAATAGATTATCTCTGTGCCAACTTGGCTGCAGGCCTGTTACAAGCATTCAGATGACCTGGTAGGTTACTTTCAACTGTATGGTATATGGGCCCTGGAAAGTACAAATTGGTCTAAATATATAAATGGTAATGCACACTGAAATTGGCAAAGAGATATTATAGCAAATTGTGCTAACCAGGCAAATGTGGCTACTGCCATGGCAGAGTTACCTAACTGCATGGAATACGTGCTTTAGTCATGTCTGGTGATTTGCCACCGTCTCCTGAATAAGTACTAGTGTATTAAATATCAATGAGCAATGTGCAATAAAGTGTTGCATTATAAATTCACTAAAACACTAGGGATTACCCGGGCTCTGTCAGCAATGTCACATGTGACCCTCTCATGATCATATCTGAGGTGTCTTCCCCAAAAAGGAAACAGAAACTAAGCACTCAATATACCAAAATAATGTCTCCAAATATAATAGAGCAAGACCCACAAGAGCAAATGAGGTGACACGGGATGTGACGGATGTTGATGGAAGGGTCGGAATATTCATTTCAGACATCCTGAGACAATTTGGATGATTTCTAATGCTTGGTCATAAGACCGGTTAGCATTATTAAAATGTGGTTATGACTGCTTATACTAGGGCAACAGAGCGCCATATGATCGAATGAGAAATTCTGTAAACAAACGGAACATATCTGAGCCCTTCTACCCAAAAGTGAATGCTTGACTGTGCAGAATAAATTCAGGAAATATAATAGAGCAGTTTCACTATAGTATTGAGCAGCAGCAGGGTTACGGTGCCACAACAGAGAGCAATGTGACCATACAAAAAATGGAGGATGTTCAGGGATGGTATCTGAGCTCTGTTACTCAGAAAGGAAAGAAAAGTGCAGGCTTGTCCCTTGCAGAATAAATTGGAGAAATTTAATATAGCAACCTCAGTAGTGGCAAGACTGGTGACAGGTGATGTGACAGATATAGGTGGAATTGTCGGAATATTTATTTCAGACATTCCGAGAAATTTTGGATCAATTCGGACACCCAGTGAATAGACTGGTTAGCATTTACTAGAAAGTACTAAGATATAGTTATCAATGCTTACACTGGGGCAATGAAGTGCCATATGGTCAAATAAAAGTTGAAATTGTAAACCAAATGACCATATCTGAGTTCTCCTACCCCAAAAGGAAAGGACAGTGTGTGTGCTTAACCTTGCAGAATTAAATGAGAGAAATATAATAGAGCAGCAGTGAGTAGGAGCAAGAGACAGGACTGGCAATATAATATATGTAGAGGGGATTGTTGGGAGATGTGCTATAAGCATACTGATAATCTCGTGTCACACTATGTTGTACAATTGTCACGAGTATCGTCTTCTCACTATAACATATGGCAGAAGGCATACAGTGCCACAACAAAGGGCAATGTGACCATACAAAAAATGGAGGATGTTCAGTGATTGTATCTGAGCTCTTTTACCCAAAAGGGAAAGAAAAGTGCAGGCTCAACCCTTGCAGAATAAATTGGAGAAATATAATACAACAGGCTTGGTAGCAATAACCCAGGTGACAGGTGCGGTGACATATACAGGTGGGAAAGCTGTAATATAATGTAGAATTGTTCTGACAAGTCCGGGGGATATAGTGAGTGCCTCTAGTCTCACAGGAATTATTTTATCAAGTTCACAATATTTTTATTGCTGTTAAGCAGAACAGGTGGCCAAATGTAAAAATGTTACATATTCAAATATACATATGATACAACCATCCTGATGAATATGCGTCAAATACCACCCAGAGATACCCACATCAACTTTGATGTAAACGCTGGGGAAATCCTTAGTTAAGGTGACTACACTCTGAAATATTGACTTCCATGAGTCCAGAACATTTGAATGAAAATCCTCTCTAAAATGGTGCAAGGTACATGTCCAAGTACACTTCATCACTCAAATTTACAATCAAGTAATGACAAACAAGTGAACAGAAGGTCTACTACATAATGGAAGTGCACACTAGGTAGAGTGGTAAGCGCAGTCAGCTGGCAGTTATGCCCACCCTAAACGCCGCAGTTTTGTGCACAATGTAGCACGCAGCCGCCTGCCAGAATCGTGGAGACACCCAACGCAAGCCCCAAGACCAGATATAGCAGCACACAGCACAGGACTGGACTCGGGAGATGACTGCCAATGTTTCCTTTGGGGAATACAGTGAGCGAGAGGGCATGCCGATGAGCAGAAAGGGATGGCCCACCGGCGTCTGTTCGATCGTGGAGACGTCCTGTACAAACCCCAGGACCAACTGAGAGGGAACGGTGTGTGCGTTTGCGCTGTAAATTGGACCATCTGAGGAGACACCGTGTTCGCCGCTGGACGCCGCAGTTTCATGCCGAACGGTGGGGAACTGAGCGCGCATCGGCCGACACCGTGAATGGGCAGGGGGCGCATATGAGCTGGAAGGAAAGGCACTGGCGGCACCAGCCTCTTCTGGATAGTGGAAACACCCTGCACGAACCCCAGGACCGGATATGGAGGCAAACGGCGCCGAATTGAGCCCAGGAGACCAGTGCCGACGTGGGGGTAGGTGAAGCGGCAGCCAGGCGGCAAGAGAGAACGTTGAGGTCGTTCTGGCTCCAAATTTGACAGTTTGGCACAGCCCCCCGACCGCGCTGAATGCCGCAATTTGGCGCCAAACTGTCCAGAACTGAGCCCGTGCTGGCCGACACAGCAAGGAGGAAGGGTGCACCGATGAGCAGGAAGGGGCGGCGCTGGCGGCGCCGGCGCCTGTTAGATCGAGCGGGCATGCCATACGAGCCTCGAGACCGAGTTTGGGGTCGAACGCCGCAGAGCTGGGCCCAGGAGACGAGTGCCGACGTTTGGGCTGGGTGAGGGCGGCGATGTGCCGCCGAGAGGCAACGGCCGGGCCGTTCGTGCCGCAAATTTAGGCGGTTGAGCGGGTAGCCCATTCGTGCTTAAAGCCGTGATTTGGCGCAGAACGGCCCAGAACTGAGCGCGTGCCGGCCGACACAGTGAGCGGGAAGGGCGCGCCGATGAGCGGGAAGGGGTGGCGCTGACGGCGCCGGCGTCTGGCGGACGGTGGGGGCGTGCCATGAGAGCCCCAGGACCGAGTTTGGGGTCGAACGTCACGGAACTGGGGCCGGGAGACAAGTGCCGACGCTTTGGCTAGGTGTGGGCGGCAATGTGGCGGCGTGAGACAACGGCGCGGCGGTTTGTGCCGCCGACTTGAACAGTTGGACGGGCACCTCGTTTGTGCTGAACTCCGCAATTTGGTGGGAAACGGCCGCGAATTGAGCGCGGGGTGACCCAGGGAAGTTGGGGCCACCCGAATTTGGGAAGTCGCGCCGCGCGGGAACGCGGCCGTCGTTCCGCGCCGTTTTTGTAGTATCAGGAGCGCTGTGGGGGACAGGTAGGTGCTCGAGGTTTCGTTGGATTCGGGCCAGAAACGCGTCCGGGGTGGTCGAGACGAATTTCGGCCCACCCCAGGTAATGTGGCGGCTGCCATGCAAGAACGCGGCGTTCGTTTGCGCCGCCGGTCGGTATTACGCGAGGGGAGGTGTATCCTGGGAGGTGTTCAAGAGATGGGGACGATTGGTAGAGAATTGGAGGAGGGAGAGAGGAAACACTGTTGGGTGAGCTGGCATAAAGTGGCCGGTTTTGACTACTCACCTTGGCTCCTCAGCCCTCTCCTACACCTTGGATACTCCCCATACACCCCTCCATCTCTTCCCGGCCCTTCCACGCAGTTGCAAGCACCACTGTTGGGGTGGTGGTGGTGGTTGAGCAGATAGACAGGTAGCGTGAGAGAGACAGAGCGGCAGTGGCGGCAGTGGCGGCATCGGCAGTGGCAGGCTGTCACAGGTGACGATTTGCCGCCGTTGATGTTTCTGGGGCCCTGAGTGGACTATTGGGGTGTTGTGTGGCGGATAGGCTGTGGTAGGATTACTAATAGTCGTACAGAGCAGTAAAGAAAATGTGTGCACTGGCAACAAAGGCGCTATGTGGTTCTGATCGCCGCCTACACGTGACTTTGACAGGTCACGGGGTACCGAACATGTTCGGTCGCACGTGAGTTTGACAGATCACGGGGTACCGAACATGTTCGGTCGCACGTGCCTTTGACTGGTCACGGGGTACCGAACATGTTCGGTACCCTGTGACTTTGACAGCTTGGTAATCCACTGCCCCCCTTGGATTAAGCCCCCCTCCCCGGGAGCGGAATAATCCTAGGGCATCTACGAATTTAGTATATATATTGACTTACCACCAATTAACCCACATCTATTTCCACCCACAACAATCTGACGTATAAACCGAAACCCTAACCTAAACCCTAACCCTAACCCTAACTCCGCGGCGAGGCAGCTAACCGAACCTAACCAACACAACAAAACAAACCCTAACCGAACCCTAACAAGACCGCTCCGCGGCGAGGCAACTAACCTAACTGAACCCTAACAAGGCCGCTCCGCGGCAAGACAACTAACCTAACCAAACCCTAACAAGGCCGCTCCGCGGCAAGACAACCAACCTAACCTAACCCTAACAGCCCTCCCTCATTATAAACCACACACACACACCCACCACAACACACACACCACACCCCCCCCACCCCCTTTTCTCCACCACAACACCCCACCTACTAGCCATAACACTCCCCACCCACTCTGCACCTCAATAACACTGATCCTGTAGCTTAAAAAACGGGGCTTTGGTAGTTAATAGCTGCATAATAAAATACCTTGTTAAGTGCTGTGCAGAACCGAAGGGAAGTAATGGAAAGTCCAAAGCAAAACCCAGTGGCTATCACAACACTACATCGGAGTGAGCGACTACACGTCTTGCAGGCCGAAAGCAAGTCTGAACAAATATGTAAACTCCAACGGATACGTTCGGAGAAGCCGAGGGTGAAAAGGCTTAGAACACGGAGGGAGTCGGATAAGAGCGGGGAGCGAGGCAAGAAACGTTAATAACAAAACTGAAGTACAGGATCGTAGAGTACAGTATTTATACTAAGTGGTAGGCATAAGGCATATGGCCTCGCAGGGAGATCTGATGTGGTCCGCAGGATCTTTCCTGCGGGTTGAGTACAAACACATAGTAAGTAAGGGGAACGGGAATGCATACACGAGGCAAAGGAAACAAGGCGAACGCCTAACGGATATAAGTAAACAAACCAAAGTCCAAATGGGTAAAGATCCAAGTTGATGGGCAGAGAGTCCGAACAGGTCTGAGAGAGCCTGTGTGCAGATTAACTGTTTGAAGGGAAACGCTCAGATGCCTTCATAGCATAAAAACCCTGTTGCACTCCAACGATAACACTAACACACCTACTAGACATTTCTACTACAGACATCCTTGAAGTGAACCTCCTGAGAAACTAGTATACTAAATGTCAATGAAAACACCTAGCTCTCATGGCTCAACACAACAAATCTAGATATAGCACAAGATCCATTGTCAGTTGTCGAATGTGTAACGCTAGTCTTTCACGATATCTAAAAAAAAAAAAAAAAAAAAAAAAAAAAAAAAAAAACAATTTGAAATTGCCAATTATACAAATGCTAACCCTAAAAAAAGAAACAAATTTCTAAAATAAAAATAATAAAACAAATGTCTAATAGATTCCACTGCAGCACTATCATACCAGTCGCTAGACCACAGCCTAGAGCTTGGGTCATTCAACAATCATCCTTAATGTAGCTTTCCTGCTAACCCCTAACAAAATTAGAACTACTAATTAGAGGATATACCTCTTTTGCCCATGTCTACGCTCAGCCCAAATAAGTAAATAACCTTTTATACAAAGTGAAACAAAAATCAACTAAAATAATCAGGACCTCTGCCCATCTGATAGCTGCAAAGCATAATAAACACCTATTATATTCACCTGTATTGTATCTAGTGTACTCGCTGAAACCCGAACACCAAGTCTGCAGTGAGACAATAACCGAAACTCTCATATAGCTTACCCTAACTCCACTGTGCAACAAACACGGACAGAATAATACTGCAACTACTATCCTAGTGTCATAACTGTCTAACCCTAGGCCCAAGCAAAAGATCATCTCAAGAATAATTCCTGACAATATATATATGCCCCAGTTCATTTTTTTTTGTTTATTCATAGCCGTAATGCTCGTACTTGCACTCACTGGTACAGATATTCATAATCAATATCTTAACCTCTAGTATGCTGTTAGTAGCTCAGTGAACTACATAATAGACAGCTCTCCAAAGCTCTAAATGAATAATAGAGATTTTTCTCAAGCTACCTGAATAATTGGCCGCCCTGGACAAGTGTCATGTAGAGATGGCCAAAAAACGAGCGTTCAATGTCTAAGGAAAATACCAAAAAAATATAGGTGTATGTATTATACATATAACAAAGCAGAGAAACTAGAAGAAAAATTACATCAACTTATGCTAACCCTAACCCTACAGAGCTGTGTAACCTGTCTGGATCGTTGTGCCCCAGTTATGTCCTGTCATTTGCTATTCACTCTGAAATACGTAAAATAAATTAAGAAGCAACCGGCCACAAATGTTCCTCTAAATATATATAATAAAGCACTGGGGATTACCCCAGGATGTCCCTTTTTGTTTCTATTTGATTATATATCATCCATATAAGTGAAATAATATATATATATATATAAAAGGAAACTGGGTAGTATACCCAAATAAATTCTCTAAAAAATAGTGGCAGACAACCATATGGTAAATGAGACAACGAATGTGTCTGTAGGACAGCTGGAATGTCCGTGGCTGATATTCTCAGAAACTTTAGACAATGTGCCCTTCTCAGTGAAAATTAAACCAAAGTATACCAGATATGGTTATAAAGGTCTATGACAGAGGCAACTGAGCTAGATATAAGAAAATCCCAAGTTCAATGAATGTGCTAAGTATATCCAGGCTACTCTACATAAAAAATAAATCAAAATACTAAAAAGGAAAATTGCATCTTCTATGTAACAGGATAAATTACAGAAATCTAATAATCATAGAATGTTCTTGTCAGAAAAAAATATGACAATTGATATAATGTTTGTCAATAGAGAGAGAAAAAAAAAATTGTAATATAGTCTATAGAATTGTTCCAATAATAGTATGGGTGCATAGCATTCTAGCATGCGGGCATCTACGAATTTAGTATATATATTGACTTACCACCAATTAACCCACATCTATTTCCACCCACAACAATCTGACGTATAAACCGAAACCCTAACCTAAAACCCTAACAAGGCCGCTCCGCGGCGAGGCAGCTAACCGAACCTAACCAACACAACAAAACAAACCCTAACCGGACCTAACAAGGCCGCTCCTCCGGCGAGGCAACTAACCTAACTGAACCCTAACAAGGCCGCTCCCGGCAAGACAACTAACCTAACCAAACCCTAACAAGGCCGCTCCGCGGCAAGACAACCAACCTAACCTAACCCTAACAGCCCTCCCTCATTATAAACACACACACACACCCACCACAACACACACACCACACCCCCCCCACCCCCTTTTCTCCACCACAACACCCCACCTACTAGCCATAACACTCCCCACCCACTCTGCACCTCAATAACACTGATCCTGTAGCTTAAAAAACGGGGCTTTGGTAGTTAATAGCTGCATAATAAAATACCTTGTTAAGTGCTGTGCAGAACCGAAGGGAAGTAATGGAAAGTCCAAAGCAAAACCCAGTGGCTATCACAACACTACATCGGAGTGAGCGACTACACGTCTTGCAGGCCGAAAGCAAGTCTGAACAAATATGTAAACTCCAACGGATACGTTCGGAGAAGCCGAGGGTGAAAAGGCTTAGAACACGGAGGGAGTCGGATAAGAGCGGGGAGCGAGGCAAGAAACGTTAATAACAAAACTGAAGTACAGGATCGTAGAGTACAGTATTTATACTAAGTGGTAGGCATAAGGCATATGGCCTCGCAGGGAGATCTGATGTGGTCCGCAGGATCTTCCTGCGGGTTGAGTACAAACACATAGTAAGTAAGGGGAACGGGAATGCATACACGAGGCAAAGGAAACAAGGCGAACGCCTAACGGATATAAGTAAACAAACCAAAGTCCAAATGGGTAAAGATCCAAGTTGATGGGCAGAGAGTCCGAACAGGTCTGAGAGAGCCTGTGTGCAGATTAACTGTTTGAAGGGAAACGCTCAGATGCCTTCATAGCATAAAAACCCTGTTGCACTCCAACGATAACACTAACACACCTACTAGACATTTCTACTACAGACATCCTTGAAGTGAACCTCCTGAGAAACTAGTATACTAAATGTCAATGAAAACACCTAGCTCTCATGGCTCAACACAACAAATCTAGATATAGCACAAGATCCATTGTCAGTTGTCGAATGTGTAACGCTAGTCTTTCACGATATCTACAAAAAAAAAAAAAAAAAAAAAAAAAAAAAAAAAAAAACAATTTGAAATTGCCAATTATACAAATGCTAACCCTAAAAAAAGAAACAAATTTCTAAAATAAAAATAATAAAACAAATGTCTAATAGATTCCACTGCAGCACTATCATACCAGTCGCTAGACCACAGCCTAGAGCTTGGGTCATTCAACAATCATCCTTAATGTAGCTTTCCTGCTAACCCCTAACAAAATTAGAACTACTAATTAGAGGATATACCTCTTTTGCCCATGTCTACGCTCAGCCCAAATAAGTAAATAACCTTTTATACAAAGTGAAACAAAAATCAACTAAAATAATCAGGACCTCTGCCCATCTGATAGCTGCAAAGCATAATAAACACCTATTATATTCACCTGTATTGTATCTAGTGTACTCGCTGAAACCCGAACACCAAGTCTGCAGTGAGACAATAACCGAAACTCTCATATAGCTTACCCTAACTCCACTGTGCAACAAACACGGACAGAATAATACTGCAACTACTATCCTAGTGTCATAACTGTCTAACCCTAGGCCCAAGCAAAAGATCATCTCAAGAATAATTCCTGACAATATATATATGCCCCAGTTCATTTTTTTTTGTTTATTCATAGCCGTAATGCTCGTACTTGCACTCACTGGTACAGATATTCATAATCAATATCTTAACCTCTAGTATGCTGTTAGTAGCTCAGTGAACTACATAATAGACAGCTCTCCAAAGCTCTAAATGAATAATAGAGAGATTTTTCTCAAGCTACCTGAATAATTGGCCGCCCTGGACAAGTGTCATGTAGAGATGGCCAAAAAACGAGCGTTCAATGTCTAAGGAAAATACCAAAAAAATATAGGTGTATGTATTATACATATAACAAAGCAGAGAAACTAGAAGAAAAATTACATCAACTTATGCTAACCCTAACCCTACAGAGCTGTGTAACCTGTCTGGATCGTTGTGCCCCAGTTATGTCCTGTCATTTGCTATTCACTCTGAAATACGTAAAATAAATTAAGAAGCAACCGCCACAAATGTTCCTCTAAATATATATAATAAAGCACTGGGGATTACCCCAGGATGTCACCCGTTTTTGTTTCTATTTGATTATATATCATCCATATAAGTTTGAAATAATATATATATATATAAAAGGAAACTGGGTAGTATACCCAAATAAATTCTCTAAAAAATAGTGGCAGACAACCATATGGTAAATGAGACAACGAATGTGTCTGTAGGACAGCTGGAGGAATGTCCATGGTAATGTGCTACTGGAACCCTCATGGACAGTCAACTATTTTGACCAATCATATGTTAATCTCACGCCTTTCATGTACTAACCCCCTGGACAGGACCCGCCGATCACAAGCCACAGAGCAGCGATGTTGGCGCAGAAAACCCCTTGTCTGTCCTGTTATCAGACTACGCACAGACCTTTATTTTCCTGTACTCCAAAGTAGACCTTACAGATGAACTGGCCTACATACGGTACAGAAATTCTCCACCATCAAATAAACCCCGACTTGGCGGCGTGGACACTACAGGCGGCAAAAGCGGCGAAAGCGGCGAAAGCGGCAAAAGCGGCAAACTGACCGTGACAAGGAGTCACATTCCTGAGGTGACAGAGCTCCAGTCACAGACCCCGTCACTATCGCCGTCCCACCGCTCTCATTATGCCCAAACCCGAGACTTCGACAGCTAACGTCGCTATCCTTACACCAGAGGTAACCTAACCCTGAACTCTGAATAGCTAGATATAAGAATACTTACAGGGCGGCAATGCGGCGAAGAACAAACGCCGTTCCTCCATCGAAGAGGTTCTGCCGCCATCCAAGAAACAGCATAAAGATTCTGCAACAACTACATCCCCCACAGATGGTCCCCAACTGAACGGACAACAAGAAATGATCAGGAAGTTGGTCGTAGAAGGCGGCAAGAGTGTGTTCTTCACTGGAAGTGCTGGTGCGTAGCATCACTCACACTCAACCCACGCTCTGGTGCTCAAGGGGGAAGGCACGGGGAAATCAGTCGTACTCCGCAAAATTATCGCTGATCTAAAGGAGAAATTCAAGAAAGAACCCAACTCAACAATGGCCGCAGTAGCGGTAACAGCACCAACGGGTGAGTGTCGGCTGTACGGTATGGCTCGGGCTCGCCCTAACCTACGAAAGGGATTGCCGCGTGTAACATCGGTGGCGTGACAATCCACTCCTGGGCAGGGGTCGGAACGGCAAAGGAAGACATCACGACAACAGTGAATAAAATCAAGAAAAATAAACGACACCTGGCGAACTGGCTGCGGGCCAAAGTGCTTGTCATCGATGAAGGTATATTGTCAAATTCGAACTGTGCAGGCTGCCCCTCATGACAAGATAGTGTCGATGGTAGACGCTTACCTGATGGACATGCTGGCTAAGATCGCAAGGGAGCTGACGAACCGACCGAACGACAGCTTCGGTGGCATACAGCTAGTCGTCAGCGGGGACTTTCTCCAACTCCCACCGGTGACGAAAAAAACCGTTAAATATGCATTCGAATCGCAGATGTGGGACCAGACGATAGAACAAGCCTTTATCTTAACGGAGGTTTTTCGTCAGAAAGACCCGGGTTAGTAATGGCGTCTACCACGAGAGTGCGCACTTACTGGACTATCTCCCAGAGTTTCTGCGTGTACTAGAAGAAATCCGCGTAGGGGGTCGCATCGCAGGCCACGATCGACAAGCTCCAATCTCTGTCGCGACCGCTAGACACAAAACACGGAATTAAGCCCATCGAACTGTAAGTTGCAACCGTCGGCCTGTGATACGCAAGGGTCTGATGTTGACTCAACTAAGATATCCCATGCGTAAAGATGTAGAGGCCCGGAACAACTGGCTCATCGCGGAACTGAAGGGAGGCGAAACGATGAGCTTCGCGGCTCAGGACTCCATACACATCGCGGACAAGGAGGCAGGCGAAAAGATGCTAGAACAGATTGTGGCACTCAAAAGCCTAGAACTGCGATCCGGCGCTCAAGTACGTCGAATGAGCACACGCCTGTGGGCGCTTAAACGACATATAGGTGATGCTGATCAAAAACGTTGACAAAAATATGGTCAACGGCACAATGGGCATCGTCACCGGCTTCGTGACGCCTTTCGGATGCCAGCAAAGAAGAGTTACAAACCCTGCCACCATCTGCGACGACCGCGAAAAGCAGGACCTCGGGACGGAAGGATGGCACGGCGCCGGATACGAGCGGCGGCACGAATCAACGCCAGGATAAATTCCCTCTAGTGGTCTTTCAACTTCCGCACGGGGGACAATCTCACCGCGTGTTGGTCAAGCCGGAAACCTTCAGCATGGAGGACCCAGAGGGAAAAGTGCTCGTGGAGCGATTACAGGTCGGTCAAGATATACGGTGGACACTCTGACAAGACGACGGCCAGATCCCTATTCCGGCATACGCTCTGAGTATCCACAAAGCACAAGGCCAAACACTCGAGCATGTCAAAATCGACCTGAGCGGGCCTTGGGGGTAGTGTCGGAAGGAACATAGGCAAGCGTCTGACTGCCGACAGGTCAAACATATGATCCCCCACATCTTCACCGGACTACAGGTGCTTAATTTTGCAAAAAGGGCGCGACAGGAAACTGGGATAATAAGGTAGTCGGCACAGGTCAAAGCGGACAAGCGGGTCATGACGATACTACAGACAGCTAGCGTCTGGGGGAACAGTGATTAACTGGGCAGAATGATACAGTGTACACTTATGAATGGA
This sequence comes from Mycena indigotica, assembly GCF_014461135.1. Taxonomy (NCBI): domain Eukaryota; kingdom Fungi; phylum Basidiomycota; class Agaricomycetes; order Agaricales; family Mycenaceae; genus Mycena; species Mycena indigotica. The sequence goes on from NW_023503010.1 coordinate 192,433, forward strand.
AGAAGCAGTACCGGGAGATGTACTCGTTGGGAGAAAGTCCTAAAGCCTGAGCAGCGGCAATCATGAGGGCCACACGGGGGTCAAGCGGTCGCGGAGTGTCAGGTAACAACAGCAACAGTGGCGGTAGCGGCAGTGGCGGCGGCAGCGGCGGCGGCGGCGGCGGCGGCGGCGGCGGCGGCGGAGACGACGAATGCGTGGGAGACAGCACAAGAGCCGAAGATAAAGAGGGACTGAATGTAAGAGGCTGTGTCGACCTAAGCATCGGCAGCGACGACAAAATCGGCAGCGACAGCACAGGTGATGACGGCGGGGATTGGGAAGGAGGCAGAGGTTTGGCATTGGCTGGAGTTGTTCGCGGCTCATCTTGAGTTTCTACGGGCTGACTGTAAACCGCGGCGCCATCAGCAAACTCACTGTCAAGAGGGAAGGAGCCAAAGTCAAAATATGACTCGCTAACATCGCCCGGTGAATATACTGGCGACAGCCCGTCAAGCCACGTCAACATAATGCGGACCGCTGCGTACGACCCGGAGAACAGAGGAGGAGAAATAGACGGCGCGGAAGGGTTGGAGTAGGGCAAAGAGTCAAGGCAGAGGCCGGTCAACCGCAGGACATCCTCTGCGCTGGTGATTGGCTGCTCGCTGATGACCTCGATCTCGTCTGACAGCGGCTGGGTGCTGCGAACAGGGCGCCGCGCGAATAACAGCGGCGGCGGTGTTGAAGGAAGAAGATGTTGACACTCGCGATTGTCCGAAAGCGTTCCCAGGAGAGAGAGCAGCTGGTTGAGAAGCCCACAGAGCTGGACCAATGGGCCATTCTCTCGATCCAAATTGGAGTTTTCCGGGAACAGCAGCGCACCCTTGAGCTGCTCTAAGTGGTCGGCCGCTGTCTTCAGCATAGCATGTGCCTTGGTTACGAGGGCATGATGGGACTCCTCGAGATGAGACTGGAGAGCGGCGACGTCGAGCTCTTGTCCTCGCTCGTTTAGAGGGTTGATGCTCATCCACATTTCTGACATCTGCTTGGTTTTTCTCATGCTGGAAAGAGAAGAATCAAATAGGGAATAAAATTTACCTCTGGTATGCGCGTGCCTTGAAAAACAGGCTTGAGGAGGCTCGCATGTCCCATCCGAAAACGAAAGAGCGCGTTTTCGGCTCATGAAATCGACGCAGGCGCTCCGAAGGCGCGAGAGACACAAATGCACCAAATGAACAGGGAATGAGAGACAAAAGACAACGAAGGCTTCTTTGCCACGTGAGGGCGACAATCGTGGGAATAGCGGCAGCACGTGGAGCAGCAAGAACGACAATCGCTAGTCGGCCCAAAGGCCAGTCCAACAAAACCCAAATAGCGCATGTATAGGAGCTAAAACCAAGAAAAAACTACCATTGAATTGCGACGCAGCGACATATGCATGGAACAAAAGAGAGGAGCAACTACAAAGCTATCGCTTGGATAAGTCGAAGAGAGCAATGCCGTGCTCGATACCGGAAACACCAAGGAGGACGTGGTCAGACTGTGGCATTGAAGTGATGAGATAAAAAAGAATGAGAAGGAACCGTTAAACAAACACTGGCAGGCCCGAGCGCCGGAGAGAGCGGCAAACGGTTGTTGTCCGAAGGCGAGAGAGCGGTAGTCCGCAGGTTGGGAGGCGATCGCCCAGACTTGGGTGGAAAAAGCAAGTCGCACATGCGCCGCGCACTTGTGAGGCTAGAGTCGAAGCGACGAGCGGCAGCGGCTACTTCATCGGGGGTGGAGTCGGAGCGAATCATCTCGACACCACAGAGTAATGAAGAGGCCAAATCCTGCACAGCCTGGAACGCAATGGTGTTGTCTTGCTTCATCTGCAAAATGAGAGCCAGTAGGCTATCATCGAGGGAAGTTGACGAAGGACCACATGGATCTGAACAGGCTGGTGTATCAACGACACAAGGGACAGATAAGAAGAAAACGAACATACCGTTCGACGGACGAGACAAGGGCTCAGCGGAGGGACACTGACGTTCGCAACCGGTGGCGAGGGGCATGTGGAAGCAAAAGGTGAAGGAATAAACGTCACGATCATGCCATAGGGTCACAATTTTGATTGCTCTATTACCGTCAATTTGATCGTCTCTACGTCAACATGCATACAAGTCTCAAACCAGCATCCCAACCCCATCCATGATTTGCTGGGGCGTCACCCCCGAGCCCTGTCCCTGCTCCTCCGCATCGCAACGAATGTCGTCTCCACCCGCCGCAACAGCAGCGGCCGCCAGGCGATCGTCAACGAGGTCAGCAACAACCACATCCACCTCCCCACTGACCGGAGATGAGTGAGCTACGGCGGCAAAACCGTCATGAGAAGGCGAGACTGATTGTGGGACCTGGGCTACTGGTGGCAGAGGAATCTCTGAACCGCCGTTGACCGCCTCGTCAAAGGGAGCCGACGGCAAAGTCTCACAGGCTCGATCAGAGGTGGGCGTGAGCGGGGGGGAGGACCGCACGGCCACGGGGAGAGGGCCAGCGACTAGAGAATCTGCCCTGGGGCGGAAGGAGGCAAGGGCGCTGGCAAACCCTGATGCCCACGACGCCTGGCCACGATTGCGTTCCTCTGAAGGTAATGGTGGCATTCCAAGACGCTCGAGGAGTGCTTTGCGCTTCTGGAGAGCCACGGCGGTTGCGCGATCGCGAAGGTCACCAAGGTCACCTAGTACCGTCGGTGTAAACTCCCCACCACGGATTTCGACGTCGAACAGCAAAGCGGCCATGAAAGAATGCGTCACTTCCAAGGCCATGGCATGGTCCAAACGAAGTTCCGCCATGAGAGAACCGAGCTCCTGACGAAAGACGGCCTTGAGGTTAGGAACGTCCACGGCGGCGGCGGCGGCGGCAGCGGCGGCAGCGGCGGCAGCGGCGGCATCGTCTGGACCAGTCGCAGTTAGACTGCAGTCCCGCTGGTGGGACGCACAGTTGTCACAAGGGGAAGTAGTCCCACTGTGTTCCACGACAAAACAGGGGCGCTGGGCACCACGACACGCGTCACAACCCACTGCCAAAGTATGAGGAAAAGGTAAAAAAAAAGTCTGTGGCCGACGGTAAGAACCTGATAGCTTAATCAGCTGCTGGACTGCACCACGGTCCTCGTCGTCAGAGTCGGAAGTTCGAGTGCGTTTGCGGAGTCGCGTCAAATTGGCGGACATGGGAGGAAGCAGTAAAAAGAAGAGATCAGGCGAGTGACTCGTCACGTCACGTCACAACGAGTCACTGTCATGCGATGGAAATATTGTATTTATACAAAGCGAAGAAACGTTAGAGAAGAGCAAACAGCAGGGAACAAAGTACAAAGAGCCACCCATTATTCAACGGCATTCACAAGCGTCCAAAAGTAACCCGACATAGAAGGTCTTCAAAGACACTCCAAGGAAATCAGCCGCTTCTTGCATGTGAGGGAGCAATTCAGCGAGAGATGGAGTAGGACGGGGCGAAATAGCTGTCACAGGTGCAGCAACACTTTGGCTAGGAGCGAATTCCGAAGGGAGTGCGAGAGCCCCCGGACCAGCAGGTGGCGGAGGCGACGGCAGGGACAGATCAAGAGGAATAGGTGTTGTTTCCGCCAGTAGGGTCGTAGAAGGCGACACATCGACCGGTCCAATCATCTCTACATCAGGATCCTCAACAGCGGATAGTCCAAGATCGGGAATATTGACAGCCTCAGCAGCGGCGACGGAGAGGTCAGCCTCCTCAGGGGTACGGGACGGCGGGTGGACGAGCGAAACCATCTGCACATCGGCGTCCGGATCACGGGAGCCCCCCACAAGAGGGATGTCGACATCGTCCGGATAGGTAACAGGCAAGTCTTCATACTCAGAATGGGGAGTGGTCGGACGTAGCACGGGGGTCTGCCTAGGTGGTGAATGGGAAGCAATGGGCCTCGTTCGAATAGTTTCAGGGAAGGACGAATTGGAGGATGGCAGTAGATTGCCGTCATCGAGGGCGGCGTGCCGGCTGGCATAGCTCCGGGAGTGGGAAAACACATCGAGCATAGAGTCGTTCAATGTAAGATCGCGGGGTCCCAGAGGGGCTTCGTGGGGAAGGATGGGAGGGTGTACAGTAGCATTGACATGGGACGACGGCACGAAAGTGTCGCAAAAGCGATTAAGAGTGTTATCAAGGAATAACGTTTTGAGTGCATCGTCGACTTTCAATTTTTCTGGTTGCAGTCCAGCGAGTGAAGAGCTGTAATCGGCTTCCTCGTCAGAGGGAAGCAGGCCGATCATCGAGTGGTAGGACTGCGAGGAGATGTGAAATGAATTGATGAGGTGGTCGGCCGAAGCGTTGAGTTGGGAAGCGACGGATGGCTCTAACCCGGGAAGATTCCCTGCCGCCGCGTGAATGTGGGCCATCTGTAATAGGTTGGCGCTGTGGAATTGGTGGATGATGTCGAATCGGAGGTGAGCGATGGCGTCTTCAAATGCCTGCGGGGTAAGAAGAGCCTCAAGTGTTCTGGGGTGCCGAGGGGCACCGGCAGTTGGCATGGGAGGAACCAAGGGCACCGTTTCGCGTCCACCGAATGTATCGCCCAACGGTCGAGCAGCCTCCCAGGAAACGGAACGATCGGAGTCGGTGACATCACTACCTGCGGGCGGCGCATGATGAATGACAGTGCTAGGTCTACCAAGACCACTGGTCGCAAAAGAACACCTTTTCTTTTTTGTGTAGCAGGGGTGGCAAACTTGAAAACCATCCGAGTCAATAGGTACCTGACAGGCACTGCCGGTCTTTTTTTTGCATGTGTCGCAGGCAAGGACTGAAGAAAACAGTCATTAGAGTGAAAAAAGGAAAGAAAAAAAAACGGAAACAACTACACGCACCAGGAGCAACATGAGCGGAGCTTTTTTCAGATGTCGCACGGGAATGAGGAAGCATAGAGACAAGTGGTTGGGCAGACGAGAGTCGCGAAGCAGAAGGAGACCAACGCGGAAGACGGTGATCGACAGAGGAATTGCCGACAGAGGGAGGACCGCTAATGAGGTGGCCTGCAGTGGAATGGCTGCCGGTGGGAGGGGGGGCTGAGGCTGGATCTATAGCAGGCACAGAGGTGCGGGCAGCCACACTGGGGGCGGCAGCGGGGGCAGCGCCGAGGGCGGCAGCACGGGGAGGCATGACAAGAAAGAGGAAAGAGAAGAATGAGTCAGCGTGACCGCCGCCGTCACGGCGGCGGCAGGCGGCACGCCAGCGTCACACGCATTACTGAAAGAACGAGCCAAAAAAAGGTGTGCAGCAAACCAGACAAATGTTTGTGAGGCTAGTACAGGAGCCATTGAGCTCGTGCTTTGAAGACGTATACGGTAACGACAACGTTTTGACCATTCCTACACAAGTGAGGCGGGGACAAATCGGCATCCTTTCATAACGACAGAAACAGGTACAGGGAAGATAGAGAAAAGGCGACGCGTGACAGACATACCATAAGACATCCAATAAGATAAAACCTGAATGACGAGAAGACAAAATCGAATAAGACTAACAGCGATACACATAACCCGCCCTGTCGTGGAACGCCTTGGCCCACAGACGAGCGCGAACGAGGTTGTTGCAAAGCGACCTGATGGTAGTTTCCTCGGGATGCTCGGCGAGCGAGTGTGTACGTCGCGGAGAGCAAGCGCGTTGTAGTGCATAGCCCGACTAGCAAAAAACATGTCCAAGCGCAGCTCAAAGACGAAGCTGGAGAGGGCGGCATCGAGGGATTGTGGCGGATGGATATTGGAGGTGGATGCCGCAACATCGCCAGGTGCGGCAGACAGAGTCGACTGCAGCGAGGCGTCAGCAGCAAACGAGCAAGCCACGTCCTCCCGACGACAGCGAAGACAGGCGAGAGAATCTCGTGCGCGGAACTTGACGCGATCTACCTGGCAGCCGTGAAACGCTGATTTGCAAGCAGAGCAGCCGTCTGGGGTAGTGTGAGGCAAAGAAAAGCCAGAAGTATAAAGACACCGACCAGGAGTGGGGAGAACAATGATACGCTCCAATACAGAGCTCCCGGGACTGACAAGCGCAGGGGTAGCGAGTCGAGAACGACCGCCGAATGCGGGACGCGAGGGTGGCATGGAAAAGCCTTGAAGAGGAGACTGACGTCACATTGTCACAACCGCGGGGATACACATGACCAAAGGGGGGAAAAAGTGGCATAAACTCACACATACGAGAGAGAGCGAGAGAGAGAGCGAGCGAGCGACACAAAATGAAAAAGGGCCAAACACTTGCAATTGCTGCAAGGAGTTCTAAGAACTATCAGCGATACATTCGGCATATCAGCAGGTAATGTCAACAAGGCCAAAACGTACCACTCAATGTTGGCCGCTGTATCCCGACCAAGCCACATAAAGTCAAAAGCGAAGGGGAACAGCTACGTTTCCAGAGCTTGTAAGAATCAGCTTCAATGGTCTGGAACCAAGCCAATGACAATATTGGCGATGTAACTGAAAGAGTACGAGTCACAGATGTGAGTCGTGACTTGCAACTTGGCTCAAACCTATGAGCAGTCTTATAGTGACCAATCCTGGAGATTATCCTGGGGGATGGAACTCCTGGATGCAGCTTGAGAACGGCATAACACCTAGGTTCGGCAACGGAATCAGTGAGCAACACAAGCCACGGCAGAGAGAGTGAAATTGAAGTGAGCGGCGCAGCCTGCGCGAGATGCGAAAAAAGGAACAAGAAGTGCGCCGTGGACATAAACAGCCAAAAGAAGAGAACCACGGTCTGTGCCGCATGTGCACGCAGTAAAAGAGGATGCGACTGGGTGCACCCGCAGGACAAATACGCAAGTTGACATGCAAAAAAAGATGGCCAATAAACTGACGAGGAGGAGACAGAGAAAAGAAGACTTGTACCAAGATTACATGACTGTAGTCGAAAAATACCGCATAGCATTGGAAGGCAAGATCGACGAGCTCGAAGAAACACGAGATTGGCTAGTGAAGCTGTTGGTAAAATACGGAATAGCAGGAGAGAATGTCGACGATGAATTTCACGAGAAGCACGGGGAAGAGGGATGCAGGTCTATCGAGGTAGCCAAGGGAGGCGGCAAAGGGAAAAAGGTATGGGTTTGTGACGCGTACAGAGGAGAGGAGGAGGAGTAGAGGAGAGGGTCAAGATAGAATGCCCATGTGTCGACGTTTCCATGAAAGTCTTGTGGCTTTACGCTTCCTGGATTGTTGATTGGCACGCGCTTTCTGGGCACCAGTACGTGTAGCGCGACGCCGAACACGGTCCGCGGCACGCAGCTGGCGGAGCGAGGCCTGCCGAGCTGCGCGTGCCTCTGGTTGATTGAGCGAACTTAGCCGTTGCTGAAGCCCGTCGATCTCCTCGCGCGTCTTAGTGGCGTCCTCTGCCCGCTGGGTCTCGAAAAGCTGGGCCTGTACCTCGGCCGCTTCCACAGCCTCGAGCTTCTGAGAACGAGCTTCTGCAACCGTAGTGGTGAGGGTCAACGCCTCTTGACTCTTGGCGGCGAGCTGGGAGACAAGATCGTCCTGTTGTCGGCGCAAGTGAGCGAGTTCACCCTGCAGGGCGGCGACGGCGATTGCATGGTCCTGTTGGGTAGTGGCCAGCTGGGATTGCAGCTGCTGTATTTCGGCTTGGCTGCGAGCCTCTTCTTTGGCTTTGTCCTGGAGGAAACCAGCAATCGCGTCGAGAGACGTTGGTAGCATAAGGAAAGAAGATATGGGTGACGTAAGCAAGTACATGACGACAGCTATTCAGTGGACAGGAGAACGATGCATAGATTGCGTCTAAGCGGACTAACTAGGATATCGGACGAACTGCTGGTCAGAACAAATAAATCGCGGCTGGCCCTTGTAATGGATAACGAAACAGTCAGAATGGTGGTGGTGCCCTGTCATAGGTTGTGGGCCGGTAAGGAGGCCATGCTGGTCTAAGAAGAAGAGGATATCTGCAAGTGTGTCTTTCATCGACGTCGCAGAGATGGCGGACTCGCTATCAACTTCCATAGAGTCAGCGGCAGTAGGAGGACTGCCGCGAGTCGAGGGAGAGGCACGAGACGACGAATCTGCCCTACTGGGGGACCGCACAGATACACTAGATGGTGACAAGCCATGTTCACGAGCGCCGGGAAAGCCGACACTATGGCGACGTCCACGAGGAACACGAATTGCTGGGGCGTTCTGCGCTAAAGCCGTCGGGCTACTTGGGAAGGGACCGGCTCCATCTGCAGCGACTCGGAGCGCCTGGCATTCTGAACAGTAGTTATAGCAGCGTCAACAGCAGCTGTTGCGGGGTGCACACAGGCAATGTTGAGTCGACGGCAACGCGTGCAACGGGTGACCACAACGTCGGGACCTGGGTTGTCGGTAGGATCAACAAAAATACAATGGGCCGGCGGAGGCAGACGACGACACGCCTGGCAGTCTATAAGAGAATGAGTGAATCTGTGGGCAGACACAATGTGTACTTCACGGAGATTTCCCTGACCAAAAGCAACGGTGGAAAAGTCTCCAAGGTAAAGCAAATGTTCACGAGACAGTTGGCCGTGTTGTGTGGGGGTAAGTTGAACATCGCCAGGACCCAGAGACATGGCGGTTATCCGCTAAGTTCGTTGACGTGTGCTGCGGCGGAAAAACCGCGATCAAACGGCGGCGGCGGCGGCGGCGGCGGCGGCGGCAATACGAACAGCAATTAAACATGAATGACGGGGAAGTTCGACATAAGAAAAGCTACGGACTAGCGACACGGATCTAAGAAGGGACAACAAAGCTAGGACGAACACACAGGCAACGTGTTTGCTCTTGGTAAAGTATTTTGTAGCAATGGGAATGACCGGTGTGGTCTGCTGCGGAGTAGTGCCCCAACATACCGACGGCGGTGAGGAGAGATAGAATGTCATCTAGACCGAGGTCCTCATCTGGGCGAGCGACAGGCAGAGACTCGGGGAGCAGGTCCTCATCCATACCAGAGGAAGGCGGAGTAGCGACAGGCCGACGCTGGTGGCGCTTGGATGAAGTGGATACCGAAGGAGTACGAGGGCTCGACACGACGGATACACGGAGAACCGGGCTGGATGGCAAGCGAGAGCGGGACGCTGGGCGGGCTCGTTCTTTGCCCTTGTCTTTGGGTGTTTTGGGGCGGAAAGATCCGATGACGGCTTCCACCTGGCTATGTTGCTCGTAGGTACACTTGCGCTCACGCTTGCGACACAGGCCACACCCAGTGACGAGAACATCATCTGCGGGCGAGATGGATGGATCCAAAATGACACACGGGACATTTTCCCGTTTGCATTCCCGACAAACTGCGTATATAAGCGTTGAAGAAACGGACAGGCAAAGGTCCTACCAACATGGCGACCGAAATGAACAGTGGAACAGCGCCCAAGGTCTAAATAAATATCCGATGGAAGGCTTTGGCGCTGCGGGGACGTGAGCTGAATGTCACCAAGGCGGAAGTCTGGTGTGGACATGAGAGTTGAAAGCAAAGACAGTGACCGCTTGTGCGACGATGTGACTCGCGGAAGTCTGGATCACGTGAGGGCGGCACCATCGGCGGCGGAGGCGGCAAAACAAGATTGGTGTTGCAACGACAAAAGCAAATCTAACTGCAATCTATGCTACGGCGAGGAAGTAACGAAAGTGCGAGCAAAACAAAGGCAACGTATTTCACTTTTGTAGCGGATCGAGTAACAACGGGAATGTCCAACGTGGTCTGCTTTGTCATAGAACCCAAGAAAGTGGTGTTTATCAAGCAAGAAAAGTATGTCCTCGCGCGTGCGATACAACTCTTCCTTTGGGCGGAATGATTCGGCCAGGGGCTGGTCGACGTCCATGGACATATCGGGCACGGTAACAGCGACTCCGATCATTGCCGACGGGAGTGTAACAGTCGGACGCAGAGTGCTAGAACTCGCTGCCGGAGTGACGGAAGCCCGAAGAGAGCGGGAAGACGAAGGAGTAGCCAAAGGAGCTGGACGGGTAGAGGACGGCGGCGCACGACCAAGTTGAGAGCGCTCAGGTACCCGAAAAGGAGGGAACGACGAGGCGGCAGCTGCATGTAACTCTTCGGTGCGGGCGTTAGCTGTCGGGTAATAACAAGGGTTGTCGTACAGTCGGCAGTTGCGACATATGGTGGAAACGACGTCGTGGCCAGGGGACTCATTAGCCCCGAGGGGGACACAGTCTGCCTTGTATGTGCGACATTCTTCACAAGCTGGGAAAGGGTTTAATAACGAAACGAACGGAAGACCAAGAGCCTGATAGTTGCACGCACTAATGGCCGATGTCCCGAAAATAACACTGGAAAAGTCACCCAGGTTAACAAAATGTCGAGTAGATAGGGACTGTCGCTGAGCCGGGGTCAACTGAACGTAGCCATCCGGCAGCCTACGACTGGAAGGCATGGTGGTGTGACACAAAAAAGGGATGGCAGCTGCGCAAGGCTGCGGAAAAATAAATGCTACAAAAGACAGCAGTCAGGTGTAAAACGGGCAGAGAAGACTCGAGCGGGACCGTACGGTGGTACAGGCAAAAAGAGTAATAAGCGGAACCTTACTATGTAAAAGCTACCAAGATAACACCAACGCTAGCGAAATATTAGCAGTAAAGTCACGACTGGTAGCTAGTGAAACGAAACGCGTTGATCCCGAGTGCAAAGACAACGGACGGCTCCGTCATAGCGAACTTTGTAGCAGCGGGAATGGTATCGATGATCTCCAGTGTCGTACCAGCCCAACAGGCCGAAATCATCGAGAATGGAGAGGATAGCCTCACGAACGTCGCCACTGGTGTCAGCCACTGGCGCCATGGTGGCAGCCACGGAGCCAGTTGCCCGACGCGCGACTGACGAAAGAGCCTCGACGATGTGAACTGGCCAATGACGACGGAGTTGGAGGGCCAGGAGAAGCACCAACAGCAAGGTGTCCAGGAATGCCTGAGAAGTCGTTTTCTGTCTCACGACCGGAGACAGAGGGAGGCTGGAAGGGCTTCTTCACGGTTAACTGCAAGGAGGAGTAGCCACTGGACAGAATCTGTTGTAAATCGGCCCAGATAGAGGGGAATTGGGGGTAGCGACACAATGTGCCGTCCGTTCTGCAGCGTACGCATACGGTGGTGACCACCTGAGAGCCCAGGGAGTCTGAAAGTGTTACAGGCTTGCACGCAGAAGGCCCTCGGGTGCGACAAGAGTTACACGCTGGAGGTTTAAAGAGTCAAATTGGAGAGCGGCACGTAAAGAGCGGACGCACCGATGCGACCGTTACCGAAGTCGACAGTCGAAAAGTCACCGACGTGAGAGAAGAAATCGAGAGGTAAGAGATATCGCTGAGGTTTGGTGAACTGCAAATCGCCTTCGCGCAATTTCGATAAAAGAGACATGATGGGAAGAGTCAAAGGAGACTAGGCAGAGAAACGACATGGTGCGGACAAAATAAGAATCGAACAAGTAAATGGTTGACAAAAAGCGTACTAGTAGGCTTAGATGCGTACTCTGTTATTGTTGCCTACGACTACATGTACAGTGAAATTTTTGCGACGGGAGTCGTACTGGAAAGTGCATCGGCTCCACGAAATGGTCGCCACTGGCTCAGCATCAAAGTACCCTACAGAGTTGTACACATGGTCAAAGTGTGCAAAGGAGCAGGGGACGGACGGAAAAAATGACGAATATCACAGTCAGCGTACAGTAAAGCAAAAAACTGGCTAGCGTTTAAAACATAACAAGGTGTTCACGGATGCAAATGCACGCGAAGTTTGTGTTGTCGGGATACCGCACAACAAGACATGCGAGATGAGAAGTGTGATCCTGTTCAAGCGGATTATGACCCAAGGCGCCCATCTTTGCGAGATACGAGAGCAGACGATGCCGCTCACGAGTTTGGTCATCATCAACGCTCTTGTCCCGACGTTGGGATATCACTTTGAGGTTTGTTGGTAGCGAATGCCCAGTAGAGTTGCGCCCAGGCAAAAGCGCGAATTCGCGCGCTGGGGGGTCGAACTAGTCGGAGTGCGCAGACGACGCGGCGTGGAATGGGGAAGTTTCACTTCTTGTAACAGAACCTGAACCTCGCCCTCTGAGGGGTAACGACATGGGCGACCCGTTTGACGGCAGTTGGAACAGACAAAGAGCACAACGTCTCGAGCAGGAGACAATGGCTTGGACTGCATGCGACAAGGAAGAGGAACCTTGGCACACGACGTACATTCTGCAAGAAAAGTCAACGGACAGATGCATGATGAACGGCAAGGAAAGATACCAATGCCACTGTTACCAAATTTCACACTGGAGTGCTGCCCAAGATCAAAGAACAGAGTGTGCGGCAGGCGGAGGCGTTGTGTGGAGGTAAGCTGCACCTCGCCGGACTTCATGATGTGCAGAGGTAAGATAGACCTGCTGCGGAAACACAGCAAAAGCAACTCTAAAAAGGGAAAATATGTCCTCCACAGAAAATAAATGTATTGCTGAGTACTAAGTGTCTATAACAAGTGCTGGTCCAATCAAATCTTGCGTCTTTTTGCTGCCCGTGGTTGATCGGCCATCACACCAAGTTCCTCTAAAGTGGGAATCTCAGGTGGCAGCAGTTTGCTGACGGAGACGGCAAGCATCTGAACATACTGGGCAAAAAGTTTAAAGTTGCGATCAAAAAAGTCTGCCCGCTTGGTTTCCACATCAAAAAGGGCCTGGACCTGTGAAAGTTGAGAGACAAGCTCTGCAGTGCCTGTTTCTTGAGCCGCGGAGAGCTGAAGAGCCAAGTTGTCAGCTTTGGATTCAGCTGCGGATAACTGGCGACCCAGGTCCACCAGCTTTGAGTCGGCGTCGGAGAGTTGACGAGCCATATCGTCGACCCTGGAGTCGGCGCGAGATTTCAGGTCATCCAATTTCCGAGTGAGGTCACGGACATTGGCCTCAGATTGCTCTCGGTATTGCGTCATAGTTGACTTGGATTCAGCAAGCTGCTGCTCCAGATTCCGGATGGTGTCGACCAAATGCCAATGTGGAGAGGCAGATAGGTCGGAAAGAGGGTCTGCGACACGGGTAGGTACCAGAGGAGAAGAGTGAATAAGTGTGGCAGAGTGTCCTCTGGAACCCCCTGAATGGGAAAAACGGCGAGTAAGGCGATGGCGTACTAGGCGACCGAAGATGCCTACGTGATAGAGACTCGTCGCGACCTGGGACCTGAGGAGCCTGCAACCTCTCGGAACTTTGAGGGTAAGTGGTATATGGCCGTTTGCGGTGATGAACGGGAGGTGAAGTCATGGTCAAAGATCAAGCAGTGGAATGATGTGACAGATGACTAATAACACATGGTATGGTGACTAGACTGCAGCCAAGAAAGAGATATAGAGTAGCAAAGTGTTATCTAACCTGCGTTGAGGGAAGCCACAGGAAATCAAGCGACGAGCAAAAGAAAATAACCGGTAAACAGCCTCATCGGTAAGGACCACCGGCGTGTGGAGGACCACCGCAAAACGAACCTGCAAGCCGAGACGGTAGCAGGCATTCACTGGAAATCAAAAAGGTAAGACGGGGGCATGACAGAGGACAGGAAAATAGCCACCGTCCCCAGCACTGACGACTGCACAAAACTGATCGCGAAAGAGTGATACCAATGCGTGTCCAAGAACGCGGTCTCCTTGGTCATAGCGTCCCAATTCAGATATGAATGTCGACGCTCGAGGGACAGCAAAGACGTCAAACAATTGTTCTTGACCATATCGAGCTTGGATAGCAATGCGCAAGCTACCCGAACGGCGACTTATTCTCCACAGGTCCCGACCAGGATCGGGCGACATCGTGCAAATCCGCTCGACGACAAGACGCTGAGGCACCCACAAAGCCTGAAGAGGGCGCAATAGCCGACGAGTCGTCCGACGTGACGTCTTTTCCAAGATGACGAGAAATCTAGATTATGAGCAAAAAAACGAAAAGCTGAGAGAATGAAGGAGCTGACATGAGTTCGTCATAGACAGAAGAGGAAGCGACAGATGGATTCAAAGCGTAGGTGGCCCAAACCAACAAGCTTTGAAGCCAGGCTCCAACCCAGGCGTAGTAGGATAGTACCACATCGTCGTATCCGAAGCGGAGACAAAGCTCGGCAGGTGTGAGGCAAACGTAGCGATGACTTTCTTTCCAATGTTGAGACTGGCAAGGTTTTGAGCAATACACAGAAGCTTTACAGCCCCCGCATTTGCGAAGATTGCGATGGCTTCCACAAAAGGCACAGGTGGTGCGAGAATAGAGCGCGGGAATGACTTCAATATGGTCGGTCATTGCCAGGAGCGAAGGCCAAGAAAGAAGACGTCACAAGCACGTCACAGACGTGCGAGAGGAAAAAGCCGCTAGCCGAGGCACAGTGCATGACAGAGATGGGGAGGTTGGACTGTGGGATGTCCATATCGCTATACGGTATTGACACGGGCAGCGACAATGCGTTGTCCGCCTGCGTTGGCACCGAAAGTCTGGCCGGAACTATCCCCGCCAGCGGCGATTCATTAGCTGGGGTCAGGCCGCGTTTCTGATGCAGCCCTACCGGCCATGTCGCCCGGCAGTTCTGTTTTTTTTCTCTCTCTCTTTTGGCTATTGGCTGTTAACTACGATTGACGCCGGAATGACCACGGACATGGTCGGAAAGGGGGAAGCAAAGACGTCGATTGCCAAAGGAGAAAGAGGGTACATAATAGACATCAACGAAGAGAAAATGACGAAACCCCTTGCAACGCCAAGTGGTAGACCGACTGCTCAACAATATTACTGGGCCAGCGGGGCCGACTTCCTGCGCGAAGAGAGGCCGCGTTTTTGCGCCGCTTTCGCCGCCGATTTTGCCACCGCCGCGCCCGTTGCCGCTTGCTGCCGCCGCTGCTTTGCTTTCGTGCGTTTGCGTTGGTTGCGCTCATAGTTGCAACCACGCGGTGTTTCCTGCGGGCCTGGGCCATGAGCCTTCTTGCGCAAAAACGCGACCTGTCGGCGGAGCGTCTGGATATCTCCTTCATAGCGATGAACCGAAACCCGTGGCACCTCCGAATGAAATCGGCGGTCGTGTTGCGAATAGAGCGCCTCAACGTCCGCCTTTAGCTTCAGAGAGGCCGCCTGTGAGACGGCCTCGGAAGTCGGCCAGTGTAGTCTCGACTTTTTGAGTGCACTCGGCAAAGGTTTTCTTGCTGGACAGGACGAGGCGGGCGAATTCGCTGATACGATTGAGCTGGTGCTCGCGGGTGAGGTCGCCACTGGACGAATCGAAGCACATGCCCGTCGGGCGCCCAAGAAAGCAAGATATGCAGACTAATGAAAACGAGAGTCGAAGGATGGGAAGATAGGACAGAAGACGCACGGGAATCTGCACATTTGCACGGGCAATTGTGAACCGGCGAAGACGGTGGCGGTGATTCTGAAGCCATGAGGGCAATAATGGTAGTAGAGTAAAGACAAGATGAAGACACGTGTGCATTCAGCGCGGATCAGTACAGATGACTAATAATTTTGCCGCCCGGAAGGCCGCCCTGGATGAGTATCTACGGCGGCAATGGTAATATCAAGAGGAAGAGTGGCAGAAACGCGCAAGTCGTTAGTCCACGCAAAGGCCTGGCCCTGATTCAACTGATAAGGCGCATTATCAGGGGGGGTTTGCTGGAACATCTTCCAGAAAGCTTCATGGGTGAAATGGGCCACACCAACTCGCTGAGATCCAATCCACGGGAGTACTTCATGGCCCAGGCCCGGCCTCGGAGCGCGACCAGGCCTCGATGACGATACCGCAGCTTGACGCCAATTTCCCGAATGAACAAATCCCCTCCGTCGAAACTACCAAGAGCGCAGAGAACGACAAATGCCCAAAAAGGATCTGTTCGGTCGTAGTGGAAGGCGCTTTGCCGATTGTACATGATCTCACGGCCCTCGAAAGCGGCCGGATCGACCGCAACGGCGGCGGCAACATGGGCCATCATCTGCGATGAGACGTTACGAAGCCGGGTTAGAGAAGCATAAAAAGAGGGATGGAGTGCTCGGAGAAGCGAATTGACATGCGCAGATAACGGGACGAGGTCATAATTGAGCTTCTGGGTGGATTCAAAGACACGCCCGCTCTGGATAGCATGCCTACTGACAGTAGGGGCCTGGTGCTAAGGTGGAAATGGCAGCAGGTGTCAGGAATGAAGACAAAGTACACATGACAACGGACCGCATGACCAATTTGGTGCCACGACCGAGCGTTCTTGAAAACCCCAGCATAGGAAGCTGTGTCACCCTGCCGATAGTTGCGAGCGGCGCCGCGCCCATTGCAGTCGGCGCCGGTTGAACGCTGAACCGAAGGGACTTTAAGATTAATGTCGTGTGCATGTCGGATGCAGGAACGAAAGGCACCAGTCTGAAAGAGGAAGAGTGATTAGTGGACCGAGATTAAACACAACCTGAGTGGGCAAATAGAGCTGAGAGTAAAGGTGTACACACCGCAGTGGGCTCGTCGAGCGCGTATGGGTCAACGTAAAGCAAATGGTCGTGGTGCATGTCCACTATAAGGACGGGCTCTTCAATGCATGTCAAGTCGATGTCGAATGCACCAAAGTGTTCCCCAGGTACCCATCCGCTAAGGGAGCTGCGACGAGAGTCGGCCAATTGGCGCAAGGAGAAATTGCAAAGCTTCACTGAACCGAGGAAAATAAACATAATGATGACCACAAGAAATGAAGGAGGCTCACATACGCGACAGCGACGGAGGCGCTGAAGATGATAGTCATCCACAGCCTGTCCTGCGCCGGCGGTGAAAGGAGAAGGGAGCAACCAAGTCCTGGTTAACTGTGCGCGTGCCGCTTGCAAAAAGGGCAGGCACGGGATGGGCTTCTGAGAAACAAAGAAGACAAGGTTAGTAACGGGAGCAGGACGTGAAAGCGCATACTCTGACGATGGCGTCGGCGCCGTGGCACCGACAGTGGGGAGCTCATGGAGGGCTGAAGAAAAGAAAGAACGTGACTTTATTCTGTGACGTGTGACGGCGGCACCCGGCGACAAAATAGCACTGGGGAATTCCATAGACATATACTAACGAGACTCAATACCAATAGTAGCTGATGGCGGTGCGTCTCCGCTGATAACATCGCCGTTGTGCAACGTCGGGAGCAGGTCAGTTACGAGCTGACGGCAATGCTGCAGAGTGTCCTCCAAGAAATGAACATCCTCACGGAGCTGGCGAAGTGAATTAAGGCGGTCACGGCTAGCCTGCACTTCAAGGCTGAGAAGGTGAACGATTTGACCAGAAAGACTTTCAGCCTCGGGGTTGAAAAGTGAATGGTCCGGAGTGCTAGGTGCAAGCGAGCGGAGGGTGCCAGGGCCGTTGGGGACGGCAATATGGCGGACGGTTTCGAGAACAGACGCAAGGGCACGGATCCGAGCGTCAAGCTGCACGGGCGTCTGCAAAGTGGATTCAATTGACCGCAGAGCAAATTAAAGGCTGAACGACAACGCACCGTCGAAGCGAGAGAGGCATCCGAGTCGGAGGAGTGTCCGGCCTGGGAGGCGCGGGTCTACGGGGGACTGGGCAATGTGGGTTGGCATCTCCACAAGGGGCCCACACTGACAATGCTTAGGGTGTCCCGAGAGAGAGCTGAGCTCACAAGCGTGGCAAGAAGATTCCGACGGCGCCGCTACGATACAGGCGATGAGGAAATCGAACTGAACCGCCCGAAGGCCAGGCTCACATGAATTAACGTCACCCATTGGAGGGGGAGATGAAGGGGGATGAACACCACCAGACATGGACTTAACAGAGTTGTCACACGAGTAACACGAGTACAGGGCAGAGGTCACGTGACTATTGCATAAAGGGTGGAACATAGCGGACGTAAAAGTCATGAATGTAACGGGAGAGGAGTTCGGTCGGCTGATCACCAGAGGATAAGCGGAGCAGGACAGCTTCTAAGACAGCACGATTTTGACTTTCCCGCCGGCGCTGAGAGAGAGTCAAAGTTGATACGCCAGCCAGCATATCTAAAAGCTGATGGTAATTCGGAGTACAGGACTGATGACCATGGGGATGAGCATGGGGATGCAAAAGAACGACCGAGCCAAACTGGCGCGAATAACGACGTTAGGATGGCAAATTGAAGAGTGCCCAATGGACTGACCTGTTGGTAGTGAGATAGAAAACAAGCCTGGGCCTCGTCGACACGATCGCGATAATGACAAAAGTCCTCCCATGGTTGCAAGGCGACCCCACCAGGCAGAATAGCTCGAGATATTTGGTCGGCCGATAAATCAGAGAAGAGGTCCGGATTCTCCTCCCGGAAACAGAAAAAACGGGAAGTCTGACGCTGATGGGGACGACAACGAAGAGAATGCCAGTAGGTAGCGGACTTCACCACCTCCATTTTAGTGAGGATAGAGGTAACCAAATCAGAAGGAGGGCGAGTGACGAGACGACCGAGGAGCTAAAAAGCGCGTGAGTAGTAGAGCGGCGTGAAGGAGCAAAACAGAGAAGAGGACACACAGTATCATCGGCGAGAGGCAACGACACAAGGGTCTTGTGGCTGGGTGGATGATAAGTGGGTGAACAAGAAGTCGAAAAAGGCCTTGGGAAGGGTGATCGAGGAAGACTGCCGCAAACCAACCTAGAAACGAGGAAAATTGAGTGCATACCACAGAGAGAAACAAAAGAAGGGGTTAATACAGTACCAAGTCAAGTGAACGGGAGGAGAACCAACAGAGAAACTCAACGAGGACAACATCTTCTCGAAGAGGCGACCTGACACCAACAGGCTGCCAATGCACGACCTGAAGCAAGCGGTCCAAGGGGAGGGGCACTGCACGGCACGAGGACAGCACAGAGCGAAATCGCGCCGCCAGCGACTGCGGAGAGGACATAGAGGAGGGCAAAACGAATGTATGCAGAAAATTTGTGACGCGAGCGGCAAACGACGGCAAGGTTTACGTAAGTCGGATCCATTTGGAAGAGCTAGAGAACAATAGACTGTAGTATACAATGCGTAGAACCCATGTTGTGGAAAAGAGCGACATCAGAGAGGAACGACGACTTCGCCCGCGGCCAAAGGGTCCAGGAGAATATTTGGCGAAAAATGTATCAACGTAGCGGCGGACGACGTCTTTGTCCGCGGGACGAGCAACAGAATGCTCCAGAACGGAGTGGAGAATGGGCCGATTGACCTGCTCGCGATCCGAGAAATTGCTGGTGCCAGGACCATGGGAGGTGAGACGGTCGGCCTCCAAGATGCCGCAAAGGAAAGCGCGATACTTCTTGCTGGGATTGTCGCGGTGACGAACTTGGAACCAAGGATGCAAAAGGACAGCCGTGCCTATCTGCAAAGAGATCACGGGAAGGGGGAACGAATGAAGAGGAACAGACATTCAGGTAAAGAACCAAAAGGCGATTACGGGCGGTAGTAAGCTCGACCCTGTACTTGCGAAAGTCCTCCCACGCGGCACAGTTGTCACCAGCCGGCTGAATGGTTCGTTCCGCCTCTTTAGGGGACATACCATCTGGGAAAAGATGCGACTTCTCGCGGAGGAAGCAATCGAAGATATACGACTTTTTGCGCTCGTTGCTACCCTGACCGGAAATGTTTTTCCAATCGACCGCACACTTGATGGCCTCCATTTTCATAATGACACCAGCGAAATAGTCAAACTGACCAGCCTGATGCGTGGTCGAAAGCAGCTTCTGCAAGGAGGTGACGGGAGCAGGGAGACGGATAGCGGAGGACGCACCATGTCACGCCGCAACGAGGTGTCGAAACGAGTCTCGTCATCCAAATTCATAGACGAGTTCATCAGGCCAGTGTAAAGGCGATCGACAGAGTCAACAGGGGTCACAAGGAGGTCAACCTGAAATGGTAAGGAGAGAGAAAGAGAAAGAGAGAAAGACAAAAGAGCCTACCCAAGTTTGGCCCGCCAAAGGCTGCGAAAAACCACGACCCATATCCGCGAAAGCCGCATCCTCAACATCCGGCGCGGGATCCAACGACAGAGAATCCATGGCGAATGAGCTCGACCAGTCTAGTGGCCGGGTGGGGCGGATCGGCAATGCGAGTAGTGGTGGAAGTTATGCGAAGGTTGAGGCTGATGGTACGAGGAGTCTGTGAAGAAAGGTCAAAAGGAAACGGAAGACAAGAAGGGCACAGACCATAGGCGCAACATCCTGATAGGTGCAGCGTCAGCAATAAGAAATGTAAAGGCGATACGAGTGCTATACATCTGGGACCGGCGCAGCATGGCGGCGGCGCGGCATCGGCATCGGCTGGCGGCGGCGGCGGCGGGCGGCGGCGGCGGCGGCGGCAGCGGCACCAGAAGCAGAGGGAGCAACAGCCGACTTCTAAGGGAATGTCAATAAAGTCAGGAGGATGGAGGTACGAAAAACTACCTTGGTGCGACGGCGACCGGTGGCGGCGCTTACGCTTTGCCGGTACCTCCTGACTCTCCTCCAGCACAAGCGGTTGGTCCTCCTGAAGCGGCTCTTCAGGGTCGCCATCCAGCTCAAGAGATACGTTAATATCGTCCAACATCTCTTCCTCGTCCAGCATGTACGCGTCATCGATAGCCTCTGGCTTTACGTCCTCGAGAATAGCATGGAGTACAGCGCCAAGGCGATAGGCCACGGCAGTACAACGCTGCGCGTCGGCCCGATTACCCGGAGGTTGGCGAGCGGCGCGATATCGGCGTTCCACCACAGTAAAGCCTCGGAGTACGCTGGACACAGGCGTCAAGGGCTGCATGAAGACCAAGAAAAGAAGACCAAGATACGTGTGACCGTGACAGGGTGCCGCCACCGATGGCGGCAATTTGGAGGGCATCACCCCACGTGACAGCCGCTCATTTTGGACACTGCCGCCATGGATGCCATCGACAAAGCGAGCCATCAAGTGCAGACGACGAAAGGCTACAGCCGCAATAATGCCAGCGACGAGGGAGACGCAGCGCAACCGACACGAAACAAACCGAAAGCCCCGAGGATGCATCCGTACAGGCAAGGGAAAAGCGTAGAGGGGAAGGACAATACACTAACATCGAGGATACAGTTCCCCGAGCGACAAAGATCTCGCTCTGCACCAATACACGCCAGCTTGGACACAGAAGGACAGCAAGATACACAGGACGAGTAATTGAACGCGTAAAGTAACGTACAGCGACTAGGTCTGACAAAAGTGCTAGGACAGACAACGTAGACGAAGGGCAAGACAGACAAGAACATTGGACGATGAACGTAAGCCGACCAGCGCACCCTCTAGAAAGCACAGGCGATTACGATGGACTCGGGTAGGTCACAAGAATTAAAGGCAACAGAGCTAAGGAGGAATGACCACATCGACAGGTGTTTGTACAAAACCGTCAAGGTACCAGAATGCTTCGAAACGAAAGGAATGGACCACGAATACAGGAAGACTGCCTTATCACAAACGTTCAGCACCCTCTTGAGCAAAATCAGAGGGAAATGCCCGGCCTGTTTGATGCGCGGATTGCCCGGCTGGGACCTACACGAGCTTGATGTGTGCAAGGAAGGAATAGCTCGCAACGACACGGACCAGTTTTGGCATGAACTACACCCGAGAATTTTCGACATCCCCAGAGACGGCTGGTGTTTTTACTGCTGCAACCCGCATGTAGGTGAATGTTTGCCGCAAAACGAATTGTGCTAAGCGAAGAACAACAGCCAAAAGTTTTCGGGTGGCACGACACTAATACCAAGACCAATTGCAAATATAAAAATATTCTCAAACCGGCCTTCTACACGACCGTCATGGCGAGGGGTCCCGGGCCCCATATCTACACGTCGGGCCTGATACCGGCCAAACTGTTTTTCGACAAGACGCCCAACATATATGCTTTACGACAATGGGCAGTACAGCCGGTCCAAGGTCATCCGCAGCTGATGAAGCACATGATCGTGTTTCTATGGGTCTGCGAGAAGAGAGGGCTAATTCAAATACCCGACGTTATCCAACCGTTGGTCGTGTGGCTGGCGATGCAGACGGAAAAACAGAACACTATCGACGCTGAGGCGAATGAAGCGAGCGTAGCAGAATACCAGGCCGCAAGGGGAGGGACAGCAAACGATGCAGGATCGGACGAGGGCAACACAGGCACAAGAGAGAGAGAAGCGGAGGCAAGTACTGCGATGGACGCCGACAGAACCTTGACGGCAGAGGCAGAGGGAGATGGTACAGAGCTCGATAGCGGTGGCGAAAGCGGAGTGGAGGAAACGGCAACGCGTAGAAATGGTGCACTCGAACCCACAGCGCCGTCGATGATGCCAGCGCATCATGACGGGAGAGTCGATGATGCGAACGAGGAAGCAGGGGAAGAGTTGACGATTCACAGTGGGGATAGCCCGACAGACGAGGAAACCGCGACTGCCCCCGCGGAGGACATAATGACAGTGCACAGCGAGCTTGGAGCAGTAGGAGAGGTGACGACAGAGGGGACAATGGCATGAGCAGGTGCGGAGTGAGAAAGAGACAAGACGAAGAACAAGGCGACGGCCGCAACTATGTAGTGCACAGAGCGCAAAGGCCAAGTCAAAGGAGAGACGAACATTAATAATAGACGAAAGCGTGACAAGAGCAGTGTACAACCACTACGATAATGACCTCTATGCTGGAATTACCTCTAGAACTCCTCACTGAAATCGTAAAACTTTTGCCCAGCGGCGCATTGAAGAATCTGGCCGAAACCAGCCAGTTCGCATACGATCTCGCAACTCCGTGGCTGTACCGACACCCACGACTAACAC
The DNA here is from genome assembly GCF_014461135.1 of Mycena indigotica. Classification (NCBI taxonomy): domain Eukaryota; kingdom Fungi; phylum Basidiomycota; class Agaricomycetes; order Agaricales; family Mycenaceae; genus Mycena; species Mycena indigotica. The sequence continues at coordinate 215,147 of NW_023503010.1, forward strand.
GCGACGGAGACTCTGCAAAAGCCACGGCCGGATACCTAGCGAGTAACAGGTGGGTGTGCGCACATGCAAGATCACTGGCGGCATGCGCAGGACCCGAGCTACACGAAATAATGGCCAACTCAGCGAGCGACTGGGACAACCTAACGGCAATACACATCAAACTGACGGACGCATTTATTGTCTCGATGAAATACGAAGAGGAGAAGGGGACAATGAAAGCAGTGGCGCTCCTACCCAAATTGCGCCTCCTCTCGCTCGAATTCACGGAACGATGCACAGTGCGCGACATCTTGACCATCGTCGCCGAGATGCCGACTGGGGTAGAGTCTTTCATTATCGCACTGAAAGATTGTTCAAGAATGGAACTACCATGGGCAGAGGTGGTACCAGAAGCATGTTACCCGAATTTCGCACCGTTGCAGTGACGGGAACTCGAGAGGCTAATGAGGTTCTGACGGCATTTATAATGACACTACTGGGGAAGCGTCTGGACGAATCAACCTGCAGAGGCATCGCGGAGTTGAGACTGGAGGGCTGCTATACAGAGGGTCTACTGGAGACGATGAAAAAGTGCAACGGACTCGGGGCTCTGGACATCGCGCGTCTGGAAGGAGTAGGACGAAATGCAGAGGCGTTCGAAGGATTGTTCCGTGTCCTTGGACAACTGAAAAGACTGTCGGTGACGGACGACTACACACTACAGCAACTGACAAAACACACAAACCTGGCTCACCTCCGCCAAATCCACATCGGCGCACTAATCACCACACCGCTGTGGCCACGGGAGGACAAGCTACCCGTTCATCGCGTTAAAATACTACTACAGAGCACGGAACACAAGCTGGGTGATCTGACCGAGCTGACGATTTGTCTGCACCGATGGGATAGCATAGGAAGGAGATTGATAGAGGGACTGGAGGCAAAAACGCGTGAAGCCAAAATTGTGCAACAGACTGAGGGTGTGCTCGGGAGACCCCTGCCTGTACGTGAGTAACCCATGGATCTGAACAGACAGTAGAGGCGAGGGCGACAACGGCCACGGCGGCGATGGGCGCGGGCGGCGATGGCAAAAGCCACGTGACAACGAGAGCCATCTTACGTAACAGATTGTTTTGGAGGAGAAAAAAGCTTGCTCTTGCCATGTTGTCAATCGACAGACTACCCGAAGAGACGCTACGAAAGATCACAAAACTACTACCCCTATACGCCCTCCGAAATCTGGCCCGAGTCTCACGTTTCTGGTTACGAGTGACGGCCGCGGAACTGTATCGACAGACTACACTGCCGTCAGGGGAGGTTCAAAAGGCCGCCTTAAAGCTCTTGGGCGCCGACAGTGGTCCAAGACTTCACGTTCAATTGCTACTGGCGTCAGCGGGCCCTCACCTACGCAACAGCATAGCGAAATGTGATAGCAAGGGATGGAAAAACTTGTCAACCATGTACCTGGAATTCGTAGAGGGACGAGTTGGCCCAGAGGCCAAGTTATTGCGGCACGTAGGCGAGAACATCCCGAAGCTTGAACACCTCTTCTTGCATTTCACTAGCGACTACGACTACACGATCAACCAGGTGTTACGAATCCTGATAGACACACCCTCCCAACTCCGTTCACTAGGAGTGCACATAGAGATACACGCTCCCGAGAGAGGAGGCCATAAAAGCGGCGGACCGACGAGGATCGTATTGCCTAGACTGGAGAGGCTGAGCTTGTTGGGCATCGGTATAGGAGCGCTCTACGGCAGCCTGTCGGCGGCGCGAAGGGGTGGTGGACCTGGAAGTTGGCCCGTGGATGAGAGCATTGTGCATCGGAGGCGAGTGGACTGCCGACACAATAAGACTACTGAGACACATAGGCGGAACTGTGGAGGCACTGGACGCGAGAGAAGCGTGGTGCGAAGAAACAAAGGTATCGGTCGAAGGTCAATGGGTTACAGCAGTGCCGAGGCTGAAAGAAATAGCGGTAGAAGATGAAAGCATGCTCGAGATGCTGGCGAGTGACGGAAGCAACCTATCGTGCATCTCGCATGTTCACTTCGGGCCATACAAAAGGAGAGAATACGGGCCACCGGGGCTGCCAACCAACGACGTGAAAGAAGCACTACTAGCGGCGAAAAGATGGTGCAAAGGGGCGTGCGTGACGATGTGCGTGCATACATTTGAGGAAGGAGAAATGGAACTACGGCACCGGCTAACCGCCAGAGGGCTACCGCGGGCAATATGCGCACGACTTCAATGGGCATGCGCAAATAAGGTGCGGTGCCGATACGAGTCGAGTTTGGCGGCATATTATCGGCTAACGTACCCGGACTATGAAGGGGAAGAAGAGGAGGGTGACGCTGGTGCGTCGACAGAAGAAAGCGAATAGACTAGATACCAGTCAAATTAGAGTGAAGCTGAATTAATTGCAACGGGGCGCGTCGCCAGAGGGCAAGCAAAGAAGTGCGGCAAACGTGACAATTGCCGACGTGACGGGGGGTCACAAAAGAGCGGCAAAAGAAAAAAGGGGAAAGCTATCAGAGAACAAAAAACAAAAAAAAAGAAGTCTCGTTTGTCTGCCATGACCTCGCTCACACACCTGCCGAATGAGCTGCTCCTGCATATAACAACGTTCATACCACTATACACCCTGGCAAATCTAGCACGGGTGTCTCGTTTCTGGCGACAAATAGCGACACCGGCACTGTACCGAGAGACAACCGTGTCAAAGGGTCGACCGGGACGGGAAACACTGAAACTGCTACAGAAGGAGGTGTGGGTGAAGGCACACGTCAGAACGTTATTGGCGTGGATGGGAACGACGCTGAGAAGGAGCATAAAGAAGAATCCAGAGGATTGGTTGAAACTGACAACGCTGCGCATCAAACTGTGGGTCCCGACTTATGACCAGCAAGGAGCGGTGGAGCAGAGAGACCTAATGACGAGTCTCAACGGACTGCCGAGGCTAGAGGAACTATGGCTGATATTCTCTCGGCACTACGGAATTCGTCAAATCATCGATGTCCTCTTACACATCCCATGGAAGCTTACGACACTCTCAATCCTCATCGAAAACTGCCTGATCGACGTCGATTCGATTGACATAGGAGAGGAGCCAATAGGAAGAGTGCCGCTGCCACACCTCGAGAGCCTGAGTTTGCGAGGGGAAGACGGAGACGGAATGCACCAATTCTACATGGTACTGTTTGGGGACTACATCGACCTACAGGTGGGCCCATGCCTGAAGAGACTCGCGGTCGGAGGAGAATGGTCAAACGCGTTGGTGCGAGTGATCGAGCAAGTGGGAAAAGGGGTAGAAACGCTGGATATCAGCGAACTATTGTGGTCAAGGCTGGATAGCGGCGAGTGGTGGCAACGCCTGAGAGAAGCTGCGCCAATGGCCACAGAGCTCGTGGTAAGGGACGAGGTGACACTACGGGCTTTGGCAAAGCGGGCCGACATAAGCAACCTGAAGCACGTCCACATAGAAAAGGTGACGGCAAAGTACACGGCCAGGCAATACGACCGAAAGCCACTCGATAGACTGAAGAACACAATGAGAAAGATGCAACGGCGAAATGAATCAACAACAATCAGCGTATGCTTACACCGACTGGACCACCGTCTAAACGAACAGGAGATACGAGAACGCCTGACAGCGAAGGGACTGCCAAGAAGTGCAGAAGGTCGCATCACAAGCATATGCCGGCGAACCTTGTCAGAAAGAAAACGAATGGGCGACGTACAGAAGGTTAACAAAACCTGAGTGGAGCACAGAAGAAGAGTCGGAGAGTTCGGAATCAGAGGGGGAAAATAGCACAGATGTACGGTCTCCTATGAGTGACTGAAGATATCAACGGGTCTCACGTTGTAGCTGCGGCGGCGGCGGCGGCGGCGGCGGCGGCGGCGGCGTGGATTTTAAAGTGTGACAGGGACCACAAGATACCGTAAGACTGAAGATAGCCACGACTTGAAGCATGGCCTCGCCGAGCTACTTACCGAAAAGCGTCATCACAGAAATCTTAGCAATGCTACCCCATTACGCCCGTGCAAATCTCGCGCGCACATCGAAAGCCTGGTATTCAACAACTGCTGCATCACTGTACCGACACCCGGTAATATTGAAAGGCCACTCAGTGACGACAAGAATAAACCGCATAAAGAGGCAAGCCGATGCAAAAAGCTGGGCGGAGACACTGCTGGCATCGATGGATAACAAACTGCTAGAACTGATGAATGGCGCAGAAGATAAATGGAAGAACCTGCACACGATTTCCCTCGAAGTTTACAGTCGGTCGGACGCAGAGGACGAAGATGCGCTAGAGGAGGAAACGATGGAGTGCGTGGGCAACCTGCCAAGCCCTAAGGGAACTACGCCTGCATTTCTGTGGACTACCGAAAGTCGATCAAGTTCTACACATCCTATTCCACACACCACGAAAAATCGAATGCCTTTGTGTTCACGTTCGTGGCTTCCAAATAACCGACTCGGAGGAGAGCTCATGGAAACCGGACGCACCCGAATTCTATCTTCCTGAGCTGAAAAGCCTAAGCTTGCTTGGGGGGTATAACGGGGAAATGGAAGTGTTTTACGAGAAGCTGTTCGGCGGGACGACGAGTCTACGAGTCAGTGACCAACTCAAGTCACTGGCAATAATCACCACAGCCCCGGAAGACTGGAGCAACCTATCGACGCTGCGAATCGAAATGAGCGGGCCCAGTTACTGCGATGTGCCGATGTGGATACAAAGCGCAATGGTAAACTGTACCACAGTCATGCCGAAACTGGAGAACCTGACGTTGCATTTCGTATGTGGGTTCCAAATCCAAGAAATTTTCGAAATTCTTGGAAACATCCCGAGACGTATACTATCACTATCCATTCACATCGAGAGCGGCAACGCAGGGGGGACAAAACTAACGACACACACGGACGGGAAAATGCGATCGTGCTGCCGCGCCTGCGAGAGCTGAATCTAGTGGGCACCTCTGACGACATCATGGACCAGTTTTACCTCGGGATCTCAACCGACACAAGCCCACTGCATGTCAGCGAAGAACTCAAAGCGATGACCATCTGCGGCAACATTGCAAGCGGCGTGACAAGGCTGACGGAGAACCTGGGGGCCAGTGTGGAGAAGCTCGACATCCGGCTGCTGAAAGTGCTCGGCGAGCGAAACACAGAGCCACTGCGAAGAATTGTGGGCGCGATGTCATCCCTTAAGGAACTGATTGTGGATAACGACTATTCACTACACGTACTAATGAGGAAGGTGAATATCGCGGCGGCTGCGTCACGTGCACGTGGGCAACATCCCGCCAGAGCCTGGGCGACCCGCTAGCGAGGCCAAAACAGCGGCAAGACTGAGGGCGTTGCTGCTAAAAGCAGGAAAGCACATGCCTGACGCAACAGTAAGCGTATGCGTACACGAATGGAGATGGGGCGACGCCGACATAAGGGAACGCATGGCAGCAAAGGGACTACCTGAAAAACTCGACCGATCCCTGTCGAATATCTGCACGGGTGCCCCATGCAAATACGAGTCATCTTTGGAACTATACGAACGGCTGGTACAACGAGACTGCAAAGAGGAGGAAGACTGGGACGAGGGCTCAGAAGAAGACAGCGCATAGACAGTGAGTGTAAAAATGAAATAAAATTGGTGTAACTGTCGAAAAACGACAAGAGTCAGAATGCCGCTTGCCGCTTGCCGCTTGCCGCTATGTGAGCGTGACGCACAAACTTGTAACCCAACCAATTTCATACCGTCGCCCGCGTGAAATGGAGAGTCTGCCGACAGAGCTTGGGACAATGATCCTAAGGCTTTTGCCTCTATACGCACTGAGGAATCTGGCACGGACATCGAAAGCGTGGCGGAGAACGACAGCGCCAGAGTTGTATCGAAACGCGATTCTGTGGGACAGCGGAACGGCGGGCCACCCAACGTTCAAATACTGGGAAGACAACACTTGGGTGCGACAGTACACGGAGACTCTACTGGCTTACTTCAGCGAAAGCCTACGTGTTAGCTTGAACGCGTACGACGACTGGAAGAAGTTATCCACCTTCCACATCGACTTGGTCAACGAGACTTACTCGAAGAGGATCGCGGACGTTCAAAGCCAACTGATACACGACATGGGGCGCATTCCTACACTGCAATCCCTAACTATGCAGTTCATCTGGGACTACGCAGTGGAGGACATATTGGGAATCATCAGCCGCTGCCCGCGGAAAATCCGAACTCTAGAAATACACATCGAAAGAGCTCGGGCCCGTTATCGAAGCCGCGAGGGACGCCGACAATCAACTCCTGTGGAATTGTACCTACCAGAATTAGAATCTCTGAGTCTTATGGGTGCGTTCGAAGACCTAACGAATGAGGTGTACACAAGACTATGCGGCAAGGACGTGCAGCTCCGAGTGGGAAACAAAGTCCAAACGTTGACACTCTCTGGTTCTAGACTGCATGGACCGATGAAGATACTCGAACGAGCAGGGCAAAATGTGACGGCTCGACATGCGATCGACAGAGGTTGGCATAGGACACCAGGACAGTGTGAGGTTCGATGAGGTGATGAGACGCGTACCACAGCTACAAGAGCTAATCATCGGCGACGACATGGCTCTCATGTTGCTCGCGGCAGAGAGCGACTTGTCTGGCTTGCGACATATTCACGTGGCGAACGTGCCAGGGAGAAAAGGGCAGCCGGTATTTGACAAGAATCCGATAGACAGGCTAGCGGAGATGCTAGAAGAATCCGCACCATCGATAGGCGACGCGACAGTGAGTGTGTGTATGCACGAGCTGAGGTCCACGAAAGAGGAAGTCCGCGACCGGCTGGGTGCAAAGGGGCTAGCGAGAGAGATCTTAGCGCGACTGGTGGATGTGTGCGGCGGGAATAAATGCAACTACGAATCATCGTGGACAAGTCACAATCGGCTGTCGAGACGCAAATACACAGAGGAGACATACTGGGACGACTCGTCAGACGAAGACGAATGAGCAGCGGCAAAAGGCGGCGGCGGCGGCAGAATCGGCGGCGGCGGCGCGGCGGCGAAAGGGGGAAAGATAAAAAAAGAGCAAAATACAAGACGGGGAGCGACAGACAGAAGCAAAAATAGAATGAATGTCAAGTAGAGAATAGAAGAAACGGAAAGTAAAATAACAACAGAGATAAAGTCCTGGCCAACACGTGACGGCGCGAAGCATGCCGACGATCTACGACCTGCCACTAGACATTGCCAGCAGTATCAGCGAATTACTACCACTGTATGCGCTGAGGAACCTAGCGCTTACCTGCACGGCCTGGCGAATCGCTACGACAGCACAGCTTTACCGGCATACAGTGATTCCCGACGGGACTTCTGGAGACGCGACAATGGAATATCTCCGGAGAGATAAATGGGCCAGACGCCATGTCCACACATTGACAGCGAAATTCAGACAAGAACTAAGCCTGTCACTGGAGGAGTTCCCCAAGAAATGGAAAAACCTAACGACTCTGCGACTGGAAGTTGCGCGACAAACTGGCGAAGATGCCTGCGCGGGCTTATTGCTTTCAGGCACCGACCGGCTTCCAAAGCTAGAGAATTTGTGGATACTGTTCACTGGTGCCTATACGTGCGAAGAGATTTTCGAGATGATAGTGCACGTTAGCTGCCGAATCCGCTGTCTGGCTATCCACATAGAGGGAGCGACGAGCAACAACAAACGCGGGCGAAAACCAACGACTGGCAGCCGCACATTGGAGCTACCGAACCTGCAGGCTTTGAGCCTGCTGGGCAACGACAACAGGTGCATAGACGAATTCTACTTGGGCTTCTTCGGCGACTATTTGGACACACAAATCGGCGAGCAGCTGCGAGCGCTAGCCATCTGCGGAAATTTCGGTGCGGAGTAGAGAGAGTACTAGAGAGAACGGGGGGGAAAGTTGAGGGAATTGGACATCCGACACTTACCCGTACTAGAAGATAAGAGTGGAGCAGAGACGAAGAAAATAATCGACATGGTGCCCTCGCTCACGGGACTCACAGTTAGCGACGACGACTACTCGCTACGCGTGGCTTCAAAAAGAGTATGCCTGGCAGGCCTGGAACACGTCCACGTGGCGACGATCCCCAACGAGGCGAGCTGGCCGCGTCATGAACAAAAACCCATCGACAGACTGAAGACGCTACTGGTCAAGGTGGACGACCGCATGGGGCCTACGTGTAGCGTGAGCGCTTGCATGCATAACGCCAAAGCAGGCGCTAGCGAGATACGAGAAAGACTGGGAGCAAAAGGACTGCCGCGGGGCCTGGAGGAGCGACTGACGGACATATGCACCGGCGATCCCTGCAGTTACGAATCGACATGGGCCGCGCACTACCGACTTGCTGACAGACAATGGCCAATAGCGGTTGAAGATTGGAACGAGGCTGAAGCTTGGTCAGATTAATGCAACCTAGCGTGGGAGAAAGATGTATAATAACAAAACAAGGCAATGTAGGAAGTGAAGTGCAAAAGTGCCTGTGTAAGCGGCATAAGGGCCGAGGTAACGGAAGGCGGCACAGCGGCAGTGATCGGCAAGAGGAGTAACCGCAAATAGAAGTACTGACACGAGACTGGTAACGTAAGAACGCCTTGACACTTTGCCATGACCATCTACTGCCTACCCGCTGAGCTAGCTCTGGAAATAGCAAGCCTAGTGCCTCGTTACAGTCTGGCGAACTTGGCATTAACGTCCCGGTTCTGGTACGAAATAACAATCCAGGAGATGTACCGACACGTGATACTGCCAATTGGAAGGAAGGGAACCGCAGGTTGGGGGCACTTGGCAAAAACGCATCGACCAGAGCGCACGTGCGTTGGCTAGCGACTTGGATGTGCGACGACATCTGGAGACAGATTGGCGAAGGGCCTGCCGACTGGAATAACTTGGCGTCAATGTGGCTACATTTGCCACGACGAACGCAATGCACTCGGAGGCAAGCGGGCGCCGTGATGAAAGCTCTCGGGAGACTCACAAGTCTACAAACACTGTTACTGCACTTCGACGGGCACAAATACTCTATGGGGGACATAGTGGACCTGACCATCAACTGCCCACCACAGCTACGATCCCTCACCATCCACCTGCCAAACTGCGTCAAGACACCACTACAGAGTCAAGGGAAGCGACCGCCAAGCGCGTTGCAGTGGGAAGGACTAGAAAGTCTGACGATAGCAGGCGGAGACGAGAACACGCTGACAGAGTTTTACCACGAGTTATTCGCGGACTGGGTGGACGTGCGCGTAGGACCAAACCTGAAAACGATATCACTGGATGGCAATACAGAGTCAAGAGTGATATTGCACGTACTAGAAAGGACAGGGGCATGGGTGTCAAGACTGGACATACGCGGGGTGCGGATGGAACGGGCGGGTGGGGAAGCGAGCTTATACTTGGCCGAAATGCTGAAGGGGCTACCAAAACTGGAAGAATTGGTCGTGGATAGTGACTATGCGCTGCGCATTTTGGGAAGGTCTACCGACCTCTCGCACCTACGACACATCCACGTCACACGCATTGCGGTGGACGACGGAGGAAACGACAGCGCCGCCAAAGTCCCAACAAGACGATTGGCTAGCCTGCTGAAGAATGTAAAGAAACGGGCGTCAAAGGCAACAGTTGGCCTCTGCCTTCACGGGGTGGGTGCGAGCGCAAGGGAAATAGAAGAGAGGTTGGCGGGTATGGCGGGGGTGGGTGACGCACGTGAACGACTGGTGAATATATGCTTTGGCCGTCCATGCGGAGAAGAATCGACATACGAAAGGTACCTACGAGTAATGGAGCAGCAGCTGGAGGAATCCTCAGGATGGGGAGACACGGACTGAAAAAGGGAAGACATTGTATGTTATTATGACAACGAATCGTCAGTGACTGCCGCACAATTGTCGGCAGTGATGCGTAGGCAATGGTCGGCAGACAGACAATATGGTAAACTGATGACCAAAGCAGGATAACTCAAGGTATTACGACCATGACCTGGAAGGAAGTACCTATCGAGGTCGCAACCACAATAACGAAGCTGCTACCACCGTACAGCGTACAGAATCTGGCACTTGCAAACCGATTCTGGCATAGCGCGGCATTACGAGAGCTATACGAGCACACACGACACTGATACGAGGCCCGAAAGGAAGGAAAGGCTGGGAGCACTTCGACCGAATGCCATCTACAAAACGGCATGTAGAATCATTGACGACATGGGTAAATCCAAGACTCGCGGAACACATCTGGAGGGCTGGCGACGAATGGGTAAAGCTAAAGACGCTACACTTGGAACTGCCACAGCCGGTGGTAAACGACCCTTCGGTAATCCAGGCATTGAACAAGATCCCAAGCTTGGAAGAACTCTGCCTGCACTTCACCGACGACTACTCTATACCGCAAATCCTCGAAGCTGTGGTACAAAGTCCTAATCAACTACGACACCTCGCAATACATATCCCGGACTGCCCCGCCAGCGCCCTGTACTGCAAGGGTCCAATTGGAACAAAAGTGAGATGGAATAGTCTAGAGTCACTCAGTATCATGGGCACCGACGACCGACCATTGTCCGAATTTTATACGAAGATGTCGGGCGACTGCGTGGACATGCGAATCGGACCTCAGCTCAAAAGCATAACGCTAAGCGGCAAGCTGTGCACGGGTGCGATGGGAATACTGGAAAGATCGGGAGGCCACGTAGAGACTCTGGACATCCGTGACTGCGCCGACGCAGTTTGCGGGAGAAGACATGGTAGCAAAAGGGGGAAGAATAAAACGCCTCTTACCGCAACTGAAGCGTATAGTGGTGCTAACGCCAGGAGCGCTGAAGGACGTCGGGAGAGCAATAGACATCACCAGGCTGGAGCACATCCACGTCGAATGCTTGCCCGCTCGAGTGGTATGGACAAAGCGCAGCAAAGTGCCGGTGGACCGCTTGATTGGCCTACTGCGTAAGACATGTCAAAGGGGCAAAGGGGGAACACTGAGCGTGTGCCTGCACGACTTCAGACCGGAAGGGCAGGAGTTGGACGCACGGATGGCTAGCAAAGGGGTACCAGCAAATACACGGGCACGCCTAGTGGAAACGTGCTTCGGCCAGGGCTGCAAACACGAAACGTCCTGGCAGAAATACCACAGAGTAACGGGAGGAATACCAGAAGAGCCAGGAACACTGGAAATGTCGACAGATGAAGATAATGCGGACGAGTAAGGACGAAACAACAAGGTAAAACAGTTTCACTAGGGAATTCCATAGTGTTATTACACAGCCTGAGGGCGAGGAGAGGGCGGATTGGGACAACACGACACTGTATTTTATTGTACATGATTACTCACGCTAATGGTTTGTAAACGGATTAGAGTTCGGCCAAAGGACTTACCGCAGTGAAGGGTGCCGCTGTGATGCCGCTATGACGGGTGCCGCTGTGATGCCGCTGTGACGGGTGCCGCCGTGATGCCGCTGTGACGGGTGCCGCCGTGACGCCGCCGTGACGCCACTATGGCTTGACCGCCAAAGATCCTAGTTTGATGAAGTGGGCGCGAGGCAAAAGAGCAGGACATGGCAAAAAAATGAGACGGGGGTAAGATGATCAGCAATGTGCTTCGACAGTAACACCCTGACATAAAGCCACGAATGGCGGGCAAGAAGGACACGTGACGTGGCGAAACTTGACAAGAATGGCCAGTCTAAACACTATACCACCAGAACTCGCTGTGGTAATCGCCCGCGAACTTCCAACGAGAAGCTTAGCTAGTCTAATCGGGAGCTGCCGTCGCATGCGACAGGTGGCAACGGAAGTGCTGTATGAGACGATGGTGTTACTGGAAGAATCTAGCGGAGGACGCCAGGGACTGCGGACACTCAAAACGAGTGAACATTTGCATCACCATTTACGAATGCTGGCGACCTGGTCATGCAAAGACGTAGCGGGCATCTTGAAAGACGACACTAAAACGTGGGGACGACTACACACAATATACCTAACGTCAAGGCAATATGCTATAAAGAAAGGATGCGAAGACGACAGCGACCAGCAAGTAATGAAGGCACTGCAATGTCTACCGTCCCTACGATACCTGTACTTGTTCTTCGGCCCGGAGCACGACACAAAATCAATCGACGATATCCTCCAACAACTGCCGCCGACACTAGAAGCTCTAGGACTGGACGTGAACAGATGCAAAGGAAATGCTGAAGAACTAAACAAGAGGGAACGAAGACGTCTCCTACCGATGCTCCACTCGTTGCACATCTCCAATTTGGGACACGACAGGACAGATAATCTGCACGATGCGCTACTGAAGAGACTAGAATTGGGCCGCACACCGCTAAAATGCGTGAGCGTGAAAGGGAGAATGTGCAACGGAGTACAGCGCCTACTGGAGGAAAGAGGAAGCACGATAGAAAAGCTGGATATCGGACGACTGGAAACTGCCGCACCTGGCGAATGCCGAGGAATTGTCGAGATGGCGCCAAGACTAAGCTACCTGAGAGTGGCGGATGAAAGAGTGCTGGCGTGTGTGCTGAGGACGACGAAGATGTCTAAGATGAAGAACATCCAGATAGCGCAACTGCCATACAGAATAACCCACCACCAACCAAGTGAACGATCGACGCTGCCACACCCATGGGAGAGCTTGCGCCGAATCCTAGCAAGGGTTAAAGACGCAGATTTACCTTGCGCGACAACGATCACAATCTGCACCCATAACGGCGAGGACTATCAGGACTGCACAAGAGAGCTAGTGGAAAGCCTGGGCCGCGAAACTGTGGATCGATTGGCGCGGTGCCGAGGCCGACTCACACGGCACGCAGAATACTGTGCACACGAAAGTCCCTTCGAAAGGCACCGCAGGATGAAGGATGGCGACTGGGAATGGCTGGGGAGCTGGTGGAGCAGTAGCGACGAAGAGAACGAAGAGTAGAAGAGGCCGAGGGCCATGAATGTCGAATGACAGCACCTTATTTATGTGACATTTTGTTTGTCTTGTTTTTTTGATGCCAGTCATCACGCTTGCCAAAGTGGCCAGGGCGGACAGAGCGTAGGAGGGGAACAAAGAGAGCATGAGGGTAAAGCGTATGATATTGTTGCGTCTGGCTAAGTGAGTGTCTATAAGGGAAACTCAAGGACAATAAGAACAACGACAAAAACCAACGGGCTCACTACCGTCAACAAAGGGTAGAAGACAAGTACCAGCGTCACAGTGGCCCAAGCCCTACACAACAGACGGCGGCCCAGAGGGAAGAGAGTCCAGATGCGATGAGAGTGCCGAATTTACTACTTGGCACGGAGGGCACGCTGCTGCCAATAGTCGCGGTCGGAGATGACATTGGGGTAATCCTGATGATGAAAATCACGCGCAGCTGATTCAGAAACGAAGTCCGCAGAGGCCTGTAACGCCTCGGTGTAGAGCGCGAGCAGAGTGGGCATGTCGTGTTCCGTGGGAGGGTCAGGTATGGCACCAACCATGTACAAGGTGCTGGCGATTGCTGGTTGACTGACTAGGCGGAACACGGTACCTTGCTGCAATCCTCCAGGGACTGTGGCGGAAGGAGGAAAGAGGAACCGTAGAAGGTTGTAGATGGCAGCAGCAAAGTTAAAACAGGACGCAGTGAGGGCGTCGTAGGCCTTCTGACGCTGGTGGGCGGCAACGACGACCGAGCAAAGCTGGCTAATGTCGGGACCACTTCCATCGTCGTAGGTCATAGAGTGGACAATGAAAGGAGCAGAAGGCAAAAACTGGACTGTCGGCCCACTGTCGATATTGGCCTTGGAGTCTGGCTGGCAAGAGTAGCGCGGTGTGCCTTGCCTTGCGCCAATGGGAATCGCCTGAGGATCGTGGAACAGATGGACCCTATCCTGAGCTACGCTGTCCGGGTGGCGGTCAACCAAGCACGAATCCGAGCTGTCGATAGATGCAGCGCGCCTGGAGGTACGATGGATTTTGTAGCTGGTGGAAAACTGCTCCCCAGTGGGAAGAGTAGTGGAAACATCAACACCCAAAAGTTCGTGAGTGCCCTGGGATGGGTCACCCGTCTTGTAGTGAGTAACTCTTGTCACCCGAGTCCAAGTAGGATGAGGGAGCAACCGAACGTCTGCCTGCCAGTCCAGGACCTGGCGGGAAGGCATGTATGCAGGGAGGTCGACAATAGCCCGGTGCTGCAAATTGCGCATGCTGAGGGGAACAGACATGAGGGTACGATCGCTACCCGCCACAAGACGACCGAGGGCATATTTGAGTGCAGAAGAAAGACGAGAGAGAATGCGAACAAGAGGCATGGTTGCAACGTGGAGGAAAGACGCAAGACGGGTTCTCACGATAATGACGCCCAGAGGACAGCTGGCGGGCTGAGTGCACGTGGCAAGGAAGAACGAAGATTGCAAAAAATAAAACAAGAAATCGCTGTTGCTGTCTACGATGCACGATAGACACGATCCCGGCAGTCTGCAAGACGAGCCAAAAATACGTCAAAGTCCGAAGAGGACATCATCTTTCCTAGAATTGCTGAGAGGACCGCATGGCTACCTGGCTCCCTGGCACGCACAGCTGCTCGAAAGGAAGAGGCGGAAAAAACTGGTAAAAATAAATTGACGAGAGACCTGAAACGCGGGGAAAGCTGGAAATGTGACCAAGGGTGCAACAAAAAAGAGGTGCCAAACTAAAGAACGTGTGAATGGGATTGCTAAGACGGAAGAAATGAAAAGGCACAGCGCCAAAAGAGAGTGAAAGAGAGAGAGAGAGCGGAACCAGAAAGTAGGTAATAGATAATGGCGCACCTACCTGGCGATAAAGTTTGTAGACCATCTGCCGGTGAAGCGTCCGTTCTACCAGGGTGTGTTTGATAAAGTGTTTGCGATGCTGTTCACGGGGAGGCGAGGACGCATGCTGAAGGTTATGCTCGTGGCCATTAGAGGGGTCGTAGAGGTCGGGATGAGAGTAAATGTACAGGCGCATGTTATGGACTGCACGATGAGACGCAGGCAGCTGCTCCCACATATGCTGAAACTGAATGACTTCCAAAAGACAGAAGCGAACGGCGAGGTAATTGGAGAGAGAATGGCTATGGAGCAAAGCGTCGAGGCGCTGAAAACAAAATGAAGGGGCACTAAATGGGTGGAATAAGACATACCATTTCGTAGGCAGCAAGATCATTGGAGTGAGGAATGGCCAGATGGGCCTGGCTGCGATGGAGAAGCGAAAAGCGCTGATGGACGTATACGAGCAAAGGTCGGACGGCTCCATATGTCCTATTACAGATGCCTTGTAGAGTTAAAGTTAGCAATGATAGATGAAACAACAATAACGGTGATCACAGAAGACAAGCGGGAAGAACTGGGCAAATTGTAGCCTCGCATGAGATGGAAGAGGTACTGCTCCATAATGGGAAGAGAAGAAAGCGACATGTGCCCATTAAGGATAGAGTCGCAAAGGAAGTGGGAGGTGAGCGGAGCAGCCAAGCGTGCACCAACAGTCAAGCGACGAACAATACCATCACGAAGGGCGGAGAGAGAAGCGAGGGGATCGGAGCGAACCTGTAATGTAGCGGAACATAGGCAAAATTAGGACAGAAGCACTTGGGTGGTGGAACTGACAGTACGAGGGTCCGAGGTGGCGGCATCGGCGGCGGCATCGGGCGGCGGCATCGGCGGGCGGCATCAGAGGCGGCATCAGAGGCGGCATCAGAGGCGGCATCAGAGGCGGCATCGGGACGAGAGGAAGGATCGCGGAGAGCAAGAGGGACACGGTTGCGAGTACGAATACCGTCAATTTGACAGCGTAGCCTCGTCTCCGGAGTGTTGAGGAGGTGGCCTGAGTCAACGAGACAAGAAAACTCTTCCTCCGCGACGAGGATATTTCGGAGGAGATGGAGGGCGGAGGCAGACATGTTTGATCAAAGTAACACGATGGTCACAAATCACTTGAATTAAAGAGTACACGTAATTCTGGCGGCAGCGGAAAGCCCACGATGATGTAGTAGCCAAAGGAATAGTAAGTGCCACCGGCGTAGCGGCCCATGGTCCGGTACAGGCAACGATGCCCATTGCCAAAACTTGGGTTCACGCCAATATGGAGGAGACAGAAGGGAGAAACGGGAAAGAGGAAGTTGAAGAGGGGTATGGTGCAGCCAGACGTGAGACAGAGCGCGAAACAAAGTGAGACTGGACGCCACCACATCCATGTTCAGGGTGCCAACCGTCCTGCCATTGGGCGCCAGTGCAGTCATAACAATAGCCTCCTGATATATACTGCCGAAAATGACCAGACCAGTCGGCGACGGGAGGACCAGAAACACACTGGTCAACGGAATGGGAATGAGGCGGAGGGCAGCCAAGAACCCAACAACGAGGACAAAGGTCCACCAGCTTTTCCATACACCCAGCCCAAAAGCCGCGAAGAACTTGAACGCGGACAGGCCATACATGATCCTGCTGCAATAGGCGAGGAAGCAACTGATCGCCGCGGCTCATGAGTAACCGATCACTGAGATGGAGGGAGGGGAAGGCAAAGTAATGAGCAGAGGCAACAAAAGGGTAAGAAGAGAAGGACTCACACAGTCGGACAATCAGCGCCAGAGGATTGCAGAATAGGCGACCTTGTGCGGGGAGGCGGTGGATATCTGCGGAAGAGTGTCAAGGAGACAGACGAGAATAGGGGGGTTAAAAAACCCACTGAGGAGGGGGGGAACACAGTGTGAGAACGAGAAGCCAAAAGGGAAGCCTCGGGAAAAAAATTTCAACAATAGGTCAAAGGGAAAAAGTGCAACGAACGGCTTGAAAGCAGTAGGGAGAAGGGGCCCACGAGAAAAGGCAGCTGTCGCCGGCTCAGAAAAGGATGGACCTCGGGCGCGTTTCAATGTAGGCGTGGAAGGCCCCGTAGTCGGGGGAGCAACGGGTGCCGTCACTATAGGCTGCATCGGGAGTAACGCTGTCGGCGGCCGACAACCATACGAGTGTCCGCAAGAGCGGGAGGAGTAAGCGGCCTAGGAATAGCTTGCGTCTGAGCCTGACAAACATCACAGAGTTGGACGGGTCCAGGGCATGTACGGGGAGTAGTCATGCAGTTGGTGTAGACGCCATCAAACCAGACAGAAGTTGCCGCACGACGACACTGGTGACCAGAAGATATCATGTCCGAAAGCACATCACACCCATAATCTAAAGCAGACAACTCGTCCTCGTCCTCGAAGCGGCCCAAGCCAGAAACTGGGAACAGATGGACTTCGCCGCGACGATTATCGCGCGAGACTCGGTGACACTGTTGCTCATAGTCGAACAATGAAAACGGTTGACCGACAAGGACAACGTGTGTGACGGAAGGGAAGTCCACGCCGGTGCCAAGGATAGAAGTGGATATCATCACAGGGGGTTGTGCATGATCGTACCAGCCCGAAAAATGCGCTTTAAGGTCCGCGACGAGTTCGGGTGTGCGGTCGGCGGGCCTGATGGAAAGGTAGGCCGTTGTGTGCAAGGACTCCCGCGACGCGCTGCGCCAGAGAGCGTGTTCTGCAAAATACCATAATACGCTCGGTGTGGCGCAACGACGGGAGGGTGCGATTAACAAATGCAACAGCCTCCAGCACCAACTGATCTGTGTTGGGTAGAATGGGATGGACATGGAGAGCGACGTTACTTCGTGCAACGGGCATACGTATGATGTCCCACACAGGTAACCCAGATAACTGAAGGAATTCAGGCAACAAATGCGGAGGAAGAGTTGCGGTTAAAGCGAGGAGTCGGACACGAAGGCGGGAGAGGACAAAAACGGAAGCAAAGGCGGGGCGGAAGCGGAGGTCGGTCCAGAACTTGTGCACCTCGTCGATGGCCACCCACCAGATCTTGTCCATAAGAGCACGGGTTCGAACAAAGGAGACAAAATCATCGAACGCAACATGCTCAATGGTGACCCAGATAACATCGGGCGTCCGGATTGAATTTCCCACCAGGTCGCCACTCTGCCACAACAAGGCCGGCGGAGGTTGCACAACGAACAAAGTCCTGCTGCAAACCCGAGACGGGAATCACCCAAATGAGCTGTTTTCCGGGTGCCAGGGATCGGAGACAAGAAAGAGTGAGCCAAGTCTTACCGGAACCACACCAGGTATCGCTAGTAGATTGCAAGGATTGGTAGCCAATTTCTCCATGAACAGTGCCTGTTCAACACAGACGAACTCCGCACTAGGGTCTCCAGTAAGAACTCTAAGCTGTGCACGGCGGCATGGCTGAACCACGACATTGGACACTTGCCGCAACTCATGCGAAGCATAAATGGGTTCAGGCGGCGGGAAGTAGATAGACTGCTGAGTTATAAATTCAGCACGAATGGAAGTGCCCATAGCAGAGAGGAGGTCCTGGCGGAAAGAGGCAAGGTACTGGAGAAATGCGTCGGGAGTGGTAGCAGGCCCAGCGGGGAGGTACAATAGGTTCAGCAGCAGCGGAGAGGTGTCCGGGGCCTAGGCGGGGCGGCAACGGCGGCAGCGCCGCCAACAGGCTTGATTGGGAGCGGTTCGCCGCGATCAACGCCGATCAGGATCTGCCACTCGCGGCATAAAAGCATGATATGCTGGAGATGTGAAATGTCGACCCCAGACTGAATACCGATATCTTGATCATAATGCTTGCGGGCAACGGAGGAGCTGTGGCTGGCCATAGCATCCACAAAAGAGGCCGCATGATTGAGATCATTGCGAGTCACGAGCTGCTTGAGAATGAAAGCAACAAATTTACGCCAGGAAACGACAGTCAGGCGAACGCCTAATGTTCTCTCGGTGATCCTCCCGAGTTCTGATGAGAGAGTCGATCCACGCAGGGTACCATGCAGGGTAGGCCATAAAGCCGTATGAAATAGTTCGGCGGAGGCGGGGGATACAAAAGCTTTTGCGATGGATATCTGAACAGGGCGAAAGAACACAGCGGCCTGGAGAAAGATGCGCGCAAGAAGCGGAGGAGGACAGGCAGGGATGTGCCGGACATCAAGACGATGGTGGCTAGTCTTGTCCAGAATTGACACAAAGGTCGGGATCTGAAAGACTATCTGAAAGTTGCGGTAGGTGCTACGAGCCACCTGGCGTAACGAGAGACTGGCCAATTCCGAGGCACGGAAGAGGCAAGGAGAACCGATCTGAGCGGCTAAAGCCATCTTTAACGTAAGCTCATCGAGCGCTTGCATAATTTGGCGTGCCGCGGGCTCCCGCCAACGAATCTGGCCATCCGGTAAAGGTACGAAATTATCCGGACAGTTATGGATCAGCCAGAGAATATATCGCCGGCTAACATCATCGGAGCTGCAAAGATGATTGTCGGGGAGGTCTAAGGCGCAAAACCCAATAGAAACATTAGAATGCGGATCGAGGAGGACGCGATCACGAAAGAAATCGGCAGAGAGGTCGGCGGGAATAGGTTTGCGGTAAAAGAGGCGATTGCAAATAATATCGGATATGTCCTCCAAAAGAGCATCGTAGGGCCTGCGTATAACGTCGAGAGAAACTGATTTGCCACCCCAGTCGATCAAGGTATGGTCAGCATTGAGCCAGCGTCCAATGAATGGCGTAGTTTCAGTGTTGGCGATGACTCGGAGAAGGACGAAAGTCTGGAAAAGGCCAGACAAAGGGGAAGGGAAAGCACTAAGGTGGTACTTCTTGAAGTGCTCGTGGACTTCGGGAAAAGACAAAGTAGGATCTGCATCGAGGTGATTTTCAATCTCGAGAAGCAGCGTACCGCGCCCCCCATAGATAAAATGAGCAATACGCTGCGTGATGGTAGTGGCGGGACGAAGGCCGCCGTCATTCGAAGACTGGCGAGGACGACGAAGACGAGGAGAGGAGAGAAAAATTTGCTGCGGCGGGGCCTGTCGCCAGGCAGCAGACGAGAGACACCATGACTCGATGAATGGCAGACTCTAACTCGGTCATAGATGAGGGTGGAGGAACATCGAGATAGCTAGAGCTGACCGCCCCGTCATTCTCATCCTCAGCGTCAGATTCTGAATCACTGCCACCCCCATCGACATCGACCGAGGGCGTGGCAGCGGCAAGGAAAGGAGACGACAAAGGAGAAGAGCGCGATGCCAGTTGTCGTTTGTGGACGTCCAATAGATGACGGATGGCCGAAATCTGATCTGGCGAAAGATGGTAGGAAAACGATGGGGAATAGCCCGCAGGTGGCTCTACTTGACGGCAGAGGTTGAAGATCAGAGCCCACCACGACGTCCATACCTGTCGCAGCTGTCTAAGGTGATATGATGAAAAGAGTTGAGGGACTCGCGGCTACAGCGTTAGGGTGAGACGAGACAAACGAGCAGCACTCTGCTTACTGCATGCCGAAGTCTGCTAAGTCGCGCAGGGTGCCAAAAGCGTGATGGTGTGACATGACCAACTGGAAACGCCGCATAGACGAAACAACTACAGGACCAAGAGAATGCTGCGCATCTGCCGCGGTGGAAAGTCGGGTAAGCTCTTGGGCTTGCTGAGGGGTAACATGATCTATGATAGTGTTCCACTGCTCCCTGACTATGAAGTTGCTCTTCTTGCGCTCATCGAGGGGTGCGGAAGGACCTGCATCGTTATAGTTGGGGATTCCCAAGTCCAAACGACCAACGGCACTAGACAGTTCAGCGTCAGAGTGGCTAGTGAGGAGTGGCAGCTCGACGAGGAACCACGGTCGGTGTTGACCAGGCAAGAACTGTTGGGCGTAGCCAACACGGCCAGGTGCAAAAGAGGCGCCTCGGGAGCAGGAGTGGACACGCAGGCTGGCTTTAGAGGAGAATGCATGGAGACATCGAGCGCACTCATAGAAATGCGCCGACGAGAGGGCCAGACCAAATGCAGCAGAGGGAAGAGGCGAGCCAGGGGGTGCAACAAAAGTGTGCAGCTCCGAGTGAGACACAAGGTGGAACTGAGAAACAAGATCGGGAACCATGGTTAGAGGAGGTGGTTCCGCAATACGAGGTAGGTGGCAACGAGTGATATGGTGATGGACTTGCTCGGGATCAAGCATGCTCTGACAATGTAGGCAGATGAAAATTTTGTGTGCTGTGTTGATGACCAGATCGTAGCGCAGCAAATCGTAACTCCCATGAGACGTGACGGTGCGTGAATCGGGGAAAAGTTTGTGGGAGGGGGCCGACAGAGGAGGGGGGCGATGGAAGCGGCTGTGGCGGCGTCTGGGCGGGGGGTACTAGGCGAAGCATCAGGAGATGACATGAGAACATCCGAACTGGTAAAGCGTCCAGGACACTGCCAGTCGCAGTGGTACTAAAGAGAGGGAAGCAGATTAGAAAAGAAAAAATACCAAAGTAAAGAGGAAGAACATGCCTGCAGGGTAACACCACGGTCTGTCCTGTAAGGGCACGCTGGACACTGAAAGGACCGATGATCTGTGTGTCGACGGACAGTGACAGGAACGTCTCTAAAAGTGACGACGGCGACTTCGACATGGCAGCGCTGATCATGCAAAGACAAAGGTTCATCGACTAGAGAACAGCAGACTGGACAACTACGCTGGAGAGAGGACATGCCCAATGGAGCGAAAGCACATGGAGAGAGACAGAGAGAGAAGTAAAATGTGACACAGTCAACTACACGAAGTCAGTCACCAGTGGAGGCAGCGGCAAAGGCGGCAGCGGCAAAGGCGGCAGCCTCCGATGCCGCCAACCAAATGGCATTCTCTATGATCACCGAACGTCGTAAATCCTCTATCAAGGGCTTGAGGCAAGGACGAAGGGCAAGAAACGAGGTCTTGTCGATCCACCACATAGTAATGAGATGAAGGTTGACGAGTCCCAGTTCATGATGAACGGGCGGACTGCCCACAAACGAAAAGCCGACAACTGGACCGAGTCCGATTGCAAGACCCAAAGTGGAAGGAGACAGGAAGCAGCGAGCGAGTAACGCGGCCAATGAGCTGAGACTAAAGTGGAAGAGAGACAACCCAGCAAATCCGAGTTGGAGCAGGAGCCGTCGACATGGCATCGAGCCCAATGACGCTAAAAATAATAAGAATAGCCCGCAGTGGGATTACGGAACAAAAACACTTACCGGAAGACAACCACAACGAGGACACCAACCTGGATGCACTGGAAGCATTGAGGGGCCGAACGAGAGGCAAGCTTGGTCGGCGAGCGGCGACCGGGGGCAGAGCGCCGAGGCATGTTTGCCATCAAAGCCCAAAAGGACACAAAGGCGGCACAAATAACGAGTCTGGCGAAACAACGTCATAAAAAACGCGAGGGTATACAGCCAGCGACGCAGGGTAGGACCTCGGTGGTGTGAGACTGACAGGAGACCAATAGGCCTGGCAAAGCAAAGGTGTGTAGAACTGCGAATGAACTGGGTAGACGAACCGTTGCGGACTTGAAGGAGAAGATAAGCGGTCGGAGGACAAGGCAGATGGGTCAATGCATTGCGCGGGCGAAGAGGAAGATGGGCAAAACCTAAAATCCGCCTTGTAGCTGGCGAGAAGTCCTACAAGAGACACGACTCACGCATCCGAAGTCGGCATCGTAAATGCAAGCAAGAGGCAGGAATGAGGGTCACGCGAGATTGATTATAAAAAACACGAATGTTTATAAACTATGACGGCATTACAGAACTATAGGCGGCACGGTCGGCCTGCTTAGTGCGATTGAATAAGTCGACAACGAGCTCACGAAGAGAATCGGGAAGATTAACGACAGGGACACGAGTACTGAACCAATACATGGCAAGGACATGAAAGTTCATCAGGTTTCCGAGGTGATGGGGGACTGGTGTTTCGGCCCAACGACAGAACGCCCCAAAACCAGGGACAGGGTCATGGAGAACAGCGGAAGGGACTAGGCCAGTGGTGATCAGGTGAGGCTGCGGTTGAGGGTCCAACATGACTATGTAAAGCCAAGGTTTGAGGATACGGGAATTGGGACACTTTTTGCCGTAGGATCCAGAATGCCAGCCGTCTTTACGTCCCTGAAAAGATATTGAGAAAGGGGAAGGCGGCGAATAAGGACGTACATCGGCAGTAGCGATCCAGCACATGAAACACCAAGTGCCGCGGTCAGGAAGCTGAAGGTTAATGCCATTCTTGGAGAACTTGTTGTAAGTATTGTCGACTCGGGATTCCGCAAGTCCAGAGGGGCAGTCAGAAGTGGAATGGCCAGCGGTGACACCTCGGGTGAAACAGACAATGCACTTGTCGCGGGCGGCGGAGAAGAGATCGTCGAAAAAAACCTCGGCATACTCGCGACGATAAGCACTGGCGGCACCGCCACGCAGAGGAAGGTTCGAGGCGACACGAGCATAATCAGCGCTAAGAGAAAAGGGGTAAGGCAACAAAGAGGAACATGAGCGGACGATACCCTAGAACCCTCGCCGACGGTCCTGCGGGTACAGGCGTCAACAGGGAAAAAAGAGAAAAAAGAAATGAAAACCAACTGGTGCAAGGATGGCGGTCCGACCGGAGGAGACGAACTACAAGAGGGTTAGGGGTGAGAACGAGTGGCAAGAGGCAGACGACGAGGGGGAGAAACGACAGAGCTGGGAGGAGAAGGACGAAGTTCGTCGCTAACAAACGCGTGAGACGAACAAACAGGCAAAATGGAACAGCGGACGTTGAACAAGAGAGCAGGGGTTGATGGCAAGTAACGCAGCATTCTGAACGAGGGCGCTTCGGGAGAGGCATGGGACCAGTGGTACTGGCAAACCAAACGCGTCAGCAGCGGCACGGGGCGAGACGGTGGACACCAACTCTGTAGAAGGAGAACTGGAACGTTTCGACATGGTGGCAGAAAGAGAGGAAACGAGAGTAAAAGTGCGGACGATGACACGCTTATATACGAGAAGTCGAGATGCAATGACATCACTAGGGAATTCCCCAGCAACTGATGATGGTGACGGCAGCGGCAGCGGCAGCGGCAGCGGCGATGGTCACATGGGTGAATAATCAAAAGAGAAAAACATATATTTTGTCCTCCAAAGACAAGAAAAAAAAAAAATAATAACAAGGCATGCGACTGAAAGTTCAAAAATGCGCGTCAAGCTCACTAAACACAGATGCATGTCAGAAAGGGATAAAATACTAAAGAAGAGACACTGACAACTTTGCCTTAGTAACAGGAACACTGGACGAAGTGCGCGCCGCATTGGAATAGTCAGACACGCGTCGCTCGAAAAAATTCGTTTTGCCTTCCATAGAAATCATATCCATAAAGTCAAAGGGGTTGGGGACGCAGTAGACCCTTTTCGTTGCCGAGGGCGACAAGGAGGCGGTCAGCGACAAATTCGACGTAGCGGCTCATCAACTTTTCGTTCATTCCCAAGAGTCGGTTGGCTAAGGCGTCGGCAAGAAAAGCTTTTTCGACATCTACAGCATCTGTGATGATAGTCTGGATGACGGAAGGAGGAGGCCGAGACTGCAAGTGCCCAAAAAGCAGACAAGCAAAGTCGGTGTGAAGGCCTTCATCTCGACTGATGAATTCATTGGAGGTGGCCAAACCCGGCATAAGACCACGTTTCTTGAGCCAGAAAATGGCAGCAAACGAGCTCGAAAAGAAAATGCCCTCGACGGCGGCAAAAGCGACAAGGCGCACGGCAAACGAAGAATGGGGGTCTTGGATCCAACGGAGGGCCCATTCAGCCTTACGCTGCACGCAGGGAATAGTTTCGATGGCACGGAAGAGGCGTACACGTTCCTGAGCATCTTGGATGTAGGTGTCGATAAGCAGCGCGTAAACTTCAGAATGTACATTTTCCATCATGGCCTGGAAAGCGTAAAAGCAACGGGCTTCTGGCAGCTGCACCTCGAGAAAACCGCTCGAGTAAGTTGTCGTTGACGATGGTGTCGGAAGCCGCCGAAGAAGGCCAAAATGTGGGAGATGAAGTCGCTCGTCGCCAGTAAGTTTGTAGCGCCAATGCTCTAAGTCCCTGGAAAAGTCGAGCTCCTCGGCAATCCAGAAGGAACTCTGTGCTTTCTTGTAGAACGCCCATATCTGTGGGGTGTGATGAACAGCGGACATCGAGAAGGGCCACGACGCACATCAGGATACTTGATAGGGAAGAAAAAAAGGCGGTCGGAGGACCGCTCAACACGGGATCCAGCACAGGTGAACTGAAGCTCGACGGTGGAGCGGCAGCGGCCATGGAGGAAGCGGGCACAGATTGGCAGACGGCAAGCTAAGAGAGGGAATGTATGTAAGCAAGTATATATAATGTATATGGTCACACGAAATACATGGCAAGGTAAGCAACGGCAATAGACGACGGCTAAGATGATCACCAGAGAAGGACCCCGTGTTCTAACACTGCAACCGCTGGAGATCCTAGACGGACTAGGGCCCACACAAACAACCACACGAGACGGGTACGACGATGATGTGGGGTGTCCGAGATTCCTGGGGGAGCATGACGAATGCACTCGGCGGCAGCGACTCGGTCCGCCATTGCCCGGAGTAATCCAACGGAAAAAACGGCCGAAAAAGTTGGGAAACATCCGGTGGTGTCAACGTGGTACTTGAGCAGGGCAGAAAAGTTTTCTTCAGTGGGAAAATAGAAGGGGAAGGCAACATCATAATAGTGACGATGAAGGAAAGACACTAGTGACATGTGTTGACGTTGCTCGTGGACTGAGGGCGCAGGGAATATGTTGTCGACTAGGAGTACCCGGCCTTCGAATGCTTCGATAATATGCCCGATGATGACGACGACAGTCTGGCCTGCAACGGGCTGAAAAGTGGCATCGGGAGTTCCGGGACGGTATAAACAATCAACAACGGCAGTGCCGTCTGTCACTGAAAAGTACTCATGAAGTAGGGGCTAAAAAGAAAAAGAGACGAGAGATGGCGAACCTGAGTAGCGGATGAGGCTGCTGCGGGGGATGGCGGCGTTGACGCAACCAACGATCCTAACTGTTCGACAAGGTACCCTGCCTACCCAATGGAAGAGAGGAGGCTGAGCTACGGCCGGAGTGAACTCGGATGCGAAGGCGGTAGCCGACAGACGCACGATTCTTACGAGCCCGGAAAATGTCACACCACAAACAATGGGGCCACGGACTCTGGCAGTCGTGTCCATTCAAAAAGCGATGGTGGAGGAAAGAAAGGCATAGAAGATCACATGCTACCTATGCTAACATTCATTTAAATAGGCCGGGGGCAGAGTAATGAGGCGAAGACATGCCGACAGAAGCAGCGGCAGCAGGATCGGCAGCGGCGGCAGCGGCATCGGCGGCATCGGCGGCGGCAGCGGAAGCGGCAATAGCTGAAGGCAAAAGGACAAGTAAAAAATCGTCACTCTCTGGGTCCTGGGGTTGGTGTGCGAGAGTATCTAGCTGGACTAGCTTGCGAACGGCCCAGACGAACAAGCGGCGAACCCTGGCCTCCTGGGCTAGAGGAGGGCCAAACGAAGAAGTGCGGCGCGCCCACTCAGCTGCAGCAACGCGGTCGGCCATCGCACTGAGTCTACCAACAGCGGACGCGTCCAAGAGTAGGGGTAAGATCGGAGGCGGCAATGTAGGAGCAAAGGAGAGCGAGGAAATTGTCGGGGTCGGCAAACTAAAAGGCGAAGATAGGTGGTAATAGTACTTTGTTAAGTGAATTGCATGGATCAAATGGGTGGGCTCTTCATTAGGAGAAGAGCAACGGGCTAGGAGGTGTGAGAAGGGCAAGAATGACCGGTAAAGGAAAGGCAGACTGAGGGAGTGAACTCGAAGAGTAACACCACGAGGGCCTGTGAGAATCCGACCGACAACTACGGCTTGGTTGCCTACGGACACAAGAGCGGGGAAGGGAACGGGGTCAGAGTCGGGCGATGAACCGACTCGACAACGCCAGTGCCGTCATCGACTGAGGGGAAGGATAAGGCGTAGTGGGGGAGTAAAAAGTAGAACGGGCCATAATAAATCACTCCATATTCACGTTCCTCTACGCCGACTATCAAACCGGCGATGCGAGCGCGGTACGGCAAGGTACACGCCCAATCCAATGGTAGAACGGAGGGTCCTCTAGAGGCCTGGCGTAAGTCGGAGAAGACGCCCAAAGCGCGTGGACGCACCATTGCGGCGCGCACGGAGAAGATCATAAGCGAGCACGGGTGCCACCGACTCAATGCGCTTGGTCCAAGATGTCCAGAGGGATGAAGTAGAGGACATGGCAAAGACATCTGAGGTGTGACTGAGTGACCTGCCATTGTGGGTGTGGGGCGGGCTGCCGCCGCCAATGAGGCCCCGAGGCGAGGGCGGCTGCCGCCTACACGTGACTTTGACAGGTCACGTGGTACCGAACATGTTCGGTACCACGTGAGTTTGACAGATCACGGGGTACCGAACATGTTCGGTCGCACGTGCCTTTGACAGGTCACGGGGTACCGAACATGTTCGGTACCCTGTGACTTTGACAGCTTGGTAATCCACTGCCCCCCCTTGGATTAAGCCCCCCTCCCGGGAGCGGAATAATCCTAGATCACGGGGTACCGAACATGTTCGGTCGCACGTGCCTTTGACAGGTCACGGGGTACCGAACATGTTCGGTACCCTGTGACTTTGACAGCTTGGTAATCCACTGCCCCCCTTGGATTAAGCCCCCCTCCCGGGAGCGGAATAATCCTAGCCAGTCGGTATGTAGGCATTGTGTTCTCGCAGTGGGGCTGGTCACAGAGCGAGGTGGGGGTACTGCGCCAGCGTCTCTCGGACTTGGCTCTGTAGGTTTTCCAACTGATCAGAACATTCACTAATAATGATGGCCCAGGAATGAAGAGAGTGAAAGATATGCACGGGATGCAGCAGCAGGGGTGCTCACAAACATGTTGCTGAGTACACAAGTAATGCGTGCAGAGGAGAGGGAGAAGACACCAGTACGGGCGTGAAAGTTTCGTCATTTTGCCATGGAGATAGAAATGAAGTCGTGGCTTTGACGGTATAAGACTCCGCTGCTGATCTTGCCCTTCTCAGTACCAGGTCATGCAGCGTAATAGTATGCTGTTTTATACAAGTAAAAGTAGTGTGTTGTGTCGTGTTGGGAAGACAAAGGGGGTTTATGGCGGACTAACAACATCGCACGACGAGAGTAGGCAACATGCTGACAAGTCGCTGCCACAAGTCAGCAATGTATCAAGTGAGTATAATGACGCACCCGTCATGTCTCCGTTCTCTCTATGTCCGTGCCCCACTGGTAGACAGTTGGCATTTAGTGTCTAGCGATATCCACGCCTAGCAGCCACCAGTCGACACTGGGCACCCCATCTGCCTGCAGAGATGGCGGGAGTAGACAACCCAAGAGTGCTTACTTCGAGATAGACACTGCATGCAGCGTGGGAAGGAGAGTGATAGTGTCCGCCACTCAAGTCATCTGTCGGGTAAATCATCGCAATGACGGACGTGTTTCAAGACTGTTGGTCGCAGGTTGGTAGGCCATCTGTGGCGGTGCCGTCCCAAAATGCACCGTATATCTCTCAGCGCTGCCTCCACCGCGAGACCTTGGGAAGCTCACCGACCAACATTCGAATCGGACTCAACCGATGATCTTGCTGATTTCCTCGAGAACGTGGCAACGATTTTCGAACTTCGGCAGCCTTGTCGGACAACAAGAGCGGAAGGTCTTGATGACCAGCTATCTGCCAATGAGGAAGCGTGAATTCTGGCGCGAACTGAAGACATACGCACCGGTCCATTCGTACAATGAGTTCGAGAAGGAGGTTCGAGAACTATACCCCGAATTAACGCGGAGGCGTAATGGACAACTTCGAGGACTTGACCGAGTTGTGTGCAGAATATGTGGATGTGTCGCTTATGGAAGAAGGGCGGCTACGGCGATTCGGACGGCAGTTCCTGGTTTTGGCAAAGAAACTACAAACGGCACCGTCAGTTTTGACGAATCGCGAAGCCTGCCAACGTTACCTGAAAACACTCGCCACTACATCCGCAGATCAAGTTCGGCGGGGATTACTGGACCGACAAGTCGGTCGATTTGTTCAAGAGGAGCTCGGTGTTCGTGTCGCTACACCAAACCGGCATCGAGAAGATCCATATTCGCTAGAAGAAGTGATTCAAGTTACCGAACGACTAGCAGCAATGGGAACTATGGACTTACCAAACATCACAAACACCAGTGCAGAAATCTCCCCGGTAGAGCATCATGATTCGGAGAGGATCCATGAAGATCGCGGGAAGCTCCGTGTAAGGCCCCGGATCGCATGCTCCACGATCCGGTGATAAATATCCCATGATATCCATTTCCATGTGTTGATCATCGCAGATGCGCACGGATTCTCCACTATGACATCATATATGTAAAACACTTAAATACTGCATCCATTTTCTGTATTAGTTAGCTTTTTTCCGAGGTCGAATCTAGTACTTACGCCAGTTCTATCGCGTCCCCGACCTCGCCGGCCTTCCGCCCTCGGTCTCCCGTGTGCCGGGACCCGCTTTAGTAAGCGCTAGGGTTAGAGTATTTGAATTTTGTTTCCCTATGAATTTCCGCATCAAAATGCGCGACAAGTTGAATCGCATGGTGCAGAAAGACGCGCCTGTGGTCGAGTACACAGCTGAGTTTGAAACAACCTGGAATATCATCGGGTTAGCTGATGATCAGGAGAAGGTCGTCAAGTACTGGCGCACCTTGAACGCGGACATCCAGCGCGCGAGATGTACCGCCAGAAGCTCGACCCCGAGACCGCTCCCTGGGACGATGTTGTCCAAGCGGCTGAGGACGCCGAGATTCTGCTCAATATTGAGCCAGAATCGCCCGCGTCCGATGCCCTGGACCACGAGAAGGCGAAGCCTGACGAGAAATCGTCAGACGCCACCCAGAGGGACGGTGAGAACGCTCACCGCAACCGTAGGCGAGGCCACGGAGGGCGGGTTGAGTCCGACAAGCCGCGGGCTGACTCACAGAGTGAGCAGCTTCGCGCTGCGTCAGTCGAGCTCCCGACGAAGCCAGACGCGCTGAAAGAGCGCCGCATGTCTGCCAAACGTCGCAACGAGCTCCTCGCGACGGGAGCTTGCTTTACCTGTGGAGAAATCGGGCATCTGGCCCGAGACTGCCCCACGACGTCCACCATGAAGTCCACCGTTAAAGGCAAGCCGCCAGGCTTTTGGCGCTCACGGTGTGGACTTCTCGGAGCGCCAGTCTGCGCTGTATGATAGCACAGAGGTGCTCGAGACGCTGGCGGTTGGCGCCGTTGGGTTGTCGTGGGCTGACGAAGTCGAATCCGAACTGTTTAGCGACGGTGTCGTTGTCCAGGAGGGCGAGGGGGAGTCCACTGAGAGTTCTGGCGAAGAATTTTCAGCTGAATCCTCGGAGCTGTTGGACAACGCACCTGGTGACGCTGCCTCTGAGCACCCCATTGGCAATTTCCTCCTCCTCAACACAGAGCTGTCGTTGCAGAATGCCCAGCCATACCCAGGAGATGAAGGAGCCATCCAGCAAACGAGCCGATTCGGCGCTCGCTCGGCTCTCGGAGTCGCAGCTTGTCGTGCGTGATGAGAGATACGGCGTTGAGGTGTTGCTTGAGTCCCGGCAGCTGGCCGACTCTCGCTTCCGCATCGCCGCGTGGTATGCTCGCCACAGAGCCGCTTTGTTGGGTTTGGGCACCAAGAACTTGCGCCGACGCCACGCGTTTCTTCGAGTCGCTCGATGACGCTCGCTCGGACGGTGCAGACGGTCCTACTAGACCACTTTGGACTCCATTCGGAGGGCGAAACTGTTCTGAGTCGATTCGCGGTCTATCCGGGCTTGAACTCACTCACCATAGTAGACTCCGTTGCGAACGTCGTGGTGGTTCTTGACAAGAAGCGCTTACGCGATGACGCGTTTGATGTCATCACGTGGTATCAGTCAGCGATCGTCGACGCGTCGTCTGGCATGTATTCAGTGCCGGATGGTGCTGACAATGTTTCTCAGTTGAAGCCACTTGGATATCTTTCCGAGTAAAGATATGGAGGGCGTATGTAAGGCCCCGGATCGCGTGCTCCGCGATCCGGTGATAAATATCCCATGATATCCATTTCCATGTGTTGATCATCGCAGATGCGCACGGATTCTCCACTATGACATCATATATGTAAAACACTTAAATACTGCGTCCATTTTCTGTATTAGTTAGCTTTTTTCCGAGGTCGAATCTAGTACTTACGCCAGTTCTATCGCGTCCCCGACCTCGCCGGCCTTCCGCCCTCGGTCTCCCGTGTGCCGGGACCCGCTTTAGTAAGCGCCCCGTCACACTCCGAATTGATGTCGAAGTCGGCGCAGAAGACGCAAGCAGCAGCCGGCCAGCATTCAGGCCACCATCGGGGACAACTCGCAAAAACACTCCAGCCATACCCATACCGGCGCACTACGGACGAGCACGGTCGCGTTCCAGGATTCGCGATATTCAGGGAGTGGGCCCAGCATTGCCAATAGCGAATGTCGAAGTCAATGACACAGCACAGGAGCAGCCACCAGTGTATCGAGCACGACAGTGACAGCCTGTCGTTGCCAGCCCGACCTTATCCAGCAACCGGAGTACCAAAGCCGTGAAGGTCAAGCATCATGCTGAGAAACAGAATCGTCGGCCAGGATTCGACACTCGTGAGCACGAGAGGACGGGACGCACCGTCAGTAAGCCAACAGCGCCGAGACCTTCTATTGAAAGTGGACGTGTTGGTCAAACCAGCCTCCGGAGGGAGCAACAGTCACGCACAGAAACCAACATTGGGTTTGACTGGGAGAACGTTGGTGGCCAGCTGCCGCAGCGTCTCGCGAAGCTCCGCACATGGTGCCAGACACACGGAGAGTCTCCGATGGATGTATACCCGCAGGAAAATGGCCAAGGAGACGAGACAACAACGTGCTGGGCTTGCGAAAGCAGAAATGGGCCGAATTTGACTAGAGATGAGCTGGGAGAAGGACGATTAGGCCCGCAGAAGAACGCGCCGGTGAGCAAGACGAGAAGCAAAGGATGGATGGAAGAGTCAGTGGCATTGGACGAAGGCCATCGGGACCGAATTGGCCGCCTCCAAAATGAGATCCAAGAGTTGCAGGTATATCTCGGAAGCGTCCGAGAGGCGGAGAAGTCGTCCTGGAAAATGATTAAGCAGCTGCAGAGTGGCGGATTCACTTTACCAAGAGGATTAGACGAGAAGACGAACTCAGCCGTCGGATTTCTCGAATATTCGCATCCGCAAATGCGAGACGCAGTCGAGGATGCTCAGGAACGTTTAAGACGGCTGGAAGGAGCTGAAGAACGGCCAAATCGCGTGGTAGACATTGTGGAAGATGAGATGAGGCGACAGGCGCCATGCATGGACAATTTCCAGGGTCGTATGCAGGCACCAGCAGATCTATTGAACACACACCTAGAGACGACACATCAGGGAATCCACGACGGGAAGCATTGGGAGGAGCGCAAGGCCAACGAGGATGACCTGCGGGACAATCTCGGGAGCGTCCGAGACGAGCTAAAGTCACTCTGGAACGTTGTAAGACGGTTGGAGCATGGTGGAATGGACGCACGGACGGCCGTCGATCCAGAGACAACATTAGTGTTGGGATATCTCGAAGACTCCCACTCGAGGCTTCGTGATAGAGTCGATGAGCTGTGTGAGCAACTGCATATGTTCAAGACATCGGACGAACGGAGAAGACAGCCCGACGCTCTCCTCGACAGCCAGACCGAGCGAATGGTGCAACGAATGGAGAATCTCGAACGCTGTGTTGAAGGGCTGGCCAAGACGTTGAAGAAACAAGGACTTGGAGAGGACATCAGTGAGGCGTGTGGAGAGCATCATAGTGCGCTTGACTTGCGGCGAGCTCAGGAGACAAGGCGCGGCGATTTGGAGCAGTCAATGGCACATATATCAAAGTGCCAGGGGTCGAAAGAGGCAAATTCACCGCTAGATGTCGAGGATGCATTGCTGATGAATTGGTTACCAGAGGAATGGTTTGGGGGACGAAAGGCACCCACAGAAAGTCATCAAGTATTTGCACCGCTGTTGACGATGAAGCAGCGGCGGGCTATCGAACGTGCGGAACATGCCAAGTCGAAATCTGCAAACAATAGTTCCAAAACACGGCGAGGCAAACGAAAACAACTGACTCACGGAAAGCAATCACAGGAAGTTGGTGGATTGGTAGATTTGGGTGCAGATGAAGCTTGTTAGGAAGGTGTTTGGAGGAGCAGACAATGGGTGGATGGAAAAATCACCAAGAATGAGCAACGGAAGCCAAGGAAACAGTGCCGACAAGTTGTATTCGACACTCGGGAGGATGCCACGTCACTGGCTACAGGCGAGCCATCTGCAAGACTTGAAGACTTTTGGAGCGAGCTTTGTTGTGGTTGAAAGGTCCGGGAAGGCAAGAGATAAGATGGGAAGAATGGACGATTTGACAAGAAGCTCAATGTGGTGGGAAGGAAGACGCGGAATTCAGCTGACTCACCGGTGATCCAAAACGTGGTGATGATGGGTGAGTGAGGACACTCAGATTTCAAAAAGGGGGAGAATGTCGAGCGGGCGGACGCGTACGCGCCTGGAATCGAACGCGCGGGGCCCCGCGGACGACTTTCGCGAGCTGAAACGGGTACCGGAGCGAACCGGCGCCGGCCGGTTCCAGACCGAGGCCGAACGCGCCCCAAACGCGCCGATGGGACGAATTCCGAGGCCAAACTGGCTCGGGTCGAGGCCCTAGGGGTCCAAACGTGCGTGAAGGGGTCCAGGGGCGCTAGAAAGCGTCGGAGTTGGGTGAAACATGTCAGAAATGGGCCCGGAAAGACCGGAGGACGAGCACGTGACCGCGGAGATGGCATAGGCCGCGGCCGGGCTGAGGTATAAATTGAGCGCCGTTTGTACCGTTTAGACAGTGAATCGCACCCCACCTTTGGGATGGATTTGGCTCACCTTTGATGGCAACAACCCGATAACGATAACGCGATAACATAACGATAACGATAAGCGATCTGGAACCTTTGAACTTGGCAACAACGATATATTGGGACAACATATGAAGAGAGAGACTTTCCACCAACACTGAACCTGTGGTCTATGTGATTGGATGAAGACTCCACTATGCTCAGATGCGCTTACCTTCATGGAACGTCGCCCTCTTTGGATTGAGCGACCCATGTTGGAGCTGTTTATTGTAAGGGCAACCCCGGAGGCCTGAGATCAAGGTCCTAGCAGGGGAGGATCCAAAGCGTGAACATTGGTAAGCGAATACAAATGAAGCTGACCTAGCAGGGGAGGATCCAAAGAGAAGAAACTCTAAGGGTCCGCCTGCTAGGTAGCTGACTATATACTGCTTGTCCGTAGCTGCCGCTGTCGGGCACAGAAGGCTTGGGCGGGCGTCGCAGGCGAGGTCCCAGGGCGACCGTCGGGAGGGCGTTGACGGATCGGTGATTGTGCGGGCGAGATGGAGGGCCGGACCGGAGACGGAACCGAGTCGGACCGGAATCGGAGGCGTCTCCGAGGGGCCGAAAGGGAGGTTCCCCTGACATCACCCCCCTTTGAATGCGGCGTCCCGACGCATAGACCGGAACGGAATCGAGTCGAAGGTCGCGGAGGCGATGTGTCGTGGCTTGCCAGGGTACTTACGATAGAACTCCGCAATTTTCTCCGGGCGAAGACGCGGTCGAAGCGGACCCATTGGTCGTGCGATGCGTCGTAGCCTTTCCATCTGACGAAGTAGTTCAGCCGCTTATACCTCACCCTTGCGTCCAGGATTTCCTCTACTTCCCACTCCGGGACTCCGTCCTCGAGGTCCGGAGGGGGCTGGTCGTAGCCGGGGCGCTCGAGCTTGACGACGGGGAAGACCGGGTGGAGCTTCGAGTAGCGCGGAGGGAGGTCAAGCTTGTAGGCACCTTTGCTGATCTCCGCGACTATCTTGAACGGTCCGAGGCGGCAATGGGAGAACTTTTCCGAGGGGCGAGTCGTCCTGATGTCAGAGGCATCCAGCCAAACACGGTCGCCAACCTTAAACTCCGGAGACGGAGTCCGTCTCCGGTCGTAGTAGCGCTTGTACTCCTCTTTGGCCTTAGTGAGCGGCCTTGGCTTCAGCAACACCAGTGGCGATCCGGTCGCGGAACTCGTTCACTGACTCCATGGCGGAACGGACTCCGGGTTCGAAGCCCATGCGCGGGAGCCGTCCCGTGTCCGTCATGAAGGGGACCTGCTGCGTGGAGGAGTGAACGTGGTTGTTGTAGGCGAACTCTGCGGCCGGAATCAGCTCATCCCAGTCGTCCTGCTGGTAGTTGGTGAAGATCCGCAAGTACTGCTCCAGCTCCTGGTTGACGCGCTCTGTCTGACCGTCTGTCTGCGGGTGGTACGCGGTGGACGTGGCGGGCTTGATGCCGATTAGACGCCAAAGTTCTCGGGTGAAGTCCGCGATGAACTGCGAGCCGCGGTCGGAGACGTACTTGTCCGGAGTCCCATGGTGCCGCCAGACATTCCGGTAGTAGAGGCGGGCTGCCCCTACTGCATCGACCGTCGTATGACACTCTGAGAAGTGGGGCGCTTTCCGAGGGTGTCAACGACGACCATGATCGCGTCGTACCCATGGGCTTCGGGAAGCTCTCATGATGAAGTCGACGGAGACGGTATGCCAGCGTTCCGGGGCGTTTCCGTGGGGTGCAGCTCTCCGTGGGGCAGTCTCCGGAGTGCCTTGGTGCGACAGCACAAGTCACAGGTCGCAACATACCGGCCGATATGGCGAGACATCTGAGGCCACCAGTAGTTCCGGGAGACCAACTCCAAGGTCTTGAAACGACCTGCGTGTCCGGCGACTCGGGTGTCATGGCAGAGCTCGATGATGCGTCTCCGGAGGTCCTTGTCTTTTGGTACGACGATCTTTCCTCGGAAATGGAGAAGACCGCCGGAGACGGCCCACTCATCAGAACGTGAGGAGCGGGGGCCTCGAGCTTGACCTTGAACCTTAAGAAGTTGCCGGGCCGCTAGTGCGACGGGCTCCTCCAGGTCAGGCTCACCGGAGAGGGCATCACGGATGTCACGGAGGAGTTCAGAGCCGGGACCGGAAACGGAAACGCCCTCGAGTGCGCGGACGTGGAAGAGTTCAGGCCGCAGAAGGACGACGTCGGAGTTGTCGGAATCGACTCCGTGGTCGGGTCTCCGGGAGAGGGCGTCAGGCCGACCCATATCGCGGCCAGGCTTGTGGTGCAGCGTGAAGTCGAACCGGGAGAGGTACAGAGACCACCGGGCCTGTCTCCGGTTGAGGTGTTGCGTCTTCCTGAAGTACTCCAAATTCTTATGGTCAGTCCAAATCTCGACAGGTGCGCGGCGCCCTCGAGGAAGTGTCTATACTCCTCGAGTGCGCGGATGA
Organism: Mycena indigotica; assembly: GCF_014461135.1. Taxonomy (NCBI): domain Eukaryota; kingdom Fungi; phylum Basidiomycota; class Agaricomycetes; order Agaricales; family Mycenaceae; genus Mycena; species Mycena indigotica. The sequence continues at coordinate 251,414 of NW_023503010.1, forward strand.
TCGCGAGCATCTCCTTGTCGTGGATTTCGTAGTTGCGCTGGACATCATTTAAGCTTTTGGAATAGAATGCTACAGGGTGCCACTTCCCGTCCGGGGCGGATTGTGAAAGAACCGCCCCGTCGCATAATCAGAGCTGTCCGCCTCGAGTCGGAAAGGCCGTGTGTCGTCCGGAATCGCCAGGACCGGTTCCGAGGTGACCGCGTCCTTGATCGCTTGGAACGCGGAGGCCTCCTGCGTCGCCCCAAGTCCATTGCTGGTCCTTCTTGGTGAGCACGAAAAGAGGGCGTGCAAGGGTCGAGAAGTCCCGAATGAACCTGCGGTAGAAGTTAGCGAACCCGAGGAACTGCTGAATGTCCTTCTTGTTTTCCGGAGTCGGCCAAGCGGAGACGCCTGCGACCTTGACGGGGTCCATTTCGACGTGGTTGTGGGAGATGATGACTCCGAGGTACTCGATTGACGATTTTTCAAAGTCGCACTTCTCCGCTCGAAGGTACAACTTGTGCTCCCGGAGTCGCCGTAAGACCTCCTGGACAATCTGCCGGTGTTTCCGGAGGTCGGAATGGGCGATCAAGATGTCGTCAAGGTAGATCATGACGTCTCCAGAGAGGATGAGGTCCTGGAAAATGTCATTCATCATCGTTTGGAACGTCGCGGGAGAGTTTGTCAGGCCGAAATACATCACCAAGGGCTCGAACAGGCCTCGGTTAGTCCGGAAAGTGTCACAAACAACACCAATTCAGAGGATGCCAGTTGGCCAGTGAAGGCAAGCAAGAAGCACCGTGAAAGGATATCGTAAAGATGATGGAATTCGAAGACTGGGGTACAAGACGAAATCTACTCTACTTATATACACTACTACCATGTGTTTACCATGCCTAATACGAGAGGTAATGACGTCATGCTTTAGCCATGCCTTTACGTGCTGTTTGCCTCATGTTCAACTCCACGCTGTCAATCAACATCAGCATCGACATCTGATGATCCAATCACCATCTTATCGTCCATCTTATCTCCTCCTTGTCTTATCTTATCAACCAGGGCCAAAATAAAAGGTTTAAAAGGCGAAGAAAAAGGGTTTTTGAACCCAGGGTTTGACATTACCCCCCCTTCAAGGTCGACGTCCTCGTCGACAGAGGGCATTAAAGCGCGTTCATCATCCACCCCCCCTTCAGCCTCCACAAAATGGCCAGTCTGATAATTAAAGAGTTTCCGGGACGGATATGGGAGCTTCTCTTGCGTCGGCTTATAACGTTTGACCAGGTAATCCCAATGACCCTGGGCAAGGACAGGCACACTACGGGTCTTGACCACTGGGTTCTTCTGGTTGAACTCGTCTAACAATTCTTGAGAGTTCTCAAGCCTTTGCGCCGTCTCCCATGTATCCTCGCTATGCGGGTATCCCTTCCACTTCACCAGATACTGCCAACCACGACCACGCTTCCGCTTCTTCATAATCTCCTCAACCTCCCACTCCTCGTGATCATCCACAATGTCCGGTGGCGGCCTTTCTTCTCGCCGGTGGGGTGGTGGCTCGTGGTAAGGTGTCAGCTCTGTCTCATTGTAGACTGGATGAGCCTGACTAGAACCTGGCATCTTGAGTTCGTATGCCGAAGGTCCAACCTTTGCCTCCACTTTGAATGGTCCCACACGTCGATCATTGAGCTTCTCGGATGGTCGATTCTGTTGCACTTTTGACCCTTCAACGTACACCTTGTCTCCGACTTTGAACTCAGGTGCTGGTACACGTTTCTGGTCATAGTACTTCTTCATCCGCTCTTGGGCCTTCTTAATTGCCACCGTTGCATCCTCACGCACGCGCTGCATCTTTTTCGCGAATTCTTCTGCTGCCTCGACCTTAGAGTCATATGGTCCTTCAACGCCTTTCCAGGGATGGTACCCATGATCTAGGAAGAATGGCGAGACCTTGGTCGAAGCATGAGCTTTGTCGTTGTAGGCGAACTCGGCCAACGGTAACCATTCCGACCAGTCTGATTGGTGGTGGTTGACATAGATGCGGAGATAGTGTTCAATCTCTTTGTTCATCCGCTCTGTCTGACCGTCGGTTTGAGGATGGTATGCCGTGCTTGGGTTCATCTCTGTTCCCAGCAGCCGATTAAGCTCACGCATGAAGTCGGATACATAGCGGGGGTCTCGGTCTGAGATTATCTTCCGAGGAACCCCGTGATATCGCACAATCCGATCGCGTGTCAAGCGTGCGATTCCCTCGCTGTTGATCTTGATGCTCACGGGCTCGATATGGATCCGTTTGGTAAACAAGTCGACCCAGACTTGGATAGCTGTAAAGCCATTACTTTCTGGTAGTGGGCCGATCAAGTCCATTGACACTGTCTCCCATGGTCCATTGGGGACACTATGGGGTTTCAGAAATCCATGAGTTCGTTGTCTCCATCGAGTCCGTTGGCATGCATCACAGGTTCGGATATACTCTTTGATTTGGTTACCCATTCTGGGCCACCAATATTTACGTTCAATGAGTTCCTGGGTCCGATATTCTCCTGGATGTCCAACAAGCGGGGTATCATGATGCAAGCGAATGATCCGTTCACGAAGAGTATCATCTCGAGGCACATAGATCTTATCTCGGTAAAGGATCAGGTCGCCATCTTTTCGCCAATCAGGCAGCGACTTTTCAAGGGCCAATTTGACGCTGGTATCTAATCTTCTAGTCGTTTTGATCTGACTAAGAAGATCATCTTCTGGTCCCTCGAAGTGTACTTGAGTCGCCCTGAATAATTCTGGCTTTAGGAGAATGACGTCCTTGTTATCGTCCTTTCCTTGATCATGATCAGCCCGTCGAGATAGCAGGTCAGCCTTCCGATTAAGCGCTCCGGGCCGATGGTGCAATGTGAAGTCATATTGTGACAACTCGGTGACCCATCGGGCTTGTCGGCGATTCAGCTTCTGGGGCTTCTTGAAATATTCGAGGTTTTGATGATCAGTGAAGATCTCGAACGTCTCCTTAGCACCCATGAGGATGGCACGATATTCTTCCAGTGCAAACATGATGGCGAGCATTTCTTTGTCATAGATTTCGTAATTTCGCTCTGTCTCCGTCAGGCTATGTGACAAGAACCCAACGGGACGCCATACACCATTCTGTTCTTGACTAAGAATGGCTCCAATTGCACCTTCAGAAGCATCAGCCTCAAGACGGAATTTTCCATCGTCCGTTGGCAGTGCCAGTACTGCATCCTCAGCTATTCGCAACTTCAGTCCATCGAAGGCTTGTTGCTGTTCTGGTCCCCAAGTCCAACCGCCTTTGCCAGTGAGCTTGGTCAAAGGTCGAGCCACTTCGCTGTAGCCTCGAATAAATCGGCGGTAGAAGTTGGTGAACCCTAAGAAAGCTTGCACATGCTTTACTGTTCTGGGCTGCGGCCATTCCATGACACCTTTGATCTTCACAGGATCCATTTTCATTGAGTTGTGCGAGATAATCACTCCCAGATACTCAATCTCAGTGCGTTCAAATTCACACTTTTCGGGTTTGAGATAGAGTTTGTGCTTCTGGAGAACCTCAAGCACCTGGCGAACAATCTTCCGATGTTCCTCCAGTGAATCCGTAAAGATAAGAATATCGTCAAGATAGACGACAACGTGTCCTTCATTGATCAGATCACGTAAGATGTCATTCATCATTGTTTGGAATGTTGCCGGCGAATTGGTAAGCCCAAAGAACATGACTAAGGGTTCGAACAGTCCTCGGTTGGTTCGGAAAGCTGCCTTCCACTCGTCTCCCTCCTTGATGCACATTATTATAACCCCAGCGAATGTCAAGCTTTGTGAAGTATCGGGCACCTTGGAGCTTATTGACGAGCTCAGAGATCAAGGGCAGAGGATAACGGTTTTTAATTGTCATCTCGTTTAACTTCCGATAATCTTGCACAGGTCGAAGAGAGCCGTCTTTTTTCTTGACAAAGAAGAAGGCGGACGCCATCGGTGACTTTGATGGTTGGATGCGTCCGCTCTTTAGGTTTTCTTCCAGGAAATTGTCGAGCTCTCTTTGTTCATCACGAGACAGAGGATAGATTTTGCAATCTACAGCCTTAGAGTCTGGCTTAAGTTCGATTGCATGATCCCACGGACGACGTTCAGGTAGAGAGTCAAATGATTCTTTAGCGAACACTTTGACAAACTCTCGATACTGATTGGGAATCTTCTCCTCGGTCATTCGTTCTTTGTTTCGACCAGCTTCTTCTGCCATTCGCTGTGCTTGGGTCTCCTTCAGTCGGAGATCAACTGCTGGACCAAAGTCCACGAGCAAGATCGACTCTCCTTCTTCCAGATCAGGGTCAGCTTGGAACTCTTCATCACGAGCATTGCATTCAACAGGGCAGCGAGAAAACTTGATCTTTTGGGAACGCCAGTCAATTTCCGGGTTATGTTTAAGAAGCCAGTCGTATCCAATGAAGACACGGGCTTTACCCAGTCCAGTGACAAGGAAGCGTTGCATTTCCCAATGATCGCCAACACCTATGCGTAGTTCGACATAGTGTGTTATTTTGCCATGAGTATTCTCGGTGCCGTCTGCATTGCGGGCAATAATATGAGAGTCCAGCTCTTTCAACTCAAATCCTTCTGCTTGGGCATATGCTCGGTCAATGCAGGTCGTTGTACAACCATTGTCAAGCAAAGCCTTTATTGCTGAACCTTGCCAGTCTCGGGAACCATGAGAGTTATTGGGACCAACATCTCATAGCGTTTACGTTCCCGTTGAAAGTCTTTCAGTTCCTGACTAAGACGATCTGGCTTGGCTCTAGCTTGTCGCGCAGCAGCCTCTTGCATCCGGATAGAGTCTCGAACCCTAGTGTGCGCTGGGACTGGAGGTACAGTCACATCAGCTTCCGCCTCCTCACTTCCTCTCTCAGTCTTTGTTGATGCGGTTTTTTCTCCCGCAGGCCTTTTGGAACTCAGTCCACCACTCATCTTTCTCAGCACGCTTTTGTTCCTTTAAGTTATGAAGACGATTCTGATTTTGCAAAACATGGATACGACGAGAGTTGTAAAGGAATTCATGTATGTCTTTTCGTAACGAGTCCGAGTCGGTACCATAAAAAGAGTCCGTAGCAGGCATATTGGAAGTCGCATTTAATTTACTGAGAGGAGAATAACGTCCATATTTCGAATCAACAATTTCGGATCGCTCCGTCTCCTTGGCCAGGGGAGAGGAGCGCTTTAAAAACCCGCCTCGCGCAACTTCTGGATCAACTGCGTCAACGTGCCGTCTAACTTGTCACCCTCATCAACTTGAGCCATCAAGGCCCTAACACTGAGTTTTTTTCTGAGGGGGGTCCGGGCAGTTGCGACTAATGTGGCCAATTTTGCCACAGTTGAAGCAGCGCAGAGGTTTCCACTTCTGTCGAGCGCGGTCGACGTCCATGGCATCGGGGTCTTTGGCAGGCGCAGCAGCTTGTGGTACTGGGGCACGTGGGGCGGCGGGCGGAGTACGTTGGAACTGGGGAATGAATCCAAACGTCTGTCCTGGCGGCCCAAACGCAGCCTGTTCCGAGACAAGTTCGCGTCGATCTGCATCAGACGCTCTTTCCATTCCAGATAGGTCTTGGGCAGGGCAGTGCCTCCCACATAGATAGGACCAGTAATCTCCGTATTGACTAACTCCTCAAGAAGCTGGATCAGGAACGCGTCATATGCACAAGGCTTGGCATTGGGACTATAGCCTGCCTGTTCTGCCAGCAGTTCGAATGACTGGAAGAAATCGGTCAGCGACATCTTATTTTGACGAGTAGTCGTCAACTTCAGATGCGCCGCCTGTGCGATGTTCGTGTCCTTGAACGAGAGTTCCAGCTCCGTGATGAGATCATCAAATGTATAGGTGGCCGCAAGCACACCACTCTTAAGGGTTCGCTTTTTCCAGTTGCGCACCCAGTCAGCTGCCGTACATGCGGAAGCATCTGCAGATCGAAGGTACGAGATCAAGAACCAAATTCGCTTATGATCCGTATCGAGCGCATCAGCGTAAGCCGCAATATAAGTTGTGACGGAATCGTAGAAATTTTCCCAAAGCGATTTCTCGCCAGAGAAGAGAGGAGGGGGGTTCGCAAGTACGACGCGAGACATGTTGGTTGGTTGTTGGGGTGCGGGTGCAGGTGTTGGTTGGGGTACGGTTGCGGGGGTAGGAGCAATGGCAAGAGTGGCCAAGGCGGAGATTGGGGAAGGAGGAAGAGAGTCGAGGTAAAAGTGGTTGAATGGAGAGGGGATAGGGGAGAGAGAGCGGGGTGTAGAATTTCTTGAAGACTCCTCAGAAGGAGCCCCTGACGAGAGGTCAGGGATCAAAGCGCGCGGAGAGCGCCACAGAGGATGGACCGGAGAGTCCGTTGTCGGGGGTCCAAGAGACCTGTTGCGTGAGAGGAATCCACCGGGGCCTTCTACGACACACCCCGCGCTGGACGAACTAGGGTTCTCCGAAGATTGCCCCTGCGCTCCTTGTAGCAGCTATGACTCTACGAAAGCACCTGGGTTGGGCCAGACGTCTCTCTTGCAAGTACGAAGCGCGTGTCCTCTCGAGTGGGTCCCTTGGATTGTCGTCTCCGAGTGTACCTAGCCAAGAAGAAAAGAACCTAGAGCAAAAGGACCTAGAGCAGACGACCTAAAGCAGAAGGGAAGAGGCGTGGGAAAGGGATGGGAGGAAAATTGGCAATAGTTTCGGGGTAGGGGAGTGGTTTGGGTAGGTGGTAGGAGGTAGGAGGGTACGAGGGTAAGAGGGTAGTCTTCGAATTATGTCACAAACAACACCAATTCAGAGGATGCCAGTTGGCCAGTGAAGGCAAGCAAGAAGCACCGTGAAAGGATATCGTAAAGATGATGGAATTCGAAGACTGGGGTACAAGACGAAATCTACTCTACTTATATACACTACTACCATGTGTTTACCATGCCTAATACGAGAGGTAATGACGTCATGCTTTAGCCATGCCTTTACGTGCTGTTTGCCTCATGTTCAACTCCACGCTGTCAATCAACATCAGCATCGACATCTGATGATCCAATCACCATCTTATCGTCCATCTTATCTCCTCCTTGTCTTATCTTATCAACCAGGGCCAAAATAAAAGGTTTAAAAGGCGAAGAAAAAGGGTTTTTGAACCCAGGGTTTGACAGAAAGCCGCTTTCCACTCGTCACCTTCCTTGATCCGGACGTTGTTGAAGCCCCAACGGACGTCGAGTTTGGTGAAGTAACGAGCGCCTTTGAGCCGGTTGATGAGGTCGTTGATCAGCGGAAGGGGGTACCGGTTTTTGACAGTCATCGCGTTGAGAGCACGGTAGTCCTGGACGAAGCGGAGTCCGCCGTCCTTCTTCTTGACGAAGAAGACCGGAGACGCCATCGGAGACTTGGAGGGGCGAATCCGGCCCGTCGAAAGCCCTTCCTCGATGAACGCGTCGAGCTCGCGTTGCTCGAGGGGCGAGATGGGGTACACCTTGCAGTTGGTGGGCTTAGCGTCGGGGACGAGTTCAATGGCGTGGTCCCAGGCTCTCCGCTCCGGTAGCGTGTCGAAGGACTCCTTGTTGAAGACGTCCTGGAACTCCTTAGCCCAGTCCGGGATCTCGGAGGGCGGAGGGGCGGAGTTCCTGGCGAAGGCTTCGGCCAGGCGTTGCGAGACAGTACTGCCAGCGCGTATCTCCTCCGAGGGGCGGAACGAGGTGTAGAAGATGCGGTCACCATCTTCAAGCTGACCATTGTCATCGTCGTCGCCGGAGTCCGGCGTCAGATCAGGCAGGCCGGAGTCGTCACCGGAGACGGAATCGTCTCCGTCATCAGACCCAGAAAGGTCCATGGCGCAGACCGAGGGGAACGGGCCGGAGCGGAGACGCTTCTGAAGCGACCGGAGTCGCCGCAACTCGGTCCGTTCGACCCGCTCTTCCTCACGGCAGGTCGAGCAATTGGGGGGCACCGTGTCATCTTGACCTCCTTGGTTTCCCAATTGATCTCTGGGTTATGTTTCCGCAACCAGGAATACCCCAGGATGAGGTCTTGCTTGCCAAGATGGGTGACGGCCAGCTGAACTCGTTCGGCATGGCCCTTGTAGCGCAGGACCAAGTCCGCGATCTGTTTGATGGAGCCAGCGTCATTGGGGGTGCCATCGACATTGAAAACCGGAATCGGCTGATCGAGGGTGCGGACCGGAATGCCATTCCGAGCAACATAGTTCGTGTCAATGAAGTCGGAGGTGGCACCACAGTCGACAAGCCCAGAGAGTGAGAGCTTCAGCGCGCTGGTGGTGGACTCGAGCTCTAACGGGAGGTGGAGGGAGTTCGCCCCAGGGGCAGCGGCAACGGTGTACTGCTTGGGCAGTTTCTTTTCCCAGGCAGTGAGGCGGCGGAGGACGATGACCGGAGTCGCGGGCGGAGTCGGAGACGGAGTCGAGACGGGGGCAGGAGAGGGTGTGTCTTTCGTTTCGGGCTCATTGTAGGGCAAGGAACTGCATTCATCATACAAAGAGGCAAAACGATTTATAGACGCGAACGAGGGCACACCAGTCACTCGTCGCGGGGGACAAAATCCTCTCCGGCCATCGACTCCGCTGCCGTCTCCGGCAGGGCAGCTGTGTCCGTGTAGCGGGCGATCAACTCCGCTAACATCTCGTCACCGAGTTGTTGGATCACCTCGTCGAGGATGTCCATTGAGCGGACATCGGCGGGGGGCAATCCCCGGCGAGATGATTTGGGTCGCCGCACCTGAAGCAGGCGCGACGAGGGGCACCCCGAGCCCTGGTGCGATCCAACTCCATAGGGACGGGAGCTGGAGGCGCCGGAGCGGGAGCGCGGGCCGCGGGTGGCACGACCGGAGCCACCGGGCGGAAAGGGGCCGGAGCCGGGATGCGGTTGACCGGAAACGGAGTCCGAATCAAACCGCCAGGCGTCTTGGGGGGCGGCTGACTTGATCAGCTTGGCCCGGACCAGGGCCTCGTATTGACGGAAGGCCCGGGTGCGCCAGCTAAGGTAATCCCGGAGGTCCGGGGGTCGTTCGAGGACGTGATTCCGTTATTGATCAGGGGGGTCAAGTCCGTGGCGGAACTTGGTCACCTTGACCAGCGCGTCTTGAATCCGGCGAGGTCCATCAGGTCCTCGAAGTCGTCGGTGTACTGGTAGACATCCTTTGTACCCATGTGATAGGCGGAAGTCTCCAGCTTGGAGAGAGCGTGATCTTGCTCATTCTCCTCGACGAACCGGAGTCGAAACTCGGAAACGAACGAGCCCCAGGACGGAAACGGAAACGGGGCTTTGCTTCCGTGGCGCTCCGCCCATTGCTGAGCGGGTCCTTCTGCCATAAACAACATGGCATAGCGGACGGCCTTTTCCTCGCTCGCCTCTCCGTTGACCACGAAGGCCTCAGGGGCAAGGCGGGCGAGGTGCGGACCACATAGAGAAACGCGCCCGCGTTTCCGATCGCCGTTGAAGGTGAACGGAGGGTTTGGTCGCAAGACCAATTTTGAGGCGAGGTTGATGTCGCCAAAGAGGGCCTCGGAATCGCCCTGAACCGGAGTCGGAGTCGGAATCGACGTCTCCGGGGGTGGTGTTGTTTGGGGTCCGCCAGCAGTATTAGCGGCGGCAGCGGCAGCGGAAGCCTGGGTGGTGAGAAGAGTAAGGGCCTCAGTTAGGCGGTCGATTTTCGCCTCGAGTGAGTCCAGCCGGGCGTCTGCGGTAGGAGTGACTCCGGACGGCATGACGGGTGCGGGGACCACAGGAGTAGAGGAGGAGGGGACAAGTGGCAGGGGCGGTGACGAGGGCGGAACGGACTCGTACTCGAGCCTGAGTCAGCGCCGAACCTGGCAATCTTGTCCGGTTGATCCCGTAGAGAGTTTCTTCTGCTGTAAGGGCAACCCCGGAGGCCTGAGATCAAGGTCCTAGCAGGGGAGGATCCAAAGCGTGAACATTGGTAAGCGAATACAAATGAAGCTGACCTAGCAGGGGAGGATCCAAAGAGAAGAAACTCTAAGGGTCCGCCTGCTAGGTAGCTGACTATATACTGCTTGTCCGTAGCTGCCGCTGTCGGGCACAGAAGGCTTGGGCGGCGTCGCAGGCGAGGTCCCAGGGCGACCGTCGGGAGGGCGTTGACGGATCGGTGATTGTGCGGGCGAGATGGAGGGCCGGACCGGAGACGGAACCGGAGTCGGACCGGAATCGGAGGCGTCTCCGAGGGGCCGAAAGGGAGGTTCCCCTGACATTTATGCCATTCTTGGTGTGACAGTTGTTGCTCTTGATGCTGGTGGTTTGCATGTGCATAATGGGAGGAAAGACAACAAAAACAAGAGAAAGCATATCAAATCTCAAAAACATACCAGCTGTGACTGTGACTGTGACTGTGACCACTACCATTTTGGGTTTTGTTGTTGGATTTGGGTTGTGTTCATTTTGGAGTGGGTTGATGTTGGGAGTATGTTTGGCTACCAGAGACATGCTCTGTGTGTCACACCTGCTCTCCTCTGGGTCAACACCCTCTTCTTCTCCACCCACCTCAATAACAACAACACCACCACCACCTTGTTCACCCAAGCTACCATCAACATCAACATTGATCTCATCATCACAACCACACCTACACTCAAGCTTCTTATCCAACTTGGTCATTACCCTCATGTTGCTCTTATGGGTTGCAGCAGTACTTTCCATGGAGCCCCGAACACACCAACCACGATTTGTTGGTTTTGTTTGTTTGTGGAGTTGTTTCCGCATTCAGCATCTCTCGCATTTCGCGCGTTTCACAAGCGCTACATCGAGCCCGAGTTCTACGATTACTGCAAAAGCTAAGTAAATCTTATCTAATCTACCCTGCGCATCTACTCCTCCCGCAGCGCCGCCCTCGGTACGACCTTGGCCCACATCTAGTCCTCGCTTGGACTTAGTTGTTCTTCTTCACAGCGCCGGAGCGGACGGGCCGGGTCTTATCCATGACACACTTCCCATCATTAACATCATCACTGCCATCAGTGATACCATCACACTCACATCACTTTCACCACCTCAACTTGGTCATCATCATCTTGCTCTTATGGGTTGCAGCATGGATATACTATACTTTCCATGGAGCCCTGAACACACAGACCTTGATTTGGGTGTTTTGGTTGTTTGTAGAGTTGTTTCTGCATTCACCATTGCTCTCATTTCACAACTTTCAATCAGTGATGCAAATGGAGCTTTTACCCTGAAAGGTTATATTGACTGCCCAGCAGAACATCACAGACTTATGACAGACGGGCTGTTATTGACGGTAGCTGCTACTACGTGTAAATAAGAGTATTCGATCGCGGTCCGAGACAGAGAGCTAGCTCTACGAAATCGCGCGTCTAGACTCTACGGTCTACATCACAGCACCATCGCCGCGCCCGCCATCGCGCCCGACCACGACCATGAAGAGGAGCGCCGGGTTGAAGCCGAGGCGCCCGGCGCTGCTCGGCGGCGGCGCCCCGGACCCTCTCGGCGCCGCGCCGGTCCCCGCACCGGTCCCGGCCCCGGCCGAGGAGCCCCCGGCGGCGGTCTGCGGGCCGGGCGGTCGCGCTGTCGGTCATGAAGAGCGTCGCGCCGCTGTCGATCACGGGCAGCGTAGAGGCCGAGGCGCCCGACGCTGACGAGCCCGCCTTCGTGCATCTGCCGAATACATGTCAGCGAATGCGAAAAGAGGGAGTGACGCATGGGCCCGGGAATGGCGTACATCGAGCGGGGCCTTCTGCGCGGCGGCCTTGAACGCGGCGAGGCTGTTCGGGCCGGGCTTGATGTTGATCCCGCCGACCATGCCCGCGTTGCAGTGCGGCGAGGGGAGCATTTGCTTGCTGTAGAACCTGATCGCTGCAGAATATATCGTCAGTCTTGCAGAAACGGAGGAAGGGAGGACGGGGACGCACGGATCTGGTCGTTGGTGATCGTGAGCTGCCACGTGGGGAGCGTGGTCGTATTCGCGAGGATCTCGACCCAGCCGGAGTCGAAGCCGCCCTTGAACGGGCGTGCAGGGCGCTGCGAACGTCGACTGCGTCACGCTGTGGTTGCCGGGGCTGTCGGGGCCGGTCAGCAAGGCATGGTCATACAAAGAGGAGACGAGACACACATGCCGCTGAAGGTGAAGGTGATGACTGAGCCGTTAGTCGCGGTGAGGTTGTTCGGCATGAACTGGAAGATGCCCCCGGGCGTGCTGGTCTCCGCGCCGACCTGCACCTGGATCATCTGTGAGGGGTAACGCGTCAGATAGGTTTGATAGCAAGACGGGCGGGGACAGACCTGGGTTTTGCGCGCCTACAAGGGCGGCGCCAAGGAGGACTGTCATCAGGAAAATAAAATCACGCTGGGGGAGCTGGCCCCAGCTCCCCCAGCTCTTCCAGTTCCCCAGAACCAAACTGGACCCAATGTTCACGCCCCCCTCCAGTTTTGATTCTGGCCCCAGAATCAATTCTGGCCATACTTGGCTGATTCTGGCTGTAATTTGATGGTTCTGGTGTAAACGAGGCAAAATCACATTCAGCGGGTACATATATACATGCAATAGCAGATTAAACCTGGCCCAGCGGCCAACGACGCTACACCCCTTTGCGTCAGACCCACAACTCGGCCCAAATGCTGCAAATGGTACATTAGTCAGGGTAGTATCGCGCGAGAAAAAACACTCACTTGACCGTGGCCAATCCGTCACAATACTGGTTTGGGATGTCGATGGTCTTGATGCAGGACTATAATGCCAGTGAGGGGCGAGGTGGATATAGAGCAACAATCTGGAAGGTCAACATCAGACAGCGGTAATATATGGCAAACTCAAACGTACCATCGTTCCCCTAAAGTGTCCCCACCCAACTACCTCCGAATACTTGTTGCTTGTGTAGCGAGAACTTGACTCTTGACAACCGACTTGATCGAAAAGCATCTTGAAGTGCTTGAGGAAAGCTTCAGCTTGCATGCTTGAGGGTATGTTAACCTTGCTGGTCGCAGCAACTTGAGGGAGTAGGGCATTTGAAGGCTTGATGAATGATTGAGGGTGGGGAGCAAGCTGACGGCCGAAGCTGGGAGCATTGCGAGCTGTTGCTGGGATGGGAGAGGTGAAGCAGGAAGCGGCACACGGACACGCCGCGCAAGGAACGGAGCACAGGAGAGTCGCGAGGCGGCGAGCGGGGCCCGGCCACCGTCGTGGCAGTTGTCATAGCCCGTGCGGGAGTGGAGGCGACGAGAGGGAGGCGCAGGGAAGGGGGGAAGTGGTGGGAGGAAACAACCAATGTGGCTTGCGGACGTGGAAGATCAAGCACGCAATATCACATCATATGTGATCACGCGTGCTGATCATGGACTTGGCGCAATTCTGGTGCCAGAACGGTGATTCTGGGGAAATTTTTGATTCTGGAAACTCTGGGCCCAGTGCCCCAGCTCTCCAGCTCGCCCAGTGCCCCCAGCCCATTTTTATTTTCCTGATGTGTGGCAGTCGCGAGACGCATCGTAGAGTTCTTTTCGTTGGGTGGGTGATAGGGTTCGTGGGACGGGGGCAAAGAGTTTAAGAGCCAAAAGAGAACGCACAAGTCCCGCGTGCGTCGAAAGCCTTATATACCCCGCGCGACCCTGAGCTGTTACCCGAGCAACAGGCCACAGCGTTGACGTAGCATGGAAGAGACTTTCCCTGAGCGTGTACGCCGCGGGCCCCCATTTGTAAGGTGGACCGTTCGTGATCTTGGGAGAGCGCGAAACGGCGTCTGCGGAAGCCGGTGGCTTTACCCCACATGCGAAAGTGCGTGATACTTAGCCTGCCGCCGGTGCCTCTCCGGCCAGCGTTCTGCAAGGGTTGCGGCTGTCTTCGCAGGCATCCCGATTCCCGACCGTGACCAAACTTGAAGCACCCGTGTGCAGAGGCAGCCAGTCCGTTTATCGTCGTCCGCGTCCAGTGCCTGCAACACGAAGCTATAAATAATCAGCCCATCGCTATTTTAGCCCTGGCACACACATCTCCCTCTGCGGTTCTCCGTTCCCACACTACTCCCCTCGATCGAGCACGGGTGGGAAAAGGAAGGGAGCAGAGCCCAAACGCCTCGCACATAAACGCCTCGACGACACGCGCGGTCGCACGCTGCACAGTCGACGTCAGTGGTTATCGACAATTGAGTCCAAGAACTTGAATTCTGGCTCGCTCCACGGACCCAGGCGAGGGGACAACTGGCGGCCATGGCTGGGACATGGCTGGGACGCTGGACAGTGGACACAGCTGCGCAAAGGGGAACGGATTCCCGGAAATTAAACGGTCGCAGCGTGCACCATGTCGACGCTGGCGGATCTAAACGGACAGTCAGCGCACTGGACAAGTGCATCAGGAAAAACCTCCTTTGGGAAATTTCTGGAAATTACCTTGCCCAAAGGTAAGCAGGAGGTAAATTGGAAGAATTTAGGGTAATTCTGGTAATTCTAGGTAAAATCAGGCCAATTACCGTCAATTTGTATAGATTTAGAAAAGTGTAGCATATATATGACGATCTGACTGGGTATTAACAAAAAAAGTTGGGCACCTTTCCAGCACATTGCTTGATGACCACTCTACTGGTGCCACTGGGCCAAACTTTGGAAGTAACTGCACACTGCGTCGTATGCTGGCAACAGGAACAATAGTAGCCAGACGCTCTCCATCCTTCATAACTCGCTGTACCTTGTACATGAGATGATGTGGTTCTGGTTGAGAGGTGAAAGCTGAGAACCATTGGATATATGCCAAATGTGTGGGGGGTTTGATTCCAGATGGGAATAATGCAGCAACAATATTGGTGGGAAGGCTGAAAATAACACGGACTTGTCCAATACGATAGCCTGCGCATAGGTGAGTAGAATAATTTTTTTGAGTAGATTCTTACCTTGAGTACCAGTAATCCCTCCAGTGCCATCATTAACAAGAACAGTGTCAAAGCGGCCCGGAATGGGACCAGAAGGCCCCTGTCGGCTTGGTTCAACATGAACCGAGTCAACAATGGTGTTGATATCATTTGCCGAGGTGTATGGATCGGGTGTCGTGAATTTAATTCGATGAAAGATAGGAAGTTGGTTGAAAGGAAGAGTGTAATGGCGAGCGCGGGCGGTGATTTCGTGTTGAGTCAGTGCTGGATATGAATGACGGACCACAAACTGTGATAACGCTTCACGGAATAATGTGGCACCATACGTCTCGACCAAGGTTTGAATGCGAGCAGCCTTGATAGTTGGGTTCTTGGCCATCAATAATTTTCGCTCGTAAATCACTCCGGGGTGGAGTTTGACTAGAGGCGGAGGAGCAGGACAACCATCAATTTTCCACTGAATAAACTTGGCATGCTGAACAACTTTTTCCTTTCGCTCGAGCCAGAGTGTCATCTGTGGGAATTCGTCTTTGAAGTTTGTTGACCGGTAGGCATCTTTGGCAAGGTCGATATGCAGTCGTTCAGTGTATTCCGTATTTGTGTTATCGGTCGTGCCAAAGAGACGAATGAATGCGGTGTAATGCGTAGTGCTGTGTAGTTTAGGAAGATTAAAGTTCGAACGCACACCAAGGTCGACAAAGATTTGCTTGTTCTCGTGGAACGTCTGTAATGCATCATCCATGAGTCCCAGAGTTTCATCAGTGTGCATCGGATATTGAGCGAGATATACAAAATCCAAAAGGCCCCGGACAGCCGATAGAAGACGCGCAGAAGAAAGCCCATTAGGTAGTCGGATGTTAATAATGATCCCCAGAAGAAACCGAGAAATCTGGTCATGCTCTCGGCCAGTAACTCGTGACAAGCCGGAGATTCCCTTCATAAACAGCCGCATGTTATGGTTTGGAGGAAGGCGTCGACATCTGGCATCAATTTCGTCCTCGCCACAGCATGCTAAGACCCAGTTGATCAAGTGTTTGACCACACCCTGATAGAGTTGATGAAGAACGTCGGGTGTAATTGCACGGAAAATGTTCGTATACGGCAAATCTTCCCAAAATGGATGATAAATCGGCTTAATGCCAGCCTCCGTACACGCCTTTTTGAATTCTGCTGGCTCCTCGTCGACTAGCGACAGCGCTGACAAAACCGCATCAAGATCCCGGAGCGGAAAGGATGCTAACTCGCCCAGTTGATTTGCCTCCACCTCACAGGTGCCACACTCTCCTGTCTTGACCCCAGTCACAAGGACCTGCTCTGGATAGTCCCCAACGAAGGCAGCAAAGATTGGGTGGCCACGACGGACAACACCATCTCCACTTGCCATCTCGATACCCGTTTTCCCCGCAACTGACAATGGCGAGACAATATACTTCATTGCGGCATGAAAGACGTTGGCGATAACACGACGCCGTGAAGCTTTATTTGTAATATGCTTCATTTTAGATGTTGGCAGGTAGCCGAGTAGGATATAAGCTTGCCGAGAGGGCTTGCGACGAATTTCTTTGGGAATATTTCCGATAGTCAGGTACACGGGATATGCGGTCTTGTTGCCAAACGGTGTCAATTGTGTTTTGTCAGAGGAGATGATAATGGGAATGATCGTTGCGCCGGGATTCTCCTTCTCTACCGCCTCCTGAGAAATGTCAAAAGCAAGTCATGACTCAGAATAGCCGCCTACCTGTGTTGCCCACCACCACTTCCCAGTATTCATGTTGTGGTACATTCGAATTGTCCGGTCTTTGTCGATATAATGACGCTCGGGGAGAACTAGCAAATGTGGTGCAAAGTTAGAGTCTCCATAAAGGGCACGAATACAATCGAGTATGTTGCGGGAATATAGATCGAAGACCTCGCCATCAACAAGGATTTCACTGCGTTCAAATACAGGTCGGCCAGCCTGAGGGAGTTGTTTGTCAATGATAGTATTGAGCTGGGCCGAAGTACCATACGACAAACCAAGCGACTCACGGACCTGTGTAGCCATGTAAGATATCCAGCCAGAGTACTTCGCCATATTCACGTACGCCGTCGATCTTGAGCAGATCGGTGAATGCAGTTGACCCTGACCCTCGCATCTTTGCCCACTGTGCAATCTCCCAATCCATTTTGGATGCAAATGGTGCATATGGGTTATCCGTCGCACCATCCACATCTAAGCGTCGACCGTAAGACTCCTCGCTCGTGTCCCCTCGCTCCCGACGGATAGGCTTCCCAGCAACACTGCTGGGATAACGGTCGACAACAGGCTGACCGTGAAAACGGTCTTCGATTTGCTTTCGTATAACGGGGGAGGGTGCAGGCAGATTAGCGGATTCCTTGTTGTCTTCGACTGGGGCACGATGAAGAAGCGGTCGCGGTGGCTCGTAGCCGCATTCGAGTTCCGCATTTGCGTCTGCCTCCATTTCCTCCTCCTCCTCCCCTGCATGCGCAACCATCTGCTCATCATGATCAAGCCCAGAGTCATCGCCATTCATCGCAAAATCCTCCGCCGTGTAATCAGTTCCAAAGAAGTCGCCAGTGAACACCCCAGTAGGCAGATCCAGGTCACCCGCTGAGTATCACCGTACTGTGATAACATCTCGACATCAGTATCCGAAGTGGTGTCGAGCGTGGCAGTCGTCGCGCGAGCGCTTTCGTCAGCAGCGTCTTGGAGCGCACGGAGGTAGATGGCATGGCAAGACGGTTGTTTTGTGCGGCTGATATGGCTTGTGTAGCCACTCTTCGAGAACTGTTTGTTGCAACCACTGCATTGAACGGAGACCATAGCTGTAGCGGAGTGAGATTGGATAGATAGTAAAGGTAAGTGTGCTTACGACGCATTCGGATACCATCCGTGTCTGGACCCTGGATGCCAAGAATCGGAGGGAAATCCCCGCAGACGCGCCGTTTTTTTTTAACCCTCTTTCTTTCTCCCCCAATCCTTCACCTACTTTGACTCCCCGCCGCTCTTTAAATTTTCAGCCTCTAGTATTCCCCACCCTCATTCAACCCGGCCATTCTCAATGACTAACCCACCGGTGGACCCAGCAGTCGCGCTGAGCGTCGTCGCAAGCGCGCGCAAGCACGGGCAGCCGCAGACCACCATCTAATTGTCCAGGGCGGTAAGACTTTCCCCCTAGAGCACGGAATTACCTTAACTTTGCTGCAGCCGGCCCTCGAACACGGAAAAAAAGCGACAAGCTTGAAGCTTCAGGTCGTATTTTCTGTCTTGCCTTCACCCTTCAAGTAACACTCCCACAGAAAAGTATCAAGCAGAGTCACGCAAGCGTTCTGCATCCAACGCGAACGACGGCCGTACTCGGACCAAGAAGAGCAAGCCCACGCCGGCCGCGGTTGGCAAGTTGGAGCTGTCCGCCTCGTTTGTTTAAGGCTCACTCCACACAGATAATAAAACGACGTCGAAGTCCGATTCGCAAGCCCCGCCGAGTCGAAAAAAGAACCCCAGTGTCCAGCCCACAAGAGCTCGAGCAAGTCGAAGTGGTGACAACGGTGAGTTGCTGCAGAATACTTGAGTGTCAGCGTAGCGGCGTGACTAACTTGACTTCTGCTTCTAGCTTATCATCCTCCCGACCTCGATGACGCGTTTACAAAGCCGAAGCCTGCAGGTGAGTCGCATTATTGACTCTACTCATTCTTTCGCACACTTACCCTTGGCCAGCTGGCGCAAAAACCGGCCCCAAACTCACCAAATTGGTGCCAGCTCATCGGCTCATTCCCGAACCCGTGTCATCCGAAAAAGATGAGGCCGACTCTGAGCACGTCCACAACGACGGCTCGTCAGAGTCGGAATCAAACTCAGAAGGCCAGGGGGAAGGAGACGAGGAGGGTGACGGAGACGAGGATGGGGAGGAGCTGCTCCGTGGGGTAAGCTAGGCCTTCGTTTTCTGCTGCACTCGCAAACTTACATTCTAGCAGCGCACGCATGTCCGAAGCTCTCAACGGGCAGCAGACGATGATAGGGCTCAAAATCCTGCCCATCTCTTCGACGACGATACAGAGATGGGCTATGAAGTGAGCCATCGTACTTCTCAGTGTTCAATACTAACTTCATTAGGATGCTTTCATACCCATACCCAGCCCTCGCGCTGAACGCCGCAGCGCCTCCTCTGGCAGCAGCATGTCGATGAAATCTCATGCCACTAGTGTCTCTGACACAGATTACGAGGCTTCTGCCACCTACGAGCAAGACAACGAAGAGGAGTACGAGGAAATGGTATGTCTAAACCTCTTATAATTCTGTGCTCATGATATAACTGCAGGATACCAATGTCCAGCCACAAGATGACGATGACCTCGAGGACGATGAGCGCGACGATGAGCGCGACGACGAGTGTGACAAGCACGACTCGGATCCAGGCAGCAAAGAAGACGACGATGAAGATGGTGATGAATTGCCTCACTACAGCAGACATCGGTCTTCGGGCAAGGTCTGTGTGTGTCATCGTGCTTCGATACGGTGCTAACGAAATCTGCACAGGATCGATACATCGACTTTAGAAACCTCCCCACCCTGCGCAGCATCAAGGTATGCTTTTAATTTTTGCTCGCTCATCGTGCTGATTGGATTATAGTCTGTCCGTCGAGCCAACGCTGACAGAGAGGTAATGTTTGTATTTGAGATGATTGTATACTGACGCCCAAATAGGTTCCTCAAGTTTGTCCTCTATCGGCACCATCGTCTGGGCCTCTAGCTTCTAGCCGCGGCCCGCCAACTACCCAGCAAGAACAAGACCACGTCTGGATGAACTACCACCCCAGCACCGTCATTGTATATCCCGCGGTACCGGGGAAGGAGCTAAGGCTCCTCGAGCAGACTGCGGAGTGGTACGCCGTTATAACAAAATGCCACACCAGGATCAAGCTTCGCGTCATCTTTGTGGATTCGTACCCCGTCATCGTCACGCGCCAAGCACTTGCGCTGGAGCTGGTGCTTGAGGTTGCGCCTCTCGTACCAGGAGCGGAACATATCTACAAGCTGGCGAAACGCCATGGCCGTCTTCCTGCAGGCATACCTGAGTTGGTATGTCATTCTATTCCCCTTCAGCTCCGCCCTCTGACGATACAAACTTATTTAGATTGTCGATCGCCTTTCGACAACGCGGTCTGATGTCAAGAAGGACTGCGACAAGACCGAAGTCACTGGCAAGTATGCATATAGCAATCTTCTGGGTGATGCTTTCACCACCCGCATTGCGCTCCTCCAGCACAACGACAATTTTGTTTGTGTGGAGACCAAGGATGCGGAGGTAAGCTTTCATTGAACACAAGAGTCATTGCTTAACACCAATAGGGCCGCTCTTATTTCGACACCCAATGCCCATATACGGGTGTAGCTGTCGTGGCTGGAGGAGTAACGAGAGTAGTGGGACTGGGACTCGTCAAATGGGATTGAGTCCCACTTTGATGGGCCCAGTCCCACTTTGATGGCACCAGTCCCATTGCCACGGCGCCAAGAACGTGTAGCCGAGCGCTATGAAAACAATCAGCATCAAGTAACAATCAAAAAAAGATGAGGGAAGTGCCGCGCAGCGGGCCTCCGTGGCGAACGGCAGCCCGCGGCAGCGTGGGGTCCGGGGTGGACAACCCCGGCCGTCGCGGCCAGCGCCGCAACCGCGTTGATGCGAAATACATTGATCCATCAATCTGAGTGATATGTCGTAACCGAGTCCCACTCCGGGGCCTCGGGAATGGGACTGGGGCCGGGAAAAGTGGGACTCGAGTCCCATTGTCCCAGTCCCAGTCCCACTACTCTCGTATATACTCTCGTGGCTGCCCTCAAAGCCACCGGCTTTTTTACTGGACCGAATTCCTTTGCGGTCAAGTACCCGAATGAGTTCAAGTCAACCAACCCCGCCTATCCCGATCGCAAGGAGATGCCCGATAGCATCGTGGCTTTGGTTGCAACTGCGGTGCGAGTCCTAGTATCTAATGTTATCCTGGTCTAATTGGTCTTCCCAGCTTCGGTGCCTATTAGATGAGCAGCAAAGCGGAACCAAAACATCTATTCGCTTTACGGAGACTGCATATGAGACAGTGTACCGCCATCATCGCAAGGAGCTTAGTCGGAACCGCAAGTCTGCTCCCATTCGGATGTCGAAGATCATGAGCGACATCTACACCGCTGTTGTGGGCAAGGCTGATAGGCAAGCAATTCTATCTATCAATGGACAGTTCTGATTCGTTGTTAGTGATGATGACAGTGATCCTGCTGGTGGCTCCTTCCACCTCAGACCTGGTTGATATCCCTGAGTAGAGTATGAAGTAGTCTATTGGCCTTTCATGTATAATTGTCTCTCTACATTAATTCATTTTAATGCCCTGTAACCATGAGATAATAAGGAACTACAGAGGCAAATAGAGAGCAAATTGAAGGTAATTACCATAAGATTGGGAGTAATTGAGTGGAATTTTGACTAATTATCCAGGGGGCGAGGTAAAATAGGTAATGAGGGTAATTGAAGTAATTAGGTGGAATTCAGTATGATTAGCCCAGATTGTAACACATTTGGTTCAAATTCCATGGGGGGGTTTTCCCTGATGTGTGTCGGTGAGTTTTGAGTACCGATGTGATAACGGATGACTTACCGCACTGCCCCCATTTACAGCCCTGACCACTGGTAGCGTGCGGAGGACGCCACAGCGAGGAGGCTCGGACGCGCCAGAAACACGTCCCTGGTCGCATGAAGGGCGGAGGAAAGCCCTGCCGACGTGTCATACCCGCTGACTCCGCGATCAATTCGTCAACAACCCATAACATAATCCGTCCTCAAAGCCGCGAGTCTGCGCATGAGCGAGGTATCAAGGGATTCCATTATTATTGAAACAATGCAGACGAGTGAGGAATACAAGGGGTAATGGTACAGTAGAGCGCATTAGCATGCAAGACAGGTTGGTAGATAGGGCTACAAGAGTCGTGGATGGAGAGTGAAAGGTCGTATAAAAGATTCGCGTGGTAGTCGTGGATTTGAGTGATTCGACGTTGGGCAAAGGGTTACGCCCGGAAGTTGGGGGAAGAGTCTTTTTGAGGGTTTCCCGGTCAAGTATCGCTTTCTCATGCGCGAATACGAGTGGCCCGGGGCTTGGCCGGAGCGCGGGGGCCCAGCATAACCCCTCCGGTCATAACGCGGGTGACGCCACCCTTGTAGAGGTACGCGGTCGTCGTGCTAGCTGCTGGCTTGGTCGCCGGCTTGAGCGCGGGCTTGGGAGCGGAAACAGGGAGTGCGCAAACGACAGGGACGGTTTTGGGGACGGCGGGCAAAGGGCGCACGCCAGCGAAGGCAGGCAACGCGAAGGGCTTTCCCTTGGGCGAATCGGGGGAGAGGGAGTAGACGGTGGGTGAAGAGGATGCGTCTGACTCCGCGTCAGAATCATCATCAGAGGAGCTCAAGTCGTTGTCGTCGTATGGGGTGGCGAAGAGAGTGGGAATGACGATGGGCCGGCGGCGAAAGGCCATGGACAGCGCGGGCGCCTGGGGCTGGCGCGAAATGCGCACAACACTGCCTTGGGTCTCCTCGCTCCGCACATCGAGCAGTGGGCCAGCACCAATGCGTGCCTTGACAAAGCCTGCGCCGTAGATAACGGTCAGCTCGTCAGCAGCGCCAGCGAGCGCGTGGTACCACACGGGCCACTGGATGGCCGCGCCAATAGCGGCGGCAAGAAGCGGGATGGGCGGTGCAGCGAGGGGTGCGAGGGAAAGGATTCCCGACGCGGAGGGCTGAGACGAGAGTGCAGCGTGGAGGATGGCCTGGGCAGTCGCCACTGACGTGGCAGGAATACCAGCGCCAGAAAGCGGGCGGGTGAGGTAGAAGACAACGTGGGAGATGGCGGACATGGTTATGAAGACTATCGCACGGCGATTCTGGAAGAAGAAACAGTCAGCGAAAACGCAGAGAGCAACCGGGGAGAGCGCACCAAAAACGGGGGCGGGGTCGTGAAGAAAAGAGTCGGTCGTCAACGGCAAAGGGAAGACCGTCCTTCTCCGTCACCCCTCCCTCTTATAGCCACCCGCGGGACAATGGACCCGCGTTCTCTCCTCCTCAATAGCCATTGAGCCAGAAGGGGACGACAATGGCTGGGCTGCCATGACAGTCGCCACGAAGAATGATTGTGCTTATGTCAGCACCCGATTTATTGTCCTCGCCCTTGTTTTCGCGGCGCCCCGCCTTTGGGCTCTTTGTCTTTCGGGCGCGCTCTTTGTTTTCTGGGCCCTTCCCGTCGGGCATGCGTGGGGACTGTCGCCGTTGGCCAGGCGACGAGCACATGCAGCCTGCGCGTGCTTATTGTCCCGCTTTCGAGCTCACTTGGCTGTAGCAACCGCAGCCCTGCAAGGTGTTCAACACAAGAGCACGAGTTCCGCCATCGCATGCAGCATGGGCATGCGAGAACAAGGTTGCAGCACGGTCGGCTGGTCGTTTTGCTCCTTTGAAATCATGAAACGCTGCCCGTCTCCAGAGTCCAGACCCTGCAGATCCTTCAGAGTCCTGATCGTCGCGACCTGTTCTACAGCCCATCGACATCCCATCGATGTACTCAATCGACCGGACAGCAGCGCAGCGGCTCCTGGGCAACGATTCCACAGCGAAAGAACCCCGATGGGCACGAGGACCCGTGCACTGTTTTCTGCGCGGAGGCCGATTAGCAACCGGCATGTTAAAATAGGTTGACGAACACAGCCATCGGGCCCTGCTTGCACGGAGAGGAGCGCGAAAGAGAAGAAGAGGGCGGGGAGCATCACACTGTGAGGCCAATGCATGGGGGATAGGCAGGGGATTCAATGAGAGAGAGGCGTAACGTTGTGCCTTGCTATTTAAAGGAATTCACCGGGAGCCACGTCACCTTGATCTCCGCGGCATCGCAGTATCGTTCTAGGCGCCCAAAGAGCTGCGGAGCAGCATGCTGAGTTGGAACACAGTTCAGAGGTAGTACAAAAGCACACCAATCGCACGCTCCGGATCAAAACGCCTCCGGCTTCGAAACACTCCCATCATACTCCCGGACCATGCCCTCCTCCACAACCGTATGCGTTTTCACATCCGTGCTCCGCGTCCCCGCTGTACGCGTGCCGGCCGTGTCGCCGACCTGCACCTGCCGGCCGAAGCGAATGCTCAGCGGGATCCCGCCCTTCGCAGAGGCGCTGCCCGCGCCGCTGGTGGTGTACGCCCCGTCGCGCAGCTCGATGGCGCGGCCCAGCGCGACGCGGGCGTTAATAAGCGCATTCGCAGCGCCGAGCATCGCGGGGAGCGTGTTCTGGACCGCGAACTGCAGGTTGCGGTCGAGCTGGTGGAGGATCGTGTAGAGGAGCGCCCAAGAGCTGGCAGATGGTCACTATTGGTGGAGCAGATGTAAGTAGACTGACGTGTAGCCGGCAGCACTTTCAACAAAGATGGCGAGGAAGTGCGTCAGCTTGCGGTGCCCGACATGCCCTGTGGTGGCCGCGGCGACTGCGAAGATCTTGTATCCGATACAGGCTATGCCAAATCTCATGAGTATCGTCTGGAGCACCCGTCACCCGTATTCTTACCGGTGCAGTAGACGTTGGTGCTGAACAATCTGTCAGTGAAGGGGAGTCAAGCAGAAATGAACTCACACAAGGATGAAGACCGTGGTGGGAGTGATCCAGGTGTCCAGCGCGATCAAACTAAGCCGAGTCGTTTCCACAATCGTTATTATCAGAGAAACTGGCCTCCGTGATTAGATCTCCTCGGGGCATCAATGAGACGACGTACTGAATAAGCCAAGCACGCAGAGGACCGGCAACGCAATGATGTACGGGTTGCGCCATACAACCCAGAGGCGATATATCTGTGATTTGAGAGTCGTCCTGTCAACAGGATGGAACGGACGCACAATCATCGAATCGCCGATCGTGAGCGAAAGCGCGAGGAAGACGTCCTGCACGGTCTCCGAGATGTCCGCATTCGTGTTGAAGAAGACGTCCGGGGCCGTGCCGCCTTCGAAGAAGATCCAACCGCGGAAGTTGCGGTAGACCGTCATGACCCACGTCTGCTTCCGCTCAGCGAACGGAGACGCTGGGGCGAGAGACGGAGTGGACTTACGATGGTGGAGGTCACAAACAGCGCAATGCTGGCGATGACAATTGAGCGCCTTGGCGAAGCGGCGCGAGAGGGAGGCCCGGGGCCCGTATTCGGTGTACCCGTTGACGAAGAGGTAGATCGACGAGAGGAAGAGGATCAGGTAGGCGCCGTAGATCATCCCGCCGAGCGTCAGCCCCAGCAGGTTGGCGAACGGGACGGAGACGTTCTGAAGCGGCATCGTGTGGTGTGTCAACTGGGAGGGCAGAACGCCGTCGCTCCTTATAAGCGCCACTTTTCCCCGGGGCCGCGCCACGAATAGCACGCGGGCTTGGCAGCTGGTTACGTCGCGAAGTGCGGGGTATGTCGAGCATAGAGAATGCGGGAGGATTCAGATGCATCACTGCCATCAGTCGAGGTGGATGGGAAGGGGTGGCGTGCGAGCAGGCACGGCCGACAAGTGCCCGACGGGCCCCGGATAGGAGGCGGTGGCGAGAGAACGTCCGTTGGCAGGCTGGCACCAGCGAGGTCGTGCATGGGTGTTCGGGACAAGACGCGGTTGATGGGACACGTCATTGGCGCGCGAAAAGATCCGATGATCGGCTGACATCAATCTTGCACCTTTTGTCACAGCCCACGACGACGACCGTCGACCGGACCGTTGGAGGGTGCTCATAGACCACAATCCTCGTTATCTGTTGCGCGCTCGTTTGCTGATCATGGCCACAGTCATTCCTTGGCTGTCAGCGGGGCGGGAGGACGAGCTCGAAAAGAATCGACAGCCTTAACAACTCCTCAAGTGTCAGCTCCTCAGACTTCTCGACACCGTCAAGATATGAATTCAAGTCATTCCATATCATCCATCGCAATATCTTCCGTACAATACGAGGCCTTGTGTTGGAACCTGTCGGCTGAACGCCGGTCGTGAAGAACTTCGCCATGCCAAGAGACGCTGCGCGCTTTGCTCGACTGGCCGCTCGTGGCGAACTCGACACAGGAAGCTGACGCCGCCGGCGACGAGTCCCCCACAGAAGCGGCAGGGAGGAGCGGAATTGCATGCTCGTGAGAAGGTTGGAAAGCCGGTGAGCTGTTCTGCATGCAACACGCACGCTGGCAAGAATCCAAATTGCAGGGCTCCTCCTAGGCCGTGCTGCTGCCTGCCCAAGGCACGACGTCTTCCCGGTCTGGGGAGAGATATACCGTCCGAAAGCTTCGGGCCGACAATGGCACAATGCTGCTTGGTCAAAAGACGAAAGTCAAGCGAAATGCCGACGCCGATGGCGGAAAAACCCCCTAGTTAGCGTGGAGGAGGCTGTGCGGTATCTCCACAGCACGGTCCGCTGGCCTGCAGTATTCCACACACCCCCAACACATTCCTTATCATCCATGCGTCCTCACCATCGTCGGCCCGCGCGGCTGTGGAACGCATAGCGATGACAACCCGCCTCAGACTTCAGTGTCCACGCCTGTAACCGGTCACTCTTACCGAGGACGGGAGGTTCCCGCACCCTCTGAATGGCGGGCCGCGGGGGAAGCAATCGGGGACCCAGGTGGGCGCCAGCCGCGGATGACAGGAGGATATGCGCTGACGTTATAACGCTCACGGTGGAGGTATAAGAACAGCCATCGCCATACCTTCGACCGCACCCACCTCGATGTACCCGTCCCGCGCGCTCGCCCCTCTCGCCCTCGTCTCCGCGCTGCTGTCGTCCGGCCGCATTCGCAAGTTCCTACATTAACGAGTGGGACTGCTAGGTGACTGTGGACGCCCCCGCGTGCCAGTGCCCCGCAAGCTTCTTCCTCTGCAGGCCCGGGAGCGTCGGCCCCGGACCGGTACCGCGCCGCTGCTGTCCGGCGCGTGCATCCGACTGCCCCGCTGTTGCGCGTGCCTGACGAGGTCCGCAGGAGGGTGCGGGGCACGTAGTCTGTCCGCTGTGAATGATGTCGCTCGAGAGGGAACTGGCACCCGTGGACATCGATGGTCACTCTGTGCAAGTGGTTACTTTTGAGTGAAGAAGTTAATAAATAAGCCATTAGCTCCCAGGATTATGTTCACACAAGTGAACGATGATCAAGAAATGTGTACAGTGGCAAGCATGTATTCAGACTCGGCATACATCCGTATCCAGCGGCTACTTCACGCTGACGGCGATCCGGCTCCGCGCTGCTCCCTGGAAGAAAACACCCTAGTCCAACCCATCGACGAAATCGGCGCCCGCGTCGTCCGAGTCATCGTCCGGCCCACCGCCGGTGTCCACATCCGTCGCCTCCGCGTCCGCGTCCGCGTCGCCGGCGTCGATGCCATCTGTCCCTGCGCCGTTCGGGTCGTGGATGGTAGACGGCGTCGCCAGGGCCGAGCTGGCGGGACGTCCGGCGGATCCAGCGCCGGAGCCAGCGCCAGCGGCACCGTTCCCTTTCCTGGACGGAGTGGCCGGGGCCGAGCTGGGCGGGGGAAGCACCGCCGCGCCCGCGCCGTCCGGGCCACGCGCTCCGGAAGGCGTGGCAGGCGCCGAGCTCGGCGGCGGGAGCACAGCCGTCGCCTGCGCGTGCGCGTGCGGCCTCGGCGGAGCGGAAGATGGTCTGCACGTCGTCAGAGAATGCATGAGAGAATGTCCGCTCGAGAGGGCGAGGGCGAGAAGGAGAGGGAGGAGCGGGGCCATAAGTACAGAAGGAATGGGAACGTGAGATCAACTGCGGGGTGGGTGCACCACTCGACCTTTTATGCACCCTGGGCGTAGTGGTACGGAATCTGCCAGTGTGCTGGGGGGATACAGCGCCAACGCCCGCCCGCAGCACGCGAAAGCATGGCGCGATCACAGAAACTCCCGCTAACTCTTCGATCCAAGGGGGGTTCAAAGTTCGAATCACGGATATAGGGTCGGAAAGTTTTTTTCCGACCCCCCCGGGACCCCCCCCTCCCCCCCTCCTGCCATATATAGTAATATATTCTCACGATCAGCGTCATGTGACCACTGATGCGATCAAAAAGTGGGATAAAAAATTCAATCTTTGTGAAACTTTTTTTGTAAAAAATTTATACATGTGTATGTGTATATGTGTAGGTATGTATGTACCTAGAGCCTTCCAACACACACATGGCAGGCCATATCAACACTCCAACATGTTCACCTCTCATCAATTACCTGATGCATGGGCCTCTGACAGAGTGGGCTATCCAAGTGCATGGGCCTGAAGGTATATAGATATAAGTAATGAGAGTGCTGAAGTATAGAAATTAGAAGGTATACACTATATTTTCAGTGTCTTTATACCCATATAAGGCCCAAATCTTTTATATACAAAAAGTTTTTTTTACCCCCCAGGGACCCCCCCCCCTCCCCCCTACCCCATGTGCCTGATAAGGATCTTGAACCCCCCTTGCTTCGATCATGAGATATCTTCCCGCCGCGAATCCCGCGCCGATCGAGAAGTTGGCCGGAGGGCGGGGGTGGCGAATGCGCCCACTCGTATCGTCACGGTGACCCGCCCGCGGCGCGGCCGCGTCGAGCTCGACGGAGACGCACCGCTGTCCGTTGTGGACGCAAGGCGCGATCGGCGTGACACGTCATCGTCATCGGCGGTGATGGTAGGCATCTGACGTGTCCACGCGGCACTTACGTTCTTCTTCTTCTTCTTGACCACATCAACGACCGACTCGGACGAGCGTACGATGATGACCTCCACCTCTTTCAACGCGACGTGCCTCCTTCAAGCTCAAGGCAAGCTCAAGGTGTCGTCTCGACGACGGTCCCACGGGCAGCGGGAGGCCGATGCGGCGCGGGGCCGAAGAATGTCGCGGGTGCGCAGAACGTCAAGGAGGTCTGCGTGCCTCGTCGTGGACTAAGATATTCATTTTCACGGCCTCCGCCGCTACTAGAATATGATGGCACGTGCCTTGTGCTGGTCCGTGCGGCCCGTGCCCTCTAGCGGCTCTTCCCGGTCCTGCTTCCGCTCGCCATGGACCGGCTGCCCACCGCAGCCCTTGACGGTCTGGCAAGCTATTTACCCCTCGCTAGCCTGTACTCGCTCTCTCTCGGCGCAAGCGCCTGCTCGCCGTCGCCCAGGCGCCACTTTACCGCTCCATCGACATCGACCGTGACACCACGAATGCAGCGCAGACGCTGCGCGTGCTCAAGACGCTCGGGAACCGTCCCCACCATGGTGCATTGGTGAAGCAGGTGCACGTGTGCGTGACGGTGGCTTTCGAGCACCGAATTAACCCACCCGGGCCGTCCGGCGTCCAATTCAATATCACCTCCCCTGCGTTTGCACCCGTTGTTGCGGAGGGCGACCTGGTGACCCGCGCCATCAAACACCCGGCCTCGGCGCCTCGGCCTCGGCGCCGCCTGTAATCGACGGCGGCGCGACGCTCTTCATGACCGACAGCGCGACCGCCGGCCCGCAGACCGCCGCCGGGTCCGGTGCGGGGACCGGTGCGGCACCGGGCGGGTCCGGGCGCCTCGGCTTCAACCCGGTGCTGCTCTCAGGCTTCACGGTCGTGGTCGGCGCGATGGCGGGCGCGACGATGGTGCTGTGATGTAGACCGTAGATGCGCTCTCTGTCTCGGACTGCGATCAATTACTTATCTACGCATCCAAAGTACTAGTTGAACTATCAATAACAGACACTCCGGAGTTTAGCGGGATTTTTACTCCCAAAA
Organism: Mycena indigotica; assembly: GCF_014461135.1. NCBI lineage: Eukaryota > Fungi > Basidiomycota > Agaricomycetes > Agaricales > Mycenaceae > Mycena > Mycena indigotica. The sequence goes on from NW_023503010.1 coordinate 280,984, forward strand.
GTTGATTTAAAAAGTACTACTTTTTGCACAAAAATCTATATCACAGGAAACAAATGGTTTCTGCAAAGGGAACCAGTTTGTATAAAGTTTTCCCTTTGTGGAAACTATTTGAGAGCGAGGACCTCCGAGACTTATATCTGTGCTTAACACAGTTTGTCATGGAGCTCAATCCAGCTTCTGATTTTACAGCCATTTCATTTATGTATGTTTTCATCTTGGTTTTCCTATACTTGCTGAGACACTATAGGAGTAGTACAATCAATCAGCGGCTGAGAGACAGAGCTAGTTGGGCATTACAAGCTATTGAGGGAGTACTGAAGACCCAGACTGAAAGGGAATCACCAGAGAAGGAGAACTCGTACTCCGAGCCTGAGTCAGCGCCGAACCTGGCAATCTTGTCCGGTTGATCCCATCGAGAGTTTCTTCTGCTGTAAGGGCAACCCCGGAGGCCTGAGATCAAGGTCTAGCAGGGGAGGATCCAAAGCGTGAACATTGGTAAGCGAATACAAAATTAAGCTGACCTAGCAGGGGAGGATCCAAAGAGAAGAAACTCTAAGGGTCCGCCTGCTAGGTAGCGGAACTATATACTGCTTGTCCGTAGCTACCGCTGTCGGGCACAGAAGGCTTGGGCGGCGTTGCAGGCGAGGTCCCAGGGCGACCGTCGGGAGGGCGTTGACAGATCGGTGATTGTGCAGGCGAGATGGAGGGCCGGACCGGAGTCGGAACTGGAATCGGACCGCCATTCATCATCGTTTGGAACGTCGCGGGAGAGTTTGTCAGGCCGAAATACATCACCAAGGGCTCGAACAGGCCTCGGTTAGTCCGGAAAGCCGCTTTCCACTCGTCACCTTCCTTGATCCGGACGTTGTTGAAGCCCCAATGGACATCGAGTTTGGTGAAGTAACGAGCGCCTTTGAGCCGGTTGATGAGGTCGTTGATCAGCGGAAGGGGGTACCGGTTTTTGACAGTCATCGCATTGAGAGCACGGTAGTCCTGGATGAAGCGGAGTCCGCCATCCTTCTTCTTGACGAAGAAGACCGGAGACGCCATCGGAGACTTGGAGGGGCGAATCCGTCCCGTCGAGAGCCCTTCCTCGATGAACGCGTCGAGCTCGCGTTGCTCGAGGGGCGAGATGGGGTACACCTTGCAGTTGGTGGGCTTAGCATCGGGGACGAGTTCAATGGCGTGGTCCCAGGCTCTCTGCTCCGGTAGCGTGTCGAAGGACTCCTTGTTGAAGACGTCCTGGAACTCCTTAGCCCAGTCCGGGATCTCGGAGGGCGGAGGGGCAGAGTTCCTGGCAAAGGCTTCGGCCAGGCGCTGTGAGATGGTGCTACCTGCACATATCCCCTCCGAGGGACGAAACGAGGTGTAGAAGATGCGGTCACCATCTTCGAGCTGGTCATCCTCGTCGTCCGAGTCCGAGTCCGGTGTCAGATCGGGCAGGTCGGAATCGAGACCGGAGTCGGAATCGTCTCCGTCCTCAGGGCCAGAGAGGTCCATAGTGCAAACCAAGGGGAACGGGTCGGAGCGGAGACGGTTCTGGAGCAACCGGAGTCGCTGCAACTCGGTCCGTTCGACACGTTCCTCCTCGCGGCAGGTCGAGCAATTGCGGGGACACCGTGTCATCTTGACCTCTTTGGTTTCCCAATTGATCTCTGGGTTGTGTTTCCGCAACCAGGAGTACCCCAGGATGAGGTCTTGCTTGCCAAGATGGGTGACGGCCAGTTGAACTCGTTCGGCATGGCCTTTGTAGCGCAGGACCAAGTCCGCGATCTGTTTGATGGAGCCAGCGTCATTGGGGGTGCCGTCGACATTGAAGACCGGGATCGGCTGATCAAGAGTGCGGACCGGAATGCCATTCCGAGCGACATAGTTCGTGTCAATGAAGTCAGAGGTGGCACCACAGTCGACAAGCCCAGAGAGCGAGAGCTTCAATGCACTGGTGGTGGACTCGAGCTCCAACGGGAGGTGGAGGGAGTTCGCCCCAGGGGCAGCGGCAACAGTGTACTGCTTGGGCAGTTTCTTTTCCCAGGCAGTGAGGCGGTGAAGGACGATGACCGGAGTCGCAGGCGGAGTTGGAGACGGAGTCGAGGCGGGGGCAGGAGAGGGTGTGTCTTTCGTTTCGGGCGGATTGTAGGGCAAGGAACTGCATTCATCATACAAAGAGGCAAAACGATTTATAGACGTGAACGAGGGCACACCAGTCACTCGTCGCGGGGGACAAAATCCTCTCCGGCCATCGACTCCGCTGCCGTCTCCGGCAGGGCAGCTGTGTCCGTGTAGCGGGCGATCAACTCCGCTAACATCTCGTCACGGAGTTGTTGGATCACCTCATCGAGGATGTCCATAGAGCGGACATCGGCGGGGAGGGGGCAATCCCGGGCGAGATGATTTGGGTCACCGCACCTGAAGCAGGCGCGACGAGGGGCATCCTGAGCCCTGGTGTGATCCAACTCCATAGGGACGGGAGCTGGAGGCGCCGGAGCGGGGGCGCAGGCCGCGGGTGGCACGACCAGAGCCACCGGGTGGAAAGGGGCCGAAGGTGAACGGGGGGGTTTGGTCGCAAGACCAATTTTGAGGCGAGGTTGATGTTGCCAAAAAGGGCTTTGGAGTCGCCCTGGACCGGAGTCGGAGTCGGAATCGACATCTCCGGCGATGGTGTTTAGGGTCCGCCAGCATTGTTAGCAGCGGCAGCGGCAGCGGAAGCCTGGTTGGTGAGTAAAGCAAGGGCCTCAGTTAGGCTATCGATTTTCGCCTCGAGTGAGTCCAGCCGGGCGTCTGCGGAAGGAGTGACTCCGGACGGCATGACGGGTGCGGGGACCACAGGAGTAAAGGAGGAGGGGCCAAGTGGCAGGGGCGGTGACGAGGGCGGAACGGACTCGTACTCCGAGCCTGAGTCAGCGCCGAACCTGGCAATCTTGTCCGGTTGATCCCATCGAGAGTTTCTTCTGCTGTAAGGGCAACCCCGGAGGCCTGAGATCAAGGTCTAGCAGGGGAGGATCCAAAGCGTGAACATTGGTAAGCGAATACAAAATGAAGCTGACCTAGCAGGGGAGGATCCAAAGAGAAGAACCTCTAAGGGTCCACCTGCTAGGGAGCTGACTATATACTGCTTGTCCGTAGCTGCCGCTGTCGGGCACAGAAGGCTTGGGCGGCGTCGCAGGTGAGGTCCCAGGGCGACCGTCGGGAGGGCGTTGACGGATCGGTGATTGTGCAGGCGAGATGGAGGGCTGGACCGGAGTCGGAACCGGAATCGGACCGGAATCGGGCGCGTCTCCGGGCCGAAAGGGAGGTTCCCCTGACACAAAAACCCTTTTTCTTCGCCCTTTAAACCTTTTATTTTGTGACACTCTGTCACTTATACCTATAGCTACATATTATTTATTTTGATATTGTAATATTTTGTCATCTTGTTACACTCTTAGAACAAAACTTTTTTTTTTCATCACTGTCATACTACACATATTACATTGGAAAGATCACATGTGGCTTGACAGCTTGAACCTGCTGTGCTGAACTGCATAGTCTACGATAATATAACCGGTTCATTCATAATAAGTCATATTTGGCTGAGTATATACCGTACTATTACAATCAATTTGGCATATCACAGTCATACCCAATTTTCGGAAACACTGTGAACAATTTCCTATTTATTTTTATTTTTATTTTTATTTTTTTTTTAGATTTTTGGGCAACTTTTTATTCTATCAAAAGATCATCTGACCAAATTAATCCATTTAAATACATTTGATCTTAGTCATTTTTACTGTTACATGGCATAACTGTGGGGTTTTGAGTATGTATTCTCAGTGGTCATCCCCACAGAGCCCTGTATATCTGCTCAAAGCAGAACAATGACACCTGTATTCAGTTTATAGTATAATGGACTTACCCAGGATTTTTGCTTCTTGTGTATGTGACTTGAAAAATCCTTGTTGTGGCCCTGAGACAGGAGTGGCTTCATTGCTGATATGAATGGTCCTGTCTGTGGTACTGATGTCTTTTAAACTGATGTTTGCTGTCCTAGAACCATGGAAGAATGCCCGGATGTTGAGATTTGTGAGCTAGATATGAGTTAAAACATTTCTCAAGAATACTTCATTTGCAGAAATACCATTGTAATAACATATATCCGGCCAAGTGTATAGCCAACACCCATAGGAACTAGTAAAAATTGTCAGTTAGTCAATGTAGTAGATAATAAATGAAACACCATTGCTCTGCTCATTACACAGGTATGTGATCAATGCAATCACAGCTAAGATTGCAGACACTGATCCAGTTTGGATGGCCAGAATAATAAGTCTATTAATCATGCTGCTCCAACTTATTAATAACTAATCATTTTTGATAAAATAGGGGCAGACCTCTGAGTTCTTTTAACATTGCTTTTCACTTTTGCAAACTGCCAGATCAGTGCAGCTGCGATGAGTAGATCTGCTATGGCCTCAAAGGAAACCCAGAGACTATGGGAATTAGAAAATCCAAATAATCGGAGATAATTTCAAAAACAACCTACATGGCAGGAAGTTTAATTCTATCTCGAACAATATTGGATGGCAGATGAGCTATCAGGATAGCCGTGGCAAAACATGATCCAGTCTAGATTAATTATCAGAATTTGAATTTAGATCATAACATGGCACAGACAGCAATAAGAATGAGTGCAGATAAGAACAGAGCCACAAGAGTATTTTTTGTACTAAATCAGAGGATTAGTGACCTGACTTTTTTATTGAAGTAGGGGCGTACAATCGCCAATATCTAGCCACCAGGAATGCTTGCACTTGTGCAATAACAATCCAGGTTGAGAATGAAAGTAAGGGGATAGTCTGTGGGGTGTAGAGTCAGTGAGCTTGGAAAGAAGGATGCAGATACAGAATATACTGACACTGTTTTTCTGGGCAAGATACTGTGGCTCAAATGCATGGGTGACAGTGTAGAGGTAGACCTCTGCAAAGCTACTGAGCATGGCCACAGTGTCAATAAGCCAGGTGCTCAGCACCACTGTCTTGATGTACCACTTGTCTTTGGGGAAGAAATGGAAGTAATAGATGACCTGGCCAAGCTCAATACTGTAAAGCAGCTACCAGAGCATGAATGTTGGAACAAGGGATTGTGATCACTGGGAGGCCATACAGAGCTAACCCAGGTCCCAATCAACAAGGCACTGCCAGTGGGGAAGAATTATCAAGCACTCTATGCATGACACAAGAGAGGTACATACCCAGTAATGTTATCCATGGGGGGCAATGACTGGGTAGACATGCTACTGGCAGAGGATGGCGACTAGTAAAGGCGGCAGGCCGCAAGTGTCTTAAATGCCCAAACTTCAGTCGGTATATTCCCAGCGGCACCCGGCCGTGTTGTGAACCCGCATTTCCATCAGTCCGATCTCGAAAATTGACCACAACAATCAAAAGGTGGGAACATGAAGTGTGCATATTGATGATTGTAGGTCTCAAGTCCGAGCTTTCATCTGTTAAAATTTCTGATAATCAGTCATTTATTTTTGAAAACACAGATCATCCTTTTTAAATCAAGGTTCAAAAACTGTATCCATTTCATTGCTTATTTCTTACCCAACGGCGTGCCCAGCCGAGCGTGAACTCCCCTAATAGGTGAGACTCGCAGCATCGTTATCATGTGATTTTGCTCCCAACAGTGCTAGGGGTGCCTGAAAACACATAACTTCCCAAATCCCGATCTGTTGTTGGTCACCGAACAAGACAGCTGCGGGATATATTCCCATGGTGCCTTGTTGTATCTTGTTCTTGAGACGGTTCTTGAGACGCTGACGTCTCACACTGCCGAGTTAACTTCTCTCACGCCGTGTTATATATATTTGCAGGGGTGATTTGCAGCGCCTGCAGGGCAACACGAAGCCTTTCATCTTTTATGCGATAAGTAGCTACAATAGCTTTGAACAGCTACAGAAAGAATACAAGATCTACATTCACAAGCAACTAACTACACGCACAAGAAGCGTAATACTGCAGCTACTTCAGCCCCGGGCGGACCCACACCTTATTCTCGTACAGCTTGCCATCGGACTTTGCCTTCTTCCCCGTCGCCCCCTCCCCCTCCCCCGCCTGCTCGTCCCATCTGCGCTTCCCGCCAATGCGGTCCTGCAGCCGCCCCGCCGCACCGGCGAACCGCGCACACAGCGTGTCCCTTACCCGGTCGTCGTAGCGCAGAAACTGCAGCCCGAAGCACTCGACCGTCGGCCGCCCGTCGCCGAACGCGGGGTTCCGCCGGAGCTTGGCGACGTCCTCGGGCGCGTGTTGGCGCACGTGCATCGCGCGGAAGAGCGCGGGCTGCGACTGCCATCCGCTTGGATCAGCGGACCGGGAATGCAATTCGGTGGACATACGATTTCGGAGGTCGGGAGTTCCCCGCCCGGTGTATACCCCGTGACCCCACGCAGGCTGAGCACGCGGTACACGCCGGCGTAGTATAGCCGCTCGTGGTGGCTGAAGAAGAGGTCGACCTCGCGCGATGCGAGCGACGTCAAATGCGTGTGCTCGCGCCAAGCATCGCCAATATATTCGTGTGTCGGCGCGTATGCGAGGGCATGGCCTCCGCGTGGTTCATAGCCTCCTCTCGGTGGGACCCACAACATGCGGCCAGGGAGGAACAGCGGGGGCCTGCAATTCGTTAGCGACCGGCGACGACGAAGAAGACTCCGCGGGTCTACCGGCTACTGGGGAAGTCCTGCAGAGAATCTTCAGAAATTGCTGCGGAGCCATTGACCATAATAATACCTCATAGATAGTGTCAGCGGAATCGAATCGCTCCACCGCATTGGCCTCATCGAATTTGTCCATGCGGAGGTTGCTGGGAAGAGGCAGGCTGTACATGTATTGGTTCAGGATTGTTCGCTCATTGGCCGGCTTCTGATAGAGGCTATCAACGAATTTATGACCCCGCATCGAGAGCATTTACCTCAGCATTCCATCGTGTGCTGGTAGAAGGAAGCGTTCGGTTTCTGTCGAGGGTAAACGACGGTTTTGTGAGTGTTGGGGAGCTTGAATATGGCGGGGGTGGTACGGCAGGACTGGGCCAAGACACTTCTCCAGGTTCCTTCTTGTCGGACTTGGGTGCAGAGAAACGCGAAATACGGGCTTGAGACGGTTGCTGCGTCGCGTTCCGCTCCTTATAGCGGTCCTATGTCCGAATACAGGTCAGAACTCGGTCGAGATCGAGCAAAGCCACGCACCTGGTCTTCCCTCCTCCGGCTGAGATGCTCATTCGCCTCCGTCAGCATCGCGTTCTCCTCCTCAAGCCTCGAGATCGCCCTGTCCCGCTCCCGCAATGCCGACTTCAGGCGCTCGACGTCGTCCTCCGCATCCTCCAATCTCTGGCTCGCCATCGATGAGCACGGTCCCCTGAAAAACACCAGCAGCGCACCTCAACAGTGTGCTTGAGCCGTCTCTGCACCATCTCCGCGTCTTCCCGCGCCTCGTTTGCCTCCTACTCCGCGGTCCACATCAGCGCCTTCACCTGCATATACCCGCCAGCACACGCACCTTGCCGAGCGCCTGGTTCTCCTCAACGAGCAGCACAAGCGCATGCTCCGCCGCCTGGACGTCCTTCGACTTCACCTCGAGCGCCTGCACGCCGTCAGCCAGGGACTGAGAACGAGGGACGAGAAAACTCACCGACTTGAGCTCTGCATTGTCCTTCATCACGGACACGAGCAGCGCCGCCGTCTCGGGCGCGGAGGCAGAGCGGTTGGGCGGCATCGTGGAGCAGGGGGGAGCTGTTTCGTCGCGTCCCTAGGCTTGCGCTGTGAGGGAGGAGGACAAGATGCGGCGGTGACTAAGCGATGTCGTCACGCCGATCGATTTCTCAGGCTTCCATTTTCTCTGTTTTGTAAGCTGTTGTGCTCAATCCTTTCTCGAGATCCAAACAGAAGAATCATGGTAAGCATTACTGTGCACTTATAGCACTGGTTGCTGTACATATTCCTCGTTACCAGCCATATGCTGGCGGCTCCAGGTCCGACTCGGCGGACAGCTCCGATTTCCGTGAGGCCGCCCACCTCGGGTCATCCAAGCCCTGCACGTGCGCAGTGCCATGCGCCGGCTGGAGCTCAACCGCGACTGCCACACCGAGCCGGGTCTGCTCGCCGGAGCGCCGGTTCCTGCGCTTCCGCCGTCCGCGCAGGCCGTACTCCTCCTTGTCGGCGCAGACGCCGAGCTGGCGGCCGACGAAGAACACGACGAGGGAAAGAAGGATGAGGCCGATGACCGTCGCGAGGGCGACGACGGCAAAGTGCGACTCGGACCCGTCGGGCGGGTCACCATCCAAGAAGGCGGTACCGGACGGCCCGGGGGGAGGCGTGGGATCCGTCAGAGGCGCGAAATAGTAGCTGGAGGCGGTTAGAAACACGAGAAGGAGCTGCAAAGATGACGCACGCACATAAGAGTGGGAGATAGTAGCCGCCATTACAGCAGCGAGAAGCGCCCGGGCGAACGGCTCGCCGGGGCCGGTGCACGCCGGTTGGTCGACGGGCGCAGTAGAAGCCCGAGACAGCTGCCCCAGGAAGAGGGGGCGAGGAAGGGGCATTGTAGGACGGTCGCTGCACGCTATATAGCTGGGGCGAGCACCGTGGCATGCCTGCTGACTGTGCGCATGTTTCTATCCCCGCACCAGCGCTTCGTTTCGCAGCTCAGTCGCCATTCTTGCGGAGTGGGGTGGATGGGATGCTGGTTGGGGTCAGGCACCGCCCCCGGGGCAAGGACGGACGGGCACGACGTTGGCGCGGCGGCTTCGTGACGGTTTTTGGCAAGAAGCGTGTCGGCCGACGGGTCCGATCGATCGGACTTCGATAATCAATCACGAACAGGCCAAGTTGCCGATGCTACTTGGAGCGCGGAGAGCTGCCTCAAACCATCGAACTCCCTCATCTGAGATGAGGAAGAGGTAGTCATTGGCATGGATAGATGCGCTGATTTATTGACAGATTTGTGATGCGCATGCACAATCTTGATTCAAGTTCTGGGTGTACCAGAGAGCTAACGTTTTGGCGTGCCCAAATGGCGTGCACCAGCGCCAAGTGGCGTGGCGTGGCGTGGGAGTGGCGTTTGGCTGGCGATCAAAGCCAACGCCAGCCCATCAGGCGTCAACGCCATTCTGTCGGCTTGGCACGCCAGACATTTTGGCATGGGCCGCCACAGATGCTGAGTGTCGCCGACCCTCACGAGCCTCAGTGCCGCCTTGAAAGCTTCCAGTAAGGGGCCTAGTAAGTCCCAGCAACGCCTAGCAACGACCAGCGTTCACGCCGGACTTTGATCCGAGTCTTCGAGTTGTGTATGCGGGTCCCGGGTGTAGCTACTTCAGCAGCGGTGTCGCGGGCCCGGCCGGGGTGCTCCTCGCCCAAGCTCCGCCAGTTGACAAGCTCTCAGGTCACCGCTGGCAGCAAGCAGGCATGTCAGAGGTTTGAGCCCGGGGGTGGCCGTCCGTCGAAGACAGCGGCGCGGGCGAATAACGCAAGCAGAAGTTCAACGGAAATCGAACGCGGTCGCCGGGCTACTGCTTATACTTGCCACCTAGCCACCTTGCGGAGTCCGGTCGACAGGCTCCAATGCGGCCGGCCGGTCGGCGCCACTCAGAGGTGGAGGGCTGTCACGGGTTCGATGACTCGGATCTGCCTGACGGTGCGCACTGGAGCGACAGAGCACCGCCAAATGAACTCCGGAGGAGCTCCGCGGGCCCCGACCGGCGGTACTGGTGGGCCGCGCCGAGTCCAACTTGCCAAGTGGGCTGGCCGCTCTTGGGTAGCGCTACCTCGACGCCTGTCTATGACACAAGGTGTCCCACAATGGCTTCTGAGACGCCCTCTGCCTTCTGAGTGCGTACGGGGAAGCATATAGTGCCCTCGTGGCCCTCGCCGGTGGATGCCGGAGGGGCCGAAGTGCACCGGTGGACGAGCCCGAAATTGTAGTAAGCCACTCTGTGGGAAGTGCTCATAGCCAGTGGGATGCATGGTGCAATTCAATCCATGTCGACCGACGATGGGGAGAATCCTCCGCCAGTGTCCAACGCCATCCCACGCCACGCCACAGCCATCAATGGCGTGCACGCCGGCGTTTGGCGGGCGCACGCCATTCGGCCACGCCACTATGCGAGCTCTGGGGTGTACCAGTACCTTGGAGATTTGTGCTCATTAGCGAGGCGATATCCAAAAGACCGTTGAAGAATTTGTCCGATTGTCAGACAGACAAGACCTGGCGCAGCCTGAGGTGATAACCACCCCTGAATCAGATCACCGCCCATACTGATGTGGAGCCGCTGGCGCGATTCATTCATCAATCCAGATTTGAACCCTTGCATCATGATATAAATAAGCACTATATTCAACTAGGGCTGTCCCGCCTGCCTGACTACTTACCCTATCATGCCCACCGCCCTGTCGCGCACACTCTCAATCCCCAGCTACCACAGTGTGCATAGCTGGTGGTCCGACCGGAACACTATCGGCGCCACTTTCGACCTGCACGGTGTGACCAAGCCCTTTGCACGCTATCTGCAAGGAAGAGCAGTGGACCGGCTACTGAAGGACACCAATGGAAAATTCTTATCCCATGCAGATTTGTCATTATTTGCATGCTACCTCAGGTACATAGGCAATAATTTAATTAATAAGTCCTATTCAGCATTTCTTCCTTAGGTCTGCTGATGTTCCAGGAACTGCCAAAGCCAAGATTATGTATTCCCTACAGGCTAGATATGGAAATTCACAACCAAACAAAGCTGAGAAGCTGCAGATCGTAGCCTGGGCTGTCTCTGAGTGTCAAGAGGTCTTTGGTCATTTTTTTATACAGAAAGATGGGAACTTCCCATCAATCTATCGCGAGCTTGAGATCAAGACCTCACAAATTGATCTTGTACTGCCCTTTGACCAGGCACCGCTGCACACTGCAACTGTCTCCCTTCTTTTGAAAATTTCTTCAATAGGCTGCCAGCTGCCATATGAGATGTTTTTGCCAAGTCTCATGGAATTTGGAGGAAATATAGCTTGGTAAGACCAATAAAAGAAACTGAGCATCATTTATTCAGGAATACTTGCAGGCCTCGGAGAACACGGCTAATACTAGCTGTCTTGTCCATTTTTGAGCCTGGGGCAAATGCACTTGCTCATGCTCTTTATACTGTTGATGCTGCTCCACATAACATTGAAGCTGTTATATGTGACATTGTGAAGATTCTCTTCCTTACAAGCATAAAGCCAGTATGTTGTGATATATACTGTGTTTTCTGGCTGATTATTATAGATAGCATCCATGGCTCCTGAATATAATTTCCATAATCTGCAAGCAGAGTTGACCTTTGACTCACACGCTGCTATTGAAAAGCTAAAGAATGTTGTTGCAACATCATTCAGACATCAAGCAGGATCTCATGGATCCACATTGCTGGATTTGCTCTGTGCTATGCCGCCAATTCTTGCAGCTGGACCAAACTCTCACACTTGGCACCAAATTATGTATTGGCTATGTATAGAGGGAGAAATCACATGGGGATTTCCTTGGAAAAGATCAAACTATCATCAACAGGCAGTTTATAATGAGAACCGGGATTTAGAAGATACAAGGCAAGTTATATATTCCTCAAACATTGATAATGTTAACAGCCCTTCACAGTGTGGGGCAAGCAGGAAGCAAGACTCAGAGCATCCAGCTCTTGACACGGGACCACCTGAATCTGTTCAATGCTATTGCTGGGTAGATTCTAAATCATTGTATATTTGTGCCAGTTTTAACTGTAGTGCAGAGACTCGACACTTCCATCATCTACAAGGGAGTGTGCCCACCTTCAAGTACAGGTACAAGTTTCTCCAAGTCAAAAGACACTACAAAGGACTAATAAACCCACTCTCTAGAGGTGCTCAAAATATTTAGATATTTAATCTCAGACCCAGTACATGGGGTCAATTTTGATATGTAAAGGATTCTTGCAGTTGCCATTCTTTGATTTAGTGTGGAAAGTTAATGTAATCTTGATGCCAAATGTGAAGGATGGTGTGACACAACACTGCTAAATTGAATTAAAATGTTAGGGTAAGGGGTAATATTCTTTTAGATAGGAAATAAATAAATAATGTAATCTTTTGAAACTAACTTCAAACAGCAAAACCTTATTTTTATGTTACTATATAATCTATTAAGTACATAGTGACCTGTGACCATTCTGAAAATTGGAAAATATTTCCAATTTGGAATTGGATTAGGACCTAAAAATTTGGCTGTGACCTGTGACCCATTGCAATACTTCAACATACCTGTGACTGGCCGAATTGAATGAAGTAGGTCAGTATTAGCAAACATATATTACTGTAGTAATTTATTCAATTTGGCAGTCACATATCACACCGGCCCTCTAGCACTGGAATATTTTGGCATGTCACGGGCCCACAGCCCGGATACCGAATGTCAAACAACCATCAGACCATCAAAAGATTTGGCAGCCTGCTAAATAGGCTGAAAATTTGCAGCAGTCACACACATTGACAGGCACCACCGAAAATTTACTTTCGGCACTGATGTCTTTCAAATTGAAAAAATTGCTACAGTAAGTACTTTTTTTAAATACTAGTAGTATGTAGTATGTTCCTGTTATCCAAGACTTAGGAGTAGTAGTAGCTTGACTATACGCACCTCCATAGGGCATTATGGTATAGCATGTTTCCATCCTTTATACCATACATAGCCATAGCTGTATACAATATGTACTATGCTCTAAAGCAACTAAGTTATATATTTAAAAAGTTGTATCTATGGGCAAACATGTATTGTATTAAGTAAGTAGCTTTTTTTTACATTGTGGCCCCCATACATTGAATATTTGGGCCTTAGGGGTGCTAGCCCACACCACCTGACAACTGTGGGGCCAAAACAAATAATATTAATTAAAATTTTAAATCATAGTTGAAGGTCCTGTACATTATCATTGAAAAGAACAGGAAATACTAATCACACGGCAATTATACTTTCAAAAGGCTTATTTCTTAGATTACACCGGAGGCATTGCCTGTGGCATCAGGCTGCCTGATGCTTTACGGGCATCAGGCGAGCCTCAGGCAAGCTTTGGCAGATGTGACAGGTCACTGCCATGAGGCTTAGCAATATTCCGTATTTTTATTTGAGTAGCTGCTATTCATGCTGCTGTAGGAACTGAGGGCACCTGTGAGACACTATTGAAATAAAAATAATTTCCTTATTGTTAATATGATAGAAAGTAATATTTAGATCTTTATATGCCTTCAAACCCAAACAAAGCTTGATAGTGGCAAAACAAGAGGTAAGATGGCTGACTCCAATAGCTACAGTATAGCTTAAGACTGCTTGCCATACATTGCATGCTAATTATGGCTAGCCTAACCATTAGTGGAAGCAGACCATTAGTAGCCTGCCAGTCCAAATCTGGGTATCCACACATGCCCAGAGGGGGAGGCTGCAGGCTGCTTTAGGATCTCCAAGAGGTGATCTATGATTTGGACTCCCCTATGTAGCTAAATAGTGGTCAGAATAGTCAGATGGGTGTGGGATGAGAGTTAAGCAGGTTTTAAAATAAAAAAAAACATCCCCCATAGAGAAATAAACTCAATTATAGTGAGATATAAGTAAGGGTCACACAACCAAGTTGTCCTCATCCAATACTGACTGCATACTTGAATACATCTCAAGTAAGAAGGGAATTAATTGTGAATTCAGAGTTATCTTGAATCATATCTAATCAATTTACAGCCTCATGGTCACCTCATGTCACATGCCAGAAGTTTGCTCAGTGCGCGCCTGATGCCCGTTAAGCATCAGGCAGCCTGATGCCACGGTCCATGCCTCCGGTGGTAATTACTTTGCTTTCAAAATGTTTTAGTCTGACATTGCATGTGTCGGGAAGTGACAGCCGGAGACTAGTGCCACGAGGTGTGACATGCGGTGTGTGATGGAGACTAGTGCCACGAGGTGTGACATGCGGTGTGTGATGTCAAGGCAACCTCTTTCTCATCTACTCTCATCTGCCTCCGCCGCCACTTATAAAGTTATACCCCCAGTGCACTGCATCGGTTATACCCCACCAACGAACTAGCATGGCAACACTCGCGCTCTCGCCTGTCTCCGCGCTGCACCCCCACCTCCGCGCTCCCCGCCCGCCGATCCGGATCTTTGACTTTGCGTTTCCGCGCACGGACCCGCGCGCACTGGGTGGCGGGGACGGCGTACCCCACGCCTGCAGGCCGGAGCTGCTGAACAGACGGCTGAATGGCTCGCGCTGCCCGAGCCCTGTCTCCGTTGCCACCGACAGCGACAGCGAGGACGACGATGACGACTATTATGAGCGTGCCCGGCGCCGGGTGGAAGCTTATTTTGGGCCATCGATAGCGGGCCCTAGCTCAGGTGCGTCTTTGTGGCTTTCCTCCCTGACCCTGACTGATGCGATGCGATGCCAGGGACCGGGATTCCGGCGGGGCTGTATCGGGCACAGTTCCCGTTTGGCGCGGAGGGTGGCGCGGCGGAGATGCCACTCGAAGTCGGGCAATTAGTCTATGTTATCGGCCCCATGGAGCAGGACGGTGCGTCTGGGCTCTTTGTCTGCATTCGCCTACCTAATTTAGCTACTGCAACAGGCGACCCAGACGCATCTGGCCCTCGTTGGGCAATTGCGCGCCGCACCCCGGTGGTTGTGCGGCCCGATCTAGACATATGGCAGCTGCATGCGCTTGTCGACGTGCGGACCAACATCCGCATCGTGTGGGCGTTGTTATCCGGCAGTTTGGATCAAAGTGGGGGTGGCAGGGGACTCGTGCCGGAGGCGTTCCTCGTACGCATTCGCGCCGAGGGCGAACAGGTAGAAGATGCCAGAGTCAGATTGGAGGAGTATCTGGGGTCCAGTGACACGTGGACCGCGCCAGAAGAGCCGGACGATGAAAGCCCAGAGTTGGAAGCGGAGCAATAAGTAACCGGGACATAAATGCTGCCTGCGAGCACTAAAATAAAACAGACATTAAGGCATCTCTTGCCCGTCAACTTGAGAAAAGTCTGACCATGTTTCGGTGCCAGCTCCTCATAGACTGCCTCCTATTCACAGTCCACTGAAATCGGCCTTGTCGCCATGTTTAGATTGACACCGTGGAGCTCAGGCAGCTGGGGGAATGGGCAACGCCGTCACGCATCTCCCGCTGACTGCGCAAGCACACAGCCTTCGCCCCCTTCTGGCGCAGTGATGTGCGCGGTTGGCGCGCCAGAGGCGTTGTTCTAGTGGGGACTTCGCGGGCCGCATTTGCCGGGTTCTGGACTTAGGGAGCGGGGAAGGTGGTTGATGCATGAGCAGCACGTGTTTCGGGCTGTGCGCCCGAGTGCCGGCTTTTCTCCCACGATGCCTCCTCCTTGACTTTTACCACCACCCCCGCTCGTCAGCGCGCGCGGTGCCCGCCAGTGCGGCCGTGGCCCGTGACTAGGGCCTTGAACATGGATGTCGCCGGGAACCTACACGCTGTTTATGCCAAGAACTCGACTTGATTAGTACGATTTCCAATTACAAAACTTCCGCCGTCACACCCCTTGTCTTCGGCTTGCCTTCGACAACAATGTCCGCGTCCGACTTCCCTCCCGAACTCTGGCCCGCATTCTTCTCGAGTGCCCCGCTTGTCGACCTGCTTGCCGTCTCCAGCGCCAACCGGCGCTTCCGCGACCTCACCAAGCCCCTCCTCTCCCTCTCCGCTATCACAGTCCAATTCCGCCTACACCCAGTCCTCGCGAGCATCACCTTCTCGCGCACAGTTACGACCCTGCGCCTCCGGGTCTTCAACTTCTTCGGTGTCGGCGATGTCGCGTCGCTCGTCGTGTTCTTTCCGAGCCTGCAACGGCTCTACCTCCGGTTTGGTGGCGGTAAAACTGCGGTATGCCGCCTTTCGACGTCGTGTTGGTGCATGCCATCTGATGCTTTTTTTAGTATGAGCCAGAATGGCAAGCCCTGCTCGTCAGCCCCGCGTTCCCGCGGCTTGGGTTACGGCGCTTGTCGTACGACCTGCAGTCCCGCGGGACCCAACGCGTGCCGAGCGCCATGCCGCAGCTCGGCGCGCTGCGTGATGCATATTACGTGTGCTTCCCGGCGCTGCGCACACTGGCTCGGTGGCGCGGACTGCTTGGTGTCCCGGGCCGCAGGGCGGATGGAGGACCGGTTGAAGCCCGCAACGGTGGCGACACCGGCAGGGCCCGATGATGAGATCGGGATCCAAACATGGCTCGATGAGCACAGTGTATTTGCGGATGACGCGTGGGAGGAGGAGGTCGGCGCTGGTGTTGAGCGGTTTTGACAATGACTGGAAGGATGGAATCCCTTGAAGTCACAATATGTTTTGATATATGCCTATCTTGGAACCGAGACTGTGTGAACTTCAGATAGAGTTCAGGGTAGCATGCCTACAGGCTGTACTCGAGTGTCAGTCTTCTGTCACGACTCACGAATAGGCCGATACTGCTCGGGGTAGTCCGAGGACCGAGGCCCATGCGGGTAATTGATCCATGAGTTAAATGGGGAAACTACTTCATAGTCCGCAGTCACTTGTAGAACTTTCAGAATCATACGATTCATAGTTATGCGCTGTTCCGCATACCAGAACCTGAAGTGGAAGAGCATCTCTATCCCATCAGGCTAGAAGTACTTATGATATGGGAGATAGGTACAATTATAGTTGCCACTGCAAAATTCAAAGCCATTTGAAAACCAGTATGAATAAATTATCTGCTCCTTAGCAGGCTTTGTATGCTTCAGAGAAGACTTAACCCTTTGTGGTGGATTCTGAATTCATCAAGCTGAATCAACTATCATCCATATATGGTGCGACCAGAGGTAAAAGAACCCTTATGTCAGATCAGCTTCTCGCTTGGCTAGATCGGCTTCGGATTGCCAAGCCAGAATCTTGTGTTTGTGGCTATCAATCATGGAATTTGGATTATCAAGATATAAAAAAGTAGGGATATAACTAGCAAGATAAGCCTTATTGCTGCACCATGCCTACTGCTTTCGCACGCACTCTTTCAATTCCCAGCTATCATACCGTGCAAAGCTGGTGGTCAGACAGGAATACCATTGGCACAACTTTTGACCTACACAGTGTAACTAAACCATTTACACGGTATCTACAAGGCCGGGCAGTAAACCAGTTTATCAAAAGTATCAATGACAAGCCTCTGGCCCCCGCAGACCTGTCATTGCTTGCTTGCTATCTCAGGTATGTGCCAGTATATCCTTCCTTCACCTGAACCTCCATTGAATATCAGTTCCAGATCTAGTGATGTCTCAGAGACTACCAAGGCACAAATAATGTATTCTCTGGACGCCAGATACGAAAATGCAAAACCTAACAAGTCCGAGAAGCTGCAAATTGCTAACTGGGCTATTTCTGAATGTGGAGAGCTCTTTGGCTCATTTTTGGTACAGAAGGATGGGAAGTTTCCCTCAATATATCGGGAGCTCCAGCTCAAAACCTCAAAGATAGATCTTGTACTGCCCATTAACCAGGCCCCACTGTGCACTGCAACGATCTTCCTCTTGTTGAAAATGTCTTCCATTGGCTGTTATCTGTCACATGAAATATTCCTTCCAAGTCTCATGGAATTTGGCGGAAGTGTATCTTGGTAAGAGAGAAATATACTTGAGATTTATGGATTTATGGATTCTTGTAGGCCAAGAAAAACTTGTCTTGTATTGGCCATCTTGTCTATCTTTAAGCCTGGTGCAAATGCACTTGCTCAGGCCCTCCACACGGTCAATGCTGCTCCGCATAATACTGACCCATTTCCTTCAATTAGGCTGGTCACGGTCACATGGGATTTTTTGGCCGAAATATTTCGGCGGGTCACGGGTCACAGTCAAATCTTTTGGTCCCAAAGTGTCCCAATTAGGATGATTTTCAAAATTTCCGCGCCTGCGGCGCGCCGAATTTCCCAATCAGGCAATAGGTCACGCGAAATTCGGCCTGCGGCCGAATTGAACATTTCGGCCAAACGGTCACGGGTCACAGGCCCGCTGAATTGATCGAAATAGGTCAGTATTGAAGGTGTTATCAGTGAAATTATGAGAATCCTCTTTCTCACAAGCATAGATTTAATCAGCTTAACAGACAATTATCTAGTAGGCAGCAAACAGATAATCAGACTCAGAGCAATCAGGCAAAAAACTATGTTGATCTATTCAATGCTATTTTTCTGTAAGTCGGAGAATATAAATTCACCTTCATTGTCAATTCTAACCAGAGATTCAACACTTCCAACATCTACAAGAGAGTGTGCTCATCTGCAAATTAAGGTAACAGACCATATATACATTGGAATATTAGCTCTCATTACAACTATATAGGCAATAGCACAGGCAACTTTCTGGTCATTAGGAGCTCCACCCAAGTCTATCCCCTTACCCACCTCAGTCTACCCTGAACCTAGACCTCTTAGGGTTATCAACCCCCCTCAAACCCTCCACCTAAGAGGCCCCAGAAAGTGGAGCCCTTCCACTGGTTGGGATTTTGCCACTGGGGGTGGAGGGTTCCCCACCTGTCACGTCACAATACTGTGGAGGTTACCACCCTAGCTGCCCCTTTCAGGCCTTTGGTTTTGCCTGCTTTATAGCCTCTATAGTGGTAATGAGCCAGTCTAGCTAAGTGATAGACCTTATATGATCTAGTAGCTACCTAGGGCAATGAACCTGACCCTGTGCACTGCCAGTAAGAGAGCCTGATGATAGCCCCAGTATCAGCTGGTATGAGCTGATTGAATGAATAGCTTCTTCAGAAAATTAAATGCTACTATTAATAAACTTAACTGAAGCCTTACTTATAAGTAAGCAGTCTCATTACATGTGGACCTGACTCTATTCACTACCCTAGCCAGCAACAGAGCCTAATGATAGTCCTAGTATCAGCTTATTAAATACATTCGTTATTTGAAAAAAAATTAAATTCTTTATAAAAGAAAAGACTACTAATAGTCTCATTACATAATCATATACCATTATACACATGTGATTAATAACTTATATTTTATAGCATTAATATTGGATGGTCTTGCTTGTGAACTCTGTATTGTGGCTTTCATTTAGATTATTGATTGCTGACCATCAGACTGGTGTTGTTTAGAATGAACAGAAAAGAAACCAGTAGCAAAAGGAAAAAAAGTGCACCAAGTAAGAATTGAACCTAAAGCTATCAAATTGATGCCTAAAGCTTCCATGAGCCACAGCCTGACACAGCAAGATGCTTTGACAAACCGGTTCCTATCATCATCTGCCCTCCTGCCATAACAGGAAATTGAACACCTCACATGATCATTGTTGATCAGTGGAGGGTTCCATTATGCTGGCAGGAGGGCTGGTGGACAGTTCCATCACCAGGGGTGGAGGGCTGGTGGAGGTTTCCATGGTGGAGCCAGCAGGGCTGGTGGAGGCATCTCCAGAGGCATGATGGATAGTCCCACTTAGCTGAGGGAAGGGTAATGGATAGTACCACAGGGAGGAAGGCCAAGCTATGGTTTGTGCCTCCCTTCCCTTGACTTCATCCACACCCCATAGCATTCTCCACAGGTGCCCTCCCCCAGACATGGCATTCTCCACCCTGGACAGGCACACCCTGGGGTTCTATCCACCCAGCTTCCCTCAGGCCTGTGGAACAATCCTCTCCCTCCTGGCTGGGACAGTGGCTCCCTCCATGTCGCGTCGCGTCGCGTCACGGTCACAAGCTGTTTAGGTAAGACAATACATCTATGAACAGATAAGACTGTCTACTTATGGTTGGCTTAATTCCTTTTTCCAACATAATCTGCAGGCATAAACTAATCATACACAGGACAGCCATCCAGGTGGCCCAGAATCGTGTTGCGGTCACGGGACATGTCGCGTCGCGTCGCAGTCATGGGTCCCAGCAAGCAAACTTCTTCTTATCTAGACAACCCATGATCCTGTCGCGGTCACGGGATATGTCGCGTCGCGTCGCGGTCATGGGCGCAAACTTCTTTTCCTCCAGGGGGCCCACGATCATGGTATCGCGGTCACGGGACGTGTCGCGTCGCGTCGCGGTCATGGGACCTCAGTCACTCTGAACGAACACGCTTTTAGCATAGCTTATGGGAATACATTCAGGTAATAAAAAAGTCATTGTCATCTTCTTCTCCTCCAGCTTCCCCATCTTCTTCTACAACTCCCCGATCCAACAGGCTCAGAACTGGAATGAGTGCTGGATCATCTTCCGCATCTTCCTCCAAGACTCCTTCACTCCCTGAATCTGAACCTCCATCCTCGGTTTCTGCTGGAGGGAGCCTTGCTAATCGCTCTCAAGATCGCATCACTTGATGGACCCCAGTCTGGGACACCAGGTGGCACGACCAACGAGTCGAGTGAGCGCTTCCACTTCAATAATAGATCGAGAAGGAATTCACGCCGACAGAGAAGCTGATAACCCAAGGGCTCTAAGGATAATGAGGACTTGATAAAAACAAAGTTAAGTAACATACCTTCGTTACAATTAGCCAAAGCTTCTCCAAGAGCTGCCCACTCTGTAGAAAGCCACACCCTCAGGTGTCCATGCTCGCGTCTCAACCGCTCTGACTCTTCTATCGCCCGTTGCTTGCGATGGAGCGCGCGAATCCACCCCCTCAGCTCAGCGTTAATTAACGCCTCAGGAAGTTCGCCGTCCTCTGGTAAGCCACCAAGTCCAACCTCCAGCCACAATGCATCGCTGGCGTCGAGGGAGAACACGTCCGATTCGTCTAACTCAAGTGGAGCAAGGGCTTTGGGCGGTGCCTTGCCACTTTTGATGAGTCTTTCTATCTTCTTGACCGAAGTGTTGTAAGTTTTCACTAGTTTTTTCAAACCAGGCTCGCGTTTCTTAATCGCAGCAGCAGCATGCTCGTTCTTCTTTTTCTCTAATTATTGTCAACTTTTGAAGATCATCCAGGAAGAAACCTCGTACCGCTGCTGGAGCGTCGCACTGAACGCTCAATGGGGTCGAACTCCATCTTGCGAGCGCGAAACTTCTCATGCCCAGTAGAGGCATTCACGACCTCGGAGAAGTACTCCTTGTAGTGAAGCAGCTTCAGTGTTGCCGTGTCGCCAGTCCCTAGCTTGTTCTCGTTCTTCCGCTTGTTCTTCTTGACCTTGCGGGAGGGCTCTCGAGCTCGGCAAGACGCTCCTGCTGTGCTAGAGCTTGGTCCCCCGTCAATTCGGCCAGAGAGAGCTCCAGCTTTCTAATCTTGCTGCTCAGCGTTTCGATACTGCGTTCTGCGGCAAAGACAGCATTGATTGTTTGCTGCCCTTGGTTTTTGGACCGACCTGGGGATCAATGAGTACGATTGAAGCTTCATGAGCTCGGAAGACAAACGTGAAATGGGCTGGGTTTGAAATGCCACCTGTTCCTGCCATTTGGCCAGAAGCTCTGCCTCCGATAGCGGGCAGGCCTCCAGCGCCTTCTCCGCCTCTCGAAGGCTTGCCTCGCAATGAAGGGTTCGGCGTTGAAGCCAGGAGCCCAGAGATTGCAATGTTCTCTGGGTATTGTGTGCAAGTTGGAGATCCAGCACGAAGACACGTTGATTTTCCTGTAAACAGTTAGTTGATGTAATCGACCCAACAAACAAGACAGACTTACCCCACAAACGCGGAGATGAGCGATTAGGTGGCAGATCGAATTCCAGACTCGCTCGGCACATTCTCCGTTTTCCTCCCCAAACCCCACACACTTTTGGGGATGGTATATGAGCTGACATGCCCAGATGTGGGCAAACGCGTGGAAAACCGAGACGGCCCAGGCGATTCGGTCCTTGTAGCGATCCAGGAAGCCCCATTTCTCGCAAGACCGCTCGGTTAGGCAGGAGATATCGTACAGCAATCCCAGTTTGATGCTCAGCGGCAGATGTTGCATTAGCTGTTCGATGAGGAGGAAGATGTAGTATTGCTTCTCCCCAGCGCTATGCATATTGACGAGAAATAAAGGGACATCGTGGCGGCAGACGAGAGCCATAAGGCCCGTTTCAGTGAAGAAACGAGTGCTCGCCTTCTCGCGCGACTCATCAGCGGCTTTGAATGACTTTTCGCAGGCGTTGAGTGCTGACCGCGGCACCTTTAAGTTGCCTTCGTAACCATCTTCTTCATCCTCCATGCGATCGTCCATTGGTTTAGCCCGTTCCCTTTGGCTTCGGCCAGACGGCTCTCACTCCTTCGACATACGCTTCCATTGCATTAGCTGTTGCCCTGTCAATAAAGACACTATCTGGATGCCTTCTCGGGGGATCGGGACCGCTTCCGCGGGCTTGTTTGCGCCGTTTCTGGGTGAAGTTTCCGTCTATGCAGACAGCCACATCATACACTTGAGTGGCATCACGTTTAAGTCCAGCGAAACACGCTGGACATTTACTGATTAGGTAGTCGCTAGGTCTGGAGCGTGGAGGAGGGTCGGGGAATGGATTGGATGGTGGCTTTCAAGCTTCGTCCTCAGAGTCTTCTGCGTCGCGATCAAGTTCATGCCGACTACGCTTTTGGCCACAAGACGAGAATGCTACTTGTGGGTGGGGCATCTCTGGGGCCATTTCCTCTCGCTCGTCACTTGTTTGGACCAGCGCCTCCGTGTCTGCATCGTGTGCATCTCGGGGCGAGTGTACGAGCAGCAACAAGAGCATTGTCGACGTGTTTCCGCGCCATTACTACGACCTGAGTATACCATTGTAGGGCGTTGTTGAATCGAAGGCGAAGTTCCTGTGCCAGTATTAGCGTGCTCAAATCGCCAACCGAGAAGGAAACATACACCGCTAAAGAGCCTTAGCCCTCGTTCAGCCAGTGTCCCTTCAAGCGCACGGCAAAAGGCTGTGTTGTTGGGAGAAATGTGCAGAAACAGGTTTCGCACAAAGTCAAGCAGAGTGATGTCGACGGCGAGTGTTGGATTACACGGACTGCAAGCAAAGAATCCAGCTCGAAGTAGTTGCCTCGGGGCAGCCGCGTTGCTGCAGGTGCAGAGCTGGAGCGTGGTTTCGCTGATGTCTACATTGGAATTAACAATGGGTAAGGAATATACCCACGACCTTGACACAAGCGGGACAACAACAAGCAATGCAGTATCCCCCAACACCACCCAAGTCCCATCAGCAATGGCTTTGGCACTTCCCAGGGCGCTAGCATGTTGCACCGTTAAATTGTATCAGAGTCACCTTCAACACTCTCTTATTGCAGGGGCAGTGACGAACGGGGAGCGGAAAGCCGTTCAATATAGCGTAGGGATTCAGTCTTGTGTTGAATCTCCAGCAAATCTTGCACCAACTCGGGCATCATTTGCGACCAATTATAGAATTGAGCAGCACGTTTTTGAGACGCAACTCCAGGTATATCGGGTTCGGGTTCATAGGTTAGAAAATCTGGCTGTGGCAGGGCTTCAGGTGTTGCTGGTCGTGCAGTCTTGGTCGGCGAGCGTAGAGGTTTGTGAGCACGGTGCAAGACCGCAGTCCGGTCGCGGCTGCCGATGGCCATGATGCCAGATTTCTTAGGGGACTGGTTGTTGCGATGGCGAAGTGGCGAGAGCTGCTCGTGCCCGCCACCTCCGAGTTCTTCTCCTCGTTGAAGCTTTTGAACGTGGCTAGTGGGTAATCGCATGATGAGAGGAGGTGTTGCGACCGTTCGGTGGCATTCGGTCCGAGCTGGCCATCACGTGTGATCAACATCGGCCTTGAGGCCCAGCCGTGGCAATCAACCGCATCAATGCGCCCACCGCATTGTCCTCCTACTGTGGTGAGGGTATATAAGTGCAGCAGGGCTAGCCTGTTCACGACTTACCCATCGACCAACTCCTCACCATGTCGCACACGTTCCCTCGCCATGATATTCGCCACTATTTCATCCCCGCTCACCAGAAGGAGATTCGATTGGGTGTGCTTCGTGATATTCCGGGTTTTGAATAATGCTCATGTATTCTTTGCTGTGTATTTGCTGCTGTGTATTCGCCCCCTGCTTTGTATTCGATATCAGTACCAACTTGAAATCATCACTTGCCTTGGATAATCTAGTCTTGAAGACAACTAAACATCTTCCCGAGTACTCGTGACCGCGACGCGACGCGATGCGAAAGGTCCCGTGACCGCTACGCAACGCGACATGGATGGAGTCATCGTTGCGTCTGATACTTAGTTTGTCTACATATAATAACACAGCATCAAGACTGATCGAACAAAGACTCTTGAAATGCATGAGGGAGAAGACACATCCAGAGTGGATAAGGTGCAGATATTCCTGAATCCCCATGACCGCGACGCGACAGGTCCCGTGACCGCGACGCGACGTGGGTGGCTCCTTGCATCTGCTCTTATTATAGTCTTTCTCTGCCAGATAAAACAACACAATATCTAACAGACACTCTTCAGATAAATGAAATGAGATGACGAGAAGATATGTTGGGAGTTAGTGAACATATTCTTGAGCTCCCATGACCGCGACGTGACCGGTCTCGTGACCGCGACGCGACGTGGAGGGAGCCACAATCCCAGCTAGGAGGGAGAGGGATTGTTAGGGAGAGGGATTGTTCCACCAGCTTGAAGAAGGCTGAGTGGATAGAGCTCCCAGGGGTATCTACCCAGAGTGGAGAATGCCATAGGGTATAGAGGGAGTCAATGGATTGAACCATACCAATGGCAATATCCATAGCCTTGGTTTTCTTGATGCGGTACTATCCATTGCCCTCTGGATGATTCCATTCCCTTTCTTTTGGCTGAATGGTTCTATCCATCATGCCACTGGGGATGCCTCCACCAGCCCTGCTGGCTCCACCATGGAAACCTCCACCAGCCCTCCACCCCTGGTGATGGAACTGTCCACCAGCCCTCCTGCCAGCATAATGGAACCCTCCACTGATCAACAATGATCATGTGAGGTGTTCAATTTCCTGTTATGGCAGCAGGGCAGATGATGATAGGGACCCGGTCAAGACTTTTGTCAAAGCATCTTGCTCTGTCTGGTTGTGGCTCATGTAGGCTTTAGGTATCAATTTGATAGCCTTGGGTTTGATTCTTACTCAGTGCACTTTTTTCCTTTTGCTACTGGTTTCTTGTTCATGCTCCTCCTTCCTAACAACACAGTCCTATGGTCAAGATTATGTAATAAGGCCATTTATTAGCCAGTCAAGTCCATTGGTAGTCATTTCTATAGGAGTTTCTTTTTTTTTTTCCAAATAACCAATATATTTAATAAGCTGATACTAGGGCTATCATTAGGCTGTGTTGCTGGCTAGTGGAGGGAATAGGGTCAGGTCCATTGCCCTAGGATTATCTGATGAGACTGCTGACTTATAAGTAAGGCTCCAGTCAAGTTACATTTAATTTTCTGAAGAAGCTATTCATTTAATAAGCTGATACCAGAGCTATCAGCCAATACTAGGGCTATTATTGGGCTCTCTGACTGGCAGTTATAGTGCAGTGAACATGGTCAGGCTCATTGCCCTAGGTAGCTACTGGATCATACAAGGTCTATCACTTAGCTAGACTGGCTCAACAATACCATAGTGGCTATGAAACAGGCAGAACCAAAGGCCTGAAAGGGGCGGCTAGGGTGGTAACCTCCACAGTATTGTGACGTGACAGGTGGGGTACCCTCCACCCCCAGTGGCAAAATCCCAGCCAGTGGAAGAGCTCCACTTTCTGGGGCCTCTTAGGTGGAGGGTTTGAGGGGGGTTGATAACCCTAAGAGGTCTAGGTTCAGGGTAGACTGAGGTGCCTTACCCCAGTACCCACCTGTACCTGTACCACCATACCCATACCCATGGGTACTAGGGTATGGAGATGCATTTATCAGTGGATAGGTATTGGAATCAACCTAATCAACATATGGATAGTGGATACAGAAGTATCCTTGTTTATAGCAAAGAGGTATTGTTATATCCATGTATTTTCCAAAACTTAAAGGCTAACTCTCAGAGCTAAACAGGGTTTTCACATTATGAAGGTCTCTAAGTGTCTCAGTTAAAAACAGTTATTCTGCATGCAAACTCCCTTGGCATATCTTAGACTGTCCAACTACAGTTTTTGGATCCAAATTTATTTGCGTTTTTGCTTGTTTACTTTACATTCTTTAGGTATTTGGTTTGCCTTATGTATGTCTTCTGGTTCTCTATGCTTGCTATACCCTTGTTCTCATCCTACTGAGAAATCTATAATATCTCCCTGACAGTCATCTGCCTTATATCAATGACTTTATACTCCCAGTCTTGTATTTGATTTTTATTATTAATATTTCCTGTCTCTCCTTCCTGCTCACTCTATCTGAATCCCATCTCATTCCAAGTTCTTAATTTCTTAAACTTTTATTTAAATGTATTCTCAGGATTATACACCTGACTCAATGTCTCAGGCTGATGATCTGCACACCCCTTGGTTGATGCTTGAAGGCAATACATTCTCAGCCAAGCAAAAAAAGATGTGGGAACGGCCCCAGCGCCCCGCACAGCAAGCCTCAGCGGCAGCCCATGGCAGCATGGGGTCCGGGGCGGAAAACCCTAGCCGGCACCACAACTAAGTGCAAATAGAGGCGATATTGATGAAAACTACATGAAAAAATGCAAAAGAAAAAAATGCAAGGCTGTTCTGCACAGTGGGCCCCACAGTAAGCACCTGCTCCTGGCAGGGTGGGTCCAGGGCAAGGCCCTGGTTGGGGTCCAGGTTGGAAGACCCTGGCTGACGCCGCAACCTGATATCCAATAGTCTGCATACACACATTATACCTAGGTAACTTAACAAGTAAGTGTTAATGCCTGCATGAGAATAAATCAAGGGAGGTTATGAATGGTGGTCTTGGCAGTTGCAACAGCATAAAAAATACTAAGGCATCCCACAAGCAACAGTACTGTGATAGCCAGCAGAACAGCATAGGCAAGAGAGAGAGAGAGAGAGAGAGAGAGAGAGAGAGCTGGAGCAGTGATAACACCAACCAGAGATAAGTGCACTGCTTCCATGGTTGAACTGGGTTACCTTCAGCTCACAGTACCCTACAATGCTAAAGTTGCAAAACCAGTGTGACATACAAAAAATTCACCTTTTCTCTCTATCCTTACAAAGAATATATCAAACAGGAATTATGTTCCTTTCCATTACTACTTCTCTTGCTGTGTGACGGTTCGGGTCGGGCCGTCGGGCCCTATACGACCCGGACGGGCCCTCACCACCCTTAGAGCCCTAGGGCTTGACAAGCCCTCATATATTCACAAGCTCAAAGCACTGAGCAACAACACTAATATCCCAGAGAAGGGACATAATCACGGATCGCGCTTTAGTCAGCCATCAAGCCATCATGACCCGCCATCAGGGATCATGATGCGCCGCCGGACGCCCTTGACAGCGGGCCCAATCGGCCCCAGACAACCACAGGGATCAGGAGGGAGCTCCTCACTGTTGCATTGCCAAAACACTCCTTAGTGTCGACTTTGGCATGGCTCCTTTCCAGAGGAATGGTCCCTGGGCTCCTAGCGGAGCGACCAGGGACGACCAGAGACATCCCCTGCTCCATTCTGATCGACCCTCAGCGGGCCCGATCGGCCCCTAGCGCCCACAGTATATAAAGACTACAGTATTACTCCTGTACCTTAGGTTTAGCATTGAAGTCTCTTCCTTTGAACCCTACTCCGGCCTGGTCCCCTAGTGTTAAAAATCCGATGCCAAGAACCTACAAGCTATCACGCGGGACGCCGTAGAAGGGGTACAACTGGTGGAGAACGGATTTATCCGATGCCAAGAACCTACAAGCTATCACGCGGGACGCCGTAGAAGGGGTACAACTGGTGGAGAATCCGTTCTCCACCAGGGCCTTATATACACTCCATAGTACATGTGTCATATGTTCATAACCGCCATGCGTGCTTGCTCGTCACATGCGCACCTCCATGCGCTAACACTTCCCCACGAGCAAGACACACCTACCAGGCGTAAGCAAAACCTCCTGCCGCAAGTCCCGCAGCGCCGCCATTCCCACCACCCTTCGTGTTCTCCGGGCAGTTCTTCCGGATATGGCCGAATTTGCCGCATTTTAAAGCAGCCCCGCCCCTTCGCCGCACCACCTCTAGCCAGCAGTGCCGAAGACGCGCCGCCATCCAACGACCCATGTCCGCCGTCGATAATTTTCCAGCTGAGCAAGCGACTCTTGACGTTGGCGACCGTCAAGTCATCGCCAGGCAGTCCGTCGATCGCAAATACCAGGGGTTTGAAG
This sequence comes from Mycena indigotica, assembly GCF_014461135.1. Lineage (NCBI taxonomy): Eukaryota > Fungi > Basidiomycota > Agaricomycetes > Agaricales > Mycenaceae > Mycena > Mycena indigotica. The sequence goes on from NW_023503010.1 coordinate 309,205, forward strand.
TCCGACCCCAGCCCGTTTGTGAGCGCCAGGATAATGTCGAGATCGCTGAGCGGCGCATTAATCAGCTTGAGTTCCGCCGCCGCATCCATCACCCGACCAATCCATTCCAGCATCGATTCCGACTCGCCCTTCACCATGCCCAACCATTTCCGCTTCCCCGCGAGCTGAGCCGCCAACCCGCGAACGCGATGTATACCCTCGAGCGCAAGCCAAACCAGCCCGCGGGTCGAGTTCGTCTCCAAAATGAACCAGCTGAGACGCCGAGACGCAAAGCACTAGCTCCGCATGCGCCTCCTCCATCTTCTCCGGATCCCTCACCTCCAACGCCTTCTGCAGCAGCGTAGCCGCCACTGACTCCTCGTCCTCCTCCTTCGTGTTGGCCGGAATCGTGATCCGCGGCTGAATTTGAGTCCACAGCTTCCGCCGGATCAATAGGGCCCGCGTCCGAATAGCCCACTCGGCATAGTTTCCTTCCTTGAGGACGACCAACGAGCGGTTATCGAGAACAGTAGTATCCGAGGACATGTCGTACGAGATAAGAGCGTGAGAGAGATCCAAGATGTAAACCAGCGCAAGAATGATCCAGGCGCCGAAAGGTGATATTGACCAGTTGTGTTAAAAATCCGATGCCAAGAACCTACAAGCTATCACGCGGGACGCCGTAGAAGGGGGTACAACTGGTGGAGAATCCGTTCTCCACCAGGGCCTTATATACACTCCATAGTACATGTGTCATATGTTCATAACCGCCATGCGTGCTTGCTCGTCACATGCGCACCTCCATGCGCTAACACCTAGAGCGGGGTTGCTGCGACCATACCCCAGGAAAGGGGCGTCTAGACGACTTCCAACACTCCAGGCTAGCTTGCCCCATTGACCTGAGCCCTTGGTTGGGCTGGACAGCTCAGGCTCTTGTCTCTTATGTTCACCCTTGTCCTAGCCACTTCTTCTTGCTCTCTGGCCTCAAGCTCTGGGTTCCCCTGGTACGGGGCGATAGGAGGGTGCGGGCCCGATCGGGCCCGCATGTCACGCGTCACACCGCGCAGTCACGCGGTGTCTAGGAGCCACAGCGACTCGTTTCTCCAGGAAAGGAGATATGTCGCCCCTTGGACTGTCAACCCTTCTCAAGCGCTCCAGGGGTCTCGGGCCCGCAGCCCCTGCTGCGGGGCGACTCCCCTCGACCCCCCGAACCGTCGGGCGTGACCGCGTTACGTCACGCCCCGCCCGAACGGCTTGTTCAACTGGCCCAGCCTATGCCTTGCCCTATGCCTTGGGCACCAACTCTACTAGGCAGCACTCTTTGGCTATGGACTCGTTCCCTTCAGCAGGGGTAGGACACTCTAGACGACTACTCGTATCCTGTGACACCGCTGTCACACAACGTGACAGCGGGGCGTCTCGAGTCGCCCCGAGCTGTCCCTACCCTGCTCTCTATTGCAGCAGTGGCACCATCTACGCTGCCTGGCTGCCGACCACCCAGCTATGGGGGTTGAACCATCTTTCCCACACTTGTCAGACTGGCAGGAGACCGTCACGTGGGCCCGGGCCGGCCCTGTTCCTGACATGCTGCTCCTTGAGATCCTTTTGTTGTACTGGTCAATGAGTAAGATTCTATGCTCCCAAGTTCCTATCAAAATACTCGTAGTTAATGTAGTATTTCCATTTCTGGGATAAATAGCAAATGCCTGGTCAATGACAAATACTGGTGGTGTCAATGAGGTATTCCCAGAACTCAACACTGGCTGGCTAAACCTGTGAGAACCAAAGCAAAAAACATACTGCAACAAGACAGAATACAGCCAACCAGCTAATTTATTCTCAATAACAGAGAAGGTAATTAATATAGGATTTACCTTGATAGAAGTCCAGTTGCTACAGTGTAATGTATTACTTTGGAAATAACATGGTTAGTGACTCTGTTGTCCAATTAGAATGCAAGTCTGAAGATGGAAGTGAGAAGAAACTTACACCATGTCAGATTTGCCATGTCGGAGATAATAAACAAGTGCAAGGGCAATGCCAAGGTCCGCTTGAGTAACATACTAGTATTAGAATAGCATGTGAATAATCTAACACAGACAGACATACTTGCTGCACCCAAGCCAAACATTGTTGTGATCTCAATTGTATCCTTTAGATAAGCACCAGCACTTTGCATTGTTTGAATTGCCAGATAAAGGTCCAGGGCAAATACAGTAACAGAAGCAGAGCCCAGGATTGCAACCAGATATATATTGTTTCTGCTGAAAAGCCAAAGTCTGAATTAAAATGGACATAATTAAATCGACTGTGCATATTCTGTTTTTGAAGCTCTTACCTTTTCAAATAAAACCCTTGGCAGAGAACAGTTGGAAGAGCCACAAGTAAAATTTGGATTGTCAACTCCTTGCTGGCACTGAGGAAGATAATTGGATTGCCCCATTTGACAACAAGGGTGTACCAAGGCACTTCAGCCACAAGTCCCAGATGTGCAAGGTCAATAATCCTGATAATTTCAGGAAGTTAGAAGGTATACATGACTGTTTCTGAATTGAAAAAAAAACATACTAAACAGGATTTCAACCACATGCTGTCATGAGGAAAGCGGCAGAAGTAATTGTATGCCTGGATGGTGAGGATTCCTTGGAAGCTTTTAGAAAATAAGTCAATTTTGCGGATGGATTATGTTATATCCGTGCCGACTCCGGCATCCGATTCCGATATCGACTCCGGTATTTGGTTTTTACGCAATGAAGATTTACTGAGCGTTTCCAATTACCCCGACTTATGATCTATGCAATCATCTATGCCTTGTTCCTCGTATGCAACTCCTCTTCTACTTTACTTGACTTTGTTCTAATCTTGTTACTTACTTTGTTATACCTTATTCCATTTCCCTTACTTCTCGTACTATAAATACTTTGATGTATTATCACGTACTTCAGTTTGTAAATTAACGTTGCTGGTCTCTATCTCCCAGCGTCGTCTCGACTCCGCTCTTCTCCTCTTGTCTTGTCTTGGTCAACTGGAAGCCCCGGTCACCCAAACATCCTTCTGTGGTGTTCCGCCCCAAGTGCTCTACGACTTTGATTCCGTCTCCGACTTCGACTCCGTCTCCGTCTCCGTCTCCGTCCCTTTGGTCGACACGGCACTTAACAGTATTTACAAACTCACTTCCTTTTGACCATGTCAAACGACGCCTCTCTTCTGACAACATTGACCCCGCCAATACTGGTCAACGGTGTTCATCCCGCTTCTACGAACAAATGGTTCCTCTCACTTCGCCTATGGCGAACTTCACCTACAACGCTGGCGCTCCTGTCACTCGGTTCCTGTTCCCGTTCCTCGGACACCTACTGGCACGACCAACCCTTTCCGGCCTGGTTTTGTCATGTCTCCGCAGGATCCTGATCCAAGTACTATCCCTATGCCAACGACTCCGCATCCAAACACGGGTCGTTTCTCTAGCATCAGTTCCCCTCCCGTCTCTCCTACTTTTCGTTACCGACCCCTCACTCCCACACGCCTTCACGACATCGAAGAAGAAAGCGAGCCAGTTCCGATGTATCGGCACGCTTTTAGCAGGCCCATGAGCCCTGCTCAAGGTCGCACCGGAAACGGAAACGATTCCGGTCAAGGTCAACCAAACCGCAACCGCTCTCCGACTCTTAGTGGCAAGCCGAGTCCGTTCTTGACTTCGCCATCTAGTCGATCTACGACCCCTCCTGGTTTCCCTGGAGGTGGACCTCCTGGCGGTGGTGGACCTGGCGGACCTGGTGGTCCTGGAAATCCATTCTGGGGTCCCCCTAGAGGTGGTGGTGGCGGAGGAGGCGGAGGAGGTGGAGGTGGAGGTGGTGGGCCACCTGGTGGAGGTGGTGGTGCCGGAGTCCCTCGAGCTGGCTCTCCGGGCCGTGATCTTCAACAGCGCTATGATGGGCGCTCTCCAAAATTTCCAACATTTCCTCACCAACTTTCCTCAGCGCAACAATGCTGCGCCCGTTCCAATCGGAGTCTTCTCCGGGCACCGGACACGTTCGACGGTTCCGAGCCCCATGGCTTCGTCCCTTTCCTCACCCAGTGCTATATGCACTTTGCCGAGCATGAGCAAGATTCCTCTACTGATGACGACGAAAATAATCTACATCACCTCGTATCTGCGGAAACGCATTGGCGTATTTTACGCCTAACCTGTATGCCATGAATCAGGGCCAGGCTATTGCGATTCCGGCTTGGGACGGCAATTTTCCTTTGTTCATCAAGGAACTCCAGGACAACTTTGGTCCTCAGGACCCGGTTGGCGACGCGGAGGACAAAATCCGGAATGTGACGATGAAGTCCGGTGATAAGATCACCACTTACATTATCCAATTCGACACCCTCGCTCTCATCACCAATTGGGGTGATTCCGCTCTCCGACATACCTTCTATTCCGGTCTTCCTAAACGTATCAAGGGACGACATGATGCACTACGTCTACGCTAATACGCTGGACGGAGTCAAGCAAACTGCCCGTCTCATCGACGGCAAGTATTGGAAGCGTGAAGCGGAGAAGCAGAGGGAGCGGGAGTTAAGAGATTCTCATGGTGGTGGATCTGGTTCTGGTTCGGGCTCTGGCCATTCCGGTGGCCATTCCGGTGGCTCGAATTCTGGGTCTGGGGGTTCTAAAAAGGACTCCTCTTCGAAAAAATCGTCTGGCTCTTCTGGCTCCTCTGGCAACAACTCCGGAAACGGAAACGTCTCCGGTGGTAATTCGAATTCTGGCAACAAGGGCTCCAACAGCTCTCAGCAACAGGCTTCCTCGTCGTCTTCCAACAATAACGACAAGACGAAGATAGCCAAAGCGCATGCTTCCCTTCTTGGTCCTGATGGGAAGTTGAAGCCAGAAATACGCGAGTTCAGAATCAAGAACAAGCTTTGCCTCTTCTGTGGCAAGTCTGGGCATATGGCCAACGAGTGTCGAAAGAAGAAGGCTATGTTGGACGCACGCGCCACTACCATCACTCCGGTGGCTGCGTCTCCAGCGGTCGCCACTCCGGTCGACAACACTGAGTCAAAAAAATAGTCAGCGACTCGGTCCCTCTTGCAGCCGAACCGAGCCGCGTTGACTCCAGGTTGCTACCGGAGGTACGTCTCAACGCGTCCGCTCTTTCTTCTCATGCCTTGTTTCTCGATCTTCACCTTTCCGCTCTCGTCCTGTCTCTGGGGGTCCCGGACTCGATCCTGTCAGGAATAGAGTCTGGTTCAACCCCAACTCTTTCCGTCGTACAACGCATAGCGGCGGGATTCAACTCCCGCTTGAGGACTCTTATCGACTCTGGATCATCTCATTGTTTTATATCTGCCTCTATCTGTAAAATGAAGAATCTTTTGCCCTATGCTGTTTCGCCTGTCAAGCTACGGTACCTCGACGGCTCCTCATCAACCATCAACCAACAAATCCGTCTTCTCATCCGCTTTCCGTCTGGCGAAGTCCACCTTGTGGAATTCTATGTTACCCATCTGGACTCTCCTTGCAAAATGGTTCTTGGATATAGTTGGCTCAACCGCTTTAATCCATTGATTAACTGGTCTGAAGCCACCGTCTCTTTCCGTTCCAACACGTCTAGGGAGTCTTTGTCGACAAAACTGGCTACTATTACGCCTGCTCCTGTTGCGATCAGCCCCTCTACGAGCGAGGACACTCCGGAATCGGAATCGATTCCGCCCTCTCCGGTTGCTCCTATATCGCCCCCTTCGCCAACAAATCTTGGTCCTGTATTGGACGATCCGTCTCCGGTTGACACTCCGTCTCCGGCCATAACTCTCATGCGCAAGACTCCTCTTGTCGCGCCCCAAATCTCTCTTGTTTCTGCTGCGGCTTATCGCTGTGTTATTGCGGATAAAGATATGTATCAGTACACTCTTCGTGCAGTCCCTTCTGACGAAGCCTTTGCTCGAGCAGCTCAAGCCGAGCCTGAGGTTAATCGTCTCCCACCCGAGTACCAAGGCTATGCCGATGTGTTCTCGGAAACGGAAGCCTTCAACCTTCCGCCCCATCGCGAGTTTGATCTCAAGATCGAGACCGTTGATGGTGAAGAACCACCCATCGGACACGTCTATTCTCTGTCTCAGAACGAGCTGGAAGCTCTCCGCAAGTTCATCGACGAGAATCTCCGCTCCAGGTTCATTTATCCTTCGCGCTCTAGTCATGGCGCGCCTATTCTCTTCGCTAAGAAGAAAGATGGCAGCCTTCGCCTTTGTGTTGACTATCGCGGACTCAATCGCATCACGAAGAAGGACCGCTACCCGCTTCCGCTGATCTCGGACTTGCTTGACGCACCGGGAAAGGCACGTATCTATACAAAACTCGATCTGCGCCACGCCTATCATCTTCTCCGCATCGCACCCGGAGACGAACCAAAAACGACATTCCGCACTCGCTACAGCTCTTACGAGTTCAGGGTTGTACCTGAAGGTCTTACCAATGCTCCTGCTGCGTTTCAAAGATTTCTCAATAGTCTTTTTGCCGACTTACTGGATGTTACAGTTATCGTCTATCTTGACGACATCCTGGTCTATTCAGACAACAAGTCGAAGCATGTCGAGCATGTTCGGGAAGTCCTACGGCGTCTCCGCGAAGCCGGACTCTACTGTAAGTTGCCAAAGTGCGAATTTGGCGTCACGACTACCGAGTATCTGGGCTACATTCTCTCCCCTGACGGCTTTCGCATGTCTCCGGAGAAGGTCTCCGCGATCACGGACTGGCCTACGCCTAGGAAAGTTAAGGATATTCAATCCTTCCTCGGTTTCTGTAACTTCTATCGACGTTTTATCTTCAACTACTCCGACATCACGATTCCGCTCACTCGTCTCACTCGTGCCAACGTCCGCTGGAACTGGTCCACTGAGTGTCAAGAGGCTTTCGATTACCTCAAGAAGGCCTTTGTCGAGGCTCCGATCCTTCATCACCAAATCACCCTAGAAACGGACGCCTCCGACTACGCTATCGCCGCTATCCTTTCCATCTCCGGCGATGATGGTGAAATCCATCCTGTGGCTTTCCAGAGTCGCTCTCTGGGGCCATCAGAGCTCAACTATGACACACATGATAAGGAATTACTCGCTATCTTCGATGCGTTTACTCACTGGCGTCAATATCTTGAAGGCGCCCCGATTCCGGTCGATGTGGTCACTGATCACAAGAACCTTGAGTATTTCTCTACTACCAAGGTTCTAACTCGGCGCCAGGTCCGCTGGTCCGAGTATCTTTGTCGTTTCAACATGACAATCCGATTCCGCCCAGGTAAACTTGGGGGTAAGCCTGATGCATTAACTAGACGATGGGACGTCTACCCAAAAGAGGGGGATAAGTCCTATGGAAAATTGAATCCGCAAAATTTTCGCTCTATTTTCACGTCTGAACAACTCAACGCCTCTCTCCGCGCTACCTTCCTTGAAGAACCTGTGCTTCGTGCCTCCGTCATTCTGGATGTCAAGAAGCTTCACGACGACATCCGCGCTCACATCAATGACGATCCCGCTGCCGTCTCTGGCCTCTCCGCCGCGAAATCTGGCAACTCATCGCGCTGGAAACTCGATGACACTGGTCTCTTACGCTATGACGATCGAATCTGGGTACCACTCGTCTCCGGTACGTCTCCGGAGTTGCGACTTACTGTACTCCGACACCATCACGACCATATCCTCTCCGGTCACTTTGGCCAAAATCGTACTCTCGCTCTTGTCCGACGCGAATACACTTGGCCAGAACTCAGAACCTTCGTCAAGGACTACTGTGCATCTTGTATCACATGCAAGCGCAACAAGAAGCCAAGGCATCAACCTTACGGTCTGCTAAAGCCTCTCCCCGTTCCTCTCCGTCCTTGGGATTCTATCTCTATGGACTTCATTGAGCAGCTCCCCACATCCGGTGAATTCAATACCATTCTAGTCATCGTTGATCGTGCCTCCAAACAGGTCATTTTGATTCTGTGCGACACTCACATTTCGTCTCCGGAGCTCGCTCGACTTTTCCTCATTCACGTCTTCTCGAAATACGGAGTCCCATCCCATGTCACTTCTGACCGCAGAAAGGAATTCGTGTCCTCTTTCTTCCGTTCCCTTGGAGAACTACTCAGCATGGAACTCCATTACACTTCGGGTTATCATCCTTCTGCTGATGGGCAAACGGAGCGCATGAACCAAACTGTTGAGCAATATATTCGCATCTATTGTTCTTACCAACAGGATGATTGGCACGAGTTACTGCCGATCGCAGAGTTCGCACTCAATAATGCTCCTAATGCTTCTACTGGCATTTCACCCTTCTTCGCGAACAAAGGCTACGATCCCTCTATTACGATTCATCCAGAGCGTGATGTGGCTAATGTTTATGCTAAGGACTACGTCGTCGATCTCCAAGAGCTGCACGAGTTCCTCAAGGAACAGATCAAGTACGCTCAGGAGCAATACAAAGAGACTGCAGACCGGAAACGCATTCCGGATCCGTCTCCGTCTATTGGTGACAAAGTCTCTATCTCGACCAAGTACATCAAGACCAAGCGTCCAACTCCGAAGTTCTCGGAAACGCATTTTGGTCCCTTCGAGATCATCGGAAAGCCTAGTGCTGCGTCCTATCAAGTCCTCTCCCGAAATCCCTTTCTCAAGTTCATCCCGTCTTTCACGTTTCCCAAATCGAAATCCACACACCCAACAAATTCCCTGGTCGCGAAGAGCCACCACCTGCGGCAATTGAAGTCGATGGAGAAGAACACTTCGAAATCAAACAAATCGTTGACTCCAAGATTGATCGCCGTTTCAAGGGTCTGGCTCGACTCTGCTACCTGGTCGAATGGCTTGGTTACGAGAACACTGATGAACAATTCACTTGGGTTGGTGCACCTGACTTGGAAGCTGAAGAGTATATCGAATCCTTCCATCGTCAATACCCCAACAAGCCTAAGTTGGATTAACATCACTCAACTCAATCTCACTCCGTTCCGGATTTTCGAGATAAGGAAATTATAATTCTATTTACATTATACTTCTAATATCGTCTTGTTTTCGATTCCGCCCCGAGGCGTCTCCGACTCCGCTACTCGGCTCTCCCTTTTCCCTTGTCCACCTTCGTCGGGGGCTCCTCGTCCACATCCATCGCGTCATCCTCCTCGACTTCTTTCCCTTCCTCCTCGTACGGCTCGCCCTCTGCATCCACGGACTCCGAGTCCGCCCTGTCCCGAGTCCGCCATCGATGGCCTTCCTCCTGGATGAACGCATCCCAGTGATCGAGGGTTTTCTCGATACCCTGGACGTGTTCGGCCACTTCTTGCGCCGTTGTTGCCGAGTTGACCCCACCGACGTTGTGGCGAATTTCGCGCCCAAGATTCTGCAAACCCATGACCAGCCGGCCGAGTTGCTCGTGGTCTTGGTTTTGGCGTACCAACAGGTCGGCCAGTACCGCGGAAAGCGCCGTGTTGCTGAGCGTCGGAATCGACGACTCCGCAGGCGTCTCCGCAGGTACTTCCTCCTCCTCCTCGACCGCTTTTGGCACCTCTCGGACCTTCGATGGCCCCGCAGCTGTCTTTTTCTTCGCCTTCTCCTTGGTCATTCCGGCCTCCTTCTCATCCTTGCGGAAACGCAGGGGCGGGGTACCGTCTTCGCAGCGAGCTTTGAGCTTGCGGCATTGTTCACACGACATCTTGCCGTGCCAGGTGGTATTGGCTTTTGGCACGCGCCATACGCACGAGACGCCAGCCTTGACGCATTTGAGGCATTTCTCTGCCAAATCGGGTCAGGATTATATTTCAAAATTAATTTTGGCACTTACTTTCGCCTTCTTCATCGACTCCCGCAATTGACCCATCGGGCTGGGCTTCTTCGGCGTTCTCGGGATTCTCGCCTCGAGCCTCGACTTGGCTAATGATCTGGGCTTCGGCGGCCTCGCGATCACCACGTGTAAGTGGGCCTAGACCCTGGCGTAGCCTAGCCTGTACTCGGCCTCGGGCTTGCTCGGCTCGGCGCCTCTGCTTCGCCGCTTTCGCTTCCTCTTTCCGTCTCCGCCTAGTCTCGGCCTGCTCCTGCTCCTCGGCTCGGCGCTGATGCTCACGGTAACCCAGTGCGATCTGCTTGGCCATCTCCTCTTCGTTGTACTGCAGCGGTGCCACGATTGATCCGCGCTCGGATGACGACTCCGATATGCGCTCGTGGTTCGCTGGGTCTTTTGGGTCGTACGCGAGCGACTCCCCATCTTGCGTAGGTGGCACAGGGACTCCATGCCGTGCGCGCTGTCGGAGAACCTCGTTCTCTCTCCGCAGGTCATCCATCTGCCCCCGCATCTCCACCTGTGGGTTTAGACTCCCATCAGGCAGGACGTCAGCCAGGGCCCGCGCTACCTCCTCATCCACCCAATCCCCTACCCTCTCCGTCTCCGATATCGTCGATACCGCTTCGACGTCTTCTGCGAATAGGTTCGGCACGTAGTCGATCTTCTCGCTGTCTTGCGACATGGTGGTGTGGGTAAAAGATGGAGAGATTGATGTCAATCCGGTGACGTGCTTCTTGTCACCCGTTTCCTTTTCCGTCCTCCTTGCTATTATCACGTTCTCACCGGCTTCCTCGGTGATCTCGGCCTTTCCGGCTTTCGACTCAAAATTTTCACAAGTCCAACTCTGACTCCGACTCTCTCTGATTCCGACTCCTGCCTCTACGACCATTGCTCCTGTTTCTTGTGGGCAAGAAACGCAAGAGGGGGATACTGTTATATCCGTGCCGACTCTGGCATCCGATTCCGATATCGACTCCAGTATTTGGTTTTTACGCAATGAAGATTTACTGAGCGTTTCCAATTACCTCGACTTATGATCTATGCAATCATCTATGCCTTGTTCCTCGTATGCAACTCCTCTTCTACTTTACTTGACTTTGTTCTAATCTTGTTACTTACTTTGTTATACCTTATTCCGTTTCCGTTACTTCTCGTACTATAAATACTTTGATGTATTATCACGTACTTCAGTTTGTAAATTAACGTTGCTGGTCTCTATCTCCCAGCGTCGTCTCGACTCCGCTCTTCTCCTCTTGTCTTGTCTTGGTCAACTGGAAGCCCCGGTCACCCAAACATCCTTCTGTGGTGTTCCGCCCCAAGTGCTCTACGACTTTGATTCCGTCTCCGACTTTGACTCCGTCTCCGTCTCCGTCTCCGTCTCCGTCCCTTTGGTCGACACGGCACTTAACAGATTAACATCATTACTAGTAGTATAACGCACAATGTTGCAAATAGCACTGAAAAAGATAAGATAAGCAAGTTGGAGCGATGTAATATATTCGCGAGCCGCCTACCCCCAATATAAACCGCCCTGTAGGTCAAGCGGATGTCAGGAAGCGAGGACTGAGGCATCGACATGCCAGTGGTAGCGTTCATAAATGAGCAGCGGAGTTTCGACTCTGGAGCACGGGTACTGTAAGTACCATTCAGCTTTATCTCAACGAGCAAAAGAACGTGTTACCGAGTTTGGAAAGAGGAGATTTGGCACTTCTGAGAACGGTTGCCCTCACGGTAGAATGAGCGCTCGTACATTTATTTGCTGGGGGTCATGCACAGCTTCACGCGATCATTTTCGAACTCAGCCTGAGTCGAGTCTCCGAGTCTGTGATGGCCCGACTTCTTGATGACATGCGTTGCAGGCCTCTTGAGAGTAGAGCATTTGGTTTAGAAATCTGCACAGTTGCCACTAAGTAGTACCAAGACGATGGGACCACTGGCAGTGAGACGCTATGGGATCATTAGTTTTTTCTATGTCGCCAAATGTGCAGAAATCGTGTCAGTAATACGCCGCCGGCGTTCGTCAACGGTGCATATCATTCTCATGATCCGGAGATGGAACAATGCTGACGGATCGGCGCCGGTTCAGAGAAGCAGCACGAGCGCTGGAAGCAGCATGCGTGACCGAAGGATGCGAAATCATGACAGGCATGGATTAGTGTAGTTTACACGCATTCAGAGCGGTACACGGCCCAATCACCCTCGCCGCTCCAACATCTCCTTAGCCAGGACCTCGTCAGGGTCCCGGCCTTTGACCTCGGGGAGAAGGAGCGTGAACAGCGCGCCGGCCATGCAGCAGCCAAAGAAGACTTGCTTCAGAGTAAGCCTCATGCGACACAGCTGAGAACGGTAAAACTCACTCCAGAGGACCTTATCCGTGCCAATGTCAATGCTCAGCTGGTTGAACGCGAGCGCAGAGATGATCGCGCCGGCCTTGCCCGACGCAGCAGAGATGCCGTGCGCGAAGGCACGGTATTTGGTGGGGAAGACCTCGGCGGGATACATGTACGTTGTTCTAGGAGTAACTTCGAAGTCAGATTTACTGAGTTAAGATCAATAACGTACGTGTTGGCGCCGAAATTGAAGAAAAATTGGAGCAGGGCGAAGCATACGATGAAGGACGCGTGGCTGAGAGAGTGGAACTTCCCCGCCAGGATTGCCACTAGGAGCGTCAATGTCAAGGAATGAGATTTAGCAAGACAAGTTCTTACAGAACAGTCCTGCCATTAGGAAGCCTTGGATCTGGATCCATTTGCGTCCCAGCGTCTCGACGGTTAAAATCGAGACATAGTATCCTTGTGGTGATCAGGGTCGTCGACAACGTGAAGGAATGGCTCACCTGGGACAAAGCCGAGCGCAGTTATGATGATTCCTCCAGTGGAAATCTTGAAAAGCTTCTCCCAGGCCGTCCCAGTCTTTCCATCGAACCCAATCTGTTGAAGGACAACATTTTGATTCAGGTTGATGCCGTAGAATCTAACGGACAGCTGAGCATGGCGAGCCAAAAGCAAGTGTGAACGCACGCAATGTCAAGCAGGAACCAGCAAACACACGTCCCGATGAGGATTTTGGCGTGTCTCCATTCGCTGAAATATACAAGGAACTCTGCAGGCGGCTTCAACAAACATGATAAGGAATAACGAGAAATACCCCGGAAGTGTCCCGGCCGCTTGGCTTCTTCCATATGTACCGCGACCTCCTCAGTCTCCGTCTTTGCGATGGGCCCGCCCGCTTCAGTCTTCTTCGGCTTCTCGTGGTCCGAGCTGGCGTCATCGTTCACCGCCCGGGTCGCCTGCACGTGCTGGTGCCGGCTTTCTTCAAAGCGCGATGATTCGGGAAGGGTTAGCCGTTGGTACAGGGTCGCGAAAGCTGGGACGAGGGATACGCCCACGACTATACGCCACACTACCGACTCGTCAGCTTGGAGTTCTTCAAGAGTGAATGTGCGCGAGGGTACCTCCATCAACCTTGCTGGTCTCGCCTTTTCCGTCCATCACATGCTTGTATGCGGCAAGGACGATAATGGTAACGAGGCCGCCGAAGAAAGAGCCCCAGCCCTGATTGGAGAAGATGTACGCAAGCATAGTTCCTCGTCGGCGGAGGACCGCGCGATCAGATGTAACGGACGCCGACATCGGATAGTCTATCGAGGGTGCTAAGTGTTGGTAATACTGAGTTAAAAGTGCGACGAACCGCCTCCGACACCTATTCCGAGAATGACACGGAAAATGGTCAAGTAGATTATCGCGTTATCGGGGCTTAGGGAGCCTATGAATCACGATCAGCACAGCTCCTAGACCACGCGAAATGACCTGACCGGTAGGGGTAGTCAGACACATAATAGTTGCAAAGATAATTAGCATGAGCTCCTTCCCATCTGTCAACGTTTCAGCCGATTGTCCACAGCAAGGAAAGATAAAGCGTACAAACGGCTTTTCTTCCCAACGAGTCCGCGAGAAACCCTGAATACGGTCCAAATAAGCGAAAGTTCATCACAACGGCGTTGACAGCGCTCACCGAATGCAAATTGCCCGATGACGCTGCCGATGTTGGCCCCTGCCTTGAGGACACCTTGGATGCCAGCTGGTATAGCTTTCCCGCCATACAGACGGTACTGCAACATCGTCGAAACCGGCTACAAGTGAATTGAGAGCCGAATGTCGCAAGACGGACGAGGAACGTACATTGATGACGAAAAGGTCGTATGCTTCAGGTACAACAAGTCAATCGATGCGATATAATCACACAAGCAGAAAAGGATTGACGAACCATCGAGGAAGAATCCAACCTACGCCAGAGTTCAATCCGTGAAATGTAAGCTTCTGCGAAGAAACCACACACCCCTGCGATCCCCAACAGCTTCACTTCCGTCTTCGTTAAGTAAAAGCTAGGACGATTGGCGCCAGCTGGTCCACCGCCTTCGAGGTCGACCTCTTCAAGTCGTGCGCGGCGCGCCTCTGGTGAGTTGTCAACAGCAGCCATCGTCGTCGAAGAGCAGAGATGGCGGGAGTGGAGGGAATGGGGGAAAAGAAGAAGCCGTGGTTATTTACGTAGTCGGGTGGAGCTTTATTTGCGCCAAATCACACGCATCGGTGAAGCGCTTCCCAAGCGCTATTTTTGTCGTAGATGCACGTTGATGTTTGCCCGTTGCCTCGGCTTCTCGCAATCGCGCCCACGGCGTCGACGCCCAGCCACCAAACAATCAGCTGTTTCGACGGCACGGGCCAAAATTGAGCTGACTTTGCGTCGGATCAACGACGCTACAGGAAGACGCCGACCACGCACGTTCGTGATGACACAACGGTTTGGAGACGACCATATGGCGGGCCTTCATGTCGGGCGGAGCTGTTTTTACGCTGAATATCTGTACGTATATAGCACGCGCGCGAAACGGTGCCTCGCGCGAGCCTCCCAGATGCGTGTTAATGGAACAGAGTTCACCCGTGCGCTAAGTAGTGTGGGTTCAGCGCAGTCATGAACAGCGGACAGGTGGCACATTACCCAAGATATAGACGGATGGGGACGTCCGCGCCATAGTATGGTATGTCGGCCCGGGGACGATGTACCTTGTCCTTGACGGCTTCTCAGCTTCCCTGATTCATGACAGAACGCAGAAAAGTGAAAAGGGCAGAAGTAAGATTGATGTCACAGTGTCGTGTCGTCGGGCAACGCGCCACTGATGTCGATCGTTGATTGATGGCATTAGCAATACTTATACTTACTTATTTAATATTCACTTACACATATGTGAATTTCCTGGCCAAACCTGTGCCTTTATCCAGGAGAGAAGTAAGTAAATTGGTCACATTTATAATCCATCCACTAGTTTCCAGCGGCTATGTAACTTAATGTAAGCTTGGAGCTGCTAAAGGATAGCGTGATCCCCACATTTCCTTGATGTCAAAAGCTACCATTTACTAGTACCTGCCAGTACAGGCTGATTTCTCATTCAAAGAATCTACGGATAAATCGAGGATTTGGGCCAATTTCATGCCGGTGTCCCAGTGCTTCCCTTGATCCCGCCACCTTTCTGAGGGGCAAACTTAAACGTACTGTTACAAATCAGCCCAGTCAATTAGTGCATGCGGCACAGAATGAAATAAGTGAGGAGCGAGTATTAGAAATACACATTATTAAGGCAAATCATCATTCCAAAGTTAGACGTGCAGCTTGGTTAATTCTCCGGATCCTCGAGCAACTTGACGACTTCCTGCTCCACGTCATCGACAGAGGTTGTCCACGCTAGGTAAAATTGATCAGTTGAAAGCCACCCAATGTTAGACAATGCTCCCTACCCCATCTCCAATTATCCTCCACCTGTTTATAAATCTGTTGTAAAATCTCCCAACCGGCAGGGTCGATGCCAACACCAGCATGCCCGAAGTCCGCCGCGAAGTCGACGTGCTTGCCAGTGCCGTCGAGCTCGAACGAGAAGTAGCGCCCCGCGAGCCGCGAGACACGCCCCACGTGCTGCGCCGCGGGACGCCGGACTTGGTCGAATATGCGGAGCGCACGGGGAAGTTTCTCGACGGTTGTTGACGGGTGTCCAAGAATGCGGGCGAGGATGTAAGCGTCTTCGACGGCTTGTCCGGCTCCCGATCTGCAGAGAAATCAGGCCTCAGCAGCAACAGAATTCGAAGGCCCGAAACTCACCCTTGATGCGGCGTCATCGCATGTGCCGCGTCGCCAATGAGCGCGACACGCCCTGACTCAGACACGAACGAGTGCATAGGCTTCACCGTGTGGATCGCCCACGCCAAGGGATTCTCTGCGCACTGACGTCGTCGTAAATAAGTAAGGTGAACCACAGCCTGTCGGAGACCCACATTAACGAGGGCCTGCACCTCGGGCTCCCAATTCGCAAATATATGGGTAAAGTGCTCTTTATCTGCGTGCTGCACCCACGGCCCGTCGAACTTGGTGTTTTCGAGGTCGTGCCGCATGTCGAATGCCACGATGTTGATTATTTTCCCGTGCGAGATCGGGTACGCGATGATATACTTGCGTTTGTAAGTTTTCAATGGAGGAATGAGAGTCAAGCTAAACTCACCCCGTTCTTGCCTAGATACTGCAGAAATTAGAACAGCATCATTGAAGTAGTACTTCGAGCTCACCTGCATTGGCTCCGTCAGGGCCTGATGGTTTGGCGAGACCTCTCGCAGGCGTTCCTTGGGTATCAGAGCACGATATGCGATGTGTCCACTCCACCATGGCTCGATACACGAGGCCGCTTCTGCAGCATCATCCTCCCGCCCCTCACGCCGCAAATCGTCGATATGTCTAGCCAGCACGCCTGCTCGTGTTGCCGACTTCAGGCCATCTGCACCAACTCTGCGGCACAAGTAAGTCTTATGCTCGATTGGCTCGGGAAGGAGAAGCTGGAGAACGCACAGAATGTCGCAAGAAGCAGCGGTTCCGTCTGAGAAGACGAGCTGCACGGGGCCGGGCTGACGGTCGTCGAAGCTGTGCAGCCGCTTCGAGTAATGGATTTGAACGCGGTCGGGGAGATGGCCGAGGAGCGCGGCCTGGAAGTCGGCGCGGTATAAAGTTATCATCGAGCCTGTGGGCAGGATCAGCCACAGGATGGCGTCTAGCAGGTACACGTGCCGGTGGTGACGAGTGTCGCGAACTGGAGCCCAACCGCCTGGTTGCTCTTTCGGTAGTGGAAGGAGGGTGCTACACGGTGAATATCAGCCAACACGCGGGTCATTATCCAAGCTGGCACCGTGACTGACATGGACCATCCTGAAGCTCGACATCGCATGTCTTGATCAGCTCCTCGTCGACCCCAAGGCGACGGAGGATGCTCCATGGACGCGGGAAGACGGCCACGCCCGCGCCGACTTCTGCCAGGGAGTGTGCAGCTTCGAAGATGTGGACCTCTATTTCGGGGTACTCGGAGAGGGCCAGAGCCAAAGTAAGACCAGCAATGCCTCCACCGCTGGAGATGTATCATCATAAGATGGGATATGGAGAGAATGGACGACGGAGACGCACGAGATGGCGACGCTGAGGCGCTTGGTTTGACTGGTCATATCGTAGAGTGAAAGAGCTGGAAGTGAATGTCCTGGTCCTTCGGGCAAGCTCGCCTTCTTATATGCCTAAGCTGAGCATATTAATAGCGACGACGGCCTCAGACGGAGGAGCACATACCAAAGGGTAGACATGAAAGAATGGCAGCCAATTCTGCGATTCCGTCGCGCTTCCGAGTTGCCGCTCGTCACTCGAGGTGGGTCAAGCACAGCTTACGACGGCTGCGCCGCTGAGCCTGCGTATGCCAAAGGTAATCTTGAGTCGCCGGTTTGCATTGAGGAGTTGGACCGTGTGTGGAGAGAAGAAGCTGCAGTGACCTCGTCATTCAAGTTGGGATGAGAAGCAACGATTTGACGGGGAGCGTCTTTGTAAGGACACTTACATGTCGGTCCCGGGTCCACCAATTTTGGACCACGACCTGAGGTGAGGTAGTCATGGGCGGTCGTTAATGCGTAATGCCCTCAGCGGCGACTGTTTCGCATACTTTGGCCTCGGTACCGCGCCCTTTGCTGGCGTTGGAATCGTCGCACCATGTGGTCGGGGTTAAGGAGCAAAAACCACGTCATCCTGTCAACGTCATCGCACGTCCAATGACAAATCAGACGAGTGTCCGTGCGTTTCGGCACCATCTTACAAACAGCCACGGTCCGCGCGTACATACGGGACCATCGGCACGAGCGCCATATCGTTGTCGCGCTGCTGCTGACTGAACCCTTTCCGTCTCTTTTCCATCGGTGCTTTCATTCATGTCCGCGCACATGCGAGTAAGAAGTAAGTACATTGGCCTTCATAAGTAGATCTTTCCCTCAGTTACGGCGCTTATTGAGGGAACAGTCCGTTCACAAGCCCCGGAATCGACTGGCAGCTGACGCTCACGATCTTGAGCTTGAGGTCGTTGATGTCCGCGTCGTTGGAGAAGTGCTCCACCGCAGACTCGCCCTTGTCGAAGTCGAGTTTGCAGTCCCGTCCCCTGTAAATCCAATTCAGCGCGAGTTCAAGTTTTGCAGAAGAGCGGAGGATGCGCACGGGAAGGAGACGCAGTCGTTGTTGAGGTTGAGCCGCAGGGACTTCGCTTCGAAGATCAGGTTGGTGCAGGTCCCTGGGCCGTCGCCCTTCGTGGTGCCTAACGCGATGCAGTTGCCCTGGAGATTGGGGCGGGCACATGCGAGCGGGACGAAGTCGGCCGCGGCTGCGCGTGCCTAGTGGAGCGCTCAGCATCGCAAAGCGCGCAATTCGGGACGTGGCACTCACCTCGAAGCCCACAACACTGTTTGGGGCGGCCACCGGCGCGCTGAACACGGCGGTGAGCGAAAGGGAGCTCGCGGCAATGAGGGCGAATGCGATCGACGCGCGGAAGAACATGGTGATATCAAATCACAAGAGAAAGGTCGACGAACAAGAGAAAGAACAACGGGAGGGGAGAAGAAGAATGCGGCGCCCTCGGTGGCGAGCCGTTTTATAGGCGACGGCGAACAGCGCCAAGCCCACGTCAGCACTGTGCAGTTGGTGACGACGCCGGGATCGGCGACTTGATAACAGCGGGGTTTGACAGTGTTTGACGTAATCTTGGGGTGGATCACTGAAAAGGAGATGTGGCAGTTCGTTGCTCGTCGACTCTATCCCTCGTCGTCAACCTGGCTGCCGATTCTCAACGGCCAAGGAGCGCCGACGTGTTCCAGGGTCATACCGCACCAAGCTTCGCCGACTGCTCTTCGATATGCAAGTCCTTCCCACCTTCAAACAATCAATTAACGCCAACCTGCACCATCGATCCTACAAATTAGTGTTCGACATCTACACGGTCCCTACGGAAGCAACAACAACAACGAGTCCATAGTCCAATCATCATAAGTGTCAATGGTCATTATCAGTCCGCACCAGCAACAAAGCATCCCGACAGCAACGCGAAGCAAAACGATCAAATGGCGGTCTCGGGGACGGTCCCTGCGATTGTCCCGTACCGTGCCGTGCCCCGTACACTGCCACTAGCAGCAGACAGCGCCAGTGTCGGGGTCGAGGCCGAGGCCGAGGCGGCTGCGGACATCTCCCGCATGGGCACATCGGCCAGGTCAACCGTCGATGCTGCGCGCGAGTGGGGCCGCGACGCGTACGCGGGAACCTGTGCAAGCGCACGTGCCGCCGCGTCGACACCATATTCGTCCGCAAGCTGACTACGAGAAGATCAACAACAGAAAAACTGGCAATGATAGCACACGCACGCGGCATACGCGTCCATGATGACGCCCATCGCCGTGTCGTCCAGCCGATACGCCTTCGGCATCATGCCCTTGCCAAACCGGTACGTGACGTGGTTGCTGCACAGCAGCCCCGCCACGATCGTCAGCACGGTGAACCCTGCGCTCGTGAAGACGGCGATGTACCAGCTCCGCAGCGCGTGCCGCTCGAACCGGAAGTACGGCGCCTTGCACCCGGGGAGGAGCGACCGCGCATAGCACGTGCTGCTGATGCTCGCCTCGACAAACGGCGAGAAGTAGCCGCAGCAGTGCAGCGCGTTTTGCACGCGCCGCCGCGCCGTGATGTCGAACGACTCGGACCACTGGAAGTTGAGCTTGCCTTCGAGGTTCAAGGCAGAGAACTTGTAGGTGAGGTAGCCCGGAACAAGGAGGAGCGCGAAGGAGAGCCAGAGGAGGACGTTGTAGATGGCGAGGAAGGCTGAGGACGAAGTTAGCTGAGAAGCAAGCGATGGAGTGGGACACACAGCGGTTGTTCAGCATAACGCCAGCCCAGCCAAAGACAGACGTGAGCAATGCGACCGCCGCCGCCAGAGTGGAGAACACGAGCGGAGTATGGTTAGCGACCCGTAACACATCCGCGCGATCGAAGATGTCCAGCCACACCAGTATGCACACTAACAGCGCGCCCATGGCAAGTAATGTGTACTACGAATATCAGCATCGCCCGAGATTCGGCTGTTGGACGAACCACCGCATTAAACACAAACAACACCCATTTGAACCGCGTCCAGCGACTCTCGGGGTCCGATCTGTCCAGCCAGCCACGCCGACCTTCTGGCGGGCGAAGATCATCCCGGTCATCCGCGACACGCGCCTCTCCCCGACGAAAGGCATCCACCCCGCCGCCTCGCGCCATCACCGGTTCCTTGATCCGCCCTTCCCGATTCGGTCCACGCCGCCGTCGGCGGGCGCCACTTATAAGCACGTCGGAAAATTTGTTGGGGACGTAGTTTATGGAGAGCGACATGCGGTCGCCAGCATCGAGAGCGGATGGGGCGCGGGAATGTCGACCGGTCACGGCTTCGGCGAAGGAGAGGGATGACGGAGTGCGGGCCCGTGCATGGTGGGAGTCACTGAATGGGCGGATGGGCGCTTCTAGCGCATCGAAATCTTCTGGTGCGACCCAGCTGAGCGGGCCCGGGGTGGTTATTGGCGTAGCGACGGGGTTAGTCAGCGTCGTGTCGGTGGAAAAGCGGGTGGGAGTCGGGCGGTATGCGGCGGTGAGCGGAGGGGAAGAGGGAGGCGATGGGGAGGATAAGGAGGAGGATGAAGCCGGGTTAGCTATCTGTGTATACTGAGATGAGCTTGGAGAGGCGAAGAGAAAAGATAGATGACGCACCAAAGGCATGGTACTCGTGCTTCCGGACAAATCCCGACTGTACTGTTGAGTGTGGTGCATATGATAGCTTGAGGGTGGGGGTGGGGTGCCCGTGCCTGACATATCTCTCCTCTTGCAAGCTCCTTGGTCTGTTTATCGCTGGTTTGGATGCGTTGTCGGCGGTTGACCTGTTTTCTCGAGAGGACACTTAGCTGGAAAGGAAGGCGGAGGAGAGGACAGCGGTGGTAAGACGAGAGTGGGAAGTCGCACAGGACGGGGAGAAATCGCGCTTAGCGGGCTGGCCAAGCCGTGGGTGTGGGCAGAACGTGGCGGCTGACAGAAGACGCCTACGCGTCGATTTGCGTAAGCCGATCACACGTCCGGCATCGACGCGGAAGTCGCAGATTCGGTTCTGGCCCCCTCCGCTCTGCCTCCAATAGGCAGCAAGTCTGCGTTTGCAGACGAGGGCTTGCTTCTTGTCCAAGCCTCGATCAGACCGCACCCATGTCTCTATGGCCAATGGACAACACCCCGCGGCCGTGGCCAAAAATAGGTGGTGGTGGTATGTAAAAAGCAGCGAGTCTCACGGCCAAAATAGTCCGTGATGCGGGTCGTGATCACTGATCATGATTCATATGCTGATCATTGTCATGTGCTGCCGTATCAAAACGGAATTTTAGTAAGTATCTCCGACGGCGGCTCACACACCAGGTTCCACAATTTTTCCCCTTGAAAAGTTAGGTAAAAAATTTGAATCAATTTTTTCTAAGTCAAAATTTGAACTTTTTTTGGCAACTTGTGCCTGAAAAATGTCAGAAAAAAAACTGCAAGTTTTTTTTCCAATTTTGACTTGGAAAAAATTTATTCTGTAGGATTGTGACCAGGCTGGTAAGGTGGAACGGGCTGGAGTTTCTTATCACCCAGGTAGACCTATGTAGACCACACCTACAAATATATGACACCATCACTTTATAGCAACTTGCTGGCTTCACAATCCATGAGAACATTTGCAGAGTACTGTTGTTTTGGCAGTAGCACACACACAAAAGGCTCAGAAAAAAAAATATATATATATTCATCACTTGTGTTTATTTACTGGGAATATGGGCATCCCTCACACTGGTGGCAATGCCAATGGCGGTTGGCAATGGGGGGTCCAACGGCAGCTTGAAGGGAAATTTTATTCCTTTGTTGCAGACAAAGAAACCTTTGTTTGCACTAAGGCCGCTGTTGGACCCCCCATTAACAGGCCGCCATTGGGTTTGCACCCGGTGTCAGTTATAGCCAATCTTGATGCCACGCCAGTCCACGCTGATGTAAGGGCAACGCTGGAGACTCCGACGAAAGCCGAGCAGGGGAGGATCCAAAGCGTGAATAAAAGCCACGGAAATACACGGAGGGACCGACCTAGCAGGGGAGGATCCAAAGAGAAGAAACTCTAAGGGTCCGCCTGCTAGGGCGCCAACTATATACTGGTCGTCCGTAACTGCTGACGTAGAGCGCAGAAGGCCTGAGCGGCATCGCAGGCTCTGTCCCAAGGTGGTGATCGTTGGGAGGGTCTTGACGGATCGGTGATTGTGCGGGCGAAGGAGGCTGTAGACAATGGTCAGGGTGGGTCAGAGCATCCGAGGGGGCACTGGTCGGATGTGCCTCCGATGCGCTCGGACGGTCCGAAGGAGGCCGAAGCAGGGGTTCCCCTGACATCACCCCCCCTTTGAATGTGGCGTCCCGACGCATAGTCCGAAAGGGCAGTGAGTCGAAGGTTGCTGAGGTGATATTCTGTGGTTTACCTGGGTATCTCCGATAGAAGTCCGCAATCTTGTCTGGCGCGAAGACATGGTCGAACCAAACCCACGAGTCGTGTGAAGCATTGTAGCCTTTCCACCTGATGAAGTAGTTAAGACGCTTATACCTTATCCTGGCATCCAAAATTTCCTTGACTTCCCATTCGGGAACTCCGTGCTCTAGTTCGGGGGGCCGTCCGTCGTAACCGGGTCGTCCATCGAAAGGGCCGTCCTTAGCAGGTTCGAGCTTAACAACAGGAAAGACCGGGTGGAGCTTGGAGTAGCACAGGGGGAGGTCTAGCTTGTAGGCGCCCTTGCTGACCTCTGCGAGCACCTTGAACGGTCCAAGGCGCTTATGGGAGAACTTCCCGGATGGCCGAGTCATCCTAATGTCGGAGGCATCCAGCCAAACCTTGTCACCAACTTGGATCTTCGGAGCATCCAAACTCGTAGTACCGTTTATACTCGTCCTTGGCTTTAACGAGCGCGGCCTTTGCTTCGGAGACGCCGTTGTCTATCCGATCGCGAAACTTGTTCACTGACTCCAACTCTGAGCGGGCACCTGGTTCGAAACCCATTTGGCGGAGCTGACCAGTGTCCTTCATGAAAGGTACCTGTTGAGTGGAGGAGTGAACGTGGTTGTTATAGGCGAACTCAGCGGCAGGGATAAGCTCGTCCCAGTCGTCTTGTTGATAGTTAGTGAAGATCCGGATGTACTGCTCAAGCTCCTGGTTAACGCGTTTGGTCTGTCCGTCGGGTCTGCGGGTGGTAAGCTGTGGATGTGGCAGGCTTGATACCGATTAAGCACCAGAGTTCGCGCGTGAAGTCAGCAATGAACTGTGAACCGCGATCCGAGATGTACTTCTCGGGGGTTCCGTGGTGCCTCCAGACATTCCGATAGTACAACCGGGCGGCTCCGACTGCGTCTACCGTCATATGGCACTCAGTGAAGTGAGCGCGTTTGCCAAGAGCGTTGACGACTACCATGACCGCGTCGTACCCATGAGCCTTGGGGAGCTCAATGATGAAGTCCACCGTGACGGTGTGCCAGCGTTCGGGGGGACTTCGCTCAGGTGTAGCTCTCCGTGCGGGAGCCTTCGGAGGGCCTTCGTGCGGCAGCACAAGTCGCAGGTCACAACATAGCGTCTGATATGGCGGGACATCTGTGGCCACCAGTAGTTGCGCGAAACCAGCTCTAGGGTCTTGAACCGCCCGGCATGTCCGGGGACTCGCGTATCGTGGCAGAGCTCGATGATGCGCCTCCTTAGGTCCTTGTCTTTGGGGACTACGACCTTACCGCGGAAGTACAAGAGGTCTCCCGAGACGGCCCACTCGTCCGAACGTGATGAGCGGGGGGGCCCCGAACTTGACCTCGGACCTTCAAGAGGTGCTGGGCCGCAAGCGCGACGGGCTCCTCTAGGTCAGGCTCACCGGATAGCGCTTCTTTGATATTGCGGACAAGTTCAGACCCAGGCCCGGAGACAGTGATGGCCTCGAGCGCGCGAACGTGGAAAAGCTCAGGGCGCAAGAGGGTGATGTCCGAGTTGTCTTCTGAGATGCCGTGGTCAGGCCGACGGGAGAGGGCATCAGGGCGGCCCATCTGGCGACCGGGGACGTGGTGTAGCGTGAAGTCGAACCGAGAGAGGTACAACGACCATCGGGCTTGCCGGCGGTTGAGGTGCTGCGCCTTTTGGAAGTACTCCAAGTTCTTATGGTCAGTCCAAATCTCAACTGGGTGCGCGGCGCCCTCAAGGAAATGCCAATACTCCTTGAGGGCGTGGATTATCGCGAGCATCCCCTTGTCGTGAATCTCGTAGTTGCGCTGGACATCATTTAAGCTCTTGGAATAGAACGCTACAGGGTGCCACTTCCCGTCCAGGGCGGATTGTTGTGAAAGAACTGCCCCCGTTGCATAATCCGAGCTGTCTGCTTCAAGTCGGAAAGGCCAAGAGTTGTCCGGGATCACTAGGACGGGTTCTGAGACAACCACGTCCTTGATGGCTTGAAAGGCGGCGGCTTCGGCGTCCCCCCAGGTCCACTTCTGGTCTTTCTTGGTGAGCGGAAAGAGAGGCTGCGCAAGAGCTGAGAAATCCCGAATGAACCTGCGGTAGAAGTTAGCAAACCCCAGGAACTGCTGGACGTCCTTTTTATTTTCGGGCGGAGGCCAAGCGGAGACTCCGGCGACTTTAACTGGGTCCATTTCGACGTCGTTGTGAGAGATAATGACCCCCAGGTACTCAATTGACGATTTCTTGAAGTCGCACTTCTCCTTGCGAAGGTACAACTTGTGCATTCAGAGTCGCCGAAGGACCTCCCTGACGATCTCGCGGTGCTTATGGAGGTCCGAATGCGCGATAAGGATGTTGTCAAGGTAGATCATAACGTCTCCTAAGAGGATGAGGTCCTGGAAAATGTCATTCATCATCGTTTGGAAAGTCGCGGGGGAGTTCGTCAGGCCGAAATACATCACTAAAGGTTCAAACAACCCTCAGTCAGTCCGAAAGGCCGCCTTCCACTCTTCTCCTTCTTTAATCCGGACGTTATTGAAGCCCCAACGAACATCGACATTGTTGCTCACAAATAGGTAGAAGTGTGGTGGACTATGCTATAGTATCATATCAACTCAGATCATGACATTCCATGCATTGGGTCTTAAGATATCAGCAAAACACTCCTTAACTTAGTATTTATACAAATGAGCCCTTTCTCGGATGTATCTCCTAAGGCTAACTAGAGATTCATGCTTCTCTTTCGGGGTTGATGAAGATCAAATATCACAGATGAGTGAATGTCTGGCCTCCTAGTGCCATATAAACTTGAGGTTGGAGTCTACACACTAAGGCTTCTCACAGGTGTCACGGATAAATACCTGTACTCTACCTGCAGGTCATTTAGGATTCAAACCAATACCTGCATTTGCAGCATCTATGGGAAACAGGTACCTGTACTCACGGATACAGGTACCTGCACAGGATCTAGCATATAGTATCAAGTAATATACTGATATAGATATCACAGAGTATGAGAAGACTGTAGTAACTGAAATATATCTAAGATAATGAAGATTGGGATCTTCCAAAGTTATACCTGTACTCTTGGCATCCATGAGACACGGATACCTGTATCCGCGGGTGTCAAACCTGTAGATGTTTTCCTGCAGGTATCTGTGGAAACATCCGCGGGTATTGACACTTGTGCGGAGCTTTACTACACACTAGGGCTTTAGTTTCGAGTATCTAAACTTACAAGTCAGCCACCCCACATGATTTGACTATTTGATATTCTCCATTCTATGACTAAATGGTCAATATGATGATAATACTATGCGATGATAATCAAAGTATTAACATTAATCAATTATATATTTTAGACCCTTCATCCCAGTACTTGATTTATACGTTTATGTCAGGGGAACCTCCCTTTCGGCCCAGAGACGCGCCCGATTCCGGTCCGATTCCGGTTCCGACTCCGGTCTGGCCCTCCATCTCGCCCGCACAATCACCGATCCGTCAACGCCCTCCCGACGGTCGCCCTGGGACCTCGCCTGCGACGCCGCCCAAGCCTTCTGTGCCCGACAGCGGCAGCTACGGACAAGCAGTATATAGTCAGCTACCTAGCAGGCAGACCCTCAGAGTTTCTTCTCTTTGGATCCTCCCCTGCTAGGTCAGCTTCATTTGTATTCGCTTACCAATGTTCACGCTTTGGATCCTCCCCTGCTAGGACCTTGATCTCAGGCCTCCGGGGTTGCCCTTACAGCAGAAGAAACTCTCTACGGGATTAACCGGACAAGATTGCCAGGTTCGGCGCTGACTCAGGCTCGGAGTACGAGTCCGTTCCGCCCTCGTCACCGCCCCTGCCACTTGTCCCCATCCTCCTCTACTCCTGTGGTCCCCGCACCCGTTATGCCGTCCGGAGTCACTCCTACCGCAGACGCCCGGCTGGACTCACTCGAGGCGAAAATCGATAGCCTAACTGAGGCCCTTGCTTTACTCACCAACCAGGCTTCCGCTGCCGCCGCCGCCGCCGCCGCTAATAATGCTGGCGGACCCCAAACACCATTGCCGGAGACGTTGATTCCGACTCCGACTCCGGTCCAGGGCGACTCCGAAGCCTTTTTTGGCGACATCAACCTCGCCTCAAAATTGGTCTTGCGACCAAACCCCCTGCTTCAACGGCGACCGGAAATGCGGCCGCGCGTTCCTCTACGCGGTCCGCACCTACGCCCGCCTTGCCCCTGGGGCCTTCGTGGTCAACGGAGAGGCGAGCGAGGAAAAGGCTGTCCGCTATGCCATGTCGTTTATGGCAGAAGGACCCGCTCAGCAATGGGCGGAGCGCCACGGAAGCAAAGCCCCGTTTCCGTTTCCGTCCTGGGGCTCGTTCGTTCCGAGTTTCGACTCCGGTTCGTCCGAGGAGAACGAGCAAGATCACGCTCTCTCCAAGCTGGAGACTTCCGCCTATCGCATGGGCACAAAGGATGTCTACCAGTACACTGACGACTTTGAGGACCTGATGGACCTCGCCGGATTCAAAGATGCATTGGTCAAGGTGACCAAGTTCCGCCATGGACTTGATCCCTTGATCAACAACGGAATCACGTCCTCGAACGACCCCCCGGACCTCCGGGACTACCTTAGCTGGCGCACCCGGGCCTTCCGTCAATACGAGGCCCTGGTCCGGGCCAAGCTGATCAAGTCAGCCGCCCCCAAGACACCTGGCGGTTTGATTTGGACTCCGTTTCCGGTCAACCGCATCCCGGCTCCGGTCCCCTTTGGCCGGAGAGGATTTTGTCCCCCGCGACGAGTGACTGGTGTGCCCTCGTTCGCGTCTATAAATCGTTTTGCCTCTTTGTATGATGAATGCAGTTCCTTGCCCTACAATGAGCCTGAAACGAAAGACACACCCTCTCCTGCCCCCCGCCTCGACTCCGTCTCCGACTCCGCCCGCGACTCCGGTCATCGTCCTCCGCCGCCTCACTGCCTGGGAAAGGAAACTGCCCAAGCAGTACACACCGCCGCTGCCCCTGGAGTGAACTCCCTCCACCTCCCGTTGGAGCTAGAGTCCACTACCAGCGCTTAAGCTCTCGCTCTCTGGCCTGGTTGACTGTGGTGCCACCTCCGACTTTATCGACACGAACTATGTCGCTCGGAATGGCATTCCGGTCCGCACCCTGGCGCAACCGATTCCGGTCTTTAACGTTGATGGCACCCCGAACGACGCCGGCTCCATCAACCAGATCGCGGACTTGGTCTTACGCTACAAAGGCCATTCCGAGCGTGTTCAACTCGCCGTCACTCATCTTGGTAAACAAGACCTTATTCTGGGGTACTCCTGGCTGCGGAAGCATAACCCGGAAATCAATTGGGAAACCAAGGAGGTCAAGATGACACGGTGCCCCCGCGGCTGCTCCACTTGCCGCGAGGAAGAACGCGTTGAACGGACTGAGCTACGGCGACTCCGGCTGCTCCAGAAGCGACTCCGCTCCGGCCCGTTCCCCTCGATCTGCGCCATGGACCTCTCTGGGCCTGACGACGGAGACGATTCCGTCTCCGGTGACGACTCCGCCCTGCCTGATCTGATGCCGGACTCCGACGACGACGAAGACGATGGTCAGCTTGAAGATGGTGACCGCATCTTCTACACCTCGTTCCGCCCCTCGGAGGAGATACGCGCTGGCAGTACTGTCTCGCAACGCCTGGCCGAAGCCTTCGCCAGGAACTCCGTCCCTCCGCCCTCCGAGATCCCGGACTGGGCTAAGGAGTTCCAGGACGTCTTCAACAAGGAGTCCTTCGACACGCTACCGGAACAGAGAGCCTGGGACCACGCCATTGAACTCGTCCCCGACGCTAAGCCCACCAACTGCAAGGTGTACCCCATCTCGCCCCTTGAGCAACGCGAGCTCGACGCGTTCATCGAGGAAGGGCTTTCGACGGGCCGGATTCGCCCCTCCAAGTCTCCGATGGCGTCTCCGGTCTTCTTCGTCAAGAAGAAGGACGGCGGACTCCGCTTCGTCCAGGACTACCGTGCTCTCAACGCGATGACTGTCAAAAACCGGTACCCCCTCCCGCTGATCAACGACCTCATCAACCGGCTCAAAGGCGCTCGTTACTGCACCAAACTCGACGTCCGTTGGGGCTTCAACAACGTCCGGATCAAGGAAGGTGACGAGTGGAAAGCGGCTTTCCGGACTAACCGAGGCCTGTTCGAGCCCTTGGTGATGTATTTTGGCCTGACAAACTCTCCCGCGACGTTCCAAACGATGATGAATGACATTTTCCAGGACCTCATCCTCTCCGGAGACTCCGAGAACACAAGTTGTACCTTCAAGCGGAGAAGTGCGACTTTGAAAAATCGTCAATCGAGTACCTCGGAGTCATCATCTTACACAACCACGTCGAAATGGACCCTGTCAAGGTCGCAGGCGTCTCCGCTTGGCCAACTCCGGAAAACAAGGACATTCAGCAGTTCCTTGGG
Source organism: Mycena indigotica (assembly GCF_014461135.1). Classification (NCBI taxonomy): domain Eukaryota; kingdom Fungi; phylum Basidiomycota; class Agaricomycetes; order Agaricales; family Mycenaceae; genus Mycena; species Mycena indigotica. Next base: position 338,344 of record NW_023503010.1, read on the forward strand.
TTCGCTAATTTCTACCGCAGGTTCATTCAGGACTTCTCGACCCTTGCGCGCCCTGTTTTCGTGCTCACCAAGAAGGACCAGCAGTGGACTTAGGGTCACGCGGAGGCCTCCGCGTTCCAAGCGATCAAGGATGCGGTCACCTCGGAACCGGTCCTGGCGATTCCGGACGACGCACGGCCTTTCCGACTCGAGGCGGACAGCTCTGATTATGCGACGGGGGCGGTTCTTTCACAATCCGCCCCGGACGGGAAGTGGCACCCTGTAGCATTCTATTCCAAAAGCTTAAATGATGTCCAGCGCAACTACGAAATCCACGACAAGGAGATGCTCGCGATCATCCGTGCACTCGAGGAGTATAGACACTTCCTCGAGGGCGCCGCGCACCCTGTCGAGATTTGGACTGACCATAAGAATTTGGAGTACTTCAGGAAGACGCAACACCTCAACCAGAGACAGGCCCGGTGGTCCCTGTACCTCTCCCGGTTTGACTTCACGCTGCACCACAAGCCCGGCCGCGATATGGGTCGACCTGACGCCCTCTCCCGAAGACCCGACCATGGAGTCGATTCCGACAACTCCGATGTCGTCCTTCTGCGGCCTGAACTCTTCCACGTCCGCGCACTCGAGGGCGTTTCCATTTCCGGTCCCGGCTCTGAACTCCTCCGCGACATCCGTGATGCCCTCTCCGGTGAGCCTGACCTGGAGGAGCCTGTCGCACTAGCGGCCCGGCAACTTCTTAAGGTCCAAGGTCAAGCTCGAGGACTCGCCCCTCGGAAAAGTTCTCCCATTGCCGCCTCAGACCGTTCAAGATAGTCGCGGAGATCAGCAAAGGTGCCTACAAGCTCGACCTCCCTCCGCGCTACTCGAAGCTCCACCCGGTCTTCCCCATCGTCAAGCTCGAGCTCGCCCAGGACGACCCCTTCGACGGACGCCCCGGCTACGACCAGCCCTCTCCGGACCTCGAGGACGGAGTCCCGGAGTGGGAAGTAGAGGAAATCTTGGACGCAAGGGTGAGGTATAAACGGCTGAACTACTTCGTCAGATGGAAAGGCTACGATGCGTCGCACGACCAGTGGGTCCGCTTCGACCGCATCTTCGCCCCGGAGAAAATTGCGGAGTTCTATCGTAAGTACCCTGGCAAGCCACGACACATCGCCTCCGCGACCTTCGACTCGATTCCGTTCCGGTCTATGCGTCGGGACGCCGCATTCAAAGGGGGGGGGTGATGTCAGGGGAACCTCCCTTTCGGCCCGGAGACGCGTCCGATTCCAGTCCGACTCCGGTTCCGACTCCGGTCCGGCCCTCCATCTCGCCCGCACAATCACCGATCCGTCAAAGCCCTCCCGACGGTCGCCCTGGGACCTCGCCTGCGACGCCGCCCAAGCCTTCTGTGCCCGACAGCGGCAGCTACGGACAAGCAGTATATAGTCAGCTACCTAGCAGGCGGACCCTTAGAGTTTCTTCTCTTTGGATCCTCCCCTGCTAGGTCAGCTTTCGTTTGTATTCGCTTACCAATGTTCACGCTTTGGATCCTCCCCTGCTAGGACCTTGATCTCAGGCCTCCGGGGTTGCCCTTACATTCTGAGGGAAAAGAAAGACTTGAATTTACCGTGTGGATCTTGATAGTGTTCTCTTTGTGTTTTTATATTATATTAGCAACTGCTGACAGTGGTCGCTACCGAACGCACTCTGATGCCTGCTGAGAGGCATGACTGGAGAGGGGTTTGACTGTGCACTGTACATAGACCAGGTTGTAGAGTGAAGCGCGCTGATGTATGAATCTACTGTTTACAATTGGTGGGTTGTCAAGGAAGTATACGATGCACATTGAGTACTAGTAGTCTGAAGTCATGGGGATTGCGAGTCCAGCCCACGATGGCTTACTGTAGTACTGAGAGTGTCAGCGCCCGATGATCCCCGCGGTCGAGGATCCCTGGCGTGCGGGCCGCAGGCGTGACACGCCAAGCCCTTCGGACGCCCGCGACGGGGGGCCGGGGATCGCGGCGTGAACTGTCAGGCGTCGTAAGCGGTTGCCGGGATCGATAAGGATGGATGGAGGCCCACGATAACGCTGCGCCGTGCTGCGGCTGCGTCCGCGGCTGCTCGCGCTCCACCTGCGCCAGGGCCACCCCCGCAGGTCGTCGGACGGCAGGGCACAACGAAGGCGCAGTGCGCACGCTCTCGCGCGATCAGTGATGCTCCCGCTGATCAGCGATCACGTCGCGCATGGCGTGGGCCTGTCACGGTGCACAGCCCCCGCTCGGCCCTCTCTTTTTCGCACTCACGACACCACCACGCGCGGTTGTCCTCACCCCCGCCCCGCCCGCTGCCGCTGGTGGTATATAGCTGGGCCTCCACACACTACCACACACCCACCCACACACACACGCACGATCGCTATGCCCCTCGCCACGCCCATGCCCACGGCCACGCCCCAACCCACACCCCCGCCGGCCGACCGCTGGCGCTGGGTGCTCCCCGATGAAGACAACGCCCTGCTGCTCGCGCGCGCGGTGTCGCTGCCCCCGACGGCGACCTCGGGCGTCCCCGCGTCGAACGCGATCACGGAGAGCCACAGCCGGCGCCCCGCCCCGACCAAGGCGCTCAAGTCCGAGAAGTGCGTGCCCCCTTCCCTTCCCTGGCCGTCCGCCGATGAGCAGCAGACAGAAACACGTGCCCGTCGGCGTCATCTGGGGCGTCGCGCTCGGCATCGTCGGCGCCATCGCCGCGCTCTTCTTCCTGCGCTTCCTCTGCATCCGGCGGCGGCGGCGGCGCCGCGGGGCCTGCGCCGGGGAGCGGGAAGGGGAAGGCGGGCGAGGCGGGGCGGACGGCGCAGCCCCCGGCGTACCCGCAGGCGGCGCCGCCGTACGCGTACCCGCCCCCGCCGAACCCCGCCGGCTGGTCGCACTTCTCCGCGGACCCCCGCGAGCCCGGGCCCGGCGCGTCCCCCGCGCAGCGCCAGGCGTACCTCGCCGCCGAGATCCGCGCGCTCGAGGCGCAGCTCGCCCAGGGCCACGGCCACGGGACTAGGGCCGGGAGCGGCGACCTGCGACAGAGGATCCACGAGCTCGAGCAGCGCAAGGGGAGCGCGTGGGCGCTCGGGCTGGAGTAGCGCCCGGTGTGTGATCTGGTTCTGGCTTTTGGGCGGGACGCTGATGGGTCGAAGGGTTTTCTTTGGGAGGGGTCTTTTTATCTCACGTTCTCTTCTCTGTATGTACTGCTACCATACCCGCCTGTGTGTTTACACTCTACGCGCTGCGCTATACTAGGACCCGTCCGTTTGGACGCCAATGGCATCGCATGTTGTACCCACCGCGGCCGTCCTACTGCGTTTGGCCCAGGGACAGTGTCATATCGACATTCAGCTGTATCGGGGTTCGAGCCGCGCAGGCCAAGGGGGAAGCATGATGGCACTTAAATTTTATTTTCTATAATAATTTTTTTTCCATATGTTAGACGGTATATACAGATGAGTCTGCATACTTTCAATCTTAGATGAACTCGTACTCCCTGTTTGAGACTTCCCATCGGTGAATTCCCATATCTGGTCACCTTTGTGGCGCTGGGGATGCCAAACTCTACATTCGGCCATTAATGTGAAATTTGGAAACGAGGGTGAATTATAATATAAATCTATCCAATGTGTATAGCACTAACAAGGCACTCCGACTGTACTCAAACTTGGTCTCATACTTGTGGTGCCTCATCCGAGGACCCCTGATAATGTGGTCTGATGTCGAGTCACAAGTTCGGACAAATTTGGTCCGAAATTTGCGAAGCTCTGGGTCGGCTTCGGACAAATTTGACAGCCGGAGCAGAAAGTGGCGGCCACTTTCGGACAAAGCTGCAGACCTTGTATGTCATCTCCGTAATTCATCACCCTCCCATTCCACTTTGTCCAGTCACAGACATAGAATTTGAGTGCCGAGGATGAGGATGGAGTCGCTGAGTGGTTGATGTGTATCATTTGGCTTTTGGGAGCAATTTTTGGCAATTTTTCTTGAGGTCAAAGGCAATTTCGGACATTTTTTGAACCTGCTGGGGCCAAAGGGGGGCAAATTCGGACCACATTTTGGATTCAGGGCCAAAAATCAGTTCGGACAAAATCATGGAAATCAGTGATTTTGTGACTCGACATCAGACCGTATTATCAGAGGTCCTCTCATCCGCTGATGGCCGGACCATGTGACCGTGGGATCAGCTGCCGAAATAGGCAATTGTCACGGTCAGTCGGTCCCTCTAGGAGGGCTTAAATTTCTTTTTTTTACTGTGTATGTTGCTATAGTTTGTGTAAGGGCAACCCCGGAGGCCTGAGATCAAGGTCTAGCAGGGGAGGATCCAAAGCGTGAACATTGGTAAGCAAATACAAATGAAGCTGACCTAGCAGGGGAGTATTCAAAGAGAAGAAACTCTAAGGGTCTGCCTGCTAGGTAGCTGACTATATACTGCTTGTGACCGTGGGATCAGCTGCCGAAATAGGCAATTGTCACGGTCGGTCGGTCCCTCTATGAGGGCTTAAATTTCTTTTTTTACTGTGTATGTTGCTATAGTTTGTGTAAGGGCAACCCCGGAGGCCTGAGATCAAGGTCTAGCAGGGGAGGATCCAAAGCGTGAACAGTGGTAAGCAAATACAAATGAAGCTGACCTAGCAGGGGAGGATTCAAAGAGAAGAAACTCTAAGGGTCTGCCTGCTAGGTAGCTGACTATATACTGCTTGTCCGTAGCTGCCGCTGTTGGGCACAGAAAGCTTGGGCGACGTCGCAGGCGAGGTCCCAGGGCGACTGTCAGGAGGGCGTTGACGGATCGGTGATTGTGCGGGCGAGATGGAGGGCCGGACCGGAGTCGGAACCGGAATCGGACCGGAATCGGACGCGTCTCCGGGCCGAAAGGGAGGTTCCCCTGACATCACCCCCCCCCCTTTGAATGCGGCGTCTCGACGCATAGACCGGAACAGAATCGAGTCGAAGGTCGCGGAGGCGATATGTCGTGGCTTGCCAGGGTACTTACGATAGAACTCCGCAATTTTCTCCAGGGCAAAGACGCGGTCGAAGGGGACCCACTGGTCGTGCGATGCGTCGTAGCCTTTCCATCTGACGAAGTAGTTCAGCCGTTTATACCTCACCCTTGCGTCCAAGATTTCCTCCACTTCCCACTCCGGGACTCCGTCCTCGAGGTCCGGAGGGGGCTGGTCGTAGCCGGGGCATCCGTCAAAGGGGTCGTCCTGGGCAAGCTCGAGCTTGACGACGGGGAAGACCGGGTGGAGCTTCGAGTAGCGCGGAGGGAGGTCGAGCTTGTAGGCACCTTTGCTGATCTCCGCGACTATCTTGAACGGTCCCAGGCGGCGATGGGAGAACTTTTCCGAGGGGCGAGTCGTCCTGATGTCAGAGGCATCCAGCCAAACACGGTCGCCAACCTTAAACTCCGGGGACGGAGTGTGTCTCCGGTCGTAGTAGCGCTTGTACTCCTCTTTGGCCTTAGTGAGCGCGGCCTTGGCATCGGCAACACCAGTGGCGATCCGGTCGCGGAACTCGTTTACAGACTCCATGGCGGAACAGACTCCGGGTTCGAAGCCCATGCGCGGGAGCCGTCCCGTGTCCGTCATGAAGGGGACCTGCTGCGTGGAGGAGTGGACATGGTTGTTGTAGGCGAACTCCGCGGCCGGAATCAGCTCATCCCAGTCGTCCTGCTGATAGTTGGTGAAGATCCACAAGTACTGCTCCAGCTCCTGGTTGACGCGCTCTGTCTGACCGTCTGTCTGCGGGTGGTACGCGGTGGACGTGGCGGGCTTGATGCCGATTAGATGTCAAAGTTCTCGGGTGAAGTCCGCGATGAACTGCGAGCCGCGGTCGGAGACGTACTTCTCCGGAGTCCCATGGTGCCGCCAGACGTTCCAGTAGTAGAGGCGGGCTGCCCCTACTGCATCGACCGTCATATGACACTCCGAGAAGTGGGCGCGCTTTCCGAGGGTGTCAACGACAACCATGATCACATCGTACCCATGGGCCTCGGGGAGCTCGACGATGAAGTCGACGGAAACGGTATGCCAGCGTTCCGGAGGCGTCTCCGTGGGGTGTAGCTCCCCGTGGGGCAGTCTCCCGGAGTGCCTTGGTGTGACAGCACAAGTCACAGGTCGCAACATACCGGCCGATATGGCAAGACATCTGAGGCCACCAGTAGTTCCGGGAGACCAACTCCAAGGTCTTGAAACAACCTGCGTGTCCGGTGACTCGGGTGTCATGGCAGAGCTCGATGATGCGTCTCCGGAGGTCCCTGTCCTTTGGTACAACGATCTTCCCTCGGAAATGGAGAAGACCGCCAGAGACGGCCCACTCGTCGGACCGTGAGGAGCGGGGACCTCGAGCTTGACTTTGAACCTTAAGAAGTTGCCGGGCCGCTAGTGCGACGGGCTCCTCCAGGTCAGGCTCACCGGAGAGGGCATCGCGGATGTCGCGGAGGAGTTCAGAGCCGGGACCGGAAACGGAAACACCCTCGAGTGCGCGGACGTGGAAGAGTTCAGGCCGCAGAAGGACAACATCGGAGTTGTCGGAATCGACTCCGTGGTCGGGTCCCCAAGGACAGTGTTTCCCTCCATTTGTCCACCCACTTCTCCCGTCCAAGGATATGAGGGGACGAAGGCGCCTCGAATACGAGTGCGATTGAATCGTGAAAGTGAAACCAGGTCGCGAGCACCCAAAGGGGACGTATTGGCGCTGGCGAGTACAAAACTGGGAGGGTGCTGACGTGTCGGTCATGGTGGAATCAGGATGACGACGGAAGAGTAAGGGGAGTCGGTGGGACGGAGATGCGGCCTTTGCGCTAAAGTTTCGAGGGCAATATGGCCAAGATGGCTTGACGGGGTCGGAAACGAGTCGAGAGGTAAACGGCTGCTGGGATTGAGAGAGGTGCTGTCGACGGAGAAGGAATGGTTGAGAGGGTGATGTTATGCTCGAGGAATGCCTGGCTCGATGTGACAGACACGCAGGATGGGGGGTTTGCACGAAACTGGGTTCCCCGTATTACCAAGTCGAGAGCGATGGAGATGGAAGGTGTCTGGGAACTTGGTCAGCGTTTGGAGAAGCGAAAGAAGAGCCAAGCACGCACATGCGGCGATGCGTGGCCTCAGCTCCGAGATAAACATCAGGAATTCCCAAATGAGCTGGCAGAGCTGGGGCTAGGTCCGTCAGCTCTGCCAGTTTGCCAGAAGCGGAGCTGACGCCAGAAACGCATCGCGCACCAGGAGGCGTCAGAACACATTCTGCTGCCAGAAGATGTGCTAGCGACAGAACTTGCTACAGATCTGTTGTCAGAATTTTACTTGCACACCAGAATTGTCATGAAATATATATGTTTATTGATGCATACACATTCTTCACCCCCCACTTCGACTGCTCGCAGGCAAGGGGGGTTCATCACTCAAATCACGGATATAGGGTCGGAAAGTTTTTTTCCGACCCTCTGGGGACCCCCCCCTCCCCCCTCCTACCATATAGGGTAATATGTTCCCACGATCCGCATCATGTGACCACTGATGCGATCAAAAATTGGCATAAAAAATTCAATCTTTATGGAACTTTTTTTTTGAAAAAATTTTTATGTATGTATATGTGTCTCTGTGTATCTGTGTAGGTAGCTGGAACCTTCAAACACACATAACAAGCCATATCAACTCTTCAACATGTCCATCTCTCATCAATTGCCTGATAATGGGCCTATAACAGGGTGAGCTATCCAAGCTCATGGGCCTGAAAGTATATAGATATAAGTATGAGGGGTGTGAACTATAGGAATTAGAGTGTATACAGTATATTTTCAGTGGATTTATACCCATATAAGGCTCAAATCTTTCACATAAAAAAAAGTTTTTTTTACCCCCCGGGGACCCCCCCCCCTCCCCCTACCCCATGTGCCTGATAAGAATCTTGAACCACCCTTGCTCGCAGGCCTTAAACATCAACGAGTCCACCATCATCTCCAACAACCACCATTGGCTCCTCGTCATCCGACAGATGAAGAATGGATCGATGGTTTGCCCTGTTTGATACACTCCCAAATGCGTCGTCATCATCATCGTCGCCCTGACCAGTTCCTCCCCCAGCCCGCAAAGCCTCGGCTTGCTTCATGACCTTCGAATATGACGCAGGTGACAGGGTTCGGATGCCGGCCAGGTATTCGTCAGTCTTCTCCGCCCATTGCGTTGCACAGAAATTGAAGATTTTCGGTCGCTTCCGCCCACGCTTGATGCCTTCCTCGTCAAGCTCGCCTGTCTCCCAAAGCAGGAGCGCCCGCTCGATCTAAAGCTTGTGAGAACCGGAAAAATAGGAGAAAGCATACATACTGCTGCGGTGCAAAGTGCCAATGTGCCAAACGTGTTTTGAGGTTCGTACTGGACAATGCAGTGAAGGTGGTAGGTGAAAACATCGAGAATCAGAGGAGAGCGGTATACTTCACGCTATGGACTGTCAGAAAAAAATCTAACTGTATAATTACGCACCTTGTTATCGGCATCTTTATATAAGAAATTGCTGTCGTCTAGGAGAGTCTGAACTTGGGAAGCGAGTAATGCAGGTGAAAGAGGAGGCTGCTGGTCCGCCGGTAGCTTGTTACCATCGTCATCGTGTACGGGGGCCTTAATCTGTGCCTCGACGGCCACCAGCGCCCGTTTTCCAATCGTGCTCCGCCACGTATCAAGGTCTGCCGATGCCTGACAAAAATGAGAGCGCGAATGATTGTTTACAATCATCACCTGTCCCAAACGCGTTCTCCCAGGCCTCATCGACAATTGCGTTGAAAGACGGCTCCGAGGCACTAGCCCACGGCTTTAGTTGTCCACCAGCCCACGAGATGACGCCGCCCATCACCGTGGCCTGCCACAGCTCCTCGTCCTTCTTGGAGATGTTAAGATGCGAGTGGTTGACCTTTGGTTTTGCGTTGCCGCGGGGCAATCTCTGGGACGGTAGTGGGTGTCCGCTTGACGAGGGTGATTCCCATCTGTCACACGTCAGTGGTATTCTCACCCAAACGACTACGTGCCTGGGCAGTCGTAGCGCCTTTGTGCGCCTTCATCGATGCATCCACTATTTCCCTCATCACTGCGGGGTCCACGATATCAGTCTCGTTGCGCTCCTCAAGTCCTTCGACCCCGCTGGAGGCAGACGAAGTCGATAGCCGGCTAATGGTGCATGTCCACGATGTCGAAGACTTCGCAGGGGGCTTATTGATGCCAGCAGCCTTGCGCCAGTCTGGGTAGACCCCACCGTCGGCCGCCCTGGGCTTGCTTTTGCTAAAGCCATCAAAAACACGAAGCCACAGCAACGCGACACGTACACAGGTGGATTATGGGACTCCCGAGGTTTTTTAGAGCTGAATATATGAGCAGGGAGATAACGGGGGTATCGGACGACATACGCAGGACTCTCAGCAGCCTCGGCTGTGGAGTTCTTGCGCTTAGTGGAGGAAGCAGCCGATATGCTTGCCCGGAGAGGAGCCTGGATAGCTTGGAAATCTGAGCGGGGCTAAATGGTGCGTGCTTGCCTTTGCCTTCTTTGCATTACCCTCGTCAACGACCTCGCCCTCGCCCTCGCCCTCGCCCTCGTCATCGCCAGCACCGTCTCCCTCGCCATTGACAGCGGACTTCTGCGGGCGTTTGGCGGCCTTGGATTTCGTTACAAGGTCCGGCCGCTTGGCTGCTTCACTGTGCAGCACATCCTCCGCCCGAACCGCATCCTCCGCTGCTGCTGCGCGGGCAATCTGAGCAGCTTTCTTGGCTTCAGCGGCCTGCGCCTTGCGCTGCTTAGCGCGGAGCTTCTCGCTGGCGTCTTGCTCCATCTCTTCGCGAGTTCGCCGCTTGCTGGTATTATCGAGGATGATCTTGGCTGGTCGGGCGCGGTCGTCTCCAGGCTCAAAGCGACGAGGACGTCCTATCATGGTGGAAGGGGAGGGAAAAGGAGGGGAAAAAAGAAGGATGTTTTGGGGTCGTTACTATGCACAGCCCAGCCCATGTGTCGCGTTTCGCGATTTGCACAATTGTAAGGGCAACCCTGGAGACTCCGACGAAAGCCTAGCAGGGGAGGATCCAAAGCGTGAATAAAAGCTACGGGAAATACACGGAGGGACCGACCTAGCAGGGGAGGATCCAAAGAGAAGAAACTCTAAGGGTCCGCCTGCTAGGGCGCCAACTATATACTGGTCGTCCGTAACTGCCGACGTAGAGCGCAGAAGGCCTGAGCGGCGTCGCAGGCTCTGTCCCAAGGTGATCGTTGGGAGGGTCTTGACGGATCGGTGATTGTGCGGGCGAAGGAGGCCGTGGACGATGGTCGGGGTGGGTCGGAGCGTCCGAGGGGGCGCCGGTCGGATGCGCCTCGGATGCGTTCGGAGGGTCCGAAGGAGGCCGAGCGGGGGTTCCCCTGACATCACCCCCCCTTTGAATGCGGCGTCCCGACGCATAATACGGAAGGGCAGCGAGTCGAAGGTTGCTGAGGCGATGTGCCGTGGTTTACCCGGTATCTCCGATAGAAGTCCGCAATCTTGTCTGGCGCAAAGACACGGTCGAACCGAACCCACGAGTCGTGTGAAGCATCGTAGCCTTTCCACCTGACGAAATAGTTAAGACGCTTATACCTTATCCTGGCATCCAAGATTTCCTCGACTTCCCATTCGGGAACTCCGTCCTCTAGTTCGGGGGGCGGTTCGTCGTAGCCGGGTCGTCCGTCGAAGGGGTCGTCCTGAGCGGGCTCGAGCTTAACAACGGGGAAGACGGGGTGGAGCTTGGAGTAACGCGGGGGGAGGTCTAGCTTGTAGGCACCTTTGCTAACCTCTGCGAGCACCTTGAACGGTCCAAGGCGCTTGTGGGAGAACTTCTCGGAGGGCCGAGTCGTTCTAATGTCAGAGGCGTCCAACCAAACCTTATCACCAACTTGAATCTTCGGAGCGTCCGAACGTTTCCGATCGTAGTACCGTTTATACTCGTCTTTGGCTTTAACGAGTGCGGCCTTTGCCTCGGAGACGCCGTTAGCTATCCGATCGCGAAACTCGTTTACCGACTCCAACTCTGAGCGGGCGCCTGGCTCGAAACCCATTCGGGAAGCCGGCCAGTGTCCGTCATAAAGGGTACCTGTTGAGTGGAGGAGTGAACGTGGTTGTTATAGGCGAACTCAGCGGCAGGGATAAGCTCGTCCCAGTCGTCTTGTTGGTAGTTGGTGAAGATCCGGATGTACTGCTCGAGCTCTTGGTTAACGCGCTCGGTTTGTCCGTCGGGTTTGCGGGTGGTAAGCCGTGGAGGTAGCCGGTTTGACGCCAATTAAGCGCCAGAGTTCGCGTGAAGTCAGCGATGAACTGCGAGCCACGGTCCGAAATGTACTTCTCGGGGTTCCGTGGTGCCTCCAGACGTTCCGATAGTACAAGCGGGCAGCTCCGACCGCGTCTATTGTCGTATGGCACTCAGTGAAGTGGGCGCGCTTTCCGAGGGCGTCGACCACTACCATAACCGCGTCATACCCATGGGCCTCGGGCAGCTCGACAATGAAGTCTACAGTGACAGTGTGCCAACGTTCGGGCGGGACTTCGGTCGGATGGAGCTCTCCATGCGGAAGCCTTCGGAGGGCCTTCGTGCGGCAGCATAAGTCGCAGGTCGCGACGTAGCGTCCGATATGGCGAGACATCTGCGGCCACCAGTAGTTGCGCGAAACCAACTCTAAGGTCTTGAACCGCCCGGGCGTGTCCGGCGACTCGCGTATCGTGGCAGAGCTCGATGATGCGCCTCCTTAGGTCCTTGTCTTTAGGGACTACAACCTTGCCGCGGAAGTACAGGAGGTCGCCGGAGACGGCCCACTCGTCCGAACGTGATGAGCGGGGGCCCCGAACTTGACCTCGGACCTTCAAGAGTTGCCGGGCCGCAAGCGCGACGGGCTCCTCTAGGTCAGGCTCACCGGATAGCGCTTCCTTGATGTCGCGGACAAGTTCGGAGCCAGGCCCAGAGACGGTGACGGCCTCAAGCGCGCGCGAACGTGGAACAGTTCGGGGCGTAAGAGGGTGACATCCGAGTTGTCGCCGGAGATACCGTGGTCGGGCCGGCGAGAGAGAGCATCGGGACGGCCCATCTGGCGACCTGGGACGTGGTGCAGCGTAAAGTCAAACCTGGAAAGGTACAACGACCATCGGGCTTGCCGACGGTTAAGGTGCTGTGCCTTTCGGAAATACTCCAAATTCTTATGGTCAGTCCAGATCTCGACCGGATGCGCGGCGCCCTCGAGGAAATGCCGATACTCCTCGAGTGCGCGGATGATCGCGAGCATCTCCTTGTCGTGAATCTCGTAGTTGCGCTGGACATCATTTAAGCTTTTGGAATAGAACGCTACAGGGTGCCACTTCCCGTCCGGGGCGGATTGTTGTGAAAGAACCGCCCCCGTCGCATAATCTGAGCTGTCTGCTTCAAGTCGGAAAGGCCGGGAGTCGTCCGGGATCGCTAAGACGGGCTCTGAGACGACCGCGTCTTTGATAGCTTGAAAGGCGGCGGCCGGGCGTCTCCCCAGGTCCATTTCTGGTCTTTCTTGGTGGCGCGAAGAGGGGTTGCGCTAGGGCCGAGAAATCCCGAATGAACCTGCGGTAGAAATTAGCAAACCCCAGGAACTGCTGGACGTCCTTCTTGTTCTCGGGGGGGGCCATGCGGAGACTCCGGCAACCTTAACGGGATCCATTTCGACGTGGTTGTGAGAGATGATAACCCCCAGGTACTCGATTGACGATTTCTCAAGTCGCACTTCTCCTTGCGAAGGTACAGCTTGTGCATTCGGAGTCGCCAAGGACTTCGCGGACGATCTCGCGGTGCTTACGGAGGTCCGAATGCGCGATAAGGATATCGTCGAGGTAGATCATGACGTCTCCTGAGAGAATGAGATCCTGGAAAATGTCATTCATCATCGTTTGGAAAGTCGCGGGGAGTTCGTCAGGCCAAAATACATCACCAAAGGTTCGAACAACCCTCGGTTGGTCCGAAAGGCCGCCTTCCACTCGTCTCCTTCTTTAATCCGGACGTTATTAAAGCCCCAGCGAACGCCGAGTTTGGTGAAGTAACGGGCGCCCTTAAGCCTGTTGATAAGGTCATTAATCAACGGGAGGGGGTACCGGTTCTTAATCGTCATTGCGTTGAGGGCGCGGTAGTCCTGGACAAACCGAAGTCCTCCGTCCTTTTTCTTAACGAAGAAGACGGGGGAAGCCATCGGAGATTTCGAAGGGCGGATACGGCCTGTGGCAAGTCCCTCCTCGATGAACTCGTCAAGTTCGCGCTGTTCAAGGGGGAGATCGGATACACCTTGCAATTAGCGGGCTTCGCGTCGGGGGACGAGTTCGATAGCGTGGTCCCAAGCCCTCCGCTCTGGTAACGTGTCGAAGGACTCCTTGTCAAAGACGTCTTGGAACTCCTTGGCCCAGTCCGGAATCTCCAAGGCGGGGGGCCGAGTTACGGGCGAAGGCCTCTGCAAGGCGTTGGGACACGGTGCTCCCAGCGCGAATCTCCTCGATTGGGCGAAAGGAGGTGTAGAAGATGCGGTCGCCGTCTTCAAGATGCTCGTCGTCGTCAAGGTCTGGTGAGCGCTCCGGAGGGTCCGAAGGAGCTCCGAGTTCGTCGTCGGCATCGTCTGGGCCAGCGATATCGATAGCGCAAACGGTGGGGAAGGCGCCCGCAAGCAAGCGCGATTTAAGGAGTCGGAGGCGGCGAACCTCAGCGCTCGGTCCGTTCCTCGTCGCGGCAGGTGGAGCAGCTTCGGGGGCAGCGGCTCATTTTCACCTCCTTTGTTTCCCAGTTGATCTCGGGGTTATGCTTTTTGAGCCAGGAGTACCCGAGTATCAAGTCCTGTTTCCCAAGGTGGGTTACAGCCAGCTGAACGCGTTCGGAGTGTCCGTTGTACCGTAGGACCAGGTCCGCGATTTGGCGAATAGACCCAGCATCATTGGGGGTGCCGTCGACATTGTAGACCGGTATGGGTACTGAGAGATTTCGGACCGGCACGTTGTTTCGATTGACGTATTCTGTGTCGATAAAGTCCGAAGTGGCTCCGCAGTCGACCAGACCTGAGAGGGAGAGCTTGAGTGCGTTCGCAGTGGACTCAAGCTCAAGAGGAAGGTGGAGCGAGTTAACCCCAGGAGCGGCAGAGATGGTATAGCTGCCAGGTAGCTTTTTCTCCCAGGCAAGTCGGCGAATCCGAACGGGGGGCTTCGGAGGGGGCAGGGGGTGCGTCTTTCGTTTCAGGCTCGTTGTAGGGCAAGGGAGTTGATTCATCATACAAACAAGTGAAACGATTTATGGACGCGAACGAGGGCACACCAGTCACTCGTCGCGGGGGACAAAATCCTCTGCCGGAGCCTCCGAATGCGCCTCTGCTAAGGCCGCGGTGTCGGACAACCGCGCAAGTAGCTCTCCCAGCATCTCATCGCCAAGTTGCTGGATTACCTCGTCGAGGATGTCCATATGGCGAACATCGGCGGGGAGCGGACAGTCCCGAGCCAAGTGATTGGGGTCGCCACATCTGAAGCAGGCTCGACGAGGGGCGCCCCGAGCCCTAGTACGATCCAACTCCATAGGGACGGGAGCCGGAGGTACCGGGACGGGGGCGCGGGCCGCGGGTGGCGCAGGTGCGGCCACCGGGCGGATGGGGAACGGAGTTGCCGAACGAGTGATGGGGAAGGCGCCGCGCGGAGCTCCCGAAGCGGTCCGCGGGGTAGCCGTTCCCTTAATGAGCTTCGCTCGCACCAGGGCTTCATATTGTCGGAAAGCCCGAGTGCGCCAGCCTAGATAGTCACGGAGGTCTGGGGGGTCGTTCAAGAAGTGATGCCGTTGTTGATCAAGGGGTCAAGTCCGTGGCGGTACTTGGTTACCTTAACCAACGCGTCTTCGAAGCCAGCGAGGTCCATCAAGTCCTCGAAGTCGTCGGTATATCCGTAGACATCCCGCGTTCCCATGTGATAACCCGCGCTTTCCAACTTAGCGAGCGCGAGGTCCTGTTCGTTCTCCTCGACGAACCGAAGGCGAAACTCGGAGAGGAACTGGCTCCACCGAGGGAAGGGGAAGGGGTTTTGCTCCCATGACGCTCTGCCCATTGCTGAGCAGGTCCCTCCGCCATATAGGACATGGCGTAGCGGACGGCCTTTTCTTCGCTCGGCTCTCCGTTAACTACGAAGGCCTCCGGGGCAAGCCGAGCGTAGGTTTTGACCGCGTATAGGAAGGCGCGGCCGCGTTTGCGATCTCCGTTAAACGCAAACGGGGGGTTTGGTCGTAAGACCAGTTTTGAGGCGACAGTAATGTCACCAAATAACGCATCCCGTCGGGGGCATTCGGAGATGCCAGGCGGTTCGGGAGCTGCCGGAGGTGGTGCGGCAGCGGAAGCCTGGGAAGCAAGGTGGGTGAGGAGATTGGTGAGGTTGTCTAGTTTCGCCTCAAGTGCGTCCATGCGCGTCAGCGTCCGGAGCAGCTCCGGTAGACATAGCGGGCGTAAAGACGACAAGAGCAGAGGAGGAGGGGTCAAGTGGCAGGGGCGGTGACGAGGGGGGTACGGACTCGTACTCCGAGCCTGAGTCAGCACCAAACCTGGCAATCTTGACCGGTTAATCCCGTAGAGAGTTTCTTCTGCTGTAAGGGCAACCCTGGAGACTCCGACGAAAGCCTAGCAGGGGAGGATCCAAAGCGTGAATAAAAGCTACGGGAAATACACGGAGGGACCGACCTAGCAGGGGAGGATCCAAAGAGAAGAAACTCTAAGGGTCCGCCTGCTAGGGGCGCCAACTATATACTGGTCGTCCGTAACTGCCGACGTGAGCGCAGAAGGCCTGAGCGGCGTCGCAGGCTCTGTCCCAAGGTGATCGTTGGGAGGGTCTTGACGGATCGGTGATTGTGCGGGCGAAGGAGGCCGTGGACGATGGTCGGGGTGGGTCGGAGCGTCCGAGGGGGCGCCGGTCGGATGCGCCTCGGATGCGTTCGGAGGGTCCGAAGGAGGCCGAAGCGGGGGTTCCCCTGACAACAATTTACAAATCTTGGTAAAAATTGGTGACATATTTTGCCCGTTCATCCGCACTCTCATAGCGAAAGGTACTCGTCCTCGTACTCGCGCTGTGGGGCACCGTGGGCGCAAGACGATCGCCCTGCTGAAATGTGCATATGTGGGATGTGGCCGTCATTTCAAAACATCTGGGGGGCTTACAAACCACGTCCGGACCGACCATTCAAATCCTACACTTCTAGGATCTGTGCCCAACGATCAAGCCTCTGTTGGAGTGGTGGACGATGACGACGACATAGAGATGGGATATGACCAGCCGGACCTGCTCTCGGATACCGGCCAGGACAGCAATGAGGAAACCGATCCAGCTGAGCCGCAACTCCCCGCTGGCTGGCACCGTCATTACCACCCACACCTCTCTGGTGCGTCATTTTGAGCTGTCTATTCCTGTTATTAAGTCGTTTCAGCACGGCCTTGCGATGAAGATGGGAATGATCTGCTGCCCGGAACGCTGCCGCCTCCTCGTCGGGCGGCCTCCCCGACAAACTGGACCCCATACGAGGACACAGTCCAGTTCCGCACAGCGGAAATCCTCTTCCGTCAGGCGCAGGTTTCGGGAGGCAATATCAATGAGCTCCTAGAGGTCTGGGCTCTCGACAAGCTCAAGCACGACGATCTTGCTCCATTCGCAAATGCGGACCATCTTTACGAAGCCATTGATGCGACAAAGCTGGGCGATGCGCCATGGCATTGCTTGGAGTCAGAGCCACTGGCTACCGGCGCTGATGCCCCGAATGGGCCCGACGGTCGTATACGGTTTGGTATCGCAATCCGGAGACTGTTGCCACAAACATGCTCGATAACCCAGCTGCGGACGGTCATTCTGATTACGTGCCGTTTGTCGAGACAGACGCAAACACTACGCTTGCTCAATCCGTGAATTTGGTGCACCATATGGTGTTTGCTCATCTATTACCGAATCGAGACACGTTACTGCTGTCAAAAAGCCCTGGCGCCGGTCTAGCCGATTTGAAGCATTAGGCCAGATGCTACTGACAAATCAGCGGCTCGACAAACTCGCAGCTTCACGGGCGGACTTCGAGCAACACGATGCAACGGGCATGTGGATCGTTGAGCCTGAAATGCGGACTCGGGGCTCCACCACCCGGCTGGTTACCATCGTTCACCTGGACAGTATGCTACGGGGGTCCATTTAATTCCTGTCTTTGGGCAGCATCATATTCCCCGGGACTTGCAGTATATTCATTATCTAGATGCCTTTCAAGCTTTTCATGTAAACAAATACATAGACCACCATGCAAATGAAATTTTATTTTAAAATCGTAGCAACTTCTGACATGTACTGGCATCTAGCTGGCACGATTTCCTCTTCTGGAGCCCACTGGCACCAGGTCTTCCAGCTCTCCAGCTCCACCAGGTCACCCCAGTAACTTTGGGTTTTCCTGATGAAGGAAGATGGGGCTCTTCCCCGCCATTCTTCCCTCCACCCAGCCCGCGGTCATTGACGAGACCGTCCACAGGGGAGACGTTTTATCCGTCTGCCGTCTTGAATTGGAGCATGTAGGAGCAACGTGGAGCGGTCGTTCCTCTAGGACGGGAACGAGGAGCCGGCAAATGGGGACGTTGGCGCCTACTGAGGCAGTGTGGCCTTCTTCGGGGTGACCAAGGAGGGTAGGGGCTGGCCAAAGAAGAGATTCGGTGTCAATGAAGCACGCAGAAGAAATACCGCAAACACGCACCTTGAGCCAACCGTTTCTCGCCCATTTTTGCTTAAGACTTCAGCCCTCAGTAGACCCACTTATAAGAGCAGTTTTCACAAAAATTTAGTTATTTGAGTCTGTGCTCTTTCCATTGAGGTTTTAAAGATGGTACAGCTTTATGGTTGTGGTTTTTTTACCAGGTTGTGGTGTGTGGTCTACGTGGTTTTTGCTTCTTAATTGATGGTTTGTGGTTGTGCTATGAGATTTATGGTTATGTTCATTATGTTTGAGCTTCAGGTATCGTACATTAGACCACTTACACCGCCGGCATTCCATTGCCTCCCGGAATTCCGGGAGGCTACGGGCACCTGCAGCTCATCTGTCAGGCACCTGCCTTGGCGTTGCAGCTTAAGCCACAAAGAAAATCTCTTTCAATGAAAGAACGGCCCTTCGGCCCTGGACCTCCGGCTCGGGACACCGGTGTGACGTGAGAATTTGATAGAACCATGGAGATTAGATCATCCAATAAAAGCCTGTTCTGCCGTTCTACAGCCTGAGTTTCCGCCTCTGTCCCATGAGCACCCAGCTTTGCTTCTGTGAAAGCTGCCAGCCTGATGGGCAACTTTTGACCAGACAAACCTATGCAAAGCATACCAAAGCTCAGCAATTAAGGGATTCTCTGGCTGAAGCCCAATCAAGGTCTAGAAATCAAGGCAGGCATACTGGCAGGGCTAAAATAGGCAACATGGAGTCTCAATCAAGTCCTAAAATTGCTAATTCAGCTGTCCCCCTTTGGCCCAAGTACTTGAGACAGTGGAAATTCCACCTGAGGTTTTTGAGAATGGTAAGCAAAATAAAGCAGCTTGTATAAATATTCTGATTAAACAATACTAGCACTTCAACCTATAGGACAGTTATCTATCCTGTTGGTTCTATGGCTCAACCTCTCAATGGGACTTAGCCGTGATGCAGCAAATAAAGTTCTGAACAGCTTAGGCCTGATTTTATTCTTAACTCTAGAAATAATCTGGAGTGTTCTCAAGGCCTCTGGAATAAATTTGCAGATTCCTCATATTCATATTCCTAGGGATATACGAACAGCATATAAATCTTCTTCTGAACCTGAAATTGAAAGAACAATCTGTTGTTTAGAATGCTTTTCTATGTATCCACAGGGAAAGGGACAAATCCCTAGGAAATGCTCATATAGACAATCACCTCAATCAGCCATCTGTGGCACCCCTTTATTCAAGTCTATCAAGACTCTCTCTGGTACTAAAGATATTCCTGCTAGGCAATTCACCTCTCAGTCATTTGATTCCTTTCTATCATTTTTTCTATCTCGTTCTGTTATAGTTACAGCATTACAGCAATCTGCAACAGACAGTGCCAATAGGATACTTAATGGATATCCTGCTGTTATGAAGGATGTTAAAGATAGCCCACTTTGGAAGAGCTTAGGAAACTATGTTCTTGGACCATACAACCTTGTTTGGTCAATGTACATTGATTGGTTCAATCCTTATACCAATAAGATATCAGGTAAGAGTGCAGTTAATATATATAGCAATTCATATTCATGGTGAATTAGGCAAAGTTAACTCAGTTGGTGCAGTTGTATTGTTCTGCCTCAATTTACCAGTACATCTGCAGTTTGAAACTGAGAACTGCTTTTTCTGGAGCTTGATTCCAGGGAAAAAGCACCTGATGTTCATCAAATCTGGCATGTTATCCAAGCGCTGATTAATATCATGAAGGAGTTTTAGAATCCTGGCAAGAAAATCAAAACTACCCTAAATGCTGCAGGAGTCTTAGTTCAGTCCTTGATTATCCCTCTTCTTGCAGATCTTGGTGCAATTCGCAAAGTTGCAGGCTATCTGGGGCATAGTGCTGATATTGCACGTCTGGATTATGATAACTGGGAATTCCGTAGTAATGAGACTGTTCGAGCAGCAGCAGCAGCTTTCCTAGCAATTAATGCTTTTACTGCCAGAGAAGCTCAAGCCTCAGAGACTGGTGTCAGATGGTCACCTATGTTTGATCTTGCACTTCAGGCTACATTCAGCATATCTGGCAAATGCCTTTGCAGGGCTATATGCAAACTTTCATTCTTGTGCATAAGCATAAACAGATCCCATCTTGGCTTACTGCAAATACAGCATTTACCAGCTGCCCTGAGCTTCTGGCAAAGATTGTAGATGCCTCTCCTTCTGAGGAATACTGTATCATTGAGCCACAACATATTTTGACTCATCTTACAGTATTGAAATGGCAGATGACGTGCCAAGATTGATCGTTGCTCCGTGCAGTATGCCTGCACCATGTCGCAGGCCAGGTCCCAGGGGGATCGTCAGGCAGGGGGCGGCGATGCACCTGATGGAAGCGGTGATGCAATCACCGGAGTCGAAACCGGAGTCGGGGCGACTCCGACGGGCCGAAAGAGGGGTTCCCCCGACATCACCCCCCCCCCCTTTAAATGTGGTGTCCTGATGCATAGAACGGAAAGGGATGGTGTTGAAGGCTGCGGAGGCGATGTGCCACGGTTTGCCGGGGTACCTACGATAGAACTCCGTGATTTTGTCTGGGGCAAAGACGTGGTCGAAGCGGACCCACTGGTCATGCGACGTGTCGGCCTTCCCACTCCGGGACTCCGTTCTCAAGGTCCGGAGGGGGCTCGTCGTAGCCGGGGCGTCCATTGAAAGGGTCGTCTTGGGCGAGCTCAAGCTTGACGACGGGGAAGACCGGGTGGAGCTTCGAGTAGCACGGAGGGAGGTCGAGCTTGTACTAGTAGGCACCTTTGCTGATCTCCGCGACTATCTTGAGCAGTCCGAGGCGGCGGTGGGAGAACTTCTCCGAGGGGCGAGTCGTCCTGATGTCAGAGGCATCCAGCCAAACATGGTCACCAATCTTGAACTCCGGAGACAGAGTGCGTCTCCGGTTGTAGTAGCGCTTGTACTCTTCCTTGGCCTTAGTGAGCGCGGCCTTGGCTTCGGCAACCCCAGTGGCGATTCGGTTGCGGAACTCGTTCACAGACTCCATAGTGGAACGGACTCCGGGTTCGAAGCCCTTGCGCGGGAGTCGTCCTGTGTCCGTCATGAAGGGGACTTGTTGCGTGGAGGAGTGAACATGCATCCCAGTCGTCCTGCTGATAGTTGGTGAAGATCCGCAGGTACTGCTTCAACTCCTGGTTGACGCGCTCCGTCTGGCCATCCGTCTGCGGGTAATACGTGGTGGACGTGGCAGGCTTGATGCCGATTAGACGCCGAAGTTCTCAGGTGAAGTCCGCAATGAACTGCGAGCCATGGTCGGAGATGTACTTCTCCGGAGTCCCGTGGTGCCGCCAGACATTCCAGTAGTAGAGGCGGGCTGCCCCTACTGCATCGACCGGTGTATGGCACTCTGAGAAGTGGGCGCGCTTTCCGAGGGTGTTAATGACGACCATGACCGGCGTCGTACCCATGGGCCTCGGGGAGCTCCACGATGAAGTCAACAGAGACAGTATGCCAGCGCTCCGGAGGCGTCTCCGTAGGGTGGAGCTCTCCATGGGGTAGTCTCCGGAGTGCCTTGGTGCGACAGCACATGTCACAGGTCGCGACACACCAGTCGATATGGCGAGACATCTGGGGCCACCAGTAGTTCCGGGATACCAACTCCAAAGTCTTAAACCGACTGGCGTGTCCAGCGACTCGAGTGTCATGGCAGAGCTCGATGATGCGACTCTGGAGGTCCTTGTCCTTTGGTACGACGATCTTCCCTCGGAAATAGAGAAGACCGCCGGAGACAGCCCACTTGTCAGAACGTGAGGAGCGGGGGCCTCAAGCTTTACCTTGCACCTTAAGGAGTTGCCGGGCGGGGCCGCTGGTGCGACGTGCTCCTCCAAGTCAGGCTCACCAGAGAGGGCATCGCGAATGTCGCGAAGGAGTTCGGAACCGGGACCGGAAATGGAAACACCTTTGAGTGCGCGGACGTGGAAGAGCTCAGGTGGCAGAAGGACAACGTCAGAGTTGTCGGAATCGACTTCGTGATCGGGTCTCCGGGAAAGGGTGTTGGGTTGGCCTATGTCACAACCGGGTTTGTGGTGCAGCGCAAAGTCGAACCGGGAGAGGTAGAGCGACCACCAGGCCTGTCTCTGGTTGAGGTGCTGTGTCTTCCTGAAGTACTCCAAATTCTTATGATCAGTCCAAATCTCGACAGGGTGCTCGAGGAAGTGTCTGTACTCCTCGAGTGCGCGGATGATCGCGAGCATCTCTTTGTCGTGGATTTCATAGTTGCGCTGGAATAGAATGCTACAGGGTGCCACTTCCTGTCCGGGGTGGATTGTGAAAGAACCGCCCCCGTCACATAATCAGAGCTGTCCGCCTCAAGTCGGAAAGGCCGTGTGTCGTCCGGAATCGCCAAGACCGGTTCCGAGGTCAGCTCATATACCTGAATCTATGCATAAGATATGGGTGGGCTCCATAGGATGTAATGCATAAGATATGGGTTCTGCTTTCCCATATATAAAATAACTGTAATTGAGGATTATTAGCCAAGTGCTGATAATCTCTAATTTATTAGAATCAAAACTTGAAGTTTTTTTTCTTTAGAAGAAACAATTGAATTTATACTTGTAAAACATTTGGAAAAACCTGATCCTTTGTGCAACAACTTTTGCTGATAAAAAATGTGAAACATTTCACTAAAAACAATGTTAAAAAATACCTTGAATCTTTTCCCCCCACATTTTTCTTCACAAAAACTACTTGCAAAAACGCAAATTCTTGGTTTTTTTTCTCTATGTATAGTCTGACATTTTTCTGAATTACCATTAGGTAACAAACTTCAAGTTATTTTTCTGACATTTTTCCAGCAAAAGTTGGGGGGAAAAGTTCAAATTTTGACCCAGAACATTTCATTCAAAAATTTCAGATTTTTCACTAAGTTTTCATATGGCAAAATTGTGGAAACGGCCCAGTGATGAAAGACATTTCCAAGGTTTTTAAAAAGCCTATCTTTGTGTTGGATTGTGGTGATTATCTATGTCGGCGTACATTGCAGGTGGAATAAATTGGGCAACTATATCTGCCCGAATAAGCTTATAAAGGAAGAACCCAAGACGACACGCATTCTTACACCCTGTACAGCACCCCATGCACCCCCCTGCGCAGCGGCTGCCCCCGGCGGCGGAAGTCATCATCGAACCCTCCTCCACCGAAGTCGTCCCCTCCACCGCCGAAGTCCGAGTCGTCGAAGTCGTCCGACCCGGAGTCGAAGTCGTCGTCCGACCCGCTGTCGAAGTCAGAGCTATCATCCGCGCCGGAGTCGAAGTCCGCGCCGTCGTCGGTGTCGTCGGCGCCGGTGTCCAGGTCGGAGGTATCATCCGCCCCAGTATCGTCGACGCTGGTGTCGTCAACACCGGTATCGGCGTCGGCATCGGTGGTATCATCAACGCCATCGTCGGCATCGGTGGTGCCATCAGCCGCGCCGGCGTCAGCGTCTGTGGCATCAGCATCGGTATCGGCTGTGCCGTCGTCGGTGGTGTCGGCGTCGTCGGTCCCAGTGCCGTCGTCCGTACTGAACCGAGATCAATCCCCGAAAAAGCAGTAACCGGGAACAAGAACTCACGCAGCAGCAGCATTGGCGCCGTCCGTGCTGCCAAATGCGTCAGGGATTGCGTCACACTAGTACTGGCCACTCACGCAGTGGCGTCGCTGTCGGTGTCGTCGGTCCCGTCGGTCGCGGTGGGGTCCGCAGCATCAGTGCTGTTGGAAGTCAGATACTAGTAGAGACGGAGAAAACGCGGCGGCTAACGAGGTTGCATCATCAGTGCTAGCAGGCAAAAGCGTGAGCAACACCGTAACCCTTGGACAAAACAAGTACTCACGCAGCAGCGTCGTCAGCCGTGTCAGTCCTGTTTTACCAGTCAGCCAACTTTATAAATTCCAACACGGGCCCACTCACGATGTTGCATCTGCATCTGTGTCCGTGCCAGTCTCCTGTGCGTCGTCCGCGCCATCGGTGCTGCTTGCGGTATCGTCATCACCGCCATCAGTTGTGCTTGCCGCATCATCACCGTCGGTGGTTGTGGTCGGCGGCTCCGTTGCGGTGCTGTCGTCGGCATCGCTGGTAGTAGTCGGGTCCGTGGTGGTCGCATCTGCAGCGTCAGAGTCGGTTGTGGTCGGTGTAGCTGTTGCAGTGTTCGCTTTCGCGCCAGAGCCGGCCTTGGCCCCGCCGCCTGATCCGCCTTTAGCAGCTTTCGCGGCAGCGGCCTTGGCGGCAGCAGCGGCTTGCGCGGCGGCCTGTGGGACTTCAGTCGATCAATATTGTTGGTAAAAATGAACTAACCTTAGAGGCGGCAGCTTTGGCGGCAGCAGCAGCTTTGCTTGCTTGGGCTTTAGACTGGGGTGTTTATTGAGAAATTGAAGCCAATGATTCGCACAGAACTCACGGCGGCCGCGGCCTTGCTCGCCTGCGCCTTAGCGCTCGCGACAATCTACACCGGTCCGTTGATAACCAACAACCTTATGACAGATGGGACATACCTTGCTCGCCTGGGCATTCGCAGCGCTAAGAACTTTTGCAGCTTGCGCGGCTTGAGATTTCTGAGCCTGCGCAGCGCTAGCTGCCGCATTCGACAACGCGGCTTTCGCACTAAATATCAACCCAGTCAACACCAGTTTGAAGACAGTATTGAAGTACCCACCTGGCCTGGGCTACGGCGGCGCTCTTCGAGGCTTTCGCAGCAGCCACACTGGCGCTTGTCGCAGCGGCGGTGCCCTTCTTCGCACCGCCCACGGCAGCGGCAACCTGGTTTGCGGCGTTGGAGACGGCGGCGGTCGCGTCACATGCACTCGAGACGGCCTTGCCAACATTGGAGGCAGACGTGAGGAAGCCCTTGATGGACGCGAGATTTTTCGAAACCGAGGCATCGTTTGTCTTGATCTGGCTCAGCACGGAAAGCGCCGAAGTAAGCCCGTCGGAAAGGCCGCTGGTGATGTTGGCGCACTGTGTGCACCAGATACTAAGTCAACGCAAAAGATAAGAACAGGTCGCGTACCTCGCCGCTTGTGTTCGTGAGGAAGTCCAGTAGTCCGCGTGCCTCGAGCGCGGTATTGAGCTCCGCCGGCATCGGCGCAGCCGCCACATGTGCCACGAGGAGGGCGAGGATAAAGGGAATTGTACGTGTCATCAGTGGGAGTAAGGTGGTAGTCGATTAGAGCAAAGAACGAAGGTCGATGGTCCAGGCAAGCTGGAGGTTGCAACGAAGAAGAAGAAAATGAAAGAGCCGACGATAGACAAGACACACAGGTAAGGACTAGCCTGCGGAGAGGGGGAGAAGGAAGGAAGGAAGTGGGGAGGTGTGAGAGCGGGATGAGTATTTATCCCCTGGTAGATGCGGTGGCGGAGTTCTGACAGTCTACGATGGCTTCGACGTGAAGGACATGGAGCTGTTGGACGCGTTGGCCATCAGCTGTATGTATCCTGTCAGTCGCGCGCATAAATAGACTGTCACACCGCTATCAAGGTTTGCAAGCTTGGGGGCGCTCGGCACATCCAGTGACAGCAAGCTGTGTCGTGGTTCTGGAAACCCTTTACATTCCAGCCACTCTCCTCAGGCTCCCAGTGCCGAACCCCGAGTCCCCCGAGTTGAAGAGGCTCGCAAGGACGTGAATGAATCAGCATTGCACGAATCATGATGTCCCATACGGGAGAGGAGTCGCGCCGAATCAATCTGCCAAGCCCCGACATCGACGGACGGCGCGCGTCCATCTGTCAGTGCCAAGTCCAATACGCATTGCTCGCCTCGACTCCAGTTCACTCGCGCCGGGCCCAGCGTGTCGCCATGACGCGATGGACATAGACGACCCATATACGACAGAAACACAGCTGCAGCATAGCGGAGGAGACTGAGAAGAGCATCATCAGTATTCACATCCCAGGCCAGTATCCAACTTAACAAGCACGGCTTTATGCATCGACTGCCCACCCAAAGACAGCGACGCATGCCTCCAGGCGGCGACAGACGCCGATAATACGCTCTTCGTCGCAGTTCGCCACCGAAAACCGGACCCAACGGTCATCCTCCTGCTCCACCTTCTTCTCGTCACGGAAAAAAGCGCCCGGCAGCACAACAACGCCTATCTCCTCTGCCAGCCGCTGCGCAACCGCCTTGCTCCCCCGCCCCACGAACGGATGGCGCACGAAAGCAAAGTACCCCCCACTGGTCGCGACTTTCCAGATGGACGGAACAGAGGCACGGAAGAGCTGGTGTCGGGCGTGAATTCGCGCCGCAGTCTCCGTTATCGAGGCCCGCAATCCCCCCGCATCGAGCAGCGGGGCCAGCGCCAGCTGGATCGGCCGTGGCGCGCAAATTTGGAGGGTGTCGAGCACTTTTCCCAGCGGCTTCTGAAATGCAGGGGAAGCCACAACGAGGCCCAGGCGGTGGCCAGGCACTGCGTACGATTTGGAGAAGGAGAAGAGGTGGATGAGATGGCTACGCCACGCGGTCGACGAGAAAAGTGAATGGGGAGGGCTTGCGGGGGTAATAAAGTCCCGATACGTCTCGTCAATGATGAGTGCGACCCCGCTTTCCCGCGCCAGTTCCGAAAAAGAGGTCAGCAAGGAGGGCGGATATGTCGCGCCAGTCTACGAATGTCAGTCTCATGCACCCACGTCAGAAAAGTTACACACTGGGTTGTTTGGTGTAACTAGTGCAATGGCACGGGTCTTGGAAGATATGAGCAGCTTGCAGCGCTCGACCGAAGGCATGAACCCGTCTTGGGCACGCGTCTCCAGAGGAACGGTGGTTATCCCCAGCATGCTGAGCGTCATTCTGCCAAGCTTGGTCATAGCCAGCTACCAACTCAGCACGCACTGGTGATTGAAATACCTAGCCGGGCTCGTCAGCGCTCGCTGACACGGAATGTTCTAACACACACCAAGGCACGGGCAGGATAACCTCGTCACCCGCGTCCGCCAGGGTCACAATTGCCGCGACAAATGCCATGTTGCAGCCCGCCGTCAAGCTCATATCCTCGGCCACCACACCCGTCTCGTTTCCATAGACAGCCTTCATCTCTTTCGCTATCGCCTGGCGCAGCGACAGCTCCCCTTCGGACGGACAGTACCCAAAGTTCTGCAACGAAGTCGACGCTATGCCCAGCGCGGAGACGAGTGCTGCGTCAGGCGGGTCGCCTGGGACGCCTCTTATCGGCTATGTCAGTCTTCGAGGGTGTATCGTAGAGGCATACGCACTGGGACATGTCCAGCAGCGGCCCATGGGGCTGCGAGGTGGGGTAAGCCGCTGCCCACGTGTAGGCCGACGGAATCCTGCAAAAGGATAAGAACTGCGTGTCAGGGGATAGGGAAGAGTGGCCGAACGGAGGTGTTATGGTGTCTTGGACACCTTGCGAGAGTTTGAAGCCTAGCATGGTGGAGAGAGGAAAGAGTAGCAGCGTGGGAATGGCCGCAGACTGCATTACCAAATTCCTTTTGATACCAACAATTGCTTATCGCTTATAACCTATTTGGAACGATTGCAGCTATTTGTAAGTAGCGTACAACTCTCTTTCAAGCCAATACAATATCATTTTGCGCATCTTGGTAGCTAACAACTATTTGACACTGGTTTTGAGTAGTTTTTGACTACACTAAGTTCACTCACTCACAGCTGACCTACTTCCCCCATGTGAAACATTTTACAGTCTAATGATAAAACAAAAACTACATTATAAAGATAAAGTATTCCCAATATAGCTTAGCAACACAACTGCCAGCAGCCATAAGCCAAATGAATATGTGAGGGTCAATCCATACCCAGGACTTGGTGTTGTTGGGTGTAAGTGACGAAGGTGATCGGGGACAGTGCGAGAGCAACAGCAAGGGCTCCGGACCGGGTGGACATATCAGCGATGAATGGCGGAACTTAGATCATAAATGTGGGGAGCTGAAAACTTGTAGAACTATGGAATACAGTGCTTTATACTAGTATACTGGTAATGAAATGAAATGACTCCAAGAGTGAGTCAGACCAAGTTCCGGGGCCACGTCCGATTAGTCACTGGGTCGGCAACACATTGCTGTCAAGCGCGTGAATGCATTTAATGTGCATAATGCCATGGCACGCTGATGTTATATCACTGTTATGTCACTGATGTAACATGATCTCCCCACACTGGCGGCTCAACACTAGAAAAAAAAAAGACAAGATGGACCCTTATCTAAAGTAATACTCTATGGAATGTGAAACATGAGCAGAAGGGTTGGGCTGATACTGTAGTATTTTAATCAACTGTCTGGCCATTTTTTATTTTTTTGTGCTCAAGAAGGCAGAAAAATTTAATCTTGATTTTGGCTATTTTTTATCCAAGGAGTTTTTTTTTTTGCTATGTAGATAAAGTTGGAATGCAACCTTTAATGCACGGCTTGCTGCAGCAAGCACCCACCATCCTCAATGACCTTGGGATTAAGATGAAATTGCAAGGTGTCGGTATCATCTGCTGATTTTTCTGGAAGTGTAGATGGGAGCTGCTGGAGGAGATCTGCAAGGTGTCTCACTCAGTTGAGAATTTCACGGGGTGGTCTGGTAGATGGTTTTTGATACTTTGGGTTTCTAGATATGTCTCTTGGTTTAGGGACCATGCTGGTCAGTCTCCTGTTTCACTCCCACAGAACGTGACAGTAGATTGCTTAATAAAGGTTGTTCATAGAGTGAAAACATACAAGTTTGGTTTTGTGATGAGCTGTGACATTCCCTGATGATTGTCCTGTGAAATGGCAGAAAAATTTGTTTTTCGGAGGTTTGTCAATGCTTGTGACATAGTGTCACAGTGCTAAACTGCCAATTATCTCATTAGTGTATAGACTTCAAGGATATTGTTCAAATTATACATACCTTATATGCTAGTGATAAGCCCATGTGTCAAGTGCCATGCAGAACAGAGGGGGTTTCTACTATAGCTAACAAGCCAGTAGCTGCCTGACATGAATGAACACAAGACCAACCGGACTGGAGCGGACCAAGGGTCCGCGAGCGGAGTGAGCCCGGCTGAAGGACAAGAGAAGAGAGAGAAGAAGATCGGAGTCGTTCCGCACAGAGGAGGAGTGCAAGTAACGTTTATAATCAAGCTAAAGTACCGTAGCTACTTTAGCTGCCTAAATACTAAGAGTAAGTAGAAAGGGAAGACCATAAGTAAGTACAAGGTACGGAGTGCATATGGAAGGTAACAAACATAAGGACATACAGAGGTATAAGTAACAAGGCAAAAGACATACAGAGTACAAGGTTGCCGAAGCGACCGGATCGGATGGGGCCGGAGGCCGGCGGACCGTGACCGGTCCGCGGCACGTGACGGATGCACGGATATGACAGTATCCCCCTCTTAGGCACGAGGCCTGCGAGAGCCCAGAAGATTCGATGGAAACCCTGCGGAAGGTAAAATTGAATGGCTGCAGGGCCGCAGCTTGGCGCAGCAAATGAATTGGCGGAAACGGCGGTGATGATCAAAAGTTTGTCGGAGAGTGCTGGATTGTGGTATATAAGGCCGTGAGTTTTCGTGACGGCGGACCCAACTCTCTCCCCTCTACCACCACCGCCATGTCGTTGCGCGCCATCCGTAAGTACTCCGTTACGGAGCGGACGGAAGAATAACTGACCGTTTTCTAGCCTGTTATCGCTGCATCAAGAAGACGCTGTAATGCGTGGACCAACCGGTCAAGAAGACCAACATGTCGTCGTGTGTAGAATGTATAGACGCCAAGTCCTCCTGCGACTGGCCCAGAACGCCTCCGAAGGCCAAAAGGGTCGTAAGACCAAAAGGGTGCGTGATCAGCCAACGGAGTGACTCCGACAACTAACCTTCAACATAGCGAAGCTGGCCTGACCAAGGCTCAGCGCGAGGAGCTCGAGCAGAGTCGCTCCGAGCTCAAAACTAGCAAGGAGAACGAGGCCATGCTCACCCAGCTGGCGAACGAGCAAGGGCAGCACCTGATTAGGCTGTCGAAGCAGCTCGCCGAGTTCCAGGCAAGGGGTGGATGGTGGGGACTTGGAGTCGGAGCCGGAGGGCGAGGGAAGTGGGTCGAGGGAGGAGTCGCCGGAGGCGGAGAGTCCTCAGGCCGCCAACGAGCGCGCCTACAAGGAGGAGCTCCGTCGTCTGGTCGACGAGAGGGAGGCAGACGCAGCGAGAGAGAAGGCGCAAAAGCGCAAACGGACCGAGACTCCGGTCGTCGAGTCGAGCGACGACGACGAGGACGAGCAGCCGGTGCGCCAACACCGGAGGGTTTTCCGTAAGGGTTTTGGCCCGCGCGCAAACCCGGTGTCGTTATTCGACGACGAGTTCACGTCGTTGACCGACAACGAGGCGAAGGAGTCCGAGAACGAGGGCTCAAAGGAGTCGTCCGAGGAGGAGGAGGAGGAGGAGTCCGAAGTGGACAAGAAAGGCAAGGGGGAAGCAGCGAGCGAAAAGCTCACCAGAGAAGGTCCGGGCCCGTCGTGCCCCTGCGACGATCGCAGTGCCCAACTGGGTGCCACCGGTCATCCGGATACCCGACCCCCTCGATATCGCCAATTCGATGAGGGTTTCGGAGCTGGAGCGGGCGGAGCGCAAGCGCGAGAAGAGGATCTCTTTGTACCGCTCCTGAGTGGAGGAGATCTGTTTTCGAAGAAACTCGTGAAGGGATTCCAAGTCAACGACGTAGTCCTTGGCGTAAACATTAGCCACATCTCATTCAGGATGAATGGTAAGAGATGGATTGTAGCCTTTGTTAGCGAAGAACGGAGAGACTCTGGTTGACGCGTTAGGTGCGTTGTTGTAGGCGAATTCAGCACGTGGAAGCAGGCGGTCCCAGTCGTCCTGTTGGTACGAGACACGTTAGCTGACGGATGTAAAGCTCCGCACAAGTGTCAACACCCGCGGATGTTTGCACAGGTACCTGCAGGAAAACATCCGCAGGTTTGACATCCGCGGATACAGGTATCTGTTTCCCACGGATGCCAAGAGTACAGGTATGACTCTGGAAGATCTCAATTTTTATTATCTTCCATATATTCCAGTCCCTACAGTCTTCTTATGCCCTGTGGTGTCCATATTAGTATATTACTTGATACTATATCCTATATAAGCTCTTAATATTGTCAATATACCTCAGTATCCTAATATTTTATTCAAAATACCCGTGGATAACCCGTGCAGGTACAGAGGTACCCGTGCAGGTACAGAGGTACCCGTATCCGTGAGTACAGGTACCCGTTTCCCACGGATGCTGCAAGTGCAGGTATTGGTTTTGAAGCCTAAATTACCTGCAGGTAGAGTACAGGTATTTATCTGTGACACTCGTGAGAAGCCTTAGACGGATCCCAACCCGAAGTGTAGTGAAGCTCCATGTTAAGTAACTCGCCTAATGACCGGAAGAAGGTTATTTTTCAGCCGGTCAACACAAGGAACAACTGATTTCCTTCGGTTCAAGAATGCACTCGAGACCTATATCGCAATCGTCGGGCCTATGATTCGGTCCCTTTGGTCTCTGGAGGCTGCACGAGCGCGTGGCTCCGATGTCTTTGCTTTTTGGCACGCGATGGCAGCAACGTTGAAGCATTTACTCGAGCAGCCGACCACCACGACAGGCATCACACTTGGTCTTGCTCGTCGTGTTACTGCCATCTTCAACCGACGATACAAGCAGTTCTTCGACAACAACGACTTTTATTTCACGACATTCTGCATGGACCCCCGCTTCTCAAATGAAGCTTTCCTGAAACCAGAACCCTCATCGCAACCTGCTCCATCGACCAGCTCTTCTGCACGGTCGCGCACTGTCAAGCAGACATCTTCACCCATCGAGCGTTATCAAACGTCCTTCAATCGTGCTTGTGACATGCTCCAGGCGGTACTGAATCAGCTTCTTGAGCAGGCGGAAGATGATCCTGCCAATGCTCATCCTGCCCTTGCCGGATTGGACCCACAATATGTGGCCCGTGAATGGTTTTTCGCAGATGTGCGCTTTCTGGACACGTCAGTATCCCTTCGACCGCGCAATCAGTGATGGTGATTCTCGAGGATGGTGAGAGGTTCTTTTTCAGCACCCTCTTGCCCGTTTCGTGGCCTTGTGCGTTCTGAAGCTACTGTCCATCACCGCAAATTCGATGGCAGACGAGCGGACCAACTCGATGGTCACATGGATGAACTCGCCGCTGAGGGGGCGTCAATCCATTGTGACGCTTCGCGATATGATTCAAGTCGGGCAATTTCATCGCGCCAAAGAGCAGGCCAACGCGCAGCCAGTCTATCACCCCACTGTCAAGTTTCGGAAACTGGAGCCTGGGAAGATTGCCGCAGTACAGGCACTAGGTCGGACTGGAGCTGAGGCAGAGGAGGAGGAGGAGGACGAGGGGGGAGGACGAGGATGAGGATGAGGAGGGTGATGTGGGGGATGAAGGGGATGAAGATGCAGCTGTGAGTGGGGATGAGAATCATCTGCAGGAAGATTCCGGTGCTCCCAGTGATAGTGAAGATGAAGAATCAACCCGTTGCCTGCATTTTGTCATTGACAAAAATATGGAAATAAGCTCTACTGGGCTGCGGGACTTGTTGGCACCAGAGAAACCGGACACAACTGCAACAACCACTCCCGACTCTGTGTCATCCTTGCCTGAGGGCCCCAAGACGAAGGTTTCTGCTGTAGATTGGGCTGCAATCCGTGGGGGGGCTAGATAACCATTGTTAACCACTACTTTTTTTCTAACATCAATTAACTTATGGTTTTCTAACATGTATATTAACATATCACGTGGTTGTTAATAACATTTATGTAAATAATTGTTAATAACACTAGGTGTAAGTTACAATGTTAATAATTAACATTGAATTTCTAACGTTACCCTAAAGGCGGACACGAACTCCGATCCACGGTCAGAGGACACATGGGAAGGGACTCCGTGTTTAGAGAAGATGTGAATAAGGAAGAAATGGGCTAGATCTTTTGAGTTGACATGTTTGTCGCAAGGAATGGAAATAGCCTGTTTGGAGGCACGATCAACGATGACTAGAATAGAGTCAAACTCGCCAGATTTTGGTAAGCCCTCGATGAAATCCATCGAAATAGAATGCCAAGGTCGTTCCGGCACCGGAAGGGGTTTAAGTAACCCAAACGGTTTATGTCGAGGCTTCTTGTTGCGTTTACAGAGAACGCAAGATTGCACATAGTCACGGACGAAGGTCCGCAACTCTGGCCAGGTATAGTCGTGTCGTACGAGTTCGAGAGTGCAATTTTGCCCAAAATGGCCAGAAAGAATATGGTCGTGTTTATGTTGAAGGACACGTACCCGCAATGCATCAGAGCCGGAGCCGGTTCCGATCAAAACGACATAGATACGGTCATCAAGTCGTAGAAGACCTGAATTGTCAACAGACCAGCGCGAAAAAGAACCTGACTTTGCAGCCTTTAGACCAGCGGAAGCAGCGGAGTCGTTAGGAAGAGCTGCGAGGATGTCTGTGTGCAGCTTCTCAGTATCCATTACGACCGTTGCTCGGAGGACAACATCCTCGAGATACAATGCGCGTAGAGACGTTGTGAGTTGTTCAGTAGCGAAAATAGGGCGCAAATTTTGCGGATTAACCTTACGGTAATCATTATCCCCCTCTTTAGGGTAGACGTCCCATCATCTAGTTAACGCATCGGGTTTTCCGCCCAGACGGCCCGGACGGAAGCGGATCACCATGTTAAAATGGCAAAGGTACTCGGACCAGCGGACCTGACGACGAGTAAGAATCTTGGTAGTAGAGAAGTACTCAAGATTCTTCTGATCAATAACGACATCGATCGGAAGCGGAGCGCCCTCCAGATAGTGGCGCCAGATAGTGAAGGCATCGAAGATAGCCAACAACTCTTTGTCGTGCACATCGTAGTTGAGTTCAGCTGGACCAAGGGTTCGACTGCGGAAGGCAACCGGATGAATGTTGCCGTCATCCCCATTGATACAGAGGATAGAGGCGATGGCATAGTCGGAGGCGTCCGTTTCAACAGTAATTTGCCGACCAGGCACCCAATGGTGAAGTACTGGGGACTGTTTGAAGGCATTCTTAAGCGTATTAAACGCCGCCTCGCAGTCCTCCAACCAGTTCCACTTGGTATTGGCTCACGTGAGGCGAGTCAATGGAACGGTAGTGTCGGAGTAGTAAGGAATGAAACGCCGATAGAAATTACAGAACCCAAGAAAAGACTGTATGTCTTTGACCTTGCGTGGCACAGGCCAGTCGACGATAGCTGCAACTTTTTCCGGAGACATCCGGAAACCATCAGGTGAAAGGATATAGCCCAAGTACTCACAAGACTCCACACTGAACTCGCATTTCGATAGTTTGCAATAAAGTCCAGCATTGCGTAAACGGGCGGAGTACCTCCCGTACATGTTTGCGGTGCTCGGAGGGGTTGTCCGAATAGATTAGTATGTCGTCAAGATAGACAATGACGCACACGTCCAACATATCCGCAAAGAGGCTATTGACAAAGCGTTGAAAAGCCGAAGGCGCATTCATGAGGCCTTCAGGAACAACTCTCCATTCATACGAACCATACCGTGAGCGAAACGCTGTTTTCCACTCGTCACCCTCCGCTATGCGGAGCAAGTGGTAAGCATGACGCAAATCCAACTTCGTATAGATCCTAGCTCGACCCGGAGCGTCGAGGAGCACCCGTAGCTGTAGGATTTAGCCTACAGGCCTAGGGGTAGCTTGATAGGATCTACCCTAAAAACCAAGCTATTGGTAGACCTAGGAATTGCTAGCAAGATAGACTATGAAATACTCTCAGAATGAGTGATAACTCCATCAAATTGATTGATGTGACAAAGAAAATACTATATATAGTAATGCTAACTCCTTTTCTTCAGGCCGATGACCCGGTATATAGTGGGGAAGGCCTGTATCAATGTTTGTCCTAATTGGGACAAAAATGATGTATCTGGACATGTCCATCAAAACTACTGATGGCCATCAAAAATTGTTCCACATCAATAATGTTCTTTAGGAGATACCCTTACATACCTAGATAAGTGCCTTAGATTAGCTATAAAAAATTAAAATATATTTTATAAATGTGTGACATGTGTGACACTGAGATACTAGGCTAGCAAAAGCTAGAATGGCACAGCATAGGAGCTCCTAGTCCTTAGGAACAGCTTGGGTTTTTGGGTATATCCTATCAAGCTACTCCTGGGCTATAATAGCCTAAATCTTACCACTACGGCTCCGAGGAGATCGGAAATGAGCGGTCGCGTTTGGTGATGCGATTGAGACCACGGTAGTCGACACAAAGTCGAAGAGAGCCGTCCTTCTTCTTAGCGAATAGGATAGGAGCACCATGAGAGGATTTAGACGGGTAAATGAAGCCCGCCTTGAGGTTCTTGTCGATGAAGTCGCGTAAGGCTTCGAGTTCGGCTTGCGAGATTGAGTAGAGATGTCCGATAGGCGGAACAGCTCCGTCCTCAGTCTCGATGTGCAAGTCGAACTCTCTATGCGGTGGCAGATTATAAGCTTCAGTCTCTGAAAAGACTTCAGCGTATTCGTGATATTCGGAAGGGAGTCCGTCAGGCGGGCCAGAAGTAGAGGCCGCATTACCGTGGACCGTCGGAACGGTGGTCCGTAAGGTATACTGAACGGTACCTTCTTGACGAATAGCTGCCGAGTAAGCCGCAGCGGAGACAAGAGAGATGTGAGGGGCAGAATGAGGTGAAGTGCCTTGACTAGAGGCTGAATCCATAGAAGGATCAGACTCCATAGAAGGAAGCAAGACAGGTGAAGGCGACAAAGGGGTGTTCAGAGGCGACGGAACGGTCGGAGCGGTGTCGACCGGAGTGTCGTCCGTAGAGGATGGTTTCTGAACCAAAACAGGCGCAATCGCCAGTTGTGTCGACACAGGATCATAAGAGATACTGCCTGCGGACCAGTCAATCAACGGATTGAAGCAGTGCAGCCAGTTGTATCCAAGAACCAGTTGACTAGGAGGATCAAGACGAGTGACATAGAAGTCCAAGATTTGAATGTCGCCAGAAGGGAAAAGAATCAGTAGCCGGACTTGGCTCCGAATGATAGAACTAGAGCCGTCGAGATATCGGAGCTTAACGGGCGCGATCGAGTAAGGCACAAAACCATATATTTTACACGCCTGAGCAGATATAAAACAGTGAGAGGAGCCAGAGTCGATGAGTGTCCGTAAGCGGGAGTTGAATCCGCGGCAAGTGAAGAGAGTACAGAAATATGCGTGGTTGAATATGCTTCGGGTCCGGATAGCGACTCCGAAAGAGGTCCGAGGGCGTCCACAGCAGAGAATAAGTCGAGATTAAGAGCGTTAGGGGAAAGAGAGGAAGCGTTGAGAAAAGCCTCGGGCCAATTAGGGGCACTGCCAGAGTCAACGCAACCCTGATGGAGTGCAGAGGCATCAGGGCTGCTGTCTATTTTTTTGACTCGGCAGCGTCAGAGGCCGAAACAGCCTCCGTCGTCGAAGCTTTGGCCTGAGCATTGGCCGGACGCTTCTTGCAATTGTCAGCCGTATGACCCTTACCTCCACAATAGAGGCAAAGGCCCTCTTTGATCCGTCGTTCCTTCTCTGCAGCATTAAGATGGCCACCCTTCAAAAGGTGAGAGAACGTTGAAGTCTTACCCCCGGAGTTGTTTCCGTTACCGGACCCGGAGCCAGAGGCGCGAGTGTTGCCCCGTTCGACTTATTGCAGTTGCCGTTGTTGTTGCCTTTGGAGTTGGAGTTGGACGAACCAGAAGTTCCAGTCAATGAAGAACTGGATCCCGAAGACGACGAGTTGTTAGACCCGCCAGACTTCTTCCCACCACCCTTCTGGTTACCGCCACCGGAGCCAGACCCTCCGGAATCCTTGAGGTTGCCCTCGCGGATTATCTCCTCTTTACGTCAGCAATAGCGAGTGTCAATCTTGACAGCCGCGAGGCGCACGCTGACCAAAGTGTTCACGTAGTCGACGCGAGAAAGCTCGTCCTTGATGTGTCGAGGGAGACCTTCGTAGAATTGGGATCGGAGAGCCTCCGGACCCCAGAAGGTATGAGACGCGAGTCGAGTGAACTCGATGACGTAGGTCGTAATCTTGTCCTCGCTCTTCATCCTAAGCACGCGGATTGCTGCCTCCGCGTCACCAACCGGATCAGCCGGACCGAATGTAGTTTGGAGCTCTGATAAGAAGAGGTCCAAGTTACTGTCCCAGTACGGAACAGAGTCCGGGTCGTCGCTGAACAGTTGAGGTTCAAACCACGACAAGGCATTACCGCGAAGGTAGGAAAGGATGTAAACAATCTTTTCCGAGTCCGTAGTGAACTCAGAAGGATGTTCAGCGAAATGCAAATAGCATTGAGTGAGGAAAGGACGAAGCTTTAAAGGATCAGAGCCTTCAAAAGACTCTGGGTTATGGAGATTGGACTTTCCGTTTCGAGACGTCTTGAGAGAGAACTGTTGAGCCATGGCCTGATTTTGCGACATAGAGTTGATCGCAGCAGCCAGGGCAGCCAGAGCTGAAATGATGCTAGCCGCCATTCTCTCGCCATCAGTGGGTCCCCTAGGTGCCGGAGGGGCACCCGGGCCACCAGGTCCACCACCAGGCGGGTTACCTCCCGGAGGGCCTCTGCCTCCAGGACCGCCGCCACCAGGACCACCAGGACCACCAGGTCCGCCAGGGCCACCTCCGGGGCCACCGCCGCCACCCGGACCGTCCAGTCCATCAGAACCGTCAGGACCATTTGGGTCATCTGGACCTCCAGGGCTACCAGGTCCTTCACCAAGCGGACTATTACGACCGCCAGGGGAGCCAGGGCCATCACCACCATTATCTGGCCCACCAGGATTAGAGGGGCCAGTACCAACACCTTGTTGCTCCTAGGAGGAGGAACATTTTCACCTTGTTGCTCTACTTCCTCATCGATTTGTGTGAACCGGTTGTGATCCGGTATCGCCTGGGCCAATTCAGCCAGAAGGGTTCCGCGCAAGCCAGAAACATCAGCATTAAACTGCGAATAGGGTTGTTGATTGGCAGAGGCGGAACAGGCGGATCCATATAAGTCGAGGGGTGAGGAGCGGAGCGTCGTCCAAAGTTTGGTTCTAGGGACTGACGTGCCGAAGGACGCAAAGTAACGTACAAAGCGCCTTGAGGCAAAGGTGAGGGCGAGACTGGGTGTTGCATGGAAGCGTGAAGAGCAGGAGGGGTGTTGTAAAGATTCCCAGGGGGAAACGAAGAAAACAAAGCAGAATTTCGCCGATCAGCATGAACTCGTAGATTTAGGCCCTCGTAGAAGTTAACCGGAGGAGCCAGAGGAGACGACTGTTGAGGCCATCCCGGACGAGTCGGAAGCCGACGAGGATTGTTGGGGGTGAGAAATGTTGTTGGGAATTGTCGTAAGACATGAGGGAAAAACAGAGCCAGACAGATGAGCTTGATTATACTGTCAAGTGCCGTGCAGAACAGAGGGGGTTTCTACTATAGCTAACAAGCCAGTAGCTGCCTGACATGAATGAACACAAGACCAACCGGACTGGAGCGGACCAAGGGTCCGCGAGCGGAGTGAGCCCGGCTGAAGGACAAGAGAAGAGAGAGAAGAAGATCGGAGTCGTTCCGCACAGAGGAGGAGTGCAAGTAACGTTTATAATCAAGCTAAAGTACCGTAGCTACTTTAGCTGCTTAAATACTAAGAGTAAGTAGAAAGGGAAGACCATAAGTAAGTACAAGGTACGGAGTGCATATGGAAGGTAACAAACATAAGGACATACGGAGGTATAAGTAACAAGGCGAAAGACATACAGAGTACAAGGTTGCCGGAGCGACCGGATCGGATCGGGCCGGAGGCCGGCAGACCGTGACCGGTCCGCGGGCCGCGGCGCGTGACGGATGCACGGATATGACACCATGATATACTGGACCAAAAATTACCTTAGGAACTTAAAAACTTACAGTTATTCATTCCTTTATCTATGAGAACCTTGCAAATATCTGTTGCCACACAATGTTACCCACCGGTCAACACTGTAAATTGACAGTGATTTTTCACCAGACAGCGGGTTCTTTTTAAAAAGTCCTTTCTAGCACAAGTCTTTTGGCATTGCTGGCTACGTCATCCACCAGGCCTCCAATACACTGAAAATCTGAAGCAGCTCCAATACAGCTCTAAATTGTCCAGCACTGCTCTAGAAAGCCCAAAAGCTGCCCTGGGTCTCCTAAAAGCCTGATTCGCCCCGCTAGCATACTGCTGCCACAGCCATCCCAGCATGAGCATGGGCAGCAGTGCCAGCAATGGTGAGCTTGCTGTTCGGACAGCTGCAGCAGTTTGGTATGTCCCTTCGTAAGCAGTTGTGTTCTAATGGCCAGTGCATAAGGCACTGGCTGCACTTGCACTGCCAATGCGCCGGAGCGGGAGGGCATGCTGTCACCCAGTGGGGTTGTGCCAATGTGCTCACCTCGCCACTGGCCTCTACTGGGACAAGCTGATTCCAGCCATGGAGTTCACCTACAACAACCATATTCACTCCTCCATGCAGCAAGTCCCCTTCATGACAGACACAGGACAACTCCCACGCATGGGCTCCGAACCCAGAGTCTGTTCTGCTATGGAGTCTGTCAACGAGTTCCACGGCTGGATTGCCCCTGAAGCCAAGGCCGTGCTCAGTAAGGCCAAGGAGGAGTACAGGCACTACTACAACTAAGAGACACACTCCTTTTCCGGAGTTCAAGGTGACGAGCCTGCTCGTCACAAGTCACAAGTCACACTTTGTCACCCAGTTTGATTTCCTATTTTAGTTTCCACTTCCTTTTCTAGTTGCCATTTCCTACCTTAGTTTCCATTCCCTATCTTTCCTGACTTTGTTGCTCATTTTCCATTTGATTTTAGTTTCTATTTCATTTAGCCCTTATTTATCTAGTCTATAAAAGCCTGTCCATAGCTAGTAGTTAGCATCATCCTCCCCAGTGCTTCCCCTCCCAGTCGTTCCCTTCTGAGTTTGAGTTCTCTTTTGAGTTCTTGAGTTCTTGGTGTTGAGTTTCCTGAGGAGTTTGTTAGCTCTGAAGGCACTTGCACACTTAGTCCTTGTTTGTCTTTTGGCAAGCAAGCCCGTCATTTTGGAGCCCACCGCGAGGGTCTTCAAAACAGCTTCCGAAACTCCTTACACTTTACCGCACCAACCAAGCCTCCAAACTGTAAATTGCGCCAACTACTACAGAGCTGTACAACGACCCGCCACTTTCCTGAGCTTCAGCCCGACCCCCGCATTTTACTACTCCCTGACACAATCTCCGTCTCGGCGTCCGGCACGCTCTCACGCGCCCGCGATACTGTCCAGCTGCTGTTTTCGTCGTCCCGCGCCTGTCTCTCCGAAGCGACCCTGTTTTGCGCTCCTGAGACAAGCCTGGCCCTGAAATAAAGTGTTCTGCGCCCACTTGACGACGACACACCTTGGTCGTTTCACCACGCCGCGCGTAGCTGTTTCCGATCCCCGCATCCTCCCTTAGCATACCATCCCCGCTGGCTGTCGCCGCACACGCCGCGCGACGTTACCCGTCCACCAGTTTGTGCCCCAGACCTGCACATACAACCGTAAACTCGCCGCTACGCGGCCTGCGCTCGCATTCCCGCCATCCCTACGGGTTCAAGACCCCGTCCCGCCGTCGTCCGTGCTTGCCCTCAGGCATCTGACCGCCCGTTTCTGCCCAGTCCTGTTGTGATATTTGAGCCGGCCTGCTAGTCTTGATTAATCCGGCTGCCGTTTGCGTCCCAAAACTCGCGCCTCTAGTCATAAAGTCAGCTGCGGCGCTCAAGTTGCGTCCACTACACCCACGACAAGTCGGTCCAGCCGCTACGCGTCGACGAGTACTTGTCTGCGCCGCAAGGGCTTCCCAGTTCGCGTTTCAACCCGGAACGCCGCCGCCACAGTCGTGTTGTTATCCTAGCCACCCAGAGAGCCATCCTGCACCGACGACGCGTCGTTACAGCGCTTATACGTGCAACGAGCACTCACCAACGTCTATTTCGGTTTGAGAACCCTTTGTGCTCCATCCCCACCTTGCTGCGCCAGTGCTTGCCCTTTCTACTCCTCAGCGCTGCCCGTTGCCGTCCTCCGACTGTTGTATTGCTCCTCCACCGGCGCCACACTCGCGTTTTTATCCCAGCCACGTCCCGACCATCCATACGAGTCCACTACACCCACGGCAAGTCGTTCCAGCTCGACGCGTGCGACGAGCACTTGTCTGTGCTGCCCTGGCTGCCCGGTTCGCGTTTCCACCCATAAAGCTGCCGCCCCAGTCGCGTTGCCATCCTAGCCCTTCAGAGAGCTATCCTGGACTGAAAACGAGTCATTACAGCCATTGCACGTGCGACGAGCACTCACCAGCCTCAACCATCGTTCGAAAACCCCCCATCCTTCATCTCCGGTCCTCTGTGGCCGTTGTTGCGCTTCCTATTGCTCTGGGCCGCCCGCTGCTGCCCTTGTATTGCGCCGCCACGTTTGTATTGCCGACCCAGCCATCCAGAGAAACCATCTGTACCCACAACAGGTCAGAATAGCCGCCGCACGTGCACAAGCACTCACCAGCAGCGACTCGCTCGCAAAAAACCCCGCGCTCGCATCTCCGCCCATTCCTGCCCTCCCGACCCCTCTGCAGCCCGCAGTCTAGCCCTTTGCCGACTCCCAGAGCCTTCCTACCATTGTTCCTCGTTATTTGCCGCTATAATTCGTTCTTGCTGGCGGCGATGATGAAGGTTGAAAGCAAAATGAAGAGATGTGACCGATGCGTGACGCCGAGCGCAAACGCCGGCCCGTTGCCCGAACGCGGCCGAAGCCGGCAAGCAGACGCATTGCCGCTGCTTCCAACCACCATCCCCGAGCCGCGCCCGGCGACAAGCGATGCCACAGCAACCGACTCAGCCATACATGCTGCCGCTACTCCCACCACCGTGACCCTATAGAATGAACTTTTCCCGCGATGCGAACTGCGAACTTCTAGCTGAATTGAGACCACCCTGTGCTGTGACCTGCATACATTTGAACCCCGAGCTGCTTACCCCTGCGATGCACAAATTACCCATGCTGCTAAACCTGCTGTTGAAACTTTGAGCTGAGAACCCACCCGCGATATTGTTGCCTGCTGCGCTGCCACAACCCCGAGACGCTGTTTTACGCTGCTGAATTGCTCCCGCCACCACCGCCTCCTACACCTTTGACCGCTTGGCGACCGCTTCTGATCCGGATCAACCTTCTGAACTACATTTCCGCTGTTGCCCTGATTCGCAGGCCCATGTTTGCCTGGTCAGGCAGTGGTGTAGTTGCCTTAGGACTTCCTTTTTGGAAAGTTGCCAGACTTGATGAAGTCTATTGACACTCTCCCCCATTTCTGTTTCACTTTTTACTTTTCTGATTTATTCCTTCAAGTTGTTAGTGTTCTCTTTCCAGTGAGTGACTGGGGACAGTCACTTTTTGAGTTGAGAGGAGATGACGAGCCTGGCTCGTCACAAGTCACACCTTGTCACACAGTTTGATTTCCTATTTTAGTTTCCACTTCCTTTTCTAGTTGCCATTTTCCTATTTTAGTTTCCATTTCCTACCTTAGTTTCCATTCCCTATCTTTCCTGACTTTGTTGCTCATTTTCCATTTGATTTTAGTTTCTATTTCATTTAACCCTTATTTATCTAGTCTATAAAAGCTTGTTCATAGTTAGTAGTTATCATCATCCTCCCCAGTGCTTCCCCTCCCAGTCGTTCCCTTCTGAGTTTGAGTTCTCTTTTGAGTTCTTGAGTTCTTGGTGTTGAGTTTCCTGAGGAGTTTGTTAGCTCTGAAGGCACTTGCACACTTAGTCCTTGTTTGTCTTTTGGCAAGCAAGCCCGTCATTTTGGAGCCCACCGCGAGGGCGTCTTCAAAATAGCTTCCGAAACTCCCTACGGCTTACGCACCAACAAAGCCCGCCAACGCGACCGTGAATTGCAACAAGAGCTACTACAAGCAATACACGACCCCTACAACTCCCCGCCACCCCTGATGATGAATTATTCCCGCGATGCGAACTATACCTGCGGAATTGAGAAATGTGATTCAGGCTCCACCCTGCGCTGCGACCTTCCCTGCATAATTTTGAGAAACCTGAGCTGCTTACCCTGCGATCCACGAATTACCCACGCTGCTGATTGAACTTCAAACTGAGAGCCCACCCGCGATATTGTTGCCCGCCTGCCACATTCCCCCCGAGATGCTATTTTACGCTGCTGAATTGTTCCGCAACCACCGCCTTCTATACTTTTGACTGCTTGGCAACCTCTTCTGATCCGGATCAACCTTCCGAACTACATTGACACTGTTGCCCTGATTCGCAGGCCCATGTTTGCCTGGTCAGGCAGTGGTGTAGTTGCCTTAGGACTTCCCTTTTGGAAAGT
Organism: Mycena indigotica; assembly: GCF_014461135.1. NCBI lineage: Eukaryota > Fungi > Basidiomycota > Agaricomycetes > Agaricales > Mycenaceae > Mycena > Mycena indigotica. The sequence goes on from NW_023503010.1 coordinate 381,449, forward strand.
TGCCAGACTTGATGAAGTCTATGGACTCTCTCCCCTATTTCTGTTTCTGTTTTTCACTTTTCTGATTTATTCCTTCTTATTGTTCTCTTTCCAGTGAGTGACTGGGGACAGTCACTTTTTGAGTTGAGAGGAGGTGACGAGCCTGCTCGTCACAAGTCACAAGTCACACTTTGTCACCCAGTTTGATTTCCTATTTTAGTTTCCACTTCCTTTTCTAGTTGCCATTTCCTACCTTAGTTTCCATTCCCTATCTTTCCTGACTTTGTTGCTCATTTTCCATTTGATTTTAGTTTCTATTTCATTTAGCCCTTATTTATCTAGTCTATAAAAGCCTGTCCATAGCTAGTAGTTAGCATCATCCTCCCCAGTGCTTCCCCTCCCAGTCGTTCCCTTCTGAGTTTGAGTTCTCTTTTGAGTTCTTGAGTTCTTGGTGTTGAGTTTCCTGAGGAGTTTGTTAGCTCTGAAGGCACTTGCACACTTAGTCCTTGTTTGTCTTTTGGCAAGCAAGCCCGTCAAAGGTTGGCAACCGTGTTTGGTCAGATGCCTCTGACATCAGGACTCACCCCTTGGAAAAGTTCTCCCACCGCCACCTTGAACCAAGGGGGAGGGGAAAAAAAAATTAAGGAACATACACACTAAAAAAAATTTAAGGGCTCACAGCCAGACCAACCGACCGTGACATGCGTGACAATTGCCTATTTAGGCAGGTATTTCACAGGATCATGTGATTGACTTATCTGGAAATAATGCTCACAACTTGTTGTACTATGTCTAGCTCCTCATTATGGCTGCTATAAGAAAAGAATAGCTACAGGATTGGACTTGTGTCCACAGTCCAGAACCCAGATATGTGCATTTGAGATGCATCAGGTCACAAATGTGACAATACTCACCAAATATAGAAGTTTATTGATAAGATGCAGAGAATTGTATGTATAGCCTTATATTACACTGAGAACCTATGAGAACATCTCCTTACACTTATTGATTGATGTCTAATACTTCAAAAAAAATTAACTACAAAAAAAAATTAAGGTCCACTGGGGGGACCGACCAACCGGCGTCATGTGCATTGATGCCATCACACTTCCCCCTTGCCTTGAACCTTTCAAGATAGTCGTGGAGATTAGCAAAGGTGCCTACAGGCTCGACCTCCCTCCACGCTACTTGAAGCTCCACCTGGTCTTCCCGTTAATGAGCCATCAATATGACCACCATATGAATGATAACATATGGACCCCATAAATTCATTTTCATGCACAATAGCTATGGAACATATGAAGAATCTCAGAATAAATGTTGCAAACTTTTGAATCAAATCTATATGCACCCGGCCATAAGGTCTAGGCCTGCTCTAGGCCAGGGACCAGTCTAGACTCCGAACCGAACCAAGGGTAAGATGTCCATAGTTGGCAAGTCTGACCCAAGACCTATATTAGAACCTTCCAGAAGCCTGAACTAGAACATTCTAGAACCGGATCAGTGGATCAAGTCACATCATCACAGATTATGTAATTAATTTGAGAGTAGTATATAAGGAGGCCTGTAAAACCCTAGATTAATAGATTAGCCCCCTGGGTGTGACTACTACCATTGTCACATCAGTCAAGTTTTGTCACACTTCACATATTGTCAGGTTAAGATAAACGTCAGGTTAGGTTATGTGCAAGTGCAAGTGCAAGTGCAAGTGCAAGTGCAAGTGCTAGGAGAGTAGAGCCATATTGCTCCTCTCAAATTTCAACTCCTCACCCAACATCTGCTGTTTTCCAGTTCATCACAGTGAAAACTCCAATACAAGCTCATACAACATTCCAACTGTCAATGGATACTAACCAGAACATCTGAATCTGTTAGCCGTTTCCTGCGGCTCAAACCCCAAACACAAACCGCACAAAATTAGGATTTGATTAGTTGAGTTGAAGGTCCTGGTGATCTCCTTGATTGCTCATTGTCTACATGTATTACCGTCATCAAGCTTGAGCCCACCCAACATGACTCCTTCGATGGACGCCCCGGCTATGACGCACCCCCTCCGGACCTCAAAGATGGAGTCCCAAAGTAGGGATGCAAGGGTGAGGGATAAACGGGTAAATTACTTTGTCAGATGGAAAGGCTGCGACATGTCGCACAACCAGTGGGTCTGCTTCGACCATGTCTTCGCCCCGGAGGAAATTGGCAAAGTTTTATTGTAAGTACCCTGGCAAACCACAGCACATCGCCTCTGAAACCTTTGACTTGATTCTGTTCTGGTCTATGTGTCGTGACACCACATTCAAGGGGGGGGATGTCAGGGGAACCTCCCTTCCGGCCCCTCAGAGACGTCTCCGATTCCGGTCCAATTCTGGTTCCAACTCCGGTCCGACCCTCCATCTCGCCCACACAATCACTGATCCGTCAACACCCTCCCAAATCTCACCTAGTGGAGTTCTGGAACACCAGTTCATGCAACAGAGCATGACCACCATGATACATCTGACTGTAAAATGTGCACACAGCTGCAGGGTCTGGAGTATGGACAGTGCCTGGGTACCAAGGAGATGAGGCCCAGAAACACGGCTGTGTTTTATGTGCTTGATGTGAGGGTAATGACAGACAGGCAGACGCTGGCACAAGAGGTTTGAGTTGACACAAGGGTGTATATGTAAGCACCAGTGCCATCACTGATACTTTCCTAATTTAACAGTGTGGTCAGTTCCCTCCTGAAAGACTCAAAAGTTTAATTCAAAAGGACTTGGCAAGTTCAAAAACTGTCTACAATATTTGAGAGCTGTTTCAAAATCTCTGAAGCTCATTTTTTGCCACTGCTGCTAATCTCTATGAGGGAAACAATGGATCATTTGTGCAACAAATTTTAAAGGTCAAAAAATTTTAAAGGTCAAAAAATTTGAAACATTTGACTAGCAAGAATGTTGAAAAACACCTTGAATTTTTTCTTTCAATTTTTTTTCTTAGCAAAAACAAACTCAAAATTATGGTCCTAGTTTTTCTCTGTATTATGGCGGTCAAAGTGGGGAAGTATTAATTTTGCACACACTTTGTAAAAAATTGAGTTTTCCGCAACATTTTGAACAAAAAACTGTTTTCCGCAACTTTATTTCCTAAAACTGTCAGAAAGTTGCGGATCACACCCATTCCGAAAATCCGCAAAACATTTTCAAAAGTCCATATTTTCCGCAGCTTTTATTTCTCGCAACACTTTTCGCGACTTTACCTCGGCACAACATTTTCCTCCGGAACTCCGCCAGCGACTCAGGTGGCTCTGTCTGGTCAGCTCCAGCCTCCAACCCGCTGGCGACGAGTGGTGGCTTTGTGCCAACTCAGCCAACCTGGCGCGCCAAGCTCCCTGGCCACGGTGTTGCTCCGGATCGATTGCATGCGCACATGACACCCGGCGATCGTTTTCTCTACTTAGTCTCTACACACTCTCCGCGCACACCCAACCAGCCTGGCTTTCCTCAAGAGCATCTCCGTCCCCCTCTCTATCGCTTCACTCGACTGAGGACCAACCAATTCACCATCTATGACCCCCCGTTCCGAGTCCCCTCAGGCACCATCTCAGACGGAAAAAAGGCCGCCTTGCCGTTCTGGAGCTGGGATACGCGGGAGCGTGTAACCAGCCAGCAACAGCCTTGTCCTCCGCCAGCGGCTCTCTTCTGCTTCGAAGACAAGAGGACTGCTTGCCCTCTCAAAGACGAATGCAGGAGAGTGAGAGAGGAGTGTGGCCACTGCGAACACGTCGTTGTTCTGGCCTCGGTCCTCGGTCCTGCTTTCTCGGCGGCCTCGGCTGGCCCCACGGGTCCACTGTGGCAGTACTCTCTGCTCTCATGTCCCTGCCGACTTGCACTGCGGCCGCGCAGGCTCCCGGGCCGTCGCGAACGCCGATTCCGATATGGGGGGGGAGGGGCGGGGGGGCTGCGAATGTGCCTAGAGTGGTGGTGCTACTAGCAGTGGCACACGGGGCGACGGCTCGACGGTGAACCTAGGCCTCCGGCAGCGGAGGCAGTTCACGTATGTCCAACCTATTATGTCCGGCCCCACCCGGGCCATCGGCATCCGGCCCAACTTGCCCGCCTCAGCGGTCGACGTGGGGAGTCCCGGGCGCTGCAGCACGCCCAAACCATCTATATCGCGGTGCTGTCTGCAAGTGGCCGAAAAGCGACCGCCGACCGGCCGGTCACTGGCATTGTCCCGGATGCCCCCCCGCCGGCGAGGAGATGAGCGGCGACGCCGGCGGTGGCTATAGGATTTAACTTAGCTATTAATATATATGGAATAATATTTGGCTGTTCTTGCGAGAACTTGAAGCAGATAGTGGGAATGACTGATATTGAAGAGTTGCGGATTGATTAATGTTGCGAGAAATAAAAGTTGCGGAAAATATGGACTTTTGAAAATATTTCGCGGATTTTGGGAACGGCTGTGATCCGCAACTTTTTGTCAAGTTTAGAAAATAAAGTTGCGGAAAGTAGTTTTTTGCTCGAAATGTTGCGGAAAATTGGAATTTTTACAAAGTGTGTGTAAAATTAATACTTCCCCACTTTGACCGCCATATCTGTATAGTCTCACATTTTTCTTGGTAATTATGGATAAAAAACCTCAAGTTTTTTCTCTAACATTTTATAGGCAAAAGTTGCTAAAAAAAGTACAAATTCTGACCCAGAAAAAACTCGTTGAAAATTTTAATTTTTTTTTTTGAACTTTTCAAGGGAAAAATTGTGGAAACAGCCCAGTGCAGCTGACTCTTTCGGCTAGTCACATTTGTCTTTGACGCTGCAGTGGTTCAAATGACCGGGTGCGTATTTCCTGGCAGAAACTGCGACCGCTAGGCCGACGCCAGTGCTTCTAATCAGGATGCAATGTTGCATTTGCTGGTGAATTCCGTAGTTGACCAAAAAAAAAAACTACTCTCATGGAATTTGAAGCTGGATGACACCAAGTAGTACATTGTTTAAGAATACTATTGGCCTAAAGCGCAATGGTGCGCTGGGTGGCCATCCACGCCGTCACGACCGCGCGCATCTGTTGCACATTCCCCGCCGCGCTCGCCGCGAGGTATGCTGCCACTGTTGCCGCGTCCACCCCGAGCTCCTGCAGCATCGTCTGCGGGATGGTCGGGTCCCACGGCGGAGCGGGCGGGTACACGAGCGTGAGGTACATCGTGTCGACGTCGCCGGGGGTTATTTGCCCCTCAGATATAGTCGGCCCGGCGACGCTGGGGTCCGTGTTTAGCCCCGCAGGCATGAAGTATCTGGCATCAGATGCAGATGTCAGCGAAGCCAAGCCCGAAAGAAAAGAACGCATACCGCATGATGGACACCGCGTTCGGCGCCGCGTAGTTGGTGAGGCTCGTGGCGTTGTACACGTCGAGGATGTGCCGCTGCACAAGCGCGCGGTCCCAGCCCATGGTGTACTTGTAGTACGAGTAAACCAGCTCGGGGTTCAACGTCGGGCCATTCTTGGGGCCAGCATGTCTGTCATCGTGTCAATCAAGGACGCTGAGACGGCATCTACAGACTCGTGGTACAGCCCCAAAACATGGAGAAAGAGATGCGTAACAAGCATCTGTTCCTGGACCTCCAACGTCTGGCTTGCCTCAAGCGCGCTGATATTCATCGTCGCTCGCGGCGCCTGCACCTTGAGGCACGCAGTGCCAACTATATTCGTTAGTTAACACGACAAAAAACGTGCACTTCCCCACCATAACTCCACGAGCCGACACTTTCGTCGAATGAAATCCGCACCATGCCGTCCTGCGGAACCTGCACAAACGTCACATTCACGAAATTCAGCCTGTTCACAGCCTCAGCAACGCAAACTGCCTGTGTATTGAAGCCCCACAGATGCAACGCGACTACCGACACCTTGCTGCGGATGTCGTCGTCGCCCGAGATGAACGAATACGTGATTTGCTGTCCGTTGTTCCAGAACTGCTGCAGCTTCTGCCCGAGGGAGCGCGCGATCAGCGCCGTCGGGCCTTGCGTTGCACAGATCGCGCGCTCCAGGCTGAACGGCGCGCGGAGTTCGTCCTCGGGGAGGTTGATAGTGCAGGTCACATCCTAGGCAATTTAGCCGAGCTGGTGAGGCAGGAAGAAAAGCTGACGTTGATCGTGGCTGGCGTCACGGGCGTCGCGGTGAGTATCGGCTGGTTAGGCTTGAATGGCCCCGCCACTGCTGGTGTTGTTTTCTGGGCGGAGGGAACAGCTGTAGGTGCCGTGGTCCCTGTTGTGCTTCCTACGGGAATGTTAATGAGATTAATTCGAGTTCAGCGTCATTTTACCGCTGGCTATCGGTGTAACGGAGCCCGCATTGGAGGCAGGTGGTGGAACACAGGGAACGGGTTGGTCGGGTGCTGCAGTGGGTGAGACATTGTTGCCAGGCGTTGTCGATTCCGTTACGGCTCCTGGAATTGTGGCTCATATGTCAGTGGAATATATGGAGCTGGAATATGGCTACCTGTGCCAGAAGTCGGTGCGTCACTCGATGTTGTACTGGCGGCTGCATTATTGGGAGTGCTCGTCTGTTCTGCGGTGCTGGTCGAGGTAGATATAGGAGGAGTCGTGCTATTGGTAGTTTCTGTGCTCGAGGAGACAATCGGAGCAGTTGCAACGGAAGCTTTGGAGGAATGAGCCGCAATTCCATGAAGCAAACGGACATACTACTGGGCGCTGCAGCACTCGTTTCAGTGGGGGCCCCGGCGACATTCGTCACCGGCGTGGAGGCCGAATTCGTTGCATCAGCAATGGTGCTTGCTTTAGGAAGGATCTGTCAGTTCACCAAGACTCGAACTTTGCGCACGCACCTGGAATTGTGGCCAACGTCGGGCCATTGGCAGCGCTGCTCGCTGGACTGCTGACAGAGTCACTGTTCACGATGGGTGCTTGCGTGGCCATCCTTTGAAAGGCAGGGAGGAAGCCGTGAGTTATCTTCAGTTGTCCATGGGACGCGCGTAGCTGTTAGTGGTGAGAAGCCAGAGGACCTGAGTGTAAGGGGCAGGCACATACTCTGGGTCCCGACAGCACGCATGGTTCCCGCCGACGCAAACGACGCAGCGGCGAGCGAAGCCCGACACACGTGGTGGTGGCGGAAGGCAAAAGGTGAGAGAGTTACCGCGGGTGATGTCGCCAAAAATCGCCGACAGCGTGTGAATTACCTCTTGGCTGTGACTCCCATCTGCAATTCCCGACTCGACCTCCTGTGGCTCAAGCTGGTCGCTCGAATGTTGCTCTGGACTCTGGATTGCACCCAAAACTCTCATCCTTCTTGTTAACTCGGCTCTCAGGGCGGCGATGCCGTCGGTGAAGAAGCGAGGGAAACATAGCCTATTCACTTCCGGCCTGGGGTAAAATTGATACAGGTACGTGGTCAGAAGCTCAATCGTATTCGCACTCACATGCCTACCCTGAAATAGCGCAGCTCTACGCGCCTGAGTGGACGGTATAAACCATAGCTGATTCTCTGTAGTTCCCGCCTTTGCATTGACACTCATGGCACAAGGAACTGCAGTTACTTTCGATATCGCCGACGGACGCACCTGCGCGATCGCGCTACCGCCCGACAATGGGACTACAAGCCAGTTTGCTGGTGGGATGACGCTCATGGGCACCCGTGCCGTCATCGCTGGTGGAGGCGACGGCAATGCGAGCGATTCACTCTTGCCCGCTGGCGCTGTCGTTGCCAACGCAGGCAGGCTCTGGGATGCGGGACAGGTGCGAAATGCGACCCTTTGAACTCGATTTCCCTCAACTTCTCCCGCAGACCGTGACTTATAGTTTCCTCTCTGGTACAACGCAACAGCAGAACAAGGTCAAGGCCGTTATCCAGAACTGGTGAGGAGTCAAACTGACACTTTGACATTCGTTTCAAGTTCCCTAAATTGCACCCAGGTACCTCTACGCAAACGTCGTCTTCTCCCCCGTTGCAACGGGAGGAATGCTCCGAATTACCTTCGATCCCAAGGGCGGATCGTGGAGCTATAGTCCGTTTCCTGGCAAATTTCCCCCATGTTTCTGACCATTGTGCATAGTCGGAAAAGACAGCTTGAAGGTTGACGCAACCAAACCGACTATAAACTTTGGCTGGGTGGAAGATACAAAGTCAATTGAAGCTGAAGAACGGGGCGTGATTCTCCACGAGTTTGGCCATGTTCTTGGTTTATTGTTGAGTCATCCAATTTCTTCCGGAGTATGGAAGCTGATCTTTTCCTAGGCACGAGTAGGTCTGTTTATGGACTAGACATTAGGTTCTAAAAGCGCGTCAGACACCAGAGTCCCGCACGTGGCGGAACCTTGACCCTTGACAATGAAGCAGTGTACGGCTACTATACCTACACACAAGGCTGGGATCGAGCAACAGTCAAGGCTCAGATTATCGACGTGTTCAATGCAGACACAGTTGTCTCGAACTACAGTCGGCTCGATACGGAGAGCATCATGATGTTAGTGGCCCACATTGCTCAAGCTGTTTATCCATTATTTCAGGTATTTCATGCCATCGTGGCTTAACCTTCAACGCATCGAAGTCAAGGCAAACTATGTCCTGTCCCCGATCGACATGGCCTACATGGTCATCAACTATCCGCGACCCAAGCCCCATGCCGAGGCCTCAAAATGGACGTTGGAGTATGCTTTGCGTGTCGCTGAGGTTGATGAGGCGACGGTTCAATCAATTCTCTTCTCTCGAGCCGATGTTTCCCAAAATTCGCTTCTTGTTCTCTGCGTATCAGCTACGTGTGCGACTTGAGGAGGAGCGGGCACGTGAGACAGGAATCGGACGTGGTGCTCAGGCAGATGGCGAGGATGGAGAAGGTTAGCCCCTCCGTTTTGACTGACCAATTGGCTGAAACAGGAAAATAGTCCATATCCCAACGGGAGCAAGGGGTATGCGCCGGTGCAAGCCGAGACATCAGGGGGGAGGGGAGGGGGGTGGTCTGGTGGCCTTAATTCACTTTTCTTTCGTAGGGTACAGAGTGGCTGGGAATGCTATTAATGGTCTCAGAATGCATATAATTGTCATTGAAAGCAGATTTTGGGGTTCTTCTGAGGCATGTATAAGCATTTTGATAGGAATTTCCGTTGAGGTGGTGATGACACGGCCACGGCACACCCAAGTCACACCTGCCAGCTATGCCTGCAGCCAAAATTGGTTTTATAATGATGTCCGCAGGGTGGATGTGGGTGGAGAGCATAAGAAGGGACACTATATATAGAGGAAATTAGTAGTACTGCATGACATTTTCACCAGTTTCTAACACCCATCATGGAATTGCCTTTTTGGGACATCACGTGCAATCACGTGGCGTGACGTCACACAGGGAGGGGGGGTGTCCAGCAGTAGCTAATTCACTTTTCCGACCTGACGTCGGGGGTTTCAGGTATGCATACCTCTTGAACGGGAGAGGTGCCAGAGCGCAATGTGGGCTGGTGCGCAGCCCAGGACCTGGCCTTGATGGCTATTCCAATTGTCCGCAACCCTTATGAACAGGATATCGAAGTCATCGGTACACCTTCTCGTGGAGTCTATGAAGGTGACACTGAGAGCGGCCTCCGTAGTCAGCTTTGGGAGCCGTATCAGACCATATGCTATGGTTTCATAAACCCCATTGAAGCCACGGAATACCGTCGTGCTCGTGTTGCCAGCGCTTTCCGTCTCTTCGAGGCCAATTCTTCCTTGACCTTCCAGGAGATTGAAATCTCAAACATGGACTTCAATGACCCTAACAACCGGATGAAATGTCCAATCCGCATTTATTTTGGCAAGCGTTTGGGGTTTACGATGTCAAACATCTTGGGCTGGGCCTCCGTTGGACGACGGCAAATTGATACAAGCCCGCCGGCGTCACGCTTCCGTGGGCCACAGTGGACAACTGTTTCTTTGTGCGATCAAGCAAGGGATTCGGATCAGGAGTTGAGCACTGAGGGAGATGTGCTTTGGGCCAACCAGACACTGTATCACGAGCTGCTTCATGCCTTAGGCTTTGAGCACGAGGAGGATAGCCTACACTCTCTAGTCACACCTGACCCATCCCGGCAAGCCGCCGAGCCAGAATCCAGAGGAACAGCAGACCTTTGTGTCAACTGAGGTAATAATATGAAGAACTAAAATTCACATGAGAGCTAATAAAACACAGTTTGACCATAACAGTGTAATGCTGTACTATAACCTGGACTACATTGACAAAGAGGCCTATGGTCAGAATACAGATCTCAATGGATGGCCATCTGCCAATGATCTAGATCTCTTACGGGTATGTCTTTGCGGTTGATATTGATTGCTGTCAGGCTGAGTTGGTCTTGCAGCTCTTGTATCCAGACAATCTAGCTGGTGGAAAGTTTCAACAGGCATTGATCAACATGCAGTTTGATAAAACCAAGATCCCAAAGCTTCTTAGTCTTGCTGAAAAAGCTGTTGGTTTAGGTCGTTTGGTTTCTCCAGATGCTGCTAAGCAGTTGCGGGATGCAATTCAGGCCAGCTTTCTGACAACCAAGCGCAAGTCAATAAGAGAAGAGATAGATTACAATCCAACACCAGTTGGTTTGAGATTTGAGGACCCTCAGGTTGCTCAGGGCCTGGGACCAGGTATGAAATCAAGTCTTTGATACTTTTATTATATCTTCTGATGCTTTTCAGCTCATGATATTGCTGATAAAGTTGGCATAGAAGGTAATAGAAACCAAGTCCTCTGGATTATAGCTTGAAGCTCACTACAATATGAAAGTTCCATTTCCCTGGTGTGGAACTGAACAGGCTGAATCAGTTGAAAACAACTTGCAGAATGCAATCCTACCCAATGAAATTCAACACGGAGTCTTTCTCCCTAATCGCCGTGCAGACTTCAATGAGATTTGGGCACCATATCAAGTTATCCCATATGGCTATCTCAACCCAGCACAGGCAACTATACACCGCCGCAAGCGCCTTGAAAATGCTCTTTCCCTCTATGCACAAAACACCTCTCTCCGCTTCCAATATGTTGATATCTCTGGTCCACAATGGGATTTTGATATCAATATAGAGAAGCGATGGGACTGTCCCCTCCGAATTTATTTTGGTGAGCCAACAGACTCAACACGTGTACAGGGCCATTTGCGTGGATTTGCTAGTCAGGGAACCAAGTTTGTCGAGTCAGGCCATGTGGAGAGAGCAATTATACAGGCAAAACAAAACAGATGGCCAGAAAATCAAGCAATCCGATGGGCAACACTGTATTATAGTGACCAACCCCAGGATGAAGAGGCTGAGAATGCACTGGCCAGATTGCCAACTAAAGCACTACACAAGGCTAATTGCACACTCTATCATGAGCTGGGTCACTTCTTGGGTATAAATCAATCCAATCATTCGCATTATACTCATTTGTACTTTGACTAGGATTTCGTCATGAACAAAACAGTCCAAACACTGAGGTAGATGGAGTTTACATTGATGAAGATACAGTTGGGACCCAGGTATGAGTGATCCATTTCTCTCTCCAATTTTTTTTCTATCTCTGACTGTTTTAGTTTGATCCAAAAAGTATCATGCTTGATGCAGGATATGATTATTCAGGGTTTTGGAATAAGTTCAATCACAAAGTAACTGAAGACAATGCCTACCCCTCACCAACGGACCTAGACTTGCTAAGGGTATGCACTTATAACTTTTATTTAATACAGCATCTGATTATTAAGTTAGCTCTTATATCCTGATAGCCAAGGATCTCCAGCTGGCAGATTTGCAGCTGCATTGAAAACCATGCAGTTTACTCAAGCTGAGCAAGCCAGATTGTTGGCTCAGCATGACAGGGCTATTGCAGCAGATAATGGTCTTCTTAGCATCAATGAAGTAGAGAATCTTCGGCAACAGATTGCAGATATCTTGAAAAGACAACCCAGGCTTTCCACTCGTCCAGATATTCCATATGATCCTTCAGGTCCCTCATCAAACACAGGAATTGGTCTCATAGCCAATGATATTACCACTGGACAAGAAATAGGTATGTGGACTCATCAGCTCTATAAAATAATTAAGTAAGTTATTCTAGGCCAAACTGGATGGTGTGGAACAGAGGCAGTGGCTCTAGACCAAAGAGAACTGCTTGCTGTAGCGAATGATATCCAACGTGGGGTATTCAAGATCGACCCTGTGAACAACTTAAATGACTTCTGGACACCAAATGAGACCATTGCCTATGGTTATCTCAACCCAGATGATGCAACATCCCACCGCCGGCGTCGTCTAGAGAATGCACTATCTCTCTATGCTCAAAACACATCTCTCAGATTTGAATACATAGATATCTCTGGACCACAGTGGAACTTTGATCAGAATCGCCATCAACGCTGGCAGTGCCCACTACGAGTATATTTTGGTGAACCCTGGGGAGTGACACGAGTTGATGGTCATGCTCGAGGATATGCGAGTCTGGGTATGGACAAAGTTGAGGAGGGTTATATTGAGAGAGATATCATCAAGACTCCAAAATGGGTTTACAATGCACGCTGGGCAACACTCTTTATGAATGATCAGCCTCTTACCCAAGGTGATGAAGATCAAGAGTTGCAATCGGAAATTGCTCGAGCAAATAATACTCTCTACCATGAGCTGGGGCATTTCTTTGGTATTTATCATCCAAATCAAACTATTAACACTAATTTATTTCTCTTCAGGTCTGCGTCATGAACAAAATAGTCCCCATACTCAAGTTTACAATGCATATCCTGCTGATGATACAGTTGGCACTGCAGTAGGTATTTCCTTTTGAAAGTATTGCAAGCTCAGATCTTGGAACAGTGGGATAATAGAAGTATCATGCTATACCAAGGCTATCAATATAAAGGCATTCGTGCAGTGCTAACTTGGAAGAAAACAGAAGAGCATCCCTATCCTTCTCCGACCGATTTGGATATACTGACAGTATGATTTTTTGAGGGAAACTTATAAGGTTGATCTAATATATAATAGCTGTTGTATCCCGATGGTCAAGATGGGGGAAAGTTTCTACGAGCACTTGACACTATGGGCTTTACCTCAACAGAGCAAGTGAACCTTTTGCAACAGCTTAACTTGGGCATTGCAGCAGATGGAACAGTAATTGATAGGACAGAAGTCAATAGACTTCGCGGAATGATTGCAGATAGTTTGCGCCAAAGACCACGCTTATCAAGACGCCCTGATATTCCATATAATCCCTCTGGCCCTTCAAACAATACAGGAATTGGTTTGGCAGGAGCTGGAGTACATTTATCTGACAAAGGATTGGATATTGGACGAGGTGTAAATGATGGAGCTGGAACTCCACGTGCAGTTAATCCTCAAACCCCAGGGTTCCTCTCTGAACTGGTTGCAAAGTTACAAGAGATCTTCAGTCCTGGTGGCAATCAAATGTTCACTCTCCAATTTCCTGGAAGATATCTTGATCAAGCAACTTATGCATGGGATACATCTTCTGCAGGGGCCTATGGTCAATTCATCAAACCTGTGGTTGTTAATGAGTCTGAGTTCCGGTTGGTTGATCAGCTCTATGATATAGCACCAATTGTTGCTGGGCCTAATGGGCAGAATCTATCAATCATCTATAAACAAGTATGTTGATCAATATTTGGCAATTATCCAACTTACAGACAGTTGTCAGGTTCTCAACAATCTGCTCCCAAAATTTGTAGAAAATGGCTTACCACAGCAGCAAGATCAAATTAGGCGATGGTTGTTGCGAGATGTTCCAATGACCCAGTGGATTCGTGATATTATGACTCGTCAAAATGCTCGTGAGGCAGCATTGGCAACTTCTCTTGTCAAGACAGCTCGTAAGTGATAAGGCATGCTTTTTATGTTGTCTGGAAAACTGAAGCTATAATATAGGAATAAGTAAAACTGGGTCTACAACAGCAGCAGGTGTTGCTGCAGCTGCTATGGCTGCTAGCACTACACTTGCCCCAGTTTTTGATATTTCTAGCAAGGCTCCAAATGAAACACTGAATCGAATCGAACTAAGTGAGCTGCTGATGAATGAATATCTATATTCAAAGCAGGATTGGGAGCTGGAACGTGATAATCTAATCAATAAAGCAACAGAGGAAAGTTATAATAATAATAATAATATGACTGTTATTTTCTTATTTCATCACAGAAGGATCTTGGAACTCCGGAGTCTCAAAGAGAGCTTAATGCTCTCACCCGTCAACTAGCTCATGTCACAGATACACGCCAGGCTCAGCTTGCATCTAAATACTCTGATGCAGTTGTTCGTGGATATTCTCACACTGTTCGGCAGTATATGGGATATCTAGATATCTATAATCCTGCAGAAGCACTGCAAGATGCCAAGGACTCATATCGAGAGTCTGCCATGTCATCTTTGGATGGCAGCCTGACTGTATTTCCTGTTCAGCTTTCTCCTTTGGACTGGTTTGCAGGCCTGTCAACCTCTTTCACACTGGAGGATCTCACTCAGGATCCAGAGCTTATCCGACTGCAGATTAGTGCCAAGTCAAAGGAGCTAGATAATCTGAATGCAATACTAGTATCTCTGCAGATGGGTAGTACTGGAGATGCTGCTGCTCTACGGGCAAAAGTTCAGACAGCACAGAAAGCATTGACTACTGCACAAGCCAATCTAGCAGAAAAGTACTCAACAAATATCATCAGTCTAGCACAAACATTCCTTGCCAAGTCTGGAGATTTGGATATTGTTGCCCTAGGTACATTTACAAAGGTGGATCCACAGACCTGGACAGACCTTGCTACAAAATTGAGAACAGTTACACTTGCTCAGGAGGAGCTTAGCAACACATCTCGTGCATTATCTCAGCTCACAGCTGCTGCTGCCCTTGCACAAGCAACAGACACTCAGCAAGAGCAAAACAAGATTACAATCCAGATTCAAGCAACTACCTCAGAGTTGAATGAGCTTCAAACACGATTTGCTGCTTTAACTGCTAAGACTGGTGGAGCAAGAGCTGAAAAGCCTCCAAGTCAAGCAAGCAATCCTGTACCACAGACACCCTTGGAACTGCCAGAGGAAGGGACATCAGGTGGAAGCCGTTGGCAGACAATCATTTTGACAAGCACAAGTGACTCTCGAAGTGAGGCTAGTGCATCTTCAAGTGATGCTAAAGCAAGTCTTTTAAAAACATATCATGTGCATAATACTAATAAGTCTGATAGATTGAAGAATGGAGTGTAAACATATGGTTTGCCTCAGCATCTGGAGGCAACTCTAGTGAAAATGCTCAAGCAACACAGTCAAGTGAAGCTAGCTCTGACACAATTGATGTTGCACTTCGAGCTACACTTGTCACAGTTGACCGAGGAGGCTGGTTCCAGCCTCAGTTTTTCTCCGAATCTCAAGCATTCTATAAGGTAATTTTCTCCCTTAGATTATAAATTATAATACTGAGATAAGCACCTAGATCAATGAGAATATCTCCTGGGCTGGTGATGAAGGCCTACTGAAAGGATTCCCAATTGCCTACCTTTTAGTCAAGGATGTGATCATCCGTGTTCGGCACACATCTAGCTCAAGTGACATAGAGAAAGAAAATGAGGCCAAAGCTGCATCTGCAGCTGGTGGGTTCCTCTGTTTTTCTTACTCTAACAGCCAGTCCAGCAGCACTGCATCTGAGGCAAGCAGTTTCCAACAATACAGTGATGGGTATATTGTCAAGATTCCAGGACCACAGGTATGTAGTGATTGCTTCTCCAAGATATTTACTTATGCTGTGGAAGATTTTGGGTTATATGATCCAGCTCACAGGTCCAGACAATAGTGAACTCATGCCCAATGAACTTCCACATGGTTTTTTCATCCCAGATGATGAGTATGACAGAACCATCAAAGGTGAAGATGATCCTGCCCGTGGCATCAATACTGGAGGTAGACAATTGGTTATCACCGAAGAAAAGCTCAAGAATGCAATGGATGGGATGCTGAATGAGAAGGTTGGTGAACTATTCCGTACACTTGCAGGAGAAGAGCCTACAAAGGCTAGTGCAACTCAGGCAAACAGAATCAATACTGATCAATCATATCCCTATAAATATGAAGGTGCATAACTATGCCAGTGGTCATGTATTCTATAAATATACTTGTTTTCTCATCTCTCTCTCTCTCATAAATATGGTTCCTATCTGCTTTTCTGTTGAACTATGTGAACCCAAGTCTTGCCAGCCAGATGATGTCATCACTGGACTGCCATCACCAACGCAGAGTGTTAGGAGTGTTCTATCATATCCTACTGACTTATTTCTCCAGAATCTAATACTTCTGTGAGGGCAACTCTGGAGGCCTGAGATCAAGGTCCTAGCTGCTGCTGTCGGGCACAAAAGGCTTGAGCGGCGTCGCAGGCCAGGTCCCAGGGCAACTGTTGGGAGGGTGTTGATGGATCCGTGATGGCGCGGGCTTGGGCGGGTGGTACCAGTATGAGAATAAATATACTCGGTCATAGCAAGCCTGAGTTTATGTATTGAGTGCTGGCTGTGAGTAAGGTAAGAGAAGAGCTTATATGAAGGCTAGTGCAAGTCAGGCAAAGGAAACTGTGACAAAATGAGCTGCTGATATGACTTACCTACATTATAATGATTGTTATCAGATATATATCCATTTTATTGATACTATCAGATATAGAAAAATGTTAAGTATTGAATATTAGATACCAGTGTATTGTTGGCCTATTATAATATTAATATATAATGATAATATAACAATGATATAATATGATCATCAGCAGCATAATACATCCATAATAGGATATAGCAACAACAATAACATTGAACATTATATTATGGTTTTATCATCATATATTACTCTTATATTAAGCAGATGTTGTGTGAATGTATGCACATGTTTGGCATCACCTTTAGCAATTCATTTACTCCACATTTCCACTTTGGGGTTCACTGCTGTTGAAACCCTAATTTGGTAAGAAAAGCTGTAAAGAGTCTAATTGGGACGCAAAGCTGTAGAACTATGTAAAACTAAGATTTTGCACCAAGTACCATAAACAAGTATAATCTAAGGCTATGTGTGATATTGTTCTTGCCTGTAACAATAGTATGTAGGGAATGTAGACCTTGAGATTTCATAAACTCATAAATAAAATTGGCAAATTCAATCTTCAAAACTGTGAATCAACATTGGAAGCTGGGGCGTAGCCCCAGCCTGTCTAGTTATAATATATGATCTGGCTTCAACAAACTTTCAATATTGTATTGGGGATTGTTCAGAAGACTGCTGGATAGCAATGATGATGTGCCCAATGTCTCTAAGGGGTTGTCTCTGAGGGGGCCATCTCTATCTCCAGTTCAAAGGGGGGGGAGGTTTCCCTGATACAAGGAAACCATTTATAGTACATAAATACTCTGAGGACAAGAATACAAATAATATCAGTTGGTATATACAAGTTGATTTCATACAAGGTTCATGGCCTGTCTAGGGCTGACATTCAAGTTGCAGGTTTATACTGAAGTCATAATAATAATGATATAACAGAATAATATAATATTCATTCTGGCCACCAGGCATAATATAATCATAATCATAATAATATATTATGAAATAATAATGGGGCATAGTAATGAATTATAATATAATCACGGCCACTGGCTAGCACTCGACAGCCCAATATTTTATCTAGGCTATATCATAATATGTGTACGGCAGATACATCATACCAGAGAGAGGCTCGCACTGGCATGCACTGGCATGATAGTTACGTTACAATCCTATTTCACACCCTCCCGATGCGGATACACGTTGTCCCGCTCTTATGACGCTATTCTAGAAATTTGGTATATCCGCGGTGTTCGTTGGCTCCGGGATCAGGCTCATGACTTCTTTTGCCAGGCAGAAACTTTAAAATAAGTAGTCTGACGCCTGGAGCGGGCCACGCTATGACCTCCCTCCCTCCACCGTCCCCCGGGCAGGCTTACATGCATGTTTCCGCGCTGCAAGCGGGAATGCTGCACTTGCCCACAGACTTCCTCGTCCAAGGCGAAAAACATGGCTACAAACACTGTCCGTCGCTGGCATTCTTCCTGCGGCACTCGGCGTCGGATAAGCACTTCATCTTCGACCTGGGCTTGCGCAAGGACCTGGAGTCGTATCCGCCGGCGGTGAGGGCGCATTATTTGGATACGGAGACCGCGCAGATGCGCACCCGGTGCTCGGTCCCGCAAGACGTTGCGGAGTCGTGTCTTGAGGGCGGCGTGGACCCCGCGACGGTGGAGAAAGTCGTTATTAGCCACCTGCATTTTGACCAGTGCGTCGTCAATTTCCAAGTTTTCGTGGACTAACACTTGGTCAACAGCGTTGGCGAGCACACGCCCTTCACCTCAGCAACTTTCATCCTGGGTGGCGACGGCGCGGCCACGCTAGCAGACGGCTATCCGGAAAACCCAGCATCGTATTGTCTCTCCGCCTCTGTTCCGGTTGAACGCACACTCTTCCTTAACCGCACCGAGCATCTCACCACGCCCATCGGCCCATTTCCCCTGGCTTACGACCTCTTCGCCGACGGCTCAGCCTACATCATCGACACGCCTGGGCACTGTCCGGGACATGTGACTCTGCTGGTGCGGACCTCGGCGGCGGGAAACTGGCTCTACCTGGGCGGGGACATTGCGCACGACACGCGACTGCTGACAGACGCTGACACAGACATTGCGCTGACAACGGAGAGCGGGGTAGCGTGTTGCGTACATCGGGACCCGGCTCAGGCACGTGTCGATATTGCGCGGGCTCGACAGCTGGTGAAGCTACCAGGAGTCGAGTTCTTGATTGCGCACGACTGGAAGTGGTTCGAGGATAACCTGGAGAACGCCTTCTTGCCAAAACAATTTGTGCCGAGAAAATTGTAATGAATTAAATTGAAGACTACTTAAATGTTCACCACGACGAGGGATGCTTTAAGAGTGTCTGTTGATTCGTCAACGAGAGAAAGATATAGTAAAGGGAGCGCACCCCGCCGTCGACCAAGATCGTCTCCCCATTCACAAACGAGTTCACCACCAACGAAAGTGCAACGGCACCAACATCGCGAGCGCTCCCATGGCCTGTCTCTGTCGGCACCGAAAACCCAAACTCGCGCTGGCGGAGGGTGCCAGAGCTGCCGAGGGCATCGATGGTGTCCGCGCCGAGAGACATGCCCGTCAGAAACAGACCTGAGTTCGACAGATGAGTCAAAGATGAGTATATATCGGAGGACGAGTGGCGGCACTGACCTGGCGCAATTCCGTTGACGCGGATGCCGAGTGGGAGGAGCTCGTTCGCTAGCGTCGCCGTTGCCTGTCCGATAGCCATCTTGGAGAAGAGATACGGGTACGAGTGCCCACATGTAGCGCTATCCTGGACTATGTTAAGGGCTGCACTGGCAGCTCGCGATGCTGATTTGAGACAGCTCACCTTTGTCCACCCATTCATCGAAGATGTCATGATCACCTGCGGCACAAACTTATTCGTGCTCGATTTCCACTTCTCGAGGAGCGGCAGAAACGCAAACGTGAGCCAGAACGGGCCGACGGCGTTGGTGGCGAAGACGTCAGTAAACTGCTCCTGGGTGACACTGTCGAAGTAGGCCGCCACGAAGTCTGCCGCGCTGGGTGGTGTCCCGTCGGCGTTTATGGTGGGCCGGCCTGGTGCGGGACTGCTGATACCAGCATTGTTGAACAGAACAGTGACCCCTTCAGGGGAGCGGGTGGATATTTCGGATGCGAGGCGTGTCGCCTCAGACTTTCAAAGTTGGACACAAGAAGTTGGGTCGAAAAAAGGATAAATAGTCACACACCTTGAGTCGGATGTCCCCCTCGAGTCCGTGCATACGCCCGTTCGAGATTCCCTCTGCCGCTTCATTATACTTGGCGCAAACACTGCGCAGACCGTGAGCCGCGCATCGAAAAGGACGGATAGCGTAGCGCACGCGTCAAGTTCCTGCTGTTTCGGCCCGATGATATAGACAGTGGCTCCATTTGCGACGAGGGTGGAAGAAATCATCATCCCAATGCCCTATAATAGTTTGTGAACAACTTGAAGCGGATGGATTCTTACAGAACCGCCGCCAGTGACGACAGCCACGACGCCCCGCAGGTCGAAGATGTTTTGTGCCTTGAGCTGTTCCAGAACTTTGTCTGCCATGTCGGTCAAGGGGGAAGATGCGATATGGCGGAGGTCATGACGTATGGGTGGAGTGACTTTGATAGAGGCTGGATTGGTACTTGGGAAATGCGGTGAGGTGTGGGAGGAACAAGACTGGCTTCCCATGCTGTCAAATGACTCATCCAAGTCATTCGTTGTTGATAAATTGATCCCGCTTGACCTTGACGACCTCCACCACGAGTTTCCCGCCTTGAACTTGCAACGGAAGCAGCACATGGCAACATGTAAGTCAGACGACAATATCAAGCACTTTTCTCAGTGACAGCATGCCAGCGGACAGATATATCGACTGCCCCTTCAAGTTGAGCAACACGCAAAGGTCCATAGATACGCCAGTCGACTGTCCTTTCCTATGAACACGCCTCCGACACAACTCCGTGGGAATCGTGCGAAACGCAGATTCAAGATAGTCAACGCGCGCGGGAGTTGGACGCGCCGCACGGCCCCGCTGGGCTTCTAGTCCCGAATCAACGCCCACGCGGGAGGAAACCAGCGCTCGCGACGAGTGCGACGCAATTCGACAAATAACAGAACAATCATCCATGCCGCGTTGCCTCATGCTGCGCGCGCAGAACGACGCAGCGGCGAGCGAAGCCGTGGCGGTGGAGGAAGACGAAGAACGTGATGATATTTTCACATGTTACCCCTCCCTTGCACGCCTCGCTCCAACGCTAAGTCGCGCTCGCTCGCCAAGTCGCGCGAGCGAGGAGCCCCTCTAATATACCCCGTTGGCCTGCGCACGGACCTATCAACAAGGTCAGGTGAGGACATTTGTGCGTCGAGCAGCTGGAGAAAAATTTGGGTTTGGGGGCCAATCATGGGTGGGTTTTCGGAGACAAGTCTCTCTCTCGGGCATTCCGGGAATGGAGCAAGGTCATCTATTGAGCTAATTCTACCAAGTACATCCAGACACGCTCATTAACGACTCGACGCGACGCGTTTGATCCCGTCAAAGACGCGTTTTCCAGGCCATTCTCTCCCAAGTCCCCGCACAGTGACAGATTTGCAAGTCCGGCTGTACTTCGGCCTCTGGCGGGAGGTCCGTGTGTAAAATCAGCTGAGCCGATCTTGCGCGAAAACGAAGGCTCGCGCAAGACATAGCGCATGGTCATTTCAGCCGAACAAAAGGGATTTAGGGACGGCAGCTGCGATGGCAAGGTGAGCCCGTGGTGCCGCGCAGATGATGAGTCCGGGCAATACACGGCCGGCCCATAGAGGTTGACTCGGAAGAGAGTAGGGAAAGAGGCGAGGGCTGGCATGAATGCGGGCAGCCGGCAGTCGGGACGGAGATCAAAGCAGCGACGGCTCATGAGCCAGAAATGCCGGGAGCGGGATGGCCAAGACGACGGCGGATCCAGACGCAAGAGTAGGGGTACAGAACACGCGGATTCCGGGTAGACGGCGCGGCCCGTGGAGGTGCATTGGGAAGGTTGGCCCAGCAGGCGCGAAGAAGACATCGGCGGGGTCCCGGGCAGCAGGCAGCCCAAGTCCATGGTGCGGTCGTGACGGAGATCAAAGCTGTGATGCCAGACATGTCGAGAGTGTGAATGCAAAGGCAATGGTGCATTCGAGCGAAACGGCCTTGCGAGATGCGGGGGAGGACTCGAAAGCTGGGTGAAAGCCGGCCGGCCGACGGGCATGGCATGGATGGGGCCCGAGGACAGTAGTCGTGAAGTCCCAAGGCCATGATGCGGCCGGAACGGAGCGTTGACGCGGGGAAGACTCGAAAGCCGGCGGAACACGTGGATTCCGGGTGGACGACGTGGCCCGTGCAGGTGGCCGTGACCACTTCCTGGCCACAGAGGTTGATGGACAGTAGGCGCGACCGGCGGGAAGAGGTCATCGGCGGGGTCCCAGCGAGATGGATGCGGGCCGTCAAAAGCCCTGATGTGGTCGGGACAGAGATGCAAGCCGCGATAGCGTGAAAGCCGAGAGGGGGAATGCAAAAAGGATGGTGGATTTGAGCGCAAGGGCCATGCGACATACGGGAGGCCGGACAACGGGGATGGCATGAATGAGGCGGAAGGAAGGTAGCTGTGAAGTCCAAGGCCATGATGCGGCGGGAACGGAGATCAAAGCCGCGACAAGGCAATCGTCGGGCAGCAACAGTGGTGGTCTCACTGTGCCGACATGGTTGCTGGCCGGCGGGGACGCATGCCTCCGGCGGCAAAACCCTGCGAAAAAGTGAGGCTTGAATCGCAGAAAAGTCGGGTCAAAATGCACCTCAAAAATACCATCAATAATTGATGGCATCAGTGATCCGGCATCGACGGCGGGTCAAGCGAGATTTGACTCAGGACAGGCAGCGTAGAAGGGACTTGATAGGCTTACCCTACGATGGCGCCGCATGTGACCGCCATAATGCGCCCATCCTCGGCGGGGCGGTCAGCGGGTGTCGACAGCAACAGCTGTCATCGGGGAGCTATTCGCACGGCTCCGGTGGGGAGATCCTGTTAAAACATAAGCTTTGAATCCGAAAATTGAGTGACCAAAGTTACCGCCCGGGGGTAAAACCTACTGAAAAAGTGAGATCGTTTGTGGGGAAAAGTGACAAACAAATATGCTTACACAATCACGACATGATGACCGCTGGAATTGAGGGGCACAATTGAGCTGGCCGGCGGGGCCAGGAGCAGGGTCCTGGCATCGCAGCGTTGAGGTGTGGGCGGCATGTGCCTCCGGCGGGCTAAAATCCGGTGCAAAAAAGTCAATATTTGTCGGTCGAAAAGACGCTGAGAATCAGCTTACGTAATCGCCGGTGATGCCCGGGAATCCAATCAAAACCGCCGAAAATGGTCCCAAAAAATCACCCAGGGGGATAGGATATGACAAAGCTACAGTTGAATGTTAGCCCACAGTCAGTTGAGAACATCAAACACTCATACCAGCAGAGGTTCCCCTTCCCGCCTCGACCGACGGTGCTGAGAAACGAGACGCCTTGGTCAGACCGGCAGAGGTTCCCCCTCCGGTGGAAGCTAGCACCGAGGACTACTCCTAAAGAGACAGTAAACCTGACAGGGAGTCATAAGTACTAGTATGAGTCCGTGTAGCAACAAGAACAGCCTACGACATGTCCAAGCAGAGGTTCCCCCTCTCGGGGCATGGAGCGACGAAGCCTCGCTCAAATGTCAACGGCTAGTAAGGGAAACAAAAGACCAAAAAACCTGTATCAGCATAATGTCCCGCTCAGTTCGTCTCCGCGCACACTCCATGCTATGTCGCAGGGCTGTAGAAGACAGCGTCAGCGAGCGCAAGGAGGACTGGGATAGGTACACACCTTGCGCGAGTGTCACGAGCAACATCCCGGCATGTGTTGGTCGCAGTGCCAGGGCATAGCGGAGAACAGACAGAGCCGCAGGGAGAGATGGTGGACAGTGAAGACGAAAACTGAAAGCTACTCAGCAACAGAAACTGCGAAATGAGAGAAACAACGCACATAAGTACCCCCATCCCAGCGATAAGAAACGCCAAAGAGGTGGGTCTCGAGCAGAAAGATTTGGTGGAGCGAAAGTAACACGTCGCAGTTGTGTCAAGGCCTGTCACTGAGTCAGGGTCAGGAAAAGAGCAACACAAGACGGAGGAGGCGAACCTGGGTCCTGAAGTCATCGCGTCCAGAACGGGCTTCACGCAGCAGTTGACCATGTGCGTCACGCTAGCGCTGGCAATGGCAGCCAAAGCCGGGTGATATGCAGCAACTTGGGTGTAGGGCGGCGAGGATATGTGGTCGGACATGGAAGAAGGGCAATGATGTCGGGGACAGCGACGCACAACGACTTGAGTCGACGACGAGCAGCTGGGGCTAGACGAGGCAGCACCGTCAAAGATGGGCGGGAAGGAGATGGTGGTTGGAGGTCAAGAAGCGTTTGGACGCGTGACCTTGTTGATACTTTGATATCGATGCATCGCCGTTTGAGCGAGGGTGGCGGAACAGTGGCTCTTCGCTTCCCTCCCTTGTGGCGCTTCTGGAAGCGAAGTGCCACTGCACGTGTGCGCACTGAAGCGAAATACGGTGGTTCCTTGAGGCAAGTGAGCAAAACGGCAAAGGAGTCGGAAATGGGTGTACTCACCAGTGGGGGAGCGAGAAACCCGGTATTAAGGCGCGGCTGAAGGTGGAGACTGAAAGTCGGTGGGTGCGGACGATGACAACTTGGAGCGGCGCCCACACCGACTCAAAGTTCTTGCGCTGTTAAAAAAAGTAAATATGATATAGATGCACTGGCAACTATGTGATGACTTACGCCTTGGGTGCCCAACAGTTGGCCAGCCCGGATGAGATACTGCCAGTCACAGCCTGTGTGTTGAGCGGGACGACGACGGGGAAGAATGGGTTGGCGACGAGGGTGATGAGCGGAGAGAAGAGAGAATGGCATGCACCGTAACGCCGGTGTGATGATCCGCCGTCGCAATCGGACATTACCGGTGATGGTATCCAACACGTGGGGCAATAAGCCAGGAAGCTCCTCGCAAGGTCCTGAGGCGTCAAGGAAGGTTTGGGGGTGCACCGTGTTCGGCGGATGTCAGGTAAGCCTTGCGGATCCTTGGGCGGAGAAAGAAGCGAAGGAGCACTAATTGATGGCAGGGAAAGTGGTGCGTTGACAAACCCCCGGGTGCCTTCCTCAGCACTGGTGTCTTGGTTCAGTTGTAGGTCTATTTCTACTACTTCCCCATGAGTCCCTTCGGTTTTCTTGCCTATTTTTCTTTGATTTGCCCTTATTTTTTTTCTCCAAAATCACGGTAACGGGCTGTGGTGATTTGCAGCAGACACCCTATCTTAAGTCGACTTGCTGACCACCATAATGCACTGAAGTTGTGGAAAATGACAGTTCTCGGTGATACTAGCACGGCGCTGAACATGTGTCGATGACGTCTGCCTTATCTTGTTCGGCTTGCAACTAACTCCGCACTGACAACGGTGGCGTCGCGTTTGGAATAACGCGACTCTCAGATTCTCGCTTCTTAATAACCTTCGCCCGTTGCTTCGCCGTGCTCTCGCCCGCGCTCTATGTCACCGCCCAGAAGGCTATATAAGGCCCCACCCCTGCTCTCCCACCCATTTCGCTCTTTCCCTCCTCCCTCCATCTTCGCTCACGCCAAGCTCACGCACTTCCCGATTTGGGCGAAAGTCAACCCCACGTGACCGTATCTCGCTTAACCTCGGCTTCCTTTCTCCGCTCATGTCACCCATCCAGCTTTCGGTCGTCGTCAACGCCGCACACCGTGAAGGACCACACTGTCGATAAGAGTCATGGTCGCTGTTTCCTGCGCTTACTCCTCCACAGCTTTGACCTCGATTGCCTGCTCCGTCTTCTCAATGCACTTCGTTTGACCTTGGCTTTTCGCCGTGCGCTCCTTCTACTATTCCGAACTATCTGCTGACATTGTTGTAGTGACACTCCCGCTCGCTTCAGGTTCGGACTATCCATAGCGGGACACGGTCTTTCGGTGCGTCCTCCGGCTTACTTTGTTGATGTTTCGCTGACGAGATTGTTAGTGCTATGGTCAAACTCGGTGCGTGATATCCACTCATTGTCCATCCCCACTGTGTGCTTCATCATGATTCATAGCGCCTCCACCTTTCTTCCCTCTCCGCACTTCCATACAACAGCCCTCGAATGCTTACCATCTCCAGGTATCCATCCGGACTTGTATCTGCTGGTTGCATAGGCTTGATCTGGCTCGGTGTCGCGCGGTCAGTCTTCGCGCGCAACCGTGCATCGACTCACCGTGTTTTCTCAGAGCTGCTGTCTCCGGTTGGTCAAGTATTTCCGTTGCTTTCCGCGGTACTGACCGAATCTGGCAGATTTCTTGCCAGAGGTCTACGCAGTTGGTCGTCTGCAGAGGAGCTTGGTGTCTCGCGAACGGATAGAAAAGCTCTTTGCAGTGAGTGCACATCTGGGATAGCTCCAAACCGCGACTTACCTCACGACAGATGCGCCTTTCGTGGTCCTGTTACTCTTGCGTTCATGCAGTTCTGTCCCAGAACCACAGGACGCTCCGAGTTTGCCAAATATTCGTCTTGCTTTGGACATTGCTGACCAAGTTCCACAGCGCCATCCCTACCTAGAGCGCCTTCATTCGACGAGAACGACTCGGTTGCCTTAGTTTGCGGAGGCTGCATCTTGTTCTTGCGATTGCTGACCCATTTCTGCAGATTGATCGCTCGACTTCGGCCGCGCGAAGCCGTCCCGACGACGGGCGACGTGGGGCGCGCTTGGTGCCGCGCGATCGCCGCTTGAAGACCGCGCTCGGTGCCCCGCTCGTCCAGCATCACCCCGAGCAACTTCGTTCGATTACGACTGCTTTTCTGCAACAGTTTGCGAAAGATATGTCTTGTTTTGCATAATTCTGACCAAGTTATACAGGTTTCTCCCCGGAATCTTGCCCAGACTCGCTCGCGGCCGCCCTTAAACGCCTCAATCGTGGCTCATCCTTGGTGGAAGTCGTGCTGTCAACGGTTTGCCCCACTTCTTTAGGGCCTAACGATGCTAACAAAACGATGGTCAGCGGTTCCAGGCCCCCGGCAGACGACGGACCCAATGGGGAGGGTGCGGTCGTGGAGCGACTTCGACTGCTCTTCCTTCTCAGTTTGCGAAAGCTACAGCTTGCTTTCCCTATTACTGACCGAGTTATGCAGGTTTCTCCCCGGAATCTTGCCCAGAAAGGCGTTCGTGATATGCTCTCGCTCGCGGCCGCGCTTGGGCGCACAATCGTCGCTCATCCTTGGTGGGAGTCGTGCTTTCAACGGTTTGCGCCGACTTCTTTCCCTCTGCGCTGACGTATTTCGTCGTTGGCGTCCGTTCGGCGGGCTGAGGCGGCAAAAGCGTCGGAGACGGCTGTAGCATAGCCATAGATAGTTTGCTGGCCCCATGTCTTGCCGTCCGGCAGGCTGGCCTGCCGCTTGCCGGTGTGGATGGCCGGGCGTTCGCGGGTTGTTGAGAGGGTACATAAAGACGGCAGGGGACTCGTGCCGCGACCGTGACCCCTCCGGAGGGGTTGTGCAATTGCGATTGCGGCAGGCGGGGGAGCGTGACGCCGCGGACAGAAGCAGAGTAAGGTACTAGTATTTATCCAAGTTGCGCTTCAAGTTCCTGACTTGTTATCGACAGCCGCGGCAGTCGAGCTCGCCGTTGGGCTATGTTGTGTATATGTCGGGTCCTTGCCCTGCAGACACATGGCGGTCAGTCTACTGCGGAGTAAGCGTGAGGGTTTCTGCTGTGAACAAGTGCTGACTCGTTCTAGTCTTGCTGCGCGCGACGCTTCAGGTTGTTGTTGGGCTCCAACATGTTCCTTCTACTTGCTGTTAGCTGTATCATATCGGAAACCGGTGCCGTACCTCCAAGTTCTCGCCGCCGTTGCCTATCTTTACGCTGACCATCTCGGGCAGAAGTGCTTGACGCTCTTTACTTGTGCAACATCCAGGTCGTCTGGCACAACCGAAGGTGATTGCGTTGCTGAGGCCTGCTGGCATCGGCGCGTTTTGCCGTATGTATTGTCCGAGTCGAGTTTGTCGCCGGTTTACTTACTCGCTGTCAGCTGTGTCCGTGCGGAAACCGGCGCCGTACCTTCACGCTTTCCCCGCGCTGAACGACTTCGCCAGGTCTGCCTTCAAGATCTTGAGGCTGTTGACTTCGCGAATCCTAGCAAGCGGGCAAGCGGGAGGGCCGCCCATCGCAAAGTCAGTGTCCCGACTGCTTTGCTCGTCGAGAACGACGCTGATGTTGCCCAGTGATTCGATTCGGCCGTCGCGGTCGGCACCGAAAACCAAACTCACGCTGGCGGACGGAGCCAGAGCTGCCGAGTGCATCGATGGTGTCTGCCCCAAGAGACATGCCCGTCAGAAACAGACCTGGCGCTATTCCGTGGACGCGGATGCCGAGTGGGAGGAGCTCGTTCGCGAGCGTCGCCGTTGCCTGTCCGATGGCCATCTTGGAGAAGAGATACGGGTACGAGTGCCCACATGTAGCGCTATCCTGGACTGAGTGAATGGCTGCAGGCTGCAACTGACTTGAGACACCGCACCTTTGTCCACCCATTCATCGAGGAGGTCATGATCACCTGCGGCACAAACTTATTCGTGCTCGATTTCCACTTCTCGAGGAGCGGCAGAAACGCAAACGTGAGCCAGAACGGGCCGACGGCGTTGGTGGCGAAGACGTCAGTAAACTGCTCCTGGGTGACACTGTCGAAGTAGGCCGCCACGAAGTCTGCCGCGCTGGGTGGTGTCCCGTCGGCGTTTATGGTGGGCCGGCCTGGTGCGGGACTGCTGATACCAGCATTGTTGAACAGAACAGTGACCCCTTCAGGGGAGCGGGTGGATATTTCGGATGCGAGGCGTGTCGCCTCAGACTTTCAAAGTTGGACACAAGAAGTTGGGTCGAAAAAGGATGAATAGTCACACACCTTGAGTCGGATGTCCCCCTCGAGTCCGTGCATACGCCCGTTCGAGATTCCCTCTGTCGCTTCATTATACTTGGCGCAAACACTGCGAAGACCGTGAGCCGCGCATCGAAAAGGTGAGCCGCGCATCGAAAAGGACGGATAGCGTAGCGCACGCGTCAAGCTCCTGCTGTTTCGGCCCGACGATATAGACAGTGGCCCCATTTGCGACGAGGGTGGAAGAAATCATCATCCCAATGCCCTATAATAGTTTGTGAACAACTTGAAGCGGATGGATTCTTACAGAACCGCCGCCAGTGACGACAGCCACGACGCCCCGCAGGTCGAAGATGTTTTGTGCCTTGAGCTGTTCCAGAACTTTGTCTGCCATGTCGGTCAAGGGGGAAGATGCGATATGGCGGAGGTCATGACGTATGGGTGGAGTGACTTTGATAGAGGCTGGATTGGTACTTGGGAAATGCGGTGAGGTGTGGGAGGAACAAGACTGGCTTCCCATGCTGTCAAATGACTCATCCAAGTCATTCGTTGTTGATAAATTGATCCCGCTTGACCTTGACGACCTCCACCACGAGTTTCCCGCCTTGAACTTGCAACGGAAGCAGCACATGGCAACATGTAAGTCAGACGACAATATCAAGCACTTTTCTTGGTGACAGCATGCCAGCGGACAGATATATCGACTGCCCCTTCAAGTTGAGCAACACGCAAAGGTCCATAGATACGCCAGTCGACTGTCCTTTCCTATGAACACGCCTCCGACACAACTCCGTGGGAATCGTGCGAAACGCAGATTGATAGTCAACGCGCGCGGGAGTTGGACGCGCCGCACGGCCCCGCTGGGCTTCTAGTCCGAATCAACGCCCACGCGGGAGGAAACCAGCGCTCGCGACGAGTGCGCCGCAATTCGACGAATACTTAACAGAACAATCATCCATGCCGCGTTGCCTCACGCTGACAGTTAAGTTTTACATACACAGAGTTAAATTTACCGCAGCTGCAGGCTAACTTTTGCATAAGGATACCGCTGGTATCGCCGTCTGTCACAATGTACTATCGATGTGGACGGCTCCGCGA
This sequence comes from Mycena indigotica, assembly GCF_014461135.1. Taxonomy (NCBI): domain Eukaryota; kingdom Fungi; phylum Basidiomycota; class Agaricomycetes; order Agaricales; family Mycenaceae; genus Mycena; species Mycena indigotica. The sequence goes on from NW_023503010.1 coordinate 411,045, forward strand.
CGCATATAGACTGAATCAAGACTGAAGGTACCGCAATGCGGCAGGCCGCGTGTTACGGAACCGCGCGGCAGTGGCTGCTAACATTTCCGCATCTCACAGAAGCCAGCGACTAAGCATGACGCCATTGCCCAGCGCTTCCCAAGAGCCGAAAGAGAGGCCGACTCGTGTCGTGTGGTGGCGGCATCGGGAGGTGAGGCTGCTAGCACTGGGGTAGTGAACTTGTGTCAAGAGGTCAAGGCTCGAGGGAGAAGCGCGCGGCCACGATCGGAGCGCACACGCGAAATGTGCCAGTGGGGCACAGTGGGGAAGACCTTTTTGGTGATCGGTCGACGCTGGCCATCCCGATGACATAATGATCGCCACACATCTTAACGCAGACCACCATCACTTTCGAGCTTCGACCACGGATAGGAACACAGCGGCTACTGGGAAAGCCCGTTCTGAACCGTAAATGCCTCTGCCCACGCCATACTAGAGTCTCTATCCTCTCCAACACCCACATTTCCTTGTCCGCAATGACCCGCTGACCACAGAAGGAGCGCGGCGAGCGCCAGAGGCCTTCTTTGTTCAAGTTTCACGCCGTGTCATCCTTCAGGCACTTGGGAGAAGTAACTAGCAAAGCCGGACACCGGCTTGTGGAATGCAACTCATTAACTCCGGGTTCTTACCTGCCACGTGTAAGTCGGCCGCTGCGATCGTGGTTTGGCTGATTTAAGGAAGGGCTCTGGAGAACAAATGGACAATCTCCGGCAACACTCGCCCAAGCTGTGGCTCGGTGAGGCGCGACCGAATCGTGGGTTACCGGGCCGTCATCTGCATTCGGCGAACATATCGCTTGATGTGTGCGTGGTCCGTCAAAACCGCGTCCGCAGAACTCAGGCGCGCTCGGCTTATAAAGAGCGCCATCTCACTCTGACACTGATAGGTCTCCCCCCAGTTTTCACCCGTCGTTCTCGCATCCATGCCCAGTGCCGCCAAACGACTGCGAGTAGGCATTTCGTCAGTCAGCCGCGGTTCTCTTCGAAGAGCGATGTCCTGACTTCTCATAACAGAGGAGCCGGTATCGGCGGCCTCACTCTAGCCCTAACACTGTCCCAATATCCTGATATCGATGTCGACCTCTTCGAAGCAAGCAAGTCCCTGCAAGAAGTCGGTGCCGGAGTGGCAGTATTCCCTCGGCCATGGAAGATCCTCCGACTGCTTGGTGTCGACCAGGAGCTGTTGAAAACGTGCGATGTAAAGCCGAAGGAAGGTCCAGGTCAGGCTACACGAAGTCCAATGCCGCAGGCTAAAGTTTATCAGTGCCTTCAATCCAGTATCGCAAAAGCAATCAGCCTGTGGGCCTACCGTTTTCGACGCTCGTCACCAATGGCACGTGCATCTTATCTTACCGAATTCAACTTCTTCTTCTAAGCCCATAGCCAGGTTCTATGATTACCTTGCATCGCGCCGAGTTCCAATCTGCGCTGCTTGGACGCCTGCCGAAGACATGTCGAATACACTACTCGAAACGCCTCCGAAGCTTCGATCAGCAACAATCTGGGCCCATCGAGCTTGCCTTCGAAGATGGGTCCAGGGCTACCTGTGACGTCCTGTGAGCTATACACGACATTTCTTGTCTCACCTCTTTCTTTAACTTGCCATAGAGTTGGAGCGGACGGGCTGAAATCCGCAACGAGGGCAGCGCTGCTCACAGAGCGCGTTAGCTGGATGCAAAGCCAAGGGCGCCCCGATGAGGCTGCTGACGCGGCCGAGTGTATCGAGCCGTGGTGGAGCGGCCAAATCGCTTACCGCGCCGTGATCCCTGCAGAACGCCTGCGGAAAGTCTCGCCCGGACACCCCGCTCTCACCCAGCCGCTCCAGGTAAGCATATTGCCGCAGTCTGCCGTTCAATGACCGGTCTTCTGCCAGTACTTGGGCAAGCGCGGGGTAACGTCTCATTCTCTACATCTGGCCTTGCGCTAACGGAGCAATTAGTTCGTCATGGCATATCCGATATCACAAGGGAAGATGGTCAACTTTGCCGCCTTCACGATGCGACATGACTTGGAAAACACCAAGTATGATGCACCGTGGATGGGCCCTGCGGACAAGTCGCACTTTGCTGGTCTATTCGCCGACTGGGAGCCCGACGTGCAAGCCCTCGTTCACGTATGCTCGTTATTACTGCGCTATTCCGCTCTCTAACCATTCTGCAGTGTGTCGAGAACCCCCTCTCGTGGGCCGTACATACCGTGAAACCGCTGCGCTCGTTTGTCTGTGGCCGCGTCGTTCTCATAGGCGACGCCGCTCACGCGATGACCCCACAACAAGGGCAAGTCTTAGTTCGTCCCGCCATAGTTGCGGCTGATATTTGACGCAGGTCAGGTGCGGGTCAGGCTTTGGAAGACGCCTATATTCTCGGCTTGCTCCTTGGACACTCGTCCACAAATATTCACACTCTCGGCCGCTCTCTCAATGCGTTCGATCAAGTTCGACGGCCGCGCGCACAGCAAGTTGCGCGAGTGTCCCGGCTGGCCGCGCGTTACTTCACGTTTGAGATCGACGGCGTGGGTGTCGATTTCTCCGCCGACTTTGGCCATCCTGCGGCGGGCTCCAACCCAGTCGGGTGGGAGACTTTGCAGCGGCTGCACCACGAAGTAGTGAAGAACTGGGAGTGGGGTACTATGTTTAGTTCAGCGACATTCTGATTTGCCTTGCTGACGATTGGAATAGCATGGAATACCTCGGTGGACGAATCCATTCAAGAGGCTCTGAGTATGCTGTAGACTTGATGGTCATCTCAGCGATTACACCGGCATATATCCATGAAATTAACGACGTGTTGAATCGATATCCATCCATGCTGTATCAAAACATTACTCATGTATCTCTGCCATAGAAAAACTACATCCCGTACTGTCAGACCACAGGCTTATTGGCCTCCTGTGCCGCTTTCCCGGCGTCGTGCCTCTCATTTCCTGTAGAAATTTACCACCATCAATCGTGACATTCAAGGGCAAACGGAGTCCTACCTAACAATTGTCTCTCCTTATCGCCCATTACCGCACCCACGACGGAGTCGATCTTCCCCTGCGCCCTGTCAAGTGTTCCTTCCACATAGGCCTGCGCCTCTGCTGCTTGGATCTCTGCCTCGCCGCGCATATGTTCAGAGTCGCGGCCCGATTTCTGCCACGAGGTAGCACCAAACATATGCCCGACCTGAAATCTCCAGTCAGCATGTCGGCAACGAAGGAACCGGTCGACGGGCCATCTCGACTATTGTTCCCTTTGTCGAATGGAAAGTGCCCCATAGCTTGCTGCGGTGATTGCATCAAGATCATCTGTGAAGTGCGGGTGCTAGTGGGAAGCGATTCACACCTTGGCTGCTGTGTTTGTGGGCTGGAGCTGAGATTGTTGGTAGATTCCATTACAGTTGTTTGCTGGAGGACCCGCTGGTATATATCATGAGTCTTGAAGATGGCGACCGCATCTTCTACACCTCTTTCCGCCCAGTAGAAGAGATTCACGCTGGGAGCACAGTGTCTCAATGCCTTGCAAAGGCCTTCGCCCGTAACTTGGCCCCTCCACCTTCGGAGATCCCAGATTGGGCCAAGGAGTTTCAGGACGTCTTTGACAAGGAGTCCTTCAACACGCTACCTGAACGAAGGGCTTGGGACCACGCTATTGAACTCGTTCCCGACGCAAAGCCTGCCAACTGTAAGGTGTATCCGATCTCTCCCCTCGAGCAACGCGAACTCGACGCGTTCATCGAGGAAGGGCTTGCTACAGGCCACATTTGCCCTTCGAAATCTCTGATGGCTTCCCTTGTCTTCTTCGTTAAGAAGAAGGACGGAGGACTTCGGTTTGTCCAGGACTACCGCGCCCTCAACGCAATGACGATTACGAACCGGTACCCCCTTCCGTTGATTAATGACCTTATCAACAGACTTAAGGGTGCCCGTTACTTCACCAAACTCGACGTTCGCTGGGGCTTTAATAACGTCAGGATTAAGGAAGGAGACGAGTGGAAGGCGGCCTTTCGGACTAACTGAGGGTTGTTCAAACCTTTGTTGATGTATTTCGGCCTGACAAACCCCCCCGCGACGTTCCAAACAATGATGAATGACATTTTCCCGGATCTCATCCTCTCAGGAGACGTTATGATCTACCTTGATGATATCCTTATCGCACATTCGGACCTCCGCGAGATCGTTCGTGAAGTCCTTCGGCGACTCCGAATGCGCAAGTTGTACCTTCGCAAGGAGAAGTGCGACTTTGAGAAATCGTCAATCGAGTACTTGGGGGGTCATTATCTCACATAACTACGTTGAAATAGACCCTGTTAAGGTCGCCGGAGTCTCTGCTTGGCCCCCGCCTGAAAACAAAAAGGACGTCCAGCAGTTTCTGGGCTTTACTAACTTCTACCACAGGTTCATTTGGGATTTCTCGGCCCTCGCGCAGCCTCTCTTTGCGCTTACCAAGAAGGACCAGAAGTGGACCTGGGGAGACGCCGAAGCCACCGCCTTTCAAGCCATCAAGGACCCGGTTGTCTCAGAACCCGTCTTAGCGATCCCGGATGACTCTCGGCCTTTCCGACTTGAAGCAGACAGCTCGGATTATGCAACTGGGGCGGTTCTTTCACAACAATCCGCCCCAGACGGAAAGTGGCACCCTGTAGCATTCTATTCCAAGAGCTTACATGATGTCCAGCGCAACTACGAGATTCACGACAAGGAGATGCTCGCGATAATCCGTGCCCGCAAGGAGTATCCGCATTTCCTTGAGGGCGCCCGCGCACCCTGTTGAGATTTGGACTGACCATAAGAACTTGGAGTGCTTCCGAAAGGCACAGCACCTCAACCGCCGGCAAGCCCGATGGTCGCTGTACCTCTCTCGGTTCGACTTCACGTTACACCACGTCCTCGGTCGCCAGATGGGCCGCCTGATGCCCTCTCCCGTCGGCCTGACCATGGCATCTCTGAAAACAACTCAGACGTCACCCTCTTGCGCCCCGAGCTTTTCCACGTTCGCGCGCTTGAGGCTGTCACTGTCTCTGGGCCTGGATCCGAACTTGTCCGCAACATCAAAGAAGCGCTATCCGGTCAGCCCGACCCGCGGTCATGGTAGTTGTCGACGCTCTCGGCAAATGCACTCACTTCACCAAGTGCCATACCACAGTAGACGCAGTTGGAGCTGCCCGGTTGTACTATCGGAACTTCGGGAGGGTATCACGGACCCTCTGAGAAGTACATCTTGGATCGTGGTTCGCAGTTCATTGCTGACTTTACGCGCGAACTCTGGCGCTTAATCGGTGGCAAGCCTGCCACGTCTACGGATTACCACCTGCTGACCGACGAACAAACCGAACCCGTTAACCAGGAGCTAGAGCAGTATATTTGGATCTTTATGAACTACCAACAGGACGACTGGGACGAGCTTATCCCTGCCGCTGAGTTCACCTATAACAATCATGTTCGCTCCTCCACTCAACAGGTACCCTTCATGACGGACACTGGTTGGCTCCCCAAATGGGTTTTGAACCAGGCGCCTGCTCTGAGCTGGAGTCAGTAAACGAGTTTCGTGATTGGATAGCGAACGGTGTCGGCGAAGCAAAGGCCGTACTCGTTAAAGCCAAGGACAAGTATAAACGGTACTACGATCGAAAGCGTTCGGACGCTCCGAGTATCCAAGTCGGTGACAAGGTTTGGCTCGACGCCTCTGACATTAGAACGACTCGGCCCTCCGAGAAGTTCTCGCATAAGCACCTTGGGCCGTTCAAGGTACTCGCAGAGGTTAGCAAGGGTGCCTACAAGCTAGACCTCCCCCCATGCTACTCCAAGCTCCATCCAGTCTTCCCCGTTGTTAAGCTCGAGCCTGCTAAGGACGACCCCTTTGACAGACAGCCTGGCTACGGCGAACCGCCCCCCGAACTAGAGGACGGAGTCCCCGAATGGGAAGTTGAGGAAATCTTAGATGCCAGGATAAGGTATAAGCAACTTAACTACTGCATCAGGTAGAAAGGCTACAATGCCTCACACGACTCACAGGTTCAGTTCAACCACGTCTTCACTCCAGACAAAGTCACAGACTTCTATCGGAGATACCCAGGTAAACCGCGACACATCGTCTCAGCAACTTTCGACTTGCTGCCCTTCCGTGTTATGCGTCGAGACGCCGCATTCAAAGGGGGGGTGATGTCAGGGGAACCCCTGCTTCAGTCTCCTTCGCACCATCCGAGCGCATCCAAGGCGCATCTGACCGGCGCCCCCTCAGACGCTCCGACCCACCCCGACCCTCGTCCTCGGCCTCCTTCGCCCACACAATCACCGATCCGTCAAAACCCTCCCAACAATCACCTTGGGACAGAGCCTGCGATGCCGCTCAGGCCTTCTGCGCTCTACGTCGGCAGTTACGGACGACCAGTATATAGTTGGCGCCCTAGCAGGCAGACCCTTAGAGTTTCTTCTCTTTGGATCCTCCCCTGCTAGGTTGGTCCCTCCGTGTATTTCCGTAGCTTTTATTCACGCTTTGGATCCTCCTGTGCTAGGCTTTCGTCAGAGTCTCCAGGGTTGCCCTTACAAAATGCCATATATTTTATAGTCACATATAGTACAGAGAAAGACTCTCTTTTCATCACAATGAAAGAGCAATTAAAAGACTGCCATTTTGTCCAACTTTCTGTCTACAACAAATTGTGATCTTTGTGTTTTTGCAAAAAGGCCAATTGAAAATCAGGGCTTTTGATGTGCCTTTTTGTGTTGCACAAAGAACAACTTTCATTGACACACAAAGACGTTCAGAAAGATTGTCTTTCTGTGCCTCTTTTGGACTATCACAAAGAACATCTTTGTGATTGCCCAAAAGGGGAAAGGAAAGGGTATCTTTCTGTACACCTTTCAGCTTGACTAAAACATTAGCTTTCTGTCAGGACTCAAGTCGCGCTCGCTCGCCAAGTCGCGCGAGCGAGGAGCCCCTCTAATATACCCCGTTGGCCTGCGCACGGACCTATCAACAAGGTCAGGTGAGGACATTTGTGCGTCGAGCAGCTGGAGAAAAATTTGGGTTTGGGGGCCAATCATGGGTGGGTTTTCGGAGACAAGTCTCTCTCTCGGGCATTCCGGGAATGGAGCAAGGTCATCTATTGAGCTAATTCTACCAAGTACATCCAGACACGCTGATTAACGACTCGACGCGAGGCGTTTGATCCCGTCAAAGACGCGTTTTCCAGGCTATTCTCTCCCCGCACAGTGACAGATTTGCAAGTCCGGCTGTACTTCGGCCTCTGGCGGGAAGTCCGTGTGTAAAATCAGCTGAGCCGATCTTGCGCGAAAACGAAGGCTCGCGCAAGACATAGCGCATGGTCATCGGGGCTGGCCATTCAGCCTAACAAAAGGGATTTAGGGACGGCAGCTGCGATGGCAAGGTGAGCACGGCGGGCCGTGAAGTGGTCCGGACCGTCCCGGCCACAGAGGTTTTGGACTGAATAAGACCATGGTTGCACGGAACGCCCGTGGTGCCGCGCAGATGATGAGTGGCCGGGCAATACACGGCCGGCCCATAGAGGTTGACTCGGAAGAGAGTAGGGAAAGAGGCGAGGGCTGGCATGAATGCGGGCGGCCGAAGGCCATGATGCAGTCGGGACGGAGATCAAAGCAGCGACGGCGCATGAGCCAGAAATGCCGGGAGCGGGATGGCCAAGACGACGGCGGATCCAGACGCAAGAGTACGGGTACAGAACACGCGGATTCCGGGTAGACGGCGCGGCCCGTGGAGGTGCATTGGGAAGGTTGGCCCAGCAGGCGCGAAGAAGACATCGGCGGGGTCCCGGGCAGCAGGCAGCCCAAGTCCATGGTGCGGTCGTGACGGAGATCAAAGCTGTGATGCCAGACATGTCGAGAGTGTGAATGCAAAGGCAATGGTGCATTCGAGCGAAACGGCCTTGCGAGATGCGGGGGAGGACTCGAAAGCTGGGTGAAAGCCGGCCGGCCGACGGGCATGGCATGGATGGGGCCCGAGGACAGTAGTCGTGAAGTCCCAAGGCCATGATGCGGCCGGAACGGAGCGTTGACGCGGGGAAGACTCGAAAGCCGGCGGAACACGTGGATTCCGGGTGGACGACGTGGCCCGTGCAGGTGGCCGTGACCACTTCCTGGCCACAGAGGTTGATGGACAGTAGGCGCGACCGGCGGGAAGAGGTCATCGGCGGGGTCCCAGCGAGATGGATGCGGGCCGTCAAAAGCCCTGATGTGGTCGGGACAGAGATGCAAGCCGCGATAGCGTGAAAGCCGAGAGGGGGAATGCAAAAAGGATGGTGGATTTGAGCGCAAGGGCCATGCGACATACGGGAGGCCGGACAACGGGGATGGCATGAATGAGGCGGAAGGAAGGTAGCTGTGAAGTCCAAGGCCATGATGCGGCGGGAACGGAGATCAAAGCCGCGACAAGGCAATCGTCGGGCAGCAACAGTGGTGGTCTCACTGTGCCGACATGGTTGCTGGCCGGCGGGGACGCATGCCTCCGGCGGCAAAACCCTGCGAAAAAGTGAGGCTTGAATCGCAGAAAAGTCGGGTCAAAATGCACCTCAAAAATACCATCAATAATTGATGGCATCAGTGATCCGGCATCGACGGCGGGTCAAGCGAGATTTGACTCAGGACAGGCAGCGTAGAAGGGACTTGATAGGCTTACCCTACGATGGCGCCGCATGTGACCGCCATAATGCGCCCATCCTCGGCGGGGCGGTCAGCGGGTGTCGACAGCAACAGCTGTCATCGGGGAGCTATTCGCACGGCTCCGGTGGGGAGATCCTGTTAAAACATAAGCTTTGAATCCGAAAATTGAGTGACCAAAGTTACCGCCCGGGGGTAAAACCTACTGAAAAAGTGAGATCGTTTGTGGGGAAAAGTGACAAACAAATATGCTTACACAATCACGACATGATGACCGCTGGAATTGAGGGGCACAATTGAGCTGGCCGGCGGGGCCAGGAGCAGGGTCCTGGCATCGCAGCGTTGAGGTGTGGGCGGCATGTGCCTCCGGCGGGCTAAAATCCGGTGCAAAAAAGTCAATATTTGTCGGTCGAAAAGACGCTGAGAATCAGCTTACGTAATCGCCGGTGATGCCCGGGAATCCAATCAAAACCGCCGAAAATGGTCCCAAAAAATCACCCAGGGGGATAGGATATGACAAAGCTACAGTTGAATGTTAGCCCACAGTCAGTTGAGAACATCAAACACTCATACCAGCAGAGGTTCCCCTTCCCGCCTCGACCGACGGTGCTGAGAAACGAGACGCCTTGGTCAGACCGGCAGAGGTTCCCCCTCCGGTGGAAGCTAGCACCGAGGACTACTCCTAAAGAGACAGTAAACCTGACAGGGAGTCATAAGTACTAGTATGAGTCCGTGTAGCAACAAGAACAGCCTACGACATGTCCAAGCAGAGGTTCCCCCTCTCGGGGCATGGAGCGACGAAGCCTCGCTCAAATGTCAACGGCTAGTAAGGGAAACAAAAGACCAAAAAACCTGTATCAGCATAATGTCCCGCTCAGTTCGTCTCCGCGCACACTCCATGCTATGTCGCAGGGCTGTAGAAGACAGCGTCAGCGAGCGCAAGGAGGACTGGGATAGGTACACACCTTGCGCGAGTGTCACGAGCAACATCCCGGCATGTGTTGGTCGCAGTGCCAGGGCATAGCGGAGAACAGACAGAGCCGCAGGGAGAGATGGTGGACAGTGAAGACGAAAACTGAAAGCTACTCAGCAACAGAAACTGCGAAATGAGAGAAACAACGCACATAAGTACCCCCATCCCAGCGATAAGAAACGCCAAAGAGGTGGGTCTCGAGCAGAAAGATTTGGTGGAGCGAAAGTAACACGTCGCAGTTGTGTCAAGGCCTGTCACTGAGTCAGGGTCAGGAAAAGAGCAACACAAGACGGAGGAGGCGAACCTGGGTCCTGAAGTCATCGCGTCCAGAACGGGCTTCACGCAGCAGTTGACCATGTGCGTCACGCTAGCGCTGGCAATGGCAGCCAAAGCCGGGTGATATGCAGCAACTTGGGTGTAGGGCGGCGAGGATATGTGGTCGGACATGGAAGAAGGGCAATGATGTCGGGGACAGCGACGCACAACGACTTGAGTCGACGACGAGCAGCTGGGGCTAGACGAGGCAGCACCGTCAAAGATGGGCGGGAAGGAGATGGTGGTTGGAGGTCAAGAAGCGTTTGGACGCGTGACCTTGTTGATACTTTGATATCGATGCATCGCCGTTTGAGCGAGGGTGGCGGAACAGTGGCTCTTCGCTTCCCTCCCTTGTGGCGCTTCTGGAAGCGAAGTGCCACTGCACGTGTGCGCACTGAAGCGAAATACGGTGGTTCCTTGAGGCAAGTGAGCAAAACGGCAAAGGAGTCGGAAATGGGTGTACTCACCAGTGGGGGAGCGAGAAACCCGGTATTAAGGCGCGGCTGAAGGTGGAGACTGAAAGTCGGTGGGTGCGGACGATGACAACTTGGAGCGGCGCCCACACCGACTCAAAGTTCTTGCGCTGTTAAAAAAAGTAAATATGATATAGATGCACTGGCAACTATGTGATGACTTACGCCTTGGGTGCCCAACAGTTGGCCAGCCCGGATGAGATACTGCCAGTCACAGCCTGTGTGTTGAGCGGGACGACGACGGGGAAGAATGGGTTGGCGACGAGGGTGATGAGCGGAGAGAAGAGAGAATGGCATGCACCGTAACGCCGGTGTGATGATCCGCCGTCGCAATCGGACATTACCGGTGATGGTATCCAACACGTGGGGCAATAAGCCAGGAAGCTCCTCGCAAGGTCCTGAGGCGTCAAGGAAGGTTTGGGGGGGTGCACCGTGTTCGGCGGATGTCAGGTAAGCCTTGCGGATCCTTGGGCGGAGAAAGAAGCGAAGGAGCACTAATTGATGGCAGGGAAAGTGGTGCGTTGACAAACCCCCGGGTGCCTTCCTCAGCACTGGTGTCTTGGTTCAGTTGTAGGTCTATTTCTACTACTTCCCCATGAGTCCCTTCGGTTTTCTTGCCTATTTTTCTTTGATTTGCCCTTATTTTTTTTCTCCAAAATCACGGTAACGGGCTGTGGTGATTTGCAGCAGACACCCTATCTTAAGTCGACTTGCTGACCACCATAATGCACTGAAGTTGTGGAAAATGACAGTTCTCGGTGATACTAGCACGGCGCTGAACATGTGTCGATGACGTCTGCCTTATCTTGTTCGGCTTGCAACTAACTCCGCACTGACAACGGTGGCGTCGCGTTTGGAATAACGCGACTCTCAGATTCTCGCTTCTTAATAACCTTCGCCCGTTGCTTCGCCGTGCTCTCGCCCGCGCTCTATGTCACCGCCCAGAAGGCTATATAAGGCCCCACCCCTGCTCTCCCACCCATTTCGCTCTTTCCCTCCTCCCTCCATCTTCGCTCACGCCAAGCTCACGCACTTCCCGATTTGGGCGAAAGTCAACCCCACGTGACCGTATCTCGCTTAACCTCGGCTTCCTTTCTCCGCTCATGTCACCCATCCAGCTTTCGGTCGTCGTCAACGCCGCACACCGTGAAGGACCACACTGTCGATAAGAGTCATGGTCGCTGTTTCCTGCGCTCACTCCTCCACAGCTTTGACCTCGATTGCCTGCTCCGTCTTCTCAATGCACTTCGTTTGACCTTGGCTTTTCGCCGTGCGCTCCTTCTACTATTCCGAACTATCTGCTGACATTGTTGTAGTGACACTCCCGCTCGCTTCAGGTTCGGACTATCCATAGCGGGACACGGTCTTTCGGTGCGTCCTCCGGCTTACTTTGTTGATGTTTCGCTGACGAGATTGTTAGTGCTATGGTCAAACTCGGTGCGTGATATCCACTCATTGTCCATCCCCACTGTGTGCTTCATCATGATTCATAGCGCCTCCACCTTTCTTCCCTCTCCGCACTTCCATACAACAGCCCTCGAATGCTTACCATCTCCAGGTATCCATCCGGACTTGTATCTGCTGGTTGCATAGGCTTGATCTGGCTCGGTGTCGCGCGGTCAGTCTTCGCGCGCAACCGTGCATCGACTCACCGTGTTTTCTCAGAGCTGCTGTCTCCGGTTGGTCAAGTATTTCCGTTGCTTTCCGCGGTACTGACCGAATCTGGCAGATTTCTTGCCAGAGGTCTACGCAGTTGGTCGTCTGCAGAGGAGCTTGGTGTCTCGCGAACGGATAGAAAAGCTCTTTGCAGTGAGTGCACATCTGGGATAGCTCCAAACCGCGACTTACCTCACGACAGATGCGCCTTTCGTGGTCCTGTTACTCTTGCGTTCATGCAGTTCTGTCCCAGAACCACAGGACGCTCCGAGTTTGCCAAATATTCGTCTTGCTTTGGACATTGCTGACCAAGTTCCACAGCGCCATCCCTACCTAGAGCGCCTTCATTCGACGAGAACGACTCGGTTGCCTTAGTTTGCGGAGGCTGCATCTTGTTCTTGCGATTGCTGACCCATTTCTGCAGATTGATCGCTCGACTTCGGCCGCGCGAAGCCGTCCCGACGACGGGCGACGTGGGCGCGCTTGGTGCCGCGCGATCGCCGCTTGAAGACCGCGCTCGGTGCCCCGCTCGTCCAGCATCACCCCGAGCAACTTCGTTCGATTACGACTGCTTTTCTGCAACAGTTTGCGAAAGATATGTCTTGTTTTGCATAATTCTGACCAAGTTATACAGGTTTCTCCCCGGAATCTTGCCCAGACTCGCTCGCGGCCGCCCTTAAACGCCTCAATCGTGGCTCATCCTTGGTGGAAGTCGTGCTGTCAACGGTTTGCCCCACTTCTTTAGGGCCTAACGATGCTAACAAAACGATGGTCAGCGGTTCCAGGCCCCCGGCAGACGACGGACCCAATGGGGAGGGTGCGGTCGTGGAGCGACTTCGACTGCTCTTCCTTCTCAGTTTGCGAAAGCTACAGCTTGCTTTCCCTATTACTGACCGAGTTATGCAGGTTTCTCCCCGGAATCTTGCCCAGAAAGGCGTTCGTGATATGCTCTCGCTCGCGGCCGCGCTTGGGCGCACAATCGTCGCTCATCCTTGGTGGGAGTCGTGCTTTCAACGGTTTGCGCCGACTTCTTTCCCTCTGCGCTGACGTATTTCGTCGTTGGCGTCCGTTCGGCGGGCTGAGGCGGCAAAAGCGTCGGAGACGGCTGTAGCATAGCCATAGATAGTTTGCTGGCCCCATGTCTTGCCGTCCGGCAGGCTGGCCTGCCGCTTGCCGGTGTGGATGGCCGGGCGTTCGCGGGTTGTTGAGAGGGTACATAAAGACGGCAGGGGACTCGTGCCGCGACCGTGACCCCTCCGGAGGGGTTGTGCAATTGCGATTGCGGCAGGCGGGGGAGCGTGACGCCGCGGACAGAAGCAGAGTAAGGTACTAGTATTTATCCAAGTTGCGCTTCAAGTTCCTGACTTGTTATCGACAGCCGCGGCAGTCGAGCTCGCCGTTGGGCTATGTTGTGTATATGTCGGGTCCTTGCCCTGCAGACACATGGCGGTCAGTCTACTGCGGAGTAAGCGTGAGGGTTTCTGCTGTGAACAAGTGCTGACTCGTTCTAGTCTTGCTGCGCGCGACGCTTCAGGTTGTTGTTGGGCTCCAACATGTTCCTTCTACTTGCTGTTAGCTGTATCATATCGGAAACCGGTGCCGTACCTCCAAGTTCTCGCCGCCGTTGCCTATCTTTACGCTGACCATCTCGGGCAGAAGTGCTTGACGCTCTTTACTTGTGCAACATCCAGGTCGTCTGGCACAACCGAAGGTGATTGCGTTGCTGAGGCCTGCTGGCATCGGCGCGTTTTGCCGTATGTATTGTCCGAGTCGAGTTTGTCGCCGGTTTACTTACTCGCTGTCAGCTGTGTCCGTGCGGAAACCGGCGCCGTACCTTCACGCTTTCCCCGCGCTGAACGACTTCGCCAGGTCTGCCTTCAAGATCTTGAGGCTGTTGACTTCGCGAATCCTAGCAAGCGGGCAAGCGGGAGGGCCGCCCATCGCAAAGTCAGTGTCCCGACTGCTTTGCTCGTCGAGAACGACGCTGATGTTGCCCAGTGATTCGATTCGGCCGTCGCGGTCGGCACCGAAAACCAAACTCACGCTGGCGGACGGAGCCAGAGCTGCCGAGTGCATCGATGGTGTCTGCCCCAAGAGACATGCCCGTCAGAAACAGACCTGGCGCTATTCCGTGGACGCGGATGCCGAGTGGGAGGAGCTCGTTCGCGAGCGTCGCCGTTGCCTGTCCGATGGCCATCTTGGAGAAGAGATACGGGTACGAGTGCCCACATGTAGCGCTATCCTGGACTGAGTGAATGGCTGCAGGCTGCAACTGACTTGAGACACCGCACCTTTGTCCACCCATTCATCGAGGAGGTCATGATCACCTGCGGCACAAACTTATTCGTGCTCGATTTCCACTTCTCGAGGAGCGGCAGAAACGCAAACGTGAGCCAGAACGGGCCGACGGCGTTGGTGGCGAAGACGTCAGTAAACTGCTCCTGGGTGACACTGTCGAAGTAGGCCGCCACGAAGTCTGCCGCGCTGGGTGGTGTCCCGTCGGCGTTTATGGTGGGCCGGCCTGGTGCGGGACTGCTGATACCAGCATTGTTGAACAGAACAGTGACCCCTTCAGGGGAGCGGGTGGATATTTCGGATGCGAGGCGTGTCGCCTCAGACTTTCAAAGTTGGACACAAGAAGTTGGGTCGAAAAAAGGATGAATAGTCACACACCTTGAGTCGGATGTCCCCCTCGAGTCCGTGCATACGCCCGTTCGAGATTCCCTCTGTCGCTTCATTATACTTGGCGCAAACACTGCGAAGACCGTGAGCCGCGCATCGAAAAGGTGAGCCGCGCATCGAAAAGGACGGATAGCGTAGCGCACGCGTCAAGCTCCTGCTGTTTCGGCCCGACGATATAGACAGTGGCCCCATTTGCGACGAGGGTGGAAGAAATCATCATCCCAATGCCCTATAATAGTTTGTGAACAACTTGAAGCGGATGGATTCTTACAGAACCGCCGCCAGTGACGACAGCCACGACGCCCCGCAGGTCGAAGATGTTTTGTGCCTTGAGCTGTTCCAGAACTTTGTCTGCCATGTCGGTCAAGGGGGAAGATGCGATATGGCGGAGGTCATGACGTATGGGTGGAGTGACTTTGATAGAGGCTGGATTGGTACTTGGGAAATGCGGTGAGGTGTGGGTGCCCAACGAAACGGGACATAAACGTGGGCTGTCAAAGAGGTAAGCGCCGGGCAGCGTATAGATTCCGAGTTGGCGCTCACCACCGAGAACAGGCTCAGGAGAAGAAACGCGTTAGCGGCCTCTGCCAACCGGTCAACGAGCAAGATGCCGCCTTACTTGTGTGGTCTGCGGAAACTCATCAGCAAAAAAAGTTGGGGTAACACGGACCGGGAACTCACCGACCGGGTCCGGCCGGCGCAAGACACCGCTCCGACTGTGCAACTCCCACCTCCCTCCCAACGACGACGACCAAGATGGTTCTGTCAAACCAGAACAGGCTCTCGGCGACGACAAGCTTGCTCTCGCGGCGATTGCCAGTGCGGACAACACAGCCTGAAGGGGGGAGCGGGATGGGGGCGGCGACGCGATAACCACTTGACGTCACCGATCGACGTCATCGAATTCCCTTCAAGTTTGCGCGGCAACTCCAAGTCAGAACGGAAACAGCGACGGCAGTGTAAGAACTCACGCGCAAAACCCCGAACGTGGCAAGGCGACACGGCCACTCGGCGCAACACATGGCCCCGACTTGAATGCGTTGCCGGCGTCTGGCCGTTACAACGAATCAGCAAAGCAATAAGAGGATCAAGATACCTTTACCACGCGGAGGGCAACGCGGTAGTGCTGGTGGAGGTCGCGGGGGAGGAGAGCAGCACGCTCGTGTCGGGGGGAGATGTGTTTGGCTGACGCGGAACGCCAGCTGCAGCGGGCTTGCGCGGGCTGCCCGAGCCGACAGCAATGGGTGCCCGGCTTACAGAACACAAAAGTGGGCTGTAAAAGGGTAAGTGGGCAGTGTCTAGACCCCGAGTTGATGCTCACCAACAACAGGCGCAATGGCAAGCTCACTATTCCCCCAACAAACGCCAACGGCGAGCTGAAAGCGCAAGCGAGCCCACCGACTTCGATAGTGATGACGGATGCGGGGCTGACTCCGCAAATCCTCCTCCTTCCCCGCGCGGCAATTCGGCGCAACCCATGTCCCCGACTGGATCCCCGGCGCGGCAGAGCTACCCAACACGACCAATTAGCAAGACAATATTAGCAAGACAATACTTAAGAGCATCAACATGCCGACTTACCTCTTGGCAACTCAGCTGTTGACGTTGCGGCAACCACCAGCCATGAACTCGGCAACCCAGTCTCTCGCAACTCGGCACAAACTGGGCAACACACAAACATCCCCGACTTGACTGCGTTGCCGGCGTCTTCAAGAGGGAGGCCGACTCACCTTTGTCAGCCCGTTTCAATACGAGACGGCAACTCGGATGGGTACAGCCAGCGGAGCTCCCGTTCCGACCAAGATGGTCCGCGGCCGGAAGCGCCTCTGATCTGGTAAGTATCGTGACTTCTTCTTCCACAACAAAACAACTCACAATTACACAGGTCGTGCCGCAGCTCGGCAACAACCACGACGACAAACTCATCTGTCAACTCCAGTGTTGCAGCGACGAGGTCGTTGATTGACTGTCAAAGGTGAGCGCTATTAGAGCATCATCAACGACGCTTACCTTCAATACCTCAAGACAGCGAGGAGGGCAACGCGATAGTGTTGGTGGAGATGTTCACGGTACCGGTTAGGATGGCGCGGGCAACGAAGTCGTTGAGGCTGTCGCGGACAACGACGAGGAGAGCAACGCGCTGGTACGGTCGTCGAAGGGGGGAAATGGCTGGGCTGGGGCTGACGCGGAAAGATAGCCAGTTGCGCAATCTAATCACAAGTTAGTGTGATATACGAGAATTCAAAACATTGTTGGCAAACAACCCACGAGCGATGAGCATCGACTAGATGACGACGCCGAGTACAACTCCGACAGTCTCGACAACGACTGAGAGGGGGGAGAACGGAAGAGGAAAGTGGGGGAGAGGGAAAGAGGGGAATGAAATGACGGAAGGATGGGCCTGGGTTTTTATACCCAAATCCCGAGCGGCGCCCAGCGCAAGCGAGTGACAGGGATCCGCCGCCCGGATGCACGGATGGCTGGCGCTGCCAGCCGGCGAACGCGCCACTTGTTGGAATACCCGAGAAGGCTGGGAAACCAGTTTGGCACGGTTTCCTCCACCATCTGTGTGGCTGCTGGGGCAGGATTGCACCCAGAGCTGGATATCATGTTGGTGTAGTGTCTGGGAGACGTTTTGTCCCAAGCCTACACACTCCACGACACCCACAGCGCAGAATATGCGCCGGGGACGAAAAGCAAAAGTGCGGTATCCTCGCACGACGGAGCGCCCAGAGGCCTACGCGAGTGACACACGGGATGATAGTGCCGTCATGGGCGCTGTGTTTCATGTCGCCGCTCCGCGATCGTGCGACTGTAGCGGCTGGAAGCACAAAATGGCCTCTCGCAGATTTAGGCAGTATACCGTGGGAATACGACACATCTAAGGAGCCACGCCAGCAGGGGCCATGCATCACGTGACATTCTCAAAATCTCAGCTTAATCGGACGACGGAGTACATCTGAATCGCAAAATTCGCTCAAACAGGACCTTCAGGAAGGTCCGCATTTTCCGCGCGATTTTCACGCATCTGATCACTCAGGCCCACAGGTACATGACATGGGAAGCTCCCCTGAAAATTTCAGCGAAATCGGCCCACATTTGGCTGCAGCGCACCGCTGGAAATACAAATTTCCGTTTTGGGCCACTGGCGTTGTTGGCGGATATGGGTCACGTGACCGGCTTTCGGCGCAGCTGAAAGGTCAGTTTTGGCTCGGAATATCTCAGTGGCTGTCATCAGTCTGCTACTGACGGTTTCACCTTAGCTTTAACCCAAAATTTCCCATTTAAGCACTTGGAACTATCCTTTGTGCCATGCCAAATATCGGTCATGTGACGGCTTCCGGCCCATCTGGAAGGCCAGTATTGAGTCAAACTCAATGACAGTTATCATTTTACTGATAAGATCCTTATTTGAGCTAAAACTCAATTTTTCCACTGAAGCTCCTGGCAGAGCCTGCTGGATATGGGCCACATGACCGGTTCTGTACTATCTGAGTTTTGACACATGTTATCAGCCTGATGTTTCCATCTGATGGCTTCCACATCCGTGTTAAGCTTTCCATCTTAGTTAACTCGTGCCTTTAGCATAGGTGACAAGTCATTTTAATTGAAAAATTTGGCAGCACCTATATAGTGGCAGGTAGTCCCTGCACACAAATTTGAGTGACACATGAAATTCACATGTAGAGTGTTAGTTTTGTGTTATATTGTCCTAGGGCCCCCATTATCTCTTAATAAACTACCATTTAATTTGAGTTCAGAACTCAAAATCTCCTTTTTAGGCAATTGGTGATATCATCTATTTTCCAATCTGACTTAGTTGTCCACTGCTTCAATAGATTTTATTCTCTAAACCTTGTTAGTTCATTTTTTTAGAGCCATACTGTATCAATTTATTCAATTTGGCAGTCACATATCACACCAGCCATCTGGCTCCACAATATTGATTTTTTGATTTTTACCATACTCCTATTTGGTGTTATACTGTACTATTTGAATCAATTCGGCATGTCACGGTCACACCTGATTTTCAGAAACACTGTCAATAATTTGTTTCTCAATTTTCTGGATTTTTGGGCGACTTTTGATTCCATCAAAAGTGGTGATCCGGCCGAATTGAACGAAATAGGACAGTATTATTTGCAAGCATGATTTTTACCACACTTTTACTTTTACCATTTGCCTCCCAGTGTTTTGTTCAGAGCTTTATAACAGACACTAGTGCATCATCAATCATCTACATCATCAACAAGTGACCATCATTCTGTTGACCATACTTTTACTTTGGTACAGAACATTAACTATAGCTTTATCCCCCTGTCTAGGCTGTTGGGCCGCCTGCCCTTGGGTCCAGGTCAGGCCTATAACCAGCCTGTTCACAGTCTAAGCCCAATGCTAACAGAGACCAATCCTGCAAAGTATGCCCTTACACGGGAATTTGATTTTTACCACATGGACCTAATATTAGGAAACTTGATATTTATTAGACATTCAATTCCGCCGGATCACCATTTTTGATAGAATCAAAAGTTGGGAATGACATTGGTCAATCATCATCTTGGCAATCCACTCCGGTCAGAGATGTGCTAACATGACTTTTATCAGTCACACCATTTTTTTTCCTTCCTTTCCCCCCCATCCCCCGTCCGTGCTTTGCTGCAGCGTTGTGCTGCTACCTTCGGGAGGGGAAACCCTGCATGGTTGAAAACTCTACTTTTGAGGCAGCTATGTGGCGGACGCGTCGGACTCACTTAATTAACGCGTTTTTGGGGACATCTCGGTGTTCCCTCTGCCAAGCGGTTCAGCAATGAGACCCAAAAAACAAGCAAAGTCCAGTTATTTCCGGTCACGTGACCGTGTATGACCACGTGCGTGATCATCAGTGACGAGGCAAGCCAGAGCCACGCCATTCTTCGCTCCGCCTCTCCACAACAACGCAGTCTATCGTAAATTTCTCGCCTCATGCAGCATTGGGGCTCATCGACGGCTCATCGTACGGCACGAACGTGAAGACAAACCTACTCCCACTCTTCTACGACTCTCTTGACCCCTCTAACATCCTCACATTAATCGGGACTGGCGCGCTCGATTTGCGTTGGCATCATCGACCTTTGCTCATCTCAAGCCGGTGCTGAGATGGCATTCAAGGTTTTCGCAACCCCCAAACTCATGCGCGTCATTGGGAGGAGTTGGAAGGTGCTCATCGACGAAGGCGACAAACCGAGTCTCTTCCGGCTTGGGCGTGTGTTGGCGCAGTCCCGGATAGGGGCCCACGGAACGGAACCAGCCTACCTTGCAGACCTTCTCTATGGTGTCGGCCGCTCGTGGACTCATCTTGCTGTCCATACCGTCCGCCATTTGCGCTGTGTCATCCCTACTGCGGACATGAAAGTCGACGAAGAATGTCTTGTGTCAATGACGGCCATCTGCTTCCTCGTTGGCGAACCTTTCCACAACAATGCGGTCTATCGTCAAGCTCTTTGGGACCACGGCTTCATGAGCGCCATCACCGTTGCATATCGAGCCGTCAGTGCTATCTCTCCACTTGCCAGCCATTGGGGGACGGTTTCGGAAGACCTCTTCATCGCATTGATAAACAGCCTGATATTTCCAAGTGCGCGACCCCGCGTCATCGAGTCGCTCAGTGCCGGCCTCCTCCCAGCACTCTTTGCATATGGGCGACTACGTCAGCGGGACAGCTCGAACCAAACCAAGTTTTTCAATGACCAATTCGTCGGTTTCATTGCACAGATTCTTCCTGGCTTTTGCGTCTACCACTCGGTCTTGATCCAACTCAGACTCTCCCTGCGCGATGTGAGAAGTTTGGATCCCCGCCTTCATTTTCGGTTCAAAGGAAGCGACAAGCTGGCAGAACACTGGACCAGTTTTGTGTCACAGGTGGAGAGTCGATTAGAAGTAGTGGATTGGTTTAGTGATGGACAATTGACTATGTTCAAGGCGTGCGATGATATCGGGGTATGTTTCCTCATTGACTACCCTTGTATCCAGTCTTACATTTCGTCATAGTGCGGTAGAATCGCAGACAGAAAATCGATGAAGCGATGTTCGGGCTGCCTTACGTCCTTCTACTGCTCTCCAGTTTGTCAGAAGAATGACTGGAAGGCCAAGGGGGGTTCAAAGTTCGAATCACGGATATAGGGTCGGAAAGTTTTTTTCCGACCCCCCCGGGACCCCCCCCTCCCCCCCTCCTGCCATATATAGTAATATATTCTCACGATCAGCGTCATGTGACCACTGATGCGATCAAAAAGTGGGATAAAAAATTCAATCTTTGTGAAACTTTTTTTGTAAAAAATTTATACATGTGTATGTGTATATGTGTAGGTATGTATGTACCTAGAGCCTTCCAACACACACATGGAAGGCCATATTAACCCTCCAACATGTTCACCTCTCATCAATTACCTGATGCATGGGCCTCTGACAGAGTGGGCTATCCAAGTGCATGGGCCTGAAAGTATATAGATATAAGTAATGAGAGTGCTGAACTATAGAAATTAGAAGGTATACACTATATTTTCAGTGTCTTTATACCCATATAAGGCCCAAATCTTTTATATACAAAAAGTTTTTTTTACCCCCCAGGGACCCCCCCCCTCCCCCCTACCCCATGTGCCTGATAAGGATCTTGAACCCCCCTTGTGGAAGGCGGTGAATGGTCATCGACTCGCTTGTGGCCATCTACGAAGGATTCGTAACGGTGCGCTTTTTGGAACCCTTTTCCGGTAAATTAAAATCTTGCAGAAGATGCCCGTTCATTCACGACCAAGGACCGCGCTTTCTTCCGCGCGCTTCTTAATCAAGGCTACATGGAAACACAAGAGACGACCTGTCTTCAGATGGTGCGGTTCTTCAATACCTACGGTACCAGCGCCGTCCCCCATGTGCATTTCAATTACACCGGCACCCGCGCGCTCATCGCTGTACTCCCTGATATGGACCCACGGCTGACGCGTGAACTCAAGTCAGGCGACACAAAACTGTACGGCGACGACTTTCAGCGTGCCAAGCGGCGGTGTATCACCGGTGCAGGTCAATTACACCTGATGGGCATATTGGATAGCAACACGACGTTGTGGAGGGTGATGCATTTGCGGCGAGAGCCCTCAGCCAGGGGACTGATGGAGGGATTAAAGAGACTCGCGAGCAGTATTCCATCGGGGATCCTTCCCCCAGGAAAGAGTCAGGCGGACCCGGCAGTGCTCGATGCACTCGAGCAATATCGTCCGCAAGCGCGTGCTTTGGTGATGCGATTTGGGATGGTTTCGACACATTAGAAGCCAATTTCTCGAGGGAGAGTCATGTGAAATATATTATATAGAGAGATGGAATATCGCTTGAAAATGCATATTGTACCAATGTAATTATCATCTGTAAGGTAAAGTTTCTACAGCCTGAGCTCACCTCGGCGGTGACCTCGCAGTCCATTCTAATATTAATCCGAGTCGGTGATTGACCATTCGCAAAGCAGCCATTGACAGCAGGTAACTATACTGAAACTGCCAGTAAAAAATTACTACAAAATGCTGGAAAGGAAGCTAGTGATTTCCCTTTGGGGAAGTTAATTGGAAAATCTCTTGTTTTGGAACTGACTTTCTTGCATGGAAATTTTCATTCATTCAACTAATTGTTGGAGCCCAAAATTATATAAGACTCCTCTTGATGTGTAGACTGTGTCACCAAATGAGTTTGTCTGGATTCCCCTATGTACATAAGAAGGGCACAGTCTGGAACATCGTCTGCGCCAACGCGTTCGAGTCAACATCATCTGACCGTGACTGGCCCCATCACGGCCACATCTCTTCTCTTTCAAACTTTCACTGGCGGCGATATTACACGCGCTGTATGTTAACGAGTATGTTGGATCTCTACAGCTTTCCGCCTACTTATTGCTTTCAAGGGTAATCGATGGACATAGACGATGAGCACGATCTGGAGTTGGCACAGGCCTTGGCTCTGAGCCTTGCAGAGGAGGAGCAGAGACAGGCGAGAAACAGGGCGTCGACAAAGTCTAACCGGAGATCGAAGCGGCAATCCGACGTGGTGGTCATCAGCGACGACGACGACGACGACGACGACGACGACATTGTCGAAATATCCACTCCCAAGCCGACCACAGCAAAGCCAAAGGCACCCTCACGCGCTCCGTCAGCAAAACCGTCCATGGCTCCACAACCATCCACTTCTTCCCAGCAGCCACCGCCAATGCCACCTCAGGCTGTTGGCGCCGGTCCACTTTCTTTCCTCGCCGACAGAGCCCAACTGGAGCGGGAACGATTAGCACGCCAAAAGCGCCTACGACCCCCTTCTCTCCGCCGCGAGCTGAGCCCCAATCCAGTGGTGAAGAGGACTATTCTGAGAGTGGAAGTGAGGGGAGTGCGCGCAAACGGGCAAAGCTGAACAACAATGTTGCTGGAGAGACGGTGAATGGAGCGCGGACCTTCCCTTCAGGTTCTTTACTCAGGATTGACACCAAATACGCCACAGACCCCCAAACACCAAGCATCCGACTTTCTGAGGTGCTGGGGCCGAAGAAAGACATCGCGCTGGCCATTTTGTCGTCTTTCGTTGTTGACCCCGTGTGGTTATACTCGTTCTTCGACCCTTCGACGCCAGTGGTGCTCGTAACAGACGCGAATATGTGTGGCGCAAAGGGAGATGGGGACGGGACAGGCTCAGGGTGCGTTTTTTGGAGTGGTCCTAACTGCAACGAAACTAACATCAGCGTTAGACCGCTGCTGAAGCATATGCTTCCCAATTGGGTTCGTGTCTGCCCTCGACTGCATCGGACAGGTGGCTTCGAAGGCTGCATGCATATGAAGTATATGTTGTTGTTCTCCAAAACGGGTAGCCTGCGTGTCGTGATCAGCAGTGCCAACCTTGTCCCATATGACTGGCGCGATATAGAAAACGTGCGTTCTTGCTCATCTGTTTCCGTGTTCTTATGATGCTCAAGTACATTTACATTCAAGACTTTCCACCGGCCTCCACGGGTGCTACAATAACCCACCGACCTGGTGAGAAACCAGGCGAGACTTTCCCAGAAGTACTCTCAGAAGTACTTCGCGCGACGGGTGTAGAGGAAGGGCTAGCAGCGTTGAGGAAGGATGGGGTATGTGAAGCTTTCTGGTTCATTCTATGGTTGCTGACATGAGTTTTATAGCACAAAACGCTGCCTCTCATGACGCTTGCTCCAACCACCTCCTCGTCATCAAGCAAGCCCCATTCTGCGCTGGAACTTGGCTGGGATTGGAGAGCCGCAAGTTCAAACCGGGTCGCCCTTGTTCCTAGTGTGTCTGGGAAATGGGAAGGCTGGGCTGGTCCGACGGCGGTCCTGAAGTAACGCTCCTTCCTCTGTTTCTACTGCAAAAACAGCTGATCCGTTGGACAGATATGGTCAAACCCGTCTTCTTCGCGCAGTGGTCATGTTAGGGCGCTTCGCTTGAAGATATCGAGAAGAGACTGAAGGTGAAGGACAAGGGTGAGCTTGTGCTCGATTGCCTGGTGGGCTTACTTCTTTGCTTCTTTGTCCGGGACTAATACCCTGAAGGCATCTTCATTAGGGTCATACGATGCGCCATGGATTGCGGCGTTCCGGTTATGTGCTGCGGGTCGACCAAGAGCATTGCAGACATACCTTGACCGGGGCAGAAAGAGGGTATGTCCCCCCCTCTTTCTTCATATCCAAAACTCACTGGACAGACTCCGCAACAAGGCCCCACGCATATACTCTATCCGACGGTGGAAAGTATCAACCTCACCACGCTAGGTCAACGCGGCGGTGAGACGCTCTTCTGCCGCCCGAAGCAGTGGAAGGCGATTCAGGACCTGGGTGGGATTGGCGGTACGGGTGTCTCGGGCTTGCGCATGCTCGATGCGAAAAGTCGATGTGGGCCGGTGGGGATGCATACGAAGGTTTGTGGACAGTCCTGCTGCAAATCTTTTTTGACATGTCTGCAGATGATTCTTGGTACTCTTCCCAAGAGGGTTGGCGCGCTTGCTGTCGAGGACGATTCAGAAACGGAGAGCGATACGGAGAGTGAGACGGAGAGTGACGACGATATCGAGATCGTGGAAGCGAAACCCACACCCCCGCCACATGCTTGGATGTATGTCGGCTCACACAACTTCACTGCTGCGGCCTGGGGCAAGCTGGGTGGGAGCGGGTTTAACCCTGTTTTGACTGTCCGTTGCTTCTTTCTTTGTTTTTAGCTTCGCTGAGATAGCTTCAGATCAGTAATTACGAGCTTGGGGTCGTTTTGCCGTTGGCGACGGCTGCGGACGTGGACAGGTCTGTTGCTTGGGGACGGCCAGCGCGGCCGTATATCAAGGGAGATGAACCTTGGGTGCGTTGGCTTTGTTCGTTTCATCTGCATGTCTGACGCTTTGTAGATTCAGCCTATGTTACGGAGTGGACCAATGTGAGCTATATATAGATGATGGACTTTCTTACGAGCATACTGCATTTTGCATTAGATTGTAGAGCTTTTCGCACAAACACAATTGTCACACCCTCCCGCTGCAAAATTCAAGTTCGCCGTTGTGCCATACTGGATGAGAAGCCTTGATAGCACGAGCCAGCCTCGAAGCTTGAGACAGTCGATGCGTTCCCTTCGGCCGCATGATGTGAGTTTCAGGAGCTTCTCGTCGGCGGCAATCCAGCGTTTTGTTGACTTTCAAAGTAGCGTTTGCCTGACTACTCCTGGTCCCAACTATACCTCTTGGCTGAGTTGCATGAAGGAATGAATTTGAAGACGGCGTGGTCCACCAACAGCAAAGCCCATATTCGGAGATAGAGCGTTGGGAAGGCGCTCAATGTCCGATTCCGCTTCGCCGTGTGAAGCGCGTGCTATCCACGTCAACGTCAGCGACTGCTTTTGACCAGAACCACCACTGCACCCACACACCCGATTTGCATATCTTCAATGGCGCTCCGCATGTCGGGGCGACTGAGGGCGTTGGCGAGGCAGCAGCAGCCAGAGCCGGAATTAGACTCCATCGAAGTCGATGAGCAGGTCGGGGTCGACGTTTTGCCCGATGTTGCGACCGACGAATCGGAAACGAGCGATGCGGAGGCAGAGGCACTGGAGCAGGAGGAATATCAGCTGGACGACGACCTCGATGAGGACAATGGGCAGCAAGAGTCGCGGACACCTTCGGTGGGCAAAGCTATTAGAGTCATGGTAGCTCGTGGCTAAAATTATACTGAGCAGATTGCACCACTCAAGATAAAATTCAAGGTGAAACCGGCAGCCCCGGCGAGTGCATCCCGATCGCGGCGGGCGAGAGGTCAGTAAGATGGTCGGCTCCTCGCATCGAATCGTTCTGAATAATGATTTAGCCGCAGTTAGAATCGACTCTGACGAGTCTGAGTCGGAGGAGGCCATGCCCCAGAATACTCGCCTGACGAAGCGGCAAGCGGCACTGGCGAAAGCCCGTCGCGCAGTGGACGGGTCTGATTATTCACAAGGTAACAACATCTGGCGGTTATTCTTTCTTACCCTGCACGAAAATATAGGCGATGAACCTGAACTGGACGTGTTGGATGCTGACCCGATATCGCCTAGACGAAGAACTGCCCTCGACCCCACGGAAGTTGCTCTTAGGAAGGAAGAATCCGCGCGAAAGCGCCGCAATGTCAGCGAGAGAAAATTGCTGAATGAAAAGGTCAGTAACTTTTCTCAGGCTGCTTTCTGGTCTAGACTCATTTATTCAAGACCGAGACAATAAATCGGCTGTTGAAGAAACAGTCTGGTACACGAAAGAAAAAGGGGAAAGCCCCCGCTGCGGGTCTATCTACCCTGGTCTTGAGCACAGGCGGCACGACTCCGGCCGAACTCCAAACCCCCACTGGGCTTCAGATTGGACCAGAGCTGGCAGAGGCACATTATAGCGCAGACGCGGAGGAGCTGGTGGAAGAGGCGACTATCGAGGGACTCCAGTCTCCAGTTGCGGCAATGCCTAACATGTCTCGTTGGATTTCCACGACGATGCGCCGCGGGGAAGAGCAAGAAGCGGAAGCAACAATGCGAATATCGTTTTCGTTGCCAACTTTGGCCGCTTCAATACCTCAGCCACCGCCGACCCCACTGGCTGCGCGGCCACCAGCGACCTGTGCAGTCAAAGGCTGCCAAAAAGACCGTCGTTATCGACTTGTTGGGGGAGAGTGGGGTGTTGGCGCGTGCGGGATGGCCCACTTGAAGATCCTTGAGAGGTCAAAATGACTGCTGGACCAATTATCTATTCCCACCTGTCTTTCTATTGAGGTTTACCTGAAGTCAATTTTTTTCCGATCATATGTAAGTCGGACCGTGACCGCCGAAATTTTCTCAGAAGCACCACACCTTGTCTCTTACTAGTAACACCATGATGCGCGCCATGCAAGTCCAGCATGCAGGCGGCCCGTTCGAGCTCGTAGAGCTGGCCGTCCCCTAGTCCCGGTGCGCCTCTTACATTCGTTACTTACATCCACCTGAGACAGTCAAGGTTCCCATCAAGTTGTCGTCAAAGTCGATGTTTGCGGTATCTGTGGCGGAGACGAGGTTTGTCGGAGTGGAATGTTGTGAGTGGTCGATCCCGGCCTTTGACATCAGGAAATTTGCGCTATCATGGTCAACGTTGACCAGCGCTTACCAACGTCACCAGCGCGGCCATGCTGGTGACCCACTTGGCCA
Source organism: Mycena indigotica (assembly GCF_014461135.1). Taxonomy (NCBI): domain Eukaryota; kingdom Fungi; phylum Basidiomycota; class Agaricomycetes; order Agaricales; family Mycenaceae; genus Mycena; species Mycena indigotica. The sequence continues at coordinate 438,490 of NW_023503010.1, forward strand.
ACGCCAAGTGAGTGCTTACCAGGGCGACTCATTTTCGCCAACACTCACCAAACTGTCACCAGCTGGCGGATTCTGAGCCAAAATATCCTGGTTCCACGGTATTTGATTGCTAGGGGACATGTAATAGCAAGCAGATGCGAGGATAAATAGATATATTGTATAAACAAATACAAGATGAGGTATCACGAAGGTGAGCATCGTGCATAAGCAGCCCAACAACGACCTGGCAAGCGCACAAACCCTGATATTTGCGGGTATAAATATGTACACAAATCTTTGGACAGCGTTAGGAACGTTAACGGAAGCACAAGATGGAGACTCACTGAGATACAACCCATCCTGACCTCTTCTAGCTGTGGAATCCCCTCCCTGTCTGCGCCGACTTGCAAGCATTGATGGTTCTTGAATAAGGACCTGGCTGACATCTTGAGGATGAGTGTGTGACATGTTGAGCAGCTTGAGTGTCGGCTTGCGCAGCCTTGAGGGCGGTTTGACGGTTTCATGTGGATTGAGGAACAGAGGGAGCACTTGAGAGCTTGAAGAACATTGCGGTGGGCATAGCAGCTTGATGGAGGCGGTGCCTGGTGCACTTGTTCAAAGAGAGCAGCGGGGCACAGAGAGTGGTCGTGGGGAGGAGGGAGGGGAGTGAAAGGTGAGAGGCGAGAGGGGGGAAGGGAGGGAAGATGATGGGCAGGAACAACCCACGACGTGTGTGACAACCCGATCAGATTGTCAACAGATCAATTATCACGCCATTGATGCACGTGCTGATTCTTTGGACTTGGAAGTTTTCAAACCCTTCATCCAACCTTCGTCACTTTTATTAGTTTTAAAGACGATCGCAGGACATGCTATCTAGGCTGGCAGTCACTTTATCTTCAGCTTCTTTCTTGTGTACCAGGTAGTATCCTCAAGTTTGTGATCCCGTTCTACTATCTCTGCACTATCGGCCTGGAAAGTAAGATGGCTAGGCTGCCGCTCCGGGTAGTCTGGCAAGGGGCCTGCCAGCGCCGGCCAGCAATCTGCCAGGCTTTCGCCAGCATGGCACTAGATTGATCAGATAGGTGGCGTATGATCAACGGTTGCCAAGCCGTCGCCGAGTTGATCTCAGCTGATCAGCGGTACCAACGTACATCAGTTCTCTGCAAATTTCCTGATGGACTACTTCTTCACTGACGCTACTTCTTTGATGCTCAAAGTCCAGGAATGGTCTACCCCCGCATTCCGGGTCAGCTCCTTATGCTCACGACGCTACTCGCGCTCTTTACGCTGCATGAGCAGGACATGAAGTAGTTGGAACTGTGCATGGGATAGGACCACATGTCAGCGCTCGTTGGCGCCTTGGACAGAGGGTCGGTGTTGGCTGGTTGGTCAACAAAAAAGTACAGGTAATGACTACGTTAACTCTTCCGCCAGGCATGCAGGTCGTTGTGAAAACTCAGAGGCTTGCGACGCCTGCCGTCGCGGGGAATTCTTCGTATGTCCCAAAGCGACTGGAACGGGTGTGTGGTTTTCTTGTCTGCGATAGCCAAGAATCCTTCCCTTCAATTTGCAGGACTGACTGTCGATGGAGGACTCGCAGAATATATGCTTGCAGACCAGGTGTGTTATCAGCTCGACTGGTCGACGTCTCTTGCTGCGTTAACTAATGCTGTCTTAGACTGCTCTCGTCGCAATTCCAGAGGACATCCCATCCACCCAAGCTGCAGGCCTCCTTTGTGCAGGGCTTACCGTCTTCAACGCAATAAGACTGAGCAACATCCGTCCCGGTGATACAATCGCCGTTGCGGGAATTGGTGGATTGGGGTCAGTCTACATGTTAATGGCCAAACATGCGCTCATGCTGAAGTCATTTTTGAGGCATTTGGCTCTCCAGTTTGGGAAGAAATTTGGATACCGTGTCGTCGCTATATCGTCGTCGCCCCACAAAAGACAAGACTGCTTAGAGCAGTTCGGGGCGCACATCTTTATTGACTCCTCCGCCGAAAACGTTCCCGCCTTGCTGGCAGAGCTTCGTCCGACCCTTATTCTAGGTACAAGCGTCGACGCAAAGGTGAGCATGGTCGTCATCTGCTTTAAGGATCCCCGAAGAAATTGTTCTTAGAGCATCACGGAACTCACGCCCTCCTACCCCTCAAATGCACAGCTGGTCATCCTCTCCGAGCCGCCGACGAGAGATGGCACGCTGTCGATACCGTACCTTCCGTTGTTGTTCAATCGCAACTCGGTCGCGGGATTCACCGCGGGCACGGCGGTGGAGGCTGAACACGCTCTGCGTGTCGCGCAACTCGTTGGGATAACTGTGCAAGTCGAGGAATACCCTTTGGAAGCGGCGGAAGAAGCATTTGCCACAATAAAGAATGCAAGATATCGTCGAGTGGTTGTCATGTAATTCGAGGGATGAATCCGCTCCGGGGCGAGTATTGAGGGTGAGGACGTAAGAACAAAGTTCAAGGCTGGCAGTGTAGATTTGCGCTGGATTCGCTCAAAAAGAATCAGCAAGGCCAATGTTGACTTGACAGCCTGATGAATGGCTTGCCTTTCCCGACGATGCAAGCAATCGAGTGACAACCACCGGGCCCAGGTTGGGCCCAGGAATGTTCGACGGAAATCCCGATTCTCGATCCGATGTTCCGAAACATTTATCATTCCTGCCAAATTCCTTCCGGTCGCAATATTATTAGTGGATACTCACTATTACATAGACGGACCAAGCGACATTTTTTTTTCACGTGTCGTCAATAATTTCACTCCAGCCTCGGTTCTTAATTGTGGCGTTCCGCTTAAATAGCAAAATAATAGATTTTAAGGTGCCGACGGCGATCCTCGTCAAACATTTGAGATGCAACTGGGCTGGTTAGTCGAGGCCATGTACACAGTGCCCGAGTGGCGCTTTATTCAAGGCACCGACGGGTTTGATGGCCTTATTCAAGTTGTCCTGCAACAGTGTTGCATGAAAACATGAAAAAGTGGACACAAAGTGGACGTGATTTGGCATGTCCGATTCGTCCCAGTGGACGGAGCGGCCCAGCAGTGCGCTTGTTCACGGAGTCGTTGCAGTTGGAACTCGGTCGACGTCAGTGATTTGCGCGAATATCGGGCTCGCTGCCAGTGCTGCACTTGTGAAATCGGCATCGATGCCACGGGGCCCAGGCAGGGAAGACAGAGAGGAGAGTTTGGCTCGGCGTTTAACGTCCAAACTCCGCTTCCGAAGTCCGGTGGGAGGCCGACGTCTTGACCGAGGGTCCACTGGCAGGAGGCAGAAGAAACACAAGAGCAGTGGTTTCAAGTTGAATCTGTCTCCAAGTGCTTGCCTGTGGAAATTGCGTGGTGTACGATTTGAAGCTTGAGGAATGCATCCCGTCCGATGTGATCCACTAGGCTAGCATTCATCTGAGTGCTTTTCGCTTGGTTATTTCCGATTGTGATCGAGGAAGGTACTGAGCAACGACTGACAAACTGGGACCTGGGTCAATATGACGATAACCAATAGACAAATAAAGTCGATGCAGGTACGACGGCCCCTAGTAGAGGCACGATCGTACATGGAGATCGTGTGAATTTGGAGCGGCAGATAAGATACTCGCGATTGGCATATGGGCCGAATAACTGAGTTAGAGATCCTAGCCTTCTGTGTTTCGCAGCATGAATTGAATAAACTTAACATCGTCAGTTGAACGCCTGCACCGTCGCGCAGTTAGCCAACACCGTTACGGCAGGAGTACGGGTCGGAGTTGGCGATCCTGGATAGCACTGGCACGCCGGCCTGTCACCCCAGTAACCCAGTGCTTATCGTAAGTAGGTCCACTCGGCGGCAGCGTCGAAGCCACACTTGCCGTAACGCCGTTCATAGATGTTTACCGTAGACACTGAATTAAGAATACGAGAAAGGCTAACGAACGTGTTTTGCGCGTGGATTTTGAATCAAAGCTGCCACAGTCATCAGCACTGACAAGAACTCCGGTCAGATTTCAACCCCAGAATTGAGGAATCCATTGGACTCATAAGTACTTTGCGCTGACAGCGATGCGGACATTGGAAGAGAATAACAGAGCCCTTGTCCTTGAAATCGCAAGACCTTGATTTTCACGTTTTGTGCGCCACTCGCCGAATGTATGACAGATTGAAGGGGGCCGTCGTGAAGCTGCTGGATATTACGGTTTGCTTTAGGCTGACATCAACGGTGACAGTGGCGTAGCGCATAAGGAGACTTGTAAAAAAAAGAACGGGTCTAGTTGGGAATAAGGACCGTAAAACTTGAGGTCGCCTAGCAGCCATGCACGACAACACATTCATCTCAGTGGGGGTACGAAGGCATGAGGCATAGATGACCCAGAGAGTGCCCAGTGACTGGTTGCAGCGAACTTGAGGTAAAAGTGAAGAAGCCAGAGAGAGAGAAAAAACAGGTCTTGGATGAGAGTTTGGAAAGACAGCATCGTGCGGAGATTCAACATGCGCACGGTTCTCGCCATGAAATCCAGCAGAAACAACAGTTTCCAAAACGAGTTCAAGGACGACAAGAACGTTTTGCGCAAGAGGAGAATGATTCCGAGTCGGGACAACCCGGATGCAATTAGGATCATGATGATGAGAGCCTAGAACCATGGTCTGGACCATTGCTGGACCAGCCTATTTGCTGCCCATGCTCTTTGCTTCCGTTGAGGGCTTGAGGAGGAAAATACCCCCGACGGACTTGTGGGGAAGCGGGGCTGGAGGGTGGAAGCGGATTGGGCAATCTGCTCCAGGTACCACGGCCACTCTTTTCTAAGCATTCGTATTTGTGGCGCTAAGTTTGGTGACTGACTTGCCCTCGAATGCAACACTCACTTGTAGATTTTTTGGAGGTATATCATCGGCAATTTCTAGACCAGATGAAGGTCGACCTTCTTTTTCCGCCTGCTGAGCGCCTTCCATAAGTTTTCCATATCTGGAATCGAGAAATCTTGGCAAATCCAGAATCGGGAGATCTGAGCACAGCTGACACGCAAGACAACGACAGATGACGGTAACAAATGATCGCATGTCACCCGTCACACGCCGTAAGCACGGGCTTCGCAAGGTACCCTGTTTTTACGACGATGGGTCTTGTGCTGCTGGTCGGCCGTCGGTCGACGCGCAAGAAGGACTTCATCCTCTGCTCGTTCATCCTACGGCGACTACGAAGACGAGAAGGCACCAGACAAGCGGAGCGGCATTCTAGCTCTTGTTGCGAGCAAGACAATCACGGTGAGACCATTGCAAGAAATTTGCGACCCATTCTAAATTTCGATCACACCCGTCGTCAGTATTTGAAGAAAGGTCTTTAATTAACAGCACCGCACTAGCACAAACCCTCCCCCTTCAAAATGGCGACCATAGCCATGACTGTCGATTCCTCCCCACTCCATTACCTCCATCCCTCCCTCCCCTCCGCTGTCCACCAGCCAGACAGCGCCATGGACTCGCCTGTTTCCCCCACCTATACCGACTTCAGCGTAGAGAGCGGCCACAGCGACTTTACTGCCGATTTAGGCTCACCATTGCCCCTCCACGACGACGGTCATGGCTTTTTACACACACCAGCTCGGCCGCGGATGACTTCGTTTATCATCACCCGAAGCCATACCAGATGCTGTCCCCGCAGGGATACTATACCTTCGTGCGCTTGCTCGCCACTATTTTTGTATCTTGCAGCTGACGAGAATTACTAGAACAAGCCAGAGCTTACAAGCTCTGCTCGTGTCTTCAACAACGTCCAGCGTAGCTACAGCGCTAATGCTGGATACGGGTATCAGCAATCGGTGAGTGCCACTTCTTCACTCCTGCTTCCAATGCCCATCTTTCTGCTCCATACCAACGACATACTGATGACCCTCTTCAGTTTCATCATTATGAACCAACACCCTCACCGACTTCGCCTTGGGAGCAAGAGTATCACGCTCAAGCTCCCGCCATAACCTATTCCAGCTCGCTTCCCCACTACAACCAACATCACCACCTTCACCGCTCGACGTCGATGCAGCAAATGACGAGCAGCGGGTCCAGCTCTGCCATCGGTCGTACTCATTCGCAAAGCGTTTCCCACCAAGCTTACGGCCATCCTCTTGCCCAACAACCACACCATGTCGATCCTCGATATGTTCTTGGGTCCGGGTGCCAGGCGCAGCCTCCCAGCAGTCCCAGTATCAGTACGCGAAGCAGCGACAGTCCTTCGCGTTCTCCACTTGGCCTCGATGACTGCGATGCAAGCAGCATTGCTCGGAGTACTGGAAGGACAAGTACTGCTCCAACCTCGGTTGATGACGGCGCTTCGGCGGACGATAACGACAGCGAGTATGTTGACAACGGAAGCGATTCGGACGGGGACTTCTTACCTGCTGGGCATCGGAGACGAGGGCGGTATACGTCAACTGCGACCCCCGGTATGTGTATCGTTCTTGCGTGGGAAATTACTGATATCCAAATTCAGGTGTTCCAGACGATGCTTTGTATTCTTTCCCTCCTGATTATGACCCAGGCAGCGATTCGGCGCTCCTGCTCGGTCAACGGCGGCCCCGTGCTCGCCCAAGTGCCACTCTGCCACCACCTGTCCCGGTCCCGAATTTGACCAAGAAGAGCCGAGGCCGCCGAGTACCGACAGTGCATAGTTTGTATGGCAATGAATACGGTGCGTCTATCCATCTTCTTCAATGGGCTGGTCTGAGTTCTGCAAAGGTCGGAGAGGTTCGGCCAGCGTCAAGGCCGCGGCGCGCCTCTACACCTGCAAGGTGCCTGGGTGCGGCAAATGCTTTGCAAGAGGCGAGCATTTGAAGCGCCATATCCGCAGCATCCATACCTTTGAGAAACGTGTGTTGTGGTTCCTCGTTGCGTGGACTTATCTAACTCTTGTTGCCAGCGTACAAGTGCCCTTATCCCGGTTGTGGAAAGGATTTTTCGCGGAACGATAACCTCGGCCAGCACATGCGCGTGCACAAGGAATTCAGCGGGCGCTGACCGACTAAAAGCTCGAAGTATTGTTGTTTGTTGTACCAACACTCTGGATTGCTTGGAATCGGATTGGATTGTACATACTCATTCTGCTCACACCTACCTTATCATTTCCCTGTTTTTTTCTCATCTCACTTTGCAGGCATACCACAGTCAACGTCGCTATCGGTTTACATTATGACATCATAAATATAGCACTACATTTACAGTACTTATCTCCAATTTGTAACTCGTTTCTGTCAGGGACACTGTACTGAGTCAAGATATACGATGACATCCAAACCAATTCGTCGTCGTATGCAGTACTTATGGACTCGTAATTTCAAAGCAAATTTTAGAGGCTTGACGGTTGGCCAGGAAACATAGCTATGGTCCCCGACGCTGACAGGCTAGTCAATACATTCGGCCGCCAGTGTGCCGATGTGGCTTTGCAGGCTTGAGGCTTGGTGCGGGAGTTGTGGGGCCAGACGAAAAACCGATGATGGATAAGCGTTGGATAAGCGGCAATGGCCTGGATACCTGTAGAACTAAGACAAGAACTAAGAAAAGAGCAAGGTTAGGCGTGGGTGGAAGGCCCCGACTTGAATGCAAATACATGGACAGTGGTGATCTGCGGGTTCTGTATAATGATAAGAATTTGAGAAGCAATATGCCCGCCTTCGCAAAGATTACCTTCGTGCGGGAAAGCACCCCACTCGAAGGCTGTCATGCCTTTGTATGCCTTATCGCGGCGTATGGTGCTTCTAGTTTTGTTGTCGATGTTCGTACATACCACGTCTCTTTGCGCTTATTATCTTGTCGGCGCGTGAGATACGCAGCATAGCGGACCACCGCCATTTACGTCCTTCGGCACAACAAAGCACAACCCCAAAAGCCAACTAATCTGGCAAGGGCTTGGCAGTTTCGCTCAATCTCGCTTAAAATTTAGTCATCGGTTGGCAAATCAAATATGCAGTTGACGCGATGATCGGATCGCTGTTGTCGTTTCGAACAGCAGGCGTTATGCGCACAGTACGGTTTCGATGATGAAGGGAAGCATTCTAGATAGTGGACATGCAGGATGGGATTTCTGTGCAGAAACTCGTGACCTTTGCTATTCGTATCACGTGTAGCAGTAGATCTTTCCCTCGCGGTGACGGTGGCACTGTGTGAACATAGGACCCCCGACAACCCCCTTAGATGCCGAAGGCCCGACCGGGTAAAATTTGCGGAAATTTTTGCCAAGGCCGGAGGCAAACTGGGTAAAAATGGCCCAATTTTGGCCGGGGGCCTCAGGTGTAAGACTGGGTAAAAGTGACCGTCGTCTGGGGGGGCCAGAGGCCCAACCGGGTAACTTCTCCCCTCACTTGTTCTTGGTGTAACCGGCCGTACTCCGCGTAGTCTGTAGCCCCTATTAGGCTGCCGACGTCGTTCGATCCTGTCTTGAGCCAGTTTTCTCTCTCTGAAATGCGCTCCAGCCGATTTCTGACCTCGCGCCTTTTTTAGCACTACCCTGTAAGGCTGGAGGTCGAAACTGGGTAAAAATGGGCCCTTTCCGGAGGCCGGAGGCAAAAGTCGGGTAAAAACTGGCCAAAAACGCTCAAAAAAATTCGGGTAAAAACCCCCAAACCCGGCCTCCGGCCTCTAAGGGGGTTGTCGGGGGTCCTGTGAACATGCACACTTGTGAACATGCCATGTAACGCTGATCTACGCACACAGATACGGAAATGTAGATCATTCCACACATCCACATAACATATTAGTTGGGCAAGTGCCGGTGAACAAAATCAAGGAACACTAAAAGACAACAATAAGTATACTATATATGAGTGGTGGAAGCCGCAAGCGGCAGATGACGAACCTTCTAAGTTGTCAATTCAGTCCTACTGATTTGTCTTAAAGGCAAATTCTTTTAAACACCAATTATGAATAATAACAACAATAAATTTATTTATATTATTATATACATTTCTCACTTTCTATTATACTTGCTATCTGATGCTTGCCTGAACTTGAAGCCAAACAAATTTGATTCATGGGATCATCCAGATGATCTATTAATTAACTTAGGATGATGTTTTCAACTTAAACCAAACATAAACTTGAATCTGCATACTTGATCCAAGTTTGGGAATATTTTATGATATTTCATAGTAAACCTATTGAGTAATTTGAGAATTTTATCGAAAATTACAGTATATAAACTAAATTCCCTTAACAAAAATATAGGTTTGTGCAGGGATCTAATGTTATTATTCATGTATATTTAAGGTAGAAAAGACCTGTTTACAGGGCTTATGGCTTATGTCTGTGGCTAGGGGAAAAAATCAAACATATAGGAAGGAAGAAGGGGAGAGAAAAGAGGAAAGGATGGGAGATTAGTGTACATACCTACTGTAATCTCCACAAGAAAATGTGCTGTTTTGCGGCCGGAGTATCGTTGAGCCCAATAGCGGATGCCCAAATTGGGTAGCCTTTACACATCTCCGCATCAGGGCTGTTCCGTGGTGTATGCCCTTTCAGGGCACCGTCTCCATTTGGACATACACCCCAGCCAATTGTTTTCTAAATATTAGGCCTTGACTTGATGGCCCGTCACCAGTCGGCACCTTTTCCACAGCGGAAGCACATGTTCCTCCAGGACTATTCCCACATTGTGCTGCTGCTGCCACCACCATTGAACACAACGGACTTAAAGAAAGAGAAGAGTGCTTGATAAGTAGTGGCTCCTTGCTTGTACAGGTCTTCATATGTCCTAGATATTTTTATATCACGTACTGTACTTAATAACTTAATATACATCCAATATTCAAGTTTTTAAGCAGTTTTCTGTCTCTCAGATCTGAGTCTCTATACAGCAATGAAAACTGAAAAATATTGGTCCCAACATTAAGTCATTTATTTTATTTCTGCATGCCATTGGCGCACAGGTGCAGGTCAGGTCAGTGTGACACTGTACTAAGTACTTGCAAAATCAGCCTTCCAGTACTAAGTATTTGTTATTAAATTCAGTTTCTGAGCGCAATGAATACTGAGTATATGTACTTGAAGCACCAGATTGAACAAGCTACTCTGCTGACTAGCTTCTACTACTACTATGACCAACTCTAGCTTTCGTCACAGTCTCACAGCTCGGAAGACACGGGATGTCGTGTTTGACATCAGATCTTCCCACATCAGATGCGGGTACAATCCTATGCCCATATGTGGACATATGCCGCCACAGGCACTACCTATGAGCTGTTTACAGTAACTATCACACGGTAAATTCAAATCTTTCTTTTCTGTCAGGGGAACCTCCCTTTCGGCCCGGAGACGCGCCCGATTCCGGTCCGACTCCGGTTCCGACTCCGGTCCGGCCCTCCATCTCGCCCGCACAATCACCGATCCGTCAACGCCCTCCCCGACGGTCGCCCTGGGACCTCGCCTGCGACGCCGCCCAAGCCTTCTGTGCCCGACAGCGGCAGCTACGGACAAGCAGTATATAGTCAGCTACCTAGCAGGCGGACACTTAGAGTTTCTTCTCTTTGGATCCTCCCCTGCTAGGTCAGCTTCATTTGTATTCGCTTACCAATGTTCACACCTTTGGATCCTCCCCTGCTAGGACCTTGATCTCAGGCCTCCGGGGTTGCCCTTACAGCAGAAGAAACTCTCTACGGGATCAACCGGACAAGATTGCCAGGTTCGGCGCTGACTCAGGCTCGAGTACGAGTCCGTTCCGCCCTCGTCACCGCCCCTGCCACTTGTCCCCTCCTCCTCTACTCCTGTGGTCCCCGCACCCGTCATGCCGTCCGGAGTCACTCCTACCGCAGACGCCCGGCTGGACTCACTCGAGGCGAAAATCGATAGCCTAACTGAGGCCCTTGCTTTACTCACCAACCAGGCTTCCGCTGCCGCTGCCGCCGCTAATAATGCTGGCGGACCCCAAACACCATTGCCGGAGACGTCGATTCCGACTCCGACTCCGGTCCAGGGCGACTCGAAGCCCTTTTTGGCGACATCAACCTCGCCTCAAAATTGGTCTTGCGACCAAACCCCCCGTTCACCTTCAACGGCGACTGGAAACGCGGCCGCTCTCTACTCTGGTCCGCACCTACGCCCGCCTTGCCCCTGAGGCCTTCGTGGTCAACGGAGAGGCAAGCGAGGAAAAGGCTGTCCGCTATGCCATGTCGTTTATGGCAGAAGGACCCGCTCAGCAATGGGCGGAGCGCCACGGAAGCAAAGCCCCGTTTCCGTTTCCGTCCTGGGGCTCGTTCGTTCCGAGTTTCGACTCCGGTTCGTCGAGGAGAATGAGCAAGATCACGCTCTCTCCAAGCTGGAGACTTCCGCCTATCACATGGGTACAAAGGATGTCTACCAGTACACCGACGACTTCGAGGACCTGATGGACCTCGCCGGATTCAAGACGCGCTGGTCAAGGTGACCAAGTTCCGCCCACGGACTTGACCCCCTGATCAATAATGGAATCACGTCCTCGAACGACCCCCGGACCTCCGGGATTACCTTAGCTGGCGCACCCGGGCCTTCCGTCAATACGAGGCCCTGGTCCGGGCCAAGCTGATCAAGTCAGCCGCCCCCAAGACGCCTGGCGGTTTGATTCGGACTCCGTTTCCGGTCAACCGCATCCCGGCTCCGGCCCCTTTCCGCCCGGTGGCTCCGGTCGTGCCACCCGCGGCCCGCGCCCCTGCTCCGGCGCCTCCAGCTCCCGTCCCTATGGAGTTGGATCGCACCAGGGCTCGGGGTGCCCCTCGTCGCGCCTGCTTCAGGTGCGGCGACCCAAACCATCTCGCCGGGATTGCCCCCTCCCCGCCGATGTCCGCTCGATGGACATCCTCGACGAGGTGATCCAACAACTCGGTGACGAGATGTTAGCGGAGTTGATCGCCCGCTACACGGACACAGCTGCCCTGCCGGAGACGGCAGCGGAGTCGATGGCCGGAGAGGATTTTGTCCCCCGCGACGAGTGACTGGTGTGCCCTCGTTCGCGTCTATAAATCGTTTTGCCTCCTTGTATGATGAATGCAGTTCCTTGCCCTACAATGAGCCCGAAACGAAAGACACACCCTCTCCTGCCCCTGCCTTGACTCCGTCTCCGACTCTGCCCGCGACTCCGGTCATCGTCCTTCGCCGCCTCACTGCCTGGGAAAAGAAACTGCCCAAGCAGTACACTGTTGCCGCCGCCCCTGGGGCGAACTCCCTCCACCTCCCGTTAGAGCTCGAGTCCACCACCAGGCGCTGAAGCTCTCACTCTCTGGGCTTGTCGACTGTGGTGCCACCTCCGACTTCATTGACACGAACTATGTTGCTCGGAATGGCATTCCGGTCCGCACCCTCGATCAGCCGATTCCGGTTTTCAATGTCGATGGCACCCCCAATGACGCTGGCTCCATCAAACAGATCGCGGACTTGGTCCTGCGCTACAAGGGCCATGCCGAACGAGTTCAGCTGGCCGTCACCCATCTTGGCAAGCAAGACCTCATCCTGGGGTATTCCTGGTTGCGGAAACATAACCCAGAGATCAATTGGGAAACCAAGGAGGTCAAGATGACACGATGCCCCCGCAATTGCTCGACCTGCCGTGAGGAAGAGCGGGTCGAACGGACCGAGTTGCGGCGACTCCGGTCGCTTCAGAAGCGTCTCCGCTCCGGCCCGTTCCCCTCGGTCTGCGCCATGGACCTTTCTGGGTCTGATGACGGAGACGATTCCGTCTCTGGTGACGACTCCGACCTGCCTGATCTGATGCCGGACTCCGACTCCGACGATGACGATGGTCAGCTTGAAGATGGTGACCGCATCTTCTACACCTCGTTCCGCCCCTCGGAGGAGATACGCACTGGCAGTACTGTCTCGCAACGCCTGGCCGAAGCCTTCGCCAGGAACTCCGCCCCTCCGCCCTCCGAGATCCCGGACTGGGCTAAGGAGTTCCAGGACGTCTTCAACAAGGAGTCCTTCGACACGCTACCGGAGCGGAGAGCCTGGGACCACGCCATTGAACTCGTCCCCGATGCTAAGCCCACCAACTGCAAGGTGTACCCCATCAGGAAGGGCTTTCGACGGGCCGGATTCGCCCCTCCAAGTCTCCGATGGCGTCTCCGGTCTTCTTCGTCAAGAAGAAGGACGGCGGACTCCGCTTCGTCCAGGACTACCGTGCTCTCAACGCGATGACTGTCAAAAACCGGTACCCCCTTCCGCTGATCAACGACCTCATCAACCGGCTCAAAGGCGCTTGTTACTTCACCAAACTCAACGTCTGTTGGGGCTTCAACAACGTCCGGATCAAGGAAGGTGACGAGTGGAAAGCGGCTTTCCGGACTAATGACATTTTTCAGGACCTCATCCTCTCTGGAGACGTCATGATCTACCTTGACGACATCCTGATCGCCCATTCCGACCTCCGGAAACACCGGCAGATTGTCCAGGAGGTCTTACGGCGACTCTGGGAGCACAAGTTGTACCTTCGAGCGGAGAAGTGCGACTTTGAAAAATCGTCAATCGAGTACCTCGGAGTCATCATCTCCCACAACCACGTCGAAATGGACCCCGTCAAGGTCGCAGGCGTCTCCGCTTGGCCGACTCCGTAAAACAAGAAGGACATTCAGCAGTTCCTTGGGTTTGCTAACTTCTACCGCAGGTTCATTCGGGACTTCTCGACCCTTGCGCGCCCTCTTTTTCGTGCTCACCAAGAAGGACCAGCAATGGACTTTGGGGCGACGCGGAGGCCTCCGCGTTCCAAGCGATCAAGGACGCGGTCACCTCGGAACCGGTCCTGGCGATTCCGGACGACACATGGCCTTTCCGACTCGAGGCGGACAGCTCTGATTATGCGACGGGGGCGGTTCTTTCACAATCCGCCCCGGACGGGAAGTGGCACCCTGTAGCATTCTATTCCAAAAGCTTAAATGATGTCCAGCGCAACTACGAAATCCACGACAAGGAGATGCTCGCGATCATCCGCGCACTCGAGGAGTATAGACACTTCCTCGAGGGTGCCGCGCACCCTGTCGAGATTTGGACTGACCATAAGAATTTGGAGTACTTCAGGAAGACGCAGCACCTCAACCGGAGACAGGCCCGGTGGTCTCTGTACCTCTCCCGGTTCGACTTCACGCTGCACCACAAGCCTGGCCGCGATATGGGTCGGCCTGATGCCCTCTCCCGGAGACCCGACCACGGAGTCGATTCCGACAACTCCGATGTCGTCCTTCTGCGGCCTTAACTCTTCCACGTCCGCGCACTCGAGGGCGTTTCCGTTTCGGTCCCGGCTCTGAACTCCTCCGTGACATCCGTGATGCCCTCTCCGGTGAGCCTGACCTGGAGGAGCCCGTCGCACTAGCGGCCCGGCAACTTCTTAAGGTTCAAGGTCAAGCTCGAGGCCCCCGCTCCTCACGTTCTGACGAATGGGCCGTCTCCGGTGGTCTTCTCCATTTCCGAGGAAAGATCGTCGTACCAAAGGACAAGGACCTCCGGAGACGCATCATCGATCTCTGCCATGACACCCGAGTCGCCGGACACGCAGGTCGTTTCAAGACCCTGGAGTTGGTCTCCCGGAACTACTGGTGGCCTCAGATGTCTCGCCATATCGGCCGGTATGTTGCGACCTGTGACTTGTGCTGTCGCACCAAGGCACTCCGGAGACTGCCCCACGGAGAACTGCACCCCACGGAAACGCCCCGGAACGCTGGCATACCGTCTCCGTCGACTTCATCGTAGAGCTTCCCGAAGCCCATGGGTACGACGCGATCATGGTCGTCGTTGACACCCCTCGGAAAGCGCGCCCACTTCTCGGAGTGTCATACGACGGTCGATGCAGTAGGGGCAGCCCGCCTCTACTACCGGAATGTCTGGCGGCACCATGGGACTCCGGAGAAGTACGTCTCCGACCGCGGCTCGCAGTTCATCGCGGACTTCACCCGAGAACTTTGGCGTCTAATCGGCATCAAGCCCGCCACGTCCACCGCGTACCACCCGCAGACAGACGGTCAGACAGAGCGCGTCAACCAGGAGCTGGAGCAGTACTTGCGGATCTTCACCAACTACCAGCAGGACGACTGGGATGAGCTGATTCCGGCCGCGGAGTTCGCCTACAACAACCACGTTCACTCCTCCACGCAGCAGGTCCCCTTCATGACGGACACGGGACGGCTCCCGCACATGGGCTTCGAACCCGGAGTCCGTTCCGCCATGGAGTCAGTGAACGAGTTCCGCGACCGGATCGCCACTGGTGTTGCTGAAGCCAAGGCCGCGCTCACTAAGGCCAAAGAGGAGTACAAGCGCTACTACGACCGGAGACGGACTCCGTCTCCGGAGTTTAAGGTTGGCGACCGTGTTTGGCTGGATGCCTCTGACATCAGGACGACTCGCCCCTCGGAAAAGTTCTCCCATCGCCGCCTTGGACCGTTCAAGATAGTCGGAGATCAGCAAAGGTGCCTACAAGCTCGACCTCCCTCCGCGCTACTCGAAGCTCCACCCGGTCTTCCCCGTCGTCAAGCTCGAGCTCGCTCAGGACGACCCCCTTCGACGGACGCCCCGGCTACGACCAGCCCCCTCCGGACCTCGAGGACGGAGTCCCGGAGTGGGAAGTAGAGGAAATCCTGGACGCAAGGGTGAGGTATAAACGGCTGAACTACTTCGTCAGATGGAAAGGCTACGACGCATCGCACGACCAATGGGTCCGCTTCGACCGCGTCTTCGCCCGGAGAAAATTGCGGAGTTCTATCGTAAGTACCCTGGCAAGCCACGACACATCGCCTCCGCGACCTTCGACTCGATTCCGTTCCGGTCTATGCGTCGGGACGCCGCATTCAAAGGGGGGGGGTGATGTCAGGGGAACCTCCCTTTCGGCCCCTCGGAGACGCCTCCGATTCCGGTCCGACTCCGGTTCCGACTCCGGTGATCGCATCACCGCCTCCGTCAGGCGCATCGCCGCCCCCGCCTGGCGATCCCCCTGGGACCTGGCCTGCGACATGGCGCAGGCATACTGCACGGAGCAACGATCAACCTTGGCGCGTCAAGAGCGCAGTATATAGTTCCGCTACCTAGCAGGCGGACCCTTAGAGTTTCTTCTCTTTGGATCCTCCCCTGTTAGGTCAGCCTCACTTGTATTTGCTTACTTCTATTCACTCTTTGGATCCTCCCCTGCTTTTCATCACAATGAAAGAGCAATTAAAAGACTGCCATTTTGTCCAACTTTCTGTCTACAACAAATTGTGATCTTTGTGTTTTTGCAAAAAGGCCAATTGAAAATCAGGGCTTTTGATGTGCCTTTTTGTGTTGCACAAAGAACAACTTTCATTGACACACAAAGACGTTCAGAAAGATCGTCTTTCTGTGCCTCTTTTGGACTATCACAAAGAACATCTTTGTGATTGCCCAAAAGGGGAAAGGAAAGGGTATCTTTCTGTACACCTTTCAGCTTGACTAAAACATTAGCTTTCTGTCAGGACTCATAGGCATGAAGAAATATAATATTTCTGTGCTACCCTAGGGTATACCTTGCCTTGGGGTATACCCTAGGGTACACCTTGCAGCTCAGGTAGGGTTACCTTGGATGATATTGTGACAGAATGCTTATGTGATTGCCTACAATGCCCACCAATCATGTCATGAGCCTCTGACAGCAAACAATCCGTACCGCCCACCTCTCAACGTCCGTTCACCTTGTTGTCGGCTGACCTGCGCTAACGAACATCCAGACTTCAACTCCGACAGAATAGCGACCAAGAACTCTGCAGACCTAGATGCATACGTCAGGCTGCTGCTTCATCAAGCTCACAGGTTGTTTGCCGCCGCTGCTTCACCGATCTCTCTGGGTGTTTACCACCAGGCGACAGGAATTTCATGCAAAAGTTAAAACATCCCCTCCCCGGAACCCTCTTCCATGCCGAAATCAGCAAAGACCATGATGGGGGAGTGTCATTGCACCAGCTGGGCAAACCTCAATTCCTACCTCGTTATCATGTCTTCAAGGCTCCACTCTTCGAATGTCTTGATGTCAACAGGTCCGGTGGGTAGACTCAAAACATCGCCAACTCTGTGTATATCATCTAGAGATTTACCATGGTGATTTAGAGTAATTTTGTCCCAATGAACCGTGATCTTGCAATCGACTCATGGGATACATTCTCTGCCAATCAAAGTATCTATGATAGCTTTTTCCAATCAGCGGGATCTTTGCCCCCACCTTGCCTTCAAGCGCACGCAAGACGCATGTGAGGCGGGTGTTGATTAGCCGTAGTGGTGGGGCAAGACCGGAACGGAAGGAGAAGTGATTAGCACGGATCGTCGCCGAGGATTGTCCGAGTACGTGTCGGTCCCACTGGCGACGCGACGTCGAGCTCAAATTTGGGGCTGGCAGCAATCTGAGGCAATGGATAGGTAGATATATGCAGCCCGCTATATGCTGCTCAGCCTTCACAGCAAAATGAAAACAGAGCATATCAGCCAGCCTTTCTGTATATTGGCATACTCGAGTTTTAGCACTGGTTCTTGAGTCCTACAAGCAGCCATTGAGCCCGCATAGTAGGAAAGTGTGGTTTGAGGTTTGAATGGCAAGTCAAAATGTGAAGAACGGAAGGCCCAAAAAATTGGCTGTGACCAGTTGCTTACATGATTGGCTACAACGCCTCCAATTATGTAATCCACCCGATACTTGAAATTCTTGGACAGATAGCCGGCCGTCAAATTCACAGCCCTCACACCTGTGAACGCGGTCATAAGTATCAGGCGCTGAGCCTGTGAGCCTGCCAAGAGCTTGCGCGAGGTTACCCGCTTGGGTAAGATTTGATGGGTAACCGGCACCCGCTAGCCCGGGTGGGAAAAATGCAAGCAGAAGCCCACCACAGGGGCTGAGAACAATTGCATCAAAGCGCAGACAAAAAAGGCGTTGAATGATCAGCGCCTAGGCAACACACTGGCCTGGCAACAAAATCAAGACATTCATAAGGGTATAGCGGGCTGCATATACCCCCCCTCTCCCTGCGCGCAGATCCCATGCAGCTCCAAAATCAGGCCCAAGGTCGCGTCGACAGTGGGTCCGACACGTTCTCGGACAATCCTCGGCGACGATCGTCGATGATCGGCGATCTTATCTGAGCACATGCGATTCCATCTTCTTCTTCCCCCACCACCTCCGTCAGGCGTCCTACGCTGTGGAGGCCCCTTCCCGGTCTTGCCACCGCTGTGCAGCGTCGTACACTGCGCAGCACTGCTCATCCTCAAGCCTCAATGCTTGTCGCTCGTCTCCAGCCTGAATAGCAAGTTTCGGCGATAAAACAAGCACAAGCCGACCACTTCTTGATTGTAAGTGCTCATGTTATCAGTAGAGCAAGGGTAACGATGGCTGACCCGACTTCAAGCATTTCAGTGGCAAGCAGGCCGTGAACTGCAAGTTTAAAATTTCCCGAAATTAATATGCCTGTTATCTGTTTCGTACGCCTACGGGCTGTAGGTTTGTACCTCTCTTCATTTCACTTGAATCAGTGCTAAAAATCTACAGAACAACGCGTAGATACGACTTGACAGAAAAATAGATGCTAAAATGGTGAATATATGGTAATTAAATCACAATTGCGGCACAGGCCAATGCCACTGCTCGGCATGCTGGTATTGTAGGTGGCAAGCGGCGCGGGTTCACCATCGGCCAGTCGTCGGTCATGTGCCGTCACCCTGCGGATGATCGGCGCCGACCGGCGATCACTGTCGTTAGGGTGACGGCTGACCCTTGCTGCCAGCCAAACACCCCTACCCACCCAACCTTTGCTTGCGCGGCCCGTTTGCCCGACCCACGCGCTCCACGCCCGCCGTGCCGTCTCTCGCGCCCGCCGCGCCTCTCTCGTGAACGCCCGTGCCGTCTACCACCCTATCTGGCCCATCCAGCGCCCATCCAGCGGCCTCTTGCCCATCTCTGGCCCCTCCAGCGCCCTCTTGCCCTCTCACACCCATATCTGGCCCATCTACCCACTCTCCCGCCGTTTCCCGCCCAGATCTGCCCAGATCTGGCCCATCCAGCGCCATCCACCCCATATCCACCAATCCAGCACCTCCCCCACCGTTTCACGCCCATATCTGGCCCCATCCACCGCTGTCCCGCCGTTTCTCGCGCGCTAATCCAGCCCCTCCCGCCCAAATCGGCCCATCCAGCGCCCTCCCCGCCCATCCAGCGCCCTCCCGCCCAGTCTCACGGCCTCTCGCCCTCTCGTGCTCTCTCACGCCTGCCTGCGCTCTCTCGCGCCCAGTCTCGCGCGTGCCCGCTGACTTTTGCTGACTTCTCGCGCCTTTCGCGCTTGCCACACCGTTTTCGTGCCTGCTCGCGCCTGCCCTCGCGGTTTTTGCGCCTGCCCGCTCCCCTGCCGCCTGCCAGCCCTTCTCCAGTCCGCCTGCGCCCGACCGCGCCCTCTGTCGCGCTCGCCTGCCTGACGCTTGGTCCCGCCACCCTCCCCTGCTTGCCCGCTCTCGCCCTCGATGTCTCTCTCCCTCTTTCCCCATGACGTGCGTCGTACGCGCACCATGGATGCTCGCACCCGCGCGTTAACCCTCGCTCTCAGATTCCCATCCCCTCAACAATTCCGTCTCGCCATTCAAGCGCGAGCGCTACTGATCTCCAACCATCACCACTCTCCGCCCAAAGACGGTCCTGGTGTAATCTACGCCTTGGACCTCAAATTGCGAAATGGGCAGCGCGTTTTCAAGATCGGATACACGTCTTTACCCAAGAATCGCCTCCAACAGCTCAACAAGTGCACCACTCACTACTGGGCTGCAATGTGGCATGTCCAGGATCGCAAGCGAATGGGTAGCACTTCTTTTTGTGCCCGTGTTGTCGTACTAATGTGGCGCAGAAAAGGTCTGCCACGAATGGTTCAGGCCTGCCTGGCTCGGGAGGGTGCCCTGTTCCATAT
This sequence comes from Mycena indigotica, assembly GCF_014461135.1. Classification (NCBI taxonomy): domain Eukaryota; kingdom Fungi; phylum Basidiomycota; class Agaricomycetes; order Agaricales; family Mycenaceae; genus Mycena; species Mycena indigotica. The sequence goes on from NW_023503010.1 coordinate 458,331, forward strand.
GTGGTCACAACCACATTGAACTCCATGATCCGCTTCTCTGTGGTGGGCACAGCGGAATCGTCCGAGGTATTGAACAACTGATCCTTTTTATCAAGTCTGAGGCTGAAGTGCTCTGTATAATGTAGTTTAGAGTAGTTTGATACACTGTTCATGTATATATTGTTCACAATAAGCAATCACTTTGACAGTTTGACTTGAATTTTGGACACAGCGCGGCTTCAAGGATTTTGTTTCAAAGCGGAGCTCTCATGATGACATGATTGGTGGGCATTGTAGGCAATCACATAAGCATTCTGTCACAATATCATCCAAGGTAACCCTACCTGAGCTGCAAGGTGTACCCTAGGGTATACCCCAAGGTATACCCTAGGGTAGCACAGAAATATTATATTTCTTCATGCCTATGAGTCCTGACAGAAAGCTAATGTTTTAGTCAAGCTGAAAGGTGTACAGAAAGATACCCTTTCCTTTCCCCTTTTGGGCAATCACAAAGATGTTCTTTGTGATAGTCCAAAAGAGGCACAGAAAGACAATCTTTCTGAACGTCTTTGTGTGTCAATGAAAGTTGTTCTTTGTGCAACACAAAAAGGCACATCAAAAGCCCTGATTTTCAATTGGCCTTTTTGCAAAAACACAAAGATCACAATTTGTTGTAGACAGAAAGTTGGACAAAATGGCAGTCTTTTAATTGCTCTTTCATTGTGATGAAAAGAGAGTCTTTCTCTGTACTATATGTGACTATAAAATATATGGCATTTTGTAAGGGCAACCCTGGAGACTCTGACGAAAGCCTAGCACAGGAGGATCCAAAGCGTGAATAAAAGCTACGGAAATACACGGAGGGACCAACCTAGCAGGGGAGGATCCAAAGAGAAGAAACTCTAAGGGTCTGCCTGCTAGGGCGCCAACTATATACTGGTCGTCCGTAACTGCCGACGTAGAGCGCAGAAGGCCTGAGCGGCATCGCAGGCTCTGTCCCAAGGTGATTGTTGGGAGGGTTTTGACGGATCGGTGATTGTGTGGGCGAAGGAGGCCGAGGACGAGGGTCGGGGTGGGTCGGAGCGTCTGAGGGGGCGCCGGTCAGATGCGCCTTGGATGCGCTCGGATGGTGCGAAGGAGACTGAAGCAGGGGTTCCCCTGACATCACCCCCCTTTGAATGCGGCGTCTCGACGCATAACACGGAAGGGCAGCAAGTCGAAAGTTGCTGAGACGATGTGTCGCGGTTTACCTGGGTATCTCCGATAGAAGTCTGTGACTTTGTCTGGAGTGAAGACGTGGTTGAACTGAACCTGTGAGTCGTGTGAGGCATTGTAGCCTTTCTACCTGATGCAGTAGTTAAGTTGCTTATACCTTATCCTGGCATCTAAGATTTCCTCAACTTCCCATTCGGGGACTCCGTCCTCTAGTTCGGGGCGGTTCGCCGTAGCCAGGCTGTCTGTCAAAGGGGTCGTCCTTAGCAGGCTCGAGCTTAACAACGGGGAAGACTGGATGGAGCTTGGAGTAGCATGGGGGGAGGTCTAGCTTGTAGGCACCCTTGCTAACCTCTGCGAGTACCTTGAACGGCCCAAGGTGCTTATGCGAGAACTTCTCGGAGGGCCGAGTCGTTCTAATGTCAGAGGCGTCGAGCCAAACCTTGTCACCGACTTGGATACTCGGAGCGTCCGAACGCTTTCGATCGTAGTACCGTTTATACTTGTCCTTGGCTTTAACGAGTACGGCCTTTGCTTCGCCGACACCGTTCGCTATCCAATCACGAAACTCGTTTACTGACTCCAGCTCAGAGCAGGCGCCTGGTTCAAAACCCATTTGGGGGAGCCAACCAGTGTCCGTCATGAAGGGTACCTGTTGAGTGGAGGAGCGAACATGATTGTTATAGGTGAACTCAGCGGCAGGGATAAGCTCGTCCCAGTCGTCCTGTTGGTAGTTCATAAAGATCCAAATATACTGCTCTAGCTCCTGGTTAACGGGTTCGGTTTGTTCGTCGGTCAGCAGGTGGTAATCCGTAGACGTGGCAGGCTTGCCACCGATTAAGCGCCAGAGTTCGCGCGTAAAGTCAGCAATGAACTGCGAACCACGATCCAAGATGTACTTCTCAGAGGGTCCGTGATACCCTCCCGAAGTTCCGATAGTACAACCGGGCAGCTCCAACTGCGTCTACTGTGGTATGGCACTTGGTGAAGTGAGTGCATTTGCCGAGAGCGTCGACAACTACCATGACCGCGGGTCGGGCTGACCGGATAGCGCTTCTTTGATGTTGCGGACAAGTTCGGATCCAGGCCCAGAGACAGTGACAGCCTCAGCCGCGCGAACGTGGAAAAGCTCGGGGCGCAAGAGGGTGACGTCTGAGTTGTTTTCAGAGATGCCATGGTCAGGCCGACGGGAGAGGGCATCAGGCGGCCCATCTGGCGACCGAGGACGTGGTGTAACGTGAAGTCGAACCGAGAGAGGTACAGCGACCATCGGGCTTGCCGGCGGTTGAGGTGCTGTGCCTTTCGGAAGCACTCCAAGTTCTTATGGTCAGTCCAAATCTCAACAGGGTGCTGGCGCCCTCAAGGAAATGCGGATACTCCTTGCGGGCACGGATTATCGCGAGCATCTCCTTGTCGTGAATCTCGTAGTTGCGCTGGACATCATGTAAGCTCTTGGAATAGAATGCTACAGGGTGCCACTTTCCGTCTGGGGCGGATTGTTGTGAAAGAACCGCCCCAGTTGCATAATCCGAGCTGTCTGCTTCAAGTCGGAAAGGCCGAGAGTCATCCGGGATCGCTAAGACGGGTTCTGAGACAACCGGGTCCTTGATGGCTTGAAAGGCGGTGGCTTCGGCGTCTCCCCAGGTCCACTTCTGGTCCTTCTTGGTAAGCGCAAAGAGAGGCTGCGCGAGGGCCGAGAAATCCCAAATGAACCTGTGGTAGAAGTTAGTAAAGCCCAGAAACTGCTGGACGTCCTTTTTGTTTTCAGGCGGGGGCCAAGCAGAGACTCCGGCGACCTTAACAGGGTCTATTTCAACGTAGTTATGTGAGATAATGACCCCCCAAGTACTCGATTGACGATTTCTCAAAGTCGCACTTCTCCTTGCGAAGGTACAACTTGCGCATTCGGAGTCGCCGAAGGACTTCACGAACGATCTCCTGGAGGTCCGAATGTGCGATAAGGATATCATCAAGGTAGATCATAACGTCTCCTGAGAGGATGAGATCCGGGAAAATGTCATTCATCATTGTTTGGAACGTCGCGGGGGGGGTTTGTCAGGCCGAAATACATCAACAAAGGTTTGAACAACCCTCAGTTAGTCCGAAAGGCCGCCTTCCACTCGTCTCCTTCCTTAATCCTGACGTTATTAAAGCCCCAGCGAACGTCGAGTTTGGTGAAGTAACGGGCACCCTTAAGTCTGTTGATAAGGTCATTAATCAACGGAAGGGGGTACCGGTTCGTAATCGTCATTGCGTTGAGGGCGCGGTAGTCCTGGACAAACCGAAGTCCTCCGTCCTTCTTCTTAACGAAGAAGACAAGGGAAGCCATCAGAGATTTCGAAGGGCAAATGTGGCCTGTAGCAAGCCCTTCCTCGATGAACGCGTCGAGTTCGCGTTGCTCGAGGGGAGAGATCGGATACACCTTACAGTTGGCAGGCTTTGCGTCGGGAACGAGTTCAATAGCGTGGTCCCAAGCCCTTCGTTCAGGTAGCGTGTTGAAGGACTCCTTGTCAAAGACGTCCTGAAACTCCTTGGCCCAATCTGGGATCTCCGAAGGTGGAGGGGCCAAGTTACGGGCGAAGGCCTTTGCAAGGCATTGAGACACTGTGCTCCCAGCGTGAATCTCTTCTACTGGGCGGAAAGAGGTGTAGAAGATGCGGTCGCCATCTTCAAGACTCATGATATATACCAGCGGGTCCTCCAGCAAACAACTGTAATGGAATCTACCAACAATCTCAGCTCCAGCCCACAAACACAGCAGCCAAGGTGTGAATCGCTTCCCACTAGCACCCGCACTTCACAGATGATCTTGATGCAATCACCGCAGCAAGCTATGGGGCACTTTCCATTCGACAAAGGGAACAATAGTCGAGATGGCCCGTCGACCGGTTCCTTCGTTGCCGACATGCTGACTGGAGATTTCAGGTCGGGCATATGTTTGGTGCTACCTCGTGGCAGAAATCGGGCCGCGACTCTGAACATATGCGCGGCGAGGCAGAGATCCAAGCAGCAGAGGCGCAGGCCTATGTGGAAGGAACACTTGACAGGGCGCAGGGGGAAGATCGACTCCGTCGTGGGTGCGGTAATGGGCGATAAGGAGAGACAATTGTTAGGTAGGACTCCGTTTGCCCTTGAATGTCACGATTGATGGTGGTAAATTTCTACAGGAAATGAGAGGCACGACGCCGGGAAAGCGGCACAGGAGGCCAATAAGCCTGTGGTCTGACAGTACGGGATGTAGTTTTTCTATGGCAGAGATACATGAGTAATGTTTTGATACAGCATGGATGGATATCGATTCAACACGTCGTTAATTTCATGGATATATGCCGGTGTAATCGCTGAGATGACCATCAAGTCTACAGCATACTCAGAGCCTCTTGAATGGATTCGTCCACCGAGGTATTCCATGCTATTCCAATCGTCAGCAAGGCAAATCAGAATGTCGCTGAACTAAACATAGTACCCCACTCCCAGTTCTTCACTACTTCGTGGTGCAGCCGCTGCAAAGTCTCCCACCCGACTGGGTTGGAGCCCGCCGCAGGATGGCCAAAGTCGGCGGAGAAATCGACACCCACGCCGTCGATCTCAAACGTGAAGTAACGCGCGGCCAGCCGGGACACTCGCGCAACTTGCTGTGCGCGCGGCCGTCGAACTTGATCGAACGCATTGAGAGAGCGGCCGAGAGTGTGAATATTTGTGGACGAGTGTCCAAGGAGCAAGCCGAGAATATAGGCGTCTTCCAAAGCCTGACCCGCACCTGACCTGCGTCAAATATCAGCCGCAACTATGGCGGGACGAACTAAGACTTGCCCTTGTTGTGGGGTCATCGCGTGAGCGGCGTCGCCTATGAGAACGACGCGGCCACAGACAAACGAGCGCAGCGGTTTCACGGTATGTACGGCCCACGAGAGGGGGTTCTCGACACACTGCAGAATGGTTAGAGAGCGGAATAGCGCAGTAATAACGAGCATACGTGAACGAGGGCTTGCACGTCGGGCTCCCAGTCGGCGAATAGACCAGCAAAGTGCGACTTGTCCGCAGGGCCCATCCACGGTGCATCATACTTGGTGTTTTCCAAGTCATGTCGCATCGTGAAGGCGGCAAAGTTGACCATCTTCCCTTGTGATATCGGATATGCCATGACGAACTAATTGCTCCGTTAGCGCAAGGCCAGATGTAGAGAATGAGACGTTACCCCGCGCTTGCCCAAGTACTGGCAGAAGACCGGTCATTGAACGGCAGACTGCGGCAATATGCTTACCTGGAGCGGCTGGGTGAGAGCGGGGTGTCCGGGCGAGACTTTCCGCAGGCGTTCTGCAGGGATCACGGCGCGGTAAGCGATTTGGCCGCTCCACCACGGCTCGATACACTCGGCCGCGTCAGCAGCCTCATCGGGGCGCCCTTGGCTTTGCATCCAGCTAACGCGCTCTGTGAGCAGCGCTGCCCTCGTTGCGGATTTCAGCCCGTCCGCTCCAACTCTATGGCAAGTTAAAGAAAGAGGTGAGACAAGAAATGTCGTGTATAGCTCACAGGACGTCACAGGTAGCCCTGGACCCATCTTCGAAGGCAAGCTCGATGGGCCCAGATTGTTGCTGATCGAAGCTTCGGAGGCGTTTCGAGTAGTGTATTCGACATGTCTTCGGCAGGCGTCCAAGCAGCGCAGATTGGAACTCGGCGCGATGCAAGGTAATCATAGAACCTGGCTATGGGCTTAGAAGAAGAAGTTGAATTCGGTAAGATAAGATGCACGTGCCATTGGTGACGAGCGTCGAAAACGGTAGGCCCACAGGCTGATTGCTTTTGCGATACTGGATTGAAGGCACTGATAAACTTTAGCCTGCGGCATTGGACTTCGTGTAGCCTGACCTGGACCTTCCTTCGGCTTTACATCGCACGTTTTCAACAGCTCCTGGTCGACACCAAGCAGTCGGAGGATCTTCCATGGCCGAGGGAATACTGCCACTCCGGCACCGACTTCTTGCAGGGACTTGCTTGCTTCGAAGAGGTCGACATCGATATCAGGATATTGGGACAGTGTTAGGGCTAGAGTGAGGCCGCCGATACCGGCTCCTCTGTTATGAGAAGTCAGGACATCGCTCTTCGAAGAGAACCGCGGCTGACTGACGAAATGCCTACTCGCAGTCGTTTGGCGGCACTGGGCATGGATGCGAGAACGACGGGTGAAAACTGGGGGGAGACCTATCAGTGTCAGAGTGAGATGGCGCTCTTTATAAGCCGAGCGCGCCTGAGTTCTGCGGACGCGGTTTTGACGGACCACGCACACATCAAGCGATATGTTCGCCGAATGCAGATGACGGCCCGGTAACCCACGATTCGGTCGCGCCTCACCGAGCCACAGCTTGGGCGAGTGTTGCCGGAGATTGTCCATTTGTTCTCCAGAGCCCTTCCTTAAATCAGCCAAACCACGATCGCAGCGGCCGACTTACACGTGGCAGGTAAGAACCCGGAGTTAATGAGTTGCATTCCACAAGCCGGTGTCCGGCTTTGCTAGTTACTTCTCCCAAGTGCCTGAAGGATGACACGGCGTGAAACTTGAACAAAGAAGGCCTCTGGCGCTCGCCGCGCTCCTTCTGTGGTCAGCGGGTCATTGCGGACAAGGAAATGTGGGTGTTGGAGAGGATAGAGACTCTAGTATGGCGTGGGCAGAGGCATTTACGGTTCAGAACGGGCTTTCCCAGTAGCCGCTGTGTTCCTATCCGTGGTCGAAGCTCGAAAGTGATGGTGGTCTGCGTTAAGATGTGTGGCGATCATTATGTCATCGGGATGGCCAGCGTCGACCGATCACCAAAAAGGTCTTCCCCACTGTGCCCCACTGGCACATTTCGCGTGTGCGCTCCGATCGTGGCCGCGCGCTTCTCCCTCGAGCCTTGACCTCTTGACACAAGTTCACTACCCCAGTGCTAGCAGCCTCACCTCCCGATGCCGCCACCACACGACACGAGTCGGCCTCTCTTTCGGCTCTTGGGAAGCGCTGGGCAATGGCGTCATGCTTAGTCGCTGGCTTCTGTGAGATGCGGAAATGTTAGCAGCCACTGCCGCGCGGTTCCGTAACACGCGGCCTGCCGCATTGCGGTACCTTCAGTCTTGATTCAGTCTATATGCGTCGCGGAGCCGTCCACATCGATAGTACATTGTGACAGACGGCGATACCAGCGGTATCCTTATGCAAAAGTTAGCCTGCAGCTGCGGTAAATTTAACTCTGTGTATGTAAAACTTAACTGTCAGCGTGAGGCAACGCGGCATGGATGATTGTTCTGTTAAGTATTCGTCGAATTGCGGCGCACTCGTCGCGAGCGCTGGTTTCCTCCCGCGTGGGCGTTGATTCGGACTAGAAGCCCAGCGGGGCCGTGCGGCGCGTCCAACTCCCGCGCGCGTTGACTATCAATCTGCGTTTCGCACGATTCCCACGGAGTTGTGTCGGAGGCGTGTTCATAGGAAAGGACAGTCGACTGGCGTATCTATGGACCTTTGCGTGTTGCTCAACTTGAAGGGGCAGTCGATATATCTGTCCGCTGGCATGCTGTCACCAAGAAAAGTGCTTGATATTGTCGTCTGACTTACATGTTGCCATGTGCTGCTTCCGTTGCAAGTTCAAGGCGGGAAACTCGTGGTGGAGGTCGTCAAGGTCAAGCGGGATCAATTTATCAACAACGAATGACTTGGATGAGTCATTTGACAGCATGGGAAGCCAGTCTTGTTCCTCTCCTTGCTGTCGGCTCAAGCAGCACGCGTAAGCCACGGGTGACCGATAGCAGTGCGGCCGAGCGCTCATCGAGCCTGTTCTTGGTGAGACTCAAGTCAGCGCCTCAAGACGACCCCGCTTACCTCTTCTTTGCAGCAATCGGGCTTGACGGTTGCCCGCCGGAGACATTGCTCGTCGTTGCCGGTCATTCTCGGCGGGTGGTTGGTGGGAAAGAGATGGCCGGCTGGTGATTGTAGAGTCGGAGTGTAATGCCGCGTTGTAGTCCGGAAAAGTGTTGTTTGCCGCCTGCCATGCAGCGGGGGGTACCGCACACTTGGACTTTGACGGCGGGAGCCTGGAGTGGCTCCATTGAAGGTGTGCGGGGCTGCGCGCAGGGCTTTTAATCGCGTCGCGCGCAGGTGGAGGCGTCGTGACGGCGACGGCGACGGCGACGGCGACGGCGACGACCCGTCCACTGCGCGCAGGACTTTAGGGTAGACGGTAGGAATTTAACCTTGATGATAATTACATTGGTATGCGATATTCCATCGCACATGACTCTCCCTCGCTTCTAATGTGTCGAAACCATCCCAAATCGCATCACCAAAGCACGCACTTGCGGACGATATTGCTCAAGTGCATCGAGCACTGCCGGGTCCGCCTGACTCTTTCCTGGGGGAAGGATCCCCGATGGAATACTGCTCGCGAGTCTCTTTAATCCCTCCATCAGTCCCCTAGCTGACGGCTCTCGCCGTAAATGCATCACCCTCCACAACGTCGTGTTGCTATCCAATATGCCCATCAGGTGTAATTGACCTGCACCGGTGATACACCGCCGCTTGGCACGCTGAAAGTCGTCGCCGTACAGTTTTGTGTCGCCTGACTTGAGTTCACGCGTCAGCCGTGGGTCCATATCAGGGAGTACAGCGATGAGCGCGCGGGTGCCGGTGTAATTGAAATGCACATGGGGGACGGCGCTGGTACCGTAGGTATTGAAGAACCGCACCATCTGAAGACAGGTCGTCTCTTGTGTTTCCATGTAGCCTTGATTAAGAAGCGCGCGGAAGAAAGCGCGGTCCTTGGTCGTGAATGAACGGGCATCTTCTGCAAGATTTTAATTTACCGGAAAAGGGTTCCAAAAAGCGCACCGTTACGAATCCTTCGTAGATGGCCACAAGCGAGTCGATGACCATTCACCGCCTTCCAGTCATTCTTCTGACAAACTGGAGAGCAGTAGAAGGACGTAAGGCAGCCCGAACATCGCTTCATCGATTTTCTGTCTGCGATTCTACCGCACTATGACGAAATGTAAGACTGGATACAAGGGTAGTCAATGAGGAAACATACCCCGATATCATCGCACGCCTTGAACATAGTCAATTGTCCATCACTAAACCAATCCACTACTTCTAATCGACTCTCCACCTGTGACACAAAACTGGTCCAGTGTTCTGCCAGCTCGTCGCTTCCTTTGAACCGAAAATGAAGGCGGGGATCCAAACTTCTCACATCGCGCAGGGAGAGTCTGAGTTGGATCAAGACCGAGTGGTAGACGCAAAAGCCAGGAAGAATCTGTGCAATGAAACCGACGAATTGGTCATTGAAAAACTTGGTTTGGTTCGAGCTGTCCCGCTGACGTAGTCGCCCATATGCAAAGAGTGCTGGGAGGAGGCCGGCACTGAGCGACTCGATGACGCGGGGTCGCGCACTTGGAAATATCAGGCTGTTTATCAATGCGATGAAGAGGTCCTCCGAAACCGTCCCCCAATGGCTTGCAAGGGGAGAGATAGCACTGACAGCTCGATATGCAACGGTGATGGCGCTCATGAAGCCATGGTCCCAAAGAGCTTGACGATAGACTGCGTTGTTGTGGAAAGGCTCGCCAACGAGGGAGCAGATGGCAGTCATTGACACAAGGCATTCTTCATCGACTTTCATGTCCGCAGTAGGGATGACACAGCGCAAATGGCGGACGGTATGGACAGCAAGATGAGTCCACGAGCGGCCGACACCATAGAGAAGGTCTGCAAGGTAGGCTGGTTCCGTTCCGTGGGCCCCTATCCGGGACTGCGCCAACACACGCCCAAGCCGGAAGAGACTCGGTTTGTCGCCTTCGTCGATGAGCACCTTCCAACTCCTCCCAATGACGCGCATGAGTTTGGGGGTTGCGAAAACCTTGAATGCCATCTCAGCACCGGCTTGAGATGAGCAAAGGTCGATGATGCCAACGCAAATCGAGCGCGCAGTCCCGATTAATGTTGCGGGTGTAAAACTGTCGGCAAAAGCATCGAGATAGATGACCCAGGGCCATGAACGGGCCCATATATCGCTGACAGCGCCGGCGGGTACTAATTCGATGTCGTTCAAGGTGATAAAGCACTGCAGCGAAAGCATGACCCGCTCGATAGACTCGTACACGACAGTATTGTCTCGCTCGAAATCTTGGGCAAGGAGGATGTTAGAGGGGTCAAGAGAGTCGTAGAAGAGTGGAAGTAGGTTTGTCTTCACGTTCGTGCCGTACGATGAGCCGTCGATGAGCCCCAATGCTGCATGAGCGAGAAATTTGAAGTCTTCAAAAGCACCACGGGATGCCGATTGTGCGCGGGCCTTTGAAGTTTGGACATGAGAGACGAAGAAAGGTTGATTCTGACACGTGCCTTCAATGCTCCAGGCAGTCGTAAGAGATTGGTTGTCTTCAACGATGAATGCATCCTCGATTTCCGATCCGTGAATGTCGTGGAGAACTCGAAGTGAGGAAATCACATGGTGATTGTCGTGACTGATGCGTTGATGGCGCATCAAGCAGAAGTCACATCGTGTCAATGAGTCATGTTACTTTCTTTTGTGTCGCACTGGCTGCCATTGCACAACAGACCTGCCATGGAGCAACGACACCTTACGGGCCTGAGTAGATTGTGGCAGTTCTAAATTCACGGCCAATCGGCGCCGTCTGGCCATGGCAGCAACTTAACTCAATGAAAGTGTGTGTTTTCCACGTTCCCGCGTGAATGCATTGACTGGAAATCCGGGTCGCTGTGCTCACGATTGTTACCTCTGCGGACTGCGTCGCAAAGAATTGACACGCAAGTCTCCTGACGCCTTCCTTCCTGTCCGCAGTTCGTCAGCGAATCGTCGCAGTGCTAGCCATGGAACCCCACGAGTATCGAGGCACGCCCCCGACGGATCAGCCTGGGAACATAAGAATCGTGTGGTCTTCCACGCATCAGTTTCTGGGCTTTTCGGGGACCCACGCACTACAAATTGTAACAGCCTGGGATAGCGCACCTCAAAATAACCAACGAGGCATCAACCATTCACCTATCAGGATGTCCAACCGCCTCGAAATCAGCGCACAGCCTAAACAGACTGCGGGTTTTAGCTCGCACTGTCAGCAAGTGCTGTCATCGGTCCAAGATGCTCATCCGGCTGCCGGAAATCATTTAATAGACGGCAGTATTTTACAACCTCGTTCAAGGACGATCCCACTTTGCTTTTCCTCTTTCTCTTTTCGGGCATGGGTGCGTCGTCATTTTCAGGTCCTTCCGCCTAGCCTTACTTCGTGGTAGCTTCCCAACTTATGGCTTTTGTTCTCCGTGACTTGCAAGAGCCCAGCAACTCCACTGTGCCTCCAAATTTCCCAACCATCACCGATGCAGAGGCACAATACGGGTACATGCCATCGGAGGCCATCGCCATCCTCTTCATCGCGCTCTTTGGTATCAGCACGAGTAAGTCAGCATTTTGCGTCGAAGACGTTTTGGCTCATTATCATTGCCTCCAGTCCTACACGCGGGTCAAGCACTATATTTCCGCACCTGGTTCCTCCTGCCTACTGCCGCGTTGTGTGGTATTGGTGAGATCATTGGCTGGGGCGGGAGACTGTGGAGCGCTATATCGCCCAACGCTGATACGCCATTCAAAATGCAGTGAGTGCGACAACCGTCCATTTAGATCGGGTTGGACTAACGAAATGCGCTATTTAAGAATCTCGGCGACCATCATCTCACCGACACCGCTCTTGGCTGCAAGCTTTATCATCTTTTCGCGTGTTATACGGCAGCTAGGCCCTGGGTATTCATTACTCCCAGCACGTTGGTGTATGTCGTCTTATCCAGGCCCTCAAAATGCTGATTTACTCCTGTAGATGCGTGGATATTCGTGACCTGTGTTAGTCGGTTTCCCCCTTCAAGTTCCCTTTTCCCATGGCTAATCGATTTCACGTAGGACATTGTCGCATTGCTCGTTCAAGGTGTCGGAGGAGGGATAGCTTCAGCAGCTGCGACTCTCGACGGCGCAAACCAAGGCGCAGACATCATGCTTGGTGGTATTGCCTTCCAATTCGGTGCCTCACGATTTCTCCCTTTGGTGATAAGTACTGTAGCTAATGTTTGCTCCAGCTGTCGTGATTCTCTTTTCAATCCTTGTCTGCGACTTCCTCCTGCGCTACCTGCGTGATACCCCTTGGCGAGAAAGCCCGAAATCGTCCTCCACCTCACTCCCAACGACTATGCGCGGGCCACTTATTCCCCGGACCAAAATCATCCTCTCCGCGCTCGCATTTTCGACGGTGGTGCTCTTCATCCGGTCCGTCTATCGTTTGATTGAGCTTGCGGGCGGCTGGGAGGGGCGCATCATCCACACGCAAGTCTACTTCAATGTCCTGGACGGAGGCATGATTGTCCTCGCCATCTTTACGTGGAACTTCGTCCACCCCGGGGTGTTCTTAGCGCCCCCGCAAGCTGTGCTACACTTCGAGGAAGTGAAGCGCACGCGCAGTCGAGAAACGGTAACGACAGCCGTATGAATTGGTTGGAAGGGAATAAAGTGTGAAGGAACTTGAATTAGATGACCCGAAGTGCTTACCGCAGTAACAGAGAGTAACAGTACTAGTACATATCATACATTGCTTATTATTAGATGGACACGTTTTTGGAATATATGTGTACAAACGTCGGGGTCAAGGACAGGAAGCTACGCATTGTGTTTGAGGGTCGATTCTGGTGAATCATTAGTAGAATAGGATTCGCCAGCTAATTTACATCTTGCCTTTCCCCTCCATGTCAGCCCACGCAAGTACAGGTCCCACCCGCATTTGCACACAGGAGACCACTACCGACCCGACTATGGCATACTGGGACTATCCGTAAACCGGAGCTCGCTCGTCAGGGCGCCGAAGGGACTGATGACCTTGTTTTCGGACAGCTCAAATGAGGTTTGCTAGTCCAATGCCCCTGGCCCGACCATTCCCCACATCCAACTCGTAGATGCCGATGATTGACGACGACACGATGTACCTGAGGTCGCCGCCAGTGGACGCTTTGGGGAGGATATAAGAGGTGCGTGCAAAAGCCCGTCTTTCATCGTCTCCAACTCACTCTTCCTCTTCACCTATCTCTCTTTAGTATTTACCACCAACTTAGACCACTATGGGCAACTCGGTATCTGCGGCCATCAGCAAGGCGGAGGACGGGCAAAAGAAGGATGCTCAGGACTCACTGAACGCGCTGCTTGCAATGGCGGAGATGAAGTACCAGACGTTTTTGTCGTCGGTGAAGGACAAGTCGGACACGACGATGGTGCCCGTCAGCAAGTTCCTGCTCATGGACCACTCCGTCAATGCCTCTGTGAAAAAGGACAACGAGAAAGTCAAGAAGGCGGTTACTGGGGCTGTCTCTGCCTTCGCCAGCGGCGCGATTCTCGACGGTATGCCATCTTCCAACCAAGAATCCCAAAACTGACTCTGCTCACAGGTGTTTCCGCTGTCATTGGCTTCGGCATTGACGCAGTTCTGGGGAATGTCGCTGCCAACCAGTCGGAGCACACGACCTACGTGATAACATGTGGCGAGCTCGGCGGGTTAATGCGCATTGACATCAACATCTTCTGCTACTCTTATACCTCCGAGTCCCTTCGCAAAATTGCAGAGAACGTAGTCAGCGTCTCCTACGCCATCAGCTCCGTTGACTCGCGCGACCTGGACCCCGACACGCTGCGGGGCGTCGTCCAGGTGTGCTATGGCGGTGTCGTGAAAAGGGTCAGTTTGCTGCTGCTTTACCAACACAATACTTGTTTTGACACGCCGAACAGGAGCAGTTGAATGAAATCTACCAACTTCTTATCAAAGCTCACGAATCATCCAAAACCGGTCGGTTGGAATGGGTGCCGGAGGTCAAGCCTGCGCCGGAGACGCCAGCAGTCAATAACGATCCCGTTGTGGCGACTGCAGGCGTGACCTCTGCATGAGTGTAAAAGTATATGTCGCTGTCCCCTCTACTTATCCATTGTACTATCGAAGCTGTAATGACTGTAAGGTGCCAGAACCATTCAATCCACTGTGCATCAACTGAGCCCGGGCCTTTCCCAATTTTTTCTCGTTGTAAGCACTGCCTTCTCGGGTTCCTATCGCGGGACTCCTGTCACGGGAGTCCCGCGATTGTCGTCATCACACCGTTCATGCGCCAACTCTACTACTTATATCGCTCCTTGGAAAATGGCCATTAGAGAACATGACACCTTCCTTCCTTGTGGCGAAGCACGCAGCCAACCCCGTTGGCATCACCGCAAATGGCTTGACCGGACCCCAGTTCTTGCAAGAGTTGCTGCATTTGCCGTACACAACAGAGGTGAAGACGCTGGATTTCGGGCTGCGTGGTGAGAAGGAATAGTGCGTGAAACACTCTAAGTACTACTATTTTCCACAGCCTGAGCTGAAGGGATTGTCAGTGCATGGCAAGACATTGCGACGGCCCGCTTTCCACATATCGCTCCTCAATCCAATGGCTTTGTCGACACCGTCTTCAGGGCCTACGCACAGCACCACGAGCTAGTCATCCGGCCCGACGATGTCTGGCTCGCCATTGTCTCGCAGTTTAACTTTTTCGTCAACGGCAATGCAGAGGCGCTTCGGAAGAGTTTTGTCGCACACGACGGCAAACGGCAATTGATTGTCGAGAGGGACCAATGGCCTCCCAAGCCGGCAATGTTCGGAGAAATGACGCGCGAGATGGCGGATGTCATACACCAAAACGTCGTTGACCCCACTTTGCGCAACTGGGCCATCCCCGCTTTCACAACGACCACGACGACAGACGAGATTGTAGCATCGGTGCTACTCATGGCCACCCTCTCTCGGTACTTCGAATACGAGTTCGATATCACTTGTGGTATTCCTCGCATCACAATTGAGGGCACGCGCAACGACTGGGTGCTGTTACTGGGCCGGTTGGATAAGCTGAAGGAATACGGCGTGCAGACCATCGCGTGGTATCACCTATTGCTGCCCGTCATAACGCGTTTTGTGGACGCCTTCGACCCTGTCGAACGCGGCAAATCGGAGTACCTAGGATTCTGGGGCAAAGTTGCACATCGTGAGGATGAATTATACTGTGGGGGACCAGAGTATCTCTCTGGGTGGCTCAACGCCTTTTCTGTCTTCAACGAGAATGGCCAATGGATTGGGTATCCCCTCAAGCAGGCATGTCTGCAAACTTCTTCGTTCGTTTTCCTTTGTAACGCGCTCTAGAATGCCACCGTTCCGCCTGCCTCCTTATCCGCCAACGAGTTCTGGTTGGCATATTTGCAGGACCCCCACGTTGACCCGACCACCCTCGTTCTTGACGGCACACCTTATCACAAGGTCGACATCAACCGAATCCCGTCCGGCTTAGCCATTGTGGATGTCTCCCTTGTAATCGGCAGCGCGCCTCCCATACCATGTGCCCTTGCTGGCGGGGTCGTAGGAATGGAGGCTCTTGTGGCCAATGGGAGTGATTCTGGGGTGCGGGACACGGTCCGGCCGATTGTTGGTTGGTGGATGTACGAGAAGAGCGATGAGGATGCCAAGCGCCGCAGATACGAGCCGGATGAATCGGAGCTGTAACTGTATGCGACTCAATTGGAATTCAACAACAAATATGTGTGTGTGTGTGTGTCTATCTAACTTCGGACCACCACCACTTCGCTTTCACAAAGTTTTCAAGGTTTGCGATTGACAAAAAGCGATAGTTATCGAGACGTATCTGGGGACGTAGTAAACCAGCGCGAGGCTTGCTACACTTTCTGTAAGCTCCGAGTCTTGTAAATCTCAGTCCGGGTAATGGTCTAAATGTGAAAACCATAAACTCCAGCTGGGCATTGGATTCATACCTAAGAGCTCGTTCGGTAACCGAAACGCTGCGCCGACGCTTCTCAAACGCTTGCGTTTGGGGTATGTAGTCACATCATGTAACACATTAGTAACACACTTGTAACACGACACTCTCACCACGACGCGTCGCCGTTATGCCAAAGAAGAAGGGCGAAAGCGCGTCAAACTGCGTGTACACCACGGGAGACCTGAAGAAGATGATGGAGGTTGTTGTTGCCAACAAGGAGAAGCTCGGGGAGCCGGCTGGGCTCAAGGGTGTTCTCGCGCAGATGGTTGTTGACGCGCTCAATCCACCAGGGGAGGGGCCTCCAACACCATATGAGCAGCCAGGAGGGCTACAAGTCTCCGAGCTCGCTCTGCACTTGGGCGCATGTTATCAAGATGGTCACAGAGGTGTGACATAAATTAGACACTCTACTCGAAGTTTACAGAGGGTAGCAATGAGGCACAGACACACGGCAGATGCGCGCAGGCCCGGGGAGACGCGTGGGGAGACGCGTGATCCCAAAAAGGAAGTCACGCCGCGGAATTACGGCGTCCCGAAACGCTTGCCAAACGCAAGAGCTCCCGCGATAATTCGCCGGATACTTATCTCGCTACTAGTATCAGGACTTGCCGTACTTCGGTCAGGACCTCACTGCATTCAGGGCAATTGCAACGGCGTTTCGACCGAGCGGGGATCGTGAATCGATTCGTAGGACCCGGGAAGCTCCACCAAAGGGTGATTCAAAAATTTGGGTTTTTGAGGCCCAAAAATCGCGATTTCCTTGTCCAAAAAATGGGTTTTTGAGACAAAAATTCTGTAAACCTTGTTCAAAATATGGGTTTTTTAGGCCCCGGGGAACCATTTTTAGCAAGTGTCACACGGTGACATGTCACGATCCTTCTTCAAAAATGGGTTTTTGGGGCCCAAAAAAATGGGTTTTTGAGGTCAAAATCCGGAAATTTTTTGAATCACCCTTTGGTGGAGCTTCCCGGGTCCTCGATTCGTGATGAAATCAATTCACGAGCACATGCTTGAAAAAGGCTTCTTCTGTCTGCCAACTTCAAGTTGTTTCCGTCCCTTCACCATGCTTGGCTGTGCCAGCAGCCCCCGCCTCCCTGTAGAGCTCGAGCGCGAAATATTTGAACTCTCTGCAAGTGTCTGCGACAGCAAAGGTGTCTCGCTCACTCTCGTTGCACGGCGGGTACAAGCTTGGTGCGTGGCTCTATTTCTATTAGGTCGTGTTTATATGTGTGTGTTGCCAGGATCGAACCACTTGTGTATGAGACACTCGTTCTCGACAGCCGCAAGGAGTCCCAGCGAATACTTGATCTGGCAAACGAGCGACCGCTGGGCTTCCTCGCCTCAATCGTGCGCAAAGTGGTTTTGACAAATGCGACATATGAGCCACACAGCATTCTTTCGCTTTGCTCTGGAGCAACGCACGTGGCGATGGACGAAGTGGCCTGCAGCGACCTGCTTATTCCGCCCGTCCTGGCCAGCATGACGAGCATTCGACACCTGACTATCGCGGCGGGAGAGATGCCTGAGTGCACGCTCGGATTAATTTATTCTCCCGCGCCCGTCTTTCGTGGTGTCACTCATCTTACGCTCCTTGATTATTTCCATTTCGAAGGCGATTTGCTCCCGTTTGTCGCGAGCCTCCCCGCCCTAACGCATCTCGCGCTTTACCACCCCCCACTCTGCCAAACGACACGTCGCTTCCTCGAGGTGTGCACAAATCTCCATGTGCTGGTCATATTGGCCGACTCGGAGGAGGACCGGCTACGCAAGATGGCGGGAAACACGTCCATCAGCGACACGACGCGGGTGGCTATCTGCGTGTGCAAGGGCTGGGCAGATGGGGTTACGGTGCCCGAGGGGGACCCGGAGAACTACTGGACGGCTGCAGAGCAGATTGTGCGGGAGCGTGAATCGTTCTCACACTCACTAACCTGTTCTGGCTGACCCGGGCAGATCCGCCGTCTGGGCCGCGATCCATATACTTATGAGATAACATTCATTCTTTTGCTTGGTTCAAGGTTGTTGAATTGATGAGTCCGAGTTTGAACGGCTAATTACTTCGGTAGATAAGATAGTAATATGTTATTTATTTAGTGCATATGCTGAATATTTATTGTTTTTATTCTTGGTTTCATTATGTAATAGAATATTCCAGCTTAGGAAGACTGAGGAAGTTATCTACTGAAAATAATGATTAGACCTAAAAAAGCTATTCTAATCAAAAATGGTTGCCACTAGGCAATGAACCCTTCTATCAACTCATTGCCAATCTAATATGTTTGAATATGATCGAAATGGTACAGTAACTATAGAGATACTCTTCTTCTTCTCAAAAAGACTATACCCTATCAATTTTCTCCCTTGTTCCATCAGAAGACTGTTTGGATTTGTGGTTATGTAAATGAGATTTTCTGGCACCCCAGCCTCCTTCATAACCAAGCCAGGTATATCTCTGACAATGTGGACCACGGAGTAGGATAACAGCAAGGATCCAGGCATAGAATCCAATATTCAGTATGGCAGCTGCACGCCAGCCATATTTGGTAAAGACTTTAGTTCCAGCAGATGTGCCCATTAGTTGGCCAATGAACAACTGGAAAATATCAGTCAGTGATTACTACAAATATATTGAGCAAACACCTACAGATAACACAAAAAGAGCATTTAATCGTGCCCGTGCAGATGGCTCAATACTAGAACAACTCTTTAGCAGTATTCAGTGTAGAATCTGAGATAAAACCTGAAGACAGAAGTAGCAAGTGATGTTTGAAGTGCTTGTCGGAATACATCAAGTCCCATTATGACAATAACAATGACTGCAGGACTTTGATCACCAGCACCGACTTGAATAGCTTGGAAGACAAAGAGGACAAGCACTCCAGTCAGAGAGGCATACCATGGCACCAGCTTGTCAATGATTTGACCTGCAAATGGGCCACAAAGAACTCCAAAGATGCCAACAACACCAAATAGACCAATGATAATAGTGGAATACTAAACCTAAGTTATCAAAATGTTTGACGAAATGATAAATTGGAATTACATTATAAGGTGGACCCCCAAGCAAGAATGTGAGAGTCACCCAGAAGTTGGTAAAGCAGGCACAGGAAGCAAGGTTAACAAGACAGGCCTGGATAAGCACTGGCTCAGTATAGGCAAATACTACCATGCTCTTCAGAATTCCAAGGTAGGAAAGCTGTGGATTTTTTGCAGGATAGTCTGGAAGAAGAAGATAGCCAGCAAATAAAACAAGGCATTGTACACCAATGGCAAAATAGTATCTGAGATTTTATAAGCAATTAGTAAATATATAATAAGGCACATACACAACATGCCATGAAGTGTACTGTGCTATTATTCCTGCAAGAACACGGGCAATAAGGATGCCAAGCATAAGGCCAGACATGACAACTGACAGGGCAGATGCCCGTTTATCAGGTGGTGCCAAGTCTGCAGCTAAAGGCTTGTATAAAAGTCAGTCAAATCAATATAGGAAGATAAATCATAATATATAGACATACGATCATGATCTGTGGGGTAACAGACACAACACCAATCACAAAGTTCAGAGTTTCAAAGGCGGCAAGATTTGCAGTAAGGGCCAGGCCAATAGTGAGTGAAGCTGAGATAAATGCAAGCAAGAGAATCAACCCTCGGCGCCGGACCAAATCGCCAAGGGGAGAAATGAAGAGGATTCCAATGGCATAGCTGTAGGGAAAATAAGATATGTCTAGCAGATGAAAATGATGAAAACAAACCCGGCTTGTAACAGTGTTGGGATGCTAATACAAAGTTAAGATTTTTTTTAAAAAAAATTGAACTAAAAAAGGAATCATACTTTGCAACTCGGTTGTAGGATACTCCAAATGAATCGGAGAATTGAACTAGACATGAATATCAGCTTGCTCATGCACAGCCTGAGGGCAATTGAAGCCTACTTAGTAAAGGCTGAGAGAATTGTTAGACACACGACAAAACCACGAGAAGTACTAGTAAACGCAGCAATCACCTGGCAGTAGTATAAATTTGCAACTGTAAACGTGCTCGCAAACCCGAAGAGCACATTCAAGACTAATCCGAAGTGAAAAGGCTGCTCCGTATTGTGGCGGAGGCGACGCGGGATAGGAAGTAGGCCAAAGTCAGACTTCGGTGCCAGTGTACCTATGCTAGTGTTGTTTATCGTCGTCGTGGACTGGGCAGAGTCTACAGTCGGAGGTGGCGACCCAGAGGAAGACATAGAAGTCAGGACCAAGAGATGGATGATGCAACGGATAACCGTTGTCCCGCTATGGCCCGAGATATTTCGGTGCATCATTGCGGCACAGCCACGCAGTTGCTCCTAGCTTCCCGATATGTTCTCCTTTTCCTGGTGGAACAAATCGGTGGAGCCAGCCATAGTTGGCCCTCCTCGGCTTTCTGAGGACCTGGAAAGGGAAATCTTCCTGTTAGCCGCATTCCAGGCCCCTCTCAAGATCGTCGCGAATCATATTCTTGTCGCGAAACGGACGCGCCTCTGGTGACTTTTCTGTGCAGTTCGTCAATGCTGAACGTTCGCTGAACCCGAGTTTGTTCTCTTACAGGCTCGAGCCTTTACTGTATCGCACCATCCTTGTTCTCCAGTATGACCGTGTCCGTCACCAACTTGAGCAGCGTTTGCGTCGCAAACCCGGCTCGGTTCTGCGGGATGGTCCGCGAAACTTGCTCATTGCGCTGGGAGAAGAAAAGGAAGATGTAGCTTATGCGGAGATGCTACTGTTAAGATGCACAGGCGTCCAAAACCTCAGCTTTCATCCGCCACTCCGACATTCACGACGCTTCCTACCAGCGATGAAAGGGATGACCGACCTTAGACGTGTCTGTACCCAACTGCAAGAGCTCTTTGACGGTGCAATAGGCAGCGTCGATCTCCAGCTCTTGCCATTCGCCAAACTGACGCATTTGCTTCTATTCGACGAGATGGTCAACTGCTCGGAGAGCGACGCGGCCCACCTAGCTCAGCAACTTGCGTGTCTTCCTGCCCTCACTCATGCTGCCGTCTCCGGTAAAATTCCGCACTATCTTCCACTCGCCATCCTCTCCGTCTCGTCTCTCCGCATTCTGGTCAACCTCCGTCAGGACACCCGGCTTCGAACCGTTCAGATGATGTACGAGCGCGAGCTGAAGGATGTCAACGACATCCGATTCGTCATCGCCCCAGTAGACATTTGGGTCAGAGAGTGGGAGGCGGCGACTAAAGGAGCACCTGATTTCTGGGCTGTGGCGGAGCGGTTTGTCGAGGCAAAACAGAGCGGAGCGATATCCAGTGGGTGTCCGTGCTTCGCTGCAACGCGTTCAATAACTGATCTCTCATCAGCGGACAAGTATTGGACTGACGACGATATGACTGTTTAGTGGACCAATTCTCTTTTCATTTCCAAGCCGACATGAAGGACACCGTGAACTATGTCGTAGGCCTTGATTCATAAGCGCAAACTGGCTTGTTTGTCCTTTGCAATATCGTTCATCAGAAACCGCGTCCACTTGCAATGAATCCACCGCCCAATCACATGGTGCTTCTCGGCGACCCCCCTGAAACGCACATGAGCGAAGAGCAATTGCGAGCATTGTACGCGCTCTCGCACTTGTAACCCATTGTGCCACTAATTATTCTACAGAAACCGCGTCAATGACTGTACATATCCAGAGGACCAACCAGAAGTCGAATCTTGACACCCACAATGCGCCATGTATTCTCTCGTCTTACACTGCTGTTGAATACCGGCAAGAAGCCCACGAAATCATAAACGCAGATGGTCATGATCAAGACGAACCCGCCCCGGGCTAGCACTACTTTCTTTCGCGCCACAGAGCGTGAAATACCCTCATGGCCCGGGCGGGGCGCACTCAACGACGTTAACCTTGACAACTACATGAAGGGATTCGCCTCCGCCAATTCTTGAAGACGGAGGCGATCAAGTTCAGCTAAAACGAGCGTGTCAACTGTCTTCTCAGTTACTGGTTCCCTTTTCCCTTCTGAATACCGTGGCTTTACTTTTATCCTCACTTTTCTCGGCACCTATACCATAGTTATACCTGCGGTCGGATTCCGGAGTTGCAAACATGCATCGTGTTTGGTTTTTTTTTGCTTCCTTCGCCAATTTGCTCTGTTGTCTTCTCTGTTGTCCCACCTCGTTTTGAGTTGTAGGCCATAACCACATTTACTTACCTAGCTGACCCATGGCCGACGCGTCGTTTGTAGCACATTTTCAGAAGTCACCATGCTCGCACTTCTCGAAGTTCTTCCTCAATGAAGGGGAACTCAATACTAGAGCAGTAACTCCAAAGACACAGCAAACTACATACTACATACTACTTTTACGGTATCATAATCATATCACCAGTATTAGTACAATCAGGCATGGTTATGAAAGCATGACCGCCAGATCAGGACCCCATGCTAAGCCCCAGGCCAATGTTCCTCTCTGGGCTACATTCCTGCTCTTCCTCCAGATTGAGCGCCATAACAGAGGATGCCAACGAGCGTGGGGGGTCTCTCGCGCGCCGCCTGCCCTCCCTCACATGCTCCCCCAAAAGGGCAGATGGCGACCCCTTGCCACTCCCCATCGACAATCCCAGCCCAATCCCCATCAACGGCGACAAGACATCCACCGGCGTGCGTGGCCCGGGGCTTCGACTTCCCAGACTGGGACTTCTGCTCCGGCTAGTACTTCGCTCAATTGAGCCCGACCCAGAGCTTTGGGTCCTCGTCAAGCTTGCCGTCGCGCTCCGACTAGTGCTCCGCCGCCGCAAACTAGCACTTCTTTCTTCATCCCACCTCGTGTTTCTGGACAACGACCGTCTGCTCTGACTCTCGCCATCCGTCACCCGCGAAGGCGACCTCTTCAGTGGAGGCGGCCTCTCCGTCGAGTAAGGTGCCCTGCTCTCACTCCTCTCGACCCGCTCGCTAATCCTCCGTGCAGCAGCACTTGGCCGTCCTCGTTCCAACACTCGCTCGTTGGTCGCCATCTCCATCTCCAGCGGCGAATGGGGTTTGAAATCGAGTTCGTCCATCAGGATCGCACTTTCTTCGTGAATGATTTTAGATGAGGACGGAGAACTTGAAGGCGAGATGGCGACATCTTCACCGCCAACTGCCCAGGCGCACTCGTCAACTCTCTCGACTGTCCACCGGTCGGCAATGAGTGGAGCAAGGCATCCTCGAAGAACGGCAAGGGTGCTTCGAGGAGTAGCAGATGGTGGAGCGGGGTAGTTACCTGAAAAGTATTCAGTATACATGTGAAAAGAAGAAAGCAAGACAAAATGATGGGATGAATGGGAAGGTATGCGAGCTGACAGTAGAAAGAGAAGAGGGAATTTGTGTGGGGGGGGGGAAGGCATGTGGCGCAACATTGTAGAACAGGAACCAAATAAAGACAGGTAAAGATACTTGTTGACAAAAGCGGTGAAAGAAAAAAATCTGAATATAGAACGAAGGGTATGGAAGCAGGGGAAGGCGATGAATGGATGAAGGAGTCGAAGAAAAAGAGAAAGAAGACGCAAGTGATATCCTAAGGAGAAAGCAAATGAAACAAGCAGGCGAGCAATGAAACGAGGAGCAGTGATATGTGATGGGAAAAGGCGGGGAGAATATAATCTAAACAGAAAACTAACCTCCCAAAATCTTGAGAACCAGCCTCGGCTCGAAGGAATCCGAAAACGGGAGGCTCCCGGTCAACAGTGCATATAACAACACACCCAGGGCCCATATGTCCTGTGCAGGATGAGGTCGCAACGGCGAAGTTATTGAAACATGTTTTTCGATGGTCATGAAGCTTGATGATAGAGAAGACGTGGTCGAAGTGGAGTCCATCGTCGTTGTTCTGCTCAGAAAAGCGGAGCTGCTTTTTCCTCCCGTATGTCTCGCGCGTGACGACGACGAAGCAGAGAACGATGTCGGAGGGTTAGGCTTGGGTGGCCCCAGTAGCTCAGGGGCAGCATAGGGCAACGACCCAGGCTGGAATTCGGTCTCTGTGGTGCGCGCCAAGATGGCAGGGACGGAGGCAGTGCGATCGCGACGGAGACTACCACGAGGCGCAGCCAAAGATACCGCTCGATGAACTCCAGCGGGTGGCGCATTGTGTGGCTTAGAAACGATATCGGTCGTAGCATCGATGTCTTCTTCGTCAGACTCGCTCCCATCCATAGACCTTGCCATCCCAAAGTCGGCTATCCTGCACACGCCCGCCTCGTCAACTAAGACGTTTTCAAGCTTTATGTCACGATGGACCAGCCTCTGCTCGCAATGGAGGTATCGCAGTCCTCTGACGATCTGGCGAAACATTCTGCCCGCGTCGTCTGAGCCAGGGACTCCACCACGCATGATGTCAAAAAGAGAGCCAGCGGGACAGAGCTGAGTGACGAAGAAGTCGTTTTGGGGAGTGTGCACGGTGGCGAAAAGAGGGAGGATGTGCTCGTGTGAGAGACCGCTCCAGACGGCCTCCTCGTTCTCCAAACGCTTGCGAGCTTGAATGGCTTGTGTGGCAGAACGAGGTACGACCTTGACGGCAACAACAGCGCCAGTGGTGACTGCGGTTGCTCGGCGAATGGTAGAGAAAGCGCCATGAGCGATGATGGGGCCTAAGGTAAAGCCACCAACGACAGCGCCTTCTGCATCTACTACAGCGGGTTTGGCGGCGGGAGAGAAGGCGGACAGGAAGAGTGCGGCGGGGGAAGAGCCCAGAGGTGGCTCTGGAGACGACGGGTAGCCGAGAATGGGCTCGTCGTTACGAGAAGAGGGAATGTCCAGCGGCCGGACCTTGCTGAGGCCAGGCGCTGGAGGCAGCCCATCTGGGGCCTCACTAGTCGCGGGGGATAACGAAGCGGAAAAGAATCGACGGTAGCCTTGCGCGTCGTGTTGCATGCAAAGGGTGTGGGGGGCAAAAAGCGGAAAAGCTCGGGAGCCGTGTCACGGTACTGTCACACAGGGAATGATGAGTCAGGCCCCATGCTGCTGCGCCAAGCGGCGGTAACGAGCATTCTCGTCGCGGGAGGAGGCGCTGGAGGAGAGGGAGGAAGAGGGTCATAAAAAAAGATTTGTACTCCGTAACCCGTTACTGCATCACCGCATAAGCAATATCCGTTTGGATTTCAGCGATAAGGTGAGTGACGTAATGTGACTCTCGAATGACGAGTCGACAAAATTTTGACCTCCTGCATTGCGCAACCATCCACATTGGCTGGATTCTTCGGACAGCGCTTCAGTTACGGTTTACAGGCTCAAAGCCTTCCAAATTCACCGCTTCAATCGACCCTAAGAGAATAACCGTGACAAGAACCCTTAAATCTGAAATTTCAAGACAAGGCTAGCGATAGTCAAACCAGAGCAAACCAGCCATCTGAGCCTTTCGGGTCACCAAAGTCAAATTCACTTGGTGAACGATGTTCTTGCTTCCATGGCGGTTGAGCCCTTATCCTTTGATACATAATGTTGTCGGACAGTTCCTCCGAATTGCAATACACTGGCATGTACCGAATGTCTGGACGATTGATATTATAATGGTTACAGCTACAATCGGGCAAGATACAAGATGAACCACATATTATAACACTAGTGTGAAGCCTCTCACAAATATACACCATGGGAAAGGTGATTCCACGGCATCTCATGTTTCCCCCAGATGTCTGTTTGGGACTTCTTTGGTCGCATGTCATCTCACGGAATCTCTGGAGTATATATACTCGAGTGTGCTCAACACTTTCTTCTTCTTGTCCATCATGGCCAAGCTCCAACAGAAACTCTTGGTTGCTAACCGAGGAGAAATTGCACTTCGTATTATACGGACTGCAAAAGCAATGGGTATTCATTGCATTGCTATATACTCACCAGCAGATGCACTGACACCCCATGTATCTGCTGCAGATGAATCAGCTGCACTAATACCTGCAGATGACACAGATTCACATGAAGCTCAGCTTTATCTTTCGATTCCACTTATCCTTTCAATTGGTGCATCTTATGGTGCAACACTCCTGCACCCTGGATATGGCTTTCTCTCTGAGAATGCTGAATTTGCACAGGCTGTTATTAATGCAGGGATAGTCTGGCTTGGTCCACAGCCTGAAGTTATCCAGTCTATGGGACTTAAACACCTAGCTAAATCCATTGCTCAGCAAGCAGCGGTACCTTGTATTCCTGGGTCACATGGGATTCTGCCTGATATTGACAGTGCTTTGCTGGTGTCAAAGAGTATAGGCTATCCTGTCATAATTAAAGCAAGTGCTGGTGGTGGTGGAATTGGGATGGCTATATGTGAAAATGATGATGAACTTATCAAATCATTCCACTCAGTCCAAAAAAGAGCAGAGGTATGTCACTATGTTTCTTTTAATCCTTTTTGATTTTTTCCCCCAGATATCATTTCACTATGATGGAATCTTTCTTGAAAAATATTTTTCAAAAGCGAAACATATTGAAATCCAGGTATGTACTAGCATGTCCAGTTCTTTTAGGGTAATAAAATAATATTATATCATTCTTACAGATATTTGGCAATGGACTTGGTGACATTGTGTGTCTGGGAGAAAGAGAATGCAGTATACAGCGGCGACACCAAAAAATTATTGAAGAAACACCTAGCCCTTTTTTTCAATTATTTCCTGGTATGCTTGTTATTTATCTTTTGATTAGGTAATAATACTGAAATTTAGAGTTACGTAAATCCATGTGTCAAGCTGCAGTGAGTCTTGGAAAGGCTATCAACTATAGCTCTGCTGGTGTGTTATCAGCCCTGTTTTGTACATAGGCTAATATTATAAGGAACTGTGGAATTTCTTGTAGATGTTGAGACTGCTCAGTTCTATTTCTTAGAAATGAATACACGTATCCAGGTATAGTATCTGCAATTAAGACCTACTTCTACTTATCTAAATGTATCTGGTAGGTTGAGCATCCTATTACAGAAGCAATTTATCCAGGACTTGACTTGGTCAAGCTTATGATCCTGCAGGGTCTTGCCAAAAGCTTAGATATCAACTCTAGAGAAATGCAACAACCTATTTATAATGAGCTTTTGGAAAATACAAAAGACAATCATGCCTTAGAAGTCAGATTATATGCAGAGAATCCTGCAGAAGAGTTCTGCCCAAGTCCTGGAATTCTACAGCATGTATCCTTTCCAGATTCTGAAACATATCCTTGGTTGCGGGTAGAAAGTTGGGTATGTGATTCTACTATTGTAGTTATATTTTGATATTATTATCTTATTTATAAATCTAGATATTGACAGGTCTGACAGTAACTCCATTCTTTGATCCATTACTTGCAAAGATCATTGTATCTGCATCCAGTCGCAAGGAGATGATTGATAGGATGTTATTAATCTTGAATAACACCCATATAAATGGACCACCAAATAATATTGAATATCTTAAGGCCATTCTTCATGACCAAATCTTTCAAGATGGCTTTTAGCACAACTCAATATTTACAGAATTTCTCATGGACATCTTGGTATATATTATTTAATCCATAACCAATCTTTACTTATTTAGAAAACTGACAGCACCCTGAAGATCATTTCATCTCCGATTGAGATAACAATTCAAGACTTTCCTGGACGGGATATACATATGGGAATTCCCAAAAGTGGTCCCATGGACTCACTTGCATTCCGAGCAGCTAATATTCTTGTTGGAAACTCAGAGGGAACAGAAGGCTTAGAAATGATTATAGTTCCTGGCATCCCAGCCAAAATCCGGTTTAATGCCCCAGCTGTTATTGCTGTAACTGGCAAATCTACTCAAGTCATGGTAGATAATAAAGTTGTAAAGATGTGGTCAACACTCTCTATACCAGCTGGTAGAGTTCTTGCAATCATGGCACAGCCAGAACAGTTAGGTGGTCTGAGAACATATCTAGCCATCTATGGTGGCTTCCCAAATATCCCACTATATCTTGGGTCCAAATCCACATCAATGGGGCTAGGTGGCTACCAGGTATTGAATTTACTCATATATTTCTAGATTACTCAACTTTTATCAGGGCAGGTCATTACTGGCTTTTGATGAGATAAATATTGCAAATATTACTGATGTTGCCTTTAAAATGCTCCATATCTCTGGAGATCAAATTCCAAATTATCCTCATGAGACTATTGTCCATGTACTATCAGGCCCACATGATGATCCTGAGAGTTATCTTACTAGCTCTGGGATTGAACAGTTCTATCAGACAAAATGGTATATTGGTACAGCCTCCAATCGCTTGGGCATCCGGCTTGAGTCAAACTTGAAATTTGACTGGGCACATACAAGTGGTGGTGCAGGTGGCTCACATCCAAGCAATATTTTAGACAATGGATATGCTTTAGGATCAATTAACCTCAATGGAAACACTCCTGTTATCCTGACCAATGAAGGTCCAGATATGGGTGGTTATATCTGTCTATGTACAGTTGTACAGGCAGATCTGTGGAAAATTGGCCAGCTAGCACCAGGAAACATTATGACTGTTCAATTCAAAAGAGTCAGCTGGAAAGATGCTAGACAGATTGAGCAGGAAGTTACAAAATGGCTCAAGTCAATTAAAACTCAAACTGATATTTGGAAAGAAGTAGGAGTGGATGAGACAAAGGAGAACCCAATTTTGTTTGAAGCACAAATCACAGAGACTATGCCTAGAATGGTTATTCGCCAGGTAGGAGACATATAATATTATAGTATATATTATTGAATTAACACACCTAGGCTGGTGACTCTGCTATATTAGTAGAATATGGTGAAATGAAGGTTGATTTTGAAATCCGAGCACATGTCCATGCCTTAGAAACAACTCTCAAAAAGCTCAAAATCCCAGGAGTTCAAGCCTTTTGTCCATGTGTAAGATCTACAATGGTGTGTTAATTCCAAGATTCTGAAACACTGGATTCTCAATACAAACTAGATACATTATGATCCCAATATCCTAACACAACAATCACTGGTCTCTAAAATTCAGAGTCTTCCCAGATCCTCTTCCCAGGACCTGGAAGGCATATCTTTTCCAGGACGAAGAATTACATTCCCCATTGTTCTAGATGATCAATGGTGTAAAGATGCTATTGCTAAATACATGGCAACTATCCGAGACAGTGCAGTATATCTGCCAAGCAATCTGGACTATCTTGCATATAATAATGGATGTGATATAGAAGAGTTATTGGAGAAGCTTACAATGTCTGATTGGGTATGTAATTCATATACTTATATATCTAGTGAAACTAAATAGCTAGTAGCTTGTATTTGGTGTTGGATTTTACTTAGCGTGCCCATTTTTGATACCAGTGGATTTAACTTCTACTTGCTTATGACTGGCTGACTATTTTTAGATTGATCCCCGCTGCCAAATTGTTGCACAGAAGATGAACCCATCAAGAACATATACTCCTCGTGTTCGTCATTTATTTAGTAGTTCCTTAGTAAAGACCTCAGCTTAATCCAGGGAGCTGTGGGGCTAGCTGGAATGGTTGCTGCTATCTATCCAATTGTCTCACCAGGAGGTTATATGCTTTATGGACGAACACTCCCTGCCTGGCAACAATGGGGTCAAGGCCAGGGCAATGATTTTACTCCAGATAGACCCTGGCTGTTATTTCCATTTGATCAAGTCCGGTTTGAACCAATAACTAAAGCAGAATATATCCAGGTATAGAATTCATATTCTTCCATTAAACAATTTACCATTAGTTTATACAGCTAGAAAGAAAGTTTGATGCTGGTCAATATAAATTCAATGTTCATTGTTTTTCCTTTCATAAACTCTTTATAGCTGATTTTTTTTTTTTTTTGATAGATTGAAGAAACAACATTCTCAATAGCAGAGCATAAAGCATTCACAGCTTCTATTGCAAATGAGATTGCTATGTTTACAAAGAAGCAGCAATCTGGAACTATGGCAGCAGAGGCACGGTGAGTTAATAATATACACAGCAATGGCCAATGTCTGGATTTATATAATCTCAGGGAAAGTCAACTTTTATATGAATGGGAAGAAAAACAGAAGGTTCAACAACAGTCCATCAAAGAACCAGAAGCAACAGGTAGTATTTGCAACAAGAAAAATACCTCAGTTAATATATTTCAGCTCAGGCTGCTTATGATGCTTCAGAGACCTTGCAGATTACCTCCCCATTCTTTGGAAATATTTGGAAGATCTGTTGTCAAGTTGATGACATTATCCTATCTTCTGAAACTATTATGCTGATCCTGGAGGCAATGAAGACTGAAATTCCCATCAAGGCTGGAGAAGGTGCCATTGGGAAGAAGGTCATTGGATATGGAACATCTGTCAGAGTTGGGAAGAGTGTGATTCCTGGAGAAGTTTTGGTGGCTCTAGGTGATCATGACTTGCACTGATATCAATCATGATATGTGTGTTGAGGACCTAGTATAGTTAAATCTAAGCAAATCAGGAGTATTGATCACAGAAATATGCACATATACAGTTGTCAGTCCTAGTAATCTGCCTAGGTTTAAAAGATAAGAGTGGTTCTCTCTTCTATGACATATGTAAATTGCCTAGTTAGTTAGGTAGTAAGTAATTCCCATAGTCACATGATAAGTAAGTCAACCAGCAGTCACTAGCTAACTAATTATCACTACTGAATAAACCAGACACAGAATCAGGTATTGTCATAATCTCAGGGCTTGGAAGAGGAAATCTGACAATAAGTATTGCCACAGGCCCGGGTGAGTGACAATACTCGTTAATGATGGTAATTTGTTGATCAGGGAAGCCTAAAGGGCTGAGCCTTGCCAAGCTGGAGTAGTGTAGTATCTTACTCAATTCAGATACTAAAAATGGTGTGTTCGTGGTGCACGGAAATCGTCAGAAATTGCTTTTTTAGAACATGATTTTAACCACCAAGCTAGTGACATACTGTATGAAGAAAATTGAGTTTTATAACTATAATAGCACAACATATGGATTTGAGTAAATACTACTGAATAGGTTTATACTTAAGCAAATGGTTAGGAACATACATAAACATACAGTCATACTTCAGGTTATTCATCTATGGCTACCAAACTTAGACTCAAAAAAAAAGTCAAAAACCTGATTTAGTCTGTCAGGGGAACCTCCCTTTCGGCCCGGAGACGCGCCCAATTCCGGTCCGACTCCGGTTCCGACTCCGGTCTGGCCCTCCATCTCGCCCGCACAATCACCGATCCGTCAACGCCCTCCCGACGGTCGCCCTGGGACCTCGCCTGCGACGCCGCCCAAGCCTTCTGTGCCCGACAACGGCAGCTACGGACAAGCAGTATATAGTCAGCTACCTAGCAGGCGGACCCTTAGAGTTTCTTCTCTTTGGATCCTCCCCTGCTAGGTCAGCTTCATTTGTATTCGCTTACCAATGTTCACTCTTTGGATCCTCCCCTGCTAGGACCTTGATCTCAGGCCTCCGGGGTTGCCCTTACAGCAGAAGAAACTCTCTACGGGATCAACCGGACAAGATTGCCAGGTTCGGCGCTGACTCAGGCTCGGAGTACGAGTCCGTTCCGCCCTCGTCACCGCCCCTGCCACTTGTCCCCTCCTCCTCTACTCCTGTGGTCCCCGCACCCGTCATGCCGTCCGGAGTCACTCCTACCGCAGACGCCCGGCTGGACTCACTCGAGGCGAAAATCGATAGCCTAACTGAGGCCCTTGCTTTACTCACCAACCAGGCTTCCGCTGCCACTGCCGCCGCTAATAATGCTGGCGGACCCCAAACACCTTTGCCGGAGACGTCGATTCCGACTCCGACTCCGGTCCAGGGCGACTCCGAAGCCCTTTTTGGCGACATCAACCTCGCCTCAAAATTGGTCTTGCGACCAAACCCCCCGTTCACCTTCAATGGCGATCGGAAACGCGGCCGCGCGTTCCTCTATGCGGTCCGCACCTATGCCCGCCTTGCCCCTGAGGTCTTCGTGGTCAACGGAGAGGCGAGCGAGGAAAAAGCTGTCCGCTATGCCATGTCGTTTATGGCAGAAGGACCCGCTCAGCAATGGGCGGAGCGCCACGGAAGCAAAGCCCCGTTTCCGTTTCCGTCCTGGGGCTCGTTCGTTTCCGAGTTTCGACTCCGGTTCGTCGAGGAGAACGAGCAAGATCACGCCTCTCCAAGCTGGAGACTTCCGCCTATCACATGGGCACAAAGGATGTCTACCAGTACACCGACGACTTCGAGGACCTGATGGACCTCGCCGGATTCGAAGACGCGCTGGTCAAGGTGACCAAGTTCCGCCACGGACTTGACCCCTTGATCAACAACGGAATCACGTCCTCGAACGACCCCCCGGACCTCCGGGATTACCTTAGCTGGCGCACCCGGGCCTTCCGTCAATACGAGGCCCTGGTCCGGGCCAAGCTGATCAAGTCAGCCGCCCCCCAAGACGCCTGGCGGTTTGATTCGGACTCCGTTTCCGGTCAACCGCATCCCGGCTCCAGCCCCTTTCCGCCCGGTGGTTCCGGTCGTGCCACCCCGGCCCGCGCCCCGCTCCAGCGCCTCCAGCTCCCGTCCCTATGGAGTTGGATCGCACCAGGGCTCGGGGTGCCCCTCGTCGCGCCTGCTTCAGGTGCGGCAACCCAAACCATCTCGCCCGGGATTGCCCCCTCCCCGCCGATGTCCGCTCGATGGACATCCTCGACGAGGTGATCCAACAACTCGGTGACGAGATGTTAGCGGAGTTGATCGCCCGCTACACGGACACAGCTGCCCTGCCGGAGACGGCAGCGGAGTCGATGGCCGGAGAGGATTTTGTCCCCCGCGACGAGTGACTGGTGTGCCCTCGTTCGCGTCTATAAATCGTTTTGCCTCCTTGTATGATGAATGCAGTTCCTTGCCCTACAGTGAGCCCGAAACGAAAGACACACCCTCTCCTGCCCCCCGCCGACTCCGTCTTCGACTCCGCCCGCGACTCCGGTCATCGTCCTTCGCCGCCTCACTGCCTGGGAAAAGAAACTGCCCAAGCAGTACACCGTTGCCGCTGCCCCTGGGGCGAACTCCCTCCACCTCCCATTGGAGCTTGAGTCCACCACCAGCGCTGAAGCTCTCACTCTCTGGGCTTGTCGACTGTGGTGCCACCTCCGACTTCATTGACACGAACTATGTTGCTCGGAATGGCATTCCGGTCCGCACCCTCGATCAGCCGATTCCGGTTTTCAATGTCGATGGCACCCCCAATGACGCTGGCTCCATCAAACAGATCGCGGACTTGGTCCTGCGCTACAAGGGCCATGCCGAACGAGTTCAACTGGCCGTCACCCATCTTGGCAAGCAAGACCTCATCCTGGGGTATTCCTGGTTGCGGAAACATAACCCAGAGATCAATTGGGAAACCAAGGAGGTCAAGATGACACGGTGCCCCCGCAATTGCTCGACCTGCCATGAGGAAGAGCGCGTCGAACGGACCGAGCTGCGGCGACTCCGGTCGCTTCAGAAGCGTCTCCGCTCCGGCCCGTTCCCCTCGGTTTGCACTATGGACCTCTCTGGCCCTGAGGACGGAGACGATTCCGATTCCGGTCTCGATTCCGACCTGCCTGATCTGACGCCGGACTCGGACTCGGATGAAGACGATGGTCAGCTTGAAGATGGTGACCGCATCTTCTACACCTCGTTCCGCCCCTCGGAGGAGATACGCGCTGGCAGTACTGTCTCACAGCGCCTGGCCGAAGCCTTCGCCAGGAACTCCGCCCCTGCGCCCTCCGAGATCCCGGACTGGGCTAAGGAGTTTCAGGACGTCTTCAACAAGGAGTCCTTCGACACGCTACCGGAGCGGAGAGCCTGGGACCACGCCATTGAACTCGTCCCCGACGCTAAGCCCACCAACTGCAAGGTGTACCCCATCTCGCCCCTCGAGCAACGCGAGCTCGACGCGTTCATCGAGGAAGGGCTTTCGACGGGCCGGATTCGCCCCTCCAAGTCTCCGATGGCGTCTCCGGTCTTCTTTGTCAAGAAGAAGGATGGCGGACTCTGCTTCGTCCAGGACTACCGTGCTCTCAACATGATGACTGTCAAAAACCGGTACCCCCTTCCGCTGATCAACGACCTCATCAACCGGTTCAAAGGCGCTCGTTACTTCACCAAACTCGACGTCCGTTGGGGCTTCAACAACATCCGGATCAAGGAAGGTGACGAGTGGAAAGCGGCTTTCCGGACTAACCGAGGCCTGTTCGAGCCCTTGGTGATGTATTTCGGCCTGACGAACTCTCCCACGACGTTCCAAACGATGATGAATGACATTTTCCAGGACCTCATCCTCTCCGGAGACGTTATGATCTACCTTGACGACATCCTGATCGCCCATTCCGACCTCCGGAAACACCGGCAGATTGTTCAGGAGGTCTTACGGCGACTCCGAGAGCACAAGTCGTACCTTCGAGCGGAGAAGTGCGACTTTGAAAAATCGTCAATCGAGTACCTCGGAGTCATCATCTCCCACAACCACGTCGAAATGGACCCCGTCAAAGTCGCAGGCGTCTCCGCTTGGCCGACTCCGGAAAACAAGAAGGACATTCAGCAGTTCCTTGGGTTCGCTAACTTCTACCGCAGGTTCATTCGGGACTTCTCGACCCTTGCGCGCCCTCTTTTCGTGCTCACCAAGAAGGACCAGCAATGGACTTGGGGCGACGCGGAGGCCTCCGCGTTCCAAGCGATCAAGGACGCGGTCACCTTGGAACCGGTCCTGGCGATTCCGGACGACGCACGGCCTTTCCGACTCGAGGCGGACAGCTCTGATTATGCGACGGGGGCGGTTCTTTCACAATCCGCCCCGGACGGGAAGTGGCACCCTGTAGCATTCTATTCCAAAAGCTTAAATGATGTCCAGCACAACTATGAAATCCACGACAAGGAGATGCTCGCAATCATCCGCGCACTCGAGGAGTATAGACACTTCCTCGAGGGCGCCGCGCACCCTGTCGAGATTTGGACTGACCATAAGAATTTGGAGTACTTCAGGAAGACGCAGCACCTCAACCGGAGACAGGCCCGGTGGTCCCTGTACCTCTCCCGGTTCGATTTCACGCTGCACCACAAGCCTGGCCGCGACATGGGTCGACCTGACGCCCTCTCCCGGAGACCCGACCACGGAGTCGATTCCGACAACTCCGATGTCGTCCTTCTGTGGCCTGAACTCTTCCACGTCCGCGCACTCGAGGGCGTTTCCGTTTCCGGTCCCGGCTCTGAACTCCTCCGCGACATCCGTGATGCCCTCTCCGGTGAGCCTGACCTGGAGGAGCCCGTTGCACTAGCGGCCCGGCAACTTCTTAAGGTTCAAGGTCAAGCTCGAGGCCCCCGCTCCTCACGTTCTGACGAGTGGGCCGTCTCCGGCGGTCTTCTCCATTTCTGAGGAAAAATTGTCGTACCAAAGGACAAGGACCTCCGGAGACGCATCATCGAGCTCTGCCATGACACCCGAGTCGCCGGACACGCAGGTCGTTTCAAGACCCTGGAGTTGGTCTCCCGGAACTACTGGTGGCCTCAGATGTCTCGCCATATCGGCCGGTATGTTGCGACCTGTGACTTGTGCTGTCGCACCAAGGCACTCCGGAGACTGCCCCACGGAGAACTGCACCCCACGGAAACGCCCCCGGAACGCTGGCATACCGTCTCCGTCGACTTCATCGTAGAGCTTCCCGAAGCCCATGGGTACGACGCGATCATGGTCGTCGTCGACACCCTCGGAGAGCGTGCCCACTTCTCGGAGTGTCATACGATGGTCGATGCAGTAGGGGCAGCCCGCCTCTACTACCGGAATGTCTGGCGGCACCACGGGACTCCGGAGAAGTACGTCTCCGACCGCGGCTCGCAGTTCATCGTGGACTTCACCCGAGAACTTTGGCGTCTAATCGGCATCAAGCCCCCCACGTCCACCGCGTACCACCCGCAGACAGACGGTCAGACAGAGCGCGTCAACCAGGAGCTGGAGCAGTACTTGCGGATCTTCACCAACTACCAGCAGGACGACTGGGATGAGCTGATTCCGGCCGCGGAGTTCGCCTACAACAACCATGTTCACTCCTCCACTCAGCAGGTCCCCTTCATGACGGACACGGGACGGCTCCCGCGCATGGGCTTCGAACCCGGAGTCCGTTCTGCCATGGAGTCAGTGAACAAGTTCCGCGACCGGATCGCCACTGGTGTTGCTGAAGCCAAGGCCGCGCTCACTAAGGCCAAAGAGGAGTACAAGTGCTACTACGACCGGAGACGGACTCCGTCTCCGGAGTTTAAGGTTGGCGACCGTGTTTGGCTGGATGCCTCTGACATCAGGACGACTCGCCCCTCGGAAAAGTTCTCCCATCGCCGCCTCGGACCGTTCAAGATAGTCGCGGAGATCAGCAAAGGTGCCTACAAGCTCGACCTCCCTCCGCGCTACTCGAAGCTCCACCCGGTCTTCCCCGTCGTCAAGCTCGAGCTTGCCCAGGACGACCCCTTCGACGGACGCCCCAGCTACGACCAGCCCCCTCCGGACCTTGAGGATGGAGTCCCGGAGTGGGAAGTAGAGGAAATCCTGGACGCAAGGGTGAGGTATAAACGGCTGAACTACTTCGTCAGATGGAAAGGCTACAACGCATCGCACGACCAATGGGTCCGCTTCGACCGCGTCTTCGCCCCGGAGAAAATTGCGGAGTTCTATCGTAAGTACCCTGGCAAGCCACGACACATCGCCTCCGCGACCTTCGACTCGATTCCGTTCCGGTCTATGCGTCGGGACGCTGCATTCAAAGGGGGGGGTGATGTCAGGGGAACCTCCCTTTCGGCCCGGAGACGCGCCCGATTCCGGTCCGACTCCGGTTCCGACTCCGGTCCGGCCCTCCATCTCGCCCGCACAATCACCGATCCGTCAACGCCCTCCCGACGGTCGCCCTGGGACCTCGCCTGCGACGCCGCCCAAGCCTTCTGTGCCCGACAGCGGCAGCTACGGACAAGCAGTATATAGTCAGCTACCTAGCAGGCGGACCCTTAGAGTTTCTTCTCTTTGGATCCTCCCCTGCTAGGTCAGCTTCATTTGTATTCGCTTACCAATGTTCACTCTTTGGATCCTCCCCTGCTAGGACCTTGATCTCAGGCCTCCGGGGTTGCCCTTACATAGTCTTTGAGATACTTTTGGAGAGTTACCAATATTAGAGTGTATCCTCGACTCAATGCTAAGTCTGCAAATATATCCACCAGATATTGGATGACTACTTAGTTTCCAATACAGCAAAATTGTAATTAGGGTGCTAGTCCGCCCTTTCGTGTGCTTCCTCGGTATCTTGCCAACCATGAAGTAAGCTCTTGCGGCCCGAGATCCTCGGGATTGGTGTTGACACTAGCGGCCCAGGCCGGGGCTGAGCATATGGCGAAGGATATTGAGGCGCCGTAGCTGGCACCGGCATGCCGCGGTAGACCCCGTGTCTGTGGATGGGGGGCGGGATGTAAGTGTGATGCGCGGATGTGCCGGAGCCGTCGAGCGACAAATCAGGGTACGGTGTTCCCTGCGAGTAGCGCGGACGACTGTTTGTTGGCGGAGGGGCAGTGTGTGGGAGCGGGGGAGCGCCAGAGGGCGGGGCTGACCGATAGGACAGGGTTGGTGAAGGACTGGAAGGCGGGTACATCGTGATGGGACTTCCCGGGCTGCTTGCCACTGGGAGCCCAGGCATTGTCGGCGAGAGCCCGGGCGAAGTCGGCGCAGACTCGCAGACAAGGCCTCGTCGCGAGCAGCGGAGACAGGGTTGTGTAGTTCCGTCTATATTGGGTGTGCACTGAAGAATGACGAGTTAAGTTTCAGTGACGGCCCATGGCTAGAACGGCGTACCTTCACTTTCTGTGCCCGGCAATTGTTGCATGGTGTGCTTCGAGATGCCATGGTAGGGAAATGATAAGCCGCAAGAGAAGTTCGCGACTATAAGGAAGCTGAACGAGATTATGCGTATCGACTCATGCAAGAGCATAAATTGAGGTTCATCTTGCCGATCAATCACCGGCCGAAGAAACGAGGTAAATCGAGTCTATATACGAGCGTAGATCCTTTGAGCGCTGTCTGTAGTTCATCGATGCTCCTCGTGTAGCGACTGCGAGCACCGAGCGCCAGCCGTGACAATCCAAGTGGGTATTGCAGGGTGAATGAGAGGCTTCGCGTCAGCGTTGCCTAAGCACCAGATTTCTGCGCCGCGTCCCGGTGTCGAATGGCATCGTGACCCGGGGGACAGCAGGTGGGCGATGTCGTAGTTGGATGCTAAATGACAGAGTATGATGTGGGCCAAGCTCAGGCGTCCGAAGGGAACGCAGTTAGCCGGTGAGTTGACTGATAGTGCACGGGATGAGGTTGGCGGCGCCGGACGGGTAGCCATGACGCGAATTACTCAAACCAGTGTCGACAGAAACAAGGCTTGCGCTCAGCGCCGTTGCTCCCCGATAGCAAGGCACAAAACGGTCAGAGGGACAAACGAAGGCAGGACACGCGTTCTACTTGGGAAGAGGGACTAGAGTTGATTCGCACTTGGTAGGAACGACGAAGAAGTGGAGGCGGTGCATGATTTGTATTCGTTGATTGATGATCATTCGCATTTTTCTTGTCATCTCCCTCATCATGTCGACGCCCAATAGCACAGGAAAACAGTCTATCATTGGGCTTCATGCCGTGCATCCCGACAACGCCAAATCATTCAAGTCCTTTGCTCCCAGCCGAACCGAAGTCCGCTCGACACGCAATGCGATTCATACTGCTTGCACGCGATGTTTGAAGACCGATGAGGATCCCGAGATTATATTGAGGCGGTGCGGGAAGGTTCGCCGTGCGTCTTGTCTCAGAAATTACAATCCTGAGCGATGACTTTCCAGTGTAAAGGCGTATGGTATTGCTCGAAACAGGTTTTTGCAGTGTCAATCTGCTACTGAGCCAGGAAACTAATCATTCAACATAAAACAGTGTCAAACGGCCCATTGGTTGGCTTATGTCCACCCGCGGCCTGGCAAAGCCTGACATTTGCTTGTAGGCCAACGCACAAGAAGACCTGCCATCTCGTCGAAGGCCCTGGCATCCAGAAGCTCGTGCAGAATTTCTGCGCGAATTCCGTGCTGAACAAGCATCTTCAAGCCTGTCTTGCACTGGCTTTCGATTTGCACATCAAGTCTCGCCTCGACTCTCCTTTCATCGCCCGTGTCGATATCGGTATCGAACCTGCGGACATCATGGACTTTTTCAATGTTTTTCTCGGGCGGGACGGCGAGTCCGATACTCCTATTGCGTCCCCGAATCCTTCGAAACCTCCTGTGGCATCGAAGCGGGGGATGCTTCAGATCACTGCGTTTCAGCCCTCAACAATTTGCAAGCTCGAAGAACTCACAGAAATGCGGCAAGAAATCTGGAAGAAGGCCAGAGAGAGTGCAGATCAGGCAGGGTGTGAAGGCGACTCCGTTGGACTTGTCGAGTTTGCCTCGGGGGGAGAGCGTCATGACGTTGACATGTCCTTTCCACATCCTCAAGTCGACGATCAAGTTCGTCAAGGAAGCACCGCCTTGGGAGAAGAAGTCTGCAATTACCAGCGAAGTCACTGAAGTACCGTTCAGCATTGCCACCTGTATTGAGTGAGCGTCCCGCCAGCTGCCGTCTTTGATTGATGTAGCACAGGTTCATGAACATGCACATACGGGCAGACAAGAAAAACCAGTATATGCTGCGCACGGAAATTCAGGAAAGCGATCTGAAAACTATCCGAAATGCAGCGCTTCACGCCTCTGACGACGAGCCGCGGCCTGTGCAGCTGTTGCGTGTCAAGATGGAAAAAGAGGACATTTATAATCCGTTTGTCATGCAGGAAGGAGAAGGAATTGCGCGGAAATTGCATGATGCGCTGGCCACTGAGCAACGCGAGAGGATTTTCGGCGTCGGCACAGATATGGACCTTCCGGATTGACCGTTGCTGATGTACTAGAGATAGCGGTGTTTCGACGAGAATAAACGGTCATTGAGTGGGTCCGAACTCACATCTGTGAGAGATGCGAAGCCTGAGCGCGACGATGCGAGAAGTTCATCATTCCCTCAACTGTTGCTCGCCGGCAATTGGCACATTCTTGTTTGTCAGAATGCTTAGAAGTATGAAGGCGGAAGCCCCACCACAAGGCAAATACCAAACGTTGAGCGCGAAGATGTACAAGCATCCGAGTTGAAAGACAGTCTTATATGGTGAGTCACTACTGATGACTCATCGGTGACAACTCTTGTCCGAGACGGCCACATCGTCCAACATTGTGGCTTTGGCCCTTGGTCCATGAAGGTATGTGCAAGTGTTGCAAGCTTCCGCCGTCATTGATACACGCGATTGACTTTTCACCAATAGAATTCTTGATGTTGGACGGATTGAATCAACCGCGCGGCGTCTCTGGATCGCGGCTCCCATCTGCATCGACATCCACTATTAGCCATCTGCTGTGCCCCCAGGGCGTTATCGCGAGATGCTCTGCGCGTGTGCTGCTGCGTGCGTGCCGCGACGCGCGTGCCTCGAAGAACGCGCGCGACTCAGAACGTGCTGCGCGTGCCTCGAACTCAGCCTCAGAACGCGTACATTGATTGATTAATTGATTTCACATGTCAAACCATACCCCCCCCTTGCACGCCTCGCTCCAACGCTAAGTCGCGCTCGCTCGCCAAGTCGCGCGAGCGAGAGCGTACTCTAATATACCTCGTTGGCTTGCGCACGGACCTGTTCAAAGTCACGAGATAAATCTACTGGGGGAGAAATTTTGCATTTCTCGGGGTGGTTCGGGTGGATTTCATGGCTTGGGGGAGACAAGGTACTCGTCACTCTCGGGCTTTCCGGGCAGGGATGGGTAGTGCAAAAGTCATATATTCTCTAACTCTAACGAGACACGCTAATTTAACACGCGTCGCGACGCGTCTAACCCCATCAAACTGAGCGGACAGACACCCAAGTCCCCATTTCCACCAGTCAGCCACAGTGGGCAACACTGTCCCGGGCGCGTTGATAGTCCAGCGGTTCGCAGGCCTCCGGCGGCTGAGACCTGTGAAAAAATGAGCTTGAATTGCACAAAAGAGACGCAAAATGTACCCTCCGGAGTGCCCATCAAAAGCGCCGCGGCCGTCCAAACACGCGTCGCAACACGTCAAGGTTCTTCTCCCGCACAAGACAGTGGCCCCACACTGTCTTGGTAGCGTTGTCAGGCGGGCGGCACGTGTGCCTCTGGCGGCTCGGACCTGCGAGAAAGTGAGGCTTGAATCACGCAAAAGAGGTGGAAAATATACCTTGAAGCTCCATCAGAATTGCCGCAAAAGGTCGTTGATGTGCGCATGTCGGCCAGCAAGGGGATCCGGAAGAGGTTGCTTGACCATGCGGGATGGGCTCCGATGGGGAATGGGGCCGCGATAAGGCGCGACCAGTTGGAGCCAGGGCGGGGACTCCGTTGACCACGTGGAAAGGCCAGACTCAGAGGCGGGACGGCAAAGCCCATGGAGTATGTGTTGAAGGGCAAGCAACAACCCGGCACCGCCCAGCGCAGAGCGTAACGTTGAAGGCCAGCGGTGGGCCGTGATGACCGTCGTGAGCAGCGCTGCAGGCGGACGCGAGGGTCGGGGACAGGTCGGGGTCAAACGACGGCGAGGATGACTTCGCTGCCGCGTGGGAACATCGAAGAACTTGAAGGCCGGACTCGGAAGGCGGGACGGCCAAGGCAATGGAAGACCTATGCAACAACTCGGCGGCCAGCGCAGATAGTGGCATTGTCGAATCGAGTAAGGCCGGGGGTAGGCCGGCCGGGTATGGCTGCCGGGACAAGTGTGTTGCGGGGCCACAAGGATAGAGGTGTGAGATGAAACAATGCCGACAAGGCTGATGAGATGGCCGAGGGGTAGTGCGATGGAGGACAACGACCGGGCGGCCAGCACAGAACGTGGCGCGGGTAAGCCGAGCAAAACCGGCAATGACCGGGGTTGACCGCCGGGGGCAAAGGTGCAGGGTGAGGAGGTCGGAGAGAAGGTGGCCGCAATGCGGCTGCAAACACCGGGTAGGCGATGACAAAGCCAATAGGCAAGCAGCAACAATGGTGGCGGACATCGTTGATGATCATCGGCAGGATGTCCGACAGGCAGCGCAGAGCGTGGTGCGGGAGGCCCGGGGGCAGTAGGCGATGACCCAGATATCCCCGGTCAGCAACAGTGGTGGCCCCACTGTGCCGACAGGGTTGATGGCCGGGCGGTAGTGTACGCCTCCGGCGGCAAAACCCTGCAAAAAAGTGAGCCTTGAATCCAGTTAAAAGTGTGCCAAAACGCACCCAAAAATACCATCAAAATCTGATGATCGCATCAGATCCGACCGATGCCGAGGGCGGCGGCACCATCGGCCAACCAGTTGTCGATCAAAACTGAGCACGTCGCCGGAAGCCCCGCAGTCAGGGCGGTAAATTGGCCTCCGGCGGTGAAAATCTGTGAAAAAAATGAGCTTTTTGACCATCAAAAGATCGGCCAAATATGCTTACGTAAGCGCCAAGTGCAGCCTAAAAACGGCCAAGATACCGCCCGGGAAGTCCGGCGCAGAAGCAATAAAGCGCATCTGGACACAACATCAGTGACAGTCAACAGAATAAAATCAAATCACAACGTACCAGCATAGTTTTGGCATCCGAGCAGAGGTTCCCCCTCTGGAAACAGCGCTAGTAGCAACCCCGCCTCGACCAGGAATCTAAGCCCCACATTAGTATCGGCATTATATCACACAACTAAGCGCGACCACTTACATGCCGCCCGAACAGAGGTCCCCCTCTAGACAACGTGTCGTGGTCGGTCCCGCACGCAACGGTAGTGTCGGATGGTGGCCGATGACGGTCCAGGCATACGAGCAGAGGTTCCCCCTCTGGTCGAAGACGGGGAGCAAGTTCTGAATAGGCAGTCAGCAAATATATACATAAGCAATGAAAGATGGACATACTTTGGCCAGCGCAGCAACATCGCCTTGTCGAAAACGACATAAAATCTAAGCCCGGCATTAGCATGACATCATATACACATAGGCGCGATGACTTACAGACGGCCCGAGCAGAGGTTGCCCCTCTTGACATAGTCGCAGTCATGGTTGATAACAACACTGGATCATCCTCAGTACCATAGGATATGTCAAGGGCAGAGTCAACTTACGAGCGGCAATGAAATGTCCGAGCAGAGGTTCACCGTCCGAGCAGAGGCTCACAGTCTCGGAAGCCAATGACAACCACATATCTGAGTTAGAAGGTCAATACATTATCACATATAGGAAAGAGGAAGGACATACGAACAGCTGTTCCGCATGCAAGCAAGGTTCCCCATCAGAAACGAGCGGAAGGAGCAACGCCGCCGTCGCAAAGAGGACCAGCATAGTTTTCCCCCTCCGTTGCGTTCGCGGTCGATAACAACACCAGCTGGAGGCTAAGTCGGACATCAGTCACTTATCATGTTGCGAGCAAAACGGTAACTTACAGGGAAATTTTCGTCGTCCGAGCAGAGGTTCACCCGCTGGCGAGAAATCAAGTAGCTCGCCGGCGTGATAACAACCTGATTGATATGTTAGTGCACTGTTGCCTATAGTCAACAGAAAACATACCGACAAACCAAAAGGCTCGCAGAGTCAGTGGCAACGAGCGCAAGCAAGCAGAGGCTCCCCACTTCCCGCCAACAGAAACTAGCATGGTGTGAGGCAGGTCCAGGCACACGGGGATGGAATGCATACCTGCAAGCGCGTGCGCAAGACGTCCACAACTTGCTCGGCGGGCTTAAGGAGTTTTGGTGGTCGTTGTTGGTTAAGACGACGAGTTCCAGCTGTCAGACAAGTCAGAACCCTGCCAGGTTTACAGCTAAGGACACGTACGGGAGGCAGAAAATGGCGCTGGATGAGCCGCCGAAGTTGGTTGTTGCCCATGCTGCGAACGGGAAGTTCTTGTATGGCGAAATGCCTGACTTGAAGTTCGAGTAGGGTGACGCAGAAGTTGCTGTAGGGGTTGCGATGAGCGAGAGCAGTGACAGGACACCAACGAGCATACCTTTGTCGATGGGGGACACGTCGACAAGCGTCGTGGTGGTGGAGTGAAGACAAGCCAAGAAGTAGCGCGTGACTTGGTTGATGATTTGATTTCTCCACGGAAATCACATCACCGGTGTCAAGCACGCTGTCACCGATTCAGCGTCGGCGAATAGGCGGCACGGCGAATGGTGAGGCTTGCCGAGGGCCAGGTGGTGCGGGCTAAAATTAGCTGCCCGGTGCTGGTGCCCTGAATGCCAAAGGGCGGACTATGCGCATGGTGACCATCGATGGCGCATCATGACCATGTGCAGCGCGGCACATCGGGAGGAGGGTGCAAGAAGTGGCGGGTCCACGGACTATTTTCGGACCATGTCCGAAATGGCGGGCAGGTTTGATGCTGGATCGCCGGTTGCCTTCGGGATGGCCCAGTGTCATTGATGCGGCCAAGCTTCGGCCTGGTCATGCTCCCCAGGTCGATGATGGCCTTCTGAGTCGTGAGCGGGCATGCTGAGAACCTACTTGACTTGAAGTGTAGTGCGCGGAATTTAGACCAAGTTATTTTTGGTCACCTACCCTGAGGCCGCTCAGGGAAGTGAATGCCGCTCGGGCTTAGGGAAACAAATTCGCCGCCGATGGAGCACAGGCGGTGCACTCAGGGTCTTATTGTGATGGAATTTGAGAAGCACGGCGGACGGGAAATGAAGATTACGGCTGACAGGCCGGATGATGACAACATGAATACCCGTGCTGGCCAGCCAGATATGTTCTCCTTGCCCAGCTGGCTGTTGTCCTTTGGGGTTTTCTCTCTCATGCGGTTCCAATCTTTTATTTGCGCAGCACAGTGGGAAATTCCTTTTTTCTCCAATTTTAATACCATTTGACA
The DNA here is from genome assembly GCF_014461135.1 of Mycena indigotica. NCBI lineage: Eukaryota > Fungi > Basidiomycota > Agaricomycetes > Agaricales > Mycenaceae > Mycena > Mycena indigotica. The sequence continues at coordinate 503,244 of NW_023503010.1, forward strand.
CCGAAACAGACGCGTTTTCAGCGCGCCATGCGCCAATTTTTCGCGGCGCGCGTTGTTCTTGAGCGCTCAGTTCGGTGTCGCCATCAGCTGCTCACATCCACCACCAAATCAGGCAATTCACCCGGCAGGGCTCGGACTCGTCGCCCTTGACACTTCCAAATGGACTCAATTCAGACTATTTTTAGATGACGGACATCGCCAAGCAATCCACTGCGTCCGACCCTTATCCACGCTCGCGATGCTAACCTATTCGAGCAACAACGCGAATCCACAAAATCCTGCATCGTCTCGACGGCTGGGGGCTATTTCGTCCGATCAAAGACGTCAAAGCGTCAGGGTCACTCAGCCATACCCTGAATGGCTGTCCGATTGCTTGCGCGACGGCGGAAATATACGATCTTCCCAAATGATTCATGTTGCCCACATTGATGCCCGTGTTATGAAGCACGGGCTAAGAAGTCAAGTGCCGCACTGTCCCCACTTGACAGATCGATCCGTTGCGTGAGTTTTGACGTGCTATTTGCGTCTCCCAAGTGCCCAGTTGACCAAGTTTCCGCTGAGTTCATGTTTTCCTTACATCTAGATTTCATGCCCGTGACGATCTCAATCTATCCAGGTTTTGACTCAGAGATACTCACAAGGACGTTCTTCAACCAGTGCGGCACTCAAAATAGCTCGCTTAGCCGTCGTCAACTGACATCTTCTCATTCCAAACTTGATCACTCAGCATTTTGCGAAGATAACGAAAGCATCCAGCCCGGCCGGTGTACGTCACCGAGGGAGTATAAGAAGCCACGGCCTTCAACCGTCGCGCACCTCCCCCTCTTTCTTTCCCCCCACCATGCACCCAAAGTCAACTTCACGTGCTCTTCGCTCGTCGTCGTCCTGCTTGGTGGGCACTCTTTCCTCCATTCATACTACTAACTACTTCTAGTCAACATCCTATCCCGCCGTTGCGCATCGGTCTCTACTCGCATGTACTACTTATCCTTTGCTTCCTTACTAACCTTGTTGCAGAATCTTCTTCGCCCTCAACAGCGCTTGGGTTGGTCAGCATTGGGACAGTCGATTTCGTTGAAGCCATACCATCCCGCTATTGCGTATCGCTCTCCACTTACACGTTCTTCTCGCCCTTCGCTAACCTTGTTGCAGTCCCCCCTTCGTGTTGTTGGGAGAGTGGCCGTGTTCACTGGTTGGAGCCAACGCGTTCGTTCACCTTGTCTTTTACCTTGCCCTCCTCGCTAACTGCATCACAAAATTCGCCCCCACTTCCTCTCCCGCTTCCAACCCATTTCAAGCCCAACTTGTTGGCAGACGTCTTGGATCGAAACGACGGTCTAATTGTAGAGGTAAGTTTGGTTACTGCTTTTCTCGCTTCTTCACTGACCTTGTTGCAGAGTCTTCGCACAATTCTCCCTCGACAGCTCTTGTGTTGGTCAGCGTTGGGAGACTCTAGTCGGAGTTCGTCCACCTTTTTGTCATTCCTTGTCCTCCTCGCTAACCGCATCACAGACCTCACCTCCACTTCCTCTGTTTTCTGTACCTCTCCCCAATTTTGACCGTCTTGGTAGGCGACAACGACATGGGCGTTCGAATTGGAAGGGCGGTCTAATTGTCGAGGTAAGCCTTGTTACTGCTATTTTCGCTAATACTGACCTTGTGATGCAGAACGGATGTGCCGACCTTGAGTTGCGTTCGCGAGCACAGATGGTGTCGTAGACTTGTTCTTTCGCTCGGTTTCTCTCGCTGACCCCGTTGCTCTAGGTCGAGACTTCTTTTTGTTCAGGTGTCGTGGTCGAGGAGGGTGATTTTGCCAGTCAAGGAGGTACGTGTTATGGCCGGCTTGATACTTTGAAGCACTGACGTTTACAGCAGAATGGTGGGGAGAGTCCGGCGCCAACAAGGCGGTCATCTCGAGCGAGCCAGGAAACGTTTGCGGCCACTTCCTGCCGTCAAACGGCTCCGTTTGGCTATCTATGGCGGAAACGACAAGCCGCCGAGTTGCTAGCACTAGCCATTCTTGCTGACCGGCAGCACGGCGACGGTCTTGGTGGTGGGGGTGTTGGCGGGAGGCAGAGGAAGGGTTTTGCCGTTAGATTTTGAGGCTGTGTGAGAGCGACAGCTGGATTGCCCGCTGTGTTGTCTGCGGCAGCGCAAAGGGCATGTCTTGAGTGTCTGAGCCATTGGGCGCCATCGTCAGGGATAGTGAGCGCGTGAGAGAAGTTTTCGTAAGGCCGCCGTCAGCGGACACGTGTGATCGATCGACTCGTGTGAGGCTGTGCCCGCCCGACTTTCAACCAACCAACACGATCTGAATCGTGCTCCGCCCTCTGACGCGACTGTCGGGACTGGCGGGCAGTGGCCGACTTGGGATAGTGCAAAGGGAGCCTGTCCGGGCCGTGGTACGTCTCACGTGCACGTTTCTGTTTGCGACAGCGTGCTGACCACTACTTAGTAGAAGCACTTCCTTCAAGCCCGGGCCCACGCCGACGCCAACACCAACGCCCTCAGCACGCTCTACACTGTTCCCAGGTGCGCAGTATATTAATGTTTCTCACGCGCTTTACTTACATCTCGCAGGACTTCAAATGACAGTTTGCATGCATCGGCTCGGTCCACTCTGGTGAGGTCTACTACCTACTCTTTCTTCTACACCATCCTGAACACTTGCTCAAGCCCTCGCCTTGACCCTCTCAACACATGGTTCTCGACCACTGTCTTCGCTTCTGGAACCGCTCTTGGATAGCGATGCTGGTGTCGGTGAGTTCTCTTCGTTGACTCTTCTGCTTTCGTTGACCCTGTCGCAGTCACTCTATATCTTCTGCCTCAAACAAGGTCGTTCTATCTGCTGTCGCTATCATTGTTGTCGTCGTCAAAGGTGTGTCATCTCCCTTCTAATTTCTATCGATCTTATGCAAATTTCTCTAGCCTGTGTCGCGAATAGTCATCTCTGCAAGCAAAAACTTCCGAACATCGTTCTTCGCCACGGCGCCAATTACAAGAAAGCCTTGCATTGTTCCAGGAATGTATGTAAGTTTCTTTGTCTACACATATCATCGTTGCTGATCTTGTCTTCGCCTAGACAATACATATATCTATATGATCAGCCCTCTTGTCTCATCGCCCAGTTTTGACTCCATCGTGAGTGTTGTTCATCTTATTGTCGAAAAGCTTTTAACTGGTCGTTAGCGCCGTGAATATTGAAGAGCGAGGCCTGCTCGTCGTCAAACCTCGATGTTCTTGCTGTTTTGTGCCCACTTTAACCTGGCTGACCTTCGTTTGTCCAGGGCCAAGTGGGTGGTGCAACGCTTTCGTTGCAGTGCTCGCGAACAAACGCAAGCAGGACTGGTAGGCCGTCTCGCTCCTTGGCCAGCTTTCGCTAAAACCGACCTAATCTCTAAGTTCTTGCTTAACATCGGGCACGCAACATCTCTTCAAGTCTCAATTCAAGTTTGCACAAGACATACTTCAGTTTACCTTCGAGATATCTGACCAAGCGTTGCAGATTCCTCCTCCCAGGCAACGCGTTGTGCGATCACTCAACGTGGAGCTCGCCAACGTGAGTGGGAGCATATCATGCTCATTTATCTTTCAACTTGGGCGAAGCTGACCCAGAACCCACAGATTCTGCTCCGCGTTGATGATGCGGGCATTCGCGCTGGATGTGGAACGTTGGGAGGGTGCGCTGTCGTCTGGTAAATCATCTCGGTCATTTCCCGTATTCACCCAAGCTTATCTTAATCCAAAGGTTGTCCTCTACATTCTGCGTTATGGCGATAGACAGCGTCTCCCTTGTCGTGCGTGGTTTTCACCTCCCACCTTCTCACCAACCAACTTTTCATCCAAGTTAGCAGTCCCAATTTGGCGCGAATCGGGAGCGGCAGCGGCTCGGGAGCTAGCTTCCGGCCAAGGCTGGTCGAGTGCGGGAGGGCGGCATTGTGCTGCCGCAGAGACCGCATCGTTCCCGGCCTTGTCGTGCGTATTTTCGCTTTCTCGCTGTTCCCGACTGACTTCTTGTTAGCGACGTTCATTCGGCGGGAATCAGCGGCGGCAGCGGTTCGGGGAAGGCTACAGGCAGCGGCCCGTGATGCTGGTCGAGTGCGGAAGGTCGGCTTTGAGTTGCCAGGGAGACTTGTGTTGATTTGTTGTTACTTAGTGGTTGTGCGAGTTGAGTGCTCGCGGCTGTCTTGCTGGCCGGCCGCGGCAGGACTGGGAGCGCTTCCGCGCGCCGGCCAAAGACGTAGCTCGGGGCGGGCCATGGGCAGGTCCGTCGGTGGGCTAGCGGGCAAGGGTGGTCAGCGACACGTGCCCGGGCCTCGCGCCCGGCCGGCCGGTTGTGGTCCCACGCTCGTTCGTCTTGCCCGCCATGTCGTTTTGGCTTGTCTGCCGTCCACCGGGTTAGTGAGCGGGCCGCTGAGGATGGTGCTCGCGCTCGCTCTCTGGCGGGCCGCGGGTCTGTTAGTTGCCCCGGCGACTCGGACAGGCTGCGCAGCTGCAGCGCTAGCATGCCTCGGTGAGAGCGCTGGTTGTTTGGCCAGCGGTATGCTGAGAGGTGAGAGTCATCTTCTGCTGAGTCGCTTTGCATGTTACTTATCATTCGTTGCAGCCGTGTGGACACTGCCGCGGTCTGTTATGGCTATTGTCCGTAGCCCCAGCTTGTCGATCGGCAAACGCGAGCGGGGTTGCTCGTGTGTCTTTGGGCGAAACTGAAGCACACTCCCGGTTCTTGGTGGACACCGGCCATGCAAGGCCCTCGCGCTCGATGATAGTCAGTCTCTGCTCGCTCTATTACTGTATTTAGCCCAAGCTAAGCTTAATCCAAAGGTTGTGCTCAACATCGGCTGCGTGTGTGGTAGGGAGTGTAAGTGTACTCGCTCCTTTGCTGTATTTAACCCCAGCTGACCTCAATACAAGCAGTCGGGGGATGCGCTCGATGGAGAGCTCGCAAATGGGTGCGGGAGGATGTTTTCCAAAGGTTGTGCTCAACATCGGCTGCGTGTGTGGTAGGGAGTGTAAGTGTACTCGCTCCTTTGCTGTATTTAACCCCAGCTGACCTCAATACAAGCAGTCGGGGGATGCGCTCGATGGAGAGCTCGCAAATGGGTGCGGGAGGATGTTTGCTGAGTCGGGTGAGCGCGAATGGCGGCGGGAAGCGTTGCACAGGTGTTCGATCGTAAGTCTACTCGTTCTGTTCTCTGTATTTACCAAAAACTGACCTTGATACACAGGTCGCGCTCGAACTGCATCACTCAGCGCTATAGCGGCACTCGCGCGCTGTTCGTACTAAGCCGAGGCCGACCTTAATGCAGGAGACCAGAGTTGGAGCTCGCGCGTTAGATGGAACTTGTATATCTCACTAATCGATAACATTTATGGGCAAATGCCCCCGGCGCAACCTTCGACGTCTCTGCGCTGGGTTCAGCTTCCGCGCATGTATTGCTCGAAACAGGTTTTTGCAGTGTCACTCTGCTACTGAGCCAGGAAACTAATCATTCAACATAAAACAGTGTCAAACGGCCCATTGGTTGGCTTATGTCCACCCGCGGCCTGGCAAAGCCTGACATTTGCTTGTAGGCCAACGCACAAGAAGACCTGCCATCTCGTCGAAGGCCCTGGCATCCAGAAGCTCGTGCAGAATTTCTGCGCGAATTCCGTGCTGAACAAGCATCTTCAAGCCTGTCTTGCACTGGCTTTCGATTTGCACATCAAGTCTCGCCTCGACTCTCCTTTCATCGCCCGTGTCGATATCGGTATCGAACCTGCGGACATCATGGACTTTTTCAATGTTTTTCTCGGGCGGGACGGCGAGTCCGATACTCCTATTGCGTCCCCGAATCCTTCGAAACCTCCTGTGGCATCGAAGCGGGGGATGCTTCAGATCACTGCGTTTCAGCCCTCAACAATTTGCAAGCTCGAAGAACTCACAGAAATGCGGCAAGAAATCTGGAAGAAGGCCAGAGAGAGTGCAGATCAGAGGCGACTCCGTTGGACTTGTCGAGTTTGCCTCGGGGGAGAGCGTCATGACGTTGACATGTCCTTTCCACATCCTCAAGTCGACGATCAAGTTCGTCAAGGAAGCACCGCCTTGGGAGAAGAAGTCTGCAATTACCAGCGAAGTCACTGAAGTACCGTTCAGCATTGCCACCTGTATTGAGTGAGCGTCCCGCCAGCTGCCGTCTTTGATTGATGTAGCACAGGTTCATGAACATGCACATACGGGCAGACAAGAAAAACCAGTATATGCTGCGCACGGAAATTCAGGAAAGCGATCTGAAAACTATCCGAAATGCAGCGCTTCACGCCTCTGACGACGAGCCGCGGCCTGTGCAGCTGTTGCGTGTCAAGATGGAAAAAGAGGACATTTATAATCCGTTTGTCATGCAGGAAGGAGAAGGAATTGCGCGGAAATTGCATGATGCGCTGGCCACTGAGCAACGCGAGAGGATTTTCGGCGTCGGCACGGATATGGACCTTCCGGATTGACCGTTGCTGATGTACTAGAGATAGCGGTGTTTCGACGAGAATAAACGGTCATTGAGTGGGTCCGAACTCACATCTGTGAGAGATGCGAAGCCTGAGCGCGACGATGCGAGAAGTTCATCATTCCCTCAACTGTTGCTCGCCGGCAATTGGCACATTCTTGTTTGTCAGAATGCTTAGAAGTATGAAGGCGGAAGCCCCACCACAAGGCAAATACCAAACGTTGAGCGCGAAGATGTACAAGCATCCGAGTTGAAAGACAGTCTTATATGGTGAGTCACTACTGATGACTCATCGGTGACAACTCTTGTCCGAGACGGCCACATCGTCCAACATTGTGGCTTTGGCCCTTGGTCCATGAAGGTATGTGCAAGTGTTGCAAGCTTCCGCCGTCATTGATACACGCGATTGACTTTTCACCAATAGAATTCTTGATGTTGGACGGATTGAATCAACCGCGCGGCGTCTCTGGATCGCGGCTCCCATCTGCATCGACATCCACTATTAGCCATCTGCTGTGCCCCCAGGGCGTTATCGCGAGATGCTCTGCGCGTGTGCTGCTGCGTGCGTGCCGCGACGCGCGTGCCTCGAAGAACGCGCGCGACTCAGAACGTGCTGCGCGTGCCTCGAACTCAGCCTCAGAACGCGTACATTGATTGATTAATTGATTTCACATGTCAAACCATACCCCCCCTTGCACGCCTCGCTCCAACGCTAAGTCGCGCTCGCTCGCCAAGTCGCGCGAGCGAGAGCGTACTCTAATATACCTCGTTGGCTTGCGCACGGACCTGTTCAAAGTCACGAGATAAATCTACTGGGGGAGAAATTTTGCATTTCTCGGGGTGGTTCGGGTGGATTTCATGGCTTGGGGGAGACAAGGTACTCGTCACTCTCGGGCTTTCCGGGCAGGGATGGGTAGTGCAAAAGTCATATATTCTCTAACTCTAACGAGACACGCTAATTTAACACGCGTCGCGACGCGTCTAACCCCATCAAACTGAGCGGACAGACACCCAAGTCCCCATTTCCACCAGTCAGCCACAGTGGGCAACACTGTCCCGGGCGCGTTGATAGTCCAGCGGTTCGCAGGCCTCCGGCGGCTGAGACCTGTGAAAAAATGAGCTTGAATTGCACAAAAGAGACGCAAAATGTACCCTCCGGAGTGCCCATCAAAAGCGCCGCGGCCGTCCAAACACGCGTCGCAACACGTCAAGGTTCTTCTCCCGCACAAGACAGTGGCCCCACACTGTCTTGGTAGCGTTGTCAGGCGGGCGGCACGTGTGCCTCTGGCGGCTCGGACCTGCGAGAAAGTGAGGCTTGAATCACGCAAAAGAGGTGGAAAATATACCTTGAAGCTCCATCAGAATTGCCGCAAAAGGTCGTTGATGTGCGCATGTCGGCCAGCAAGGGGATCCGGAAGAGGTTGCTTGACCATGCGGGATGGGCTCCGATGGGGAATGGGGCCGCGATAAGGCGCGACCAGTTGGAGCCAGGGCGGGGACTCCGTTGACCACGTGGAAAGGCCAGACTCAGAGGCGGGACGGCAAAGCCCATGGAGTATGTGTTGAAGGGCAAGCAACAACCCGGCACCGCCCAGCGCAGAGCGTAACGTTGAAGGCCAGCGGTGGGCCGTGATGACCGTCGTGAGCAGCGCTGCAGGCGGACGCGAGGGTCGGGGACAGGTCGGGGTCAAACGACGGCGAGGATGACTTCGCTGCCGCGTGGGAACATCGAAGAACTTGAAGGCCGGACTCGGAAGGCGGGACGGCCAAGGCAATGGAAGACCTATGCAACAACTCGGCGGCCAGCGCAGATAGTGGCATTGTCGAATCGAGTAAGGCCGGGGGTAGGCGGCCGGCCGGGTATGGCTGCCGGGACAAGTGTGTTGCGGGGCCACAAGGATAGAGGTGTGAGATGAAACAATGCCGACAAGGCTGATGAGATGGCCGAGGGGTAGTGCGATGGAGGACAACGACCGGGCGGCCAGCACAGAACGTGGCGCGGGTAAGCCGAGCAAAACCGGCAATGACCGGGGTTGACCGCCGGGGGCAAAGGTGCAGGGTGAGGAGGTCGGAGAGAAGGTGGCCGCAATGCAGCTGCAAACACCGGGTAGGCGATGACAAAGCCAATAGGCAAGCAGCAACAATGGTGGCGGACATCGTTGATGATCATCGGCAGGATGTCCGACAGGCAGCGCAGAGCGTGGTGCGGGAGGCCCGGGGGCAGTAGGCGATGACCCAGATATCCCCGGTCAGCAACAGTGGTGGCCCCACTGTGCCGACAGGGTTGATGGCCGGGCGGTAGTGTACGCCTCCGGCGGCAAAACCCTGCAAAAAAGTGAGCCTTGAATCCAGTTAAAAGTGTGCCAAAACGCACCCAAAAATACCATCAAAATCTGATGATCGCATCAGATCCGACCGATGCCGAGGGCGGCGGCACCATCGGCCAACCAGTTGTCGATCAAAACTGAGCACGTCGCCGGAAGCCCCGCAGTCAGGGCGGTAAATTGGCCTCCGGCGGTGAAAATCTGTGAAAAAAATGAGCTTTTTGACCATCAAAAGATCGGCCAAATATGCTTACGTAAGCGCCAAGTGCAGCCTAAAAACGGCCAAGATACCGCCCGGGAAGTCCGGCGCAGAAGCAATAAAGCGCATCTGGACACAACATCAGTGACAGTCAACAGAATAAAATCAAATCACAACGTACCAGCATAGTTTTGGCATCCGAGCAGAGGTTCCCCCTCTGGAAACAGCGCTAGTAGCAACCCCGCCTCGACCAGGAATCTAAGCCCCACATTAGTATCGGCATTATATCACACAACTAAGCGCGACCACTTACATGCCGCCCGAACAGAGGTCCCCCCTCTAGACAACGTGTCGTGGTCGGTCCCGCACGCAACGGTAGTGTCGGATGGTGGCCGATGACGGTCCAGGCATACGAGCAGAGGTTCCCCCTCTGGTCGAAGACGGGGAGCAAGTTCTGAATAGGCAGTCAGCAAATATATACATAAGCAATGAAAGATGGACATACTTTGGCCAGCGCAGCAACATCGCCTTGTCGAAAACGACATAAAATCTAAGCCCGGCATTAGCATGACATCATATACACATAGGCGCGATGACTTACAGACGGCCCGAGCAGAGGTTGCCCCTCTTGACATAGTCGCAGTCATGGTTGATAACAACACTGGATCATCCTCAGTACCATAGGATATGTCAAGGGCAGAGTCAACTTACGAGCGGCAATGAAATGTCCGAGCAGAGGTTCACCGTCCGAGCAGAGGCTCACAGTCTCGGAAGCCAATGACAACCACATATCTGAGTTAGAAGGTCAATACATTATCACATATAGGAAAGAGGAAGGACATACGAACAGCTGTTCCGCATGCAAGCAAGGTTCCCCATCAGAAACGAGCGGAAGGAGCAACGCCGCCGTCGCAAAGAGGACCAGCATAGTTTTCCCCTCCGTTGCGTTCGCGGTCGATAACAACACCAGCTGGAGGCTAAGTCGGACATCAGTCACTTATCATGTTGCGAGCAAAACGGTAACTTACAGGGAAATTTTCGTCGTCCGAGCAGAGGTTCACCCGCTGGCGAGAAATCAAGTAGCTCGCCGGCGTGATAACAACCTGATTGATATGTTAGTGCACTGTTGCCTATAGTCAACAGAAAACATACCGACAAACCAAAAGGCTCGCAGAGTCAGTGGCAACGAGCGCAAGCAAGCAGAGGCTCCCCACTTCCCGCCAACAGAAACTAGCATGGTGTGAGGCAGGTCCAGGCACACGGGGATGGAATGCATACCTGCAAGCGCGTGCGCAAGACGTCCACAACTTGCTCGGCGGGCTTAAGGAGTTTTGGTGGTCGTTGTTGGTTAAGACGACGAGTTCCAGCTGTCAGACAAGTCAGAACCCTGCCAGGTTTACAGCTAAGGACACGTACGGGAGGCAGAAAATGGCGCTGGATGAGCCGCCGAAGTTGGTTGTTGCCCATGCTGCGAACGGGAAGTTCTTGTATGGCGAAATGCCTGACTTGAAGTTCGAGTAGGGTGACGCAGAAGTTGCTGTAGGGGTTGCGATGAGCGAGAGCAGTGACAGGACACCAACGAGCATACCTTTGTCGATGGGGGACACGTCGACAAGCGTCGTGGTGGTGGAGTGAAGACAAGCCAAGAAGTAGCGCGTGACTTGGTTGATGATTTGATTTCTCCACGGAAATCACATCACCGGTGTCAAGCACGCTGTCACCGATTCAGCGTCGGCGAATAGGCGGCACGGCGAATGGTGTGAGGCTTGCCGAGGGCCAGGTGGTGCGGGCTAAAATTAGCTGCCCGGTGCTGGTGCCCTGAATGCCAAAGGGCGGACTATGCGCATGGTGACCATCGATGGCGCATCATGACCATGTGCAGCGCGGCACATCGGGAGGAGGGTGCAAGAAGTGGCGGGTCCACGGACTATTTTCGGACCATGTCCGAAATGGCGGGCAGGTTTGATGCTGGATCGCCGGTTGCCTTCGGGATGGCCCAGTGTCATTGATGCGGCCAAGCTTCGGCCTGGTCATGCTCCCCAGGTCGATGATGGCCTTCTGAGTCGTGAGCGGGCATGCTGAGAACCTACTTGACTTGAAGTGTAGTGCGCGGAATTTAGACCAAGTTATTTTTGGTCACCTACCCTGAGGCCGCTCAGGGAAGTGAATGCCGCTCGGGCTTAGGGAAACAAATTCGCCGCCGATGGAGCACAGGCGGTGCACTCAGGGTCTTATTGTGATGGAATTTGAGAAGCACGGCGGACGGGAAATGAAGATTACGGCTGACAGGCCGGATGATGACAACATGAATACCCGTGCTGGCCAGCCAGATATGTTCTCCTTGCCCAGCTGGCTGTTGTCCTTTGGGGGTTTCTCTCTCATGCGGTTCCAATCTTTTATTTGCGCAGCACAGTGGGAAATTCCTTTTTTCTCCAATTTTAATACCATTTGACACCGAAACAGACGCGTTTTCAGCGCGCCATGCGCCAATTTTTGCGCGGCGCGCGTTGTTCTTGAGCGCTCAGTTCGGTGTCGCCATCAGCTGCTCACATCCACCACCAAATCAGGCAATTCACCCGGCAGGGCTCGGACTCGTCGCCCTTGACACTTCCAAATGGACTCAATTCAGACTATTTTTAGATGACGGACATCGCCAAGCAATCCACTGCGTCCGACCCTTATCCACGCTCGCGATGCTAACCTATTCGAGCAACAACGCGAATCCACAAAATCCTGCATCGTCTCGACGGCTGGGGGCTATTTCGTCCGATCAAAGACGTCAAAGCGTCAGGGTCACTCAGCCATACCCTGAATGGCTGTCCGATTGCTTGCGCGACGGCGGAAATATACGATCTTCCCAAATGATTCATGTTGCCCACATTGATGCCCGTGTTATGAAGCACGGGCTAAGAAGTCAAGTGCCGCACTGTCCCCACTTGACAGATCGATCCGTTGCGTGAGTTTTGACGTGCTATTTGCGTCTCCCAAGTGCCCAGTTGACCAAGTTTCCGCTGAGTTCATGTTTTCCTTACATCTAGATTTCATGCCCGTGACGATCTCAATCTATCCAGGTTTTGACTCAGAGATACTCACAAGGACGTTCTTCAACCAGTGCGGCACTCAAAATAGCTCGCTTAGCCGTCGTCAACTGACATCTTCTCATTCCAAACTTGATCACTCAGCATTTTGCGAAGATAACGAAAGCATCCAGCCCGGCCGGTGTACGTCACCGAGGGAGTATAAGAAGCCACGGCCTTCAACCGTCGCGCACCTCCCCCTCTTTCTTTCCCCCACCATGCACCCAAAGTCAACTTCACGTGCTCTTCGCTCGTCGTCGTCCTGCTTGGTGGGCACTCTTTCCTCCATTCATACTACTAACTACTTCTAGTCAACATCCTATCCCGCCGTTGCGCATCGGTCTCTACTCGCATGTACTACTTATCCTTTGCTTCCTTACTAACCTTGTTGCAGAATCTTCTTCGCCCTCAACAGCGCTTGGGTTGGTCAGCATTGGGACAGTCGATTTCGTTGAAGCCATACCATCCCGCTATTGCGTATCGCTCTCCACTTACACGTTCTTCTCGCCCTTCGCTAACCTTGTTGCAGTCCCCCTTCGTGTTGTTGGGAGAGTGGCCGTGTTCACTGGTTGGAGCCAACGCGTTCGTTCACCTTGTCTTTTACCTTGCCCTCCTCGCTAACTGCATCACAAAATTCGCCCCCACTTCCTCTCCCGCTTCCAACCCATTTCAAGCCCAACTTGTTGGCAGACGTCTTGGATCGAAACGACGGTCTAATTGTAGAGGTAAGTTTGGTTACTGCTTTTCTCGCTTCTTCACTGACCTTGTTGCAGAGTCTTCGCACAATTCTCCCTCGACAGCTCTTGTGTTGGTCAGCGTTGGGAGACTCTAGTCGGAGTTCGTCCACCTTTTTGTCATTCCTTGTCCTCCTCGCTAACCGCATCACAGACCTCACCTCCACTTCCTCTGTTTTCTGTACCTCTCCCCAATTTTGACCGTCTTGGTAGGCGACAACGACATGGGCGTTCGAATTGGAAGGGCGGTCTAATTGTCGAGGTAAGCCTTGTTACTGCTATTTTCGCTAATACTGACCTTGTGATGCAGAACGGATGTGCCGACCTTGAGTTGCGTTCGCGAGCACAGATGGTGTCGTAGACTTGTTCTTTCGCTCGGTTTCTCTCGCTGACCCCGTTGCTCTAGGTCGAGACTTCTTTTTGTTCAGGTGTCGTGGTCGAGGAGGGTGATTTTGCCAGTCAAGGAGGTACGTGTTATGGCCGGCTTGATACTTTGAAGCACTGACGTTTACAGCAGAATGGTGGGGAGAGTCCGGCGCCAACAAGGCGGTCATCTCGAGCGAGCCAGGAAACGTTTGCGGCCACTTCCTGCCGTCAAACGGCTCCGTTTGGCTATCTATGGCGGAAACGACAAGCCGCCGAGTTGCTAGCACTAGCCATTCTTGCTGACCGGCAGCACGGCGACGGTCTTGGTGGTGGGGGTGTTGGCGGGAGGCAGAGGAAGGGTTTTGCCGTTAGATTTTGAGGCTGTGTGAGAGCGACAGCTGGATTGCCCGCTGTGTTGTCTGCGGCAGCGCAAAGGGCATGTCTTGAGTGTCTGAGCCATTGGGCGCCATCGTCAGGGATAGTGAGCGCGTGAGAGAAGTTTTCGTAAGGCCGCCGTCAGCGGACACGTGTGATCGATCGACTCGTGTGAGGCTGTGCCCGCCCGACTTTCAACCAACCAACACGATCTGAATCGTGCTCCGCCCTCTGACGCGACTGTCGGGACTGGCGGGCAGTGGCCGACTTGGGATAGTGCAAAGGGAGCCTGTCCGGGCCGTGGTACGTCTCACGTGCACGTTTCTGTTTGCGACAGCGTGCTGACCACTACTTAGTAGAAGCACTTCCTTCAAGCCCGGGCCCACGCCGACGCCAACACCAACGCCCTCAGCACGCTCTACACTGTTCCCAGGTGCGCAGTATATTAATGTTTCTCACGCGCTTTACTTACATCTCGCAGGACTTCAAATGACAGTTTGCATGCATCGGCTCGGTCCACTCTGGTGAGGTCTACTACCTACTCTTTCTTCTACACCATCCTGAACACTTGCTCAAGCCCTCGCCTTGACCCTCTCAACACATGGTTCTCGACCACTGTCTTCGCTTCTGGAACCGCTCTTGGATAGCGATGCTGGTGTCGGTGAGTTCTCTTCGTTGACTCTTCTGCTTTCGTTGACCCTGTCGCAGTCACTCTATATCTTCTGCCTCAAACAAGGTCGTTCTATCTGCTGTCGCTATCATTGTTGTCGTCGTCAAAGGTGTGTCATCTCCCTTCTAATTTCTATCGATCTTATGCAAATTTCTCTAGCCTGTGTCGCGAATAGTCATCTCTGCAAGCAAAAACTTCCGAACATCGTTCTTCGCCACGGCGCCAATTACAAGAAAGCCTTGCATTGTTCCAGGAATGTATGTAAGTTTCTTTGTCTACACATATCATCGTTGCTGATCTTGTCTTCGCCTAGACAATACATATATCTATATGATCAGCCCTCTTGTCTCATCGCCCAGTTTTGACTCCATCGTGAGTGTTGTTCATCTTATTGTCGAAAAGCTTTTAACTGGTCGTTAGCGCCGTGAATATTGAAGAGCGAGGCCTGCTCGTCGTCAAACCTCGATGTTCTTGCTGTTTTGTGCCCACTTTAACCTGGCTGACCTTCGTTTGTCCAGGGCCAAGTGGGTGGTGCAACGCTTTCGTTGCAGTGCTCGCGAACAAACGCAAGCAGGACTGGTAGGCCGTCTCGCTCCTTGGCCAGCTTTCGCTAAAACCGACCTAATCTCTAAGTTCTTGCTTAACATCGGGCACGCAACATCTCTTCAAGTCTCAATTCAAGTTTGCACAAGACATACTTCAGTTTACCTTCGAGATATCTGACCAAGCGTTGCAGATTCCTCCTCCCAGGCAACGCGTTGTGCGATCACTCAACGTGGAGCTCGCCAACGTGAGTGGGAGCATATCATGCTCATTTATCTTTCAACTTGGGCGAAGCTGACCCAGAACCCACAGATTCTGCTCCGCGTTGATGATGCGGGCATTCGCGCTGGATGTGGAACGTTGGGAGGGTGCGCTGTCGTCTGGTAAATCATCTCGGTCATTTCCCGTATTCACCCAAGCTTATCTTAATCCAAAGGTTGTCCTCTACATTCTGCGTTATGGCGATAGACAGCGTCTCCCTTGTCGTGCGTGGTTTTCACCTCCCACCTTCTCACCAACCAACTTTTCATCCAAGTTAGCAGTCCCAATTTGGCGCGAATCGGGAGCGGCAGCGGCTCGGGAGCTAGCTTCCGGCCAAGGCTGGTCGAGTGCGGGAGGGCGGCATTGTGCTGCCGCAGAGACCGCATCGTTCCCGGCCTTGTCGTGCGTATTTTCGCTTTCTCGCTGTTCCCGACTGACTTCTTGTTAGCGACGTTCATTCGGCGGGAATCAGCGGCGGCAGCGGTTCGGGGAAGGCTACAGGCAGCGGCCCGTGATGCTGGTCGAGTGCGGAAGGTCGGCTTTGAGTTGCCAGGGAGACTTGTGTTGATTTGTTGTTACTTAGTGGTTGTGCGAGTTGAGTGCTCGCGGCTGTCTTGCTGGCCGGCCGCGGCAGGACTGGGAGCGCTTCCGCGCGCCGGCCAAAGACGTAGCTCGGGGCGGGCCATGGGCAGGTCCGTCGGTGGGCTAGCGGGCAAGGGTGGTCAGCGACACGTGCCCGGGCCTCGCGCCCGGCCGGCCGGTTGTGGTCCCACGCTCGTTCGTCTTGCCCGCCATGTCGTTTTGGCTTGTCTGCCGTCCACCGGGTTAGTGAGCGGGCCGCTGAGGATGGTGCTCGCGCTCGCTCTCTGGCGGGCCGCGGGTCTGTTAGTTGCCCCGGCGACTCGGACAGGCTGCGCAGCTGCAGCGCTAGCATGCCTCGGTGAGAGCGCTGGTTGTTTGGCCAGCGGTATGCTGAGAGGTGAGAGTCATCTTCTGCTGAGTCGCTTTGCATGTTACTTATCATTCGTTGCAGCCGTGTGGACACTGCCGCGGTCTGTTATGGCTATTGTCCGTAGCCCCAGCTTGTCGATCGGCAAACGCGAGCGGGGTTGCTCGTGTGTCTTTGGGCGAAACTGAAGCACACTCCCGGTTCTTGGTGGACACCGGCCATGCAAGGCCCTCGCGCTCGATGATAGTCAGTCTCTGCTCGCTCTATTACTGTATTTAGCCCAAGCTAAGCTTAATCCAAAGGTTGTGCTCAACATCGGCTGCGTGTGTGGTAGGGAGTGTAAGTGTACTCGCTCCTTTGCTGTATTTAACCCCAGCTGACCTCAATACAAGCAGTCGGGGGATGCGCTCGATGGAGAGCTCGCAAATGGGTGCGGGAGGATGTTTTCCAAAGGTTGTGCTCAACATCGGCTGCGTGTGTGGTAGGGAGTGTAAGTGTACTCGCTCCTTTGCTGTATTTAACCCCAGCTGACCTCAATACAAGCAGTCGGGGGATGCGCTCGATGGAGAGCTCGCAAATGGGTGCGGGAGGATGTTTGCTGAGTCGGGTGAGCGCGAATGGCGGCGGGAAGCGTTGCACAGGTGTTCGATCGTAAGTCTACTCGTTCTGTTCTCTGTATTTACCAAAAACTGACCTTGATACACAGGTCGCGCTCGAACTGCATCACTCAGCGCTATAGCGGCACTCGCGCGCTGTTCGTACTAAGCCGAGGCCGACCTTAATGCAGGAGACCAGAGTTGGAGCTCGCGCGTTAGATGGAACTTGTATATCTCACTAATCGATAACATTTATGGGCAAATGCCCCCGGCGCAACCTTCGACGTCTCTGCGCTGGGTTCAGCTTCCGCGCATGTATTGCTCGAAACAGGTTTTTGCAGTGTCACTCTGCTACTGAGCCAGGAAACTAATCATTCAACATAAAACAGTGTCAAACGGCCCATTGGTTGGCTTATGTCCACCCGCGGCCTGGCAAAGCCTGACATTTGCTTGTAGGCCAACGCACAAGAAGACCTGCCATCTCGTCGAAGGCCCTGGCATCCAGAAGCTCGTGCAGAATTTCTGCGCGAATTCCGTGCTGAACAAGCATCTTCAAGCCTGTCTTGCACTGGCTTTCGATTTGCACATCAAGTCTCGCCTCGACTCTCCTTTCATCGCCCGTGTCGATATCGGTATCGAACCTGCGGACATCATGGACTTTTTCAATGTTTTTCTCGGGCGGGACGGCGAGTCCGATACTCCTATTGCGTCCCCGAATCCTTCGAAACCTCCTGTGGCATCGAAGCGGGGGATGCTTCAGATCACTGCGTTTCAGCCCTCAACAATTTGCACGCTCGAAGAACTCACGGAAATGCGGCAAGAAATCTGGAAGAAGGCCAGAGAGAGTGCAGATCAGGCAGGGTGTGAAGGCGACTCCGTTGGACTTGTCGAGTTTGCCTCGGGGGAGAGCGTCATGACGTTGACATGTCCTTTCCACATCCTCAAGTCGACGATCAAGTTCGTCAAGGAAGCACCGCCTTGGGAGAAGAAGTCTGCAATTACCAGCGAAGTCACTGAAGTACCGTTCAGCATTGACACCTGTATTGAGTGAGCGTCCCGCCAGCTGCCGTCTTTGATTGATGTAGCACAGGTTCATGAACATGCACATACGGGCAGACAAGAAAAACCAGTATATGCTGCGCACGGAAATTCAGGAAAGCGATCTCAAAACTATCCGAAATGCAGCGCTTCACGCCTCTGACGACGAGCCGCGGCCTGTGCAGCTGTTGCGGGTCAAGATGGAAAAAGAGGACATTTATAATCCGTTTGTCATGCAGGAAGGAGAAGGAATTGCGCGGAAATTGCATGATGCGCTGGCCACTGAGCAACGCGAGAGGATTTTCGGCGTCGGCACGGATATGGACCTTCCGGATTGACCGTTGCTGATGTACTAGAGATAGCGGTGTTTCGACGAGAATAAACGGTCATTGAGTGGGTCCGAACTCACATCTGTGAGAGATGCGAAGCCTGAGCGCGACGATGCGAGAAGTTCATCATTCCCTCAACTGTTGCTCGCCGGCAATTGGCACATTCTTGTTTGTCAGAATGCTTAGAAGTATGAAGGCGAAAACTACACCACAAGGCAAATACCAAACGTTGAGCGCGAAGATGTACAAGCATCCGAGTTGAAAGACAGTCTTATATGGTGAGTCACTACTGATGACTCATCGGTGACAACTCTTGTCCGAGACGGCCACATCGTCCAACATTGTGGCTTTGGCCCTTGGTCCATGAAGGTATGTGCAAGTGTTGCAAGCTTCCGCCGTCATTGATACACGCGATTGACTTTTCACCAATAGAATTCTTGATGTTGGACGGATTGAATCAACCGCGCGGCGTCTCTGGATCGCAGCTCCCATCTGCATCGACATCCACTATTAGCCCGTTACTCCCATCTGCTGTGCCCCCAGGGCGTTATCTGGGTTCCAATCATCGAGCGGCGACACTACACCCCTCCCCGGGGACTTCTTCTCCCATCCTCCCGATCTCTACGCCACCTACAGTGCGGGCTTGTCGATAGCCATGAAGGACGAGCTGTGGTTCACCGATGGAACGCTCGTCATCAAGGCGGGGGACTCGCTTTTCCGGGTTTATGGCGGGCTTTTAGCGAAAGCCTCGCCCGTTTTCGAGAGTATGCTGGAGTTTCCGCAGCCAGAAGGGGATGAACTGGTGGAGGGGTGTCCTGTTGTGGAGCTGCAGGATACGGCGGAGGAAACGAGGTGCTTCTTAAAGGCGCTGCTCGACTACCGGTGTGTTATTATGGACTCTTTCTCGCCTCCAATGGACTGACTAACTTGGGGGCTAGTTTCTTTCTTCCTCCACCACAACGAACCCACTGGCGAACGTTATGCGGAGTTTTGCGTCTCAGCAAAAAGTACGATGTTGAGGAGCTCTCCATGCGTGCTTTAGAGCACCTCGCCACAGCGTTCGTTATGGAGCTTGACGAATACCCGGGAAACCCCACTTTCGACATCGACTGCATGGGGCTGACCGCGCTCATCACATTGGGGCGCCAGCTCTCCATTCACTGGTTCCTTCCCACCGCCTACTACCAACTCTGTTCGATCGCGCAGGTTGCCGACATTGTCTCTGGTGTGCAACAAGGCACCGAATGCCTCGAACTCCCCATGTCCGACAAAGTCATATGCGCGCGGGAGTACGTCAACATGCGGTTATCTGCTGGCTCCCAGATCAGCGACTTCCTGTGGGAGCCTGCCAAAATACCAGGCTGTCGCCAGCCCAGTCGGTGTGGGGAAAGCCGGACATGTCTTCGTCGACAAGTGGAGAGTTGGCGCCTCAAAGGCACTTTCCCGCTGACGCTCTGGGAATGCACGGACTGGATCCGGCTGGCGGTTTGCGACACGTGTCTGGCGGCGTTAAAGCTCACTCATGCTGATGCTTTGCGCGACTTTTGGAGGGGGTTGCCGGAGCGGTTCGAGTTGGAGAGCTGGGGCGCGTTGAACAAACAGCGTTCTGCGGATCTAGAAGGACTCGATAACACCTTTGCGACCAAGATCCGCCTGATGGGAGATTGAACTTTACTTTTTGCATTCTTTTGGTCTGAAAGTTTACCTCCGCTTTGTTTCGTGTTTTTGCCAGCAGCTATATATTGTTGTGTATCAGTTATCATTCATGCGAACCATAGTAGCTACTCGTATAGTATCTCGCCAGACTTTCTTGTCAAGGCTCAATTTTGAAAGAGTCTCATCACTCTTAATCCACACTTGCATTCTGCCGCCATCGTCCATGTTTGTTTCGCTGTCCTTCCGCACAGCCGGTCTCGCTCCCTTTCCTATCTCTCGGTTCGACCCAATGTGTTAAAGCGCAGTACTCAAGTTACTGCCAATAGAGTGCGAATGAGTTTGGTGACAACACTAGTACTTAAAGGTATGAGAGGTTGACCTGAGGCACAAGACTAATGTTGTTAGCTCTCACCCAAACATCCTCGCCGCTTTCAATCGTCCCCGTCCTCGAGTTACTGTCCCATGCATATAAACGAAAAAAACAGTTTTCGAACTCAAACTGCGTCAAGTGTTTATATGCCCGAACTTGGAGTGTGAGACCCTTTCAATGGGGAAGAGGTGCGTCGAATGATTCCTTTTCCATCTCCTTCTTTCTCATTTCCCTGGAGGTCGAAGCTGCAGCCGTCGCCCATATCCAGCTGCTGCTGAGAGCGACAGCGCCACCAGGCTGGCCAAATAGCTATCCATCTTGGTCACGACCATCGCGCGAAAACTCTGGCGTCAAGCGAGGCACTGAAAGCTTGCACATCGCTCATTCCAGAGAAGATAGTGGTGCGGACGCAAATCTCGCAGCGCAAACGATCTCTATTGGACCGAAACCGCTTTGTTTGCTTGCGCCGCCAATTTACGCCCAGAGCTCTCAAAGATAGCAAGATATGCACAAATCATCCCATCCCCTCACTCTGCAGCACTAGGAATATTGGGACATGAAATCCCCCCGCCCCATGCCCCCACCTCCTAGCACGGCAGGCGTCTCATTGTTTACAATCCCAGCATCTCGCAATTTGGCGAAAGCTCTAATGGAGACGGTCGTCGGTCAAGGAGTGTGAAATTGGAGCAAAGGTTGCAGGACAACGATCCAATTATGGAGCACCATACGAAGCCAATACCGAGCTCGTTAGCACGATCCGTGCGTTTCGGCGCACTTTCTCAACAACGTGCGTTACTCGTCGATGGCCTCGACTTGTGCTATGGAAGCCCTCTTCATTTTCCACCGCCAGGGGAATCGATGCTCGGTGCGTGTTACTATTCCCTCGCTCTTTCGCCATAGTCACTGATGATTTCCGTGCGAACAGCTGACTCGACCGACGTATCTGCCTTCCTGCACAGCTTCCCGAGGTGCACCTTCTCCCCAGCGCCATCAAACAACGGAGAGAAGCGGCGGATAAAACTACAACCATCGCATCGAATACTCGTCTAGTAAGAGCATTGTAATGAAGGCTCACTGTTTCCAACTGCGCCGGTCAGGAACATTACACCGCGATATAGCATGCGGCGTTTGGTTCTCCCGCATGCTGGTGCTACACCAACCAACCATTGAGCAGCAATCACTTCAATGTCTTTCCGGAAAGATGGGTTCTGGTATTGTATCAAGATGCGAGAACGACCCTTCTCCATTTTAGTTTAGTGTTTCTCTTCCGGTCTCTCAATTTTACATTGTGTATGTAGACGATTTCAAGCTTTCAACAGCATGAATATAATGTGCATATATCCGCTCAATAGTAGTGTATATTGTTGGATTGTAGAGCGGACAGTAATTGGTGCCAATCAAGCTCCTGACCACTTGAACTAAAAATAAAAGTGTAGAAACGGTAAAACCCCTTTTGCTGTCGCATTCGAGCCCAACAAATAGAACCATGCGACGAGAAGATGGAGGATCGTAACTGGCAGCGCTGCGGGATAATTATCGGTACCGACCGACGACTTGCAAGTTTGTGCTACGGACCTCAGGCTCACTCAGGCTGGCACAAGTCTCTGATTAGTCTAAGTATGACAACCTTCAGCCTGGCAATAAATCGAAATTTAGCTCACAGAGAATCCTCGAGCTGTTCAACAGTTGAAATTATAGCGGGCATACTAGTATGCAGTAGGGTGCAGGATTGAATTCTGGGGGGTTATTAAAACCGGTTTGAACTCCCAGTTGATTTAGAAACCGGTTTGTAAACAGGGATTGATTAAAATTGCCTAAAATAGCAATTTTTGACCTTTTGAATCATTTTTTGGGCTAGCATACATCTTCACTTGTCTCTTTACACCATTTCTCAAGCTTTCAGGGTGCCTCTTGCTATCCTACGTTAGATTCTGTTTTGTCTGTATAGGGTGTGACACATGTGACAGTAACCCTTTGAGCCTTTAAAAGACCTCCAGTTACATTATATGGAGAGTAACAATGGTTGATCAGTATGCTACCTCTATAGCTGTAAGTATAGCTGCTACAGCACAAACTAAAGTCAGTGAATTGCCTAACTTTCCTACGGGTCATGTGTTTTGAAACAGCACTTTTTCTGAAAATAATTAAAAACAGCGGTTTGAAACAGCTGTTTCAAAACACGGTTTGAAACACGACTTAAATCCTGCACCCTAGTATGCAGTGACTCGGCCAGCTTATATATAGATTGGAATCTGCCTGAGCTTCTGCCGGAGGTATTGATACTTCGTATGTAGAGTTGAGATGTGCATGGCCGAATCTGTGGGGGTTTTCCCCACGCATTCATCTTGTCCGAAGCAATAAATGGAGGCTTGGGGTCAACAACTGTCCAGCAACGATGCACATCCTTGCGTGGATCCTTCCTGCTATTGTTTGCTACCCCTCTCTTGTTGCTGCAGCGGCAGCAGGATGTGCTGGAATCTCTGGAGCAGCAGCTCCCACTGGTATGATTTAAATTTCTCATTACCACTGGACTTTGAAGTCATTTCCATGCCAGATCCATTTTGGATGAGTGACTCAGCACTAACAAGCCTGAGCAAGAGTGCATACAAGACAGGCTATAAAGTAAGCTGGGAAACTTTATAATTATATTGTTGATTTCCAAGTAGGTTTTCCGAAATGTAAAAACTGATTATCACGTATGTTATTAATGTCTTTATTTCTCTGGATTTCTTAATTGGTTAAGGCTGTTGGAGATGGTGTTGCAGGAATGCTTTCTTAACAAGAAAGGGTTATAGTATTACTAACTTTTGGATCATTAGATGATACTCAAGCTATCAACAATGCTATTAGTGGTATACAAAAAAAATGTTTATTTATGATAGCTATCTGACCATCTCATAGATGGAGGCCGTTGTGGTCAAGGTTGTGCTTCTTCAACAGTATGTTCTCAACATCTCATGCTTTCAATTAATAATTGAAATAACTTGAATGTCTAGATCACACCGGCTATTATATTTTTCCCTCCTGGCAAAGTGATTTTTCCTCTTTCATTATTCAACTCTAATCTCACTTGGAACAGTACCGTGTGACAGCACCTATTATTCCGTTGGAATCTCCTTTATTATTATTTGATAAATACTGACATTAAAATAACAGATTTTACTATACTACTTTGTGAGTATATCTTATGGATCACCTGTATCTCACATAAATATGAAACCCTAGAGTTGGAGACTACAACAACAAGCCTACACTTGTTGCAGATGCCAATTTTGTTGGAGTTGCAGTAATTGGTAAAGACAACTATGAAAGTACTTGATACAACCAAGTTTGATCTTATAACAGATGCTGATCCATATATACCCGGAGAGATTGGACCTGATGGCAATGGTGTAAACTGGTGGACAAATCAGAATGTCAGTCATATCTCCTTTTGAACAAACTTATATCTTCTGATATCAACTGCAATAGAATTTCTTTCGATCTGTTCGCAACTTTGTAATTGATGTCACAGCCATGTCACCAGCAGCCTTTGGTACAGGAATTCACTGGCAAGTTGGACAGGTACAGTATATATTTAGTTCACAGTTGAAGCAAAGGCTGAGATAGTAACAGGCAACATCATTGATGAACATTGATTTCAAGATGAACAAGGCAGCAGGGACAAAGCATCAAGGGTTGTTAATCTGATATATCTCTCTATTGAACTCAGCTCATTGACAGAGTCTTTATGGAAAATGGGTCTGGTGGATTCATGTCAGACCTCACTTTTGATGGGTAAGGCTCTAGCAATCTGAATGATTGTGGTATTGAATGCTTTTAGTGGTGCATTTGGGATGTGGATTTCCAATCAGCAATTTACTATCCGCAATATAAAAATCACCAATGCTGGCTCAGCTGTATATCAACTATGGAACTGGGGGTTCACATGGCAGAACATTCAGATCTTGTCAGTGTTTAATATCTTATTACTTAGTTTCTTTTGTTGATATCTTTTGAGGAATTGCCAAGTGGGATTTGATTTAAACACAGGAGGGTTAACCCAGCCAACTCAGGTTGATATTGATTGTGCTATATGCAGGGGAACTAATGATATTTAAAGAGTGCTGGTGGACTTGTGATTATTGACTCTAAAATCTCCTCAACAGGGATTGGCATTCGGGTAAATCTCTTAATTAAGATTTAATTCATACTCAGCTGATAAATTCATAGATGTCAAGCAGTCAACCTACCACACTTGCTGGCTCTCTAGTCTTAGATAATGTTGCATTTTCTGGCATTACAACAGCCAATATTCAGGATGCTAGTGGAACAGTTGTAGCTGCAAACTCTGGAATTGGTCTTGAATGGTTTCAAGGAAATGTTTATCTAGGTATATCATGAAAATTTTTGTATATATATCTTACTAACTCAAACTTCAAGGAAATTCAAAGAAATATCTCAGAGGATCTTATACACCTGCTGGATCTAGGCCACAGCTCTTAACTGACATAACTGGAATATATTTCTCACGCTCTCGGCCACAGTACCAGTTATATGCCACTAGCCGTAGGATATTTCCCTGACTTTATTTTCAAGTATCTAATAGCCTTCTCTAGAGTTTCGTACCCTGATGACAAGTGGGCTTGGAGCAAAGGGTGATGGAGTATCTGATGATACAGCGGCTATCAACAACTTTCTCTCTCAGGTATGTTATAAACTCTTGATCAAGACAAATTTCCATCTATTCTTAGAATTCAGGATGTGCTATACTTGGTAAGGCCTACTTATCAATATATATTATATTGGTACAATTTATTAATATTGTTATAGTTATTGAAACAGGAACATATCTTGTAACAGACACAATATTTGTGCCATCTGGGACACAGATTGTTGGTGTTTTATATTCTGTTATCATGGGCACAGGATCCAATTTTGCGAGCCAAGCAAATCCTCGTCCTGTGATTCAGGTATACATTAATATTTCCTTTGAGAAATCAGCTTCACTGATCTTAAATGTTAGGTTGGGAATCCTGGAGACAATGGAGTAGTAGAAATGAGTGATTTGGTTATTACAACAACAGGTGGCTCAGCTGGGGCTATTGGCATTCAATGGAATCTAGAGGCATCTTCACCTGGAGCTGCAGGTCTCTGGGATGTCCATATCCGGCTTGGAGGTGCCATGGTCAGTTAGTTTGCAAATTTCTCACTTAACATAACATTATTTTTATTAGGGCACCAAAGTCAACAGTGCAAACTGTCCTACATCATCAATTAATTTAGCCAGTTGTGCTTCAGCATTTCTAGGGCTTCATATCACTACATTTGGCTCTGGTTACTTTGAGGTATGATATGTTTACAAAATATTATTGTTAATCTGTTTTAATCTGATTACTAGAATGTCTGGGTTTGGAATGCTGGCAAGTGATAAACCTCTTTCTTGAGATAAGCTCATTAATGAAATAGATCATGACTTGGATGATCCAAATCAAACTCGAATCAACTCCTTAAGTGCCCGAGGAATCCTTGTTGAATCAGCTGGTGGACCAGTCTGGCTTGTAGGAACAGCCTCAGAGCATCATGTACGTGTATGATTTCATTCAAGTTTAGATAGCAATTCTAACATTTACCAAAATAGGTGCTCTACCAATATTCATTCAATAATGCTCAGAATATTTATGCTGGACTAATTCAAACTGAAACACCTTATTTTCAGCCTTCTCCAAGACCCCCTGCACCATTCTCAGCCAATTCACTCTATGGAGACCCAACTGAGGTTGTTGCAGATGCCTGGGGTCTTGTCATCACAAACTCCTTCAATATATTTGTTTATGGTGCTGGGCTTTACAGTTTCTTTCAGGTAAGTATAGTATTTTACCTTTCTACTCCAGTTTAACATCATTTTAGTCTTATGGACAGGATTGTGTTCCAAGTCGAAACTGCCAGAACTCTATGGTCCTTGTAGACCAAGAATCATCAGCAGTATATATATACCAGCTTACAACTGCAGGAAGCACCAACATGATTAGCTACCCTGGAAACATGTCTGTTGCCTTGCAGGCAGATAACATCAATGGATTTGCAAGCACTCTGACCTTGTGGGAGTCTAATGTACGTAATGACCAGTGATATCAAGCTAAGTAACCAGGACTCAATTATATTAGGGGATGGGTGCTCCCGGAAATGGTTCTGGTAATGGTGTCTTTGGAAACTTCAACTTCATTCCTTGGAGTAAGGCATTCTCTTTAGTTAAAAAGATAAGTTAACAAAACATTCCAGACCCAAATCCAGTACCACATGCTGGAGCTAGCTCAGAAACATTTGTAGCTAGTGGGGGTGGAAGCACTGTGATTTCCATTCCAACGCAGCCCACAATTGTCACACTTGGTGGCCAGTTCATCTTTTTGGATCCTGGAGGCACACCTGTGACTGCAATGTTGCCATCAACTATCTCTGAAGTAAATGGAGTGACACCAAGTTGGACACTCCCCATTATTCCTCCAAACTCAGCCTCAATTACATTCACTGCACCTATTAGTGGCAATCCAACATTTACAACTGTGGTTCCATCACCTACAATTGGGAGCATTGAAACAGTAACTGGTCCTGGTGGAGTCAAATGGTCAATTTCTGGTGCCTCAACTGGTCCTACTATTATAGGGCTTTTTACCAACATCAATTGGTATCTCTGGTGGAATAACTCCTACACCAATTATGCCAATTGGCTGGCTTGGCCCGTGGACAGATCCTGTCTTCCCTAATGTATGATTTTCATTGTTATCAGAATATGAACATAATATCCTAATATTGTGTAGACTATAACAACAGGACAACCGCCCCAAGTAACCTCTAATGTTCCTTGGAGTAAGTAATCCAGTATCTTAAAGCTGCATTATTATTGACTAGATAAATGCAGATCCAAATCCATTTCCATCTCCAGGTGCAAAATCTGAAACATTTGTCTGCTCTGGAACAACTACAAGCTTTGCTATTCCCACTACTACAACTGTTATATCAGCAGGCAAAGCAACTATTACTCTCAATAGGTATTGATTACTTCTAGCATGAGGTGTTAATAACACTTAGCAGTGGGGGTACACCAGTCAATGGCCCTTTAGCAACTCAGTGCTCAGAAGTGGGTGGTATTTTTCCTACCTGGTGTATGTATTTAGCTGCTTCATCAACATCCTGCCTATTAAATTACTTCCATAGCTCTTGATATCCTTCCACCTCCCGGCGCCTCCACAATCACATTTACAGGCCCACTGACATCAACACCAACATATCTCACTATTATTCCCGTACCTCCTAATACAAATGCAGTCCACCCAACTATTATTGGACCTCCTGGAGATCATAACCGGTGTAACAGCCTCAACCTTTGGTCTCTTCTTTTTGGTGGGATAATAGATCCATGCCTACCACTCGATATTGGGATAATTGGTGGAATTACCCCAGTGTGTTGATGAATTTTATAAATGAAATTCTTGAAACTTATATATATATATAGGTTCCAATGCCACCTCCAGGCTGGGATGGTCCTTGGACCAATCCAATTCCACGCCCAACTCCAACACCTTCTGATGGTGACAATGAAGGTAGTCAAACAACAATGTCCATGAGCTCAACAAGCAGCACACCATCTTCTTGTCCAACAATGCCTGTTGATTTGACACTACCTGATGAGCCAGACAATGCTGATTGGGATGGACAAGGTACTGATCCTGATCAACGCCGCAAGCGTGGTATGTCCCTTTGTGTTCTCAGGAAAATAACCTCAATTTAAGCCTTTGGAAGATATCAAGCTAGAGAAATCTGTCAACAAATATCCTATTCCTCAGCTCTTGGCATTTAGCGACCAAGTAGCAGGGAAACTAAAGCAGATGTGGCATTGGCTAACAGATTCCCCTTTGCAAAAGTCTCAACCTTTGGCAATATCAGTTGCACATCAAGTTAACAAATCTACTGTCAGCACCCAGAATAGTACCCATTTCTTAGTCCGTAGAAACCGCAGTAGGTGATTCACCAAACACCCTAACAGACCCCAACCAACACTAGAAATTAATATTCCACGGTGTGATGGTATAATGGTTACAAATGTCAACAATGTTCTGCTAGGTGCTGCAGACTATGTCCAGCTCAATGCTGCAAGAAATAGTATTGATACAACACTGAATGCTGTTCCTGTTTCTGGACCCCCAACAGGTGGCCAGTCAACAAACCGTAGGTCCTATCTATGTGTAATGAATTTGTGAGCTAATCATCTATTTTCATAGAGGAGCATGTGTTTGAGTGGGTTATCTACTTCACTTATGACATAGAGATATACTGATGATATTAGGCTGGGTTATATTGGACAATGGGTTGGAAGTGCACCAATGCTGGCTGGAGATTGCAACTGGTAATTAACAATATAGAATTTATGTTTGGATTCTCATACTATTATGACATAGGGTATCTGATAATCTGATTGATTATGCACGTGCAGATGGCTCAACCATGGGACTTGCTCTAGTGGAAAGTATTGATAAGGTGAGTATTGTTTCTATCAATTAGTCTCTTAACAATAATGATTTAATTTCACAAATATAGACTGCAAATATGGTGTAAGTTATATTCTGTCTGTTAAGTGCACTCCTCAACCAGTGATCATTTGACTTTTAGCTGGGTGGACAAGCCCCTGAACCAAGGTGTGTGCTTGCCAACTTCGCAAGAATTCAACTGATAAGAAACAGCCAAATCAAATGTTGTCAATCAAAATGCAAACACACCTACCAATCCACCAATGGCAGCAAAGATCAGTAATATTGCCAGTTCTGCCAGTTTCAATGCAGCATCAGATCAGATATATCGTATGGAGTAAGTTCTTGTGACAAAAACAGAGCAC
Organism: Mycena indigotica; assembly: GCF_014461135.1. Lineage (NCBI taxonomy): Eukaryota > Fungi > Basidiomycota > Agaricomycetes > Agaricales > Mycenaceae > Mycena > Mycena indigotica. The sequence continues at coordinate 532,082 of NW_023503010.1, forward strand.
TCTATATCACTTATCAAATTTCAGGTTTTTCTTGAGAAATCTTGCAGCTGTTGGCCAATGTATGTACCAGGAAATTTACCAATCAGATGGTTTAAACCTAATCTTCTTCTTTTTTCAAAAAGATTTTGGTGGAACATCACAAATATTCCAAGCAACTGCACTGTCTGTACAAAATCTGCTTTCTGAGATCACACCAACGACTGTCTTGGCAAATGATGCTAGTTTGCCCCTCATGTTTAACACATGGCTGACAAACTTAATCAACACCTATCCTAATGGATGCACGTAAGTCCAATCAGCTACAAGTTATTTTCAGTGCATTGAGAACCACCATACTAGATCTCGCGGAACTAATTCATGGAACCTTTATCGTGCGGCAATGCAAACACTATCTGCTCGCGCTGGAATGCCTGTCCCCACATGTTTTGCACTGTATACCTCCAATGTGGTGAGTACTATATTCTGAGCACCCTCATGTTTGCTGCTCATGAAGAAATAATGGCAGTACAACCCTTCCACATTTAATCCCCGGGTATGTGATTACACCAGCTAGATAATTGCACTCACCCCTGAAAGATTCTTCTGCCGCCTGCCCCGACAGCACCTCGATGCAATGTCCCTGGAACGCCGGGTGTAGTCAAATATCTATCCGCAGGCTCCAGCCCCCAAACCGGCACCGTCGGGTATGGCACAAACGGACATGTCAAAATAATGGGCTCCGGAGATACCGTGAGTTGTTTCGACCTCCACTGCTGCTGTGTCCAACACTTGCTAGGGCTTCTACGCAATCGGGTCCGGCCGTTCGATTAGCGACCTCCACCTCCAAGCCCAGCCAATGGACAGCCTGGCGGGATGTGGAGGGACTGGATCATATTTGTTCGGCGAATTTCCGGTCAACTCGCAGCCCTATTCGACGGTGGGACTGTCGTTCACCTGCCCCAACGGGCTCGGCCCCCAGGACACCACGATTACCTTCATGATGAAGGGCCAACTGCTCCCCGCATGCACTTTTGTCCGGGAAGTCGTCACTCCGCCCCAGCAATGGGTCGTCTCGGTGTGCAGCCCCACGCTGGCACAGAACCAGGCCTGTGTTGCAGGCTATCTAAAGGCTGGCATCGTCACCAACCCTCAAACCTTGGTGATGAGCTCGTTGACGTTTTCGCCTACGTAGAGCTGCCGGGAATAAGGTTGGGTTCTACACAGTTCTTCATTTTGTTTTTCATGAGTAGGGGTTGAATTTTCTGGATCTCGTCGAATTTTATATTGTTCAACATGCTAAGGCAGTCGTTTGATTATCGTTTTTACCTGAGAATTCTATTAAATTCCAAAGATAACAAGTACGCATTACACCTGAGCGAATTCGCTGCTATATCCTGAAGAGGCAAATACCTCATAAAAATCTAGAGCTACAAATCTTGTAAATCGTTAACGTCTGCCGCCGAAACCCCTTAGCGAGTCGGGGCACATAGATGCTATCATCTTTAGTTAGCACCAGATAAAAATGTGAATGTCAGACACACACATTCATCGTTTTGGCATGGTCAGGTTTATGCACCTGCGTTCTGCAGTTCCATCCGTACCAGCAGTTTTGCTTCGGCCTCCATCCATCTGGAAGCCAGGCATATCAGATGAAACAAGACAAGGTCAAAAGACTCACTAGCGACCTTCTGCTTGTACAACCACCCCACGAGATGTGCGCCGACAAAGCGGTGCATACAAGCCATACAGAGCTTTTCGTCCTTCGTCCACAAGGAGAACTCGGAGTTCGGCGCACGAAGAGAAGCGTCATCGTATAGCCCCTCGATGAGTTTTTCTGCCCCGAGCCGCGAGGCGGCGGTGGGCCCCATAACAAGCTCGACCAGAGGGGCAGCTTCAATATCGTTCTCGTTAAGTTGGCCCGGAAGAAGCGCACAGAAGTCGACCGCGATCAAGCGGGCCCAGTCTACGTGAGGTTATGCTGGGACCATTGTAGCGGAGAAAAGTCTCACTAGCTTTATGCCACAGTTCGGCTGCGATACCACATTGCGCACCTGAAGAACGGTAAGATAAACGAATGACAAGACAAGAGAACTCACAGTTTGAAGCTGCCGCTAGCACTACGGGATCTTCGTCCAGAATAGCACCCCATACTGATATAGGCAGTGTTTTATCCAGCTCCTTCAACCGCGCCCCGAGGGACGCTGTCAAGAATCCAGTGAACAATTGGTTGTCCTCCTCGGAGGTCATGACCTCGGGCTCCAGCGCATCTTCAAATGGCTGCTCGCTCTTCTGATTGTGCGCTGCCAATATCACCGCTGGCCCCGTAGCGAGACAGATGTCCTTCAGCCGCGAAAAATCGGCCGGGTCCGAAAGCACATCGTTAATGAGCAAGTACATCAAGTCGACGACAGAGTGTATCGCGAATAGGTCGGAAGCAGTGTAGTCGCGCAGATGGGCAAGGCGTGCGGTATGTATTTTGGCGATAATTCCGGGTTCGTTGTCCTCCATGGAGTCGATGTCGTCGAGGTTTAACGGGAGATAGAACAACTCGCAGAAGAGCATGACACGATATGCAGCACGGGAAAAGCGGTGAAATTGGGAGGGCGTAAGGGGCGTTGGATGCGATGATCTGGGTGGACTACATGAGGAGGAAGACGTGATACTGTTGGACGACATACTTTTCAATAAACCACAGCGCCAGATCCTCCACAAGCTGGGCATTCCTCGCGAGCTTGAAGCGTTCTTCGGGAGTAAGAATGCCGAGAGGCTTGTCCTCAGCGTAAGGTGGATGCTTGGGAGTCTGTGGTTTCCTTTTTGCAGGTGTCGCGCTGTCCTCATCATCCTCCGTGTCCGATTCAGTCACTGAATCCTCGTCATTTTCCTGACCCTCTATTCCACTCCAGTCATTTGGCGTCTTCTCAGGGTAGGGGTAGCGCAGGTACCGCACCGCCTGGGGCAAGGCGGGGCCAACAATGTTGCCCGCAACCGCCACTAGAATCGACTGTCGTGCAGAAACAAACACTGTGTGCCACGTAGAGCAGACGCCCACAGCGGCATGAAGGGTGTCAAAATCGGGCGCGGCGCGTAAAATGAGGTCAAGGACGTCATATGGCACAGACACGCCCGAAACGAGCGTGCTGGCCGCCGACACTGGGGCCAGGAAGGCGGAGGACATGGGGGCGGAAGGAGAGGAGGGCGGACGACAGGTGATCGAGATGCTGTCAAAAGTGGTCACGGGATGGCGGGGGCAGTGCAACGGTTCTTCTTCCGCGATGGCTCCGTAACCTTCCCAATCGCCGCTCGTGCAGCTCGAAAGATTGGCGGCTCGCCTGCTCTTGTTCCCACACAATTGTATATGGCGGCTTATCTGCCTCCATGCAGGCCGCGGCATGGCTTTATCGAGCCAAATCATCAACCACGAAGACACATTGTCTGCCTCATTGCAAGCTGGCGGAGATGGATATAAAACCTCCTTGTCTTCCTATCTGGGCTATTAGCGACCCACTCCCTCCGCAACTTACCTCAAGCCGCAATGGAAAGTATCACAAATGATTCGTATTGGCGCGACCTGGCGAGAGCGCTGCCAACTGCAAGTTTTCCCTCAGTCTCCCGTGGTCAAGTCTAACGATTTTCATCAGGTTCCCAAGCTCGAGATGACCGCACAGGTCCTCGAGCAACTTCTTGTCGACGTTGAGAGCGGCGCTAATACGACCTCACGAATGTCGAACAACTGGAATTCCTCCCGAAGTAATCACCATCGACGGAGCAGCAGCAACAGCTCCTACAGCTCCAGCCCTGTCTCCCCCTCTTCCCGCACTCGAGGTGCCGCTTCGCCCCGCTACGCCCGTACCCCAATGGAACTCGCCAAACTGATGAATCGCCGACCAGCGTCCACCCAGCGCCTTGCCCCTCTTGCATTGAGCAGCAGTCCAGAGCTTCCATTACCCGCCAACCCTCCTGTAAGCGGTAGCGCTTGTCTGTTTGCATACCTCTAACGCCAATCGATAAGGCCCTCAATCCCAAAACCGCGTTCCCAGTGCAAGAGACAGACGACGGGCTCGAGGCTCCGGTGAGGCATCACTTTATCACCATGCGTCACTCAGCTGACGCTCTTCCAGCCTCCAGCAAGCACATACTATCTCCCTCCAGCCCAGTTCCCGGTCTATGTTCATGCTCCACGCCCCATCCACTCGATTTCCCTCCATGCCATAACCCCGCCCTCCCCGGTCTCGCCCAAGTCACGCGGCCCAACGCCCCATTGCCAGCGCCGCAGGACATCCACCTCCTCGACTGGGTCGTCTGACGCCCGTCGCAGTCGCCATTCCGTGCGGGTCAAGGCTGATAACGGCCACGAACAGCCACCCGTCCCGAAACTGAAGCGCCAGTCCATCATACGCGCTAATAGCATGAGCGCTGCGGACTCTCGTGTGCAAATACTCCAACGCCCACGAACAGATTCATTGGAGACCTTGTTTCCTGAAGGTATATCGCGGTAAGTCATTGATCCTCTATTTTCTTGGAAGCCACGGTGTTCATGTATCACAGGACAACGACACAGTAGGCTTGGATCGTGATATACTATCGATACCTCGAGGGTTCCCAGATTTGTTATACCCACATGAAGCCCCCAAATATACCTGTTTCCGCCAGTTCCAACTTGAATTTCGTACGAACAAGGGTCATCATTGACATCCTTTGAATGTTGTCTTCTGGGGGTGCTACTAGTAGTCAGCTTATATAAAGCCTCCACAATTAAATTTCATGTACTCCGAGTATGCTCGGAGTATCTCTGCCTCTTGCTTTATCCAGTTCATTTTTCCCACTTGACCTCTTCTTCCAGTCATCTAATTCAAAAAATACTAGTAGTTTGGCTTTGATAGAGAAGTCCTGCTGCACTTGAAGCTCAATGAAAAATGTCAAGTCTCTGGGTCCGAAAAACTTGACTGGCACACATAATTGTGACAGGACTGAGAAATAGAAAAGGCTTCGCCCATTCCCACAAGATTTTTCCAGCCAGAACATTTCTGAATCTCGGCTGTTGCTCCTCAAGCCCCCAAGACTGTCCACACTGAGTTTAAATCAAAACTAGGATTCGATTCTAGCCCTGTATGCTAGTACATGGGGCCCAGCTCGAAGGTAATACTATCGAAGCATCAAGATAGGTACATAAGCGCGCAGGACTGGCTGCACTACAAGCATCGCGTCCTGGCGATACGGTCGTGGTACGAGAGCAGGTGCAAAGCAAGGGTCGGAAAGCGGGTTCGTATCAAGAAGAGACAGTGCTGTCTGGGGACGTGGTCATGTAAAGGATGGACGGGAGTTGTTGGGGGAGGGGAGTCGGAGATAATGTGGACGGAGTAATCGGGGGTTGTGGTGGAACAATGGCAAAACTGTGCTCAGAAGGAACGGGCAACGCCAGCCCGATGCATGTGGCGAACCCGGGAACGACGGACTTCCTCGCGGACATCGACAACCTCTTGACGGCGGTGGTGGGAACGTTTCGCCCGACAGGAAGCTGAGCCAGATTTCGTCGGTACCGCGGATGCGACACTCGTGGTAGAGGAAGCCGGAGACGAAGCTTTCTTGGTGGTAGAGCTTGCAGGAGGGGAAGTGCTCTTCTTTGTGGTGGCGGGGGGAGGACGGCTTCTCGGTAGTGTTATCATCAGAGCCACCCTGTGCTGGGGCCGGAGATCCACCACCAATGAAAGAGGCCACGGCTGGGCCTGGAAATTTGTAGGCGCCCTTCATGTTATAGACCTGGTGATGGGGACGGGTTAGTACAGCGAATAAGCATGATGAATGGCCGCACGTCAATGAGGATCCCAGCGTCAGTCGGTTTGTATGCGCTAGGAAGCTTGACGGTCTCGCTGTCGCTTGGCACACCCTTGCCTGCGCCAGTGACACTGAGCTGCACACAGCCAGGGTAAAACTCTGCACCGCCTTGAGACTGCGCAGTGTGGAGGGCGATGATTTCGTGTCGGAGGAGATAATTGCCCGCCTTGAGGTTCGCCGGAATGGTTACGGTCGCTGGAGAGCCATTGTCTATTTGGAGCGGTGAGTCAAAACGAGATTTAACATGAGGATGGGATTCGACACACCAAGGTTTGCCTGAGCCCATTTACCGCTCGCATCCATGCCCTGTTCTTGTATTTTGAACCACTTGGCCTTGCTGGCGTCAAATTGAGCACAATTGCCGCCACAGTCCGCCATATAGGCCATCATGGGACCAACATCATGGAACCAGAAGCCGGAGCCCGTGAGCGTCTGCCAGAACACATCGAGCTTGCTACCGGCAGCGACGGTGGCCACTTGGCTGGCGAGCTTTGCGTGTTTGCTGCAGGTTGCGAGGTTGTGTGCTTACTAACAGGGAGGTTGTTGGCGGATGGCACTGGAGGCAGCGTTGGGCAGCTCCTCGGTGGGCTCGTTGCCTTTGAAGAGCTTCTTGGCGCCGCCCACGCTAACGCTAACAGAACCGATCCAGCCATGGGTGAGAACAGAAGAGACAAGGGTGAAGGTAACAAGGACGGAGTTGATTGGTGGGCGAGATGAAGGAGTGACTGGGCAGGAGGCGGAAGCAAGGCGGAAAGGAGGAAGATGAGCAAAGCTGGCTTGGTCAACCGAGCAAGGCTTCGATTGAGTGGAGCGTATACACGACGCGACGTGGCACTGTGTGCGTGTGTGCGCCTGTGCGTGTGTGCGCCTGTGCGTGTGTGCGTCCTCCGCCTACGCCTCGACTCAGGACGTGCGCCGTCTGTGCGTCTGTGCGTCCTCCGCGCGTTTGATTTTGATTGATTAAATCTGCTTATATAACATGTTACCCTCCCTTGCACGCCTCGCTCCAACGCTAAGTCGCGCTCGCTCGCCAAGTCGCGCGAGCGAGAGCGTACTCTAATATACAACTTTCTGAGGCGCACGGACCTCTAGAAAGTCACGAGATAAACCTAGTAGGGGAGAAAAAAATGGATTTGGGGCTGGTTTGGACGTGTCTGGCGGGGGTCTCGGGCATGGTTTGGGGGAGACAAGGTGCTACTCATTCTCGGGCAGTCCGGGCAAGCATAGGTAGCAGAGAACAAGGTGGAATTCTATTTTAAGAGGTACATCGAGGCGCGCTAATTTAACACGCGTCGCGACGCGTCTAACCCAAGTCCCCATTTCCACCACATAGCCCAAGTCAACGACAGTGGGCAACACTGTCCCGGGCGCGTTGATAGTCGGAGGCCTCGCGGGCCGCGGGGGGGGGGGGGGCGGGGAAAAAGGGGGGAGGCCCCAAAAAGGGGGGGGAAAAAACCCCCCCCCCGAAACCGAAAAACAAACGGGGGGGGGGGGCCCCCCCAGGGGGGCGCGAGGAGTCCCCCCCCCCCCCCGCCCCCCGCCCGGGAAGGGGGGCCCCCCCCCCCCCGGCGGGGGCCGGGGGGGGGGGGGGGGGGGGCCCGGGGGGGGGGGGGGGGGCGGGAGAGGGGAAGGGGGGGCCCGAAAAGAAAAAAAAAAGGAACACCGGGCCCCCCCCGGGGGGGCACGGGGGCCGGGCCGCCCCGGGCCCCGGCCCCCGCCCCCGGCGGGCCGCGGGCCCCCCCCGGGGAGGGGGGGGAGCGGGGGGGGGAGGGGGGGGGGGCCGCCGGGGGGGGGGGAGGGGGGGGGGGGAGGGGGGGGGAAAGGCACAGGGGGGGCCCCACCCCCGGGGAAAAAACACGGGCGGGGCGGCGCCCGCCGCCCGGGGGGGGGCCCCCGGGCGGGGGGGGGGGGGGGGGGGGGGGGGGGGGGGGGGGGGGGGGGGGCCGGGGGAGGGGGGGGGGGGGGGGGCGGGACGGGGGGGGGGCCCGGCCGGGGGGGGGGGGGGGGGGGGGGGGGGGGGGGGGGGGGGGGGGGGGGGGGGGGAGGGGGGAAAGCGGGCAACCGGCCCGGGCCGGGGGGGGGGGGGGGGGGGGAGGGGGGGGGGGGCCGCCGGGGGGGGGGGGGGGGGGGGGGGAGGGGGGGGGGGGGGGGGGGGGGGGGGGGAGGCCGGCGGGCGGCGGGGGAGGGGGGGGGGGGGGGGGGGGGGGAGGGGGCGGCCGGGGGGGGGAAGGGGCGGGGGGAGCCCCCAACGCCACCCCAGAGGGAGGGGGAGGGGGGGGGGGGGAGGGGGGGGGGGGGGGGGGGCGGGGGGGGGGGGGGGGGGGGGGGGGGGGGGGGGGGGGGGGGGGGGGGAGGGGGGGGGGGGGGGGAGGGGGGGGGGGGGGGGGGGGGGGGGGGGGGGGGGGGGGCGGGAGGGGGGGGCGGGGGGGGGGGCCGGGGGGGGGGGGGGCGGGGGGGGGGGAGGGGGAGGGGGGGGCGGGGGGGGGGGGGGGGGGGGGGGGGGCAAGGGGGGGGGAAAAGCGAAGGGCAAGACGGGAAGGGGCAAGGGGACCAGGGAGACAGGGGGGGGGGGCCGCCCCCGGCCCGGGGAGGGGAGGGCGGGGGGGGGCCGGGGAGAGGCGGGGGGGGGGGGGGGGGGAGGGGGGAAGGGGGGGGGAGGGGGGGGGGGGGGGGGGGGAGGGCCCGGGCGGGGGGGCCCGGGGGGGGCCCCGGGGGGGGGCCCCGGGGGGGGGCCGGGGGGCCCCGGCCCGGGGGGGGAAAGAAGGCCCCCCAGGGGGGGGGGAACCCCCCAAGAGGGGGCCCAAAAGCGGCCGAAGGGGGACAAAAAGAACCGAAGGAGGACCCCAAAAGCCCGAGGAGGGGCCGGGGGGGGGGGCGGAGCCGCGGGGGGGGGGGGGCCGGGCCCCCCAGAGGGCGGACGCCGCCCAGGCCCGGGGGGGGCGGGGGGGGGGGGGGCCCGGGGGGGGGCCAAGGGCCGGGGAAGGGGGAAAAAGAGAGGGAAAAGGGCACCGAAAAAAAAGGAAAAAGGGGAACCCGGCCGCGCGGGGGGCGAGGAAAAGGGGGGGGAGGCCGGGGGGGGGGGCGGGGGGGGGAGGCGGGGAGGGGGAAAGCCCGCCCACCCCCGAGAACAAAAGCAAAAAAAAAAAAACAACACCGGGCGCCCCCGGGGGGGGCCCCCCGCCCGGGGCCCCCCGGCGCCCCCCCCCCCCCGCCGCCCCGCCCGCGCCCCAAAACCCCCGCCCCCCCCCAGCCGCACCGCCCGGGAGCCCCCCCCCCCCCCCCCGCCGGGGGGGGGGGGGGGGGCGGGGGCAGGGCCCCGGGGGGACGGGGGGGGGGGGGGGGGGGGGGGGGGGGGGGGGGGGGGGGGGGGGGGGGGGGGGGGGGGGGGGGGGGGGCCCCGGGGGGGGGGGGGAGGCCGCGGGGGGGGGGGGGGGGGGGGGGGGGGGAGAGAGGGAGAGAAAAAGGAAAAAAGGGAAAAGGAAGGGGCGGCGGCCGGGGGGTGGCGGGGCAGGGGGGGCCCGGCCGGCGGGGGGCCGGGGACAGGGACCCCCAAGGGCAGGGGCCCGGGGGCCGGGGGGCGGGGGGGGGGGGGCCCCCCCCCCGGCCGGGGTTCCCCCCTCTTTTCCGGGCCCCCCCACAACACCCGGACACACAAAAAAACATTCCCCCCCCCCCCCCGCCCCCCCCCCCCGGCGCCTGGCGCCCCCCCCCCCCGGGCCCGGGGCCCCCCCCCCCCCCCCCCCCCCCCCCCCCCCCCCCCCCCCCCCCCCCCCCCCCCCCCCCCCCCCCCCCCCCCCCCCCCCCCCCCCCCCCCCCCCCCCCCCCGCCCCCCCCCCCCCCCCCCCCCCCCCCCCCCGGCGGGGCCCCCCCCCCCCCCCCCCCCCCCCCCCCCCCCCCCCCGTTTTTGCCCCCCCCCCCCCCCCCCCCCTTCCCCCCCCCCCCCCCCCCCCCCCCCCCCGCCCCCCCCCCCCGCTCTTCCCCCCCCCCCCCCCGGCCCCCCCCCCCCCCCCCCCCCCCCCCCCCCCGGCGCGGCCCCCCCCCCCCCCCCCCCCCCCCCCCCCCCCCCGCCCCGGCCCCCTTTCCCCCCGCCGCCGGGGGCCCCGCCTTCCCCCCCCCCCCCCCCCCCCCCCCCCCCCCCCCCCCCCCCCCCCCCCCCCCCCCCCCCCCCCCCCCGCCCGGGGGGGGGGTTGTCCCCCCCCGGCGCCCCCCCCCGGCCCCCCCCCCCCCGCCCCCCCCCCGCCCCCCCCCCCCCCCCCCCCCCCCCCCCCGGCCCCGGGGGCGGGGGGCCGCCCCCCCCCCCCCCCGCGCCCGGGGGGCCGCCCCCCCCCCCCCCCCCCCCCCCCCCCCCCCCCCGCGGCCCGCCCCCCCCCCCCCCCCCCCCGGCCCCCCCGGGCCGGGCCGGGCCGGGGCCCCCCCCCCGCGGGGGGCTTTCCCCCCCCCCCCCCCCCCGGGGCGCCCCGCCCCCCCGCCCCCCCCCCGCCCCCCCCCCCCGGCCCCCCCGCCCCCCCCCCCCCCCCCCCCGCCCCCCCCCCCCCCGGCCTTCCCCGGCCCCGGCCGGCCGGGGGGGGGTCCCCCCCGGGCCCCCGGGGCCCCGCGGGGCGGGGGGGCGGGGGGGGGGGGGGGGTGCCCGGGGGCCCGGGGGCGGGGGGTCCCGGCCCCGGGGGGGGGGGCCGCGGCCCCCGCCCCCCCCCGCCCCCCCCCCCGGGGGGGGGGGGGCCCCCCGCGGGGGCCCCCCCCCCGGGCGGGCGCGCGGGGGGGGAAGTGTGGCCCCCCGGGGCCCCGCCCTCCCGCCCCCCCCCCCCCCCCCCCCCCGGCCCCCCCCCCCCCGGCCGGGCCCCCTTCCCCCCCCCCCCCCCCCCCCCCCCCCCCCCCCCCCCCCCCCCCCCCCCGCCGCCCCCGCCCCCCCCCCGCCCGCCGGGCCCCGGCCCCGGCCGCCGCCCCCCCCCCCCCCCCCCCCCCCCCCCCCCGCCCCCCCCCCCCCCCCCCCCCGGGGGCCCCCCCCGGCCCCCCCCCCCCCCCCCCCCCCCCCCCCCCCCCCCCCCGCCCCCCCTCTTTTCCTTACCCGGGGGCCCCCCCCCCCCCCCCTTTTCCCCCCCCTTTCCCCCGCGGCCCCCCCCCCCCCCCCCCCCCCGGGGGCGCCCCCCCCCCCCCCCCCCCCCCCCCCCCCCCCCCCCCCCCCCCCCCCCCCCCCCCCCCCCCCCCCCCGCCCCCCCCTTTTCCCCCCCGGCCTTTCCCGCCCCCCCCCTTTTCCCCCCCCCCCCCCCCCCCCCCCTCTTTTTCCCCCGGCCCCCCCCCGGCCCCCCCCCCCCCCCCCCTCCCCCCCCCCCCGCCCCCCCCCCCCCCCCCCCCCCCCCCCCCCCCCCCCCCCCCCCCCCCCCCCCCCCCCCCCCCTCCCCCTTTCCCCCCCCCCCCCCCCCCCCCCCCCCCCCCCCCCCCCCCGCCCCCCCCCCCCCCCCCCCCCCCCCCCCCCCCCCCCCCCCCCCCCCCCCCCCCCCCCCCCCCCCCCCCCTTTTTCCCCCCCCCCCCCCCCCCCCCCCCCCCCCCCCCCCCCCCCCCCCCCCCCCCCCCCCCCCCCGCCCCCCCCCCCCCCCCCCCCCCCCCCCCGGCCGGGGGGGGGCCCCCCCCGGGGGCCCCGCCTTTCGGGCCGGGGGTCCCCCCCCCGGCCCCCCCCGGCCCGGGCCGGGCCGCGCGGCCCCCCCCCCCCGTTTCTTTTTTTTTGTTTCGCCCCCTTTTCGGCCCCTCTTCCGCCCCCCCCCCCCCCCTTTTTCCCCGGGCCCCTGTCCCCGCTTCCCCCCCCCCCTTTTTTTCCCCCCCCCCCCCCCCCCCCCCCCCCCCCCCCCCGGCCCCCCCCCCCCCCCCCCCCCCCCCCCCCCCCCGCCCCCCCCCCTTGGCCCCCCCCCCGGCCCCCGGCGGGGGGGCCCGGGGGGAAGGGGGGGGGGGGGGGGGGGGGGGGGGGGGGATATTCCCCCCCGCCCCGGGGGGGTCCAAACCGCCCCCGGGGGCTGCGGGGGGGGGCGGGCCGGTTTTTTTTGCCCCCCCCCGCACGGGGGGGGGGGGGGGGGGGGGCCCCGGGGGGCGGGCGGGGGGGGGGGGGGGGGGCCGGGTTTTTGTTGGCCGCCGGGCCGGGCCGGGGGGGGGGGGGGGGGTGGGCCGGGGGGGCGCGGGGGGGGTCCGGGCCCGGGGGGGGGGGGGGGGGGGCCCGGGGGGGGGGGGCGGGGGGCGGGGGGGGCGCCGGGGGGGGGGGGGGGGTCGGGGCCGGGGGGGGGGGGGGGGGGGGGGGGGGGGGGGGGGGGGGGGGGCGGGGGGTCCGGGGGGGGGGGGGGGCGGGGGGGGGGTCCGGGGGGGGGGGGGGGGGGGTTGGGGCCGGCGGGGGGGGGGGTGCCGGGGGGGGGGGGGGGGGGGGGGGGGGGGGGGCGGGGGGGGGGGCGGGGGGGGGGGGGGGGGGGGGGGGGGGGGGGGGGGCCCGGGGGGGGGGGCCCCGGGGCCCGGGGGGGGGCGCGGGGGGGGGGGGGCGGGGGCGGGGGGGGGGGGGGGGGGGGGGGGGCCGGGGGGGGGGGCCGGGGGGGGGGGGGGCGGGGCCCGGGGGGGGGGGGGGGCGGGGGGGGGCGGCGGGGGGGGGGGGGGGGGGGGGGGGGGGGCGGGGGGGGGGGGGGGGGGGGGGGGGGGGGGGGGGGGGGGGGGGGGGGGGGGGGGCGGGGGGGGGGGGGGGGGGGGGGGGGGGTGGCTGGGGGGGGGGGGGGGGGTGGGGGGGGTGTTTTTTTGGTTTTGTTGGGTGGGGGGGGAAGGGGGGGGGGGGTTTGGGGGGAGGGGGTTTTTTTTGGGGGGGGGGGGGCCCGGTTTGGTTGGAGGGGGTTACGATACATACTTGGCGGAGTCAACTTACGAGCAGCAATAATGTGTCCGAGCAGAGGTTCACCGTCTCGGAAGCCAATAACAGCCATGTATCTAAGTCAGAACGTCAATGTCTTATCCCAGATAGGATAGAGGAAGGACATACCGGAGTTCCGGACGCAAGCAAGGTTCCCCACCAGATACAAACGGAAGGAGCACTGCCGCCAGCATAGTTTCCTCCCGTTGCGGTTGCGATCGATAAGAACACCAGCGAGGCTAAGTCGGACATTAGTCACTTATTATGTTAAGAGCAAATACAACTTACGGAGAAGAACTCGACGTCCAAGCAGAGGTTCACCCTCTAGCGAGAAATTGGGTAGCCACCCGTGACGACAATCTGGTCGATATGTTAGTGTACTGTACACAATATGATAAAGGGAAAAACATACCAACAAGGGTTCCCAGAGTGTCCCCCCTCGAGTCGTAAGGGTGATGGTGCCGCAGACCAAAACGCCAGCGCCAGTAGAAGCAGCGGCAGCGACGCCTAGATGAAGCAGAACATCGAGCAGAAGTTCCCCATCCGAACGACTCGAAACTAGCACGGTGTGAGGCAGGCCAGAGCTTATGGAGAAAGAATACATACCTACAGGTGCTCGCCCAAGACGTCCATGACTCGCTAGGAGGCAGGCTTGAAGAGTTTTGGTGGTCGTTGTTGGTCAATAAACACAACGAGTTGCGTCTGTCAAACAGGTCAGAACCCTGCCAAGTTTACCGCTAGACACGCACGGGAGGCAGAAAATGGCCTTGGATGTCGAAGAACCGCCAGTGCTAACCGGGAGTTCTTGTACAGTCACGAAATGCCCGACTTGAAGGTTGAGTAGGGTGACGAAGAAGTTGCTGTAGGGGTTGCGATGAGCGAGAGCAGTGACGGGACACCAACGAGCATACCTTTGTTGATGGGGATGCGTCGACAAGCGTCGTGGTGGGGAGTGAAGACAAGCCAGGAAGTAGCGCATGACTTGGTTGATGATTTGATTTCTCCACGGAAATCACGTGCACATCACCGGTGTCAAGCACGCTGTCACCGATTCAGGGTCGGCGAATCAACGGCACGGCGAATGGTGAGGCCTAGGCTTGCCGAGGGCCAGGTGGTGCGGGCTAAAATTGACTGCCCGTGCTGGTGCCTTGAATGCCAAAGGGCGGACTATGCGCATGATGAGTATCGATGGCGCATCATGACCATGCGCAGTGCGGCACATCGGAAGGAGGGTTCAAGGGGTGGTTGGTCTGCGGACTATTTTTGAGCCATGTCCGAAATGGCGGGCGGCTTTGATGCTGGATCGCAGGTTGCCTTCGGGATGGCCTGTCATTGATGCGGCCAAGCTTCGGCGGCCTGGTCATGCTCCCCAGGTTGATGACGGCCTTTTGAGTCGTGAGCGGGCATGCTGAGAGGAAAGGTTGCAAGCCTATGGGGGGCAATGATGACAAAGATACTTGACTTGAAGCGTAATGTGCGGAATTTAGACCAAGCTATTTTTGGCCACATACCCTGATGCAGCTCAGGGAATCGAATGCCGCCGGGGCTCAGGGAAACAAACGCCGCCGATGGAGCACAGGCAGTGCACTCAGGGTCTTATTATGATAGAACTTGAGAAGCACGGCAGACGGAAATGAAGATTACGGCTGACAGGCCGGATGATGAGAACATGAATAGCCGTGCTGGGTGGCCAGATATGTTCTCCTTGCCCAGCTGGCTCTTGTTCTCTGTGGTTTTCTCTCTTGTTGTGTTCCAATCTTTTATTTGCGCAACACAGTGAGAAATTCCTTTTTCTCCAATTTTGATATCATTTGACACCGAAATAGACGCCTTTTCAGCGCGCCATACGCCAATTTTTGCGCGGCGGTGCGCGTTCTTCTTGAGCGCGCAGTTTGGTGTCGCCATCAGCTGCTCACATCCACCACCAAATCAGGCAATTCACCCGGTAGGGCTCGGACTCGTCGCCCTTGACACTTGCACATGGGCTCAATTCAGACTATTTTTAGATGACAGCTACCCCCAAGTAATCCACTGCGTCCGACCCTTATCCACGCTCGCGATGCTAAACTATTCGAGCAAAAACGCAAATCTACAAAATCCTGCATCGTCTCGACGGCTGGGGGCTATTTCGTCCGATCAAAGACGTCAAAGTGTCAGGGTCACTCAGCCCTACCCTGAATGGCTGTCCGATTTCCTTGCGCGACGGCGGAAATATACGATCTTCCCAAATGATTCATGTTGCCCACATTGATGCCCGTGTTATGAAGCACGGGCTGAGAAGTCAACTACCGCACTGCCCCCACTTGACAGATCGATCCGTTGCGTGAGTTTTGACGCGTTTATTTGCGTCTCCCAAGTGCCCAGTTGACCAAGCTTCCGCTGAGTTCATGTTTTCCTCACATCTAGATTTCATGCCCGTGACGAGCTCAATCTATCCAGGTTTTGACTCAGACATACTCGCAAGGACATCCTTCAACCAGTGCGGCACTCAAAATAGCTCGCTTAGCCGTCGTCAACTAACATCTTCTCATTCCAAACTTAATCACTCAGCATTTTGCGAAGATAACGAAAGCATCCAGCCCGGGCGGTGTACGTCACCGAGGGAGTATAAGAAGCCACGGCCTTCAACCGTCGCGCACCTCCCCCTCTTTCTTCCCCCACCATCCACCCAAAGTCAACTTCACGTGCTCTTCGCTCGTCGTCGTCCTGCTTGGTGGGCACTCTTTCCTCCATTCATACTACTAACTACTTCTAGTCAACATCCTATCCCGCCGTCGCACATCGGCCTCTACTTGCATGTGCTACTTATCCTTCGCTTCTTTGCTAACCTTGTTGCAGAATCTTCTTCGCCCTCGACAGCTCTTGGGTTGGGTAGCCGTCCGTTCACCTTCTGCTTTATCTTGCCCTCCTTGCTGACCGCCTGGCAGAGCTCCCCTCCACTCCCTCCCCCCGCTTCTAACCCATTTCGAGCCTAACTTGTTGGCAGACGACAACGAGATGGGCATTTGGATCGAAACAACGGTCTAATTGTCGAGGTAAGTTTTGTTACTGCTTTTCACGCTGACCTTGTTGCAGAGTCTTCGCGCAGTCCGCCCATTTGTTGGTCAGCGTTGGGAAAGTTGTTTCTGGTCAGAGTTCGTCCACTTTTTGCCATCTCTTGTCCCCCTCGCTAACCGCATCGCAGAACTCGCCTCCACTTCCTCCCTCTCCCCAATTTTGACCCAGATCGAGCTTGACATTATGGCAGACGACAATGACGTGGGCGTTCGTATTGGGAGGACGGTCTAATTCTCGAGGTAAGCCTTGTTACCGCGACTTTTGCCAATACTGACCTTAAGATATACAGAATCGATCGTTGTCCTTGACTTGCTTTTGCGAGCACAGAAGGGTGTCGTAGACTTTTTATTTCACTGATGCCGTCGCTTTAGGTCGGGACTTGTTTTATGGAGCTGGGAAGGTGTCGTCGTCGAGGAGGGTGATTTTGCGATCCAAGGGGGTACGTGTTCTGGCCGACTTGACTCTACATTGAAGCGCTGACCTTATTTTGCAGAGCCTTGGAGATGGGTGCGGAGTCATTGGCGGCAAGGGACGTGTCGAGCGAGCCTGGTTTGGCGTTGGCGGCTACCTCCCTGCCGACAAACGGCTTCGTTTGGATATCTTTGGCGAAAAGCAGCAGCTGCCGAGTTGCCGCGTCTGGATAGCGCTGGCCGTTCTCGCTCAATGGTCACCGGCAGCATGGCGATGGTCTTGGTGGCTGGTGCAGGTGTTGGCGGGAGGCGGAGGATGGTTTTTGCCGTTAGATTTTGAGATTGCGAGCGTGATGGCTGGGTTGCCCGCCGTGTCATGTGCGGCAGCGTAAAGGCCGTGTCTTGAGCGTCTGAGGCCCCGAGGCGGAGGCGCCATCGTCGGGGACAGTGAGGGTGTGAGGGAAATTTTCGTAAGGCCGCTGTCAGCGTGTGATCGATCGACCCGTGTGAGGCTGTGCCCGCCCGACTTTCAACCAACCAACACGATCGAAATCGCGCTCCACCCTCTGACGCGACTGTCGGCAGTGGCGGGCAGTGGCCGACCTTGGGATAGTGCAAAGGGAGCCTGTCCGGGCCGTGGTATGTCTCACGTGCACGTTTCTGGTTTGCGACAGCATGCTGACCACTACTTAGTAGAAGCACTTCCTTTAAGCCCGTGCCCATGCCGACGCCAACACCAACGCCCTCAGCAAGCTCTACACTGCTCCCAGGTACGCTGTATATCACTGTTTCTCACACGCTTTACTTACATCTCGCAGGACTTTAGATCTTCAAGCGTTTATGCGAATGGGCACGCATCATGGCTCGGTCCACTCCGGTGAGTCTACTACCTACTCTTTCTTTCACACTATCCTGAACACTTGCTCAAGCCCTTGCCCACATGGTACTCGACCACTGTCTTCGCTTCTGGACGGCTCTTGGATAGCAATGCTGGTGTCGGTGAGTTCTCTTCGTTGACTCTTCTGCTTTCGGTGACCCTGTTGCAGTCACTCTATGTCTTCTGCCTCAAACAAGGTTGTTCTATTTGCTGTCGCTATCGTTGTTGTCGTTGTCAAAGGTGTGTCATCTCCCTTCCAATTTCTATCGATCTTATCCAAATTTCTCTAGCCTGTGTCGCGAATCAGAAACTTCCGTGCTAGTTGGGCCAGAAGCATCGTTGTCCGCCAATTACAAGAAAGCATTGCGTTGTTCAAGCATGGTATGTAAGTTTCTTTGTCTGCAGATATCACGATTGAACGTTGCTGATATTGTCTTCGCTTAGACAATACATATATCTATATGGTCAGCCCTCTGGCCTTGTCGCCCGGTTTCAACTCCCTCGTGAGTGTCCTTAACATCGTTGTCGAAAAGCTTTCTAACTGTTTGTTAGTGCCGTGAATAGTATTGAAGAGCGAGGGCCTTTGGTTGTCCTAGATGGCCTGCTCGTCGACAAACCTCGATGTTCTTGCTGTTTTGTGCCCATTTTGACATGGCTAACCTTTGCGTCCGAGTCAGTGGTGCTTGCGTTGCAGATGAGCTCGATTTATTCCTTCTGCGAGCGGGACCGGTAGGCCGTCTTGCTCCTTGGCCCGCTTTGGCCAAAACTGACCTAATTGCAGGTTCTTGATCAACATCGGGCATCCGACTGCTCTGAATTTCTCGGTCCAAGTTTGCGCAAGAGCTACTTTTGCTGCCCATATTTCTGACCAAGCTGTGCAGATTCCTCCACGCGCGATCGCTCAATCGCCAACGTGAGCAGGAGAATACCTTTCAAACTAGGGAAAAACTGACCCGACTTCTAGTTTCTGCTCCATGTCGACCATGCAGGGCATTTGCGCCGAACGCGCTGGGTGCGGAACTCACGAATGACGGCGGGAGGATGTCATGTTGTCTGGTAAGTCATCTCGGTCATTTTTCGTAGTTAGCCCAAGCTTACCTTAATCCCAAGGTCGTGCTCTACATTCTGCGCTATTGCGTGTTCACTCAACGTGAGCGGGGGCATATCATGCTCATTTATCTTTCAAATTGGGCAAAGCTGACCCAGAACCCACAGATTCTGCTCCGCGTTGACGATGCGGGCATTCGCGCTGGATGCGGAACGTTGGGAGGGTGTGCTGTTGTCAGTAAGTCCTCTCGGTCATTTTCCGTATTTAGGCCAAGCTTACCTTAAGCCCAAGGTCGTGCTGTACATTCTGCGCTATCGCGATGGACAGGTCTCCTCTGCGTCTCCCTTGTCGTGCGTGGTTTCTGCCTCCCGCTTTCTCATCCACTGACTCTACATTCAAGTTAGCATAGCCAATTTGGCGCGAATCGGGAGCGGCAGCGGCTCGGGAGATAGCTTCCAGTGAAGCTGGTCGATCGCGGGAGGGCGGCATTGTGTTGCCGCAGAGGCCGCATCGTTCCCCGCGTGTCGTGCGTCTTTTCTCTTTCTCGCTGTTCCCCGACTGACTTCTCGTTAGCGACGTTGATTCGGCGGGAATCGGCGGCGGCAGTGGTTCGGGGAAGGCTACAGGCAGCCGCCCGTGATGCTGGTCGAGTGCGGAAGGTCGGCTTTGAGCTGCCGGGGAGACTTTTGTTGATTTGTTATTACTTAGTGGTTGTGCGAGTTGAGTGCTCGCGGCCGTCCTGCTTGCCGACTTGGAGCGCTTCCGCGCGCCGGCCAAAGACGTAGCTCGGGCCAGGCCATGGGCAGGTCCGTCGGTGGGCTAGCGGGCAAGGGTGGTCAGCGACACGTGCCCGGGCCTCGCGCCCGGCCGGCCGGTTGTGGTCCCACGCTCCTTCGTCTTGCCCGCCATGTCGTTTAGCTTGTCTGGCGTCCACTGGGTTAGCGAGCGGGCCATTGCGGATGGTACTCGCGCTCGCACTCTGGCGGGCCGCGGGTCTCGTAGTTGCCGGGGACGCAGCTGCAGCACTAGCACGCCTCGGTGAAAGTGCTGGTTGTTTGGCCAGCGGTATGCTAAGAGGTGAGACTTTCCTTTTGCTTCGCTTTGCATCTTACTTATCGTTCGTCGCAGCCGTGTGGACACTGCCGCGGTCTTTTATGGCTATTGTCCGTAGCCTCACCTTGTCGAAGGGCAAACGTGAGCGGAGTTGCTGGTGCGTACATGTCTTTGACTCAAGTCGGGCGAAACTGAAGCAAACTCCCAGTTCTTGCTGGACACCGGCCCTCGCGCTCGATGATGGTCAGTCTCTGGTCGCTCTCTCATTGTATTTAACCCCAGCTGACCTTAATACAAGCTGTTGGTGGATGCGCTTGCTGGAGAGCTCGCAAACGCGCGGGGGGATGTTCTTTTTGTCTTGCTGAGCCGGGTGGCTCTTGCGCTGCACGAATGACGCCGGGATGTGGTTCACTGTCGCCTGGTCGTATGTTATCTCGCGCTTTTTCCGTATTTACCCCAAGCTGACCTTGATACACAGGTCGCGCTCGACATCCGTCACTCAGCGTTATAGCGGCATCGCGCTCGATGCAGGCGGGAAGTGGTATGTCTTTTTTCTTTGTTCGTATTAAGCCGAGGCTGACCTTAATTCAAGATACTGGAGTTGGAGCTCGTATATTCGCTGGAACTTGTGTATCTCACCGAAAAATCAATTGACAACATTTCTGAACTGTTGCTCCTTCAGCCCCCAAAGGCTGTCCACACTGAGTCTAAATCAAAACTAGGATTCGATTCTAGCCCTGTATGCTAGTACATGGGGCCCAGCTCGAAGGTAATACTATCGAAGCATCAAGATAGGTACATAAGCGCGCAGGACTGGCTGCACTACAAGCATCGCGTCCTGGCGATACGGTCGTGGTACGAGAGCAGGTGCAAAGCAAGGGTCGGAAAGCGGGTTCGTATCAAGAAGAGACAGTGCTGTCTGGGGACGTGGTCATGTAAAGGATGGACGGGAGTTGTTGGGGGAGGGGAGTCGGAGATAATGTGGACGGAGTAATCGGGGGTTGTGGTGGAACAATGGCAAAACTGTGCTCAGAAGGAACGGGCAACGCCAGCCCGATGCATGTGGCGAACCCGGGAACGACGGACTTCCTCGCGGACATCGACAACCTCTTGACGGCGGTGGTGGGAACGTTTCGCCCGACAGGAAGCTGAGCCAGATTTCGTCGGTACCGCGGATGCGACACTCGTGGTAGAGGAAGCCGGAGACGAAGCTTTCTTGGTGGTAGAGCTTGCAGGAGGGGAAGTGCTCTTCTTTGTGGTGGCGGGGGAGGACGGCTTCTCGGTAGTGTTATCATCAGAGCCACCCTGTGCTGGGGCCGGAGATCCACCACCAATGAAAGAGGCCACGGCTGGGCCTGGAAATTTGTAGGCGCCCTTCATGTTATAGACCTGGTGATGGGGACGGGTTAGTACAGCGAATAAGCATGATGAATGGCCGCACGTCAATGAGGATCCCAGCGTCAGTCGGTTTGTATGCGCTAGGAAGCTTGACGGTCTCGCTGTCGCTTGGCACACCCTTGCCTGCGCCAGTGACACTGAGCTGCACACAGCCAGGGTAAAACTCTGCACCGCCTTGAGACTGCGCAGTGTGGAGGGCGATGATTTCGTGTCGGAGGAGATAATTGCCCGCCTTGAGGTTCGCCGGAATGGTTACGGTCGCTGGAGAGCCATTGTCTATTTGGAGCGGTGAGTCAAAACGAGATTTAACATGAGGATGGGATTCGACACACCAAGGTTTGCCTGAGCCCATTTACCGCTCGCATCCATGCCCTGTTCTTGTATTTTGAACCACTTGGCCTTGCTGGCGTCAAATTGAGCACAATTGCCGCCACAGTCCGCCATATAGGCCATCATGGGACCAACATCATGGAACCAGAAGCCGGAGCCCGTGAGCGTCTGCCAGAACACATCGAGCTTGCTACCGGCAGCGACGGTGGCCACTTGGCTGGCGAGCTTTGCGTGTTTGCTGCAGGTTGCGAGGTTGTGTGCTTACTAACAGGGAGGTTGTTGGCGGATGGCACTGGAGGCAGCGTTGGGCAGCTCCTCGGTGGGCTCGTTGCCTTTGAAGAGCTTCTTGGCGCCGCCCACGCTAACGCTAACAGAACCGATCCAGCCATGGGTGAGAACAGAAGAGACAAGGGTGAAGGTAACAAGGACGGAGTTGATTGGTGGGCGAGATGAAGGAGTGACTGGGCAGGAGGCGGAAGCAAGGCGGAAAGGAGGAAGATGAGCAAAGCTGGCTTGGTCAACCGAGCAAGGCTTCGATTGAGTGGAGCGTATACACGACGCGACGTGGCACTGTGTGCGTGTGTGCGCCTGTGCGTGTGTGCGCCTGTGCGTGTGTGCGTCCTCCGCCTACGCCTCGACTCAGGACGTGCGCCGTCTGTGCGTCTGTGCGTCCTCCGCGCGTTTGATTTTGATTGATTAAATCTGCTTATATAACATGTTACCCTCCCTTGCACGCCTCGCTCCAACGCTAAGTCGCGCTCGCTCGCCAAGTCGCGCGAGCGAGAGCGTACTCTAATATACAACTTTCTGAGGCGCACGGACCTCTAGAAAGTCACGAGATAAACCTAGTAGGGGAGAAAAAAATGGATTTGGGGCTGGTTTGGACGTGTCTGGCGGGGGTCTCGGGCATGGTTTGGGGGAGACAAGGTGCTACTCATTCTCGGGCAGTCCGGGCAAGCATAGGTAGCAGAGAACAAGGTGGAATTCTATTTTAAGAGGTACATCGAGGCGCGCTAATTTAACACGCGTCGCGACGCGTCTAACCCAAGTCCCCATTTCCACCACATAGCCCAAGTCAACGACAGTGGGCAACACTGTCCCGGGCGCGTTGATAGTCCAGCGGTTCGCAGGCCTCCGGCGGCTGAGACCTGTGAAAAAATGAGCTTGAAGCACGCAAAACGGGGGTAAAAATGCACCTCCACCAAAGTGCCATCAAAACCGCCGCGGGGGCTCTCCAGCAACAGGTCGGCGCAAAGTTTCCGTCACCCCCCGAACACGTCCCGCGAAAGACAGTGGTCCCACACTGTCCCGGCTGCGTTGCAAGTAGGGCGGGGACGTTTGCCTGCCGGCAGCGCAGACCTGTGAAAAAAGTGAGCTTGAATTGCACAAAAAAGACGCAAAATGTACCCTCCGGAGTGCCATCAAAAGCGCCGCGGACGCGTCAAGGTTCTTCCCCCGCAAGACAGTGGTCCAACACTGTCCTGGTAGTGTTCCGAGTAGGGCAGGACGTATGCCTGCCGGGCGGCGTGGACCTGTGAAAAGGTAAGCTTTGAATCGCGCAAAAGAGGTGGAAAATGCACCTTGAAACTCCATCAGAATCGGCGCAAAACGTCGTTGATGTGCGCATGTCCGCCAGCAAGGGGATACCATTGCGGAAGGGAGGTTGCTTGACCGTGCGGGATGCCGCGATAAGGCGCGACCAGTCGGAGCCAGGGCAGGGACTCCGAATGTCAAGGCCGGACTCGGAGGCGGGAGTCGGGACGGCAAAGCCCATGGAGTATGTGTTAAAGGGCAAGCAACAACCCGGCACCGCCCAGCGCAGAGCGTAGCGTTGAAGGCCAGCGGTGAGCAACCCTGCAGGCGGACGCGAGGGTCGGGGACAGGTCGGGGTCAAACGACGGCGAGGATGACTTCGCTGCCACGTGGGAATATCGAAGAAGGCCGGACTCGGAAGGCCGGACGGCCAAGGCAATGGAAGACCTATGTGACAACTTGGCGGCCAGCGCAGATAGTGGCATTGTCGAATCAAGTAAGGCCGGGGGTAGGCCGGGTATGGCCGCCGGGGGGTAAGTGTGCTGCGGGGCGACAAGGATAGAGGGTGTAAGATGAATGGACGCCGATGTCGGGGTGAGATGGCCGAGGGGTAATGTGATGGAGGCCAACAACTCGGGGGCCAGCACAGAACGTGGTGCGGGTGAGCCAATCGAGGCTGGCGATGACCGGGTGTTGCGAGAGCAGGTAGTAGAAAAAGTGGCCGCAATGTGGCTGCGAACACTGGGTAGCCAATGACAAAGCCAATAGGCGAGCAGCAACAGTGGTGGCCGATATCGTTCATGGTCATCGGCAGGATGGCCGACAGGCACCGCAGAGCATGATGCGGGAGGCCCGAGTAAAGTCGGGAAAGCCGGAGGCAGTAGGCGATGACCAAGATACTCCCCGGCCAGCAACAGTGGTGGCCCCACTGTGCCGACATGGTTGATGGCCAGGCGGTAACACATGCCTCCGGCGGCAAAACCCTATGAAAAAGTGAGCCTTGAATTCAGTTAAAAGTGGGTCAAAATGCACCTAAAAATACCATCAAAATCTGATGATGGCATCAGATCCGACCGATGCCGAGGGCGGCGGCACCATCGGCCAACCAGTTGTCGATCAAAACCGAGCACACGTCGCGGAAGCCCCGCAGTCGGGCGGTACATTGGCCTCTGGCAGTGAAAATCTGTGAAAAAATGAGCTTTTTGACCATCAAAAGATCAGCCAAATGTGCTTACGTAAGCGCTAAGTGCAGTCCAAAAACGGCCAAGATACTGCCCGGGAAGTCCGACTAGAAGCAATATAGCGCATCTGGACACAACATCAGTGACATTTAGCAGAACAAATGAAATCACAACGTACCAGCATGGTTCGGCATCCGAGCAGAGGTTCCCCCTCTGGCGCCCATAGCAACCCCGCCTCGACCGAGAATCTAAGCCCCACATCAGCATCAGCATTATATCACACGACTAAGCGCGACCACTTACACGCTGCCCGAGCAGAGGTTGCCCCTCTAAACAACGTCATAGTCGTGGTCGGTCCTGCGCACAATGGTAGTGTCGGATGGATGGCGGCCAATGATGGTCTGGGCATACGAGCAGAGGTTCCCCCTCTGGTCGAAGACGGGTAGCGAGCTCTGAATAGGCGGTCAGCATATATATATATAAGCAATGAACGGACATACTTTGGCTAGTGCAGCAACGTTGCCTTGTTGACAATGACAAGGAATCTAAGCCCGGCATTAGCATGACATCATATACACATAAGCGCAACGACTTACGGACAGCCCGAGCAGAGGTTCCCCCTCTAGACATAGTCGCAGTCATGGTTGACAACAACACTGGGTCATACGTCAATACTATACGATACATACTTGGCGGAGTCAACTTACGAGCAGCAATAATGTGTCCGAGCAGAGGTTCACCGTCTCGGAAGCCAATAACAGCCATGTATCTAAGTCAGAACGTCAATGTCTTATCCCAGATAGGATAGAGGAAGGACATACCGGAGTTCCGCACGCAAGCAAGGTTCCCCACCAGATACAAACGGAAGGAGCACTGCCGCCAGCATAGTTTCCTCCCGTTGCGGTTGCGATCGATAAGAACACCAGCGAGGCTAAGTCGGACATTAGTCACTTATTATGTTAAGAGCAAATACAACTTACGGAGAAGAACTCGACGTCCAAGCAGAGGTTCACCCTCTAGCGAGAAATTGGGTAGCCACCCGTGACGACAATCTGGTCGATATGTTAGTGTACTGTACACAATATGATAAAGGGAAAAACATACCAACAAGGGTTCCGCAGAGTGTCCCCCCCTCCGAGTCGTAAGGGTGATGGTGCCGCAGACCAAAACGCCAGCGCCAGTAGAAGCAGCGGCAGCGACGCCTAGATGAAGCAGAACATCGAGCAGAAGTTCCCCATCCGAACGACTCGAAACTAGCACGGTGTGAGGCAGGCCAGAGCTTATGGAGAAAGAATACATACCTACAGGTGCTCGCCCAAGACGTCCATGACTCGCTAGGAGGCAGGCTTGAAGAGTTTTGGTGGTCGTTGTTGGTCAATAAACACAACGAGTTGCGTCTGTCAAACAGGTCAGAACCCTGCCAAGTTTACCGCTAGACACGTACGGGAGGCAGAAAATGGCCTTGGATGTCGAAGAACCGCCAGTGCTAACCGGGAGTTCTTGTACAGTCACGAAATGCCCGACTTGAAGGTTGAGTAGGGTGACGAAGAAGTTGCTGTAGGGGTTGCGATGAGCGAGAGCAGTGACGGGACACCAACGAGCATACCTTTGTTGATGGGGGATGCGTCGACAAGCGTCGTGGTGGGGGAGTGAAGACAAGCCAGGAAGTAGCGCATGACTTGGTTGATGATTTGATTTCTCCACGGAAATCACGTGCACATCACCGGTGTCAAGCACGCTGTCACCGATTCAGGGTCGGCGAATCAACGGCACGGCGAATGGTGAGGCCTAGGCTTGCCGAGGGCCAGGTGGTGCGGGCTAAAATTGACTGCCCGTGCTGGTGCCTTGAATGCCAAAGGGCGGACTATGCGCATGATGAGTATCGATGGCGCATCATGACCATGCGCAGTGCGGCACATCGGAAGGAGGGTTCAAGGGGTGGTTGGTCTGCGGACTATTTTTGAGCCATGTCCGAAATGGCGGGCGGCTTTGATGCTGGATCGCAGGTTGCCTTCGGGATGGCCTGTCATTGATGCGGCCAAGCTTCGGCGGCCTGGTCATGCTCCCCAGGTTGATGACGGCCTTTTGAGTCGTGAGCGGGCATGCTGAGAGGAAAGGTTGCAAGCCTATGGGGGGCAATGATGACAAAGATACTTGACTTGAAGCGTAATGTGCGGAATTTAGACCAAGCTATTTTTGGCCACATACCCTGATGCAGCTCAGGGAATCGAATGCCGCCGGGGCTCAGGGAAACAAACGCCGCCGATGGAGCACAGGCAGTGCACTCAGGGTCTTATTATGATAGAACTTGAGAAGCACGGCAGACGGGAAATGAAGATTACGGCTGACAGGCCGGATGATGAGAACATGAATAGCCGTGCTGGGTGGCCAGATATGTTCTCCTTGCCCAGCTGGCTCTTGTTCTCTGTGGTTTTCTCTCTTGTTGTGTTCCAATCTTTTATTTGCGCAACACAGTGAGAAATTCCTTTTTTCTCCAATTTTGATATCATTTGACACCGAAATAGACGCCTTTTCAGCGCGCCATACGCCAATTTTTGCGCGGTGCGCGTTCTTCTTGAGCGCGCAGTTTGGTGTCGCCATCAGCTGCTCACATCCACCACCAAATCAGGCAATTCACCCGGTAGGGCTCGGACTCGTCGCCCTTGACACTTGCACATGGGCTCAATTCAGACTATTTTTAGATGACAGCTACCCCCAAGTAATCCACTGCGTCCGACCCTTATCCACGCTCGCGATGCTAAACTATTCGAGCAAAAACGCAAATCTACAAAATCCTGCATCGTCTCGACGGCTGGGGGCTATTTCGTCCGATCAAAGACGTCAAAGTGTCAGGGTCACTCAGCCCTACCCTGAATGGCTGTCCGATTTCTTTTGCGCGACGGCGGAAATATACGATCTTCCCAAATGATTCATGTTGCCCACATTGATGCCCGTGTTATGAAGCACGGGCTGAGAAGTCAACTACCGCACTGCCCCCACTTGACAGATCGATCCGTTGCGTGAGTTTTGACGCGTTTATTTGCGTCTCCCAAGTGCCCAGTTGACCAAGCTTCCGCTGAGTTCATGTTTTCCTCACATCTAGATTTCATGCCCGTGACGAGCTCAATCTATCCAGGTTTTGACTCAGACATACTCGCAAGGACATCCTTCAACCAGTGCGGCACTCAAAATAGCTCGCTTAGCCGTCGTCAACTAACATCTTCTCATTCCAAACTTAATCACTCAGCATTTTGCGAAGATAACGAAAGCATCCAGCCCGGGCGGTGTACGTCACCGAGGGAGTATAAGAAGCCACGGCCTTCAACCGTCGCGCACCTCCCCCCTCTTTCTTCCCCCCACCATCCACCCAAAGTCAACTTCACGTGCTCTTCGCTCGTCGTCGTCCTGCTTGGTGGGCACTCTTTCCTCCATTCATACTACTAACTACTTCTAGTCAACATCCTATCCCGCCGTCGCACATCGGCCTCTACTTGCATGTGCTACTTATCCTTCGCTTCTTTGCTAACCTTGTTGCAGAATCTTCTTCGCCCTCGACAGCTCTTGGGTTGGGTAGCCGTCCGTTCACCTTCTGCTTTATCTTGCCCTCCTTGCTGACCGCCTGGCAGAGCTCCCCTCCACTCCCTCCCCCGCTTCTAACCCATTTCGAGCCTAACTTGTTGGCAGACGACAACGAGATGGGCATTTGGATCGAAACAACGGTCTAATTGTCGAGGTAAGTTTTGTTACTGCTTTTCACGCTGACCTTGTTGCAGAGTCTTCGCGCAGTCCGCCCATTTGTTGGTCAGCGTTGGGAAAGTTGTTTCTGGTCAGAGTTCGTCCACTTTTTGCCATCTCTTGTCCCCCTCGCTAACCGCATCGCAGAACTCGCCTCCACTTCCTCCCTCTCCCCAATTTTGACCCAGATCGAGCTTGACATTATGGCAGACGACAATGACGTGGGCGTTCGTATTGGGAGGACGGTCTAATTCTCGAGGTAAGCCTTGTTACCGCGACTTTTGCCAATACTGACCTTAAGATATACAGAATCGATCGTTGTCCTTGACTTGCTTTTGCGAGCACAGAAGGGTGTCGTAGACTTTTTATTTCACTGATGCCGTCGCTTTAGGTCGGGACTTGTTTTATGGAGCTGGGAAGGTGTCGTCGTCGAGGAGGGTGATTTTGCGATCCAAGGGGGTACGTGTTCTGGCCGACTTGACTCTACATTGAAGCGCTGACCTTATTTTGCAGAGCCTTGGAGATGGGTGCGGAGTCATTGGCGGCAAGGGGACGTGTCGAGCGAGCCTGGTTTGGCGTTGGCGGCTACCTCCTGCCGACAAACGGCTTCGTTTGGATATCTTTGGCGAAAAGCAGCAGCTGCCGAGTTGCCGCGTCTGGATAGCGCTGGCCGTTCTCGCTCAATGGTCACCGGCAGCATGGCGATGGTCTTGGTGGCTGGTGCAGGTGTTGGCGGGAGGCGGAGGATGGTTTTTGCCGTTAGATTTTGAGATTGCGGCGTGATGGCTGGGTTGCCCGCCGTGTCATGTGCGGCAGCGTAAAGGCCGTGTCTTGAGCGTCTGAGGCCCCGAGGCGGAGGCGCCATCGTCGGGGACAGTGAGGGTGTGAGGGAAATTTTCGTAAGGCCGCTGTCAGCGTGTGATCGATCGACCCGTGTGAGGCTGTGCCCGCCCGACTTTCAACCAACCAACACGATCGAAATCGCTCCACCCTCTGACGCGACTGTCGGCAGTGGCGGGCAGTGGCCGACCTTGGGATAGTGCAAAGGGAGCCTGTCCGGGCCGTGGTATGTCTCACGTGCACGTTTCTGGTTTGCGACAGCATGCTGACCACTACTTAGTAGAAGCACTTCCTTTAAGCCCGTGCCCATGCCGACGCCAACACCAACGCCCTCAGCAAGCTCTACACTGCTCCCAGGTACGCTGTATATCACTGTTTCTCACGCGCTTTACTTACATCTCGCAGGACTTTAGATCTTCAAGCGTTTATGCGAATGGGCACGCATCATGGCTCGGTCCACTCCGGTGAGTCTACTACCTACTCTTTCTTTCACACTATCCTGAACACTTGCTCAAGCCCTTGCCCACATGGTACTCGACCACTGTCTTCGCTTCTGGACGGCTCTTGGATAGCAATGCTGGTGTCGGTGAGTTCTCTTCGTTGACTCTTCTGCTTTCGGTGACCCTGTTGCAGTCACTCTATGTCTTCTGCCTCAAACAAGGTTGTTCTATTTGCTGTCGCTATCGTTGTTGTCGTTGTCAAAGGTGTGTCATCTCCCTTCCAATTTCTATCGATCTTATCCAAATTTCTCTAGCCTGTGTCGCGAATCAGAAACTTCCGTGCTAGTTGGGCCAGAAGCATCGTTGTCCGCCAATTACAAGAAAGCATTGCGTTGTTCAAGCATGGTATGTAAGTTTCTTTGTCTGCAGATATCACGATTGAACGTTGCTGATATTGTCTTCGCTTAGACAATACATATATCTATATGGTCAGCCCTCTGGCCTTGTCGCCCGGTTTCAACTCCCTCGTGAGTGTCCTTAACATCGTTGTCGAAAAGCTTTCTAACTGTTTGTTAGTGCCGTGAATAGTATTGAAGAGCGAGGGCCTTTGGTTGTCCTAGATGGCCTGCTCGTCGACAAACCTCGATGTTCTTGCTGTTTTGTGCCCATTTTGACATGGCTAACCTTTGCGTCCGAGTCAGTGGTGCTTGCGTTGCAGATGAGCTCGATTTATTCCTTCTGCGAGCGGGACCGGTAGGCCGTCTTGCTCCTTGGCCCGCTTTGGCCAAAACTGACCTAATTGCAGGTTCTTGATCAACATCGGGCATCCGACTGCTCTGAATTTCTCGGTCCAAGTTTGCGCAAGAGCTACTTTGCTGCCCATATTTCTGACCAAGCTGTGCAGATTCCTCCACGCGCGATCGCTCAATCGCCAACGTGAGCAGGAGAATACCTTTCAAACTAGGGAAAAACTGACCCGACTTCTAGTTTCTGCTCCATGTCGACCATGCAGGGCATTTGCGCCGAACGCTGGGTGCGGAACTCACGAATGACGGCGGGAGGATGTCATGTTGTCTGGTAAGTCATCTCGGTCATTTTTCGTAGTTAGCCCAAGCTTACCTTAATCCCAAGGTCGTGCTCTACATTCTGCGCTATTGCGTGTTCACTCAACGTGAGCGGGGGCATATCATGCTCATTTATCTTTCAAATTGGGCAAAGCTGACCCAGAACCCACAGATTCTGCTCCGCGTTGACGATGCGGGCATTCGCGCTGGATGCGGAACGTTGGGAGGGTGTGCTGTTGTCAGTAAGTCCTCTCGGTCATTTTCCGTATTTAGGCCAAGCTTACCTTAAGCCCAAGGTCGTGCTGTACATTCTGCGCTATCGCGATGGACAGGTCTCCTCTGCGTCTCCCTTGTCGTGCGTGGTTTCTGCCTCCCGCTTTCTCATCCACTGACTCTACATTCAAGTTAGCATAGCCAATTTGGCGCGAATCGGGAGCGGCAGCGGCTCGGGAGATAGCTTCCAGTGAAGCTGGTCGATCGCGGGAGGGCGGCATTGTGTTGCCGCAGAGGCCGCATCGTTCCCCGCGTGTCGTGCGTCTTTTCTCTTTCTCGCTGTTCCCCGACTGACTTCTCGTTAGCGACGTTGATTCGGCGGGAATCGGCGGCGGCAGTGGTTCGGGGAAGGCTACAGGCAGCCGCCCGTGATGCTGGTCGAGTGCGGAAGGTCGGCTTTGAGCTGCCGGGGAGACTTTTGTTGATTTGTTATTACTTAGTGGTTGTGCGAGTTGAGTGCTCGCGGCCGTCCTGCTTGCCGACTTGGAGCGCTTCCGCGCGCCGGCCAAAGACGTAGCTCGGGCCAGGCCATGGGCAGGTCCGTCGGTGGGCTAGCGGGCAAGGGTGGTCAGCGACACGTGCCGGGCCTCGCGCCCGGCCGGCCGGTTGTGGTCCCACGCTCCTTCGTCTTGCCCGCCATGTCGTTTAGCTTGTCTGGCGTCCACTGGGTTAGCGAGCGGGCCATTGCGGATGGTACTCGCGCTCGCACTCTGGCGGGCCGCGGGTCTCGTAGTTGCCGGGGACGCAGCTGCAGCACTAGCACGCCTCGGTGAAAGTGCTGGTTGTTTGGCCAGCGGTATGCTAAGAGGTGAGACTTTCCTTTTGCTTCGCTTTGCATCTTACTTATCGTTCGTCGCAGCCGTGTGGACACTGCCGCGGTCTTTTATGGCTATTGTCCGTAGCCTCACCTTGTCGAAGGGCAAACGTGAGCGGAGTTGCTGGTGCGTACATGTCTTTGACTCAAGTCGGGCGAAACTGAAGCAAACTCCCAGTTCTTGCTGGACACCGGCCCTCGCGCTCGATGATGGTCAGTCTCTGGTCGCTCTCTCATTGTATTTAACCCCAGCTGACCTTAATACAAGCTGTTGGTGGATGCGCTTGCTGGAGAGCTCGCAAACGCGCGGGGGGATGTTCTTTTTGTCTTGCTGAGCCGGGTGGCTCTTGCGCTGCACGAATGACGCCGGGATGTGGTTCACTGTCGCCTGGTCGTATGTTATCTCGCGCTTTTTCCGTATTTACCCCAAGCTGACCTTGATACACAGGTCGCGCTCGACATCCGTCACTCAGCGTTATAGCGGCATCGCGCTCGATGCAGGCGGGAAGTGGTATGTCTTTTTTCTTTGTTCGTATTAAGCCGAGGCTGACCTTAATTCAAGATACTGGAGTTGGAGCTCGTATATTCGCTGGAACTTGTGTATCTCACCGAAAAATCAATTGACAACATTTCTGAACTGTTGCTCCTTCAGCCCCAAAGGCTGTCCACACTGAGTCTAAATCAAAACTAGGATTCGATTCTAGCCCTGTATGCTAGTACATGGGGCCCAGCTCGAAGGTAATACTATCGAAGCATCAAGATAGGTACATAAGCGCGCAGGACTGGCTGCACTACAAGCATCGCGTCCTGGCGATACGGTCGTGGTACGAGAGCAGGTGCAAAGCAAGGGTCGGAAAGCGGGTTCGTATCAAGAAGAGACAGTGCTGTCTGGGGACGTGGTCATGTAAAGGATGGACGGGAGTTGTTGGGGAGGGGAGTCGGAGATAATGTGGACGGAGTAATCGGGGGTTGTGGTGGAACAATGGCAAAACTGTGCTCAGAAGGAACGGGCAACGCCAGCCCGATGCATGTGGCGAACCCGGGAACGACGGACTTCCTCGCGGACATCGACAACCTCTTGACGGCGGTGGTGGGAACGTTTCGCCCGACAGGAAGCTGAGCCAGATTTCGTCGGTACCGCGGATGCGACACTCGTGGTAGAGGAAGCCGGAGACGAAGCTTTCTTGGTGGTAGAGCTTGCAGGAGGGGAAGTGCTCTTCTTTGTGGTGGCGGGGGGAGGACGGCTTCTCGGTAGTGTTATCATCAGAGCCACCCTGTGCTGGGGCCGGAGATCCACCACCAATGAAAGAGGCCACGGCTGGGCCTGGAAATTTGTAGGCGCCCTTCATGTTATAGACCTGGTGATGGGGACGGGTTAGTACAGCGAATAAGCATGATGAATGGCCGCACGTCAATGAGGATCCCAGCGTCAGTCGGTTTGTATGCGCTAGGAAGCTTGACGGTCTCGCTGTCGCTTGGCACACCCTTGCCTGCGCCAGTGACACTGAGCTGCACACAGCCAGGGTAAAACTCTGCACCGCCTTGAGACTGCGCAGTGTGGAGGGCGATGATTTCGTGTCGGAGGAGATAATTGCCCGCCTTGAGGTTCGCCGGAATGGTTACGGTCGCTGGAGAGCCATTGTCTATTTGGAGCGGTGAGTCAAAACGAGATTTAACATGAGGATGGGATTCGACACACCAAGGTTTGCCTGAGCCCATTTACCGCTCGCATCCATGCCCTGTTCTTGTATTTTGAACCACTTGGCCTTGCTGGCGTCAAATTGAGCACAATTGCCGCCACAGTCCGCCATATAGGCCATCATGGGACCAACATCATGGAACCAGAAGCCGGAGCCCGTGAGCGTCTGCCAGAACACATCGAGCTTGCTACCGGCAGCGACGGTGGCCACTTGGCTGGCGAGCTTTGCGTGTTTGCTGCAGGTTGCGAGGTTGTGTGCTTACTAACAGGGAGGTTGTTGGCGGATGGCACTGGAGGCAGCGTTGGGCAGCTCCTCGGTGGGCTCGTTGCCTTTGAAGAGCTTCTTGGCGCCGCCCACGCTAACGCTAACAGAACCGATCCAGCCATGGGTGAGAACAGAAGAGACAAGGGTGAAGGTAACAAGGACGGAGTTGATTGGTGGGCGAGATGAAGGAGTGACTGGGCAGGAGGCGGAAGCAAGGCGGAAAGGAGGAAGATGAGCAAAGCTGGCTTGGTCAACCGAGCAAGGCTTCGATTGAGTGGAGCGTATACACGACGCGACGTGGCACTGTGTGCGTGTGTGCGCCTGTGCGTGTGTGCGCCTGTGCGTGTGTGCGTCCTCCGCCTACGCCTCGACTCAGGACGTGCGCCGTCTGTGCGTCTGTGCGTCCTCCGCGCGTTTGATTTTGATTGATTAAATCTGCTTATATAACATGTTACCCTCCCTTGCACGCCTCGCTCCAACGCTAAGTCGCGCTCGCTCGCCAAGTCGCGCGAGCGAGAGCGTACTCTAATATACAACTTTCTGAGGCGCACGGACCTCTAGAAAGTCACGAGATAAACCTAGTAGGGGAGAAAAAAATGGATTTGGGGCTGGTTTGGACGTGTCTGGCGGGGGTCTCGGGCATGGTTTGGGGGAGACAAGGTGCTACTCATTCTCGGGCAGTCCGGGCAAGCATAGGTAGCAGAGAACAAGGTGGAATTCTATTTTAAGAGGTACATCGAGGCGCGCTAATTTAACACGCGTCGCGACGCGTCTAACCCAAGTCCCCATTTCCACCACATAGCCCAAGTCAACGACAGTGGGCAACACTGTCCCGGGCGCGTTGATAGTCCAGCGGTTCGCAGGCCTCCGGCGGCTGAGACCTGTGAAAAAATGAGCTTGAAGCACGCAAAACGGGGGTAAAAATGCACCTCCACCAAAGTGCCATCAAAACCGCCGCGGGGGCTCTCCAGCAACAGGTCGGCGCAAAGTTTCCGTCACCCCCCGAACACGTCCCGCGAAAGACAGTGGTCCCACACTGTCCCGGCTGCGTTGCAAGTAGGGCGGGACGTTTGCCTGCCCGGCAGCGCAGACCTGTGAAAAAAGTGAGCTTGAATTGCACAAAAAAGACGCAAAATGTACCCTCCGGAGTGCCATCAAAAGCGCCGCGGACGCGCGTCAAGGTTCTTCCCCGCGCAAGACAGTGGTCCAACACTGTCCTGGTAGTGTTCCGAGTAGGGCAGGACGTATGCCTGCCGGCGGCGTGGACCTGTGAAAAGGTAAGCTTTGAATCGCGCAAAAGAGGTGGAAAATGCACCTTGAAACTCCATCAGAATCGGCGCAAAACGTCGTTGATGTGCGCATGTCCGCCAGCAAGGGGATACCATTGCGGAAGGGAGGTTGCTTGACCGTGCGGGATGCCGCGATAAGGCGCGACCAGTCGGAGCCAGGGCAGGGACTCCGAATGTCAAGGCCGGACTCGGAGGCGGGAGTCGGGACGGCAAAGCCCATGGAGTATGTGTTAAAGGGCAAGCAACAACCCGGCACCGCCCAGCGCAGAGCGTAGCGTTGAAGGCCAGCGGTGAGCAACCCTGCAGGCGGACGCGAGGGTCGGGGACAGGTCGGGGTCAAACGACGGCGAGGATGACTTCGCTGCCACGTGGGAATATCGAAGAAGGCCGGACTCGGAAGGCCGGACGGCCAAGGCAATGGAAGACCTATGTGACAACTTGGCGGCCAGCGCAGATAGTGGCATTGTCGAATCAAGTAAGGCGGGGGTAGGCCGGGTATGGCCGGGGGGGGTAAGTGTGCTGCGGGGCGACAAGGATAGAGGGTGTAAGATGAATGGACGCCGATGTCGGGGTGAGATGGCCGAGGGGTAATGTGATGGAGGCCAACAACTCGGGGGCCAGCACAGAACGTGGTGCGGGTGAGCCAATCGAGGCTGGCGATGACCGGGTGTTGCGAGAGCAGGTAGTAGAAAAAGTGGCCGCAATGTGGCTGCGAACACTGGGTAGCCAATGACAAAGCCAATAGGCGAGCAGCAACAGTGGTGGCCGATATCGTTCATGGTCATCGGCAGGATGGCCGACAGGCACCGCAGAGCATGATGCGGGAGGCCCGAGTAAAGTCGGGAAAGCCGGAGGCAGTAGGCGATGACCAAGATACTCCCGGCCAGCAACAGTGGTGGCCCCACTGTGCCGACATGGTTGATGGCCAGGCGGTAACACATGCCTCCGGCGGCAAAACCCTATGAAAAAGTGAGCCTTGAATTCAGTTAAAAGTGGGTCAAAATGCACCTAAAAATACCATCAAAATCTGATGATGGCATCAGATCCGACCGATGCCGAGGGCGGCGGCACCATCGGCCAACCAGTTGTCGATCAAAACCGAGCACCGTCGCCGGAAGCCCCGCAGTCGGGCGGTACATCTGCCTCTGGCAGTGAAAATCTGTGAAAAAAATGAGCTTTTTGACCATCAAAAGATCAGCCAAATGTGCTTACGTAAGCGCTAAGTGCAGCCCAAAAACGGCCAAGATACTGCCCGGGAAGTCCGGCACAGAAGCAATATAGCGCATCTGGACACAACATCAGTGACATTTAGCAGAACAAATGAAATCACAACGTACCAGCATGGTTCGGCATCCGAGCAGAGGTTCCCCCTCTGGCGCCTCATAGCAACCCCGCCTCGACCAGGAATCTAAGCCCCACATCAGCATCAGCATTATATCACACGACTAAGCGCGACCACTTACACGCTGCCCGAACAGAGGTTGCCCCTCTAAACAACGTCATAGTCGTGGTCGGTCCTGCGCACAATGGTAGGTGTCGGATGGATGGCGGCCAATGATGGTCTGGGCATACGAGCAGAGGTTCCCCCTCTGGTCGAAGACGGGTAGCGAGCTCTGAATAGGCAGTCAGCATATATATATAAGCAATGAACGGACATACTTTGGCTAGTGCAGCAACGTTGCCTTGTTGACAATGACAAGGAATCTAAGCCCGGCATTAGCATGACATCATATACACATAAGCGCAACGACTTACGGACAGCCCGAGCAGAGGTTCCCCCTCTTGACATAGTCGCAGTCATGGTTGACAACAACACTGGGTCATCGTCAATACCATACGATACATACTTGGCGGAGTCAACTTACGAGCAGCAATAATTGTCCGAGCAGAGGTTCACCGTCTCGGAAGCCAATAACAACCATGTATCTAAGTCAGAACGTCAATGTCTTATCCCAGATAGGATAGAGGAAGGACATACCGGAGTTCCGCACGCAAGCAAGGTTCCCCACCAGATACAAGCGGAAGGAGCACGTGCCGCCATGGCATAGTTTCCTCCCGTTGCGGTTCACGATCGATAAGAACACCAGCCGGAGGCTAAGTCGGACATTAGTCACTTATCATGTTAAGAGCAAATACAACTTACGGAGAAGATTTTCGGCGTCCAAGCAGAGGTTCACCCTCTGGCGAGAAATTGGGTAGCCACCCGTGACGACAATCTGATCGATATGTTAGTGTACTGTACACAATATGATAAAGGGAAAAACATACCAACAAGACCAAAAGCCAGCGCCAGTAGAAGCAGCGGCAGCGACGCCTAGATGAAGCAGAACATCGAGCAGAAGTTCCCCATCCGACCGACTAGAAACTAGCACGGTGTGAGGCAGGCCAGAGCTTATGGAGAAGGAATACATACCTACAGGTGCTGCCCAAGACGTCCACCTGAACTTGCTAGGAGGCAGGCTTGAAGGAGTTTTGGTGGTCGTTGTTGGTCAATAAACACAACGAGTTCCGTCTGTCAAACAGGTCAGAACCCTGCCAAGTTTACAGCTAAGACACGTACGGGAGGCAGAAAATGGCCTTGGATGGTCGAAGAACCGCCAGGTTGCTAACCGGGATTTCTTGTACAGTCACGAAATGCCCGACTTGAAGGTTGAGTAGGGTGACGAAGAAGTTGCTGTAGGGGTTGCGATGAGCGAGAGCAGTGACGGGACACCAACGAGCATACCTTTGTTGATGGGGGATGTGTCGACAAGCGTCGTGGTGGGGGAGTGAAGACAAGCCAGGAAGTAGCGCATGACTTGGTTGATGATTTGATTTCTCCACGGAAATCACGTCACATCACCGGTGTCAAGCACGCTGTCACCGATTCAGGGTCGGCGAATCAACGGCACGGCGAATGGTTTGCAGGTGGTGGGGCTAAAATTGACTGCCCGTGCTGGTGCCTTGAATGCCAAAGGGCGGACTATGCATGATGATGAGTATCGATGGCGCATCATGACCATGCGGGGTGCGGCACATCGGAAGGAGGGTTCAAGGGGTGGTTGGTCTGCGGACTATTTTTGAGCCATGTCCGAAATGGCGGGCGGCTTTGATGTGCTGGATCGCAGGTTGCCTTCGGGGATGGCCTGTCATTGATGCGGCCAGCGGCCTGGTCATGCTCCCCAGGTTGATGAGGGCCTTTTGAGTCGTGAGCGGGCATGCTGAGAGGAAAGGTTGCAAGCCTATGGGGGGCAATGATGACAAAGATACTTGACTTGAAGCGTAATGTGCGGAATTTAGACCAAGCTATTTTTGGCCACATACCCTGATGCCGCTCAGGGAATCGAATGCCGCCGGGGCTCAGGGAAACAAACGCCGCCGATGGAGCACAGGCAGTGCACTCAGGGTCTTATTATGATAGAACTTGAGAAGCACGGCAGACAGGAAATGAAGATTACGGCTGACAGGCCGGATGATGACAACATGAATAGCCGTGCTGGGTGGCCAGATATGTTCTCCTTGCCCAGCTGGCTTGTTGTTCTCTGGGGGTTTTTCTCTCGTGCTGTTCAAATCTTTTATTTGCGCAACACAGTGAGAAATTCCTTTTTTCTCCAATTTTGATATCATTTGACACCGAAATAGACGCCTTTTCAGCGCGCCATACGCCAATTTTTGCGCGGTGCGCGTTCTTCTTGAGCGCGCAGTTTGGTGTCGCCATCAGCTGCTCACATCCACCACCAAATCAGGCAATTCACCCGGTAGGGCTCGGACTCGTCGCCCTTGACACTTGCACATGGGCTCAATTCAGACTATTTTTAGATGACAGCTACCCCCAAGTAATCCACTGCGTCCGACCCTTATCCACGCTCGCGATGCTAAACTATTCGAGCAAAAACGCAAATCTACAAAATCCTGCATCGTCTCGACGGCTGGGGGCTATTTCGTCCGATCAAAGACGTCAAAGTGTCAGGGTCACTCAGCCCTACCCTGAATGGCTGTCCGATTTCTTGCGCGACGGCGGAAATATACGATCTTCCCAAATGATTCATGTTGCCCACATTGATGCCCGTGTTATGAAGCACGGGCTGAGAAGTCAACTACCGCACTGCCCCCACTTGACAGATCGATCCGTTGCGTGAGTTTTGACGCGTTTATTTGCGTCTCCCAAGTGCCCAGTTGACCAAGCTTCCGCTGAGTTCATGTTTTCCTCACATCTAGATTTCATGCCCGTGACGAGCTCAATCTATCCAGGTTTTTGACTCAGACATACTCGCAAGGACATCCTTCAACCAGTGCGGCACTCAAAATAGCTCGCTTAGCCGTCGTCAACTAACATCTTCTCATTCCAAACTTAATCACTCAGCATTTTGCGAAGATAACGAAAGCATCCAGCCCGGGCGGTGTATGTCACCGAGGGAGTATAAGAAGCCCCGGCCTTCAACCATCGCGCACCTCCCCCTCTTTCTTCCCCCACCATCCACCCAAAGTCAACTTCACGTGCTCTTTCGCGTCGTCGTCGTCCTCTTGTGGGCACTCTTCCTCCATTCATACTACTAACTACTTCTAGTCAACATCCTATCCGCCCGCACATCGGCCTCTACTTGCATGTGCTACTTATCCTTCGCTTCTTTGCTAACCTTGTTGCAGAATCTTCTTCGCCCTCGACAGCTCTTGGGTTGGGTAGCCGTCCGTTCACCTTCTGCTTTACCTTGCCCTCCTTACTGACCGCCTGGCAGAGCTCCCCTCCACTCCCTCCCCCGCTTCTAACCCATTTCAAGCCTAACTTGTTGGCAGACGACAACGAGATGGGCATTTGGATCGAAATCAACGGTCTAATTGTCAAGGTAAGTTTTGTTACTGCTTTTCACTTTACTGACCTTGTTGCAGAGTCTTCGCGCAGTCCGCCCATTTGTTGGTCAGCGTTGGGAAAGTTGTTTCTGGTCAGAGTTCGTCCACTTTTTGCCATCTCTTGTCCCCCTCGCTAACCGCATCGCAGAACTCGCCTCCACTTCCTCCCTCTCCCCAATTTTGACCCAGATCGAGCTTGACATTATGGCAGACGACAATGACGTGGGCGTTCGTATTGGGAGGACGGTCTAATTCTCGAGGTAAGCCTTGTTACCGCGACTTTTGCCAATACTGACCTTAAGATATACAGAATCGATCGTTGTCCTTGACTTGCTTTTGCGAGCACAGAAGGGTGTCGTAGACTTTTTATTTCACTGATGCCGTCGCTTTAGGTCGGGACTTGTTTTATGGAGCTGGGAAGGTGTCGTCGTCGAGGAGGGTGATTTTGCGATCCAAGGGGGTACGTGTTCTGGCCGACTTGACTCTACATTGAAGCGCTGACCTTATTTTGCAGAGCCTTGGAGATGGGTGCGGAGTCATTGGCGGCAAGGGACGTGTCGAGCGAGCCTGGTTTGGCGTTGGCGGCTACCTCCTGCCGACAAACGGCTTCGTTTGGATATCTTTGGCGAAAAGCAGCAGCTGCCGAGTTGCCGCGTCTGGATAGCGCTGGCCGTTCTCGCTCAATGGTCACCGGCAGCATGGCGATGGTCTTGGTGGCTGGTGCAGGTGTTGGCGGGAGGCGGAGGATGGTTTTTGCCGTTAGATTTTGAGATTGCGAGCGTGATGGCTGGGTTGCCCGCCGTGTCATGTGCGGCAGCGTAAAGGCCGTGTCTTGAGCGTCTGAGGCCCCGAGGCGGAGGCGCCATCGTCGGGGACAGTGAGGGTGTGAGGGAAATTTTCGTAAGGCCGCTGTCAGCGTGTGATCGATCGACCCGTGTGAGGCTGTGCCCGCCCGACTTTCAACCAACCAACACGATCGAAATCGCTCCACCCTCTGACGCGACTGTCGGCAGTGGCGGGCAGTGGCCGACCTTGGGATAGTGCAAAGGGAGCCTGTCCGGGCCGTGGTATGTCTCACGTGCACGTTTCTGGTTTGCGACAGCATGCTGACCACTACTTAGTAGAAGCACTTCCTTTAAGCCCGTGCCCATGCCGACGCCAACACCAACGCCCTCAGCAAGCTCTACACTGCTCCCAGGTACGCTGTATATCACTGTTTCTCACGCTTTACTTACATCTCGCAGGACTTTAGATCTTCAAGCGTTTATGCGAATGGGCACGCATCATGGCTCGGTCCACTCCGGTGAGTCTACTACCTACTCTTTCTTTCACACTATCCTGAACACTTGCTCAAGCCCTTGCCCACATGGTACTCGACCACTGTCTTCGCTTCTGGACGGCTCTTGGATAGCAATGCTGGTGTCGGTGAGTTCTCTTCGTTGACTCTTCTGCTTTCGGTGACCCTGTTGCAGTCACTCTATGTCTTCTGCCTCAAACAAGGTTGTTCTATTTGCTGTCGCTATCGTTGTTGTCGTTGTCAAAGGTGTGTCATCTCCCTTCCAATTTCTATCGATCTTATCCAAATTTCTCTAGCCTGTGTCGCGAATCAGAAACTTCCGTGCTAGTTGGGCCAGAAGCATCGTTGTCCGCCAATTACAAGAAAGCATTGCGTTGTTCAAGCATGGTATGTAAGTTTCTTTGTCTGCAGATATCACGATTGAACGTTGCTGATATTGTCTTCGCTTAGACAATACATATATCTATATGGTCAGCCCTCTGGCCTTGTCGCCCGGTTTCAACTCCCTCGTGAGTGTCCTTAACATCGTTGTCGAAAAGCTTTCTAACTGTTTGTTAGTGCCGTGAATAGTATTGAAGAGCGAGGGCCTTTGGTTGTCCTAGATGGCCTGCTCGTCGACAAACCTCGATGTTCTTGCTGTTTTGTGCCCATTTTGACATGGCTAACCTTTGCGTCCGAGTCAGTGGTGCTTGCGTTGCAGATGAGCTCGATTTATTCCTTCTGCGAGCGGGACCGGTAGGCCGTCTTGCTCCTTGGCCCGCTTTGGCCAAAACTGACCTAATTGCAGGTTCTTGATCAACATCGGGCATCCGACTGCTCTGAATTTCTCGGTCCAAGTTTGCGCAAGAGCTACTTTGCTGCCCATATTTCTGACCAAGCTGTGCAGATTCCTCCACGCGCGATCGCTCAATCGCCAACGTGAGCAGGAGAATACCTTTCAAACTAGGGAAAAACTGACCCGACTTCTAGTTTCTGCTCCATGTCGACCATGCAGGGCATTTGCGCCGAACGCGCTGGGTGCGGAACTCACGAATGACGGCGGGAGGATGTCATGTTGTCTGGTAAGTCATCTCGGTCATTTTTCGTAGTTAGCCCAAGCTTACCTTAATCCCAAGGTCGTGCTCTACATTCTGCGCTATTGCGTGTTCACTCAACGTGAGCGGGGGCATATCATGCTCATTTATCTTTCAAATTGGGCAAAGCTGACCCAGAACCCACAGATTCTGCTCCGCGTTGACGATGCGGGCATTCGCGCTGGATGCGGAACGTTGGGAGGGTGTGCTGTTGTCAGTAAGTCCTCTCGGTCATTTTCCGTATTTAGGCCAAGCTTACCTTAAGCCCAAGGTCGTGCTGTACATTCTGCGCTATCGCGATGGACAGGTCTCCTCTGCGTCTCCCTTGTCGTGCGTGGTTTCTGCCTCCCGCTTTCTCATCCACTGACTCTACATTCAAGTTAGCATAGCCAATTTGGCGCGAATCGGGAGCGGCAGCGGCTCGGGAGATAGCTTCCAGTGAAGCTGGTCGATCGCGGGAGGGCGGCATTGTGTTGCCGCAGAGGCCGCATCGTTCCCCGCGTGTCGTGCGTCTTTTC
This sequence comes from Mycena indigotica, assembly GCF_014461135.1. Lineage (NCBI taxonomy): Eukaryota > Fungi > Basidiomycota > Agaricomycetes > Agaricales > Mycenaceae > Mycena > Mycena indigotica. The sequence goes on from NW_023503010.1 coordinate 573,782, forward strand.
TCTTTCTCGCTGTTCCCCGACTGACTTCTCGTTAGCGACGTTGATTCGGCGGGAATCGGCGGCGGCAGTGGTTCGGGGAAGGCTACAGGCAGCCGCCCGTGATGCTGGTCGAGTGCGGAAGGTCGGCTTTGAGCTGCCGGGGAGACTTTTGTTGATTTGTTATTACTTAGTGGTTGTGCGAGTTGAGTGCTCGCGGCCGTCCTGCTTGCCGACTTGGAGCGCTTCCGCGCGCCGGCCAAAGACGTAGCTCGGGCCAGGCCATGGGCAGGTCCGTCGGTGGGCTAGCGGGCAAGGGTGGTCAGCGACACGTGCCCGGGCCTCGCGCCCGGCCGGCCGGTTGTGGTCCCACGCTCCTTCGTCTTGCCCGCCATGTCGTTTAGCTTGTCTGGCGTCCACTGGGTTAGCGAGCGGGCCATTGCGGATGGTACTCGCGCTCGCACTCTGGCGGGCCGCGGGTCTCGTAGTTGCCGGGGACGCAGCTGCAGCACTAGCACGCCTCGGTGAAAGTGCTGGTTGTTTGGCCAGCGGTATGCTAAGAGGTGAGACTTTCCTTTTGCTTCGCTTTGCATCTTACTTATCGTTCGTCGCAGCCGTGTGGACACTGCCGCGGTCTTTTATGGCTATTGTCCGTAGCCTCACCTTGTCGAAGGGCAAACGTGAGCGGAGTTGCTGGTGCGTACATGTCTTTGACTCAAGTCGGGCGAAACTGAAGCAAACTCCCAGTTCTTGCTGGACACCGGCCCTCGCGCTCGATGATGGTCAGTCTCTGGTCGCTCTCTCATTGTATTTAACCCCAGCTGACCTTAATACAAGCTGTTGGTGGATGCGCTTGCTGGAGAGCTCGCAAAACGCGGGGGGATGTTCTTTTTGTCTTGCTGAGCCGGGTGGCTCTTGCGCTGCACGAATGACGCCGGGATGTGGTTCACTGTCGCCTGGTCGTATGTTATCTCGCGCTTTTTCCGTATTTACCCCAAGCTGACCTTGATACACAGGTCGCGCTCGACATCCGTCACTCAGCGTTATAGCGGCATCGCGCTCGATGCAGGCGGGAAGTGGTATGTCTTTTTTCTTTGTTCGTATTAAGCCGAGGCTGACCTTAATTCAAGATACTGGAGTTGGAGCTCGTATATTCGCTGGAACTTGTGTATCTCACCGAAAAATCAATTGACAACATTTCTGAACTGTTGCTCCTTCAGCCCCAAAGGCTGTCCACACTGAGTCTAAATCAAAACTAGGATTCGATTCTAGCCCTGTATGCTAGTACATGGGGCCCAGCTCGAAGGTAATACTATCGAAGCATCAAGATAGGTACATAAGCGCGCAGGACTGGCTGCACTACAAGCATCGCGTCCTGGCGATACGGTCGTGGTACGAGAGCAGGTGCAAAGCAAGGGTCGGAAAGCGGGTTCGTATCAAGAAGAGACAGTGCTGTCTGGGGACGTGGTCATGTAAAGGATGGACGGGAGTTGTTGGGGGGGGAGTCGGAGATAATGTGGACGGAGTAATCGGGGGTTGTGGTGGAACAATGGCAAAACTGTGCTCAGAAGGAACGGGCAACGCCAGCCCGATGCATGTGGCGAACCCGGGAACGACGGACTTCCTCGCGGACATCGACAACCTCTTGACGGCGGTGGTGGGAACGTTTCGCCCGACAGGAAGCTGAGCCAGATTTCGTCGGTACCGCGGATGCGACACTCGTGGTAGAGGAAGCCGGAGACGAAGCTTTCTTGGTGGTAGAGCTTGCAGGAGGGGAAGTGCTCTTCTTTGTGGTGGCGGGGGAGGACGGCTTCTCGGTAGTGTTATCATCAGAGCCACCCTGTGCTGGGGCCGGAGATCCACCACCAATGAAAGAGGCCACGGCTGGGCCTGGAAATTTGTAGGCGCCCTTCATGTTATAGACCTGGTGATGGGGACGGGTTAGTACAGCGAATAAGCATGATGAATGGCCGCACGTCAATGAGGATCCCAGCGTCAGTCGGTTTGTATGCGCTAGGAAGCTTGACGGTCTCGCTGTCGCTTGGCACACCCTTGCCTGCGCCAGTGACACTGAGCTGCACACAGCCAGGGTAAAACTCTGCACCGCCTTGAGACTGCGCAGTGTGGAGGGCGATGATTTCGTGTCGGAGGAGATAATTGCCCGCCTTGAGGTTCGCCGGAATGGTTACGGTCGCTGGAGAGCCATTGTCTATTTGGAGCGGTGAGTCAAAACGAGATTTAACATGAGGATGGGATTCGACACACCAAGGTTTGCCTGAGCCCATTTACCGCTCGCATCCATGCCCTGTTCTTGTATTTTGAACCACTTGGCCTTGCTGGCGTCAAATTGAGCACAATTGCCGCCACAGTCCGCCATATAGGCCATCATGGGACCAACATCATGGAACCAGAAGCCGGAGCCCGTGAGCGTCTGCCAGAACACATCGAGCTTGCTACCGGCAGCGACGGTGGCCACTTGGCTGGCGAGCTTTGCGTGTTTGCTGCAGGTTGCGAGGTTGTGTGCTTACTAACAGGGAGGTTGTTGGCGGATGGCACTGGAGGCAGCGTTGGGCAGCTCCTCGGTGGGCTCGTTGCCTTTGAAGAGCTTCTTGGCGCCGCCCACGCTAACGCTAACAGAACCGATCCAGCCATGGGTGAGAACAGAAGAGACAAGGGTGAAGGTAACAAGGACGGAGTTGATTGGTGGGCGAGATGAAGGAGTGACTGGGCAGGAGGCGGAAGCAAGGCGGAAAGGAGGAAGATGAGCAAAGCTGGCTTGGTCAACCGAGCAAGGCTTCGATTGAGTGGAGCGTATACACGACGCGACGTGGCACTGTGTGCGTGTGTGCGCCTGTGCGTGTGTGCGCCTGTGCGTGTGTGCGTCCTCCGCCTACGCCTCGACTCAGGACGTGCGCCGTCTGTGCGTCTGTGCGTCCTCCGCGCGTTTGATTTTGATTGATTAAATCTGCTTATATAACATGTTACCCTCCCTTGCACGCCTCGCTCCAACGCTAAGTCGCGCTCGCTCGCCAAGTCGCGCGAGCGAGAGCGTACTCTAATATACAACTTTCTGAGGCGCACGGACCTCTAGAAAGTCACGAGATAAACCTAGTAGGGGAGAAAAAAATGGATTTGGGGCTGGTTTGGACGTGTCTGGCGGGGGTCTCGGGCATGGTTTGGGGGAGACAAGGTGCTACTCATTCTCGGGCAGTCCGGGCAAGCATAGGTAGCAGAGAACAAGGTGGAATTCTATTTTAAGAGGTACATCGAGGCGCGCTAATTTAACACGCGTCGCGACGCGTCTAACCCAAGTCCCCATTTCCACCACATAGCCCAAGTCAACGACAGTGGGCAACACTGTCCCGGGCGCGTTGATAGTCCAGCGGTTCGCAGGCCTCCGGCGGCTGAGACCTGTGAAAAAATGAGCTTGAAGCACGCAAAACGGGGGTAAAAATGCACCTCCACCAAAGTGCCATCAAAACCGCCGCGGGGGCTCTCCAGCAACAGGTCGGCGCAAAGTTTCCGTCACCCCCCGAACACGTCCCGCGAAAGACAGTGGTCCCACACTGTCCCGGCTGCGTTGCAAGTAGGGCGGGACGTTTGCCTGCCGGCAGCGCAGACCTGTGAAAAAAGTGAGCTTGAATTGCACAAAAAAGACGCAAAATGTACCCTCCGGAGTGCCATCAAAAGCGCCGCGGACGGCGCGTCAAGGTTCTTCCCCGCGCAAGACAGTGGTCCAACACTGTCCTGGTAGTGTTCCAGTAGGGCAGGGACGTATGCCTGCCGGCGGCGTGGACCTGTGAAAAGGTAAGCTTTGAATCGCAAAAAGAGGTGGAAAATGCACCTTGAAACTCCATCAGAATCGGCGCAAAACGTCGTTGATGTGCGCATGTCCGCCAGCAAGGGGATACCATTGCGGAAGGGAGGTTGCTTGACCGTGCGGGATGCCGCGATAAGGCGCGACCAGTCGGAGCCAGGGCAGGGACTCCGAATGTCAAGGCCGGACTCGGAGGCGGGAGTCGGGACGGCAAAGCCCATGGAGTATGTGTTAAAGGGCAAGCAACAACCCGGCACCGCCCAGCGCAGAGCGTAGCGTTGAAGGCCAGCGGTGAGCAACCCTGCAGGCGGACGCGAGGGTCGGGGACAGGTCGGGGTCAAACGACGGCGAGGATGACTTCGCTGCCACGTGGGAATATCGAAGAAGGCCGGACTCGGAAGGCCGGACGGCCAAGGCAATGGAAGACCTATGTGACAACTTGGCGGCCAGCGCAGATAGTGGCATTGTCGAATCAAGTAAGGCCGGGGGTAGGCCGGGTATGGCCGCCGGGGGTAAGTGTGCTGCGGGGCGACAAGGATAGAGGGTGTAAGATGAATGGACGCCGATGTCGGGGTGAGATGGCCGAGGGGTAATGTGATGGAGGCCAACAACTCGGGGGCCAGCACAGAACGTGGTGCGGGTGAGCCAATCGAGGCTGGCGATGACCGGGTGTTGCGAGAGCAGGTAGTAGAAAAAGTGGCCGCAATGTGGCTGCGAACACTGGGTAGCCAATGACAAAGCCAATAGGCGAGCAGCAACAGTGGTGGCCGATATCGTTCATGGTCATCGGCAGGATGGCCGACAGGCACCGCAGAGCATGATGCGGGAGGCCCGAGTAAAGTCGGGAAAGCCGGAGGCAGTAGGCGATGACCAAGATACTCCCCGGCCAGCAACAGTGGTGGCCCCACTGTGCTGACATGGTTGATGGCCGGGCGGTTACACACGCCTCCGGCGGCAAAATCCTGCGAAAAAGTGAGCCTTAAATCCAGTTAAAAGTGGGTCAAAATGCACCTAAAAATACCATCAAAATCTGATGATGGCATCAGATCCGACCGATGCTGAGGGCGACGGCACCATCGGCCAACCCGTTGTCGATCAAAACTGAGCACGTCGCCGCGAGCCTCGCAGTCGGGGTGGTGCATCTGCCTCCGGCGACAAAATCTGTGAAAAAAATGAGCCTTTTGACCATCAAACGATCAGCCAAAATGTGCTTACGTAAGCGTCAAGTGCAGCCTAAAAACGGCCAAGATACTGCCCGGGAAGTCCGGCACAGAAGCAATATAGCGCATCTGGACACAACATCAGTGACATTCGACAGAACAAATCAAATCACAACGTACCAGCATAGTTTCAACGTCCGAGCAAAGGTTCCCCCTCCGGAAGCAGCGCTCGTAGCAACCCGCCTCGACCAGGAATCTAAGCCCTACATTAGTATCAGCATTATATCACACGACTAAGCGCGACCACTTACATGCCGCCCGAACAGAGGTTCCCCCTCTAGACAATGTGTCGTGGTCGGTCCCGCGCGCAACGGTAGTGTCGGATGGTGGCCGATGACGGTCCAGGCATACGAGCAGAGGTTCCCCCTCTGGTCGAAGACGGGTAGCGAGATCTGAATAGGCAGTCAGCAAATATAGATAAGCAATGAAAGACGGACATACTTTGGCTAACGCAGCGACGCCTTGTCGAAAACGACATAAAATCTAAGCCCGGCATTAGCATGACATCATATACACATAGGCGCGACAACTTACAAACGGCCCGAGCAGAGGTCCCCCCTCTTGACATACTCGTGTCATGGTCGATAACGACACTGGATCATCTTCAGTACCATACAATATGTTGATGGCGGAGTCAACTTACGAGCAGCAATAAAGTGTCCAAGCAGAGGTTCACCGTCCGAGCAGAGGTTCACAGTCTCGGAAGCCAATGACAACCACATATCTAAGTTAGAAAGTCAATACCTTATCACATATAGGAAAGAGGAAGGACATACGATTAGCTGTTCCGCATGCAAGCAAGGTTCCCCATCAGAAACGAGCAGGAGGAGCAACGCCGCCGTTGCAATGTTGACCAGCAATGGCATAGTTTCCCCCCCCTCGTTGCGTTCACGGTCGATAACAACACCAGCCGGAGGCTAAGTCGGACATCAGTCACTTATCATGTTGCGAGCAAAACAGTAACTTACAGGGAAATTTTCGTTGCCCGAGCAGCGGTTCACCCTCTGGCGAGAAATTGAGTAGCTCGCCGAGACGACAACCTGATTGATATGTTAGTGCACCATTGCATACAGTCAAGGGGAAACATACCAACAAACCAAAAGGCCAGCAGAGGCAATGACAACGAGCGCAAGCGAGCAGAGGCTCTCCACTGCCCGCCGACAGAAACTGGCATGGTGTGAGGCAGTTCCAGGTACACAGGGACGGAATACATACCTGCAGGTGCGTGCACAAGATGTCCACCGTGACAACTTGCTCGGCGGGCTTAAGGAGTTTTGGTGGTTGTTGTCGGTCAAGACGACGAGTTCCATCTGTCAGAGAAGTCAGAACCCTGCCAGGTTTACATCTAACGACACGTACAGGAGGTAGAGAATGGCGCTGAATGAGTCGAAGAGCGGCCAGAGTTGGTTGTTGCGAACCGGGATTTCTTGTAAAGTCACGAAATGCCCGACTTGAAGGTTGAGTAGGGTGACGAAGAAGTTGCTGTAGGGGTTGCGATGAGCGAGAGCAGTGACGGGACACCAACGAGCATACCTTTGTCGATGGGGGACGCGTCGACAAGCGTCGTGGTGGGGGAGTGAAGACAAGCCAGGAAGTAGCGCGTGACTTGGTTGATGATTTGATTTCTCCACGGAAATCACATCACCGGTGTCAAGCACGCTGTCACCGATTCTGGGTCGGCGAATAGTCGGCACGGGGAATGGTTTGAGGGGTGGGATAAAATTAGCTGCCTGTGCTGGTGCTGTGGATGCAAAGGGCGGACTTGCATGATTACCACACGTGGCGCAAGGCTACACCTCCAGGGGGACGGCTTCAGTGCAGGTAGGCCACGGGCGGCTGCGGAGTACACCCGAAGTGACCGGAATGGCGGGCGGGTTTAAGGTGGGGTGATCGCCGGTGACCTTCGGGGATGGCCCGTCATTGATGCGCACAGGCCTGGTCACGGTCCCCAGCATTGGGGGGCCTTCTGAGCTGTGCACAGGCATGGAGGAGCAAGCATGCTGAGAGGGACACTGGCATATGGGGCTACTGAAAGGAAAGGAGCAACTGGCCGATAACGTATAGAAGTTATTTTTGGCCACATACCCTGAGGCCGCTCAGGGAATCGAATGCCGCCGGGGCTCAGGAAAACAAACGCCGCCGATGGAGCACAGGCAGTGCACTCAGGGTCTTATTGTGATGGAATTTGAGAAGCACGGCAGACAGGAAATGAAGATTACGGCTGACAGGCCGGATGATGACAACATGAATACCCGTGCTGGCCAGCCAGATATGGTCTCCTTGCTTAGCTGGCTGTTGTTCTTGGGGGTTTTCTCTCGTGCTGTTCAAATCTTTTATTTGCGCAACACAGTGAGAAATTCCTTTTTTTCTCCAATTTTGATATCATTTGACACCGAAATAGACGCCTTTTCAGCGCGCCATACGCCAATTTTTGCGCGGCGCGCGTTCTTCTTGAGCGCGCAGTTTGGTGTCGCCATCAGCTGCTCACATCCACCACCAAATCGGGCAATTCACCCGGTAGGGCTCGGACTCGTCGCCCTTGACACTTGCACATGGGCTCAATTCAGACTATTTTTAGATGACAGCTACCCCCAAGTAATCCACTGCGTCCGACCCTTATCCACGCTCGCGATGCTAAACTATTCGAGCAAAAACGCAAATCTACAAAATCCTGCATCGTCTCGACGGCTGGGGGCTATTTCGTCCGATCAAAGACGTCAAAGTGTCAGGGTCACTCAGCCCTACCCTGAATGGCTGTCCGATTTCTTGCGCGACGGCGGAAATATACGATCTTCCCAAATGATTCATGTTGCCCACATTGATGCCCGTGTTATGAAGCACGGGCTGAGAAGTCAACTGCCGCACTGCCCCCACTTGACAGATCGATCCGTTGCGTGAGTTTTGACGCGTTTATTTGCGTCTCCCAAGTGCCCAGTTGACCAAGCTTCCGCTGAGTTCATGTTTTCCTCACATCTAGATTTCATGCCCATGACGAGCTCAATCTATCCAGGTTTTTGACTCAGAGATACTCGCAAGGACGTTTTTCAACTAGTGCGACACTCAAAATAGCTCGCTTAACCGTCGTCAACTGACATCTTCTCAGTCCAAACTTGATCACTCAGCATTTTGCGAAGATAACGAAAGCATCCAGCCCGGGCGGTGTATGTCACCGAGGGAGTATAAGAAGCCCCGGCCTTCAACCATCGCGCACCTCCCCCTCTTTCTTTCCCCCCACCATGCACCCAAAGTCAACTTCACGTGCTCTTCGCTGTCGTCGTCGTCGCACTCTTTCAAGTTCCATTCATACTACTAACTACTTCTAGTCACCATCCTATCCCGCCATCTCACATCGGGTTCTACTCGCAGGTCCTACTCGTCCTTCGCGTCCTCGCTAACCTTGTTGCAGAATCTTCTTGCTCTTAGGTTGGTCAGCATTGGGAGAGTCATTTTCGTTGGCGTCATACCGTTCGAATCGCTCTTCACTCGCACGTTTTGTTTGTCCTTCGCTTCTTCACTAACGTTGTTGCAGTCCTCGCACCATGCTGACATCTTCGCCCTCGTGTTGTTGGGAGAGTAAGCGTCCGTTCACCTTCTGCTTTACCTTGCCCTCCTCACTGACCGCCTCGCAGAGCTCCCCTCCACTTCCTCCCCCGCTTCTAACCCATTTCAAGGCTAACTTGTTGGCAGACGACAACGAGATGGGCATTTGGATCGAAATGAAGGTCTATTTGTCAAGGTAAGTTTTGTTACTGCTTTTCACACTTCTTTACTGACCTTGTTGCAGAGTCTTCGCGCAGTTCGCCCATTTGTTGGTCAGCGTTGGGAAAGTTGTTTCTGGTCAGAGTTCGTCCACTTTTTGCCATCTCTTGTCCCCCTCGCTAACCGCATCGCAGAACTCGCCTCCACTTCCTCCCTCTCCCCAATTTTGACCCAGATCGAGCTTGACATTATGGCAGACGACAATGACGTGGGCGTTCGTATTGGGAGGACGGTCTAATTCTCGAGGTAAGCCTTGTTACCGCGACTTTTGCCAATACTGACCTTAAGATATACAGAATCGATGCGTTGTCCTTGACTTGCTTTTGCGAGCACAGAAGGGTGTCGTAGACTTTTTATTTCACTGATGCCGTCGCTTTAGGTCGGGACTTGTTTTATGGAGCTGGGAAGGTGTCGTCGTCGAGGAGGGTGATTTTGCGATCCAAGGGGGTACGTGTTCTGGCCGACTTGACTCTACATTGAAGCGCTGACCTTATTTTGCAGAGCCTTGGAGATGGGTGCGGAGTCATTGGCGGCAAGGGACGTGTCGAGCGAGCCTGGTTTGGCGTTGGCGGCTACCTCCTGCCGACAAACGGCTTCGTTTGGATATCTTTGGCGAAAAGCAGCAGCTGCCGAGTTGCCGCGTCTGGATAGCGCTGGCCGTTCTCGCTCAATGGTCACCGGCAGCATGGCGATGGTCTTGGTGGCTGGTGCAGGTGTTGGCGGGAGGCGGAGGATGGTTTTTGCCGTTAGATTTTGAGATTGCGAGCGTGATGGCTGGGTTGCCCGCCGTGTCATGTGCGGCAGCGTAAAGGCCGTGTCTTGAGCGTCTGAGGCCCCGAGGCGGAGGCGCCATCGTCGGGGACAGTGAGGGTGTGAGGGAAATTTTCGTAAGGCCGCTGTCAGCGTGTGATCGATCGACCCGTGTGAGGCTGTGCCCGCCCGACTTTCAACCAACCAACACGATCGAAATCGCGCTCCACCCTCTGACGCGACTGTCGGCAGTGGCGGGCAGTGGCCGACCTTGGGATAGTGCAAAGGGAGCCTGTCCGGGCCGTGGTATGTCTCACGTGCACGCGTTTCTGGTTTTGCGACAGCATGCTGACCACTACTTAGTAGAAGCACTTCCTTTAAGCCCGTGCCCATGCCGACGCCAACACCAACGCCCTCAGCAAGCTCTACACTGCTCCCAGGTACGCTGTATATCACTGTTTCTCACGCGCTTTACTTACATCTCGCAGGACTTTAGATCTTCAAGCGTTTATGCGAATGGGCACGCATCATGGCTCGGTCCACTCCGGTGAGTCTACTACCTACTCTTTCTTTCACACTATCCTGAACACTTGCTCAAGCCCTTGCCCACATGGTACTCGACCACTGTCTTCGCTTCTGGACGGCTCTTGGATAGCAATGCTGGTGTCGGTGAGTTCTCTTCGTTGACTCTTCTGCTTTCGGTGACCCTGTTGCAGTCACTCTATGTCTTCTGCCTCAAACAAGGTTGTTCTATTTGCTGTCGCTATCGTTGTTGTCGTTGTCAAAGGTGTGTCATCTCCCTTCCAATTTCTATCGATCTTATCCAAATTTCTCTAGCCTGTGTCGCGAATCAGAAACTTCCGTGCTAGTTGGGCCAGAAGCATCGTTGTCCGCCAATTACAAGAAAGCATTGCGTTGTTCAAGCATGGTATGTAAGTTTCTTTGTCTGCAGATATCACGATTGAACGTTGCTGATATTGTCTTCGCTTAGACAATACATATATCTATATGGTCAGCCCTCTGGCCTTGTCGCCCGGTTTCAACTCCCTCGTGAGTGTCCTTAACATCGTTGTCGAAAAGCTTTCTAACTGTTTGTTAGTGCCGTGAATAGTATTGAAGAGCGAGGGCCTTTGGTTGTCCTAGATGGCCTGCTCGTCGACAAACCTCGATGTTCTTGCTGTTTTGTGCCCATTTTGACATGGCTAACCTTTGCGTCCGAGTCAGTGGTGCTTGCGTTGCAGATGAGCTCGATTTATTCCTTCTGCGAGCGGGACCGGTAGGCCGTCTTGCTCCTTGGCCCGCTTTGGCCAAAACTGACCTAATTGCAGGTTCTTGATCAACATCGGGCATCCGACTGCTCTGAATTTCTCGGTCCAAGTTTGCGCAAGAGCTACTTTGCTGCCCATATTTCTGACCAAGCTGTGCAGATTCCTCCACGCGCGATCGCTCAATCGCCAACGTGAGCAGGAGAATACCTTTCAAACTAGGGAAAAACTGACCCGACTTCTAGTTTCTGCTCCATGTCGACCATGCAGGGCATTTGCGCCGAACGCGCTGGGTGCGGAACTCACGAATGACGGCGGGAGGATGTCATGTTGTCTGGTAAGTCATCTCGGTCATTTTTCGTAGTTAGCCCAAGCTTACCTTAATCCCAAGGTCGTGCTCTACATTCTGCGCTATTGCGTGTTCACTCAACGTGAGCGGGGGCATATCATGCTCATTTATCTTTCAAATTGGGCAAAGCTGACCCAGAACCCACAGATTCTGCTCCGCGTTGACGATGCGGGCATTCGCGCTGGATGCGGAACGTTGGGAGGGTGTGCTGTTGTCAGTAAGTCATCTCGGTCATTTTCCGTATTTAGGCCAAGCTTACCTTAAGCCCAAGGTCGTGCTGTACATTCTGCGCTATCGCGATGGACAGGTCTCCTCTGCGTCTCCCTTGTCGTGCGTGGTTTCTGCCTCCCGCTTTCTCATCCACTGACTCTACATTCAAGTTAGCATAGCCAATTTGGCGCGAATCGGGAGCGGCAGCGGCTCGGGAGATAGCTTCCAGTGAAGCTGGTCGATCGCGGGAGGGCGGCATTGTGTTGCCGCAGAGGCCGCATCGTTCCCCGCGTGTCGTGCGTCTTTTCTCTTTCTCGCTGTTCCCCGACTGACTTCTCGTTAGCGACGTTGATTCGGCGGGAATCGGCGGCGGCAGTGGTTCGGGGAAGGCTACAGGCAGCCGCCCGTGATGCTGGTCGAGTGCGGAAGGTCGGCTTTGAGCTGCCGGGGAGACTTTTGTTGATTTGTTATTACTTAGTGGTTGTGCGAGTTGAGTGCTCGTGGCCGTCTTGCTTGCCGACTTGGAGCGCTTCCGCGCGCCGGCCAAAGACGTAGCTCGGGCCGGGCCATGGGCAGGTCCGTCGGTGGGCTAGCGGGCAAGGGTGGTCAGCGACACGTGCCCGGGCCTCGCGCCCGGCCGGCCGGTTGTGGTCCCACGCTCCTTCGTCTTGCCCGCCATGTCGTTTAGCTTGTCTGGCGTCCACTGGGTTAGCGAGCGGGCCATTGCGGATGGTACTCGCGCTCGCACTCTGGCGGGCCGCGGGTCTCGTAGTTGCCGGGGACGCAGCTGCAGCACTAGCACGCCTCGGTGAAAGTGCTGGTTGTTTGGCCAGCGGTATGCTAAGAGGTGAGACTTTCCTTTTGCTTCGCTTTGCATCTTACTTATCGTTCGTCGCAGCCGTGTGGACACTGCCGCGGTCTTTTATGGCTATTGTCCGTAGCCTCACCTTGTCGAAGGGCAAACGTGAGCGGAGTTGCTGGTGCGTACATGTCTTTGACTCAAGTCGGGCGAAACTGAAGCAAACTCCCAGTTCTTGCTGGACACCGGCCCTCGCGCTCGATGATGGTCAGTCTCTGGTCGCTCTCTCACTGTATTTAACCCCAGCTGACCTTAATACAAGCTGTTGGTGGATGCGCTTGCTGGAGAGCTCGCAAACGCGCGGGGGGATGTTCTTTTTGTCTTGCTGGGCTCTTGCGCTGCACGAATGACGCCGGGATGTGGTTCACTGTCGCCTGGTCGTATGTTATCTCGCGCTTTTTCCGTATTTACCCCAAGCTGACCTTGATACACAGGTCGCGCTCGACATCCGTCACTCAGCGTTATAGCGGCATCGCGCTCGATGCAGGCGGGAAGTGGTATGTCTTTTTTCTTTGTTCGTATTAAGCCGAGGCTGACCTTAATTCAAGATACTGGAGTTGGAGCTCGTATATTCGCTGGAACTTGTGTATCTCACCGAAAAATCAATTGACAACATTTCTGAACTGTTGCTCCTTCAGCCCCAAAGGCTGTCCACACTGAGTCTAAATCAAAACTAGGATTCGATTCTAGCCCTGTATGCTAGTACATGGGGCCCAGCTCGAAGGTAATACTATCGAAGCATCAAGATAGGTACATAAGCGCGCAGGACTGGCTGCACTACAAGCATCGCGTCCTGGCGATACGGTCGTGGTACGAGAGCAGGTGCAAAGCAAGGGTCGGAAAGCGGGTTCGTATCAAGAAGAGACAGTGCTGTCTGGGGACGTGGTCATGTAAAGGATGGACGGGAGTTGTTGGGGGAGGGGAGTCGGAGATAATGTGGACGGAGTAATCGGGGGTTGTGGTGGAACAATGGCAAAACTGTGCTCAGAAGGAACGGGCAACGCCAGCCCGATGCATGTGGCGAACCCGGGAACGACGGACTTCCTCGCGGACATCGACAACCTCTTGACGGCGGTGGTGGGAACGTTTCGCCCGACAGGAAGCTGAGCCAGATTTCGTCGGTACCGCGGATGCGACACTCGTGGTAGAGGAAGCCGGAGACGAAGCTTTCTTGGTGGTAGAGCTTGCAGGAGGGGAAGTGCTCTTCTTTGTGGTGGCGGGGGAGGACGGCTTCTCGGTAGTGTTATCATCAGAGCCACCCTGTGCTGGGGCCGGAGATCCACCACCAATGAAAGAGGCCACGGCTGGGCCTGGAAATTTGTAGGCGCCCTTCATGTTATAGACCTGGTGATGGGGACGGGTTAGTACAGCGAATAAGCATGATGAATGGCCGCACGTCAATGAGGATCCCAGCGTCAGTCGGTTTGTATGCGCTAGGAAGCTTGACGGTCTCGCTGTCGCTTGGCACACCCTTGCCTGCGCCAGTGACACTGAGCTGCACACAGCCAGGGTAAAACTCTGCACCGCCTTGAGACTGCGCAGTGTGGAGGGCGATGATTTCGTGTCGGAGGAGATAATTGCCCGCCTTGAGGTTCGCCGGAATGGTTACGGTCGCTGGAGAGCCATTGTCTATTTGGAGCGGTGAGTCAAAACGAGATTTAACATGAGGATGGGATTCGACACACCAAGGTTTGCCTGAGCCCATTTACCGCTCGCATCCATGCCCTGTTCTTGTATTTTGAACCACTTGGCCTTGCTGGCGTCAAATTGAGCACAATTGCCGCCACAGTCCGCCATATAGGCCATCATGGGACCAACATCATGGAACCAGAAGCCGGAGCCCGTGAGCGTCTGCCAGAACACATCGAGCTTGCTACCGGCAGCGACGGTGGCCACTTGGCTGGCGAGCTTTGCGTGTTTGCTGCAGGTTGCGAGGTTGTGTGCTTACTAACAGGGAGGTTGTTGGCGGATGGCACTGGAGGCAGCGTTGGGCAGCTCCTCGGTGGGCTCGTTGCCTTTGAAGAGCTTCTTGGCGCCGCCCACGCTAACGCTAACAGAACCGATCCAGCCATGGGTGAGAACAGAAGAGACAAGGGTGAAGGTAACAAGGACGGAGTTGATTGGTGGGCGAGATGAAGGAGTGACTGGGCAGGAGGCGGAAGCAAGGCGGAAAGGAGGAAGATGAGGGGAGAGCAAAGCTGGCTTGGTCAACCGAGCAAGGCTTCGATTGAGTGGAGCGTATACACGACGCGACGTGCGTGCGTGCGTGTGTGTGCGTCCTCCGCCTCCGCCTCGACTCAGGACGTGCACCGTCTGTGCGTCTGTGCGTCCTCCGCGCGTTTGATTTTGATTGATTAAATCTGCTTATATAACATGTTACCCCCCCCTTGCACGCCTCGCTCCAACGCTAAGTCGCGCTCGCTCGCCAAGTCGCGCGAGCGAGAGCGTACTCTAATATACCTTTTTTTTCAGCGCACGGACCTATAAAAAGTCACGAGATAAACCTAGTAGGGGAGAGAAAAAAATGGATTTTGGACGTGTCTAACGGCAGTCTCGGGCATGGTTTGGGGGAGACAAGGTGCTACTCATTCTCGGGCAGTCCGGGCAAGCATAGGTAGCAGAGAACAAGGTGGAATTCTATTTTAAGAGGTACATCGAGGCGCTAATTTAACACGCGTCGTCGCGACGCGTCTAACCCAAGTCCCCATTTCCACCACATAGCCCAAGTCAACGACAGTGGGCAACACTGTCCCGGGCGCGTTGATAGTCCAGCGGTTCGCAGGCCTCCGGCGGCTGAGACCTGTGAAAAAATGAGCTTGAAGCACGCAAAACGGGGGTAAAAATGCACCTCCACCAAAGTGCCATCAAAACCGCCGCGGGGGCTCTCCAGCAACAGGTCGGCGCAAAGTTTCCGTCACCCCCGAACACGTCCCGCGAAAGACAGTGGTCCCACACTGTCCCGGCTGCGTTGCAAGTAGGGCGGGACGTTTGCCTGCCCGGCAGCGCAGACCTGTGAAAAAAGTGAGCTTGAATTGCACAAAAAGACGCAAAATGTACCCTCCGGAGTACCATCAAAAGCGCCGCGGACGCGTCAAGGTTCTTCCCCGCGCAAGACAGTGGTCCAACACTGTCCTGGTAGTGTTCCGAGTAGGGCAGGACGTATGCCTGCCGGCGGCGTGGACCTGTGAAAAGGTAAGCTTTGAATCGCGCAAAAGAGGTGGAAAATGCACCTTGAAACTCCATCAGAATCGGCGCAAAACGTCGTTGATGTGCGCATGTCCGCCAGCAAGGGGATACCATTGCGGAAGGGAGGTTGCTTGACCGTGCGGGATGCCGCGATAAGGCGCGACCAGTCGGAGCCAGGGCAGGGACTCCGAATGTCAAGGCCGGACTCGGAGGCGGGAGTCGGGACGGCAAAGCCCATGGAGTATGTGTTAAAGGGCAAGCAACAACCCGGCACCGCCCAGCGCAGAGCGTAGCGTTGAAGGCCAGCGGTGAGCAACCCTGCAGGCGGACGCGAGGGTCGGGGACAGGTCGGGGTCAAACGACGGCGAGGATGACTTCGCTGCCACGTGGGAATATCGAAGAAGGCCGGACTCGGAAGGCCGGACGGCCAAGGCAATGGAAGACCTATGTGACAACTCGGCGGCCAGCGCAGATAGTGGCATTGTCGAATCAAGTAAGGCCGGGCGTAGGCCGGGTATGGCCGCCGGGGGTAAGTGTGCTGCGGGGCGACAAGGATAGAGGGTGTAAGATGAATGGACGCCGATGTCGGGGTGAGATGGCCGAGGGGTAATGTGATGGAGGCCAACAACTCGGGGGCCAGCACAGAACGTGGTGCGGGTGAGCCAATCGAGGCTGGCGATGACCGGGTGTTGCGAGAGCAGGTAGTAGAAAAAGTGGCCGCAATGTGGCTGCGAACACTGGGTAGCCAATGACAAAGCCAATAGGCGAGCAGCAACAGTGGTGGCCGATATCGTTCATGGTCATCGGCAGGATGGCCGACAGGCACCGCAGAGCATGATGCGGGAGGCCCGAGTAAAGTCGGGAAAGCCGGAGGCAGTAGGCGATGACCAAGATACTCCCGGCCAGCAACAGTGGTGGCCCCACTGTGCCGACATGGTTGATGGCCAGGCGGTAACACATGCCTCCGGCGGCAAAACCCTATGAAAAAGTGAGCCTTGAATTCAGTTAAAAGTGGGTAAAAATGCACCTAAAAATACCATCAAAATCTGATGATGGCATCAGATCCGACCGATGCCGAGGGCGGCGGCACCATCGGCCAACCAGTTGTCGATCAAAACCGAGCACGTCGCCGGAAGCCCCCGCAGTCGGGGCGGTACATTGGCCTCTGGCAGTGAAAATCTGTGAAAAAATGAGCTTTTTGACCATCAAAAGATCAGCCAAATGTGCTTACGTAAGCGCTAAGTGCAGTCCAAAAACGGCCAAGATACTGCCCGGGAAGTCCGACGCAGAAGCAATATAGCGCATCTGGACACAACATCAGTGACATTTAGCAGAACAAATGAAATCACAACGTACCAGCATGGTTCGGCATCCGAGCAGAGGTTCCCCCTCTGGAAGCAGCGCTCATAGCAACCCCGCCTCGACCAGAAATCTAAGCCCCACATTAGCATCAGCATCATATCACACAACTAAGCGCGACCACTTACATGCCGCCCAAGCAGAGGTTCCCCCCTCTAGAGAACGTCGTAGTTGTGGTCGGTCCTGCGCACAATGGTAGTGTCGCATGAATGGCGGCCAATGATGGTCTGGGGATACGAGCAGAGGTTCCCCCTGTGGTCAAATACGGGTAGTCAGCTCTGAATAGGCAGTCAGCAGATATATAGATAAGCAATGAAAGACGGATGTACTTTGGCTAGCGCAGCGACACCTTGTCAAAAACAACACGGAATCTAAGCCTGGCATGAGCATGACATCATATACATATAAGCGCGACGACTTACAGACGGCCCGAGCAGAGGTTGCCCCTCTTGACATAGTCGCAGTCAATAACAACACTGGATCATCCTCAGTACCATAGGATATGTCAAGGGCGGAGTCAACTTACAAGCGGCAATGAGGTGTCCGAGCAGAGGTTCACCGTCCGAGCAGAGGCTCACAGTCTCGGAAGCCAATGACAACCACATATCTGAGTTAGAAGGTCAATACATTATCACATATAGGAAAGAGGAAGGACATACGAACAGCTGTTCCGCATGCAAGCAAGGTTCCCCATCAGAAACGAGCGGAAGGAGCAATGCCGCCATCGCGATGATGACCAGCATAGTTTCCCCCCGTTCCGGTTGCGGTCTATAAGAACACCAGCTCGAGGCTAAGTCGGACATCAGTCACTTATCATGTTAAGAGTAAATACAACTTACAGGGAACAATTCGTCACCCGAGCACTGGCAGAGGTTCACCCTCTGGCGAGAAATTCGGTAGCCAGCTGTAATGACAATCTGATCGACGTGTTAGAGCACTGTTGCATACATGTACAATAAAGGGAGAAACATACCGACAATGGTTCCGCCAACCGAAAGGCCAACAGATGCAGCGGCGATTACCACATACGAGCAGAGCCCCCCACTCCCGGGCGACGGAAACTAGCATGATGTGAGGCAGGCCCGGGCACACGAGGAAGGAATACAGACCTGCAGGTGCTTGCGCAAGGCATCCACAACTTGCTGGGAAGCGGGCTTAAGGAGTTTTGGTAGTCGTTCAAGTTGTTGGTTAAGTCGACGAATTTCGTCTGTCAGACAGGTCAGAACCCTGCGAAGTCTACAGTTAACAACACGTACAGGAGGCAGAGAATGGCGCTGGATGAGTGGAAGGGCCGCCAGAGTTGGTTGTTGCCCAGGTTGCTGTGAAATGCTCAACTTGGAGGTCGAGTAAGGTGACCAAGAAGGTCCTGTGGGTGTTGCGATGAGTGAGGGCAGTGACGGGACACCAACAAGCATACCTTCATCGATGGGGAGCGCGTCGACAAGTGTCGTGGTGGGGGAGTGAAGACAAGCCAAGGAAGTAGCGCGTGACTTGGTTGATGATTTGATTTCTCCACGGAAATCACATCACCGGTGTCAAGCACGCTGTCACTGAAACGCTTGGAATGGTGAACACACACAGACACTAAAAGAGAAACACAAAACCACACAAAACCCAACTCCAACACAAATACAAACAAACAAACACACACAACACAACACACAACCTATTCGGGACCTAAACCACCTATGCCGAGCTTCGGATCAGTCGGATCAATCGGATCACGTCGGAGTTTGATTTGGGGTAGTTTGGTTTTTCACAAGCGCGCAAGTTCGGGGGCTCCTACTAAAGTATATAGCAGTTGCAATTCAGACAACAATTTCGAGTCGATTATGTAATTGGGCGCAATGCAGGCGATTAGGTAATCTTGAACTTTGGGGCACGGGATCGAACACGGTCACAAGACTTGAAGCGGAACGGAAGGGACGACGGCGGAACAATACAACGGCGGAGACGGACTTAACGGACCAGACGGCGATAACGGAGACGATCGTAGACAGCGGCGATAACGGAGACAACGTAACGGAACCAAAACACAACCCCGAGGGCCCGGGGCAAGCCAAACTTCACTACTGTACTAGTACAATGCATGCCCAATTTATATTACAAGGTGCCCAGCATTGGTCAGCGTCCAAACCATCGGGGTGGCCCCGACAATCGGGCACCTCCTTAATTTGTCTCCTTGATCCTCCTTGGTACGCTCCCCGAGACGCGACCCCGTGATCGGCCCCCCGTTCGGCCAGCGCAGCCTCTTCTCCATTTTACCCCAGAATGGAGCCCCTTGACGCGTCTCCTTGACGCGCCAACGCTCCATTCCTACCTCCTTGACACACTGCTCTCCATTTCAGGGGCTTAATGCTCCCCTTGAAGCACCCAATTCGTCCCAAGGGGACCTCCTTGAAGCGCTGAGTTGAGGCGGAAGCACCGCCGGCCCGGCCCCTTGATCGGCCTCCGTGATCGGCCTACGCCGCAGCGCCGTCGCTCGGTCACGTGTCCACCGACGCGCGCTCTTGTGGCGCTCGTTCCCGCCATCTGACGCGCGTCATACGCGTCCTTATCGCTTCCACACGGGTGCTCCACACCCACCCTTCCATCCTCGCTGTCTTGCGCGTTAACGGCACTGCCCAATCGCTGGCAGTTCCAGCGCCTCCATCAGTCAGCGGCGAACACGTTCGCCCGGCCTAGGCTTCCCCGCTCCCCCGGTCGTTCTCGCGCCGGTCCGCCCCGCATCTCCGGGTCACGCGCCGCTAACGCGGTGTCGTGCTTCCAAAAGATGCCCCTCGTGGGCATCTTGGCTGATTCCAAGGGCGCGCGAATCACGCGCTCTTCATCTCCCCCCAAAATAAATCTTGAGTGTCCTCACTCAATTCAAAAGGTACGCTTCTTGACCATCTTTCTTTTAGAAATTCTGATTGATGTGATTTGACTTTTGCTGCGCCGCCGCCAGCTGGCATTTATAGGCGGCCTCTTGCTGGCCTTGACTTTCAGCCCCCACTTTCAGCTTGCTTTCTTGCTCGTTCCCGCCGAATGCTAATGGTGTATCCCACTTATTTCGACTCCACGTTCTTCGTCTCCGACCCCTCATCCTTCTGCGACAGCCCGGTCTACTCCTCGGCTGTAGATTCTCAAGTCCCGGCGACCTCCGTTCCTCTGGAGATGTCGACCGGCCCCAACGGGCGAGCGAGTCTTCCCGCGCGTTCACGAACATGCGCGCGCTGCCAACACACCTGACGTCTACCGCGCTATCCACTCTCGTGGCACGGTGCGTGCACATTTCGCATTTTCTCCATCTTCTTTGCTAACCTTTGTGTTCAGGCCCTCGCCAAGTGCGCGTATTGCGTTGCCAACAGTCTCCCTTGCCGCTTCCGCTCCAACGGTATCCCTTGCGCAAACTGCGTCTTCGGATGCAAGGACGACTGTTCGTTCGTCAACGCCGACTTGTTCCTTCTCTCGCTTCAAGAGTGGCGCCACGAAGAGGTAGTGGGGCTTTGGACTGAACTGGAGAACCAAGTCTCCGATGCAGACCAGCTTGGTAGGTCCCTGTTTCTTCGACTACCACTTCCACTAATCCTTAACAGCTATCTGTCGCAACTACGCTCTCGATCTTGTAGAGCAAACTGTCCAGGGCGCGATCGCACTGTTCGAGGTGTGGATTATGCTGCTCATTTTGTTCCAGCTGACCCTTCTCTAGTTTCTTTCCTCTTTGCTCTCGTCGTTCGGCAACGAGGGCTACACAGACCTCGCGTCGTTGTCGAGCGAATCCGACCACCTGGCCCGCGTCATATGCCTTGCTCTGGATTCGCGTTTCGAATCTTAACCGCGCCATCGTTGATACTTGCTGCTCATTGCTCATGTTGTTATTTTTGTATTTAAATTATGTTGCATGATATTATGCCTTCTGTTTTGAACCCAGCGCGTCCGAATAAGACCGATTAGGCCGAAATCCGCCGCCGGTCTTCCTGACCACGCGCCGGCCCGCGTCCGGTGTGACAGTTACCCAAAGTCGTAGGTCTTCCTTGTTGATTAACTTTTTGACAGATGACACTTCCGCTTCTTCTCGAGATCGCCACTGAGTGGGTCTTTTCACTTAAAAAGGTGAGTGGATCGCTCCTCCCTTGCTTCCCTTCCCCCATGCCATTCTGTCTGCCTCTGTGGTCGCGTCCGGCGCCCCCAGTCATCACGCCGTTCCCAGCCACTCGCGAACGGCTGTATCGTCAGCCTACTCAACATGCGGATGCCACCATTGCCTCGTCCTACCTCACCACCCGGCCAACGACTTCCCCATCGTCCTCTCCGGCCTCTAAGGCGCGTGCTCGACCGCCGCCCGGCGCTGCCGCTTAGCCTACTGGTTTCTGGTCTCTCCAGCGCGCCATCTTCGCCGTTGATCTCGCCTGGGGTGCATATCCCTTCGGGCTGGCTGGCGTCCTCGCCGACGCGTTCCTCGGTCCTGTTACCGCCATATACTCCCGATTTCGACCCTGTTGACTCGTCCTTTCGCTTCCCGTTCCCACCACCCGGCTTTGCCCCTTGCACAGTTGATGGCCTAGGCAACATCGTTCTTCCTCAGGTTTCTAAATTCCGCGAACGCGCTACGATCGACGACGTCGAGTCAGCACTTAATTTCTGTCCCCCGGTGCGTCGCCTTTGCTTATATTTTGTCAAATTTTTTTGATTTTCCGACCAGAAATTTTCTTCTTGCGCCAACTGCGCACTTCTTGGCCTTCGTTGCTATCGCTATGGCGTTGGTGATGCCTGCGCTTTCTGTCTGCTTAATCCAGGCAAACCCTGCTGCTACACCACTCCCGACCGCTTACTCGAGCTCATGGCCGAGTTCCGTCATGACGAGCTGGTTGCTTTTCGGACTACTCTGTCGTGCTCAGTTATGTCTTCTAACATGACTCTCCTGGATGCTGGTGAGTTTCAGCTCTGTATTTTTCTTCTTCTTTCTCCTGACTCTTGTTCTAGCCAAGCAATGGCAGTCCAAGATTTCTGCACTAGAAAATGCTATTCAAGTGGTGTTTGACCAGTTCCAGGTTTGTTTGTTTTCTTGGGTTGCTTCTTTTCTCTGATTTTCCTTCAGTCCTCTCTAGCTTCTCCCAAGTGCTCCCCTTTTGCTGCTATTCACCATGCCCTTATTAATTCCAAAACTCCTTCTCTTCCTCTTGCTGTTATAGATCACTTTTCCATTCTAGATCCTGTTTTTGGTGACTTGCATTCCCTAGCTCTTTCTCATCTCTCCAAGCTTAGAAATGGTCAAGTCTGACCCAGATTCTCCCTGTACTATCTAAAATTATTTGTTGAATTTTCTTGAATTTAACTTAATTTTTCTTGAATATTTTGGCAAAATTTCCTTTTTCGGACTTATTTCTGGTGATTTATGTCGTCCATTATTTTGTTTATTGGATTGCTTGTTCCAGTGAATACCTGTGCCTTTCTTCTAGTTGATATCACAGATAAGAACTTGACTTTTTGAGTTTTTGTTTATCAGTTTTCATTTTGATATCTTTTGGAAGAATTGGCGCGCTCTTCCATCTTATCAGATGCCCTAGAATCCAATTTCTTCTTATCATTTTGTTGCTGGAGGGCAGCCGCCACCCAGCTGTGCTTGATTATCGCGCACCGGCGGTCCTTCCACATCGGGCACCGGTCGGTCCGGCCGGCCGGTCGGTTCCCATATAAAAGCCATCCGAGATCTACCCGGTCGCTCCATTCAATCTCTCGTCACTGCCGCAGATCTTCACACGCTTTACTCTTTGCCTCCAACCACCACCATGCCTGTTTTCTCTCGTCCTTCCCGCCTTACCAACAAGCAGATCGAGGGCCTTCTGGAGGCCTACTGGCGCGTTCAAGAGCTCGCGGTCCGCGACCCGCTTGAGCATCGCGCGGCTGTGCTTTCCCTCGCGAATCGGCTGGTGCGTCACAGCCGATTCTGTGTGTCGTTGTGCTAACCCGTTCTTCTAGCTTGCCTTGCGCGGACGCGCTCTCTCGTTCTCCGAGTTGCCTCCCATCGGCAACATACTCTTTGAAGTACGCAACGCGTTCTACCGCGTCGAACCCAACACCTCCGAGACGTTCGAACGAACCTTCCACGACATTCGCGCCCTCTGCGCCGACGTCATGCAGCAAAACCAAGCCGTTCGCGAGCAGCGCGCGTATGTGCGCCAACTGATGCGCTCTCGCGACGCTCGTCTCGCCGCTACCCGTCAAGAGGAACAAGACCTCCTTGAGTATCGCCAGAATCTTGCTGACTGGGAGGTACGACTCCCATTTCTTCTTCTTTTGCTGTTTACTGACCATCCTTGTGACTAGAACGCGGTGGCTTTCGACGTAGCCGCCGCTCGTATCGCTGCCAACAACGCCGCTGCGTCTGCGGCCAACGCCGACCGCCTTCTCGCGCTCGCCGACGCGTCACTCGGCACTCCCACTCTCGTCAACGCGGACCATAGCGCGGGCAATATAGCCGGCCCATCCACTCAGGGTACGTCCTGTCTCTCATCCCACTGTCGTTCTCATTCAAACGCTGAGTCCAGTAGGTCCTACCCCGTTCTCTCGCTTGTCTCCCGAACTCCAGCATCTAATTCATTCGCTGATCGCGTCCAGCTCTCTGTCCCAGGTAAGTTTTTCTTCTCTTTCTTCTGTCTTGTCCGTTCTGATTGAAATTCTAGGGCTCCTCGAATGCTTCTTCGTCGATAGCGACCCCAGCAAGTCCACCAATGCGAAACTTCTCCCAGCCGGAGGCCGTCCGCGCCCCCGCTCTGTTCGTAACGGCGCCCGACGCACCCGCCGTGGCCGACGCAACCGCCAGTCTGTCGCCAAACGCGGCCGTGCCGCTGCCAATTCGCAGTGCGACTCCCCTCAACCATCTAGCTCTTCCATTCCAGGTGCGTTGCTTTTCGTGATTCCTGTTGTTCTGTTCTGATTTACTTTGCAGCCCCGAACTCACCCTCTTCCGAGCATTCCTTCTGTGCTGGTAACCCCACCGATGGAGGACGAGTCGACTCTCATAACGGCGACCCCAATGATGCTGCCGACCAGTTTCTTGCCGCTCTCTTCGCGGATCTTCATAACATCGAGGCCAACCAACGCTGCATCGAATGGCAGTTCAGCGTCCTCGACTGCAGCGAGCCCCTCTGGAGACCCTCCTCGCCTTCGCAGGTCGACCAAGCAAATTAAGGCCCGTACTCGTTTCAAGTAAGTCTTCAATTTTGAACTTTGACTTGTGCTGATTTATTCCAGCAATCCTCCCAGAACCTGTGACCTCTGTCACTCGAACCAGCACTTGGTTCGCGACTGCCCAGTTCGCTATACTCAGTAAATATTCTGTTTTTCCTATCTGACCACCTGTATTATTTATCTGTGCTGAATTATATTTATCATTGCTGATCATCTTCTGAATAATTTGTTCTTTTGTTGACAGATTTAGCCTTTTAAGCTTGGAATGATGCCAGAGTGCTTCTTCCATCTATCTTTTGCTGCTTATCTTTTCTTGCATTCTTGATGATCTAAGTCAGATAATCAATTTCCACTTGTGGTATTCCCCTCCATTTATAAATCTCCACTCCTGTGGAGTCAATTCATCCTTCCCTTTTGCCCATCAATTTTCACTCATGTCCTCCCCTTCAACTTTACCCTTACATCTTCAAACACAGATTAAAACCCTATTTGTTCCAACCTGGGTTCCATTCCTGTTATCTCTGGCAGAGAAATTTCCTGTTGTCTTTGTTGCCACTGCTCTCTCAGCAGAGAGTTTTGTTTGCTTTTCCATTCTTCCAGCCTTGGTGAAATATTGAATTATCTTCAATTTCACATTTTGACATATTTTCCCAGATGTCAGCATCCAACAAACTCTTGTGGCTTGCCAATCCAGATTCTACTGGTCTTATGCCTGGAGAATTACTTGTCAAGGCACTTGACTTTTTGCAGACTCCTCCTTTTCTACAGGGTGGTGAATATTTTCACCAAGCCGAAGTTGTTCGCGGAATTGCCCAGAATTTCAAAGATCATATCGCCTTGAAGAAACAAGCCGCTCGTAAGGCTCGCGGAAGACGTTCCGGTTATCGTATGGTAATATTTTCGAATAATTCCCCCCAAAATTGCTGAAAACCAATTTCGTAGTCTTGTGGACCTAAGCCTCCACCATTCTCACATCTCATAGCTAGACCCCTTCCTGATGGATCTATTGGTCCCAATTCTTTTGTGGCTGTTGAGTTTGAGACTCCAGCTGGTAGTTCTTCTGCAGTTCGTGTGGGTTCGCAATCTCGTGCTTCGAATACAGCATATTCGCAGGGTGAGGTGTGACAGTTCAACTTGGTCACACTTTCTGATGGAGACAGTTTTGAATCAACCACACCTAGTCCCACTACCAGCACATCTCACTCTACCCGTTTTGACTTTTCCTCCACCAGCTAGACCTCAACCTCCTCCTCCAGTTCCATATATGGCTCCTTTGCAAATTCCAACTTTTTCTCCTCTGAATGTTCAAAGAGCTCCTCCTCCACCTCTACTTCCTGGTTTCCATGCTATTTATAATGCTTCTTGGGCTAGATCAGCCAATATTGGCAATGTTTCCCCTGTTCAAGGTCCTGTCGAACGTCGCACTGGAGATTTGATTTACGATATTCGTGTTGCTGAGGCTGCCCAGTTCAGAGCCAAGGCCAATGCTCGTCGTGCCCAACCCAACTCTCTCTGGGTTACCAGTTCCTTGGATTTGTGGGACAGTATTTGCTCTAATTTTGATCATCCTAGACCAGGTCCCAACCCTACTCAGTCCATTGAGCATTACCCAGGATTCTCCCTGTAATTTAACCGTCGATCGAATATTTATATAACCTGTATTTTCGCATATTAAATTATTTTGAGGATTGGTTAAGTCCAAATTTGGAAAATCTTGAGTTCGACTCCAGCTGAATCCATTGTCGCTCTCTCGGTTTCCGGTCACGTTTTGAACGTCTAAGTCCTCCTTCCTCTTCAGAATCTTCAGGGTCATCCTCCAATAATTCAGGGATTTCTTCTTCATCAGAGAACTCTTCTTCCACTTGAGCATCTCCAGTGTTGTTTTCTGTTCTGATATTGATCCCATCAAACTGATAGTCAGGTCCCTGATACTCCAGATCCTCTTCATCTTCAGCTTCTAACTGGTCCAGAGTTGCCTTAGAGATATCCACTAACTCCTCTATAGGTCTAGGCAAGGTCAGTTTCCTCCTCTGTTCATATGGCACCACTCTGAATTTCCCAATCTTCTTCTGCCATACTACACCATTCATGTCTGCCACAATGTAGGCACCTCCCTGTGTCCTTCTGACAATGATCATAGGTCCCCACCATCTTTCCCTATTTCTGGCACTTGGAGAATCTTCATCAACAGTGTTTCTGACTAAGACAATATCAGCCGGCCCAAAATGGAAATCTTTGATGACATGTTGATATTTCTTGGAATATTCTGCTGCTGATTTGATCCTCTCCTTTAGCATTCTAGCCTTCATTTCTTCCATATGTGTGACATGCTTGGCCAATGCTTTTGCCCTGAGTCCAACTAAATCATCTGTAGAAATAATGGCATCTGGATATTCTGCTAGCCAGGTTGCTTCTGCTAAATCCAGAGGTAATGTTGGGTGCGCTCCAGTAACTGCAAAATAAGGGGAACACCCCATGCCTCTTCTGGCTGTGATTCTATCTGCCCAGAGTACTTGACGGAAGAACCAATACCATTTCTTCAGATCTCCTCCAGTAGCTTTGAATAATGACTGTCTCAAGTCCCAGTGCCCTCTTTCCACAATTCCATTAGCTTGAGAGTTGTAGGGCGCAATTTTGATGCCTTTGATGCCATACTTGGCCTCCAACCATTTGACTGCAGCAACAAAAGGAGAGCCATTATCTGTGATTAGTGCTCCAGGGCATCCCCATCTGCATATAATGTCTTCAAGTAAGAATAGCCCAATTGACTTGGCATTTTGCTCCCTGATTGGTCTTCCCTCAATGTATCTTGACAAAGCACATCTAGCATCCACTACATAGTTGAACCCATATGACTTCTCAGCCATATACATCACATCTGCATGGACCTTCTGAAATATTCCTGGTACTTTTGCAACCACAGGCGGAGCTCTCATCAAGCTCTGCTTCCTAATCTGGCAAAAGTGACAAGTCTTGACATACCACCTCACATCTCCGTCCATGTCAGGCCACCAAAATCTCAACTCTAGCAAGGCCTTAGTTGCAAAGCCTCCTCTATGTCCTAGAGCATCATGAGCAGCTCTAATCATATACATCCTGTGCTCTTTCTCCACTACCAATTTGTGCATAGAGTCTTTTCCAATTCTGTACAATTTGCCATTCTTGCCCAAGAAGAATTTTGTTGCAAACTTGATAAACCTGTTATACTTCTGGTCATCTTCCATATCATCTGGTCGCTCCAAAGGATTCTTCAGCCATTCTTCCACGGTTGACAATTTGTCATCTTGTTGCTGAACTCCCTTATGTCTGTGTTCTTCATCATAAGGCTCTCTCTCAGCCTCATCAATCTTCAGTGCTTCATCTGGTAGCAATAGGTCTTCAGAGGTGTCATACTGCAAATAGACAGGCATTTCTAGTCCTTCAGCGTCATAAGCTGTTTTGACCATTTGGTATACCACCTTGTTTTCTTGTTGAGCTGATTCCAACTCCTGCTGAAAGTCCTGAATACTGTTTGCCAGACCTGTCAAATCTTGCATATAGCCTCCTCTGGTGTCAATGTCAGTCTTGAAGTCTTCAAATTCTAGTGGCTGTTCTGCAAAATAATCCCATTCTTCATGCATTTCTGGTGGAATTGTTGGCTCCAAGCCATCTTCATCATCTGGCCACACTTCATCTCCTGGTTGAGGTTCTCTCCTAGATAGTCCATCAGGTGGGAAAGTTGCTCCCTTCACATGCTTGAGCTTGAACTTGAACATCAAAATCTGTTCAATCCATCTGTTGATTGTTGCATTTGGACCCATTCCTGGATTGTTCAGCATGCCCTGAATATACTTTGCATCTGTCTCAATGACCAATCTCCTGCACCCTAACAACCAATATCTCATGGCATCCAGAGCTCTTTTGAGACCATATAGCTCCCTTTTTGGCTGTGAGAATTCTGCTTCCCTCTTGTTCAGTGGTATTGAGGCAAACTTGGCATAGTAGCGCTTCTTTGGGTCATCTGGATCACATTGGTAAATCTGAATGCCAACTGCCATCCAAGAGGTGTCAACAGCCATAACAATGTCTGAGTCCCATTCATAGTTGAGAGGTTTGAGACTTGGAGCATTTATCAGAGCTTGCTTCAACCTGTCCATAGCTTTCTCCTGTGCTTCACCCCATTCAAATTCTACATCTTGCCTGGTGAGTTTTTGGATTGGTCTTGCAATCAAAGCATAGTCCTTGATGAACATCCTCAAAACTCCCACTGTTCCTAGGAATTGCCTAACAGCAGAGACATCCTTCAAAGGTCCCCATCTGGCAATAACTCCAACTCTATCAGCATCTGCAGTTCTACCTTCAAAAGAGCAGAGGTGCCCCACAACATGGAACTTTTCAGCACATAACACTGATTTTGCCCCATTGAAAGTCCCTCCACAATATTTCATCCTCTGTAAGATCCTATTCAAATTTTGAAAGTGCTCCCAGATAAATCTGCGAATGCCAGGATTTTCTGGGATTGTTTCAGGTGTTCCATCTGGTAGCAAATATCTTGATCCAGGTCCCCTTAGTGGTACATCATCAATATATGGTTGAGTGACATGTGGAATCTCATCCTCTAGAATATAAGTCACATCATCATGAAAAATAGGAACACTATTGGTCCACCCCATTGGGAGTTTGACAAGTCTCATAGCTCCAAAAGGTGTCTGGAAAGTAGTGAAATCCCTTGAACTTTCTGCAATGTCCCTGGCATCATAGCCAGAATAGAGGTCTAAACATCCACCACAAGCTCTCCCTGCAAAGTGATTGGCTAGTTCTTCAGTTGCTGGTGGAATTCCTGAATGAGCAATAGTAACAGCATTCAAAGGTTCCAGAGCATGAACCAGTCTAATACTTTTCCCATCTTTCTTGATAACTCCAAAGAACTTGCTCCTATATGATGCATTTGATGGCTCATAGACTCCAGCATCAATTTTCTTCTTGATCACCTTGCAAAATTCCTCCAACTGTCCCCTTGGAATTGGAATGGTCTTTTCCACCCAAGTCTCATGTTCAATCACTGGAAATTCCACTGGTGGAAAGAAGTCATGTCTGAAGTCTCCCCTCTCATTTTCTGTCCAGGCGAAAGCATATTCTTGATTGCTGACTAATTCGTGCAATGCTTTCATTTCTTCAGGTTGCAAGAAGTCCGAATGCCGTTTATGCAGATCTTCCATTCGCTCCCGAGTATATCGCTTTCTATCCCGGTACTCCGGCGGGTTCGGATTTAAAGGTGGCATTTCGGCTAACGGATCACCCGTAATCTTCCTTCGAATTCGGTACCGGTCCGGCAACTCAGTATACACCGGTCGAACCTTCAACCCCACAGGCTTATACTTCTTCCCCGCAAAGACAGACTTCGGTTCCTGATCTTGATCCCCGATCAATTCATTCGCTTCTGACGTCTTCGGGTCTTCTGGCGGATCAATGAAGTCAATGCTCTGACAGCATACACATCTCTCTCCCCTGTCCCTATGCTCTAACTTGTTATCCTTGGGGTCCACCAAAACATTTGCCAGAACTGTATGCGGTACTCCAGTTGAATTGTCGATTTTGCCTTGCATAAATTCTTCAAATATTTTTGTGGCATTTTCGTCATTTCCGAATCCAGCCAACTTATTTTTCGATGCCAATAAATACGACTCCACAATTTTCCTGGTTGTCATCTGCCCTCCAACAGGTTGGTACAGTTCTTCTATGTGAGGATTTCCTTTTTCATCAAATCCTATAAGGACCGCAGCTTCTTCTCCTTGTCCCATTTGGCCCAATTCATCGAAGACGTGTGAAAATCCTGTTCTTCCTCTTGATTTTGGAGAGGAACCCTAGTCCTGTTGCCATTTGAACCATTACCCTGTTTGGAAGATCCTGGTTTGACCCGATCCTGAGTTGGAACAGCCCAATGTCGACCAGTATTTGGATCAATAACAGTCAAAATTTGGTTATCGCCTTCATGATCAGTTCGACTCTTAGTCAGCACATCGAAGGGTCGTCCCAATAGAACTTTGTAGGCAGGTCCGCGGATCACATGAACTTGAAGGAATAGAGTCAACTCTCCCCATCTAAACTTTACATTCTTCGCCATTCCCACAGACTTCTCCAGCTGTCCATTTGCACTCTGCATAAATATGTTAATAGAAGGGTCCCACATAAGTCCACAAGCCTGCGCTGTTTCCAGCGACATAGATACAATCTGCGATCCAGAGTCCAAAACACACTCCACAGGTCCAACTGAATTAATATGAGGGAAGGTAACCCTCAGAGGTACTGAATCTTGAGCCACATAAATTTGTTTGGGTCTTTCATCTTCATCAAGATTTTCCAGATACTGCAGATAAGGGTCTTGTGCCACCATAGATCCAGCAGGAATACCATCAAGATCAGTATTCACCACAAATACCCCAGCCACACTTGGCAATTGACTGACTTCCACAGCATCCACATCTAACTTGAAGGGTTCAGGTTCAGATACTAGTTGAGCAGCATTTGATGCCAATGAAACTGTTGGCACTTCTTGAATAGTGTCCACTGGTTGCCTGACTCTGGTCAACCTAAGTCTTTCCTGTTCCCTAAGATCCCTGCTAAGCCCAAATAAATCCCCTAGTCTGATAGTGACTTCTGTATCGTTGATGCGCTCCAGTATTTCATCTGTCAGACCTTCCCTCTGAATGGGTGCCCTTAATTTAAATGCTCTCCCATCTTCCTCTTTGTCTTGCCTTGGAGTTGCCTTATTGGGTGGTGGCTGAGTTCGAGCCCCACTCTTCCCAATTTTGACAAACTTGTATGGCAATTCCTTCAGCACTTCTTCTACCACTTCCTTCTCTTTAGAAACTTCTCTCCTCTCTTTCTCCTTGTTTTTGGCATTTTCTGTTGAATTTTTATCGGATGGTTCTCTCTCAGGCGGCTTATTCCTAGACTTGGCCTCCTTCATCGAGATATCTAAAAATCCGACCCAGACGAATTAGCTCCATTGCGACCCCGAGTTTGAACATATTGCTCCGGTAATTCATCTTGATAGTTGATAAAATTCAATACTGCCCTCCCAATTGCCTCAACATCATTATTCCCATTCTGAACAGGCCTAGCATTGTGAATTGAAGAAACCTGAGAATTAGCAGCAAGATAAGAAGGGTGAACATTGGATGGATGATAACCACTATTTGGTGCTGGTTTCATCTTGTCAGAGAGTTGACTGAGTTTGACATGGATAGTTCTGACTTCATCCCTGAGGAGGTCAAACTCATCATCAGTCACTGCTGGTCCCTCCATATACATATGTTGCCCCATGGTGTTCTTCTTCTGCCAGTACTCTTCCACTCTATTTGATGCAGGCATTGGTCCTCTTGGTATAGCACTTCCATCTGCCATCTTCTGTCTTCCATCTTCCACTACAATCCATCCTTTGGCAAGGTGACTATGCTTGACTGGGCAGTCCCTGGCAAAATGATCTGGCTGTTCACAATAGTAACATCCACCTCCTCCATTGTTGTTGTTGTTTCTTTGATTTCCCCAACCATTTCCACCATAATTTCCACGGTTAGGTTGACGTTCTTGTTGCCCATAGGAGTTCTGAGCTGATTGCCTATGTTCATAATCATCCCTAGGTGGTGGTGCATTTCTTTGGTTCTGGAAAGTCTTGACCAACTCATCAATAGAAGCTTGTGTCTGCTTCTGTCCTACAACCACAGCATCTCTAAGACCAGACACTTGTCCTTCAAGGTCATCCAACCTCACATCTCTTTCTTCAAGCTTGACCCTTGGAAATCTTTCAGACCTTTTGATCTCTGGAGCCTCTGTATTGAAGGAAGTATCACTTCCACCAGAGCGTGAGAATTTTTCTGCCATTTCAATCAGGTCCTTTAATTTGATTGGGTCCTCCCTCCTATCATTTGGCTGAGCAGCAGCAGCAGGTTGTGCAGCAGGTTGTGTAGCAGTATCTTCCTTCAAGAGGTTCCTAGTGTTCATAGCCAATCTAAGTGACTGTGCAAAACCTCTCTCCAATGTTGCCAGATACTTGGTGCAAGCTTCCTTGTTCAAGATGATTGCTGGTGGCTTAGACAATTTGACCACCATAGCCTTGAACTTCATGCCAAACCTAGCCAGTCTTCCTTCTTCAGTATACCTAATACCCCTATACTCTGCACACAGCTCCTCTAACTCCTCCAGAGAGCCTATATCTTCTTCATCTGCCTCTGGATATACTTTCATAACTGCCTTTCTGAAGTCTTCATAGGTTTTGTTGACATCATTATACTCTGGCAGTTCTCTCCACACTGTTCTCTTCTTGGCTCCTAAGTAGCCTGTCAATAACTTCTTCTTCTCAGCATTATCTGTAATGCTGGCCAAATCAAAGATTTGTTCCACATGATCTATAAAGTCCAACAGATCTTCTTTGTTGTCTGATGTGAACTTAGGAGCACTGGTCTCCCAAGCTCTTGGAATTTTGAAAGGTGAAACTTGTGGATTGGGTGGTGGATTGGCCATATTATTCTGGTTCTGAGATTTCTTTGGAGTAGAAGTTTGAAAGAACTCTGGTGTAACTGGACGTAAACGGAAAGACCAGTCGAAAAGATATGAATCGTCCGAATGATAGTCAAGCTCTTGTTGTTCAAGCTCTTCTTCAGACAATAAAGGTTGATCGGATACGGAAAGGGATGGTGATCTTGAATATGAAGGTTCAAAATCCTCTAAGATCGGTAATAGACTCGACAGTTTGATAGATCAAGTCACGTTTGGGTTGCCTTCCTAATTTGGCAGGTAGGCGTGGGAATAGACACAAAAGTTGCTTAATCTGAATGAACCCCCTCGCGGTGGGCTCCAGATGAAACGCTTGGAATGGTGAACACACACAGACACTAAAAGAGAAACACAAAACCACACAAAACCCAACTCCAACACAAATACAAACAAACAAACACACACAACACAACACACAACCTATTCGGGACCTAAACCACCTATGCCGAGCTTCGGATCAGTCGGATCAATCGGATCACGTCGGAGTTTGATTTGGGGTAGTTTGGTTTTTCACAAGCGCGCAAGTTCGGGGGCTCCTACTAAAGTATATAGCAGTTGCAATTCAGACAACAATTTCGAGTCGATTATGTAATTGGGCGCAATGCAGGCGATTAGGTAATCTTGAACTTTGGGGCACGGGATCGAACACGGTCACAAGACTTGAAGCGGAACGGAAGGGACGACGGCGGAACAATACAACGGCGGAGACGGACTTAACGGACCAGACGGCGATAACGGAGACGATCGTAGACAGCGGCGATAACGGAGACAACGTAACGGAACCAAAACACAACCCCGCGAGGGCCCGGGGCAAGCCAAACTTCACTACTGTACTAGTACAATGCATGCCCAATTTATATTACAAGGTGCCCAGCATTGGTCAGCGTCCAAACCATCGGGGGTGGCCCCGACAATCGGGCACCTCCTTAATTTGTCTCCTTGATCCTCCTTGGTACGCTCCCCGAGACGCGACCCCGTGATCGGCCCCCGCGTTCGGCCAGCGCAGCCTCTTCTCCATTTTACCCCAGAATGGAGCCCCTTGACGCGTCTCCTTGACGCGCCAACGCTCCATTCCTACCTCCTTGACACACTGCTCTCCATTTCAGGGGCTTAATGCTCCCCTTGAAGCACCCAATTCGTCCCAAGGGGACCTCCTTGAAGCGCTGAGTTGAGGCGGAAGCACCGCCGGCCCGGCCCCTTGATCGGCCTCCGTGATCGGCCTACGCCGCAGCGCCGTCGCTCGGTCACGTGTCCACCGACGCGCGCTCTTGTCGCGCTCGTTCCCGCCATCTGACGCGCGTCATACGCGTCCTTATCGCTCCACACGGGTGCTCCACACCCACCCTTCCATCCTCGCTGTCTTGCGCGTTAACGGCACTGCCCAATCGCTGGCAGTTCCAGCGCCTCCATCAGTCAGCGGCGAACACGTTCGCCCCGGCCTAGGCTTCCCCGCGCTCCACCGGTCGTTCTCGCGCCGGTCCGCCCCGCATCTCCGGGTCACGCGCCGCTAACGCGGTGTCGTGCTTCCAAAAGATGCCCCTCGTGGGCATCTTGGCTGATTCCAAGGGCGCGCGAATCACGCGCTCTTCATCACCGATTCAGGGTCGGCGAATAGACGGCACGGCGAATGGTGAGGCTTGCCGAGGGCCAGGTGGTGCGGGCTAAAATTAGCTGCCAGTGCCCGTGCTGGTGCCGTGAATGCCAAAGGGCGGACTATGCTTTGATGCTGGATCGCCGGTTGCCTTCGGGATGGCCCGGCCTGTCATTGATGCGGCCAAGCTTCGGCCTGGTCATGCTCCCCAGGTTGATGATGGCCTTTTGAGTCGTGAGCGGGCATGCTGAGAGGAAAGGTTGCAGGCCTATGGGGGGCAATGATGACAAAGATACTTGACTTGAAGCGTAATGTGCGGAATTTAGACCAAGCTATTTTTGGCCACATACCCTGATGCAGCTCAGGGAATCGAATGCCGCCGGGGCTCAGGGAAGCAAATTCGCTGCCGATGGAGCACAGGCGGTGCACTCAGGGTCTTGTTATGATGGAACTTGAGAAGCACGGCGGACGGGAAATGAAGATTACGGCTGACAGGCCGGATGATGACAACATGAATAGCCGTGCTGGGTGGCCAGATGTGTTGTCCTTGCCCAGCTGGCTCTTGTTCTCTCCGGTTTTCTCTCTTGTTGTGTTCCACTCTTTTATTTGCGCAACACAGTGAGAAATTCCTTTTTTCTCCAATTTTGATATCATTTGACACCGAAATAGACGCGTTTTCAGCGCGCCATGCGCCAATTTTTGCGCGGCGCGCGTTCTTCTTGAGCGCGCAGTTTGGTGTCGCCATCAGCTGCTCACATCCACCACCAAATCAGGCAATTCACCCGGCAGGTCTCGGACTCGTCGCCCTTGACACTTACACATGGGCGCAACTCAGACTATTTTTAGATGACCGCCACCGCCAAGCAATCCACTGCGTCCGACCCTTATCTACGCTCGCGATGCTAACCTATTCGAGCAAA
Organism: Mycena indigotica; assembly: GCF_014461135.1. Lineage (NCBI taxonomy): Eukaryota > Fungi > Basidiomycota > Agaricomycetes > Agaricales > Mycenaceae > Mycena > Mycena indigotica. The sequence continues at coordinate 608,751 of NW_023503010.1, forward strand.
AACACGAATCTACAAAATCCTGCATCGTCTCGACGGCTGGAGGCTATTTCGTCCGATCAAAGACGTCAAAGCGTCAGGGCACTCAGCCATACCCTGAATGGCTGTCCGATTGCTTGCGCGACGGCGGAAATATACGATCTTACCAAATGATTCATGTTGCCCACATTGATGCCCGTGTTATGAAGCACGGGCTAAGAAGTCAAGTGCCGCACTGTCCCCACTTGACAGATCGATCCGTTGCGTGAGTCTTGACGCGTTTATTTGCGTCTCCCAAGTGCCCAGTTGACCAAGTTTCCGCTGAGTTCATGTTTTCCTCACATCTAGATTTCATGCCCATGATGAGCTCAATCTATCCAGGTTTTGACTCAGATATACTCGCAAGGACTTTCTTCAACCGGCCCTGTACTCAAAATAGCTCGCTTAGCCGTCGTCAACTGACATCTTCTCATTCCAAACTTGATCACTCAGCATTTTGCGAAGATAACGAAAGCATCGAGCCCGGGCGGTGTACGTCACCGAGGGAGTATAAGAAGCCACGGCCTTCAACCGTCGCGCACCTCCCCCTCTTTCTTTCCCCCCACCATGCACCCAAAGTCAACTTCACGTGCTCTTCGGTCGTCGTCGTCGTCCTGCTTGGTCGGTACTCTTTCTTCCATTCATACCACTAACTACTTCTCGTCAACACCCTATCCCAGCGTTCTCTAGTCGCATGTGCTACATACTTTTCCTTCGCTTCGTCGCTGACCTTGTTCCAGAGTCTTCGATGCTGGTCGACAGCTTTTGTGTTGGTCAGTGTTGGGAAAGTCGGTTTTGTTGGAGCCATACCATCCCGCCATTTCATATCGCTCTCCACTCGCACGTTCTACTTGTCCTTCGCTTCTTTGCTAATGTTGTTGCAGTCTTCCCCTCGTATTTTTGGGAGAGTGGCCGTGTTCATTGCAGCCCACGCGTTCGTTCACCCTGTCCTTTACCTTGCCCTCCTCGCTGACCGCCTCGCAGAGCTCCCCTCCGTTTGCTCCCCCACTTCTAACCCATTACGACCCTAACGGGTTGGCAGACGACAACGATATCGGCATTTGGATCGAAATGAAGGTCTATTTGTCAAGGTAAGCTTTGTTACTTTTTCTCGCCTCTTCACTGACCTTGTAGTCTTCGCGCAATTCGCCCTTGTGTTGGTCAGCGTTGGGAGAGTCATTTCTGGTCGGAGTTCGTCCACTTTTTGCCATCTCTTGTCCCCCTCGCTAACCGCATCGCAGAACTCGCCTCCACTTCCTCTGTTTTCTGTACCTCTCCCCAATTTTGACCCAGATTGAGCTTGACATCTTGGTAGGCGACAACGACATGGGCGTTCGAATTGGAAGGACGGTCTAATTTTCGAGGTAAGCCTTGTTACCGCGACTTTTGCCAATACTGACCTTAAGATATACAGAATCGGCGATGCGCAGACCTTGACTTGCTTTTGCGAGCACAGAAGGGTGTCGTAGACTTGTTCTTTTTGCTCGATTTATTTCACTGATGCCGTCGTTTTAGGTCGGGACTTGTTTTATGGAGCTGGGAACGTGTCGTCGTCGAGCAGGGTGATTTTGCTAGTCAAGGAGGTACGTTTTCTGGCCGAGTTGACTCTACTTTGAAGCGCTGACCTTGTTTTGCAGAAGCGGAGCGTTGGAGATGGGTGCGGAGTCATTGTCGGCAAGGGTCGTGTCGAGCGAGCCTGGTTTAGCGTTGGCGGCTACCTCCTGCCGACAAACGGCTCCGTTTGGATATCTTTGGCGAAAACTTGCAGCAGTGACTGCCGAGTTGCCGCCTCTGGATAGCGCTGGCCGTTCTTGCTCAATGGTCACTGGCAGCAGCATGGCGATGGTCTTGGTGGCTGGTGGGTTGGCGGGAGACGGAGGAATGATTTTGCCGTTAGATTTTGAGACTGAGTAAGGGCGACGGCTAGGTTGCCCGGCGTCTCGCGTGCGGCAGCGCGAAGGGCATGTCTTGAGTGTCTAAGGTGTTGAGGTGGAGGCGCTATCGTCAGGGACAGTGAGCGCGTGAGAGAAGTTTCCGTAAGACGACACGTGTGATCGACTGACCCGCGTGAGGCTGTGCCACCCTGACTTACAACCAACCAACACGATCGAAATCGCGCTCCGCCCGCTGACGCGACTGTCGGCAGTGGCGGGCAGTGGCCGACCTTGGGATAGTGCAAAGGGAGCCTGTCCGGGCCGTGGTATGTCTCACGTGCACGTTTCTGGTTTGCGACAGCATGCTGACCACTACTTAGTAGAAGCACTTCCTTTAAGCCCGTGCCCATGCCGACGCCAACACCAACGCCCTCAGCAAGCTCTACACTGCTCCCAGGTACGCTGTATATCACTGTTTCTCACGCGCTTTACTTACATCTCGCAGGACTTTAGATCTTCAAGCGTTTATGCGAATGGGCACGCATCATGGCTTGGTCCACTCCGGTGAGTCTACTACCTACTCTTTCTTTCACACTATCCTGAACACTTGCTCAAGCCCTTGCCCACATGGTACTCGACCACTGTCTTCGCTTCTGGACGGCTCTTGGATAGCAATGCTGGTGTCGGTGAGTTCTCTTCGTTGACTCTTCTGCTTTCGGTGACCCTGTTGCAGTCACTCTATGTCTTCTGCCTCAAACAAGGTTGTTCTATTTGCTGTCGCTATCGTTGTTGTCGTTGTCAAAGGTGTGTCATCTCCCTTCCAATTTCTATCGATCTTATCCAAATTTCTCTAGCCTGTGTCGCGAATCAGAAACTTCCGTGCTAGTTGGGCCAGAAGCATCGTTGTCCGCCAATTACAAGAAAGCATTGCGTTGTTCAAGCATGGTATGTAAGTTTCTTTGTCTGCAGATATCACGATTGAACGTTGCTGATATTGTCTTCGCTTAGACAATACATATATCTATATGGTCAGCCCTCTGGCCTTGTCGCCCGGTTTCAACTCCCTCGTGAGTGTCCTTAACATTGTTGTCGAAAAGCTTTCTAACTGTTTGTTAGTGCCGTGAATAGTATTGAAGAGCGAGGGCCTTTGGTTGTCCTAGATGGCCTGCTCGTCGACAAACCTCGATGTTCTTGCTGTTTTGTGCCCATTTTGACATGGCTAACCTTTGCGTCCGAGTCAGTGGTGCTTGCGTTGCAGATGAGCTCGATTTATTCCTTCTGCGAGCGGGACCGGTAGGCCGTCTTGCTCCTTGGCCCGCTTTGGCCAAAACTGACCTAATTGCAGGTTCTTGATCAACATCGGGCATCCGACTGCTCTGAATTTCTCGGTCCAAGTTTGCGCAAGAGCTACTTTGCTGCCCATATTTCTGACCAAGCTGTGCAGATTCCTCCACGCGCGATCGCTCAATCGCCAACGTGAGCGGGAGAATACCTTTCAAACTAGGGAAAAACTGACCCGACTTCTAGTTTCTGCTCCATGTCGACCATGCAGGGCATTTGCGCCGAACGCGCTGGGTGCGGAACTCACGAATGACGGCGGGAGGATGTCATGTTGTCTGGTAAGTCATCTCGGTCATTTTTCGTAGTTAGCCCAAGCTTACCTTAATCCCAAGGTCGTGCTCTACATTCTGCGCTATTGCGTGTTCACTCAACGTGAGCGGGAGCATATCATGCTCATTTATCTTTCAAATTGGGCAAAGCTGACCCAGAACCCACAGATTCTGCTCCGGGTTGACGATGCGGGCATTCGCGCTGGATGCGGAACGTTGGGAGGGTGTGCTGTTGTCAGTAAGTCATCTTGGTCATTTTCCGTATTTAGGCCAAGCTTACCTTAAGCCCAAGGTCGTGCTGTACATTCTGCGCTATCGCGATGGACAGGTCTCCTCTGCGTCTCCCTTGTCGTGCGTGGTTTCTGCCTCCCGCTTTCTCATCCACTGACTCTACATTCAAGTTAGCATAGCCAATTTGGCGCGAATCGGGAGCGGCAGCGGCTCGGGAGATAGCTTCCAGTGAAGCTGGTCGATCGCGGGAGGGCGGCATTGTGTTGCCGCAGAGGCCGCATCGTTCCCCGCGTGTCGTGCGCCTTTTCTCTTTCTCGCTGTTCCCCGACTGACTTCTCGTTAGCGACGTTGATTCGGCGGGAATCGGCGGCGGCAGTGGTTCGGGGAAGGCTACAGGCAGCCGCCCGTGATGCTGGTCGAGTGCGGAAGGTCGGCTTTGAGTTGCCGGGGAGACTTGTGTTGATTTGTTATTACTTAGTGGTTGTGCGAGTTGAGTGCTCGCGGCCGTCTTGCTGGCCGGCCGCGGCAGGACTGGGAGCGCTTCCGCGCGCCGGCCAAGGACGTGTCCGTCTGGCCTGGGGCGGGCTACGCGCGGGGCCGTCGACGGGCGAGCGGGAAGGGAGAGGGTGCTTGGTCAGCAACACGTGCCCGGGCCTCGCGCCCGGCCGGCCGGTTGTCGTCCCACGCTCTTTCGTCTTGCCCGCCATGTCGTTCTGCTTGTCTGCTGTCCACCGGGTTAGTGGGCGGGCCGCTGAGGATGGTGCTCGCGCTTGCTCTCTGGCGGGCCGCGGGTTTGGTGGGACCCGGACAAGCTGCGGCAGCTGCAGCGCTACCACGCCTTGGTGAAAGTGCTGGTTGTTTGGCCAGCGGTATGCTGAGAGGTGAGAGCAGGCTTTGCATGTTACTTATCATTCGTTGCAGCCGTGTGGACACTGCCGCGGTCTTTTATGGCTATTGTCCGTAGCCTCACCTTGTCGAAGGGCAAACGTGAGCGGAGTTGCTGGTGCGTACATGTCTTTGACTCAAGTCGGGCGAAACTGAAGCAAACTCCCAGTTCTTGCTGGACACCGGCCCTCGCGCTCGATGATGGTCAGTCTCTGGTCGGTCTCTCACTGTATTTAACCCCAGCTGACCTTAATACAAGCTGTTGGTGGATGCGCTTGCTGGAGAGCTCGCAAACGCGCGGGGGGATGTTCTTTTTGTCTTGCTGAGCCGGGTGGCTCTTGCGCTGCACGAATGACGCCGGGATGTGGTTCACTGTCGTCCGGTCGTATGTTATCTCGCGCTTTTTCCGTATTTACCCCAAGCTGACCTTGATACACAGGTCGCGCTCGACATCCGTCACTCAGCGTTATAGCGGCATCGCGCTCGATGCAGGCGGGAAGTGGTATGTCTTTTTTCTTTGTTCGTATTAAGCCGAGGCTGACCTTAATTTAAGATACTGGAGTTGGAGCTCGTATATTCGCTGGAACTTGTGTATCTCACCGAAAAATCAATTGACAACATTTCTGAACTGTTGCTCCTTCAGCCCCAAAGGCTGTCCACACTGAGTCTAAATCAAAACTAGGATTCGATTCTAGCCCTGTATGCTAGTACATGGGGCCCAGCTCGAAGGTAATACTATCGAAGCATCAAGATAGGTACATAAGCGCGCAGGACTGGCTGCACTACAAGCATCGCGTCCTGGCGATACGGTCGTGGTACGAGAGCAGGTGCAAAGCAAGGGTCGGAAAGCGGGTTCGTATCAAGAAGAGACAGTGCTGTCTGGGGACGTGGTCATGTAAAGGATGGACGGGAGTTGTTGGGGAGGGGAGTCGGAGATAATGTGGACGGAGTAATCGGGGGTTGTGGTGGAACAATGGCAAAACTGTGCTCAGAAGGAACGGGCAACGCCAGCCCGATGCATGTGGCGAACCCGGGAACGACGGACTTCCTCGCGGACATCGACAACCTCTTGACGGCGGTGGTGGGAACGTTTCGCCCGACAGGAAGCTGAGCCAGATTTCGTCGGTACCGCGGATGCGACACTCGTGGTAGAGGAAGCCGGAGACGAAGCTTTCTTGGTGGTAGAGCTTGCAGGAGGGGAAGTGCTCTTCTTTGTGGTGGCGGGGGAGGACGGCTTCTCGGTAGTGTTATCATCAGAGCCACCCTGTGCTGGGGCCGGAGATCCACCACCAATGAAAGAGGCCACGGCTGGGCCTGGAAATTTGTAGGCGCCCTTCATGTTATAGACCTGGTGATGGGGACGGGTTAGTACAGCGAATAAGCATGATGAATGGCCGCACGTCAATGAGAATCCCAGCGTCAGTCGGTTTGTATGCGCCAGGAAGCTTGACGGTCTCGCTGTCGCTTGGCACACCCTTGCCTGCGCTAGTGACACTGAGCTGCACACAGCCAGGGTAAAACTCTGCACCGCCTTGAGACTGCGCAGTGTGGAGGGCGATGATTTCGTGTCGGAGGAGATAATTGCCCGCCTTGAGGTTCGCCGGAATGGTTACGGTCGCTGGAGAGCCATTGTCTATTTGGAGCGGTGAGTCAAAACGAGATTTAACATGAGGATGGGATTCGACACACCAAGGTTTGCCTGAGCCCATTTACCGCTCGCATCCATGCCCTGTTCTTGTATTTTGAACCACTTGGCCTTGCTGGCGTCAAATTGAGCACAATTGCCGCCACAGTCCGCCATAGTATAGGCCATCATGGGACCAACATCATGGAACCAGAAGCCGGAGCCCGTGAGCGTCTGCCAGAACACATCGAGCTTGCTACCGGCAGCGACGGTGGCCACTTGGCTGGCGAGCTTTGCGTGTTTGCTGCAGGTTGCGAGGTTGTGTGCTTAACAGGGAGGTTGTTGGCGGATGGCACTGGAGGCAGCGTTGGGCAGCTCCTCGGTGGGCTCGTTGCCTTTGAAGAGCTTCTTGGCGCCGCCCACGTTAACGCTAACAGAACCGATCCAGCCATGGGTGAGAACAGAAGAGACAAGGGTGAAGGTAACAAGGACGGAGTTGATTGGTGGGCGAGATGAAGGAGTGACTGGGCAGGAGGCGGAAGCAAGGCGGAAAGGAGGAAGATGAGGGGAGAGCAAAGCTGGCTTGGTCAACCGAGCAAGGCTTCGATTGAGTGGAGCGTATACACGACGCGACGTGGCACTGTGTGCGTGTGTGCGCCTGTGCGTGTGTGCGCCTGTGCGTGTGTGCGTCCTCCGCCTCCGCCTCGACTCGACTCAGGACGTGCGCCGTCTGTGCGTCTGTGCGTCCTCCGCGCGTTTGATTTTGATTGATTAAATCTGCTTATATAACATGTTACCCTCCCTTGCACGCCTCGCTCCAACGCTAAGTCGCGCTCGCTCGCCAAGTCGCGCGAGCGAGAGCGTACTCTAATATACAACTTTCTGAGGCGCACGGACCTCTAGAAAGTCACGAGGTAAACCTAGTAGGGGAGAAAAAAAAATGGATTTGGGGCTGGTTTGGACGTGTCTGGCGGGGGTCTCGGGCATGGTTTGGGGAGACAAGGCATTGGTCTCATTCTCGGGCAGTCCGGGCAGGTATGAAATCGTGCAAAGGCCATATATTCTCTAAGTTTAACGAGACACGCTAATTTAACACGCGTCGCGACGCGTCTAACCCCATCAAACCGAGCGGACAGACACCCAACTCCCCATTTCCACCAGTCAGCGACAGTGGGCAACACTGTCGGGGGCGCGTTGATAGTCCAGCGGTTCGCAGGCCTCCGGCGGCTGAGACCTGTGAAAAAATGAGCTTGAAGCACGCAAAACGGGGGTAAAAATGCACCTCCACCAAAGTGCCATCAAAACCGCCGCGGGGGCTCTCCAGCAACAGGTCGGCGCAAAGTTTCCGTCACCCCCGAACACGTCCCGCGAAAGACAGTGGTCCCACACTGTCCCGGCTGCGTTGCAAGTAGGGCGGGACGTTTGCCTGCCCGGCAGCGCAGACCTGTAAAAAAAGTGAGCTTGAATTGCACAAAAAAGACGCAAAATGTACCCTCCGGAGTGCCATCAAAAGCGCCGCGGACGCGCGTCAAGGTTCTTCCCCGCGCAAGACAGTGGTCCAACACTGTCCTGGTAGTGTCCAGTAGGGCAGGGACGTATGCCTGCCGGCGGCGTGGACCTGGGAAAAGGTAAGCTTTGAATCGCGCAAAAGAGGTGGAAAATGCACCTTGAAACTCCATCAGAATCGGCGCAAAACGTCGTTGATGTGCGCATGTCCGCCAGCAAGGGGATACCATTGCGGAAGGGAGGTTGCTTGACCGTGCGGGATGCCGCGATAAGGCGCGACCAGTCGGAGCCAGGGCAGGGACTCTGAATGTCAAGGCCGGACTCGGAGGCGGGAGTCGGGACGGCAAAGCCCATGGAGTATGTGTTAAAGGGCAAGCAACAACCCGGCACCGCCCAGCGCAGAGCGTAGCGTTGAAGGCCAGCGGTGAGCAACCCTGCAGGCGGGCGCGAGGGTCGGGGACAGGTCGGGGTCAAACGACGGCGAGGATGACTTCGCTGCCACGTGGGAATATCGAAGAAGGCCGGACTCGGAAGGCCGGACGGCCAAGGCAATGGAAGACCTATGTGACAACTCGGCGGCCAGCGCAGATAGTGGCATTGTCGAATCAAGTAAGGCCGGGGGTAGGCCGGGTATGGCCGCGGGGTAAGTGTGCTGCGGGGCGACAAGGATAGAGGGTGTAAGATGAATGGACGCCGATGTCGGGGTGAGATGGCCGAGGGGTAATGTGATGGAGGCCAACAACTCGGGGGCCAGCACAGAACGTGGTGCGGGTGAGCCAATCGAGGCTGGCGATGACCGGGTGTTGCGAGAGCAGGTAGTAGAAAAAGTGGCCGCAATGTGGCTGCGAACACTGGGTAGCCAATGACAAAGCCAATAGGCGAGCAGCAACAGTGGTGGCCGATATCGTTCATGGTCATCGGCAGGATGGCCGACAGGCACCGCAGAGCATGATGCGGGAGGCCCGAGTAAAGTCGGGAAAGCCGGAGGCAGTAGGCGATGACCAAGATACTCCCCGGCCAGCAACAGTGGTGGCCCCACTGTGCCGACATGGTTGATGGCCAGGCGGTAACACATGCCTCCGGCGGCAAAACCCTATGAAAAAGTGAGCCTTGAATTCAGTTAAAAGTGGGTAAAAATGCACCTAAAAATACCATCAAAATCTGATGATGGCATCAGATCCGACCGATGCCGAGGGCGGCGGCACCATCGGCCAACCAGTTGTCGATCAAAACCGAGCACGTCGCCGGAAGCCCCGCAGTCGGGGCGGTACATTGGCCTCTGGCAGTGAAAATCTGTGAAAAAATGAGCTTTTTGACCATCAAAAGATCAGCCAAATGTGCTTACGTAAGCGCTAAGTGCAGTCCAAAAACGGCCAAGATACTGCCCGGGAAGTCCGACGCAGAAGCAATATAGCGCATCTGGACACAACATCAGTGACATTTAGCAGAACAAATGAAATCACAACGTACCAGCATGGTTCGGCATCCGAGCAGAGGTTCCCCCTCTGGCGCTCATAGCAACCCCGCCTCGACCGAGAATCTAAGCCCCACATCAGCATCAGCATTATATCACACGACTAAGCGCGACCACTTACACGCTGCCCGAGCAGAGGTTGCCCCTCTAAACAACGTCATAGTCGTGGTCGGTCCTGCGCACAATGGTAGTGTCGGATGGATGGCGGCCAATGATGGTCTGGGCATACGAGCAGAGGTTCCCCCTCTGGTCGAAGACGGGTAGCGAGCTCTGAATAGGCGGTCAGCATATATATATATAAGCAATGAACGGACATACTTTGGCTAGTGCAGCAACGTTGCCTTGTTGACAATGACAAGGAATCTAAGCCCGGCATTAGCATGACATCATATACACATAAGCGCGACGACTTACGGACAGCCCGAGCAGAGGTTCCCCCTCTAGACATAGTCGCAGTCATGGTTGACAACAACACTGGGTCATACGTCAATACTATACGATACATACTTGGCGGAGTCAACTTACGAGCAGCAATAATGTGTCCGAGCAGAGGTTCACCGTCTCGGAAGCCAATAACAGCCATGTATCTAAGTCAGAACGTCAATGTCTTATCCCAGATAGGATAGAGGAAGGACATACCGGAGTTCCGCACGCAAGCAAGGTTCCCCACCAGATACAAACGGAAGGAGCACTGCCGCCAGCATAGTTTCCTCCCGTTGCGGTTGCGATCGATAAGAACACCAGCGAGGCTAAGTCGGACATTAGTCACTTATTATGTTAAGAGCAAATACAACTTACGGAGAAGAACTCGACGTCCAAGCAGAGGTTCACCCTCTAGCGAGAAATTGGGTAGCCACCCGTGACGACAATCTGGTCGATATGTTAGTGTACTGTACACAATATGATAAAGGGAAAAACATACCAACAAGGGTTCCGCAGAGTGTCCCCCCTCCGAGTCGTAAGGGTGATGGTGCCGCAGACCAAAACGCCAGCGCCAGTAGAAGCAGCGGCAGCGACGCCTAGATGAAGCAGAACATCGAGCAGAAGTTCCCCATCCGAACGACTCGAAACTAGCACGGTGTGAGGCAGGCCAGAGCTTATGGAGAAAGAATACATACCTACAGGTGCTCGCCCAAGACGTCCATGACTCGCTAGGAGGCAGGCTTGAAGAGTTTTGGTGGTCGTTGTTGGTCAATAAACACAACGAGTTGCGTCTGTCAAACAGGTCAGAACCCTGCCAAGTTTACAGCTAGACACGTACGGGAGGCAGAAAATGGCCTTGGATGTCGAAGAACCGCCAGTGCTAACCGGGAGTTCTTGTACAGTCATGAAATGCCCGACTTGAAGGTTGAGTAGGGTGACGAAGAAGTTGCTGTAGGGGTTGCGATGAGCGAGAGCAGTGACGGGACACCAACGAGCATACCTTTGTTGATGGGGGATGCGTCGACAAGCGTCGTGGTGGGGGAGTGAAGACAAGCCAGGAAGTAGCGCATGACTTGGTTGATGATTTGATTTCTCCACGGAAATCACGTGCACATCACCGGTGTCAAGCACGCTGTCACCGATTCAGGGTCGGCGAATCGACGGCACGGCGAATGGTGAGGCCTAGGCTTGCCGAGGGCCAGGTGGTGCGGGCTAAAATTAGCTGCCCGTGCTGGTGCCTTGAATGCCAAAGGGCGGACTATGCGCATGATGAGTATCGATGGCGCATCATGACCATGCGCAGTGCGGCACATCGGAAGGAGGGTTCAAGGGGTGGTTGGTCTGCGGACTATTTTTGAGCCATGTCCGAAATGGCGGGCGGCTTTGATGCTGGATCGCCGGTTGCCTTCGGGATGGCCTGTCATTGATGCGGCCAAGCTTCGGCGGCCTGGTCATGCTCCCCAGGTTGATGACGGCCTTTTGAGTCGTGAGCGGGCATGCTGAGAGGAAAGGTTGCAAGCCTATGGGGGGCAATGATGACAAAGATACTTGACTTGAAGCGTAATGTGCGGAATTTAGACCAAGCTATTTTTGGCCACATACCCTGATGCAGCTCAGGGAATCGAATGCCGCCGGGGCTCAGGGAAACAAACGCCGCCGATGGAGCACAGGCAGTGCACTCAGGGTCTTATTATGATAGAACTTGAGAAGCACGGCAGACGGGAAATGAAGATTACGGCTGACAGGCCGGATGATGAGAACATGAATAGCCGTGCTGGGTGGCCAGATATGTTCTCCTTGCCCAGCTGGCTCTTGTTCTCTGTGGTTTTCTCTCTTGTTGTGTTCCAATCTTTTTATTTGCGCAACACAGTGAGAAATTCCTTTTTTCTCCAATTTTGATATCATTTGACACCGAAATAGACGCCTTTTCAGCGCGCCATACGCCAATTTTTTGCGCGGTGCGCGTTCTTCTTGAGCGCGCAGTTTGGTGTCGCCATCAGCTGCTCACATCCACCACCAAATCAGGCAATTCACCCGGTAGGGCTCGGACTCGTCGCCCTTGACACTTGCACGTGGGCTCAATTCAGACTATTTTTAGATGACAGCTACCCCCAAGTAATCCACTGCGTCCGACCCTTATCCACGCTCGCGATGCTAAACTATTCGAGCAAAAACGCAAATCTACAAAATCCTGCATCGTCTCGACGGCTGGGGGCTATTTCGTCCGATCAAAGACGTCAAAGTGTCAGGGTCACTCAGCCCTACCCTGAATGGCTGTCCGATTTCTTGCGCGACGGCGGAAATATACGATCTTCCCAAATGATTCATGTTGCCCACATTGATGCCCGTGTTATGAAGCACGGGCTGAGAAGTCAACTGCCGCACTGCCCCCACTTGACAGATCGATCCGTTGCGTGAGTTTTGACGCGTTTATTTGCGTCTCCCAAGTGCCCAGTTGACCAAGCTTCCGCTGAGTTCATGTTTTCCTCACATCTAGATTTCATGCCCGTGACGAGCTCAATCTATCCAGGTTTTGACTCAGACATACTCGCAAGGACATCCTTCAACCAGTGCGGCACTCAAAATAGCTCGCTTAGCCGTCGTCAACTAACATCTTCTCATTCCAAACTTAATCACTCAGCATTTTGCGAAGATAACGAAAGCATCCAGCCCGGGCGGTGTACGTCACCGAGGGAGTATAAGAAGCCACGGCCTTCAACCGTCGCGCACCTCCCCCCCCTCTTTCTTCCCCCACCATCCACCCAAAGTCAACTTCACGTGCTCTTCGCTCGTCGTCGTCCTGCTTGGTGGGCACTCTTTCCTCCATTCATACTACTAACTACTTCTAGTCAACATCCTATCCCGCCGTCGCACATCGGCCTCTACTTGCATGTGCTACTTATCCTTTGCTTCTTTGCTAACCTTGTTGCAGAATCTTCTTCGCCCTCGACAGCTCTTGGGTTGGGTAGCCGTCCGTTCACCTTCTGCTTTATCTTGCCCTCCTTGCTGACCGCCTGGCAGAGCTCCCCTCCACTCCCTCCCCCGCTTCTAACCCATTTCGAGCCTAACTTGTTGGCAGACGACAACGAGATGGGCATTTGGATCGAAACAACGGTCTAATTGTCGAGGTAAGTTTTGTTACTGCTTTTCACGCTGACCTTGTTGCAGAGTCTTCGCGCAGTCCGCCCATTTGTTGGTCAGCGTTGGGAAAGTTGTTTCTGGTCAGAGTTCGTCCACTTTTTGCCATCTCTTGTCCCCCTCGCTAACCGCATCGCAGAACTTCGCCTCCACTTCCTCCCTCTCCCCAATTTTGACCCAGATCGAGCTTGACATTATGGCAGACGACAATGACGTGGGCGTTCGTATTGGGAGGACGGTCTAATTCTCGAGGTAAGCCTTGTTACCGCGACTTTTGCCAATACTGACCTTAAGATATACAGAATCGATGCGTTGTCCTTGACTTGCTTTTGCGAGCACAGAAGGGTGTCGTAGACTTTTTATTTCACTGATGCCGTCGCTTTAGGTCGGGACTTGTTTTATGGAGCTGGGAAGGTGTCGTCGTCGAGGAGGGTGATTTTGCGATCCAAGGGGGTACGTGTTCTGGCCGACTTGACTCTACATTGAAGCGCTGACCTTATTTTGCAGAGCCTTGGAGATGGGTGCGGAGTCATTGGCGGCAAGGGACGTGTCGAGCGAGCCTGGTTTGGCGTTGGCGGCTACCTCCTGCCGACAAACGGCTTCGTTTGGATATCTTTGGCGAAAAGCAGCAGCTGCCGAGTTGCCGTGTCTGGATAGCGCTGGCCGTTCTCGCTCAATGGTCACCGGCAGCATGGCGATGGTCTTGGTGGCTGGTGCAGGTGTTGGCGGGAGGCGGAGGATGGTTTTTGCCGTTAGATTTTGAGATTGCGAGCGTGATGGCTGGGTTGCCCGCCGCGTGTCATGTGCGGCAGCGTAAAGGCCGTGTCTTGAGCGTCTGAGGCCCCGAGGCGGAGGCGCCATCGTCGGGGACAGTGAGGGTGTGAGGGAAATTTTCGTAAGGCCGCTGTCAGCGTGTGATCGATCGACCCGTGTGAGGCTGTGCCCGCCCGACTTTCAACCAACCAACACGATCGAAATCGCGCTCCACCCTCTGACGCGACTGTCGGCAGTGGCGGGCAGTGGCCGACCTTGGGATAGTGCAAAGGGAGCCTGTCCGGGCCGTGGTATGTCTCACGTGCACGTTTCTGGTTTGCGACAGCATGCTGACCACTACTTAGTAGAAGCACTTCCTTTAAGCCCGTGCCCATGCCGACGCCAACACCAACGCCCTCAGCAAGCTCTACACTGCTCCCAGGTACGCTGTATATCACTGTTTCTCACGCGCTTTACTTACATCTCGCAGGACTTTAGATCTTCAAGCGTTTATGCGAATGGGCACGCATCATGGCTCGGTCCACTCCGGTGAGTCTACTACCTACTCTTTCTTTCACACTATCCTGAACACTTGCTCAAGCCCTTGCCCACATGGTACTCGACCACTGTCTTCGCTTCTGGACGGCTCTTGGATAGCAATGCTGGTGTCGGTGAGTTCTCTTCGTTGACTCTTCTGCTTTCGGTGACCCTGTTGCAGTCACTCTATGTCTTCTGCCTCAAACAAGGTTGTTCTATTTGCTGTCGCTATCGTTGTTGTCGTTGTCAAAGGTGTGTCATCTCCCTTCCAATTTCTATCGATCTTATCCAAATTTCTCTAGCCTGTGTCGCGAATCAGAAACTTCCGTGCTAGTTGGGCCAGAAGCATCGTTGTCCGCCAATTACAAGAAAGCATTGCGTTGTTCAAGCATGGTATGTAAGTTTCTTTGTCTGCAGATATCACGATTGAACGTTGCTGATATTGTCTTCGCTTAGACAATACATATATCTATATGGTCAGCCCTCTGGCCTTGTCGCCCGGTTTCAACTCCCTCGTGAGTGTCCTTAACATCGTTGTCGAAAAGCTTTCTAACTGTTTGTTAGTGCCGTGAATAGTATTGAAGAGCGAGGGCCTTTGGTTGTCCTAGATGGCCTGCTCGTCGACAAACCTCGATGTTCTTGCTGTTTTGTGCCCATTTTGACATGGCTAACCTTTGCGTCCGAGTCAGTGGTGCTTGCGTTGCAGATGAGCTCGATTTATTCCTTCTGCGAGCGGGACCGGTAGGCCGTCTTGCTCCTTGGCCCGCTTTGGCCAAAACTGACCTAATTGCAGGTTCTTGATCAACATCGGGCATCCGACTGCTCTGAATTTCTCGGTCCAAGTTTGCGCAAGAGCTACTTTGCTGCCCATATTTCTGACCAAGCTGTGCAGATTCCTCCACGCGCGATCGCTCAATCGCCAACGTGAGCAGGAGAATACCTTTCAAACTAGGGAAAAACTGACCCGACTTCTAGTTTCTGCTCCATGTCGACCATGCAGGGCATTTGCGCCGAACGCGCTGGGTGCGGAACTCACGAATGACGGCGGGAGGATGTCATGTTGTCTGGTAAGTCATCTCGGTCATTTTTCGTAGTTAGCCCAAGCTTACCTTAATCCCAAGGTCGTGCTCTACATTCTGCGCTATTGCGTGTTCACTCAACGTGAGCGGGGGCATATCATGCTCATTTATCTTTCAAATTGGGCAAAGCTGACCCAGAACCCACAGATTCTGCTCCGCGTTGACGATGCGGGCATTCGCGCTGGATGCGGAACGTTGGGAGGGTGTGCTGTTGTCAGTAAGTCCTCTCGGTCATTTTCCGTATTTAGGCCAAGCTTACCTTAAGCCCAAGGTCGTGCTGTACATTCTGCGCTATCGCGATGGACAGGTCTCCTCTGCGTCTCCCTTGTCGTGCGTGGTTTCTGCCTCCCGCTTTCTCATCCACTGACTCTACATTCAAGTTAGCATAGCCAATTTGGCGCGAATCGGGAGCGGCAGCGGCTCGGGAGATAGCTTCCAGTGAAGCTGGTCGATCGCGGGAGGGCGGCATTGTGTTGCCGCAGAGGCCGCATCGTTCCCCGCGTGTCGTGCGTCTTTTCTCTTTCTCGCTGTTCCCCGACTGACTTCTCGTTAGCGACGTTGATTCGGCGGGAATCGGCGGCGGCAGTGGTTCGGGGAAGGCTACAGGCAGCCGCCCGTGATGCTGGTCGAGTGCGGAAGGTCGGCTTTGAGCTGCCGGGAGACTTTTGTTGATTTGTTATTACTTAGTGGTTGTGCGAGTTGAGTGCTCGCGGCCGTCCTGCTTGCCGACTTGGAGCGCTTCCGCGCGCCGGCCAAAGACGTAGCTCGGGCCGGGCCATGGGCAGGTCCGTCGGTGGGCTAGCGGGCAAGGGTGGTCAGCGACACGTGCCCCGGGCCTCGCGCCCGGCCGGCCGGTTGTGGTCCCACGCTCCTTCGTCTTGCCCGCCATGTCGTTTAGCTTGTCTGGCGTCCACTGGGTTAGCGAGCGGGCCATTGCGGATGGTACTCGCGCTCGCACTCTGGCGGGCCGCGGGTCTCGTAGTTGCCGGGGACGCAGCTGCAGCACTAGCACGCCTCGGTGAAAGTGCTGGTTGTTTGGCCAGCGGTATGCTAAGAGGTGAGACTTTCCTTTTGCTTCGCTTTGCATCTTACTTATCGTTCGTCGCAGCCGTGTGGACACTGCCGCGGTCTTTTATGGCTATTGTCCGTAGCCTCACCTTGTCGAAGGGCAAACGTGAGCGGAGTTGCTGGTGCGTACATGTCTTTGACTCAAGTCGGGCGAAACTGAAGCAAACTCCCAGTTCTTGCTGGACACCGGCCCTCGCGCTCGATGATGGTCAGTCTCTGGTCGCTCTCTCACTGTATTTAACCCCAGCTGACCTTAATACAAGCTGTTGGTGGATGCGCTTGCTGGAGAGCTCGCAAACCCGGGGGATGTTCTTTTTGTCTTGCTGGGCTCTTGCGCTGCACGAATGACGCCGGGATGTGGTTCACTGTCGCCTGGTCGTATGTTATCTCGCGCTTTTTCCGTATTTACCCCAAGCTGACCTTGATACACAGGTCGCGCTCGACATCCGTCACTCAGCGTTATAGCGGCATCGCGCTCGATGCAGGCGGGAAGTGGTATGTCTTTTTTCTTTGTTTGCATTGAGCCGAGGCTGACCTTAATTCAAGATTCTGGACTTGGAGCTCACTGCTCAGATATTCGCTGGAGCCTGTATATCTCACCGAAAGATCAATTGACAACATTTCTGAATCTCGGCTGTTGCTACTTCAGCCCCAAAGGCTGTCCACACTGAGTCTAAATCAAAACTAGGATTTGATTCTAGCCCTGTATGCTAGTACATGGGGCCCAGCTCGAAGGTAATACTATCGAAGCATCAAGATAGGTACATAAGCGCGCAGGACTGGCTGCACTACAAGCATCGCGTCCTGGCGATACGGTCGTGGTACGAGAGCAGGTGCAAAGCAAGGGTCGGAAAGCGGGTTCATATCAAGAAGAGACAGTGCTGTCTGGGGACGTGGTCATGTAAAGGATGGACGGGAGTTGTTGGGGGGGGGAGTCGGAGATAATGTGGACGGAGTAATCGGGGGTTGTGGTGGAACAATGGCAAAACTGTGCTCAGAAGGAACGGGCAACGCCAGCCCGATGCATGTGGCGAACCCGGGAACGACGGACTTCCTCGCGGACATCGACAACCTCTTGACGGCGGTGGTGGGAACGTTTCGCCCGACAGGAAGCTGAGCCAGATTTCGTCGGTACCGCGGATGCGACACTCGTGGTAGAGGAAGCCGGAGACGAAGCTTTCTTGGTGGTAGAGCTTGCAGGAGGGGAAGTGCTCTTCTTTGTGGTGGCGGGGGAGGACGGCTTCTCGGTAGTGTTATCATCAGAGCCACCCTGTGCTGGGGCCGGAGATCCACCACCAATGAAAGAGGCCACGGCTGGGCCTGGAAATTTGTAGGCGCCCTTCATGTTATAGACCTGGTGATGGGGACGGGTTAGTACAGCGAATAAGCATGATGAATGGCCGCACGTCAATGAGAATCCCAGCGTCAGTCGGTTTGTATGCGCCAGGAAGCTTGACGGTCTCGCTGTCGCTTGGCACACCCTTGCCTGCGCCAGTGACACTGAGCTGCACACAGCCAGGGTAAAACTCTGCACCGCCTTGAGACTGCGCAGTGTGGAGGGCGATGATTTCGTGTCGGAGGAGATAATTGCCCGCCTTGAGGTTCGCCGGAATGGTTACGGTCGCTGGAGAGCCATTGTCTATTTGGAGCGGTGAGTCAAAACGAGATTTAACATGAGGATGGGATTCGACACACCAAGGTTTGCCTGAGCCCATTTACCGCTCGCATCCATGCCCTGTTCTTGTATTTTGAACCACTTGGCCTTGCTGGCGTCAAATTGAGCACAATTGCCGCCACAGTCCGCCATATAGGCCATCATGGGACCAACATCATGGAACCAGAAGCCGGAGCCCGTGAGCGTCTGCCAGAACACATCGAGCTTGCTACCGGCAGCGACGGTGGCCACTTGGCTGGCGAGCTTTGCGTGTTTGCTGCAGGTTGCGAGGTTGTGTGCTTAACAGGGAGGTTGTTGGCGGATGGCACTGGAGGCAGCGTTGGGCAGCTCCTCGGTGGGCTCGTTGCCTTTGAAGAGCTTCTTGGCGCCGCCCACGTTAACGCTAACAGAACCGATCCAGCCATGGGTGAGAACAGAAGAGACAAGGGTGAAGGTAACAAGGACGGAGTTGATTGGTGGGCGAGATGAAGGAGTGACTGGGCAGGAGGCGGAAGCAAGGCGGAAAGGAGGAAGATGAGGGGAGAGCAAAGCTGGCTTGGTCAACCGAGCAAGGCTTCGATTGAGTGGAGCGTATACACGACGCGACGTGCGTGCGTGCGTGTGTGTGCGTCCTCCGCCTCCGCCTCGACTCAGGACGTGCGCCGTCTGTGCGTCTGTGCGTCCTCCGCGCGTTTGATTTTGATTGATTAAATCTGCTTATATAACATGTTACCCTCCCTTGCACGCCTCGCTCCAACGCTAAGTCGCGCTCGCTCGCCAAGTCGCGAGCGAGCGAGCGTACTCTAATATACAACTTTCTGAGGCGCACGGACCTCTAGAAAGTCACGAGATAAACCTAGTAGGGGAGAAAAAAAAATGGATTTGGGGCTGGTTTGGACGTGTCTGGCGGGGGGTCTCGGGCATGGTTTGGGGAGACAAGGCATTGGTCTCATTCTCGGGCAGTCCGGGCAGGTATGAAATCGGACAAGGGCCATATATTCTCTAAGTTTAACGAGACACGCTAATTTAACACGCGTCGCGACGCGTCTAACCCCATCACCAGACCCCACCACCCCATTTCCCCAGTCAGCGACAGTGGGCAACACTGTCGGGGCGCGTTGATAGTCCAGCGGTTCGCAGGCCTCCGGCGGCTGAGACCTGTGAAAAAATGAGCTTGAAGCACGCAAAACGGGGGTAAAAATGCACCTCCACCAAAGTGCCATCAAAACCGCCAGGGGGCTCTCCAGCAACAGGTCGGCGCAAAGTTTCCGTCACCCCCCGAACACGTCCCGCGAAAGACAGTGGTCCCACACTGTCCCGGCTGCGTTGCAAGTAGGGCGGGGACGTTTGCCTGCCGGCAGCGCAGACCTGTGAAAAAAGTGAGCTTGAATTGCACAAAAAAAGACGCAAAATGTACCCTCCGGAGTGCCATCAAAAGCGCACGGACGCGGTCAAGGTTTCCCCGCGCAAGACAGTGGTCCAACACTGTCCTGGTAGTGTTCCGAGTAGGGCAGGGACGTATGCCTGCCGGCGGCGTGGACCTGTGAAAAGGTAAGCTTTGAATCGCGCAAAAGAGGTGGAAAATGCACCTTGAAACTCCATCAGAATCGGCGCAAAACGTCGTTGATGTGCGCATGTCCGCCAGCAAGGGGATACCATTGCGGAAGGGAGGTTGCTTGACCGTGCGGGATGCCGCGATAAGGCGCGACCAGTCGGAGCCAGGGCAGGGACTCCGAATGTCAAGGCCGGACTCGGAGGCGGGAGTCGGGACGGCAAAGCCCATGGAGTATGTGTTAAAGGGCAAGCAACAACCCGGCACCGCCCAGCGCAGAGCGTAGCGTTGAAGGCCAGCGGTGAGCAACCCTGCAGGCGGACGCGAGGGTCGGGGACAGGTCGGGGTCAAACGACGGCGAGGATGACTTTGCTGCCACGTGGGAATATCGAAGAAGGCCGGACTCGGAAGGCCGGACGGCCAAGGCAATGGAAGACCTATGTGACAACTCGGCGGCCAGCGCAGATAGTGGCATTGTCGAATCAAGTAAGGCCGGGGGTAGGCCGGGTATGGCCGCCGGGGTAAGTGTGCTGCGGGGCGACAAGGATAGAGGGTGTAAGATGAATGGACGCCGATGTCGGGGTGAGATGGCCGAGGGGTAATGTGATGGAGGCCAACAACTCGGGGGCCAGCACAGAACGTGGTGCGGGTGAGCCAATCGAGGCTGGCGATGACCGGGTGTTGCGAGAGCAGGTAGTAGAAAAAGTGGCCGCAATGTGGCTGCGAACACTGGGTAGCCAATGACAAAGCCAATAGGCGAGCAGCAACAGTGGTGGCCGATATCGTTCATGGTCATCGGCAGGATGGCCGACAGGCACCGCAGAGCATGATGCGGGAGGCCCGAGTAAAGTCGGGAAAGCCGGAGGCAGTAGGCGATGACCAAGATACTCCCCGGCCAGCAACAGTGGTGGCCCCACTGTGCCGACATGGTTGATGGCCGGGCGGTTACACACGCCTCCGGCGGCAAAATCCTGCGAAAACGTGAGCCTTAAATCCAGTTAAAAGTGGGTCAAAATGCACCTAAAAATACCATCAAAATCTGATGATGGCATCAGATCCGACCGATGCCGAGGGCGACGGCACCATCGGCCAACCCGTTGTCGATCAAAACTGAGCACGTCGCCGCGAGCCTCGCAGTCGGGGTGGTGCATCTGCCTCCGGCGACAAAATCTGTGAAAAAAATGAGCCTTTTGACCATCAAACGATCAGCCAAAATGTGCTTACGTAAGCGTCAAGTGCAGCCTAAAAACGGCCAAGATACTGCCCGGGAAGTCCGGCACAGAAGCAATATAGCGCATCTGGACACAACATCAGTGACATTCGACAGAACAAATCAAATCACAACGTACCAGCATAGTTTCAACGTCCGAGCAAAGGTTCCCCCTCCGGAAGCAGCGCTCGTAGCAACCCCGCCTCGACCAGGAATCTAAGCCCTACATTAGTATCAGCATTATATCACACGACTAAGCGCGACCACTTACATGCCGCCCGAACAGAGGTTCCCCCTCTAGACAATGTGTCGTGGTCGGTCCCGCGCGCAACGGTAGTGTCGGATGGTGGCCGATGACGGTCCAGGCATACGAGCAGAGGTTCCCCCTCTGGTCGAAGACGGGTAGCGAGATCTGAATAGGCAGTCAGCAAATATAGATAAGCAATGAAAGACGGACATACTTTTGGCTAACGCAGCGACGCCTTGTCGAAAACGACATAAAATCTAAGCCCGGCATTAGCATGACATCATATACACATAGGCGCGACAACTTACAAACGGCCCGAGCAGAGGTCCCCCCTCTTGACATCCTTCGTGTCATGGTCGATAACGACACTGGATCATCTTCAGTACCATACAATATGTTGATGGCGGAGTCAACTTACGAGCAGCAATAAAGTGTCCAAGCAGAGGTTCACCGTCCGAGCAGAGGTTCACAGTCTCGGAAGCCAATGACAACCACATATCTAAGTTAGAAAGTCAATACCTTATCACATATAGGAAAGAGGAAGGACATACGATTAGCTGTTCCGCATGCAAGCAAGGTTCCCCATCAGAAACGAGCAGGAGGAGCAACGCCGCCGTTGCAATGTTGACCAGCAATGGCATAGTTTCCCCCCCTCGTTGCGTTCACGGTCGATAACAACACCAGCCGGAGGCTAAGTCGGACATCAGTCACTTATCATGTTGCGAGCAAAACAGTAACTTACAGGGAAATTTTCGTTGCCCGAGCAGCGGTTCACCCTCTGGCGAGAAATTGAGTAGCTCGCCGAGACGACAACCTGATTGATATGTTAGTGCACCATTGCATACAGTCAAGGGGAAACATACCAACAAACCAAAAGGCCAGCAGAGGCAATGACAACGAGCGCAAGCGAGCAGAGGCTCTCCACTGCCCGCCGACAGAAACTGGCATGGTGTGAGGCAGTTCCAGGTACACAGGGACGGAATACATACCTGCAGGTGCGTGCACAAGATGTCCACCGTGACAACTTGCTCGGCGGGCTTAAGGAGTTTTGGTGGTTGTTGTCGGTCAAGACGACGAGTTCCATCTGTCAGAGAAGTCAGAACCCTGCCAGGTTTACATCTAACGACACGTACAGGAGGTAGAGAATGGCGCTGAATGAGTCGAAGAGCGGCCAGAGTTGGTTGTTGCGAACCGGGATTTCTTGTAAAGTCACGAAATGCCCGACTTGAAGGTTGAGTAGGGTGACGAAGAAGTTGCTGTAGGGGTTGCGATGAGCGAGAGCAGCGACGGGACACCAACGAGCATACCTTTGTCGATGGGGGACGCGTCGACAAGCGTCGTGGTGGGGGAGTGAAGACAAGCCAGGAAGTAGCGCGTGACTTGGTTGATGATTTGATTTCTCCACGGAAATCACATCACCGGTGTCAAGCACGCTGTCACCGATTCTGGGTCGGCGAATAGTCGGCACGGGGAATGGTTTGAGGGGTGGGATAAAATTAGCTGCCTGTGCTGGTGCTGTGGATGCAAAGGGCGGACTTGCATGATTACCACACGTGGCGCAAGGCTACACCTCCAGGGGGACGGCTTCAGTGCAGGTAGGCCACGGGCGGCTGCGGAGTACACCCGAAGTGACCGGAATGGCGGGCGGGTTTAAGGTGGGGTGATCGCCGGTGACCTTCGGGGATGGCCCGTCATTGATGCGCACAGGCCTGGTCACGGTCCCCAGCATTGGGGGGGCCTTCTGAGCTGTGCACAGGCATGGAGGAGCAAGCATGCTGAGAGGGACACTGGCATATGGGGCTACTGAAAGGAAAGGAGCAACTGGCCGATAACGTATAGAAGTTATTTTTGGCCACATACCCTGAGGCCGCTCAGGGAATCGAATGCCGCCGGGGCTCAGGAAAACAAACGCCGCCGATGGAGCACAGGCAGTGCACTCAGGGTCTTATTGTGATGGAATTTGAGAAGCACGGCAGACAGGAAATGAAGATTACGGCTGACAGGCCGGATGATGACAACATGAATACCCGTGCTGGCCAGCCAGATATGGTCTCCTTGCTTAGCTGGCTGTTGTTCTTGGGGGTTTTCTCTCGTGCTGTTCAAATCTTTTATTTGCGCAGCACAGTGGGAAATTCCTTTTTTCTCCAATTTTAATACCATTTGACACCGAAACAGACGCGTTTTCAGCGCGCCATGCGCCAATCCCGCGGGGCGCGTTGTTCTTGAGCGCTCAGTTCGGTGTCGCCATCAGCTGCTCACATCCACCACCAAATCGGGCAATTCACCCGGTAGGGCTCGGACTCGTCGCCCTTGACACTTGCACATGGGCTCAATTCAGACTATTTTTAGATGACAGCTACCCCCAAGTAATCCACTGCGTCCGACCCTTATCCACTCGGGATGCTAAACTATTCGAGCAAAAACGCAAATCTACAAAATCCTGCATCGTCTCGACGGCTGGGGGCTATTTCGTCCGATCAAAGACGTCAAAGTGTCAGGGTCACTCAGCCCTACCCTGAATGGCTGTCCGATTTCCTTGCGCGACGGCGGAAATATACGATCTTCCCAAATGATTCATGTTGCCCACATTGATGCCCGTGTTATGAAGCACGGGCTGAGAAGTCAACTGCCGCACTGCCCCCACTTGACAGATCGATCCGTTGCGTGAGTTTTGACGCGTTTATTTGCGTCTCCCAAGTGCCCAGTTGACCAAGCTTCCGCTGAGTTCATGTTTTCCTCACATCTAGATTTCATGCCCATGACGAGCTCAATCTATCCAGGTTTTTGACTCAGAGATACTCGCAAGGACGTTTTTCAACTAGTGCGACACTCAAAATAGCTCGCTTAACCGTCGTCAACTGACATCTTCTCAGTCCAAACTTGATCACTCAGCATTTTGCGAAGATAACGAAAGCATCCAGCCCGGGCGGTGTATGTCACCGAGGGAGTATAAGAAGCCCCGGCCTTCAACCATCGCGCACCTCCCCCTCTTTCTTTCCCCCCACCATGCACCCAAAGTCAACTTCACGTGCTCTTCTTCGCGTCGTCGTCGTCGCACTCTTTCAAGTTCCATTCATACTACTAACTACTTCTAGTCACCATCCTATCCCGCCATCTCACATCGGGTTCTACTGCAGGTCCTACTCGTCCTTCGCGTCCTCGCTAACCTTGTTGCAGAATCTTCTTGCTCTTAGGTTGGTCAGCATTGGGAGAGTCATTTTCGTTGGCGTCATACCGTTCGAATCGCTCTTCACTCGCACGTTTTGTTTGTCCTTCGCTTCTTCACTAACGTTGTTGCAGTCCTCGCACCATGCTGACATCTTCGCCCTCGTGTTGTTGGGAGAGTAAGCGTCCGTTCACCTTCTGCTTTACCTTGCCCTCCTCACTGACCGCCTCGCAGAGCTCCCCTCCACTTCCTCCCCCGCTTCTAACCCATTTCAAGGCTAACTTGTTGGCAGACGACAACGAGATGGGCATTTGGATCGAAATGAAGGTCTATTTGTCAAGGTAAGTTTTGTTACTGCTTTTCACACTTCTTTACTGACCTTGTTGCAGAGTCTTCGCGCAGTTCGCCCATTTGTTGGTCAGCGTTGGGAAAGTTGTTTCTGGTCAGAGTTCGTCCACTTTTTGCCATCTCTTGTCCCCCTCGCTAACCGCATCGCAGAACTCGCCTCCACTTCCTCCCTCTCCCCAATTTTGACCCAGATCGAGCTTGACATTATGGCAGACGACAATGACGTGGGCGTTCGTATTGGGAGGACGGTCTAATTCTCGAGGTAAGCCTTGTTACCGCGACTTTTGCCAATACTGACCTTAAGATATACAGAATCGATGCGTTGTCCTTGACTTGCTTTTTGCGAGCACAGAAGGGTGTCGTAGACTTTTTATTTCACTGATGCCGTCGCTTTAGGTCGGGACTTGTTTTATGGAGCTGGGAAGGTGTCGTCGTCGAGGAGGGTGATTTTGCGATCCAAGGGGGTACGTGTTCTGGCCGACTTGACTCTACATTGAAGCGCTGACCTTATTTTGCAGAGCCTTGGAGATGGGTGCGGAGTCATTGGCGGCAAGGGACGTGTCGAGCGAGCCTGGTTTGGCGTTGGCGGCTACCTCCTGCCGACAAACGGCTTCGTTTGGATATCTTTGGCGAAAAGCAGCAGCTGCCGAGTTGCCGCGTCTGGATAGCGCTGGCCGTTCTCGCTCAATGGTCACCGGCAGCATGGCGATGGTCTTGGTGGCTGGTGCAGGTGTTGGCGGGAGGCGGAGGATGGTTTTTGCCGTTAGATTTTGAGATTGCGAGCGTGATGGCTGGGTTGCCCCGCCGTGTCATGTGCGGCAGCGTAAAGGCCGTGTCTTGAGCGTCTGAGGCCCCGAGGCGGAGGCGCCATCGTCGGGGACAGTGAGGGTGTGAGGGAAATTTTCGTAAGGCCGCTGTCAGCGTGTGATCGATCGACCCGTGTGAGGCTGTGCCCGCCCGACTTTCAACCAACCAACACGATCGAAATCGCTCCACCCTCTGACGCGACTGTCGGCAGTGGCGGGCAGTGGCCGACCTTGGGATAGTGCAAAGGGAGCCTGCCGGGCCGTGGTATGTCTCACGTGCACGTTTCTGGTTTGCGACAGCATGCTGACCACTACTTAGTAGAAGCACTTCCTTTAAGCCCGTGCCCATGCCGACGCCAACACCAACGCCCTCAGCAAGCTCTACACTGCTCCCAGGTACGCTGTATATCACTGTTTCTCACGCGCTTTACTTACATCTCGCAGGACTTTAGATCTTCAAGCGTTTATGCGAATGGGCACGCATCATGGCTCGGTCCACTCCGGTGAGTCTACTACCTACTCTTTCTTTCACACTATCCTGAACACTTGCTCAAGCCCTTGCCCACATGGTACTCGACCACTGTCTTCGCTTCTGGACGGCTCTTGGATAGCAATGCTGGTGTCGGTGAGTTCTCTTCGTTGACTCTTCTGCTTTCGGTGACCCTGTTGCAGTCACTCTATGTCTTCTGCCTCAAACAAGGTTGTTCTATTTGCTGTCGCTATCGTTGTTGTCGTTGTCAAAGGTGTGTCATCTCCCTTCCAATTTCTATCGATCTTATCCAAATTTCTCTAGCCTGTGTCGGAATCAGAAACTTCCGTGCTAGTTGGGCCAGAAGCATCGTTGTCCGCCAATTACAAGAAAGCATTGCGTTGTTCAAGCATGGTATGTAAGTTTCTTTGTCTGCAGATATCACGATTGAACGTTGCTGATATTGTCTTCGCTTAGACAATACATATATCTATATGGTCAGCCCTCTGGCCTTGTCGCCCGGTTTCAACTCCCTCGTGAGTGTCCTTAACATCGTTGTCGAAAAGCTTTCTAACTGTTTGTTAGTGCCGTGAATAGTATTGAAGAGCGAGGGCCTTTGGTTGTCCTAGATGGCCTGCTCGTCGACAAACCTCGATGTTCTTGCTGTTTTGTGCCCATTTTGACATGGCTAACCTTTGCGTCCGAGTCAGTGGTGCTTGCGTTGCAGATGAGCTCGATTTATTCCTTCTGCGAGCGGGACCGGTAGGCCGTCTTGCTCCTTGGCCCGCTTTGGCCAAAACTGACCTAATTGCAGGTTCTTGATCAACATCGGGCATCCGACTGCTCTGAATTTCTCGGTCCAAGTTTGCGCAAGAGCTACTTTGCTGCCCATATTTCTGACCAAGCTGTGCAGATTCCTCCACGCGCGATCGCTCAATCGCCAACGTGAGCAGGAGAATACCTTTCAAACTAGGGAAAAACTGACCCGACTTCTAGTTTCTGCTCCATGTCGACCATGCAGGGCATTTGCGCCGAACGCGCTGGGTGCGGAACTCACGAATGACGGCGGGAGGATGTCATGTTGTCTGGTAAGTCATCTCGGTCATTTTTCGTAGTTAGCCCAAGCTTACCTTAATCCCAAGGTCGTGCTCTACATTCTGCGCTATTGCGTGTTCACTCAACGTGAGCGGGGGCATATCATGCTCATTTATCTTTCAAATTGGGCAAAGCTGACCCAGAACCCACAGATTCTGCTCCGCGTTGACGATGCGGGCATTCGCGCTGGATGCGGAACGTTGGGAGGGTGTGCTGTTGTCAGTAAGTCATCTCGGTCATTTTCCGTATTTAGGCCAAGCTTACCTTAAGCCCAAGGTCGTGCTGTACATTCTGCGCTATCGCGATGGACAGGTCTCCTCTGCGTCTCCCTTGTCGTGCGTGGTTTCTGCCTCCCGCTTTCTCATCCACTGACTCTACATTCAAGTTAGCATAGCCAATTTGGCGCGAATCGGGAGCGGCAGCGGCTCGGGAGATAGCTTCCAGTGAAGCTGGTCGATCGCGGGAGGGCGGCATTGTGTTGCCGCAGAGGCCGCATCGTTCCCCGCGTGTCGTGCGTCTTTTCTCTTTCTCGCTGTTCCCCGACTGACTTCTCGTTAGCGACGTTGATTCGGCGGGAATCGGCGGCGGCAGTGGTTCGGGGAAGGCTACAGGCAGCCGCCCGTGATGCTGGTCGAGTGCGGAAGGTCGGCTTTGAGCTGCCGGGGAGACTTTTGTTGATTTGTTATTACTTAGTGGTTGTGCGAGTTGAGTGCTCGCGGCCGTCTTGCTTGCCGACTTGGGCGCGTTTCCGCGCGCCGGCCAAAGACGTAGCTCGGGCCGGGCCATGGGCAGGTCCGTCGGTGGGCTAGCGGGCAAGGGTGGTCAGCGACACGTGCCCGGGCCTCGCGCCCGGCCGGCCGGTTGTGGTCCCACGCTCCTTCGTCTTGCCCGCCATGTCGTTTAGCTTGTCTGGCGTCCACTGGGTTAGCGAGCGGGCCATTGCGGATGGTACTCGCGCTCGCACTCTGGCGGGCCGCGGGTCTCGTAGTTGCCGGGGACGCAGCTGCAGCACTAGCACGCCTCGGTGAAAGTGCTGGTTGTTTGGCCAGCGGTATGCTAAGAGGTGAGACTTTCCTTTTGCTTCGCTTTGCATCTTACTTATCGTTCGTCGCAGCCGTGTGGACACTGCCGCGGTCTTTTATGGCTATTGTCCGTAGCCTCACCTTGTCGAAGGGCAAACGTGAGCGGAGTTGCTGGTGCGTACATGTCTTTGACTCAAGTCGGGCGAAACTGAAGCAAACTCCCAGTTCTTGCTGGACACCGGCCCTCGCGCTCGATGATGGTCAGTCTCTGGTCGCTCTCTCACTGTATTTAACCCCAGCTGACCTTAATACAAGCTGTTGGTGGATGCGCTTGCTGGAGAGCTCGCAAACGCGCGGGGGGATGTTCTTTTTGTCTTGCTGAGCCGGGTGGCTCTTGCGCTGCACGAATGACGCCGGGATGTGGTTCACTGTCGTCCGGTCGTATGTTATCTCGCGCTTTTTCCGTATTTACCCCAAGCTGACCTTGATACACAGGTCGCGCTCGACATCCGTCACTCAGCGTTATAGCGGCATCGCGCTCGATGCAGGCGGGAAGTGGTATGTCTTTTTTCTTTGTTTGCATTGAGCCGAGGCTGACCTTAATTCAAGATTCTGGACTTGGAGCTCACTGCTCAGATATTCGCTGGAGCCTGTATATCTCACCGAAAGATCAATTGACAACATTTCTGAATCTCGGCTGTTGCTACTTCAGCCCCAAAGGCTGTCCACACTGAGTTTAAATCAAAACTAGGATTCGATTCTAGCCCTGTATGCTAGTACATGGGGCCCAGCTCGAAGGTAATACTATCGAAGCATCAAGATAGGTACATAAGCGCGCAGGACTGGCTGCACTACAAGCATCGCGTCCTGGCGATACGGTCGTGGTACGAGAGCAGGTGCAAAGCAAGGGTCGGAAAGCGGGTTCGTATCAAGAAGAGACAGTGCTGTCTGGGGACGTGGTCATGTAAAGGATGGACGGGAGTTGTTGGGGGAGGGGAGTCGGAGATAATGTGGACGGAGTAATCGGGGGTTGTGGTGGAACAATGGCAAAACTGTGCTCAGAAGGAACGGGCAACGCCAGCCCGATGCATGTGGCGAACCCGGGAACGACGGACTTCCTCGCGGACATCGACAACCTCTTGACGGCGGTGGTGGGAACGTTTCGCCCGACAGGAAGCTGAGCCAGATTTCGTCGGTACCGCGGATGCGACACTCGTGGTAGAGGAAGCCGGAGACGAAGCTTTCTTGGTGGTAGAGCTTGCAGGAGGGGAAGTGCTCTTCTTTGTGGTGGCGGGGGGAGGACGGCTTCTCGGTAGTGTTATCATCAGAGCCACCCTGTGCTGGGGCCGGAGATCCACCACCAATGAAAGAGGCCACGGCTGGGCCTGGAAATTTGTAGGCGCCCTTCATGTTATAGACCTGGTGATGGGGACGGGTTAGTACAGCGAATAAGCATGATGAATGGCCGCACGTCAATGAGAATCCCAGCGTCAGTCGGTTTGTATGCGCCAGGAAGCTTGACGGTCTCGCTGTCGCTTGGCACACCCTTGCCTGCGCCAGTGACACTGAGCTGCACACAGCCAGGGTAAAACTCTGCACCGCCTTGAGACTGCGCAGTGTGGAGGGCGATGATTTCGTGTCGGAGGAGATAATTGCCCGCCTTGAGGTTCGCCGGAATGGTTACGGTCGCTGGAGAGCCATTGTCTATTTGGAGCGGTGAGTCAAAACGAGATTTAACATGAGGATGGGATTCGACACACCAAGGTTTGCCTGAGCCCATTTACCGCTCGCATCCATGCCCTGTTCTTGTATTTTGAACCACTTGGCCTTGCTGGCGTCAAATTGAGCACAATTGCCGCCACAGTCCGCCATATAGGCCATCATGGGACCAACATCATGGAACCAGAAGCCGGAGCCCGTGAGCGTCTGCCAGAACACATCGAGCTTGCTACCGGCAGCGACGGTGGCCACTTGGCTGGCGAGCTTTGCGTCTTTGCCGCAGGTAAGGTCGGGCGATGTTGTGTCCTTGACAGGGAGGTTGTTCGCAATCTGGCGGATGGCACTGGAGGCAGCGTTGGGCAGCTCTTCGGTGGGCTCGTTGCCTTTGAAGAGCTTCTTGGCGCCGCCCACGCTAACGCTAACAGAACCGATCCAGCCATGGGCGAGAACAGAAGAGACAAGGGTGAAGGCAACAAGGACGGACTTCATTGGTGGGCGAGCGAGCGTCGTGAGGGAGTGACTGGACAGGAGGCGGAAGCAAGGCGGAAAGGAGGAAGATGAGGGGAGAGGAAAAAGAGCAAAGCTGGCTTGGTCAACCGAGCAAGGCTTCGATTGAGTGGAGCGTATTTTGATCGGCTGATCGCTTCCCGATGGTTACTCCTCTACTAGTCCTCGAGTTGGAACTGGCAGAACAATGTCAATTTTATGGTCATTAATCAGCTATTCTAGCTAGTGTAGAGCGTCCACAGCGTATATATTTCTTCGAAGTATATCAAAGAAAGGCTGTCATCATGATTCCAGAGAAAAAAGGAAATGACCAACTTGTGAACAACATTCTTGTGAAAATCTAACTAGTGAGAACATTTAGGAACTTTGGGTATATTAATAGCAACCCAACATATCTTAGCTTGACGGTATCCATATCCTGGGGGAATTGTCTGAATTTCAGGCTGATTCCTCGCACTTGTCAACTTCAATGCCAAGTGCAAAATCAAATACTGAAGTACTGTCCTTCAACTAAAGTTCGACGCGGATATTCGAGCGGTATGACTACCGACTCACAGAATAGCATTCATATTGATACATTTCACAAATTGCTTATACTTTACACAGGGAACTGCAACGTCAAATTCGTCAAAAACTGCATGCCCGCCGCACGGAACGTATCCTGCGTAATCGTGGTCGGGATGAGGCCATCAAGGAAGGTCATCAGATTGGGCGTCGCGGTCGTATAGGCCGGCCAATTCGGCACTGTGCGACCATTGGGGTTGAGGTTGTTCGTGAAGTAGATCAGGTAGTCCGTCAGCTCGCCGCCAAAGTACACGTTCAGGATGTCGCCTCGCGTGGAACGAGCCGAGGAAGGGCACGAGCTTCTCGCGCTTGCTCACTGTCGACGGAGTAAGCGGGGGGGCGCAAAGGAAACATGTATTTGGACGCACAAAAGCCCCACTGGTTCTGCTTTCCTGAGCGCGATTGCTGGAAAAATCGTCGCGGGCGCTTGGAAGACCGCGTCTCCTTGGAAAGCGGCGATGCGCTTGAACTGCGGGGTCAACGCGTCCGCAAAGCCAGTGTCGAATGGCGAGCCAGCAGGGAGGTCGCTGGGGTAGAGCGAGTTCAGTGAGTTCAGCTGGGCAGTCGTCGCTCCGGGCACCCAAATCTGCTTGATATATGAAAGGAACTGGGCGTCCGTGCTACAAGGGCGTGAGATGGCGTTCGAGAAGGGACGTTAACATACGTGATGTTCGTCGTGGAAAAGGAAAAGAGCGTCCCTTCATCGTCGCAGTCGCCTGAAAGTAAGTCTTGAATAAAGGTCAAATACTGAAGTCGAGGACAGACCGTTGACGAATGGGACAGGCGAGACTTTGCCTTGCTGGACGAGGGTTTGCGGATTTGCTGTCAAGAACTTTCCGTCTTCGCGAGGCAGCCAGGCGAGCAGCAACGACTAAACCGGCGTTGAGAAGAGAATCAGCAGGAAAGCTAATTATAACTGCGGACCTGGTAGTCAAAAATGAACGGCGTCGCATCTTGGGCAGCCTTAAGAGTCGCGAAAGGAACAGTCCGCAAACAAGCAAGGGTATCCGCAGCGCCAGAGCAACCGACTTGCTTCACGATTTGGTCGTAATCTGCACACTCGTGTTAGCAAACTTGAACAGAAGCCAGAATATGGATCAGACGCACATTTCTGCCCATTCTCCAGAGGGCCAGTCGGAATAGGAGACCCTGACTCCATAAAGCCCCCGCGGAAAAGCCCCTCGTTGTCTCCGTTGTTAGCTACCATTTGAAGGGCAACCGATATCGCGCCAGCTGATTCGCCCCAACTACCAACAGTATCAGCAGGAAGTGGGAGTGCATATGATCTACACACATTGTGACCTTGGTCGGGTCGCCGCCAAATGCCCCGATGTACTTCTGAACCCAGCGAAGGGCTTGTCGTTCTAAATAAAAGAGATCAAGACCAAGAAATGAAAGAGGCAGTGAGAACGCACGGTCTTGCAGGCCAAGATTGCCAACTCCGGCGGCGCGGACTTCCTTGCTAGCGAGGAAACCAAATGCTGTCGAATAGCGTCAAATACGGAAGGTTAAAGGGGCAAGGTGGTACACGCCTGATACCCGGTAGTTCATCGAAACATATATGACTGGCTGGCCGATAGCAATTGACCGTTCGACGATAGTGGTCCCATCATACCTGTCGTTGGACAATAAGTACAAGAAACACGCTGAAGATAAAACGTACATTTGAGGGCTTCCGAGCTCGAATCCTCCACCGAAAATCCACTGGGTGCCATATCAGTCTTGCAATTTCTCAAGCTGTCCGCATCACATACCGCAACAACAGGTAACTTGGACGTGGACGTCGCAGTCGCGGGCTTGATGACGTTGATAGTCAGGCCTGCAAAGAAAATGAGCTTATGAATAACAGGGAGGGGAACAGCTGACAGTCTTCGCTGGATGGGAACACGATTCCAAAGATCGAGTTGATGACCTTGTCGACGACGTCTCCCGGGAGGCCAGTTAAGAGAGGGAGCTTGACTGCCTGCTGTGGACAACCGGGGCCCATGACAGTGGCCGAATGGGTTCCGGTGTACGGGGAGTTGGCCACTGGAAGGCGGAATCGAAGGTCGCCCACACTAAAAATGCGTGGTCAGCTATGATGAGGGAAATGAATACCACATTACGGCGGCTGGGCAAACGGGATGCCGAGAAAGCTCTGCGTATTTCGCGACCCTGTCGTGCCCGTGAATATCCCCGAGTCGAGAGTCACGCTAGGCGCCGCGCGAGCTGCAATGCCGCCCAAGACCACATGTGCATGGGCCAAAAGCGCGAGGAAGGCGGTGGAGAGGAGGGCAGGCATAGTGGCAAGCTACCAGGGCCTCGCACAGCCGAACTTGAAGGTCGTGCCTGAGGCCCAATCCATCTCCGACAGCCCTTTTATATGCCAGAGAACTGATAAGGTCAACTTTCATCCGGCAGTGGACGGTGAAATACGAAGAGAGAGAGACATAAGCGGTCATGGGAGAGTGTCACGCGAGGCATTGGCCGCCGATTGTTGATCCTGGTTCCAGGAGATGGGGGAAGAGCAGCGACGACCAGCGAAGAGAAAGGCGTTTGAGAACGGTGGCGAGACCAGTGGCAGGATCGTCCGCAATACCAAGAGAGTTTTCCCCATGCATACCCCGCATTGGAAGTGCGGGGAAGCCTGGACTCGCTGTCAGGCGAGTCGCTGAAAACGGGTCCATGCGTTCCTGTTCGGCTATCGGAAAATCGTATACAGTCGAACCCCTCATAACCCATAGCCATCGGTGGAAGCCCCAAAGCATGGGTTATAAGAGTTCATGGGTTCTGAGAGGAGCGAAAAAAAATCATTTAAAAAGCCATATTTATTACTTGTACTAATAGTAGATGTATTCTAAGGGTTCTCTAAGCTGTTCTAGTCATCCATCGAGTGATTTGAGTGTCAACCATTGCATTTGTCTCTTCCAGCTGAGTTTGGCGACCAAAAGAGGCAAGTAACTGTTCCAGCCTACGAGCGTAGCCATCGGAAAGTGTCGTGGTGAAGCGTTGAATGACAGAAACAGCCTCTAGCGCCTCGCGACGCGATGGTCTCGGCATTATGTCTGCGCGTCGTCGTCAACATCATCATCTCCCCCATTCTGATCTGCCATTTCCTGGCGCTTCCGAGCTTCAGTCACCGCCTTTGCAATCTCTTCGACAGATGCTTCTTCCATGTGAACCTTTTCATCAGCAGGATTCAGCAAGTCCTCGATGGTCAGCCGATTGACAGCCTGGAGGATCTTGCGAGACTCGAGATCATCCAGACGACGTTCGAGAACTTCTTCGGCAGTGGGTACGGCTGGTGTGGTCGAGGAAGTGGTGGGAGATGAAGCGGGAAGGAGGGAAGTGGGCAGAATGCCAGATTTACACCAGCAGTTTGCGATGGTCTTGCTGGAAACATCCTCCCAAGCCACCTATAGTGCACCATATTTCTCTCTAGTTAGAGGGTCAGGACCCCCCACGCTGACCCTCTAGTAACTAGAGGGAAATAGAGCACTGTAGGGCACCCCCGCTAATTCAAGCTTAGCGCGCTGCTCTTCTCAGCGGGGGAGAGCACCTACTGGCCCAGCCGTTGCCCACCGTCACCCCGCCGTCACTCCGCGGCCTGCCCCGCCGCTGCCCCCGACCCCGCCCCCCTGCCCCCCGCCATCGTTGCCATCAGCGTGATGTGACGTCAGCCCGATCAACATCAACGCCATCTGTCAACGCCCGTGGCGACCGTTGACGCCGCACGTTCCGCGGCTGTCCCGGCCTGTCGCCGTTGACAGCCCCGCCCGCGCTTCGCTGTGCTCGACGTCGTTGAGCACAGCGAGCTCAATTCTTGTCCGTTTGGCACGGGACCACGTGTATTTGATAGATATGATGTAATACAGTAGATTTCCATCACATTTAGGCCCGCGTGTGCGCCGCTTGCCCGGCCGACCCTCCCGCCCGCTGTCCCGCCCTCCCGCCCGCCCCCCGCCCGCCCCTGCCCGCCCCCCGACCCAAAAAATTAAAAGTTGGGGAATCAAAAAAGAACACGTGCCGTATAGATGGCACCACTCAAATCGCGTTCGTTGCTGAGATATAGCGCGTTCTTGTTAACTCAAGTTGATGATGTAATTTTCAAAAAAATAGAAAAGTTGCGTATTGATTGGAAAGCACGGGCAGTACAAGTTTCACCGGAAAAAACGCGTTCATTGTCGAGATATGACGCGTTCTTGTTAACTCACTCTGCCACTACGTATGGTTGTTAACTCAATTTTGACCAATATGGTTGTTAACTCAAATGTCCCTATCATTATCCTCTGTAATTCGTACAATCTGGTCAAAAGCCTCATTTAGGCCCTCCACCTCCTCATCATCTGTTTCATCATCATCCTGATCCTCCTCCTGCTCCTTATCACCCGTTTCCCTCCATCTTCTGTCCTCCAAGCCCAATCCACCAGTTGCATTCTCAGGCACCTGCCTCTCCTTGCAGAGGCCTTGGCCTGGAAGAATAGTCCCAGTGAAACCCCTCAGCTTGCTCAGCTTAGACAGACGTTCCATATGAACACCAGAAAATCTTCCTCGGAGCATTCGATACTGCTGAATCTGAGTTGCTCGTGCGTGGCGTCCTTCAGCCTTCAGTCGATTCTCGTGGAAGACCAAGAACCTCTCTTCCTCCCTCATATAGGTCACGAGCCGAAGAATCTCCACATCCAAACGAAGCCTTTCTTCCTCTGCCCTCAACAGCTTGAAATAATGGTCCATCGCGGCCCGAGCACCTGGTTGGGCCCATGGCGCCTTTCGAATATCTTCTCGACCGAGTCGTAGCAGGTCGAAATCAGCCAGGAATGCATAATCCATCACTTCCTCCCAAGAGAGTGTAGGTCGATCTGATGCCCGTGCAGCTTCATTGTACTTGGCCAGAGCGTTCTTGAGGGCTTGTGAACGCGCTTGAAGCGCCTTTGCAATATGCTTGTGCAGCTTATACCCTGCAAATTCATCAGCAATCAAGTCTCTTAAGAAGGAATAGAATACCTGTTCCAGCCATATTCACCCTTGCCAGTTCCAGCAGCCGCGAAATGATGAGGCCTTGGACATTGTCCAGTGCTCGTTGATATCTGCGCTCGCTGACTAGGCCGCTTGCTGCAACCCATTCTGGGCTGTCAGGCCTCCATCGCTCCTCGATTTGCATCCGACGTTCCAAATCCATCACCACCTCCAGGCACTTGTCCCGCAACTCGGTCGCATGCCGTCGTTCAGTTTCAAGCCGGGTTGTTTCCTTTTTGGCAGCTTCGTACCCACGGCTCCCTTCCTCAGGTATGAAGACCAGTCGATCGGCAAGACAGGCGTTGAAACGTTCTCTGAGCCATTGATCAGTCACAATCCGAGAAATAAAAAGGATACGTACTCAGCCGCCTGTAGATTCACTAGCTTTTGATAGTACTCCATTTGCGCTGTTTCCTCTGGCGGCTCCGCCGAAAGCTTGCTGAGATGGTCCATCTCAGCTTGCAGCCACTCCTGGAAGACCTCTCGACTTGCTATCCCCAAGGTCTTCATCGTCTCAGACAGCGCTGATTCTGTATCGAGAATCTCCAGCGCATGGTGATACTTGCTCACCAAAGTAGAAGCTGCATTGAAGTCAGATTAGGCATTCGTCGCTGAAGGGTCTCTCACAAAGGTTTGCGTATGCCTCGAAGACATCAGAATGGGCGCAGTACTCCACGATTTCTTGTTGGCGGTGGAATCTTGACATGTAACGCGTGGTGCCCGAGAGTGCATTTGAACGGGAGAAAAACGACTCAGCACCTTCGAAGGGCTCTAGTCCGGCTCCCGGGGTATACATGGGCAGACGGCGGCATTGGCAGGCACGGGCATGGCCACAGCCATGGAAGGCCCCGACGACCGCATTGAATTGGTGCTTCTCGGCGAGTGGTGCAATGAGAGGGTGACTTCGGACCCATTTGAGGTATTTGCATCCGATGTCGAATCCAGCAAGTAGCTTCTCCAAGATTCGAAGGAGCTCAGCTGTGACAGCGAGGCCGTATTTTGCTCTGAAGTTGAGTTAGCAATTGAGTTAATGGTTGTCCAATTTGACTCACAACTCCCCGCTTCGGACCATGTCGACGATGAAAAACGTAAAGCTGTGTCGACAGAGGGGCGATGAAGATTCCCGTCTCTTCATAGAGGCCCCAAGCCTTCGTCACCACCGACTCCTTCATGTTCTGCCATGTACGCCCACAACCGTCCCCTTCTTCGTCGTATCCTGGATTAAAGCCCTTGAGCAGCTCGTCAGCTGCATCCTTCCCATACTGGTCAACAAGTTCCCGAGGAAGATAGTAGTCTCGGGGAGGAAGACGATTGTCCGGCGCCTCCCGGGACTCCCCGGGGACATTTACACCATCTTGGACCAGACGTTCTCGTCGGTCGAATCTCTTCAATGCATTGTTGCCATCCAGCGTGAAAAACACGCCAGGAATAAGCAGCTCGGGTTCTCCCTTGACCTTGTACGTGCAGCATGGGCACGCATTCATAACGCGCCAATCAGGTTTGTCGCGCTGGAGCTCGGCAGCCACACTTGCGAATGATTTCTTTGGTGCGGAGGAAGAGGTCGTAGGCCACTGTAAATTGCCTCACGAGGTGGGGATGGGGAGGGATGGTGTGGAGATCGCATATTGAGCGGATGAAGGCCTGCTTCCCAAGCTTCGGACATCGTAGGTGCATTGAATGAAATAGGTTGAGAAGGCGGGAGGTGAAGCCGACAGCTGGGGATATTGGGGACGCCGGGTATATCCCTTGTCGAACAAGACTAGAGGCGACATACGGGTCGCCAATGATATAATTTATGTCGGTCTTGAC
Organism: Mycena indigotica; assembly: GCF_014461135.1. Taxonomy (NCBI): domain Eukaryota; kingdom Fungi; phylum Basidiomycota; class Agaricomycetes; order Agaricales; family Mycenaceae; genus Mycena; species Mycena indigotica. Next base: position 646,131 of record NW_023503010.1, read on the forward strand.
GGATTCTGATGGGATTGTTAACTCAAATACTTTGGGAAGACGGCTGGAAAAAAACGCACTGAAGACGTCCACAACATGAATTGCCGTCCATTTCTGAACCACAACATCGTCGGGCAGCTCATAGGCAGCATCAGCCCCATGTTGTTCCACAAAATGAGCGTATTGCTCCTCCGCGTCTGCAATGGCCTCCATTTGGACCCCAAAGCGGTCAATAACTTGCTGATTCCTACGCTTTTGGTATCGAAACCGTCGTCTCCGTGTGCTGGGTCGGCTTGGGGACGGTTAGCTTCCATGGATAAGCAGAGACATTGCAAATGACGAACTTGTGTGTTGCGGACAGAAGGGAGTACATTTCCCTTGCGTCGTCGGCAAGACTAGTGCCCAGCGGTTCCTCTCCCCCAGCGCTAATGTCCATTCGAGTGCTTCCGTCCAGTACATCTTGTTCGTAGTCGTCGATATCCATGGGGTCCGGTATGTCATACCTCGCTCTCTCTCGCTCGCGTTGTGCATGAGACATATCTACAGTGAAACATCAGTCGCGACGCCCTCCTGCAGAATTAAGGCCCTTACTTGCCAGACGATGCTTTTCAGCAGCCTCTTCCGCCCTTTGGTAGACGTTTGCTTTTCCGGCTGTGAGAGAGGCAGCTCGTGATTGGGCGGGGGGCCGCCCCATGGCTGGACGAGCCCAAAAGAACACGAGTCTTCCGAGAGGAAGAGCTTGTGCTGGACCTGGTCATCGTATGGTTGATGCAGAAGAGGGCACGTGACACGCGTCTCCTTGTTTATTGCTCCTCGTCACCAGACTACAAGGCAGAAAAATACTGTGGTGAGTGTCCCTCCCGTCGCACTCCCGCTACCCAGCAAGGCCCGCGCGCACATGACACCGTCGCTGGCATTCTTTGAGCTCAAACTGGGCTTGGAGTATCAGCTGGTGTCGTAGGCGTGCGGGCCTCTACACCTCTCTCCTCGCTCGCTTCGCTGCTCAACAGATTGCTAACTTATCGATATCTTCTCACAGCCACAGGCCGCCGCCCATGCTGTGGACACTCACCAGAAAGGCGCGCATCCCCTCCTCCTCCCCTCGACTTTCTTGCTAACTCACCTTCAGACTCGTAGCGGTGCCAGCTTTGCTGAATACCTGCAGTCACCCGCCTTTCTCATCAACAAAGCCCTGGCTGCTGCCGTAGCCCGCGAGTCCGATGCACTAGTCGACCACGAATCTGAGGACGACGTTGAGGATGTCGAGGACGAGACTGTCGAGGACGAGAATCACAACTCCACCACGGACTCTCTCTCCGAAATCGACGACCTTCCACTTCCACCCCCCGCCAAAAGACAAAGAACCACCGACGTCGCCGCCCTCCCCGTGCTGAAGGGGCCATTCTCCCGGGCACACCGACGTCGACAGAAGCAGCGCAGCAGTGCAATAGCTGCCCATGGTCATGCCCCTCGCAATGCAGCCTACTCCAAGCACGTCCATGGCGCATTAGCCATCGCCACTGCCCTGAACGTGCTGGAGGACCTCCCCACAGCCAACGGAGCATATGTGGCTGCCATAGAGGGGGCAAAGGAGGCATACGGTGGCAAAAAAAAAAGAGGGGTCAGCGAATTCAAGAAGATGGGCTTCTCTTTGGTACAATGGGACGGCAAGTGAGTGCCCTGAATCATTCGAAGCAATATACGATTGTTAACTCAAATTCAGGAAGGCCCGGCCACTCGTTGACAAGTCGGGGCGCGTCTTTGCAGTTCTTGCGGGCCGCCCTGACGACACGAAGTATAAGGCCGCCACACATCGCGCCTATGAATCTCTAAGCCGCGCTGGGACTGCAGCTCAATTTCCGGCCTCATTCAAAAAGCATCGTCGCGGGCTCTATGCCGCTGTCAACCTCGGCATTTCTTATGGGCAAGGACAGGTGAAGCCCGGTTGGCTTCAAGGCGACTATTCGACAACTGCTGAAGCGCTGTTGGCCGACCCAGATGTCACGACCATGGCCACATTTGCTAGTGGTGAGTTGCGCCTTTGTCCTGATTCCCTGATTCACTGGCTTCATCGCAGCGGCGTTCGCATTCTGGGCCCCTCGACTTTATCAACACTACCTGGGCTATAACGCAAAACTTCACCTTCGACGCCCCTTCGCCACCTCCGTTTTTTCCTGTGCAGCATTTAATTTCGGCCCAAATGCTTGGACTTTCAGACACAGGGATGTTTTGAATCTCCCGTTTGGATGGTGTGCGATTCAAGCACTGGGTCGTTTTGACCCGACCAAGGGAGGCCACTTGGTCCTCTGGGATTTGAAATTAATCATCGAGTTCCCTGCGGGCTCTTTGGTTCTCGTTCCCTCAGCCACGCTAGCGCATTCTAATATACCTGTTGGGAAGGACGAGACGCGCGCCTCGTTCACTCAGTTCACAGCAGGTGGTCTGTTTCGTTTCGTTGACAATGGCATGAGGACAGAGGAAGAGTTTGAGCGGCAAGATCCAGCAGGTTTTGCCCAGATGTTGGCTGGAAGAGACGGTCGATGGAAGATGGGCATAGAGCTATGGAGTACTATAGATGAGCTACTTAGCAAAGCTAATAACAACGAATGACGACGCAAATACTCATTGTTAACTCAATTGTTAACTCAACCGTTAACTCAATTATTAACTCAGATGTCACGATGTTTTACTCACTACAGCTCCCTCCTTCGTCCGATTGTGCACATATTTTGTCAGTGGCCTTAGTACTGCAATACCTTCCAACAGAAGAACAACTGTGAGCATCGTCAAAGGACTGCGGAAGAAGCATTCGTTCACGCAATTCACTCATAGTGACGGTCACCGCAGTTGTTACTTATACTCTTGCTTCTAACTTTCATCTTCAAATCTTCAAATCCTCTTCACCTCTTCAACTCATGGCCCGGACACCTCCACCACGTTCTCCGTCGCCCGTTATCCGAGGCAGACGACGAACTAAGACGGGTCCACTTGCAGACAAACAGAGAGCAAGCTCTGCCAAGTGGCTAGCGGAGTCAGTATTCGCCTTCATCTTTTCATTTCGTCTATCTGATGTCTCCTCTCACAGTAACCTTGACGTCGGTCGCGAGCGTGCAAAAATGTCGATGCGGAAGTGCGTCTTCATCGTCATCCATCCTTGCTCCCTCATCTAACCCACGCTGTTTCTTAGGTATCGTGCGAGACTGAAAGCGGCGGGAGGAAAGGCCTTGAAGGAGGCAAAGAAGAAGGCTGTAGAAGCCACGCAGCGGTACTACGCTAGGCGTGTGGCTAGCTGCTGTCAAAGGCTTACCGGACTGACAACCTACATTTAGGCAGGGAAATGCGCCGCTCAATCCTCGAAAGCGCAAGGATGTTGAGGACGAGTCTGATGAGGAGGAGCAGCAGGACACAGACGAGGAAGAAGAAGAAAGAGACGACCTGGCCGACAATCCGCCAGACGAGGGCCACGAGGACGACCAAGGTGCTGAGGGTGCTGAAGGGGACCAGCTTTCCGACGACGATGCGCCAGATGTGCCAGACGAGGCAGGCTTCACTCGCGCGGACTACCACCGCTCTTTCGGTGCACACGCTGTCGAGATGAAAGCCGTTGTGATTGCTCGTCATCGCGCTTCAATCGCCAACAGCTCTGCCGCTGCTACGGCTGGTCCTTCAACTCCTGCAGCTGGCCCTTCCACACCAACATCCTCTTCCTCGCGAACTCCTGCAGCTGGCCCTTCCACACCAACCTCCTCGCGCCCACGTCCTTCGAAACTGTCGCCAATGCTTGGACCAACGTTTTCCTCCTCACGTCCACAACCTCGTCCCCTCTTTCGCCAGCAAGCTCAAGAAGACCGAAGCATCACTCAGTGTCAACAATACGAGCATTGTTGCACCCTTCCTGGGGGTCAATTGCCCTCAGGCTGTCGACTTCGCCGTCATATGACGTTGTCGCCCACTTACGATGGACGTGGCGAGCTGGTGGAGGAGGGCGAAGGCCCATTGCTTTTGCGATGCTTGCTTTGACCGCGAGCAGAGGCTTGACAACAGACGAGAGGAGTTCCGTGAGCGAATCCGGGGTCTTGGGAAGAACAAGGGGAAGAAGGGGCTGAAGGGCAAGACGAAGGAGACGAAGAAGAACGCCGAACCCCAAGCGGGCGCCGTTGTCGCTGGAGGACAGTTGAGGCAGCAGCTCTCAGAACGGGCAGAGCGACGACGGGAAGTACGGGAGGCACAAGGGGCACAAGAGCCTGCATCGCTGTCCGAGATACACAACGAGTCGGACCCGGAGGATACGGGGGTCGAGCTTCCTCTATTTTTCCCTGATTCCGAATGATGGGTTGTTAACTCAATATCTGCTTGCTTGCTCTGCTTTTACGTCGTCTCCTCGTAGTCTCTTACTGTATATTCGCCTACTTGTACATAGCATATCAACTATAGCATATTAGAGCCCATAAGATGCCTTGAAAAAAGAGTCTCTGGCAAATTTTATATTGTTAACTCAAATTCACACTTGGATTGTTAACTCAAATTGAATTCAGTGGTGCGACTGGGTTCTATTTGCAGCGGTCTCTCTATGGTCATTGGTAAAACTGGAAACGCCGAACATCTTCAGGGGTCTGCAAAACACTGAGCTCCCCTCCAATCAAATCTGCAATGGCTTTTGCCTCGGTTCTGAGCATCAATGAGTAAGGATTTGAAAATTTCTGAAAAGAAAACGCACTTGTTGTTGAATATCTTCCTATATAGAACGCCATATTGTGGAGATGGGAGCGGAATTGCTGGCTCTGGATGCTGACCATCGTGTGGGAGCTTCTTCTTGCTGGGCGAGCCAGCACGCAATTTGGTGGGGGAGCCAGCGCGTGATTTGGTGGGGGAGCCAGCGCGGGCGGTGCGAGCCTTCGGCTTTGGCTCTCCTTCAGCTTTCTCTTCATCGTCGTCGGAGGAGTAGGTGGCTATCCATGTCCCAGGACCGACAGGCTTCGTTTGGAAAACGTTGCTCGCTGGGGAATGATCCCAGCCACTCTTGCGGGGCGTTGCAGCAGGAGCAGGGGACCGGAGCGAGGGAGGAAGCGCCGCCTCATTCGACAAATACTCGAGGAAGGCTTGATCTTTACGGAGATCATCCTTGACGAAAGGCTCGGCCTCTCTCAAGGCCTGTTCGAGTGCGGCATCGGTGGTGGGGAAGTTGTTGGGATAGAGGATGGGACCCGAGGGGACTGGTGTTTTGAGGGGTCGGGCCACCTTCCGGGGAGAGGACGGCACAGACATGAATGCCGGGAGGAAGAAATGATCACGAGATCTCGTTTGGTCACAGTAGGTGACACGTTACGTTTCACCTGCTTGTTTTGTCTTCGCACTATGCCCAGCCAAGAATCCGCCCACGCTGCGCGCAACGCCGACCGACAGGCCCAGCCCCTCCGCAAGAAGCCGGGCAAGAAGACCCTCACCGACACCGAAATCGCGTCCCGAAAAATTGCGCTCACAGAGAGACAAGAGGAGGAGCAAAGGCTCAAGGACGAAATTCGTCAAGTTCTTTACCGAACGCGAGGAGACGATAGCTCGGCTTTGCCGCGAATTCCCCAGCCGCACAGAAGACTACATCCGCTCAAACATCTGCAGCGCCCTGCAGACCAAAAAAACCACGAGCACCCAACATATGGAATATCTATTCAAGCATCAAGTCGAAGGAGGACCCAAGTGTGTGATTACTCCTGCGCCTACTCACACCTCTGACCGCCATTTCACAGAGTTGGACCTCAAGGAAATCCATGCAAGAATCAAGAGGGAGATGGAGAAGGAAGGGGTCAGCAAGGTGGAGGAGCTCTTTACGGAGGAGGAGGTCAAGGAGATGAGAAAAAAACGCACTGGAGAACAGGGAGGTGCAGCAGCATGGGCCTCGCCTTACCGAGGCTTCCAACGTGAGCGATGTGAATCGCACCGTTGGAAACACATCTGTTCGTGTAAGTGCTGTTTCTATTAACTTGTTTCACTGGCTGACATCCTTCAAGCAGAACGCTCTATACGATCGGACGGGGGCCCGCACTTTTGGGCTCTGTTCTAAAGGCAACCCAGGCGACGCCGCAATGTCGCACTTCTTCGCCAGCGGGGGAGCCGAAAAGTTTGTCATCGAAGTCTTGGGAATGTCGCATATGGAGCTATCCAAGAGATTTGCGGGGTGGGCTCAGGCTCAGAAGAATGGTGCGTTAAAGGCGTATTGTTTTTGATTTTTCCTAATACATCTCAAGGCCCTGGTGAGGCGCGAGACCTTGTCGGAATCCGGAGCGAGATCGTTGGCCTCATTAACGAAGGCTTGCGAAAGATCACAACGGACCCAAAAGTCAAGATGTATTACAAGCATTATGACTACGCCATCCGCTTCAAACACCACGTTCAACTCGTAGGGATCCCTGGCGTCGACGATGGCAACGCACCGCAAAGTCCCTCTCGGATATATCAAATCCATGTCCTTCGTGAAATTCGGATCGCACTTCGGGGCGGAGCGATGCGATGGGAGATGATGAAGCCAGCCGATGTTAAAGCATTGGACAACAAGATTTGTCAAATGCAAGCTGATGGTTCCCTTCGACTTCGAGCGAAACGATCAGACGCCAATAAGCCGCGTGGTCCTTGGAAGAAGAAGGCGAAGTCTGCGGAAACGATCGACGAGGACGAGGACGAGGAGGATTTCAGTGAGGACGAGGATGAATGGGGTGGTATTCCATTCCAGGAGGAAGAGGATGGGAGTGGTGTTCAACCTGCACCGGCAGCAGCAGAAACAAGCACGGAAGATGATGGCGAGGAAGACCCGCGCCCTGCTGGGGCAGATGTACCGACCCAGCAGTCGATGATGGGCGAGTTTTCCATCGTTAATATGGGAACGGGAGGGGCCGTGGAGAACGCAGATGAAGTGGCAGGCGGAGGCGTGGAGAATCAAGATGAGGTAGCAGGCGGAGGCATGGAGAACCAAGATGAAGTGGCAAGCGGAGGCGTGGGGAATCAAGATGAAGCAGGAGGAGAGGGCGAGCAAACGGGGGGGTGAGGCAGTCAAGACCAAACCAAGACCCAAGCCGAAACCCAAGGCGAAGGGGGCAAAAGGAGGAAAGCGAAAGTCGGCTGAAGCCATCGATGGACCACCTCAGAAGAAGCAGAAGGTGATTTCTGCTCCTGCAAAGCGTCAACCTAGGCCACCCCCTTCTCCACGAGTTCTTCCTGGTCGTGATGCAAAGGATAATGCAGTCGAATTCATTGCGGGTGTTGCCATGTCGCTCAGAAAGTAGAATGGACCAGATAATAGATATTGAGTTAACAATAGGCACAGTATGACTTGGAGAGTGTAGTATCTTGCCAAAAAATGAACTATGAGACCAGTCCAGTACTTGTTTTCCAAGCAATATGTCTCCGGCATCATTTGTTTTTTTCAGTCAAAATTGAGTTAACAACCATACGTAGTGGCAGAGTGAGTTAACAAGAATGGGTCATATCAGAAGAAAGAACTCATTTCTGGCAATGAGACTTGTCCTATCCATGTTCTCTAATCAATATACAACTTTTATTTTTTTCAGTCAAAATTGAGTTAACAACCATACGTAGTGGCAGAGTGAGTTAACAAGAATGGGTCATATCAGAAGAAAGAACTCATTTCTGGCAATGAGACTTGTCCTATCCATGTTCTCTAATCAATATACAACTTTTATTTTTTTCAGTCAAAATTGAGTTAACAACCATACGTAGTGGCAGAGTGAGTTAAGAAGAATGGGTCATATCAGAAGAAAGAACTCATTTCTGGCAATGAGACTTGTCCTATCCATGTTCTCTAATCAATATACAACTTTTATTTTTTTCAGTCAAAATTGAGTTAACAACCATACGTAGTGGCAGAGTGAGTTAACAAGAACGCGTCATATCTCGACAATGAACGCGTTTTTTCCGGTGAAACTTGTACTGCCCGTGCTTTCCAATCAATACGCAACCTTCTTATTTTTTTGAAAAATTACATCATCAACTTGAGTTAACAAGAACGCGCTATATCTCAGCAACGAACGCGATTTGAGTGGTGCCACCTATACGGCACGTGTTCTTTTTTGATTCCCCAACTTTTAATTTTTTGGGTCGGGGGGCGGGCAGGGGCGGGCGGGGGGCGGGCGGGGAGGGCGGGACAGCGGGCGGGAGGGTCGGCCGGGCAAGGGGCGCACACGCGGGCCTAAATGTGATGGAAATCTACTGTATTACATCATATCTATCAAATACACGTGGTCCCGTGCCAAACGGACAAGAATTGAGCTCGCTGTGCTCAACGACGTCGAGCACAGCGAGCGCGGGGGGCGGGCTGTCAACGGCGACAGGCCGGGACAGCCGCGGAACATGCGGCGTCAACGGTCGCCACGGCGTTGACAGATGGCGTTGATGTTGATGGGGTTGACGTCACATCGCGCTGATGGTAACGATGGCGGGGTGGGCGGGGTCGGGGCAGCGAGCGGCGGGGGTGACGGCGGGGTGACGGTGGGCAAGGGCCGGGCCAGTGACCGCCAGTGAGCGGTCTCCCCCGCTGAGAAGAGCAGCGCGCTAAGGTAGAATTAGCGGGGGTGCCCTACAGTGCTCTATTTCTCTCTAGTTAGAGGGTCAGCGTGGGGGCTCCTGACCCTCTAACTAGAGAGAAATATGGTGCACTATAGGTGTCCCAAGCACGGTCAGCCATCCGCATCGCCTCGAGCTGGTCGATGTCGTAGACCTTTGCTGGGGTCACACCCTTGTCGTAGTTGTCGATGGCACGTTGGATGTAGCGAGCCCGATAGTGAGCCTTGAAACAACGTATGATGCCAGCGTCGTTGGGTTGTACATGTGCAGTGAGGTTGGCCTCAAAGTTCTCGACAGTGATGTTGGTGAGATTTTCCGGAGGCTTGTGGGCTGAGAAGTTGTCTTGGAGAAGTAGGATTTTGCGATTGGCCAGTCGCATTTGCGCATCCCATGCTGACAACCACTCCTGGTACAGAACCGTCGTCATCCATGCCTTCGCATTGTTGCGATAATAAAAGCCGAGTGTGCGAGCTGCCCGCTTCTGAAAGCAGCGGGGTTGCTTGGCCTTGCCAATGACAAAAGGCTCAAGTTTGTCGGTGCCATCAGCATTGGCAGTGAAGGCGTAGGTCAACCGCACTTTGTTGCCTTTGACGCCGCTGGTCGTTTTGTCTGACAAGCCGCGGTCTGGAACGAATCTATGGCATGCGTCAGCAGTCGTCAACTTGGGAGAAACCACCACGCACGCATAAAACAAGCCTGTCTCATCCATATTGTAGACATCTTTCAACGCATATCCTCCCTTCTTTATCAACTCCTGGACACGCTTTCGTTCCGCCGTGACCGCCTCAGCGTCAGCAGATGCCGCCTCTCCATGTCGTTTGACTTGAAAGATGCCAAGACGCTGCTTGAAGCGACCGAGCCAGCCATTGCTCAAGGCCAGCCTCTCTTCCTCCGGTATGTGGGCCACATCAGCAAATTCCTTCCACTTGTGTCGCAAGACGTCACCACTCAACAAGAGCCCATTGGCAAGTGCCTGCTCCGTCCACAACTCCATCATCTCTGTCACATCGGGATGGGCAGTCTGGCGTGCCCGTTTGGCGTTGGCATTGTGCGTGTTTTTGAGCATGCTGCTGGCGCCATTTTGTCTCGTCGCGGACCCAGGAAGAGATGATGGGTTGTTTCAGACGTAGGTTGGGCCATTTGGCATCAAAATGCTTTGCTGTTTTGGTCTGGTTCTTGCCATTCGCATTGTGCCAATCAAGGACTTCGATTCGCTGGGACAGGGTGGCGTTTTCTTTGTGTGTGAACTCTGGGGCGACTTCTTTCTTCTTTCCCGGTTTCTTGCCAGCTGGAATAACTGGCTTCTGCTCAGGACCTGGTGCACGGTAAGACAGACCAAAATAGAAAACACAAGGACGCACGTTTACGCTTCTGTCCAGGGACTGCCTGTGAAGCAACCGCAGATTTGACACCGTTGGCAAACTCTTCAAGGCGCTTTAGAGCTGCCTTGCCTGACTCAGTAAGGCGGGAAATGCCACGTTCGACATCTGAAGCTTGTTCAACTGCTTCTAGAGCGCGTTGCTCATCGACAAGGTTGGCTGAGTTGTCAAGCCATTCAAGGTCTGCCTCGGAGACCTCTTTGCCTTGAGCCAGACGCTCTTGGAGTGTTTTAGAGCGCCGACCAACATGACTTTTGAGGGCTGAGAGCCCTTTTTTGAGCTTTTGGAGGGTATTAGGAGCCATAGACACTTTTTTCGCTGTCAAAAAACTCGTATTTACGCAATCATCATTTTGTGATTCATCATCAAATTTCCTTTTTAGGACAGAATCATGGGTTATCGACCTAAAAAGAGCATGGTTTATGGTTTATTAATGACCTATGGCTTATTCCTGCGGACGAAGCTGGTGCGGACAATTTTCTATGGACTATAAGGGTTTATGGACTTAGAGAGGTATGGTTTAGGAGGGGTTCGACTGTACATAAGATCAACATAAGATTCATTGTCATGACGGGCCGGGATATCACAAGCTTGAACCGGGTCGGGTTCTAAGAAGCCGTCTATGGACAACGAGAAGAGAAAAGCATAGGCTGCGTATTTTTCTGAAATTGAAGGACTTCGATTCGAATTTCGGGACTGTCGACCCAGAGCTTGGTTGGTGGATGTGGTTGGGAAGAAGCAAAGAATCACCGATCACACAATCATGGCGCACGGACCATCAACAAAACGTGACTAGTGACCCGAAAATTGAAAAAGTAATATAAGTACACAGGTTACACTCTAAAAACACTTCTCGCGTGAGCGCTTCTATTCATTGTAGTATTCAATACTGCCCGTCAAAAAGTGCATTCAAAATACCGTCCTCGCTGAGGAGAAACCATAGAAGATGACCAATCTTCGGTGCAGCCCGTTGGGCACGAGTTTCGAAGGCGATGGTTGACTGCGCCGGGTGAGTGGTCGTAAGCTGGTTGCTGTTTTCGTGAAGCCAAAAGACCAACTCTGCGTCCAGCTCTGGGGCCTCGTCGAAGTCGGAGTGGTAGGTGACAGAGCCAGGCTCTTCTTCGTCCTCCGAGTCAGATGTAGGCGGAGCATCGCTGTCGTTATCGCCGATGGAGGACTCGTCTGCATCGGCGCCATCTGAGTCAGAGGCACTTGTGTCGTCAATTCCCGAGTCCGAATTGGCAGCGTCAGGATCGGGGAAGAAAAGCGGGAGCGCCGTCTGAGCTCCGTTGTTTGCTCTCCCATTCTCGGTTGCGAGCGACTGCCATTCTTCCAAATCGCCCACGCGCTCAATCTCATCGCTATCAGAATAGCCCCAGTCCCCGACACGCGAGTCGGTATCAGAATCTAGATTTGTTTCGGCGAGGGAAAGACGCGATTCAGAGCGGATGGTCCGATCGATTTCAAGTTGAATGAATGGAGTGGCATGAGTCAGAAGAGGACCAGTCGCGGGGCCATTTCGTGCTGTGGTGGTGTCAGGCTCCATCCAAGTCCTAGCAAGAGATTCGATGGCGACAGTGACCACGGAGGATGTTTTATGGGGAGCCCAAAGGGATCTTCGGAGTGGTGCGGGAGGGGGGTAACAGAGTTGACCAGAGGTTGACAGACTTGGTGAAAGTGTGTCGATGCGGCTTTTATGCCATGGCAAGGCAAGAGGCAAGTCAAAGCACACACAGTGGAGCTTGTGCGGACGAAGCAACCGGACTCGCGTGGCCCGGTTGCCCGGGCCTGCCATCCCTGGCGCATTGTCCCTACCTGTATCTCCGTCGACAAAGCCCTGCAGTATCTGTTTGAAGCAAGTGAAAAGAACGTCGTCATGCGTACGTCAGCGCGCGATCGGACCGAAGCGGCCCATCAGATCCGACGGCCTGTTGACTTAATGATCGCACTGGCAGTCGCACGAGCCGCTTGCCTTTTGCCTTGATGTCATTCGAGTCTGTTGGTTCATTTGAACTTCTGACAGCTTCTAGCATCCATCCGCCGCCAATGCCGGCTGTTGCACTGCTCGGGCATCCCCAATCAATAGAAGAATTGCATCTCGATTGACTCCGAGTCGGTTTTGCCTGTGCCTCGGTCTTCAATTGCAACTCCTTCACAGCCTAGACTTCTCTCCCACCTCCCGATCAGCCACCTATCAGCGAAATATGCGACCCAAGCGATGTTTTTCGATTAGCTCTTAAATTGCGGTACCCGTCGCACACGCACAACTGAAGATGTGTTCCTCCCCCATTGGATTCAAGTTGGGGCTTTCCATCGACAGACTGCTCAATATCCCGTGGCTTGCAACGACCTTCGCCGTCCTCATCGCCCTCCTCGTACTTGAACAAACGTTTTACCGTCTTAAAAAGCGGCACCTGCCTGGACCTGCATGGACAATCCCGCTCATTGGGCGCTTCGCGGACTCGGTGCACCCAACCATGGAGAACTACCGGAAAGGATGGGACTCTGGGCCATTGAGCGTTGCCAGCGTATTCAATATGTGCGTTGTGTGCCACTGTGTTCTTTTATGTGTTGACCTTGACGCGGAATGACTGCAGATTCATCGTTATGGCTTCATCGAACGAGTACGCCCGCAAGATCATGAACTCACCGCTGCAAGTCGAGCCGTGTCTCGTCCACTCTGCCAAGTCGATTCTACTGCCGGAAAACTGGTAAGTATGACTATTTATTCTGGCGTCAAGAGACTGACTGAAAAGGATATTTCTCAACGGCAAAACACATGTCGAGTTTCGCCGAGGTCTGACAGCACTCTTTACGCGGAAAGCCCTCGGGTGTGTCATCATCTCAGTGCCTTGCCTTGCCTCCCGCTTATGCCGTTGGAGAATATACGTTGCTATACAAGACAAAACCACCCGCGCCCATTTCGCCCAGTGGTCACAAGAGTTCAGTAGCGCTAAGCCTATCATGTGGAATGCGCGGCATCTCAATATGGCCACCTCCCTTCGCGTTTTTTGCGGGTCGCACATCCCCGACGAAGCGACCCGCGAAATTGGTGACACATATTGGCACATCACAAAAGCACTCCAGCTTGTCAACTTCCCTTTCGCATTTCCGGGGACCAACGTCTACAACGCTATCCAGTCCCGCAAGGTGGCAATGAGATGGCTGACGCTGGCGGCGCATAGGAGCAAACTGGCAATGCTCAACGCTGACAGTGCAGAGCCTACGTGTTTGCTCGACCAATGGGTGCGGGTGCTGGCTGACCCCGCCTATAAAGGTCGCAAGGACTTTACCGACGAGGAGATGGCCTTAGTGGTCTTCTCATTCCTGTTTGCGTCGCAGGACGCTATGAGCAGCGGGCTCATCTACGGCTTCCAGCATCTCGTTGACCACCCTGCTGTCCTCGACAAAGTTCGAGATGAACAAGACCGAGTGAGGAAGGGAAATTACGAAACCCCGCTCACAATCGAAATGCTCGACGACATGCCCTATCTCCGCGCAGTGGTCAAGGAAAGTCTACGTCTCCAACCGCCAGTCTTGATGGTCCCCTACAAAGCGACCAAGGACTTTAAAATTGCCGACGATTACACTGTCCCAAGTGGAAGTATGCTCATTCCATCGTTCTACAATTCCCTTCACGAGTCATCCGTGTACCCAATGCCCTTCTCGTTTGTCCCGGACCGCTGGCTTGACCCAGATGGCGTCGCCAACCAGAACCCGAAGAACTACATGGTCTGGGGCTCCGGGCCCCACAAATGCATCGGGCTTGAGTATGCGATGATGAATATGGCTATCGTCTTGGGCCTTGCGGCGTCGACGTTTGACTGGGAGCATGAACGGACACCGAACTCGGATAAGATCGAGTGAGTATGGTCGATTTTTTAACTAAAATGCACCTGACAACTCGGGCAGTATCATTGCGACATGCTTCCCTCGTGATGGGTGCAGGTTGAAGCTAACTCCACGGAAGGTAGCATAGCTGTAGCGATCATTTCAATAATATCAAGTCATGTCAGATTATGACACATCATAAACTCAGAACTGCTAGTGCTTCTCTCTTCTCTCTATCATGTCTGGCAACGAGCCTGCCCTCCCTCCGGAGCTGGAACGTGAAATCTTCGAGATGGCCGCAGAGACTAATTGGAATTATGTTCTACCTCTGGTTTTGGTAGCACGACGAGTTGGTGATATTCTATTACAAGTTACTATTCGGGAGACATACTAATCACAGACCCAGGTTAGAGCCTTTTCTCTATCGGAAAATTGTTTTGGGGGCTACGACAGCTGACGAAGGTCAAACTCAGGATGCATTCTTGCATGCGATTTCCGTATTCTGGGACGAGTGTCTATTTGATTGCTCCGATGGCCTATGCTATTGGGATGCTGCAGCCTGCAGAAAATTTAATCAGGCAAAAGAAAGCAGGAGTCATACAAGTTAGTCATTGGCTCAATCCTCACGGCAGCTTTCGCCAACTGATTGCTTATAGTGACAGAGTTTTGGACTGGCAATTTTCATGAACAAGCTAAATATGGCTATGGAAAGTTGGCAGGTCACTCCACAGAAATGACAGTTACTTGAATGGAGCCTCAAGTTTAACTTTCATATCCTATAGGGTTTCAATCAATTTGCAGTTAGTATGTGTTATATAGTCCTGTTGATGTTGAGTCTGGGAAGACAAAGAAAGTAAATATTGGAAATTAGGAATCATGATAGGGGTGGCCTCAGTAATTACTTAGAGACTACTGTCCTATTTTGATCCAAGTGTCCAGGGCATGTAACACATAACACAAAGTGTCCACCAAACAAGGCATTCAGACTACCGTTGAAACCCTTGAAAAGGGTGAACCACAACAGAGCACTAAAAGAGAAACACAAAACCACACAAAACCCAACTCCAACACAAACACAAACAAACAGACACACACAACACAACACACAACCTAATCTGGACCTAAACCACCTATGCCAAGCTTTGGATCAGTCGGATCAATCAAATCACGTCAGAGTTTGATTTGAGGTAGTTTGGTTTTCACAAGCATGCGAGTTTGGGGGCTCCTACTAAAGTATATAGCAGTTGCAATTCAGAAAACACAACTTCGGGTCGATTAGATAATTTGGAGCAATGTAGGTGATGAGGTAATATTGATTCTTGAATAATGGGGCACAGGGTTAAACATGGTCACGGTACTTGAAGCGGAACAGAGGAGATGACAGCAGGACAATACAACGGCAGGACAGACTTAACAGGTGAACAGCAATAACAGAGACAGATTGTAGACAGGAACAAAGAAAATTATCTATTTAAGGCTGTTTTTAATCATAATCCAGGCCTGAATGTATAACGGAGACCACGGGTGTCCACGGGGAGACTATCTGTAATGTGTAACATAGATAGATCCCTGGCAGAGTCCTCAGAGTCTAGTTTTATAGTCAATAGAAGATATTTGTTGTATATAAAGAGTCAGCACCTGTTTAGCCCACTGATAACTTGAAGGCTTACTGTAGCATTTTATTCAATTCGGCGGTCACGCGTCACACCAGCCCTCCGGCGCTGAAATATTTCGGCATGTCACGGGCCCACAGCCAGATGCCGAATGTCAAATGCCCATCAAAGCATCAAAAAAAAATTTGGCGGCCCTCCGGGCCGCCAAATAGGCCGAAAAATTTTGGCTGTCACACACATCGACAGGCAGCGCCGAAAATTTAATTTTGGCGCCGATGTCACACCATTTTGAGGTGCCGAATTGAATAAATTACTACAGTAGTTGTTTTCAGCATGCCCTGCCAGTTGAATAATTCTGGGTAGGTGTAATAGTGTACCCATGTACTCTATCACTTATTATCTATTGTACCACTTCTCTCCATGCAAGATGGTACCAATGACCCATTGGGCCCTGACAACCTAATATGACTCCATGTCAATGACTACGAGAGACCGCTGTACCGGGCCCTCTCAACTTGACTTTAACTCTGCTCGCGGCCTTGCTTGTGGGCCAGACAAACCATCTGTTCTGTTCTGGGCATGTATTTCTAAGGAGAGCCTTGCATGACCCAACCCAAAGTTTGACAGTAGGGGGGTTGAATAAAGTTGAAAAGTTGAGCTCCTGACAAGGGGGGTATCATTATTCAAAAAACAGATATACTGGCGAAACATTTTTTAAGGGACCCTTACCATATTGGGTAATATATTCCCATGATCTCTCATCATGTGACCTAATAATACAATCAAAAGTGGTGATAAAATTCATATTTCCAATTAAATTCATGAAAATACTATGACTTATTATAGATATATAGGACTTGAGCCTTCACAGAGTCCCTAGTAGGTCATCCAAGGCTATATGTAATCAATAAGCAATGATGAATTTATGACACCAGTCACATTGTAGTCACACTGCACCCCAAGTAAGTTGGAAGCCTTCCCATAGGAAAGTAGTAGGCATTTTGTATATCCACTTTATATTCTATGCCAAAATAGTACAAATGTAGTGTAAAACCAACATCAGACCTACCAGAACCCCCCAAACTTTCATATAGTAAAAGTTTTTAAGGGCCTTCTGGGACCCACCATGACAACTTGAAGCATCTTGACATCTGCTTGGCTCCTGAGGGAAATTTTACACTGAGTCTAGTATGTAGGAGTTGAAAAAAAGCTGAACAATACCACACAGGCCATGCACACTAAGTCTCTGAAGTCATCCTATGTGTCATGTGTGACATATCCTCCCCAAAAGGAAATTTTCACTAATAGATACCTGAACTGGTCCTAGCACCTATGTCACACTTTTACATAGTATCACTGAGAGTAACAAGCATGGCAACTTCTCAAAAAAAGGAAAATTTCACCATTTGACAGTACAATCAACAGAAAATGTCACAGATTGTTACAAAATAAGAGTTGTATATATTGACTAGATAAACATATACAATTACCCCAATTTATAATTTATGCAATCATATACAACTCCCTTACTACTTGACTCACACCGGGGGCAATGGCAATGGCGGCTGGGAGATGGGAGCCCGATGACCGGCCGAATGACAGCATGACTGACAGTCCTTATGGCAGACCCAACGGCGGTTTGGCTGGGAGCCAGCTGAACAAAGAGACCTTCTTTGTCTCTTGTAAAGCAAAAATTGTTGCCGCTCTGCATGCGAGAATCACACACTTGGCCTGATTTCCATGGTGTTCGCAAGTCGGACCGTGCGTGAGCTCTGGTCACGCGGATCGGAGCTCCGGATGTGACTCACGGCTGCCTCTCACGCCAACCACTCACCACTTCGGACAAGCTCGGACAACGGCGTGTGCGTAGAAGGACTGCGATGTGGGGAGGGATTTGGGGGGAATGTAGAGGGTCGAATGGAGAGCTAGGGAGGGAAGGTGTGTTGTTAAAACCCCCTGGCTTCAGCCGGCTCACCAAACACTGTGCCTGCCCTCCCTACAGTCAATTCTGGGCCATTCCCCCCCATCTTCGGAGGAGCATCTGGGACACCACTCCCCTTCCCAAATCTCAACGACCGAGACCGCTGAACGCGCCATGGGCTCAAAATTCCCTCGGCCACCCCGGGCGCGTTTCCCAGCCGAATCCCGCCAAACAGCGCCATATGAATTGGCCCCCTAGGCACTTAAATCACCGCGCAAACGGCGGCGATCGTCTCACGTGTTCCCGCTCGCCGACACTTGCAGTCTCTGACTTCCCCGGCTTCCCCCGCGCCTAATCCTGTTCCGTTTCGTGCCAAACCGCGGCGTTTGGCGCTTACGGGGCGTCTCTCCAAACGCTGAAAATTTCAGCACGAACGGGCCAGCGGTTGTCTCCCGCCGCTCGCTCGCCTCATTCTCTCCCACTCGCGTCCCGAGCTTGGGCCAAACTCGCCCGTTTCGCCTCGAATAGGCCCCGGAGACAATCAGCCACGCTTGGGATGACTTGCGGGACCTTTCCAATATATTCTATCTGTCTCAGCGCGCTTGTCGCGACCTGAATGCTCAGCCCCACCCAATTCCATCCTCCTCCCAGAATGGTGCGCCACGGTCTTAGTCCTTGGCCGATTTCGCTGAAAGTCCTGCAGGCCCGGAGTTTCCCAACTGCACCAGGGCGGCCTACTGTCGTTAAATCGCATTCTTAAATCGCATTCCCGTCGCCGCGCGTGCTGCCGAGGTCCAGCATGATCATCGAAGATCCAGCCTTTAATAACCAGCCCCCGCTGCACTTCCCACACCCCAGCAGCTGTGCGCGTCGTCTGCGCAGACGCCTGCGCATCTTGTGTGCTGGTCGTCAGCCTCAGATTTACCTTGGGGTAGAACCGGACCCGGGCCCAGCATGTTGGGATAGCGGGAGTCGGGAACGGATGTCAACAGCAGACGGCCGCCCTGCCCCTCAGTGTCTCGGTCTCCCGCTACCCCAGCTTTTCGGTGCTCGGTGGTTATTAGTCCGCCAAATATTTCTAGCGAGGAGACCAATATATACAAAGTAGAGACTTCTGGCCCTGAAGGCATAGCACAAGATTCGGGGGTCTCGGGGGAGGAACCGGGCCCACATGTGTTGTGATGGTGTCAGTCAGGACCAGGTTCATCAGGTTGGCGTTGCTCAGTGCTCGAGCGCTCGCTGCCCAGCTTCAGCAACCCGTATCGACGTGCTCGGACGGCATCATCCTCAGTTGGTGGCCACCAACCACGACGAGCCGCAGGCGCAGGCGCCACAGATAATGATGATAGCAAAATGTCGCCTGTGAATCAGAGTGCCTAGCCCTGTAGTGCTGTCACACTGCTATAACTTGTTGCGGCGCTGAATTATTATTGAATGATATGTAAACAAAGAAAGAACAAAGAAAACTTGGCTCCCATTGGGACCGCCGTTGGGTCTGCTATGTGGTCCGTCTTACAAACTGTCATTGAGACTGTCATCTGCCAGCCGCCGGTGTCATTGCACCCTGTGTCATCCTTGTTCTAATCTTCTGCTTACCTTGTTCTACTTTATTTCCTTTTTGCTTCTTCTTACACTTTGATGTATTATCTCATACTTTAGTCTAGAAATTAACATTGCTGGTCTCTATCTCCCAGTGTTGTCTCAACTCTGCTCTCATCTCTCCTGTGGTCGACTGGAAGCCTTAGCTGCCCAAAATTCCTTCCATAGTGTTTCACCCTGACAGCCCAGGCTCTTGTCTCTTATGTTCACTCCTTGTCCTAGTCACTTCCTACTTGCTCTCTGGCCTCAAACCTCAGGTTCCCCTGGTATGGGGCAATGGGAGGGTGCGGGCCCGATGAGTCGTTGGCACCTCCTTGCATAGAGAAAGATAGTTCTTCAGACAATCTAAGTGATAGAGTACATGGTACGCTATTGCACATTATATACACGGGCCCGCAAAGGGGTGATTAGACACCCTGGCCTCTCCTGCTCCTCCTCACCCCCGTTCCTGGCTGCAGAGGGGACAATCGTACATCCCTTGCGGGCCAGGCGCTACTCCTAACCTCCTAGCACTCCTCCCCAGTCCCCTGGTGTTGAGTTGAGCTCGGCAACGGCTCGACGCATCGTTCTCGGTCACGTGCTTCCCACGTGTGCATTCCTCCTACTGGGGCGCATGTTCCCCGTCGTCACATGCTGCGTGTTACAGGCCCGCGATGGCCCGACACCAGCGCCAGAGCAGACGGGCCGGGTCTTATCCGTGACACTTTTCCACTGCAGTGAGATAGAACAAGAAAAGTAAGAGCCCTTCAAACTGCTATAACCACAACCAAAGACTAGGCTATAGCACAACTAAAGAGGAAGAAGACTCGGGCCGTTATTCAGGGCGATGGACGACTTCGAATGGTATCCGGAAGGATGGGCGGACACGATGACCGTAGTACTGCACAAGCCCGGCAAACCCGACTACACCAAGCCCGGAGCCTACAGGCCGGTAGTGCTATCGAAAGGGATGGCGAGGCTCTATCACACCTGCAAAGCCAAGCAACTGACAAGGGAGGCAGAGTTAGCGGGCATCCTGCCCGGCGAATCAATATGGGGCGAGACCGGGAAGATCGACAACGGACGCAGTGCATAACGCCGTGGCGATCATCAAGAAGGCGTGGGAAAGAGATGACGTGGCGAGCATCTTGTGCATGGACGTTAAAGGCGCCTTCCCGAGCGTGGACTTAAACCGACTACGACATGAAATGAGAGAGAGGGGGGTACCGGAAGGATACGCCAACTGGGTCGAAAGGAGGTATGGATCGAGGAAGAGCAAGATGGTGTTTGGGGACTTCGAATCGGAATGGTACAAAGTAAGCAACGGGTTGGACCAGGGCGACCCGATATCCGGCATACTCTACCTCATCTACAACGCGTCACTGGCGGAGATACCGAAAAAGCGCAGGGGAGAAAACAAGGTGCTTTTTGTTGACGATGATACACTGATAACTACCGGGAAGGACTTCACGACGACCCATAAGAAGATCGACAACATCACGCACAGGGACGGGGGCATCGTACACTGGGGAGCGGAACACAACGCGATATTTGGGCCCGAAAAATACCAGTTGGCGGACGTGACCAGGAAGAGAGTGAAGAACCCGGCGGGACAAGCGGGGACAAGGCCTATGGAGAGACGGGACCTCGAGTTAGGAAGACATACAATCAAGTCGACTGCAGCGGTCAAGCTCGTTGGCGTGCATATCGACAACGAGCTCAAGTGGAAGCAGCAAGAGGCGGCGGCGATAGGGAAGGGCCAAGCGTGGCTGGCAACTTTCGAGAGATTGGCAAAAGTGACGGGGGGATTACCACCGGTGAGCATGCACAGACTATATCTCAGCATATGTGTGCCGCAGATGTTATATGCAGCCGATATATTTCTCAAGCCACTGGACAAGACAGCAGCAGGGAGAGAGAGGGAACAGGGGGTAATTAAAAGGTTCAGGACAATTCAGAGAAGAGCGGCCCTCAAAATCACAGGAGCACTGTCGTCGACCCCGACGGAAGTACTCGGACGTATACGCCAACCTGCTGCCAATAGAAGAACTGATTCACAAAGTCAGAGAAACAGCGACTTTGCGCCTGGCGACGCTACCGGAGTCACACCCGCTTTACAAGGAGGTCAGGCGGAACAAACCAGCCACGAGGAAGAAGGACCGAAACACGGTAACTGAGCTCCTGGAGTACCTGCCGCAGCCAGCCAAGAACTTCGAACACATACAGGCAGTGAGGAAGACGGCAAACGGGAACGTGCAGATCGAAACCAACATCGCGCCCAATAAGAAAGCAGCGCTGGCGGAGGAACTACTGGACCAGGCGGAGTGGAAGGTATACACGGATGGGTCAGGCATCGACGGCGAAATCGGGGCAGCGGCAGTGCTGTACAGGAACGACAGGAAGGTTGGTAGCATGAGGGCGAGATTGGGGACGATGCAGCAACACACGGTGTATGAGGGCGAGGCGGTGGGAAGTGGAATGGCGCTGGAGCTCTTGACGAAACAGAGGGAGGTGTCGGGAAGGGTAACGATCGCGGTGGACAGTCAAGCGGCCATAAAGGCGGTGAACTCAACGAAATCAATGCCATCCAGCTGGATATGGGACGACTGGCATGAGAAGTTTTCACACTTAAATTCCGTTCACAACGACATAAGACTGACTATCCGTTGGGCACCAGGTCATATTGACATACCAGGGAACGAACAGGCGGACAAAGAGGCGAAGAAAGCGGCAGCGGGAGACGTCACAAGCCTGGACGACCTACCAAAGGAATACCACCCGGAGCTGCCATTGAGCAAAGCAGCGGTAAGGCAAATGCTGAACGCGAGACGAAAGCAGAGGGTAGCGGACAGGTGGAAGAAATCCAAAAGGTACCAGCAGACGATGCAATACGACCCCGGACTGGTTAAAGGGTCCTACCTCAAATTGTACACCAGCGTCCCGAAGTCGTACGCCGTGATAATGCTCCAGCTGCGGTCGGGGCACTGCACACTTGCCAAACACCTACACCGGATCAAGAGAGCCGACTCCCCGATCTGCCCATGTTGCAGGCAAGCGGACGAAACGGTAGCTCACTACCTCCTGCACTGTACCGCGCACGAGGAGGCGAGGGAGAAGGCTATACAACGAAGGAGGCAGAGATACGAAAGTCATCAAGAAGCTGCTCGGAGCGGGGAAGCTCATGGAGCCGTTGATGTGGTACATATACAGGACGGGAAGGTTCCGGGCAGTCCATCGCAATCTCGGCGAGCCACTCGACCAGACGAAGAAATATGGCGACGAGCTGTTGGACATGATATCGAAGCTGAAGATCACCGTGAAGCCCAAAAAGGACGACTTACCAACGATGACCAGGGAAGCGAAGCCATTCGGATGAGGACCAGAGGAGGCGACGAGCGGCGAACACCGAGGAGAGAGCGACGACGCGGGAAGCAGGACAGGAAGGCAAGACCATTTACACACTAATCCCTTATAATATATAGGACATTATTCATCCCCACTTCACGCCGCCGCCCAGAGCGTTATTTGGCTGAACGGGCAAGATATCGAAGGACAGCGAACAAGGAGGGGCAGAAAAGAAGAAGTTACATACACACGCGCAATGTAATGGCTACCATACATTAATGTAAAGGCCAAATAACGGGAAAAAAAAAAAAAAAAAAAAAAGAGGAAGAAGAAGAAAAGGAAGGCTTTAGACTTTAGAACCTCTGTAGGAAACTCTGCTAGGGAAGAAGAGCTATATAATCTAGAAACTAAACCAAATACAAGCTTTTATAAACTACTAACTGGGAGCTAGGAGCAGGAATAAGGAGCTGGAGGAACTAAAGGAGTCTGGAAGGACGGCACATCTGGATTAATGCTAACTAATCATTGCTATTAGCCTCTGAGGCTTGTCAGCCCCAAGTGCTCTCTCTGCAACTTTTGATTCTGTTGCTGACTTTAACCCTGTCTCTGGTTCTCTGGTCAATATAGCACTTAATACTTGGACTGCTCTACACTTGTGACATCTAGCTTGTATGAAGGAAATGGATGAGATGCTGCATTGAGGTTGACCATATTTGATCTAACCTGCTACAGAAATAAGTATTGCCTTATTTGCTGCACTCTGCTAGACCTATGCTCTAGTCATACATAGCATATCATTAGCTATAGCAATGTTGCCCGGTGTTGGATATGCATAAGCTGAGGTATAGATGTCATAGATAAGACCCAGCCCGTCCACTCCAGCGCTGGTGTCGGGCCATCGCGGTCCCGTAACATGCAGCACGTGACGATGGGGAACATGCACCCTAGTAGGAGGAATGCACACGTGGGCAACACATGACCAAGAACGATGCGTCAAGCCGTTGCCAAGCCCAACTCGACATCAGGGGATTAGGGAGGAGTGCTAGGACTCAGGAGGCTAGGAGTAGTGCCTGGCCCACAAGGAATGTACGATCATCCCCCCTGCAGCCAGGAACGGGGCGGAGGAGGAGCAGGAGAGGCCAGGGTGTCCGATCACCTCTTTTACAGGCCCGTATATATAAAGCATGATAGTGTACTCTGTACTCTATCGCTTAGATCATCTAAAGTTGTTATATCCCGTGCATCTTCGGACGCTCCAAGGTTATCCTTGGGGTGCAACAGGGTTTTTACGTGATGAAGGTATCTGAGTGTTTCCCTTTATGACATCTTCGGCTTCTCCGAATGTATCCACAGGAGTTCACGTATTTGTTCAGACTTGCTTTCGGCCTGCAAGACGTGTAGTTGCTCAGTCCGATATAGTATTGTGATAGCCACTCGGTTCCCCTTCAGAATTTCTGTTACTTCCCCTTGGTTCTTGCACTGCACTTAACAAAAGTACCGCTTCTCTCTGTGCAAGGAGGTATCGCCAACTTATCAGGCCCGAAACGACCCGATTCGAACCCTCGACAACCAACCCCGACAAGGGACCACGTTAACGGGCCCTGTCAGTTCAACTCTACCCGCTCGCTCTACTTGCAGGCACAACGATCCGTCTGTTCTGTTCTGGGCACATATTTTTAGGAGAAGCCTTGCACGGCCTGACCCAAAGCCTGACAGTAGATACCAGAATTATGAGTTTTATAGGGTGTGTCTCTTCAGCTACCTGTCATAGGAAGGTTGTATGTCTGAAAAGGACAAGAGTTCAATGATTAACCTCTTATTCAATTCCAAAACATGGTTGCCTGCAAAGATTAGATTATCCACTAGTATTTCTCTTAAAATACTGACTTGATCCCCATAGCAAAGTGAGAAGACAATTGTACATGGAGGGAGGCTGGGATACAGGGGTCATAAAGAAACTGCTGGGGGGTGGGACCATTTGGATGAATAACACTGCAGATGATGGCTTCTAGCCCACACGCACACTAGAACAGAAGTGACCCGCCAAGGAAGAGATATAAACACATATGTTTACTTACTTATAATACTTACCTGACAGCTATTACACTTTTTCTATGCTGCTGCCCCCAGCACCCCCAGCTGGAAGGGCAAGATACTGCAGAAAGAGAAAGGGGGACAGAGAAGAAAGAAGTATCTTAGCGTAGAGGCCAAAATAACAGGATTTAACAACAGCAACTGACTTGAGTCTCAATGTTATGACAAATAAATCAGTTACTCACTGCTCCTGTTTGATGTCCAATAGTTTGACAATGAAGGCAGAAGGGCTTATATTGTGTATGGGTTTAACTCCTGTTGCTTGGTGTGCTTCATCTTGATGATCCAGTTCTTCCCGAACCTGGGTTTCTGTTGTGGAAGAAGAGGGTTGTCCCTTAGGGGACAGAAAAGGCAGCAAGGTCGGACTAGAAGCTTGTCCTTCAACACGTGTCTGACATATATCGAGGGCTGCTGTGCTTTGTTCAGTGCTCCCCAGCCAGTGTACTCACAGTGGGTCTGTTCCAAGCATGCTACATATGTGTGGTCTTGTTGTGGTTGGCCAGCCAAGAGGTGCAAGGCAAAGGGAAGATGTCAAATGTAAGGGAGTAAATAAGAAGGGTGTTGACGCACCTGGCACGGGGGCGGTACCAGGAAAGTCACGGGGAGTGACTTCCGTGGACGGGACGCGACGCGCGACGCGTCCAAAGACGCGTCAAGTCAGAGGAGTGAGGTGGAGGCAGTGAGCGGGTGCCGCAGTATCCGCAGTAGTGCCGCAGCGAGAGGGCAAGGCGACGGGCGATACGCGCAGTGTGCGCAGCAGCAACGGGCGAGGCGGTGTTGGCGACGAGCTGGGCGATGCAGGCAACGGGCGGGGCAGTGGCGGAGACGGAGGCGGTGGACCGGCAACGGTTGCCGGCTGCGGATTGATGCCAAGCCCGTCGGTGATCTATAAGTTTAGCGCATATGTCAGTAGATAGACAGTGAATCCGTTGTGATTGCACCCACTGGCTGATTATCAAAGGATAAGGCCTCCGAAACGACTACGAAACGGCCTGCTTACCAAAGGGTAGGGGCAACCACGACAACGGCCTGATTATCAAAGGATAAGGGCACCCACGACAACGATAACGATAACGATAACGACCTCGCCGATCCGGGGTAACTGTATTAAGAAGCGCCAAGACTTTCGATTGACACCGGACCCGATAACGCCGTCGGTCCGACTTTAATTCAGCACTACCGACTACACTCTCACGACCTTTGCCGCCGCGGATTGGACTACTACTATATCAACACTACTCTACAATTCTTGTACCGACTATTACCAGGTTGCAACTATCATATACCTTGATAGGAGCCCCGAACTTGCGCGGCGTCATCATACGGACTGAAGGATATTGTATTTGTTGGAACAAGCTATTGGTTTGGGTGTTTTGTGTTGTGTTGAGGGTTGTAGCTGAGTCTAGCCCTTCCTCCTTCCCCATCACCCATCACCTGTTCTCATCATCTCCCACCCCACCCTTCGGACGTATTACGAGCGTTTCATCTGGAGCCCACCGCGAGGGGGTTCATCTGGAAATTATCAACAAGAAATTATATTGTGTTGAACACATATAACCACGACTACAAGACTATCTGCCGCGGATATCGCAAGACAATTGGAACGAGACAAGACACGTGACCGCGCAGAGCGTTGGACAAGATTACGTAACACACAAGACATATTTGGACATACACCACCAAGCACAACACAGACACTTGAGGTTGCTGAAGAAGACTCCTTTGAAATTGAAGAGCACATATTGACTGTGCTGCCCTCAATTGTTGAAGAACCAAACATAGAAGAAGAGCAGGACTTTGAACAAGGATCTGGAGACTATCACCACTGGGAACCATTGATTGGTAACAGGAACACAGCCACTCCTCCCTTAAACATATCAGCATCAACAAGCAACTCACAAGAGGTGGAGCAAAAGGAAAGAGTTGGAGCTTGGGTTGAATTATTGGCATCAGCACTTAGGCCAGACCCAGAGGAGATCCCTGAAGGAACACCAGAGGAGGAGCCAAAACAAGAGGAGCAAGAGCAGGACCTTGGAGAACAAGACTTTGAGCAGGCTTTAGGTCTAGACTATCAGAACCAGGACAACTACCATAATTGGGACAACCAACTGCCATACACAGTACCCATACCTGGTTCACCAAGTTCAAGTTCATCCACATCCTCATCTACTGTTTCATCCAACAACAACAACCAAGTACCAATGGCTGCCAACCAGGCTAGTAATGGGACAAACTCAGCCCCATTCAAAATACCAAGACCATGGGAATCAGGAGTTCCTAGGTTCACATCAGAGGACAAAAATGATTTGATGGATTTCTTTGATCAGGTTGATGATATCATTTTCCTGGGGAAAGTCAAACAGGATCAGGAGAAGAAGACATTGATGACCAGTTACCTTTCCAACAAAAGGAAGGAGGAATGGAGACTCTTGCCAGAGTACATTGATGTGACCAAGACCTATGAGGAGTTCAAGAATGCAATCAAGAAAGTCTATCCTGAAGTGGAAGAGGACAGAATGGGCACATTGAGGGATCTGGAGGAACTATGTGACGAATATTATGGCATCCGTCACACTCAAGAGGGAAAACTTACCCGATTTGGGTTGAAGTACAAGGCCTTGATTAAGAAGCTTCAGGACAACCCTGCTATTATTCTGAACAAGGAGGCTTGCACCAGATACCTGGACACCCTGGAGAGGAGTTTTGCCAAATCTCTGAAGACTGCCATGAATACCAGGAATATTCTCAAGGAAGAATTTGCACCAGCTGCAGGAGCAGTAGTGACTGCAGACAGGAAGGAGGATCCTATCAAGCTGGAGGACCTCATCAAGTTGGCAGAGAGATATGCCAAGACTAGTGGAGGGGATGCTACTTATGACGTCAGCCCACCTGAGATCAAGAGATCAGAGAAATTCCCACGTCAAACTGGAGGAACGTGATGTCAGACTTGATGATCTGGAAGGACAGGTGTCTGGTCTGAGGGACATGGTTGATATTGGGCAGAAGCAGACCCAGTCTTCAATTGAGGAGCTGGTCAAGGCTTTCCAAAATCAGAAGAACTATCCACCACGTGACCGTGACGATCAGGATCAGCGTGACAGGGCACAGAACTCCTATGGACAACAAGACAGGGGATACAACAGCAATAGAAGTTATGGAGGAGGCATGAATAGAGGTGGAATGGGTGGTGGCAACAGCAGTACAAGTTGCTATTACTGTGGAGATACAGACCACTTTGCAAGAGATTGCCCAAGGAAGCATCAACATCTGATGAAGGGTTGGATTGTGGTGGAAGATGGCAGACAGAGATTGTCTGATGGCAACATCATTCCAGCAGGACCAACACCAGCAGCACTCAGAGTTGAGGAGTATTGGCAGAGGAAGGGAGCTGCAGGACAACACTACTATGGTGATGGGCCATCAGGCATCAATGATGATGAGTTTGATCTGCTCAGGGATGAGGTTAGGACCATCCATGTCAAGCTCAGTCAGCTTGCAGATAATGGAGGACCCACTTCAAATAATGGGAGATATGCAGCTCAACCTACCTATATGGCACAGAAGGCACCAGCACCAGTGGTTTCTCAGCAACCACCAGCACAGACTATGGATATGGAGGCACTTGGGAGAATGGTCTTCAACATGATGAATGCACAGAATGGAGCTTCTGAGCAATTTGCACAGCAGAAGAAGGCCAAGGGCAGCAGTTCACAAGGATCGGGTTTTTAGAGACCTCGATGAAGGAGGGCCAGCATCATAGGCCACCTGAGAGGGACGATATTGATGAATTAGAGGAAGATGAAGACCCAGAACCACCAAGACCAAGAGCCAAGAAGGCTAGAGTTAGCAAGGAGATGAGGGAACTGCCTTACAAGTTTGTCCAAGTTGGAGGTGGGGCTCGAACTCAGCCACCCAAACCAAGACAACCTGTGCAGGAGGACGAATACGACAACCGCTGGGCGCTTTCAAGTTGAAGGCACCCATTCAGAGGGAAGGCCTAACAGAGGAGATATTGGGCAGGATCAATGACACAGAGGTCACCATCAAACTTGGTGATTTGTTTGGGCTTAGCAAGGACTTACGCGAGCGTGAGAAAATTCGTCTCACCAGAGTCAGAGAACCAGTAGATGCAGAGGGTATGCCTGGGAGGTCCTTTGCTTCAAACACAGCACAGTTAGTGCCAGAAGAGGAAGAACTCAAGCTGGACAGTGATGCAGTGGAAATGGGAGATTTGCCAGGAGTAGCAGGAGTTTTTATTGTCAACACTGATGTGGATGGCATACCAGCTGGATCTATGGTGGCACAGGACCCTTATCTTCAATATCTTGAAGGATTGGAGGAGGATGAATCACCAAGACAGATCTATGTTGCCAGAGACTCAGAACCACTCAAGGTCACCTACCCACATATCCATGCAAATGGGCCAATTGAATGTGTTTTGGACTCTGGATCACAAATTGTCTCAATGTCATTGGAGACAGCTCAACTATGTGGTCTAATGTGGGACCCCTCAATCAACATATACATGCAGTCAGCAAATGGACAACTGGAGAAATCTATGGGATTGGCAAGGAATGTGATGTTTAGATGGGGAGAACTCAAGCTTTTCCTTCAAGTTCATGTCATAAAAGGACCAGCCTACAAAGTTCTACTGGGCAGACCTTTTGATGTCTTGACCAGGAGTAGGATGGAACATGAGGGAGAACATCAAATCTTGACTGTGACAGACCCCAACACTGGCAGAAATTGGACAGTACCCACTTTTGACAGGACCAAGAATGGACCTGCAGCACACAGGGTCAAGGAGCCTAAACCATCAGATTCTATAGAGGCCAACCTAGGGGATTTTCAACAGCCTTCGATGAATTGGCAAGCATGTGCCAAGGAGAAGAAGCCGCGGTCATAATTGGCTTCAATGAAAAGGGAGAAGCAACGATCGATCAGTTATACAGACCTAATGGCGGCAAAATGGATTCAAAGAAAATAGTGGAGTCTTATCTGGCAGCATCCAAGTCAACTGTAAATTGTTTCAAGGAAGATGCAGAGGCAGCAGAATTGTTTGAGAACTATCAACAGCAGAAAGTGGAACATGTGGAGGGAGTTCCATATAAAGTCTTTGCCAATGTGGTTGCTGAACCAGTTGCCAAGTCTGGGAAGAGCTCAAATCAGACGAAAGATGGGGAAACTATGCACACAACCCATAGGATGGACGGTGTTGAGAGGTGCTTCTGCTGTCAATCAATTGATTTCATCAAACCGATTGATGATGTATCAAACCATCAAGAACAGGATGGTGTGGCCTCTGTATTTGCTGGAAAGAAGTACAAGCCAGTAGGACTCAAAGTCAGGCCTGTTTACACAGAGCTGCCAGACAGATATAGGATCAAGAGGGAGATCAAGGGTGATCCATTGGCTGGTATGCCACCTTTGAATCCAAAGCCACAAGGATATAGGGAGGGCAAGAGATACACCAAGGAGAGAGCAGAGGATATGGAGAAGAGGCATGCTGATTTCCTTCAACCTGAGGAGCTCAAGATGATGCATGAACTGGTTGGGAATCATGAAGAGGCCTTTGCTTGGACAGATGATGAGAGAGGCAGCTTCAGACATGACTTCTTTCCTCCTGTGGAGTTTCCTTTGGTTGAACATGAGACATGGGTAGAAAGGAGTATCCCAATTCCAAGGGGACAATTGGAGGAGTTTTGCAAGGTCATCAAGAAGAAGATGGATGCAGGAGTGTATGAACCATCAAATGCATCATATAGGAGCAAGTTCTTTGGAGTTATCAAGAAGGATGGGAAGAGTATCAGACTGGTTCATGCTCTGGAACCTCTGAATGCTGTCACTATTGCTCATTCAGGAATACCACCAGCAACAGAGGAACTGGCAAACCATTTTGCAGGGAGAGCATGTGGAGGATGTTTGGACTTGTATTCTGGCTATGATGCTAGGGATATTGCTGAGAGTTCAAGGGACTTCACCACATTCCAGACACCATTTGGAGCTATGAGACTAGTCAAGCTACCCCAAGGATGGACCAACAGTGTTCCAATCTTCCATGATGATGTGACATATATTCTGGAGGATGAGATTCCCCATGTCACCCAGCCCTACATTGATGATGTACCTTTGAGAGGACCAGGATCAAGATATGAGCTACCGGATGGGACACCAGAGACAATTCCAGAAAATCCAGGAATCAGGAAATTTGTATGGGAGCACTTCCAAAATTTGAACAGGGTTGTGCAGAGGATGAAATATTGTGGAGGGACATTTTCTGGAGCCAAGTCTATCCTATGTGCAGAAAAGTTCCATGTGGTGGGACATCTGTGTTCATTTGAAGGGAGGACTGCAGACTCAGACAGAGTTGGAGTTATTGCCAGATGGGGACCATTGAAGGATGCCTCTGATGTTAGGAAATTTCTGGGAACTGTGGGAGTACTCAGGATGTTCATCAAGGACTATGCCTTACTGGCCAGGCCTATCCAGAAGCTGGTCAGGCAAGATGTGGAATTTGTTTGGGGAGAAGAACAGGAGAAAGCTATGGACAAGCTGAAGCAAGCTTTGATCAATGCACCAAGTTTGAAGCCACTCAACTATGAATGGGACTCTGACATAGTCATGGCTGTGGACACCTCATGGATGGCTGTAGGTCTTCAGATCTATCAGTGTGATCCCAAGGACCCAAAGAAGCGCTACTATGCCAAGTTTGCATCAATACCTTTGAACAAGAGGGAGGCAGAATTCTCTCAGCCAAAGAGGGAGTTATATGGTCTCAAGAGGGCATTGGAGGCTATGAAGTACTGGTTGTTGGGTTGCAGGAGACTGGTCATTGAGACAGATGCCAAGTATATTCAAGGAATGTTGAACAACCCTGGGATGGGTCCAAATGCAACAATCAACAGATGGATTGAGCAGATTCTGATGTTCAAGTTCAAACTCAAGCATGTCAAAGGAGCAACATTTCCTCCTGATGGGTTATCTAGGAGAGAGGCACAGCCAGGAGATGAGATTTGGCCTCCAGACAAGGATGGTTTTGAACCTAGTCAACCACCAGAAGAACATGAAGACTGGGATTATGACATAGATCAACCCCTGGGCTTTGATGACTTCAAATGTGACATTGACACCAGAGGAGGATATGCTCAGGAGTTGGTTGATTTGGCTACATCTGTCAAGGATTTCAGCAAGGAGATTGGTCAAGCACAAGAAGAGAATAGAGCATACAACAATTGTGTTCAGGAGGCATATAAGGCTGAGGGATTGGAAATGCCAGCCTATCTTCAAGCAGATTTGCATGAGGAGAAATTATTGCCAGATGAAATTCTCAAGGAGGAGGAATCTGAGAGGGAGCCATATGATGAAGAACATAGGAGGAAGAGTGTCAAGATTCTGGAAAATAAGTTGGATTTGGTCAAGAAATGGTTGAAGGACCCTTTGAAGAGACCACCAGGAATGGAAGACAGTCGCAAGTACCAGAATTTTGTCAGCCTGGCTTCAAAATTCTTCTTAAGCAAAGAAGGAAAATTCTACAGAAGAGGAGTTAACTCTATGCATCAGCTAGTGGTGGAGAAACCATATAGGATGTATATGATGAGAGCAGCACATGATGCCTTGGGACACAGGGGAGCATATGCAACAAAGTCTCTATTGGAATTGAGATTTTGGTGGCCAGATTTGGAGGGGATGTAGGGTGGTATATAAAGACCTGCACTCTCTGCCAGAAGAGAAGGCTTAATTTGGTCAGGACACCACCAGTTGTTGCTGCCATTCCAGGAATATTCCAGAGGATTCACACAGATGTGATGTACATGTCTGAAAAGTCACATGGTTGTCATTTTGTGGTAAATGCCAGATGTGCTCTTTCCAGATATGTAGAGGGAAGGGCTATTAGAGAGCAAAATGCCAGGACTATTGGGCTATTTCTGCTGGAAGAAGTCATCTGCAGATGGGGTTGTCCAAAGGAGATTGTCTCTGACAATGGCACTCCATTTGTAGCAGCAATCAAATGGCTGGAGCACAAATATGGAATCAAGGGCATCAAGATTGCACCATACAACTCGCAGGCAAATGGAATTATAGAGAGGGGACACTGGGATTTGAGGCAGTCACTATACAAGGCTACAGGAGGAGATTTGAGCAAGTGGTACTGGTTCTTCCATCAAGTACTATGGGCAGACAGGATCACCATCAGGAGAGGAATGGGTTGCTCACCATACTTTGCTGTTTGTGGAGCACATCCAACACTACCTCTGGATATATCAGAAATCACCTGGTTATCTGAATTTCCTGATGCCATCATCTCAACTGAGGAGTTGATTGGACTAAGGGCAAAGGCACTGGCAAAACATGTCACCCATGTGGAAGAGATGAAGGACAGGATGCTCAAGGAGAGAGCCCTATCTGCAAAAGAATATGCTGAAAAATACAAAGGAAGCATCAAGGATTACAGATTTGGGCCTGGTGATATAGTCCTGGTTAGGAACTCAGAGGATGAGGATTCAACCAGTGCTCGCAACAGAAGTCGTTGGGCAGGACCAGTAGTGGTCATCAGAAGGACCAAAGGTGGAGCATACATTGTGGCAGAGCTCAATGGAGCAGTCTGGCAGAAAAAGATAGGAAGATTCAGGGTTATTCCCTTCCATCAACGCCGCAAATTGACCGTGGGAACATCCATTGAAGACCTGGTTGATGCATCAAAAGAGTTACTGGATGAATTGGAGGCAGAACCTGAGCAAGATCTGGAGTATCATGGGCCAGATTTCCAATTTGATGGAATCAAGCTTCGCATCAGCAATGCCGAGCGTGCCGAGGATGCCGGAGGCTTGGGATCACCTCTAACACCATTATCAGACTCTGGTGATGAGCCGTTTGACCAGGATCACGAAGATCAGCTCTCGGAAGAGGAGCCGGACGAAAATGGATTGCGGAGATCAAAAAGACCTCCAAAGCCGAGGGAGAGACAATGGAGCTACTGGTTCTATAATTAAGAACAAAGGATCGTGGCAATTGATGGCAAAACACGACAACGTGACTGTGTAGCGCGGGTTTCGAGCTCGAACTCGCTGGCGGCACAAAATCAAGACAACTTTGTCGGAAATCTCGAATTCCACGCAAACTCTTACAAATCGGGCTATAGAGCGGGGGTAAAAATATATATTTTGTGCCCGAAGGCGGAAATACGCAGAGTGGGGGTTTAACGACACATATACGAGTACAGACAACGAACCACGATGCACACGGCGACGACAGCAGATACCAGACGACAACTTACACTATGGTACACGCGGGCGAATCGGGGCACCGCGGTTTTGACAGCGAAACGGAAAGCGGACGAGAGCGGGGAGAAGAAATACATTTTGACGCGTGAAGTCGTTGACGCGTTTAGTTGGCAGCGCCGGCCAAGCTGTCGAGATCAATCAACATCTGGTGGCAGCCGGGATGGCGCTAGACGGGACGAACAAGTCAGCAATGCTACAAACAGGAAAGAGAGCACGTACCTGGTCCAAAGGGACGGTCGAATACATCGGGACAGCAACGGTGTAACCAACGAGTTGAGAAATGCGCTCGCAGCGGACTGCACGCTCGTGAACCAGGCGGCCAGAGGTCAAATCGCAAATGGCGATGGCAGCAAGCTCGCGGGCGGCCTCCTCTTCGTTCTCGAGGGACAACAGGGCTGTAGTACCGTTCACGTCGACGCGAGGCTCAAAACGATAAGCAACTAAAGGAGAAATGTTAGTAAATGAGAAATGAGGGTAAGCGAGACACGTACTCGGGTACGGTGCGCTCGCGAGTTGCTCGGCAGGGATAGTTGGCCCAGGGATGGTTGGCACATGTGGCATCGCGTCAACGGCAACCGCGCCAAGAGATGGCTGGCTCATGGGACCGTGAAGACGTGGCGATGGGCCACGAGCGGCCTCCGGAACTTGGTGGATCGACCGCTTGTTGGGACGATGACCCGCGGATGTGTTGCTGTGGTCGCGCGAGTGCGTGCGCCAATCGACCCAGCCAGGATCCTCGCAAGTTGGTGGACGACGTGGAACAGGATACCCGCTAACAGAGGCTGGGCCGCGCGGGAGCATGTCCGACATAACGAGGGGCGGGCTGAGCGGGCTCGTGCGAGTTGATTGGGACCCAGCGGATGTGATCTTCGTTAGCCACCGGAATGCGAAGAGCGTCGTCAGGGTAATAATGGTGGAGTCGTTGACCGGAAGGGGTTGTCGAAACAGGAACAGAATGAGCAACAGCAGGCAAAGACGAAACAGGACGCTTTTCGCTCGGCTGAGCAGGGGCCGGCGTGGATTCGCGGACATATTGTCCTTTTGGGTTGAAGACGGGGGCGTCGGGTGAGAGAACTAAACAAAACAGCGGGTTAGTCCGTGTCAAACGCGTGAATATGGGCACGCACCACGTGCCGGAGCAACAGAACCAGTCCGAGGAGGAGAAGGAGACTGGTGGTCAACAGCATAGAGCTGTAAACGCGTCAGGACTTGAAGCAAGACAAGAAAATAACCACGCACCATGGCACTTTGAGTACCCGTTGCCACAGGAGCCGGAGGAGCGTCCAGAACTTCGATATCCGAGTCTTCATCGTCGACTTTTGAGGGGTTAGCGATGGAAGCGGAAGAGAAAGTGGGACGTACCATAAGACATGGCCTCGTCTGCGTCGTATTCGGATGTGCTGGGATAGCGAGGTTTCTTGATGGTGAGCTAGAAGGGGATTAGCGAACGGGAAAGACTAGAAGGAAAATTACCTGGTTGTTCTGTCGACGGCGTTCAGCAGTGCGAATAGCAGCGGCGCCGTCTTCTGCACAACGGAGAGTAAAGAGGAGACTGTCGGACAAATGTCGAATGGCCTTATATTCCTTGTGGTCGGGGCCGTCGAATTGAAACCGCATTTCGAAACAAGACCGCCAGATGGTCGTGACGGCCTGCGCAGGCATGGTGCCACCAGTTGGGGTGAGGAATGCAGTAGCGGAAAATTCATCCGCACGATCAAGCTATAATTCAGTAAGCTAGGCAGGGTAGAGTGAATAGGACGACGCACGGCAAACTTAATGGCCTCAAGCTTAAACTCGGACCGCTCCGTGGCGTCGCTAAACCCGTCAAGCAAGATCGTGCGGGCATAGTTTGATAGGCGAGCCGCGGCATCAAGATCGAATATATCCTTTAGCACGTTCCTCGTCGACCATAGCGCGTATCGACTGGAGATTTGCGTGTCGATTGAGAGGGAGCGGATGAATGGTAGCACGAAGGAATATTCCACTGGGGGCAGTGGGTTTTTATTAATTGAAAAGGAAGGGGGCGCACTCAGAACCTATACCTATTTTGGTCAACGCGGAATTAGAAGACCTCGAATTAATTCAATGCCGAACAAGCCGAGCAGCCATATTGGGCAACTATTACCAAATCGGGAAGGGCGCATCAGGCGCATCAAATTAAATATCCGAAAAATAAAGAAGTACAAAAAGTGGCTACCAGTACAGGGCACTAGGAAAATATGGCAGGAAAAGAAAGGACTGGCTAATTCAGCAGGTTGCAGTACTTCATGGAGTGACTGAGGGAGTCACAGTACTGGCAACGCTTACGCGTCCTGCGGAAGCAAATGTTAATTGAAAGGGAAGAGGGCTAGATGGACACGCACCGAGCTTCCACAGCACGAGTCACAACAATCTTCGGCTGAAAGCGCCGGGTTCGTGGGCGCAGCACCTTGGTAGAACGTGTCGATGGTCCAGGCAAGGCATTCGCGTTGCCGCTCGAGCCGCTGGATGCGGGACTCAATGGAGAGAAGCCTCCTGATGGCTGCTTCTTCGCTTGGGCCTTGCTGCGGGGTGATTGCGGCTGGACGCGGAGGAGATCGGGTGTGACGAGCTAGAAGCATAGTGAGTCAGTGGGAAGCACGGCGGAGGGTACACGCGTACCCTGCCGTTTCGATTGCCTGCCTGATGGCGACGGTGATGGACAGGGGGATCGAGCACGTTTACGTGGGGCCGCGGAGGAACCCGCTGGAACAGCCTCGAAAGCTGGATTTTGGGTAACAACGGCATCGGTGACTGGATCTGTGCCCGATTAGGCGAAAATATTATGCAAAAATTGAAAAACAATACCGAAGACTTTGAATCGTCCGGGCGGAGTCCACTAAATTGGAGAAGCAATTTGGACACTGGCGAAAGAAGCTCTGAAATACTCACTATTAGAGGTTAAAATTGGTATCAAAATGGGAAAACGGCGTACCGGACGCAGATTTGCCTGAATCAGTGACTATTTCGAGCGCTGGCATATCGGAAGGGGTGCTGGGAGGAGCCGGCGCGGCCTCGGCAGGAGGAGAACAATGCATGGCATCAGAGCCACGCGCATCCGTTCTGGCCTGGCGAAAATGGTCAGAAATGAGAGGAATTAGGACGGAGAATGAAATACCTGCCAGTCGGCCAGGTGTGCCGCATACTCGGCAAGGTCGGCAAGGGCGGCGTCAGGACGTTCGGAGTCGGCGGCATCAGAAGAGACTCTGGTGGCGCGTTTGATGCTGCGAGCGGCACGGCGAAGGCGGGAGATGTCGGAACAAAAGACCACGATGTCTGATAAAATGCGCCCAAACGGGCCTCCAATACGAAAACCGTGACGCGCCATGGCGGTCCGGAGCGCAAACACGCACTCGGCAGCAGATGAATTCTCCACGAATGAGGAAATGGCGTCCTTGAGTTTCAGCTGGACAAATCAGGAGAAGATTACCAAAAGAAGAAAAGCCAGCTAATTACCACTGTGTTGGCTCGCTCCACGAGGAACGCGTCCCGATCAACAGGGTCCTGAGGCATGTGCTTCCGGACGTCGAGAAGAATCTGGAGTACAGACTCAAGCTCTGCCGACGAGAGGCGGATAATAGAAGCTGAAGACATTGAATAGAGGAGTTGTTGAATTGAGGAAATGAATGGGCACCGGGCTGAAGATCTGGGATCTACAGATCTCGATTTTATAGTCAAGAAAATACTACAGTCACTATACGACGGCACCGCCTGGCATGGGCAGTGTAGGGCTATGAAGGTGACGCGTCTGGCTGACGCGTTCGGCACGACACGTCGCGGCACGGCAGGGTGACGCGTCAAGGGCTAGATGCCGCGGGTCTAGAACTGGTAAAAATAGCGCATGGCAACCATCACCAAAGAAGATGATATATTCAAAAATAACTACTGGCTATTCCAATTGAGAGCGGGCTAGGGTCAATACGCGCTGCGCGGCAGCCATTCGAATGGAAGGATGGAGGACTCCAGATTCCTCAGAAAGATGAATGAACTGCCCGAGGAAGGAGGGCTTGTGGCACGAGTCGATGAAGGCCTGATACCCGGAGGCCACGAGGCCTTCTGTGGCGCTTGATGTGACCTATGGCGGGTCAGTGACAGAAAAACGTAATAGAAAACGCGCACTTGGAAGCGCTCGATGGCCCCTTGGACCACGCGGTTAACACGACGAGAAGCATGCTCGTAATACGAGTCTAGGAAGAATGAGCAAGTAAGCAGAGGAAGGGGACTGAACGCACCAACGTCTTCAGGGTCCACGCTACCATCGGCAAGACGGCTTGCCAAATCGAAGCGGATATCATCCAGTTCCGCGTTGCGGAAGCTATTAAGCGAGGCCACGAGGGTGATGGGATCGGTGAAGCAACATGAGTCATCACCAGCAGCAGCGCAAGGGCCACAGATGACGCCCATGAAGCGGAACGAGCAAGGGAGCTCCCGCTCGATGCAATTAGCACAGTTGATGAGACCCTAGAGGAGGGTTTGACGCGTCAAAAACAGTGAGAAACGCGTAGGCGCACCTGTTGGCGGTGTGTGACAGCTCGGGTCACATCGGCGGCCATCACCGGGTAGGGTTGAGGGCTGACCTGGGAGAACGTGGCCCGGCCTTTGGAATCAATAGAGACGCCCAGGTGATCAGAAATTGTCGAAGGCTTCCACGCCACGGATGCTGCCGCAGTAATGAAGGTGCGAGCACCGTCGGAGGAGGACGTATCTCCAGAGATACTGTCTGGGATAATCGAGTGGTTGGCGCGCAGGCGGACTTCGGAGAAGCTGCGTGAGGCGGGCATCTGAAACACAGAAAAACAAGGGAAGATGGACTCAATTAGAGCTTAAAATACAAGCTCGCAACGAGGCAGCGGACTCATACAGAAGTGATAGAAGCGGACCAGCCGGCAGAACGCGTATATTAATTGCCGATCAAGTCAGCAAGATTACATACACAATTTCTAGTCAACAGTACGGTTATGAAGGACGAGCGTGAGGACGCGCTCGAGATGGGACGAGCGGTTTGGCAACTGGGCCAGGTCGCTGTAGCCGTCTAGGGCAAGGTTGTGGAAAGCTTGAGTTGCAATCTGGGTGAAGTTAGAGCAAGGGATAAGGAAAAATGAGCACGCACCTCGAACATTCCCATGGTCCCTTGGACGGCCCGGTCGACCTGCTCAATCGCGTGATTGAAGCAAATGGCTAAGGGAACAAAGTTAGCTTGGGGCAGAACGAAGGAGAAGACGCACCTAATTGGGTTGGGTCGCTGATCTGATGCGACAATTCCCCACAAACCTCGGTAATCTCTTCAGTACGCCAGTCGCGGAGGGCAGCCATGAAGAGGACGGGGTTGACGTATGAACAATCGTTATGGGCGGCGAGGAGGCAATTGGCGCAAGGGGCACCAAAGGAGCGGAAACGGCAAGGGAGCTCGTGTACGATGCAATAAGCGCATTTGCCAAGATACTACCAAAAATGGTTAGGAGGAGGAATATACAGCAAAAATGGCTCACAGCGGGACGCCAGCGGATAGCGCGTAGGACTTCGTTGGAAGTAACGGGGGCAGGGTGCTCGTGGACACGAGGGAATTCGGTCTCGCCGTGAGGACCAGTGGAGACCTCCAGTAGTGCGGGAGGGGATGGGATACAGAAGTCGGGGAAGCGGGGAGTAATCGTTCCGATGAGAGGGAAACGCGGATCAACCTGAAGTCGGAAGAATCGAAGTAGGCGGGGTAGGACATGTGGTGGATTGAATGAGATCGTCGCCAAGCCGGACGGCACCATTTATAGTACCGGTCCGGCATAGCCACGCTGAGTGAGGACACTCAGGATTTTTCATTGGGGGACATGACGCACCTGGCACGGGGGCGGTACCAGGAAAGTCATGGGGAGTGACTTCCGTGGACGGGGACGCGACGCGCGACGCGGCGTCAAAAAGACGTCAAGTCAGAGGAGTGAGGTGGAGGCAGTGAGCGGGTGCCGCAGTATCCGCAGTAGTGCCGCAGCGAGAGGGCAAGGCGACGGGCGATACGCGCAGTGTGCGCAGCAGCAACGGGCGAGGCGGTGTTGGCGACGAGCTGGGCGATGCAGGCAACGGGCGGGGCGATGCAGGCAACGGGCGGGGCAGTGGCGGAGACGGAGGCGGTGGACCGGCAACGGTTGCCGGCTGCGGATTGATGCCAAGCCCGTCGGTGATCTATAAGTTTAGCGCATATGTCAGTAGATAGACAGTGAATCCGTTGTGATTGCACCCACTGGCTGATTATCAAAGGATAAGGCCTCCGAAACGACTACGAAACGGCCTGCTTACCAAAGGGTAGGGGCAACCACGACAACGGCCTGATTATCAAAGGATAAGGGCACCCACGACAACGATAACGATAACGATAACGACCTCGCCGATCCGGGGTAACTGTATTAAGAAGCGCCAAGACTTTCGATTGACACCGGACCCGATAACGCCGTCGGTCCGACTTTAATTCAGCACTACCGACTACACTCTCACGACCTTTGCCGCCGGATTGGACTACTACTATATCAACACTACTCTACAATTCTTGTACCGACTATTACCAGGTTGCAACTATCATATACCTTGATAGGAGCCCCCGAACTTGCGCGCGTCATCATACGGACTGAAGGATATTGTATTTGTTGGAACAAGCTATTGGTTTGGGTGTTTTGTGTTGTGTTGAGGGTTGTAGCTGAGTCTAGCCCTTCCTCCTTCCCCATCACCCATCACCTGTTCTCATCATCTCCCACCCCACCCTTCGGACGTATTACGAGCGTTTCAGTGTTGATTGACAGTGTTACCCACTGATTGTGGGTCATGCTGTCAATTCAGCTTTCTTGGGTCAAACCTGCCAGACTGTAAAGGTGATGTGCAAAACACATTGTACTTCCACACTATCACACCTCAATGGAGAGCAGTTGAATAGGGAGTGCCAGACCTTTGATAGTTACCTGGTAGGGACTGAAGCCCTCAATCATTGCCTTCCACTTAGATACCCAGTCTGCCTGCTGTGAGTTGAGGCAATGCAACAGTAAGGAGCTCCCTCCTGATCCCTGTGGTTGTCTGGGGCCGATTGGGCCTGCTGTCAAGGGCGTCCATCATGATCCCTGATGGCGGGTCATGATGGCTGACTAAAGCGCGATCTGTGATTATGTCCCTTGTCTGAGATATTAGTGTTGTAGCTCAGTGCCTTGAGCTTGTGAATATATGAGGGCTTGTCAAGCCCTAGGGCTCTAAGAGTGGCGAGGGGCTGATGGGCCGTATAGGGCCCGACGGCCCGACCCGAACTGTGACACTACTTCCAGTTTCAATAGGACCAATGGTCATCCAAAATGTCGGCATGCGTGTCTGGTCCACTTACTTGCCTGCTAGCCACAAGTCACCACCAATTTATACTCCAAGGGTGTTCAATACCTTCTCTGTCTGTCTGCTGCTCCCTTCAGGCACATGTCACAGGAAGGTTGTACATGATAAGAGTTCAATGACTAACTTCCAAAACATGGTTGCCTGCACAGATTAGTACTGTATAACAGCATATCTATGAGTGTTTCCCTTGACATACTGACTTGATCAAGTTCTGAATGGTCCTCTCCGGTAACCCCAACCGAGATTGCACAAATATTGAGCGTCTCCAACGGCGCATGGTGTAGTTGGTTATCACGCTCGCTTAGCAGAAGCTTGGTTTATCAAATGACCAGGCATTCCATTTGCGAGAGGTGTTGGGTTCAATTCCCAATGCGTCCATTTTGCTGCACCTGACCCTCCCTCTATCCCTGCCATCTCGTTTACGCAACGTTTCTCCGTCGTGCTTATTGCGTCCGTCGCTCTCGTTCGCACATCAGCCCGCCCAGAGTCCTGGACTCCCGTTGCCCTCCTCCTCAGACGCGCTTGCATTGCTCTGCTTATTTTCACCTTTTTAATATTTGACAGGGCAGCAGAACTTCTTACATGCTTCTACGACTGTTAGGCGCTAATCCTCCATGCACGCATCCTTGTGCATGGCGACGAAAAGACTCCAAGCGGGGCCAAGGTATCACGATCGGTCACGCTCATCGTCACATCACGATCACACATCCTCACCTCTCTGCTACAGCTCCTGTACGACTTACATTCCAACTCCAAAATGCTCATAATATATATTATACCTTGGATTATACGAGTACCGATAATACCAACAAGAAAAATCTACTAGTAGTCAACCAACAACAGGCGAAGCAACTCGATCGTCCAGTGGATAGGCGTCGCTGCCAGTGAGATTCACCATTACTCCCCGTCGCCTCTGCTCCACAGTGTCTTCTGCAATGGCCCAATAACCATTGCAGATCACTTCGTCCCATCGTCGGAAACCAGTAACAACGAATCGTAGATCATTGATATCATGATAGTCGCCCGTCGTCAACTTCGACTGCATCCATTTCTCGTTGCTGAGAATCACAAGACAACGCAGGTTCTTGCACTCGGCCAAGAGTCGGCGGATGGCTGGGGCCCCAGCCTTGGGAGGACCGTTCAGCGCGAGGTGCGTCAACGACGGAAGTGCGGTGATGAATGCGATCAACGCATAGTCGTCGGTGCCGGACCGTGGACCGTTGAAAATCTCGAAATGGGTCAGTTGTTTGAAGACGGGATTTGCGCCGTCGATCGCGCCAAGGGTGGGCATTAGCCCTTGAGGATACACTGCCAAGCGTCGGAGTCGCATGTTGGCAAGAGACGGAAGCACATCCGGGACTGACTGCGTGGAGCTGATGACGAGATGGGTGATCCCCGTGCATCGTTTAAGCGTGTCGTAATGCTCATGACGCAGAGGGTACTCTCCCCAAAACACCAGACTGCGAATAGAGCGAGGAAGAAAAGTGTGGGATTTCGAGGACGCGAGACAGAGCAGGGAGTCGAGTTTCTGGGAGTCCCCCAGGCGGAAATCGCGGTACAAGATAGGCTCTAACCTGCACACACTTGATAAGCCGTGCGGATTGGTTGGGCAACTTTAAAGAAATACCAATATTGAACCCTCCGAGCAACGAGTAGTAGATTCGGAACATCTCTAGGACGCTGCCCCGCCGTCTCTTCGAAGATATAGCGTTCTAAATCTGGGGGAAGTCGCGGGTTAATGCAGTGGCAGGACATGGCGGTAGGTGAGAAGTGGCGATTGAGTGCAGACATCTGGCGGAGGACATTTAACCGTCGCAGATGCCGTCACCTTTCCGTCAGGCTGAACGGACAGGCGCGCCGCCGTTTGTCATTAAGATTATGACCTTCTGCAGCTGGTTGGGCCTGGCAAGCTTCCACAACAAGATTTGATCTGCTTTGATAGGGTGACTTGTGGCCAAGAACTGGCGCATCAAGCACACCAAAATGTCGCATCAGTAGGCGCATCAAATAGGAAGTTGCCAAGTCAAAATCCCACGTCACATTTATTCGATGGTACTTATCGCCAGTCAGAGACGGTTCAATGGCTGTTCTAAGCATTAACGGGCCGACAGCGCCCATTTAGGAGAACAATAGCGGCCGGATATGCATCAGTGTGACTCCAGTAGTTATTAGCCGACTGCTTCGGGCCTACCACCACCTTGGCTGCTTGAGCACACCAGCAGATCTGTTGCCCCTCCCCACCCTGGTCCCTGTGCCTATCAGCAATGGCAACCATGCCACCTATGTCATTGTCTAATCTGGTTGCACGGCCAACGCTGGCCAGTGGTTAGACACTTGAAAATATAGAAAGTTCACTCATTGTTTACTATGTAGTAGTACTTAGGACTTGGTGTAACTCCTGGAATATTGCTCTAACTCTATCCACTCTTTATTTTTGTTGAGAGCTTCCTATCCTATCCCAATGATTAATATTGAAGACTCTGTGGCAGAGTTCAGCTCAGTCCGCCATTGTGCTTGTCACATGACCATCAACAACTTCCTAATTAGGCGCCGGCCGGCCGCTAATCCTTAGAACTGCCACACGTCCCAGAAAACCCTTTAAGATATGGAGTCCCAGCTATTCGTGACACCGTCACCACCGTGACATCAACGTCATCCACTCCTTCT
Source organism: Mycena indigotica (assembly GCF_014461135.1). Lineage (NCBI taxonomy): Eukaryota > Fungi > Basidiomycota > Agaricomycetes > Agaricales > Mycenaceae > Mycena > Mycena indigotica. Next base: position 689,761 of record NW_023503010.1, read on the forward strand.
TGTTCTTCTTCCCTTCCACAAACATTCGATCCTACCCATAATTCTCAGCAGATGGTGCGGCGTTTCTACAGGGAAATAACAAACATGCGCTCACACAATGATATCCTACTTCCCGCTGACCCGTCGCCAACCCAAAATTCCTCTCTGTTGTCGCTACGGCGGATCGTTGGCCTACAGAGGTCGGGCGCTTGGGAAAACAACCCAGGGCAACCACGCGCTTCACCTTGCGCAAAATGCTCGACATGGCTGCCGGAATCTTGATGGAAGGGCGGTAGAGGAAAGGACAATGGGTTTAATGGAGCGAACGCAGAGTCTTGTGTGTGTGTTTTCGCTCATCCGACGACTGACGTTGCAGAAGCTGCAAGTCTATGCTTGACTTCGCGTTCAGAATGCCGTCCGGCAGCACATCCTTCTCCTGGTAGTTTCCTCTTGTATACCCAGGAGAAGTCAGGCGTGAAATGAAAGAACCGAGTGGTTTTCAGCCTGCTGCGGGCATTCAGGCTTCCGACCCCCGGCTCCCGCGCTCCATTCATCTATCTCCGCGCTTGTTCACATCGAAATTGTCACGCTTCATGCAGGTCCTAGCTCGAGCTCTTTCCTTTGTCGTCTGCTTGGTCGCCGGTCCGGAAATAAAGAACGGCTGATCAGGTCTGTTATGTGCTGTCATACTATTTGCCGAGGCCCGTACCTCCGAATTGCTATCCTGCATCCAGCAATCACGAGTTTTGAAGACAATGCACTGACCGCGTGAACTGTGGAGCTCTGGGAATCTAGACAAACACGCTGCAGCATCTGGTACGGCGGACTCTCTTCATGGCAACTGTCAGACATCTCACATTCCCATTCCCCCAGCACTCCCATTGATAGCGTCTTTCTTGACTGTTTTGACACAAGCGTCCTGTGGGTCGGCAGGCATGACTGGGTGTGAAACAAGCCGCATGTATGAGTGAAAGGAAGAGGGGGTGCGAAAGCTGCGTTCCTGCTTTGTGCCTTTACCAAACTAACATCTACGCCCTCGCCGTTGCAACGTGTCCTCTTGCCGCTGAATGCCGGCTGGTACGGCCCGCTTCCGGAATCCGTGCTTGTCAGTGCCGCCCAAAATATCGGACGAACAAATTCGCCCTCGTGGACAGTCCAGCTGACCGCGGTCAGATATTCATTCCTCAATTTAACGCCGCTGAATGCTATATAGTTTTCTTTCTGTGCTAGTTGTGTGAATTGAACGCGAGGTCGGCCAGGTCCGAGGGTCATCGAATGCATTGTGTCTTTCAAGTTATGCAGAATTGATGGCCGTGAGATCGAGGTGCCCTCGGAGATTTTCTGGTATTTCTCATGTCAAGATCCCGGAACTTAAGTCGACCTCGCCGATAACGGATAAGCAGCACAGTCTCCAGGTGACAATACGATATGATTTGTTCTTCTCATCATCGGCACATTCAGAGAACGTCGTCCTTGGATGATTGCGCAGCGCGCTTGAAACAAATGTGGGTGAACTTCTTTGTGCGGCTCGTGCGGTTGAGTCATATGGCCCAGCCAGGAACCACAAACGGAACGTGCAACATGTGGTGACAGATGACGACACCGTTGTTTATGCCCTTGGCAATGGCTTCTTCTGCGAAACACCGGCGCGGTCAGACGGCTTCCGTGATTCCGGCATCGTCGCGATCGCATCTCGTTTCTTTGACGTCTCTGCTGGACCTACATCCTGGCAAATAAATACCCAAGATCCTGGCCCATTTGATTCCACCTCTTTCCCCCACAACCCTCCCTTTCGACGAGTTCTACTCAGTGCATCCAATCATGTGTCAACAATTAGCGTATGTATCATCTGCTCAACCGCCATTTCCTCTTTGACGCTTCTGCCCCATAGTGAAGGCACTCGCTGGACGCGATGTGGGGTACGTTTGTGCGAGCTTGGGTCGGTTGCGCCAAGGCTAACAATACCCCAAGCATTTTCAACGACATCTCGTTGTCGCTATCGTTGACTGCAACACCACACGCTGCGAGCGTTCGGTCTACCACCCTCGAGGCTGTCGGGCTACAACATGCGCTAGAGTACGGCCACGGCTTTGGTTCCCCCTTTCACGACTCATTATCTGTCGTCAGAATTTTGGAACCGAGATTCAACGCGATGTAGATGCTGTTGATGATTACTGTTGGGCATGCAAGGCAGCCCAGGAGCGCGCAGCTCGAGGCCGATGAAGATGTCTTGCTGCCCTGCAACTCAGCTTCACGTCTGGAACCGGGTCATCCTATAGCTTATCTTCGTACCGGTACCGGGTGGACTGGCACGATCGTGCGACGCCCCTCTCCTTCCGGCTCGAGCCTCCGTACCTATCGTATGTTCGTTGATCCTGACATGATAGTGCAACCGCGCTTCTATGCTTATGCAGTGTGTTGGCGTTAGTATGGTCTGTTATCACCTTATCTTACGCGGGATCTAATTATCTACTTATCCCCATCTCCCTGGCCCCATCGCCTGACCCGACATTGGCATCTTCTTTCCATCACCAAGTCTCGAGGACCGAGTCGCATTTCAATGAAGAACCGCCCCCTCGGTCGTGCTTCTTCGGTGATAACATCCCGAGACTGGTTTTCTCGCTGGTACTATGTAATCAACAACGAACGTGCTGATCATGAAGAATGATTCTTTGGGCTTGCGAATGGTCTTGCGGGCTGCCGACTCTGGACATCATATATGCTAAATGGATGGACTTTGTTCTCGAGTTGTTATAGTGTCACGGCGCAGCCTGAGATTCATTCATTCAAGTTGATATTGGGCTCGGGCGCAGAAGCAGAAGCAGAGAAGAGCCTCGAAGGAAACTCCAGCCGGACTCGGGCCACTATTACATCGCACGGCGCCGGATTTCACCGACCGTTCGGGCGCCTTGATCGTGGAACAACACCATTACTAGGTAACTGAGTGACTGAATGAAGGTCGGAGGGCCTAACCGCAACCGCCTGAGTGTGCTGGCTGTGGGCGTCTGAGTTAGAACGCCGGGAACTGGTTAGCCTCGCTTCTGTTCCGCCTTGGCTAGTTCTAGCGCCCCTCGCGGAGTCTGAACCAGGAGCTGGAGATGTGCGCTTCCGAGTCCGAGTCTCGCTACTAGTATGCCTGTGCGTGGGCTGGAGCACGGCGCCGCAGGTGATAACTGATGCGGAAAAGTCAGTTAATTGGCCAACGATTACAGTAGACCGGTCCGCTGCGCCGCACGGTGCAATTGCCAGTAATTCGCCTCGGATATTTCCGAGTCCCCAGTCGTGATCCACACTAAGGTACAACTGAGCTTCGTCCAATTGGCAGGAATCAAGACCAGATCCCACACAAGCTCTTCCTTCCTATTCGAGGGCCGCGCCGATCCTGGAACGTCGACCATACGTGCCCCGTGACCTGCACCCTGAGCACATAGACGTGAAAGTTTTGATCGTGCGTTTGCGTTTGGCGATCGCCGTATTCCCCCCCATCAGTGGGGCCATCCTTTGGGCGACGGAAAATTCTATTATGGTTCACGGACATTCAAAGAACACGCACACTTGCACGACCCTAAAAAGCTTACGCGCTTCGTCGGAATTTTCGAAGACGGATTTTCCACCGCCACCCACGCTCGACGGTTATCGCGCTATTTTGGGCTGCAGAGACGTCTCCATGACCGCCTGCACGGTGACTGTCTTCACACAAGCGGCGCCGTCGACGCCTCCCCAACGCCCCCATCGGGTGGACGGTACAGATCATGATTCTTGAATACTGAGTGGATAACAGCATGGGTGATATCCTCTGAGGCGACTGTCAGAACAAGCTCAATCATCGCCAAATAAAGGATAGACCCACGCGCAATGCAGGAGCCTCACCGTGGGACGCCGAGAAGGATTACGGCCTCCCTAGCACCGATTATTCCCGATGCGATGCGAAACTTGATGACGGATGTGACGGGTGAGCCTTGACTGGGGGGACCACGCCCGACGGGCGTGTAGCGAGGACGGCAGCCTGAGCCTCGAGGCGCATTGGAGATGGCCGACACATTTGCCAGTTGTCGGAATATATGCTTTACTTAGTAGTACTGTACGTCAAGTCAGGATTGAAGACTCGGTTTCTGATTCCGAGAAGTCGAAGCGTCTTCGTGTATGCAGGCGATAGCATGCCCAGTCCCTGTGACGCTGCTAGTGAATTCCCAAGACAGTGGAGAACGACGGGGAGCCTGAGGCCCAGGGCACGCACACTGTCGGCGCTGTGAACTAGAAAGGACCAAAAATGGACCGCGAAGAAAATCTGGGGTGCAAAAGCCAGCAGACGCTGCTAGTGGGTTCGCCGGAGTTGTCGCATGGTACTAGCTGGCGCCTCTGTGGTGGTTTCGGACGCGCGCAACGCGCCACACAAGTGGATTTCTGCGCGGAAAGATCAAGATTGGTCTGTGTAAGGAAGATGAATGTACCTTACTCCGAATCCAGAACCGCTCTAGAGGGGGGACACACACCGAATGGCGCCGGCCCCCAAAACACATGCGATGGACAACTGGCCCCTACGATGACCACTCTGTTTGCCGCATACTTTGAAGGCCGGATAAATTGTTTGAATCCAGAGTATTTCATTGGTATTGCCACTCGTACTAGCACCGGAGGAGAACCGTCATCATCATACTGAAGGGAATTAATATCTGGAGACACAGTGCCGCTTATAGTCAAGTACTCATTTTGTCGCAGTCCTGATACTCGATTGATGAGCGAAATATGACGTTTGACTCCTGCCTTTTGTAATCATTAGCTAATTAAGACGACCTTGAGTGAGATCGAAGTCCTAACTAACTTATCCCATCCTGGTTGTTTTTGCTGAGCCTGAGGTGTGCGCTGAGTGTGCGAGATAAGCACCGTCCACCGAGGGCTTTGAATATCATGGTATATCCAAGCAAAGCCCCGGCAAGGGATAGATTAATTCGAGAGAATCGCCGGGATTTCAAGTTGTCGCATGGGACTAGTAAGAGTGAGATGCGAAGGCAGGATCATGCAAGGTCATTCGCAGGTCAGTAGCTTCAGCTCAACCATATCCGTCGCCGCCAGCATCCTACTTGCATCCGACCAGGTTGTAACGTGGTTGTTGACAAGAAGTGGTGTAACGCGCACGTCACACACGCGCACGTCACACACGTTACACCATCAAGCTTTGGCAGTATTTGGTTCCAAAGCCGCCGGCTATCGGCAATGCGATTTGGCGGCGCTTGAAACTTTTCACCAAGCTGATTTGCGCGATTGATATTGGGTCTACGAGTCAGTACATGATGCATACCGCCACTACTCGCCGGGAATCGCGACGTCGTTCTTATCATATGCCATTTATCATCGCTATCCATCTCCTCAGTCGACGATCTGACACTGAGGAATGATTCACAACTCGTCAAACAGGACCACACAAAAGAAAGCGACCAGGAAAAAATCTATATTGAATTCCAATTTGTGGGTGCTCTACGAGTATGTAGGTATGGTGGATGTAGGTTAAAACTTGTGCGGGTATGTGAATATATGCTATCCGAATCCAATGCCAAAAGTCCAAAAATAACAAAAACCGAAACACCAAAGGGAACAGTCCAATCACCATGCCAGATGCTCTAAATGTTTTCTGCCCATCTGCATCTAATCCGCTATCAAGGACATTCGTCGGAATGACAGGAACAGCATTCGACGACAACAATCCACCCCCCCAAGCTATCTGCGCGACCGGCTCAGGCTGCGGCTGCGACGACTCCCGCTGCCACTGCGGTTGAAGATCTTGGAGAAAAAGCCACTGTGATGCTCCTGCGAAGGGTGTGCCGCTGGGGGGTAGGACGTATACTGTTGTGGCTCTGGATACTGGGAGAGGTCATCAACGGAAGGAAATAACGGGGCTATGAGAAGATGGCGTACCACAATCTGCACCTTGCCGCGCGGATAAACGACATAGGCAGCCGGTTGGGGTTGTGCTTGGGGCTGAGGCTGAGGCGCTGCGTAATAACCACCCGGAGACTGGACATAGGGAGCACCAGTGTACCCATATTGAGGCTGGGGGTTGATAACATAGGTTGTTGTGCCAGAACGGTGGTGCTTTCCGCTGCTGCTACGATGGCGAGATGGCGAATGGGAGCGGGCGCGCTGGCGAGTCCCGATTTGGGAGATGGAGTCGTGAGGACTGACAGCGATGGTATTCGAGCGGGCTGGTGCCCGCGCGGTTGGCTGTGCTACCACTCCCTGAGAGTATGACCGGGTTGGCTTTGAGCGGGAGGAATGGTGGTGGTGCCCGGAAGGCGTGTGTCTGCGACTGCTCGATGCCGACCCCGATTTCGAGCCAGAACCGGAGCCTTTCCCGTAGAACTCGTTGCCGCGGAAGTCAGCGTCAGAGCGTGGCAAGAAAGGATTCTTGTATTTGTGCGCCTGCTGCGCTGTGTCGTCTGCCCAATTCGATATCCTCTCCTGCGTGCGCTGGAACTGGCGGTAGCCTTCGGGGGAGTAGTCGTATTCGGTCATGTCTGCGGGTTTAGCTAGAGGCAGGGGGAGCGAGTTAAGAAGGGGGGAGAACAATAGCGAGTATGTGGACGCACGTCGCGGCCTTTATACCGAGATTGACGTTATTGTGCTAAGCTGGAAAAGGGTCGCTGATTCTGTGGAGGCTGCGCTTTGTAGGGAAGTTCGTGTTGGAGCGGACGGAGACGGACGAGCACCAGGCCCGGGACAATGCGGGGTCCAGAAGGACGATGACGGAGGGAGGGAAAAAGAGTGGGGCAGTCCTGACAGCGGGGGAAGATTGGGGCGTCGACAGCTACCGCATCAACATGCGGCAGATTTCACGTGATGCGCTGATGGCGGGATCTAATTCCGCCCTTTGATTCTTTCCGTCATGTCGCCAGTGTTTCCTCTCGATCTCGAGCGGGAGATATTCGAGACCGCTGCTGAGATCGACTGGAAACACGTTGCGCGACTTCTACTTGTCTCGCGGCGTGTTTATCAATGGTGTGCAATTGCGAGTTTTCCTTGCCACTCACTAATAGGCCAGGTTGAAGCCGTTTCTGTATCGCGAAATTGTCATCGGAGAAGATAACTGGATACACGTGCAAGAAACCTTCACACCGGATTTGGTAAAATATCCCTTGAAGTAGAAACTGTTCTAGATTCTGGTAGAATCTAGAACCAAATCAACCTGTGTAGATTTGCCCAGAATATACTTTTTGGAAACTGAGATTGATTTTGGTCAAATATATACTAGTTTTAGCAAGTCTGAAGTGAAAAGTATCTATGGCACTGAAACTGTGCCTGAAATGGTTCATATCTGCATGCATATATTTGGTCATGATATCACGCGCATCAAATGTGGCGAAACTGTCAGTGAAATAAAGGATTTCACTGACAGTTTCAGCATGGATGATACAAAGGAAATCAGCAGTGGAGAAATGCACATAGATTCTCTTTGTTTCTATTTGCATTTCTCCACTGCTGAAACTGTAGGTTTACAGTACAATGAAATCATTGTTGAAATCTCAAATTTATTCATGTCAGAAATTGTGATTAAAACTGTCAGTATATACATTGGAGAAATTGTAAGAGATATTGTATGTATATCAGTGACTTGAGGGTCAACCCTCAAGTTAACCCTCAAGTCAACCCCAAGGGTCTGACCTCCGGGTAGACCCTACAAGTTCAGTCTCCAGCTACATATTCAAACACATAATTAGTGTCAATAGGATAACAACTTTGTAATGACTTTACACAAACTTTCTAATAAATGTTACCAGATTGTAGGAACCCTTAATACATGTTACTATTCAGTTTAGACTTATGTTTCAAAGTCAATGGTTGAGTCAGAAAATGCAAATTACTGACCCAACCCTGAGTTTTCAAAACAGTGGTAGGGCCATATCTCAATGAGTTCTTATCCGTTCTCAACATGTTATATATGAGCAGGAAGGTATTCAATAGGCCTACAAACTGGTATTCAACATAAAGTTCATTGCATACAAAATCACAGACTTTATTAAAAAATATATTTTGACTATTAGATTGTTAACCCAATTACTTAATGGTTTCTAGACTGTTCATTAAAAGTTAGATATAGTCAGAAAGGTATTTCAAAGTTCTACAAACTTGATTTCAACCCTGATATGGTTGATTACAAAACCACAGACTTTCACTACAAGTCAAGGTTTATTGAATTAACTTCAAAATTCAAAGTCAACCAAATGACTCCATATTGTATATGGTAGTAGAGCTTCATTGATTGAGTAAGTATTCAGTTCAAACTTATTCAAAATTTATAATCATTGACTCACAGAAGGTGAAATACTCACAAAATATCAACTTTGTTACTTTAGGGCTAGCCTGGCTCAAATAGTATTAGCACTAAATCCCTCTTCCCGTTTACTGCTTACCACTTGTAGGGTCTTACCACTTGTAGGATGGAGCACAGGTATAGCTCTGAGTCTGCTTAACTTGACTCAGACCCTGACTCTGACTCTGACTCTGACTCTGACTCTGACCCAGACCCAGACCCTGACCCTGACTGTCACAGATAAGACCTGGCCTGTCCGCTCCGGCACTGGTGTCGGGCCATCATGAGCCTGCAACATACAGCACGTGACAACGGGGAACAGGTGCCCCAGTTGGAGGAACTTGTGAAAATTCCGCCGCCAGGTCACATCTCAAAAAGGAGTGTGGGAACTATTGAAGCTCGGATCGAGCGCGTCAGCAGTGCGGCAATAATCGGCACCCCTCTCAATACTGAAGTCACTGAACGACGAAGTACAAACCAGTATCCATAGAAGTGTCATTTCCTAGCGTGCAATACATGCGGTGGATATTTAGGAGGTATAGCAAAGTATGGAGGGTAATTGGCGTAGGTAGGTAGGTCTGGAGGGGGTAGTGAAGCAGTCGATACCGAGTTTACATCAAGTCGGGCTTGCTTCCGTGGTGTCGTTGTCGAAGGGTTGGCGGTGTCGGCCTTCCTTTTCGCTTTCGACTTATTCTTAACTGTCGGGAGAACGAGAGACGGCGGTTGTCTGGGTGGTTTTGGTTGGGCATGCCCTGGTTGCATAAGCAGTTTTGTCTTGTTCCATTGCTTCGTCCGTGGGTGAACACTTTGAGAAGTCGGCAGCACATCACTATCATCGGTAGCACGAAGAATATCATCAAGATGACCTGCGAAACCAGTCAATTGATATCAGTTTCGAGGAATGGACACGCACGCCTCGATGAGCATGTTGGTATCACATCGCTCGAAAACTGACCGCTGCGTGCGATATACCGCTGACCACATTTTGACGACGTCGGGCTTCATGTAATACTCGGCCATGTACTCGACGAATCCACGAGGGCCAATGAGCTTGATTTGAGTCCACATTGCATCAAACTGGCTCTGGTCGGTGACGCGGATCCATCGCTGCAGCAGGTTCCACAAGTCTGGATGTAAGTCGGCGTTGAGGTGCTTCTTCCATGCACGCAGAACATGCCACCAGCAGAGTAAGACAAATGCAGTCTTGAAAACTTCGATTTGATGCGTTGACTTCTGCCCAGTCAAAGTCTGTCATGAGGTATCGCGGTATGGTTGCGTTGCGTTGAAGATGCAGCTTGAGGAAGTACTCGATCGTAACCTGAGTGCCGTCCGAGTGTAGCATCCAAGCAACTGGTATTCCTTGAGCAACTCAGCATCCGACACCATTACGAAGATAGAAGCGGTGTACTGACCATGGGCCCACTTATCGCGGACGACCAGTGTCGTAAGTAGGAGGTTCTCGTAAATCGTGATATTGTGCGTTGCATCGATGCAAAGGATGCCTTCGCCATGCTTGAGTACATTTCTCTTTGCCAAGGCGTCTGAATTGCCAGGAAGAAGAGGTCACTTGCCAGACCCGAGTTTGGCGGCGGTGGGTCGCATTTCGCTTTGAAGCCAAGAATGCAGTCGACTTCACGCAGGTTATCCACCCAGATACGTGTTGACCGTCCATCATCGCGGTGCATACGAATCTTCTCAGCTTCAAGTGATTTCTCAATCCGGCGGATGTCGGGCTTCGACAAGGGTGTTGCGGACTGGAGCAGTGTTGCTGGGTGCGATGGCAGCTTTGAGGTTCTTGATGCTAGGTTCAGGAAGACCATGAAGGTTGGAAAGCTGCGTAAAGTGAGATAAACTTGATGAACAGAAGGTTAACGCACTATTGACGTCGCTGCTGCTCCCCGAAGAAGTCCAGCGATATGTTCCCGCGTAGTCCGTGAAATACGAGTGAACTTGAGGTTATCGTCGCCTAGAACGTGGTTGTGTTGAGAGTGGTATGTGGCAAGGACGATGGGGCTGCCAGGGTACGTCTTGACGAGCAGTCGACAAGGACAGTTGGTTCGCTTGTTTTGTATCTTGCGTCGGCGTAGCGGAAGCAGCTTGACATACTTCTTGAGGCCGCCAGTGCCAGCGCGAGCAAACATAGCGATGTCGAGTCCCATTCTCGCGGTTCTCGTTTCTTCTTGGCTTGTACTCTTTCACCTTCCGCAGCTCACACCCCTTCTCCTCCTCCTCTCGAACCAACCACGACTCAAATTCTTGAATACTGCTCCATCGAAGGTCGAAATTCTTGTTGGCGAGGTGGTAGGCCAGTGTTCCCTGCAGTGGTGGAGGAGTATGAGGGCTTTCGAAGACGCGGAATGAGATTTCGGCTGGGCGGGGCTGAGGTGTGGCAGCGGTCGCAGCCTTGGGAAGGTCGAGGCGGAAGGAGAACATGGTAGCAGGGTGCAAGGAGACGGGGTGCGACCGTCATCGTCGTCGAGCCCCTGGCGGTTAGGGTGAGCGGAAGGTCAAGACTGCCGGCCGACGGCGCCTTCTCTGCCGTTTCCCACATCTCCATTTTGGGATGTGACATGGCGGCGGAAGTGCGATTTTGGTTGGAGGAACGCACATGTGGGAAGCACGTGACCAAGAACAACATGTCGAGCCGTTGCCGAGCCCAACCCAATACCAGGGGACTGGGGGGGAGTGCTAGGAGGTTATGTAGAAGTAGCGCCTGGCCCGCAAGGGATGTACGATTGTCCCCTCTGCAGCCAGGAACGGGGGGTGAGGAGGAGCAGGAGAGGCCAGGGTGTCTAATCACCCCTTTGCGGGCCCGTGTATATAATGTGCAATAGCGTACCATGTACTCTATCACTTAGATTGTCTGAAGAACTATCTTTCTCTATGCAAGGAGGTGCCAACGACTCATCGGGCCCGCACCCTCCCATTGCCCCATACCAGGGGAACCTGAGGTTTGAGGCCAGAGAGCAAGTAGGAAGTGACTAGGACAAGGAGTGAACATAAGAGACAAGAGCCTGGGCTGTCAGGGTGAAACACTATGGAAGGAATTTTGGGCAGCTAAGGCTTCCAGTCGACCACAGGAGAGATGAGAGCAGAGTTGAGACAACACTGGGAGATAGAGACCAGCAATGTTAATTTCTAGACTAAAGTATGAGATAATACATCAAAGTGTAAGAAGAAGCAAAAAGGAAATAAAGTAGAACAAGGTAAGCAGAAGATTAGAACAAGGATGACACAGGGTGCAATGACACCGGCGGCTGGCAGATGACAGTCTCAATGACAGTTTGTAAGACGGACCACATAGCAGACCCAACGGCGGTCCCAATGGGAGCCAAGTTTTCTTTGTTCTTTCTTTGTTTACATATCATTCAATAATAATTCAGCGCCGCAACAAGTTATAGCAGTGTGACAGCACTACAGGGCTAGGCACTCTGATTCACAGGCGACATTTTGCTATCATCATTATCTGTGGCGCCTGCGCCTGCGGCTCGTCGTGGTTGGTGGCCACCAACTGAGGATGATGCCGTCCGAGCCACGTCGATACGGGTTGCTGAAGCTGGGCAGCGAGCGCTCGAGCACTGAGCAACGCCAACCTGATGAACCTGGTCCTGACTGACACCATCACAACACATGTGGGCCCGGTTCCTCCCCCGAGACCCCCGAATCTTGTGCTATGCCTTCAGGGCCAGAAGTCTTACCTCAGCAGGGCCACATATATAAGGTGTGATAGTATACACCATACTCCATTGCTTAGATCACCTATTATACTACCTCACCCTATGCAAGGAGGCATCACCAAGTTGACACCGACTCATTGGGCCTTGTCGACATGACCTGACCCTGACACTGACACCTACTTAAATTGGCCCTTTTGGTTTGATTTGAACCTGCCCACCGTACTTGTGGGCCTGACAATTCATCTATTCTGTTCCAGGCACTTGTTTCTCAAGAGGAGTCTTGCACAGCCCAACCTGAACCCTGACAGTCAGGGTCAAGGTCAGTATCAGGCTTCAGGTCAGGCCGTGCAAGGTCTTCTCCTATGAGTGCGTGCCCGGAACAGAACAGACAAATCGTCGGGCCCGCAAGCAGGGTAGATCGAAACCAAAAGGGCCTGCTCTTGGCCTCTCCTGCTCCTCCTATATCCCTGTCTCTGGCTGCAAAGATGATTGCACATCCCTTGTAGGCCAGACACTGCTCCTAACATCCTAGCACTCCTTCCTGTTCCTCCGTGCTGCAAGTTGGGCTTAGCGTCAGGCCCAACACATCTTTCCTGGTCATGTGCTTCCTATATGTGCATTTCCCTCTACTGGGGTGTCTGTTCCTGTCATCACATCCTGTGTGTTATGGGCCCTTGGTAGACTGATACTAGTGCCTGAGAGAACAGGCCAGGTCTTATCTGTGACACTAACCCTACTTAACCCTGACCCTACTGGGTAAGGTTGACCAGGTTAACACTCATATCATATTTGATACAATTCAAAAAGTTCAAATCATCATTGTTATATAATACAATTAGTATTTATGAGCCTTCTTGTGTTCCATCCTGGTCCTCTTCATTGTCCACATTTTACTCTTCCCTAGACAGCATGAGTGGGGGGTTGAAGTGGCAGGGTTTCATGTTAGAATGCACAAAGGAACTGAGAGAGGTATATACTTACCTCATTCGTCATATGCATATCTATGTATACAAGATGAGGGTAGAGTACAAGTCAGGTAGGGCTTGTCATGATCAGAGTCAGGGGCAGGATATACAAATCAGGGTCAGGGTTAGTATACCCTGATCCTGACCCTGAGACCCTGACCCATGCTCTACCTCACCAACTTCTGAACCTGGCCAAACATGGACCCTTTCAAGATCAACTAGAAAGGGGCAATAGGCAGTTGTAATTTAACAATTGACTATCTGAATCTCATTTTTATAATTGTTTTTTTGAAAAATCAAGTCACTTATGTGACTTAACATATCATAATTAGTGAACTGTATTGATCATACTCTAGATTTTGAGAGATATGCTACATATACTATATCTGGCACAAGATAATATAGCAAAACATATAAATTATTGTTCTAAACATGTTTTCTGCTTCCATATCTGTGACCTGTAGGTCAACCTAGACCTGGTTGGACCTATACCCAGAAGGGGCAGGGTTTGTTAAGGTCAGGGTCTGCCTTTCAAGACTCAGACCCAGCAGCCCTTTATCTGTAACAGTCAGGGTCTGGGTCAGGGTCAGGGTCTGGGTCAGAGTCAGAGTCAGAGCTATACCTGTGCTCCATCCTACAAGTGGTAAGACCCTACAAGTGGTAAGCAGTAAACGGGAAGAGGGATTTAGTGCTAATACTATTTGAGCCAGGCTAGCCCTAAAGTAACAAAGTTGATATTTTGTGAGTATTTCACCTTCTGTGAGTCAATGATTATAAATTTTGAATAAGTTTGAACTGAATACTTACTCAATCAATGAAGCTCTACTACCATATACAATATGGAGTCATTTGGTTGACTTTGAATTTTGAAGTTAATTCAATAAACCTTGACTTGTAGTGAAAGTCTGTGGTTTTGTAATCAACCATATCAGGGTTGAAATCAAGTTTGTAGAACTTTGAAATACCTTTCTGACTATATCTAACTTTTAATGAACAGTCTAGAAACCATTAAGTAATTGGGTTAACAATCTAATAGTCAAAATATATTTTTTAATAAAGTCTGTGATTTTGTATGCAATGAACTTTATGTTGAATACCAGTTTGTAGGCCTATTGAATACCTTCCTGCTCATATATAACATGTTGAGAACGGATAAGAACTCATTGAGATATGGCCCTACCACTGTTTTGAAAACTCAGGGTTGGGTCAGTAATTTGCATTTTCTGACTCAACCATTGACTTTGAAACATAAGTCTAAACTGAATAGTAACATGTATTAAGGGTTCCTACAATCTGGTAACATTTATTAGAAAGTTTGTGTAAAGTCATTACAAAGTTGTTATCCTATTGACACTAATTATGTGTTTGAATATGTAACTGGAGACTGAACTTGTAGGGTCTACCCGGAGGTCAGACCCTTGGGGTTGACTTGAGGGTTAACTTGAGGGTTGACCCTCAAGTCACTGATATACATACAATATCTCTTACAATTTCTCCAATGTATATACTGACAGTTTTAATCACAATTTCTGACATGAATAAATTTGAGATTTCAACAATGATTTCATTGTACTGTAAACCTACAGTTTCAGCAGTGGAGAAATGCAAATAGAAACAAAGAGAATCTATGTGCATTTCTCCACTGCTGATTTCCTTTGTATCATCCATGCTGAAACTGTCAGTGAAATCCTTTATTTCACTGACAGTTTCGCCACATTTGATGCGCGTGATATCATGACCAAATATATGCATGCAGATATGAACCATTTCAGGCACAGTTTCAGTGCCATAGATACTTTTCACTTCAGACTTGCTAAAACTAGTATATATTTGACCAAAATCAATCTCAGTTTCCAAAAAGTATATTCTGGGCAAATCTACACAGGTTGATTTGGTTCTAGATTCTACCAGAATCTAGAACAGTTTCTACTTCAAGGGATATTTTACTAAATCCGGTGTGCTTCCTGAGGGGGGCACCAGACTTCCTGGCACGTGCCGTTCGACGCATTACTCTAGCTGACAGTAATCCATCCTTGGGGAAGATAGCGTTGAAAAATTGGGGCTCTCGGAAATAATAAAGGGGCTTCATTGCTGCACAGGCCTCCACGGCCTCGCGTTATGCGACGACTACGATGTCCTATCAAAGTTGCCATCCGTCCTGCAGACCATGCGTCTCCGTCGGCTTGCATGCTCTGTATGCGGCCTCCTCGATGCTACGGGAAACATTCCACCTGAAACGCTCGCAATCACCGCCTTCTCGGCGCTGACCCATCTCGACATGTGCGACACGACCTTCACTGTCGCTGCGCCCGACCGGACCGTCCTCCAGTTCATCACGCGCCTTCCCGCACTTACCCATCTCTCGTTCAACACTACAAGCCTCCACTGGGACATGCCTCGCCACCTCCTTACGGACTGCTTGAAGCTCGAGGTTCTTGTCTACCTTGTGGCCTCCTATTCGCCGCCCACGGCAGCGATCCCCCTCACAGACCCACGCTTCGTCATCGCAAGTTTTGTCGAGTGGAACGAATGTCTTTTTGATCGTTGCGACGGCCTGTGCTACTGGGATGCAGCCGAGAACTTCGTGAAGCAGAAACGACAGGGTTTAATTCCGAGTACCGAATTTTGGACTAGCGATTAAGCACCGGCGCTGGTGTAAAGTTTGATGGTCGGAACTAGCATTGCAATTGCTGGGCCCACGGCGTTCTAAGTGAATTGATGGTTTGGTTCACTGGGTGGTTGTTTTACCTGCTGGGGACGGGTTGGGCCCAGGGGACTTCAGTTGCCAGTGGGAGAACCGTAGAAGACTCCGGGATCGATGGTCGGTATTCGCGCATAAAGACCAGCGCAACGAGAAGATGAACCGACGGTGCTTTTAGAATTCCAATCGCTTCAAGCTTACGTGCCAGCGGGTACAAGTAGAGCGACACTGAGTACTATACTTAAGTAGAGCCAAGAATCTGAATAGTCGTGGTCTCGTTTTTTTCCCCTTGATCGCAAAATAAGTAATTGATGTGACGATGTGTCACATATGTGACACAAGTCTAGTGGCGCTCTTACCTTCTGCCCAACCTGCAGACTTTTTTATCTACAATGCGCTGGGGATACCCTACAACTTCCCGGGACTCGATGTCTCGTGTGTATTCTCATCCCCATCTTACTGTTTATCGTCTAATAACTCCCAGAACAACGCATAACTGGAAGGCCATGAACTGTATGTATCGCTCATCCAAACCTCACTGATGGTATGCTGTCAACATCCCTTCTCCTCTTCGTTGATTTCAATCCACCCTAGTTAATCCCCCTTGGCCATCTGCCGACTGGGCAGGTAAAGGCTCTGTCTGGGAAGCATGGCGTCGAACATGCCCACCGACTTCTCCAGCCCGCCGACTCTATTCTTCGCTTGGATCTGGTTCGGCGGGTACAGCTGGAGCCCGTGACCGTCTTGCTGAGGGCTATTACGCATGGCAAGCTCGTTTGCTTTGGTGGAGGAGGAGGAGGATCTTCGCGTTCGTCTTCTGTGTCTCTTTTTGCCATCCTGCGTTTGCTAAGCTGCATTATAGCGAAAAGGGAGATGGGGACAGCCAGCGGCACCGGCACTGGAAGCGAATTCTCGTTCGCTCGGGAAACGGGTTCTCGGACTGTCGACTTTTGCAAGAACCCTGGTCAACGATATGAACAGAGTATGATCATTTCCCAATTCTGATGTTTCAATGCTTACTGTGTGCTGCAGGCCACTTTTTCTCGGATTGGCGCACTTATCCGTTATTGGTGCCCATCTTCTCGCCTGGTCGTGCTCAAGGCTTCACCGACATCAGGATACCGAGTCATTACTACTATGGTGGTACTAGAAGGTGTGTTTATCCTGCTGGAAGCCCTTTGTTTTCGTTTTCATGCTCGCCAGATACACATATGCTTGGGACCCAATCAATTTAGAGCAGCGGGTTACGGATCCAATGGAGGTACCTTGGGAGAAAAAACGAGATGCTGTCTGGTGGCGCGGGGCGAGCACTGGTGGAGGAAGCAGTCCATCTGGTTTTGGTCATGGGTACCAGCGTCATCGGTATGTCTTGCCATTTGTCGTTTTCGCATATTGACATTTTGCAAGTTTTCTGCGGATGTCCTCCGTTGGACATGTACCCACCACTGGTGCAGATGGTGATAGGACGACGGCAGTGACTTTTGAAGTCAGTGACAAATCGGCAGTCGAGAACGAAAAGCTTGAATCATCATCATTATCCGCGTCGGCGTCTACTTCTGGTGCTCCAACTTCTTCATCTGTCGATAAGGGTTTCCGGACCTCTCGCGTTCCACTCGCTCGCTTGAATAAAGAGGTCATGGATGTCGCATTCGTCAAGGAAGTCGTCCGTATTGCTCCGGAGCATCGTGTTGGGGATAGCGTCGAGCTTGGAGTCAGTTGGGGCTATAAGTGCGTTCGTTCTTGGCCTTCTTTTTGGCTTTATTAACCTCTGTCTTGCCAGATATCTGCTCGATTTAGATGGCATGGGCTACAGTGGGCGGTTTATGGCATTTCTCGCCAGCGACAGCGTGCCGCTCAAAAACACTATCTATGACGAGTTCTTCAGTGGATGGATAGAGCCTTGGTTGGTTTCTAACTGCCTGTTACTTGTGTCTTTTTTGCTAACCTGGCTGCAGGGTTCATTATATCCCCCTCCCGATGTCCTATTCGGAGGTGTACAACATTGTGTCGTACTTTTTCGGGACCAGCTCCCTCTGTCCTTGATGCCGCTGGGTTGGCGAAAACACCATATTATGGAGCTCCACCTTCCGGTGACTGGGAAGATGAGGAGGACGAGGAGATCGAGCCTGGCGACAAGCAACGACGGCAGTACGAGGTCCAGAGGCAGATGAGCGTGGTCGACCCCGGAAGGAGTGTCGCTACTGGGGAGGGCGACAGACGGGCACGAAGGATTGCGAGAGCTGGGAAGCAGTGGAAAGCGACAATGGGGAGGAAGATCGACATGGAAGGTGAGTCTACAGGTTCTTTTGTCTTCTTGTCGGTTGTTGATGACGAGACAGTATATGTGTATCGACTGGCCATCGAGTATGCTCGATTGTGGGCAGATGACCGAGACCTCATGAGCTATACTGGGCCATGAAGGGCTTTCTTGTCCGGATAGAGGTTTATCTGTTGCGATATGGATACGGTCGTCGCTGCCGCTTGTTGTGCCTCACAACCATGACCACATAATCAACAGCCTTTTGTCCCTGTCTTCTCCTCGTACTCACACTGCCTTCACCTGCACCCACACCCATGCAATCACCGATGACACCCGTCATCCACTTGATCCACTCTTTCGGTCCTCGTCATCCTTCTTTTTGGAACCAAAGCTGCTTTCATGTACACATACACATTGCATTCGACACATAACCTAGAAAATTACATTACATAGAATGCATAGGACGCTTGTTGTGCCTCACAACTTTTGTCCACATTGTCTCCTTGTACTCACACCGCCTTCAAGTTCACACCCCCGTAATCACCATTATCTACTTTTTCGGCCATCGTCCTTTTTTCCTTTTGTAACCCAAGCACGCTTTCATTTACACATACGCATCGCATTTGATATGTACATAATTACTATAGTATGTTGTTCACTTGAATCATTCGACACATAACACATAGATTACATAGGGCCTAGTTGACCTGGACCAGTAGTGGATACTTTACGCAATGCACTACTAAGGCTCAACTCGCACTGCCTTACATCCGAATATGGCAATTGTCGAGGGTGACGCGTCCCTTATAAGGCTGTTGACCATGGCCCACACAAGCACTGACTCTTGGACCCGCTTTCAAGACTACGACTACAACCTGGCTGAAGATAAACACCTATATCCAATGAAGAGCTTCTACGACATTCTCGCGCAGGCAGAGATGCCTGGCTTCAAGAAATTAGCGCCATCCATTCTTCAGAAGGAGTACGAGACCATTGGGCTGCTCCAATCCCACTCACAGGCTGATGAGCAATGGCGCCGCATCGGGGCGCTCACTTACGCCATCTCCCCGTTGAGGAAGCTACCCCCTGGACTCCTCATGGTCATCTTTCTGTGCGCCGTCAGTCGCGCTGATTTGGGCTCGGGCAAGTCGGAGACGAGTGCTGATGCTAAGATCGAATGGTACGCACTGCAGGAGTTCGGGAATAAATGACGCCCCTTTCGATCAATTATACACTTAAAATCCATGCACCAAAAAAAGAAATTTTTTATGCCTCTATTTGCACCCAAAAAAGATTGTTTCAAATTTGCCTGCTTATATAAGAAATAGATGCTATAAACAGACTCAGTTTTGTCACCCACTTTGAGGGCAGATCAAACACCCTTTTCTAGACCAGCTTTGCATCGAAATGGGGACCAAAAAATATGGTCCAGGGCCCTGATATATATCATATAAGTGAATATACATGAATATTTTTGGTCCTTGTTTTGATACAAAAGTTGGTCTAGAAAAGGCTGTTTGATCTGCCCCCAAACCAGTTGACAAAACTGAGTCTGTTTATAGCATCTCTTTTTCATATAAGTGTAAGGGCAACCCTGGAGACTCCGACGAAAGCCTAGCAGGGGAGGATCCAAAGCGTGAATAAGAGCTACGGGAAATACACGGAGGGACCGACCTAGCAGGGGAGGATCCAAAGAGAAGAAACTCTAAGGGTCCGCCTGCTAGGGCGCCAACTATATACTGGTCGTCCGTAACTGCCGACGTAGAGCGCAGAAGGCCTGAGCGGCGTCGCAGGCTCTGTCCCAAGGTGATCGTTGGGAGGGTCTTGACGGATCGGTGATTGTGCGGGCGAAGGAGGCTGTGGACGATGGTCGGGGTGGGTCGGAGCGTCCGAGGGGGCGCCGGTCGGATGCGCCTCGGATGCGTTCGGAGGGTCCGAAGGAGGCCGAAGCGGGGGTTCCCCTGACATCACCCCCCCCTTTGAATGCGGCGTCCCGACGCATAATACGGAAGGGCAGCGAGTCGAAGGTTGCTGAGGCGATGTGCCGTGGTTTACCCGGGTATCTCCGATAGAAGTCCGCAATCTTGTCTGGCGCAAAGACACGGTCGAACCGAACCCACGAGTCGTGTGAAGCATCGTAGCCTTTCCACCTGACGAAATAGTTAAGACGCTTATACCTTATCCTGGCATCCAAGATTTCCTCGACTTCCCATTCGGGAACTCCGTCCTCTAGTTCGGGGGGCGGTTCGTCGTAGCCGGGTCGTCCATCGAAGGGGTCGTCCTGAGCGGGCTCGAGCTTAACAACGGGGAAGACGGGGTGGAGCTTGGAGTAACGCGGGGGGAGGTCTAGCTTGTAGGCACCTTTGCTAACCTCTGCGAGCACCTTGAACGGTCCAAGGCGCTTGTGGGAGAACTTCTCGGAGGGCCGAGTCGTTCTAATGTCAGAGGCGTCCAACCAAACCTTATCACCAACTTGAATATTCGGAGCGTCCGAACGTTTCCGATCGTAGTACCGTTTATACTCGTCTTTGGCTTTAACGAGCGCGGCCTTTGCCTCGGAGACGCCGTTTGCTATCCGATCGCGAAACTCGTTCACCGACTCCAAC
The DNA here is from genome assembly GCF_014461135.1 of Mycena indigotica. Lineage (NCBI taxonomy): Eukaryota > Fungi > Basidiomycota > Agaricomycetes > Agaricales > Mycenaceae > Mycena > Mycena indigotica. The sequence continues at coordinate 710,254 of NW_023503010.1, forward strand.
TCTGAGCGGGCGCCTGGCTCGAAACCCATTCGGGGGAGCCGACCAGTGTCAGTCATAAAGGGTACCTGTTGAGTGGAGGAGTGAACGTGGTTGTTATAGGCGAACTCAGCGGCAGGGATAAGCTCGTCCCAGTCGTCTTGTTGGTAGTTGGTGAAGATCCGGATGTACTGCTCGAGCTCTTGGTTAACGCTCGGTTTGTCCGTCGGTTTTGCGGGTGGTAAGCCGTGGAGGTAGCCGGTTTGACGCCAATTAAGCGCCAGAGTTTCGCGTGAAGTCAGCGATGAACTGCGAGCCACGGTCCGAAATGTACTTCTCGGGGTTCCGTGGTGCCTCCAGACATTCCGATAGTACAAGCGGGCAGCTCCGACCGCGTCTATTGTCGTATGGCACTCAGTGAAGTGGGCGCGCTTTCCGAGGGCGTCGACCACTACCATAACCGCGTCATACCCATGGGCCTCGGGCAGCTCGACAATGAAGTCTACAGTGACAGTGTGCCAACGTTCGGGCGGGACTTCGGTCGGATGGAGCTCTCCATGCGGAAGCCTTCGGAGGGCCTTCGTGCGGCAGCATAAGTCGCAGGTCGCGACGTAGCGTCCGATATGGCGAGACATCTGTGGCCACCAGTAGTTGGCGAAACCAACTCTAAGGTCTTGAACCGCCCGGGCGTGTCCGGCGACTCGCGTATCGTGGCAGAGCTCGATGATGCGCCTCCTTAGGTCCTTGTCTTTAGGGACTACAACCTTGCCGCGGAAGTACAGGAGGTCGCCGGAGACGGCCCACTCGTCCGAACGTGATGAGCGGGGGCCCCGAACTTGACCTCGGACCTTCAAGAGTTGCCGGGCCGCAAGCGCGACGGGCTCCTCTAGGTCAGGCTCACCGGATAGCGCTTCCTTGATGTCGCGGACAAGTTCGGAGCCAGGCCCAGAGACGGTGACAGCCTCAAGCGCGCGAACGTGGAACAGTTCGGGGCGTAAGAGGGTGACATCCGAGTTGTCGTCGGAGATACCGTGGTCGGGCCGGGCGAGAGAGCATCGGGACGGCCCATTTGGCGACCTGGGACGTGGTGCAGCGTAAAGTCAAACCTGGAAAGGTACAACGACCATCGGGCTTGCCGACGGTTAAGGTGCTGTGCCTTTCGGAAATACTCCAAATTCTTATGGTCAGTCCAGATCTCGACCGGATGCGCGGCGCCCTCGAGGAAATGCCGATACTCCTCGAGTGGCGGATGATCGATCGAGCATCTCCTTGTCGTGAATCTCGTAGTTGCGCTGGACATCATTTAAGCTTTTGGAATAGAACGCTACAGGGTGCCACTTCCCGTCCGGGGCGGATTGTTGTGAAAGAACCGCCCCCGTCGCATAATCTGAGCTGTCTGCTTCAAGTCGGAAAGGCCGGGAGTCGTCCGGGATCGCTAAGACGGGCTCTGAGACGACCGCGTCTTTGATAGCTTGAAAGGCGGCGGCTTCGGCGTCTCCCCAGGCCCATTTCTGGTCTTTCTTGGTGAGCGCGAAGAGGGGTTGCGCTAGGGCCGAGAAATCCCGAATGAACCTGCGGTAGAAATTAGCAAACCCCAGAAACTGCTGGACGTCCTTCTTGTTCTCGGGCGGAGGCCATGCGGAGACTCCGGCAACCTTAACGGGATCCATTTCGACGTGGTTGTGAGAGATGATAACCCCCAGGTACTCGATTGACGATTTCGAAGTCGCACTTCTCCTTGCGAAGGTACAGCTTGTGCATTCGGAGTCGCCGAAGGACTTCGCGGACGATCTCGCGGTGCTTACGGAGGTCCGAATGCGCGATAAGGATATCGTCGAGGTAGATCATGACGTCTCCTGAGAGAATGAGATCCTGGAAAATGTCATTCATCATCGTTTGGAAAGTCGCGGGGAGTTCGTCAGGCCAAAATACATCACCAAAGGTTCGAACAACCCTCGGTTGGTCCGAAGGCCGCCTTCCACTCGTCTCCTTCTTTAATCCGGACGTTATTAAAGCCCCAGCGAACGCCGAGTTTGGTGAAGTAACGGGCGCCCTTAAGCCTGTTGATAAGGTCATTAATCAACGGGAGGGGGTACCGGTTCTTAATCGTCATTGCGTTGAGGGCGCGGCAGTCCTGGACAAACTGAAGTCCTCCGTCCTTTTTCTTAACGAAGAAGACGGGGGAAGCCATCGGAGATTTCGAAGGGCGGATACGGCCTGTGGCAAGTCCCTCCTCGATGAACTCGTCAAGTTCGCGCTGTTCAAGGGGGAGATCGGATACACCTTGCAATTAGCGGGCTTCGCCGGGAACGAGTTCGATAGCGTGGTCCCAAGCCCTCCGCTCTGGTAACGTGTCGAAGGACTCCTTGTCAAAGACGTCTTGGAACTCCTTGGCCCAGTCCGGAATCTCCGAAGGCGGGGGGCCGAGTTACGGGCGAAGGCCTCTGCAAGGCGTTGGGACACGGTGCTCCCAGCGCGAATCTCCTCGATTGGGCGAAAGGAGGTGTAGAAGATGCGGTCGCCGTCTTCAAGATGCTCGTCGTCGTCAAGGTCTGGTGAGTGCTCCGGAGGGTCCGAAGGAGCTCCGAGTTCGTCGTCGGCATCGTCTGGGCCAGCGATATCGATAGCGCAAACGGTGGGGAAGGCGCCCGCAAGCAAGCGCGATTTAAGGAGTCGGAGGCGGCGAACCTCAGCGCTCGGTCCGTTCCTCGTCGCGGCAGGTGGAGCAGCTCCGGGGGCAGCGGCTCATTTTCACCTCCTTTGTTTCCCAGTTGATCTCGGGGTTATGCTTTTTGAGCCAGGAGTACCCGAGTATCAAGTCCTGTTTCCGAGGTGGGTTACAGCCAGCTGAACGCGTTCGGAATGTCCGTTGTATCGTAGGACCAGGTCCGCGATTTGGCGAATAGACCCAGCATCATTGGGGGTGCCGTCGACATTGTAGACCGGTATGGGTACTGAGAGATTTCGGACTGGCACGTTGTTTCGGTTGACGTATTCTGTGTCGATAAAGTCCAAGTGGCTCCGCAGTCGACCAGACCTGAGAGGGAGAGCTTGAGCGCGTTCGCAGTGGACTCAAGCTCAAGAGGAAGGTGGAGCGAGTTAACCCCAGGGGCGGCAGAGATGGTATAGCTGCCAGGTAGCTTTTTCTCCCAGGCAAGTCGGGCGAATCCACGGGGGCTTCGGAGGGGGCAGGGGGTGCGTCTTTCGTTTCAGGCTCGTTGTAAGGCAAGGGAGTTGATTCATCATACAAACAAGTGAAACGATTTATGGACGCGAACGAGGGCACACCAGTCACTCGTCGCGGGGGACAAAATCCTCTGCCGGAGCCTCCGAATGCGCCTCTGCTAAGGCCGCGGTGTCGGACAACCGCGCAAGTAGCTCTCCCAGCATCTCATCGCCAAGTTGCTGGATCACCTCGTCGAGGATGTCCATATGGCGAACATCGGCGGGGAGCGGACAGTCCCGAGCCAAGTGATTGGGGTCGCCGCATCTGAAGCAGGCTCGACGAGGGGCGCCCCGAGCCCTAGTACGATCCAACTCCATAGGGACGGGAGCCGGAGGTACCGGGACGGGGGCGCGGGCCGCGGGCCGCGGGCGGCGCAGGTGCGGCCACCGGGCGGATGGGGAACGGAGTTGCCGAACGAGTGATGGGGAAGGCGCCGCGCGGAGCTCCCGAAGCGGTCCGCGGGGTAGCCGTTCCCTTAATGAGCTTCGCTCGCACCAGGGCTTCATATTGTCGGAAAGCCCGAGTGCGCCAGCCCAGATAGTCACGGAGGTCTGGGGGTCGTTCAAGACGTGATGCCGTTGTTGATCAGGGGGTCAAGTCCGTGGCGGTACTTGGTTACCTTAACCAACGCGTCTTGAAGCCAGCGAGGTCCATCAAGTCCTCGAAGTCGTCGGTGTATCCGTAGACATCCCGCGTTCCCATGTGATAACCCGCTTTCCAACTTAGCGAGCGCGAGGTCCTGTTCGTTCTCCTCAACGAACCGAAGGCGAAACTCGGAGAGGAACTGGCTCCACCGAGGGAAGGGGAAGGGGTTTTTGCTCCCATGACGCTCTGCCCATTGCTGAGCAGGTCCCTCCGCCATATAGGACATGGCGTAGCGGACGGCCTTTTTCTTCGCTCGGCTCTCCGTTGACCACGAAGGCCTCCGGGGCAAGCCGAGCGTAAGTCTTGACCGCGTATAGGAAGGCGCGGCCGCGTTTGCGATCCCCGTTAAACGCAAACGGAGGGTTTGGTCGTAAGACCAGTTTTGAGGCGACAGTAATATCACCAAATAACGCATCCACGTCGGGGGCATTCGGAGATGCCGAAGGTGGTTCGGGAGCTGCCGAAGGTGGTGCGGCAGCGGAAGCCTGGGAAGCAAGGTGGGTGAGGATATTGGTGAGGTTGTCTAGTTTCGCCTCAAGTGCGTCCATCATGCGCGTCAGCGTCGGAGCAGCTCCGGTGGACATAGCGGGCGTAAAGACGACAAGAGCAGAGGAGGAGGGGTCAAGTGGCAGGGGCGGTGACGGGGGGGTACGGACTCGTACTCCGAGCCTGAATCAGCGCCAAACCTGGCAATCTTGACCGGTTAATCCCGTAGAGAGTTTCTTCTGCTGTAAGGGCAACCCTGGAGACTCCGACGAAAGCCTAGCAGGGGAGGATCCAAAGCGTGAATAAGAGCTACGGGAAATACACGGAGGGACCGACCTAGCAGGGGAGGATCCAAAGAGAAGAAACTCTAAGGGTCCGCCTGCTAGGGCGCCAACTATATACTGGTCGTCCGTAACTGCCGACGTAGAGCGCAGAAGGCCTGAGCGGCGTCGCAGGCTCTGTCCCAAGGTGATCGTTGGGAGGGTCTTGACGGATCGGTGATTGTGCGGGCGAAGGAGGCCGTGGACGATGGTCGGGGTGCGTCGGAGCGTCCGAGGGGGCGCCGGTCGGATGCGCCTCGGATGCGTTCGGAGGGTCCGAAGGAGGCCGAAGCGGGGGTTCCCCTGACAATAAGCAGGCAAATTTAGAACAATTTTTTTTGGGTGCAAATAGAGGTATAAAAAAATGTATTTTTTTTGGTACATTGATTTCAGGTGTATAATCGATTGAAACGGGCACTGTTTATTCCCAAACTCCCACAGTGTAGGGTGCTGTGAGTTGAACATGTTTCGAAACAGTTTCGAAACCGGTTTCGAAACACGTGTAAGTTTTGAAATCGGCCGGGGGTCGACCCGGTTTCGAAACCGACACGTGACTCTGGGGACCGGCCCATGGCTTGCACCACCCCATCGGCAACGGATGCCATGGCCTCGCCGGCCAACTGAGGCCGTCGCCGAGCCGTCGCTGACTTCCGCGGAGTTCCTGTCGCCAAGCTCAGTTGGCCTGGATCCGGACCGACTGGAACCATCGCCGGCTACGAGCGCCGGGTGGTCCGGCCCCGGTAAGCGGCCGGTTTTGAAACTGTTTCGAAATGGGGGGGTGTTTCGAAACTGTTTCGAAACAGCTGTGAGTAATTCCTCAGGAATTACTCACAGCACCCTACCACAGTGATGGAGTGTCAGAAGCCATTCACATCTCGGCGGTCTGTGTATACTGGCAGCACTTGGCACTTCATATGCCATAATTGTGGACGAAAAATATCTCTATGCCTTTGTCCAGCCAAGACTTCGACCTTGAGCTGTTTCAAGCCTTTATGGAACACTCTTCTCCATTGCCTATCGAATCTTGTTGAATGTGCTGCGGCGACAGGGCCTCATAGATCTGCGACAGCTGACATGGGGTGACAAGGACATAATAGTTCGAGAAGCCCTGAAGGTGATGGACCAATGGAAGCAGGTTGTCATGCAGGTTAATTCCAACCTGGCCAATATTATCACCCGTCTGGCAAGAACAGTGCTACAAACTGAGATTTCAACAGTCCCAAACCTTATCCAGCTCACATATATGTCTCACAAGACTTTGACAGAAGATAACGAGGAGCCAGAGCCATGGCTGCTTTTCTGTGATGCACCACTACTGCAACATGTCCATCTGGAGTTAATGCATGAACTTTGTCAAATTCAACTGCCATGGACACAACTGACACACTTGGAGTTTGAACAGATGAGGACAAATATGGCCTTAGACCTCGGTCTTCTGGACATCATTATCTAATACACTTCCCTTCAATTCCTTAGGTTGGACATAATTTGTTGGTCAGCAAGTCTCTTTGAAAACATGCCGGGAGATGATGCTCGTATTTCACTGATGAACATGAAGGAGCTGTAGCTATGCTTCCAGCATCAAGAGAATGACAGGTCAACAGCAGAACCATTTTTTGCTCAGTTCATGTTCCCAGCACTTAGAACAGCCTTTATCTCTCGTACACCAAATCGGAGTCACAGGCAGCCTCTAGATCATATAGATCTAGGAGTTGAATTGAAAAGTTTCTTCAGGGAGTGCTCTTCCCAGGAGGAGTTGCATCTCTTTAACTGCCATCTCAATAACAATCTGCTGCAAGAAACCATTGAGAAAGTGCTTCCAACACTTGTGGAGTTGGACCTCATTTACTGTTCGACTATCACAAATGCATTTTTTCTAGTATCTTAAAGTCACAGATGCAGAAAGCATTAGCCTTTTTCACTGCTTTGATTGATATGCAATACTGTACTATTTCACTTAATTTGAATGGCAAAAATGCCATGACATCTCATACGAAAATTTTAATTTGTATGATTTCCTTATTGAAAATTACCCTTTTGGGACACAAAATTTTGTAGACAATAAGTGCACCTTATTTAAACCCAAATATTTGTTGAAAAAATAGTTTCATAATATTATTATCCCGATTTGTCATATATAATTGCGAATTTTCCCTCATTTTTGCTATACTGGATATACTTTGGTGCTGTTCCTGATTTTTTATATATATCTGGTGGCATATCTGGTTTATTATTTTGCTGCAAATCATTGCTACAGAACTGTCAGCTGATATTGGCTTTGAGTTAAGTCCAATCCGATAACTTAATGTATGCCCCAATTTGTTACAAATTAAGTCTATTTGTCAGGGGAACCCCCGCTTCGGCCTCCTTCGGACCCTCCGAACGCGTCCCAGGCGCATCCGACCGGCGCCCCCTCGGACGCTCCGACCCACCCCGACCATCGTCCACGGCCTCCTTCGCCCGCACAATCACCAATCCGTCAAGACCCTCCCAACGATCACCTTGGGACAGAGCCTGCGACGCCGCTCAGGCCTTCTGCGCTCTACGTCGGCAGTTACGGACGACCAGTATATAGTTGGCGCCCTAGCAGGCGGACCCTCAGAGTTTCTTCTCTTTGGATCCTCCCCTGCTAGGTCGGTCCCTCCGTGTATTTCCGTAGCTTTTATTCACGCTTTGGATCCTCCCCTGCTAGGCTTTCATCGGAGTCTCCAGGGTTGCCCTTACACTATTTTCCTAAAGTTTTATTTGTTATCTTTCCAAATTATTAGAAGGTATTTTTTTGTCCACCATTTATCATAACTAAATCCTACGTTGGAGCCCATTTTGGGGAGAAATGCCGGTGTGACTAACCTGTTTGCTGTAATGTGCTGTGACCTAACTGTTTGGAAATCCCTGTGCCCTGATATAAATCTTGAACCCTTTTGTATATTATATTTGTTCTTATCTGTAATAACAACTTAATATGCTTGATATAGGAACAATGAAAAACACTTCACACCGGATTGGGCAAAACATATTACATTGCTGAAATGGTGATGAGTGCGGAGGGTGGACAGCAAATGGGCTCCCTCACACGGCAAATTGAAAAATTTCTTTCCCAGTAAAAAACATGAATTAATTTTACACATTTTCATATGCATTTCTCAGTGAAAGAAATACCCAATTTTAATTGCATGGAAACAGATCTGAAAACAATGACTTTTTGCTTGCATTTCAAACAGAAAGAAAGCTAACCTTTCCCTGGTCATGAAAGACCATTTAAAAGATGGGCTTTTGATGCTTCTCTCTGTTTATATAAAAAGCTCACCTTTGTGTAAAAACAAAAAGATCACTTGAAATTGCCTCTTTCTGTGTTCCTTTTTAAGCTGCACAAAGAACTGATTTCAATGATGCAGAAAGATGCACAGAAAGATGTTCTTTCTCTTTCTCTTTTGTTGTAATACAAATCATCTTTACGATATCTTTTCACGGTGCTTCTTGCTAGCCTTCACTGGCCAACTGGCAACCTCTGATTTGGTGTTGTTTGTGACAGTGTTAAGTGCCGTGTCGACCAAAGGGACGGAGACGGAGACGGAGTCGGAGTCGAAGTCGGAAACAGAATCGAAGTCGTAGAGCACTTGGGGCGGAACACCACAGAAGGATGTTTGGGTGACCGGGGCTTCCAGTTGACCAAGACAAGACAAGAGGAGAAGAGCGGAGTCGAGACGACGCTGGGAGATAGAGACCAGCAATGTTAATTTACAAACTGAAGTACTAGTATGTAGTAATACATCAAAGTATTTATAGTATGAGAAGTAACGGAAACGGAATAAGGGATAACAAGGTAAGTAACGAGATTAGAACAAAGTCAAGTAAAGTAGAAGAGGAGTTGCATACGAGGAACAAGGCATAGATGATTGCATAGATCATAAGTCGGGGTAATTGGAAACGCTCAGTAAATCTTCATTGCGTAAAAACCAATTACCGGAGACGGATATCGGAGACGGATGCCGGAGTCGGCATGGATATAACAGACAGCCAAGCACAATTAAATACTAAGTGGAGCAGTATTTTGCTGTTATCCTGAGACTACATGCATGCAATCTCATGATCCAAGTTGATATAGTGACATATAATGGTCCGCTATAATCTCACCTTCTTGGATTATACCACAAGTGTTAGGGCTAGTCAATCCTTGGAGGCCTTAGGTGTCATATAACACAGGATGGAGATCTCCTAGAGGGGCAGGGGCACCACTTCCCGGGAGGTAGACCATACCCCTACTAGGAGATATACTTAGATTCTTGAGACTCACAAAGGTCATACCATGGTGAGCTCATCATTTTTGGCATAGATAACACTGATAATGGTACTGTGAGAGATCCAGATTCGCTATGAGGTTGATTCAAGTGCTAGACAGGCTTATTTGAAAGTCTATACCATCCTACATTCAAGTCTTGAATCATACTTGAAATTATTTTCTGACCAGTTGTAATAGCAAAGGCACTCTCTTTTGCTCTATGGGTACCTACCCTCTCTTCAGGTACCTTCAGTGGCACATGCCAGAACCACAACTGATTATGGTACAGGGTCCTAGTGGACATCCAAATATCCTTATACACCCACCTCAATGTCCAGTACTCAGTCTAGACAACCTACTATTCATGTAAACTAGTCCTAGCAGTGAAACAATCATCTGAATCTAGAAAGAATGGGGAGAGATATTGCACAATCAATAGGTCTGATACACAATCATTACATAGTATATATATATATATACTGATGATGTTGTATCAAGGATATCAATCTTACTATTCAGATATACTTCAAAGTACTTCAATCAGCTATGGGGAGGACCCATATCTATGATGAACATCTATGAGATTAGAATGCCACTTGGATCATGTTTATCCATGAATTCCTTAGCAAGATATCAAAGGATCATTGTGTCTGATCAAAATTGAAACATGAAAACAGAAGAAAAGCAGTATAATATCCTGATGTCACCATATACAACTATGATCACATTGGGGCATCTTAAGCCTAGAATACACTTATATGATAGCTTCTTTATAGCATTACATATGAGTGTCACATACTAGTGTCACATGTTCTACATTCATAATTATCAACTGACAAAATTTCCTTTTTAGGAATTTGTCACACACCCACACACACATGTCACACTATGCGACATTGTGACCAAGACAATAGGATCTAACCTTCTTACACAGTATACTTTAAAGTTTTTGCTTATATGTGACTATTATCACCATTTATGTCAAACTTGCTAATTTAGGAAACTAACTTAGATAGCAGTGGATTATTGCAGCATTAGCAGCCTAGAAGGGACTTAGCACTGAGAAACTTGAGAACTTAGAGATATTGCAGAATTATTAGGGTATCTATTGCAGCATAGGGCATTTGGGGTCATCCCTTCATATTAGAATGTGCAGCCCAGCGGGCCGTTCATTCTAATATGAAAGGATAAGTGGAATTGGTAGAGGAAAATACTAGAGTACCTTGTATTGTCTAAACACCAGTCTAATGACATTGTCATTATCATATACAATATATTATCATATGTAATAACTAGTTTGGTCTAGGAACAATCAAAAGCACCTTATTTGTTCAATACCATCTTGCTAGAACACTCAATTATACCAGTTTTTTGTACAGGAAATATTAGAGCTTGTATAAGTTTTTTTCACAAAAGAAAAAAAGTTGAACAAGTATTGCTATCTAATGCAATTCAAATATATGTTGGTTTGAAAGAAAGCTAGATGCTGACTATCAGCTATTTTAGAAGCTGCACTTATAAACAATAATAAAGCTTTTATTGACAAATCTGATGTCCTTCCACTTACTATCTTCACCCTTGGTAAGTCTTCACTCTTGGTGAGTTATACAAGAGTTACCAAAGGTGAAGATACCTAAATCGCGACTTGTCTGTCTTCAGACAAAGAAGGGATGATGAACATGAGTTAGCCAAGGAAAGATTCTCTTTGTGACCCTGTGGCTGAGACCGGTCGACATTCAGGGGATACACACTGCCGACGACTGTGTCAGGCCTGAGGTTTGGGCCAAATCATCGCAAATGCTTCATGGTTGCCGTCAAGTTTTACGCACGAGCAACGCACGAGCCATTGCGCAAGTACTTACAAACTACAACCGATTCAATTCTGTTCGGGCCCTCAGATCTCAGACCTCAATGTAGACCGGGGATAAGGGCCGAGACCCGAAAATCACCCGAAATTGCTTCCCGCATATCAGTACACGTGGCGTCAGGGTCATGGTTGCCAAGGGCTCAGACTGAGAGTCTCCGATCTCGCAATTTCATGCAGTTGAACTTCATTCAAGTTTCATTCATGATTTAGTTCAACGTTGTTTACGAGCTCAACTTTCGGAGCGATATCTGGCAGCGCCGCTGGCACGAAACACAAACTGATAAATAACTTGATAGATACTGCAACCGTTTGAACAGTCAAGAAATTTCGCTGCTCCTCTGGAATCTGACCTGGCAGGGTGCACGTCCAGGGATAGATGCGCGCGTTTTATGCATGAGATACTCGCTTCGTATGACAGGTGTAGGCATCGTCGATTGCCGATCAGGGCGCTTGATTTTCTCCCATCTTCTTTCCCTCACGTTGCCCTCACACCAACGACCATCTCCAGCATTCGGTCGTCCTTTCGAACACCTTAGGGAGCTGCAAGAGCTCAGTCCGGGACGACATCATAGCCTGGAAGCTCATGAAACACCATCTTGTCACCGTTGTTGACCGGGCCCGCCAGGGGTTACCGCACGCATTCAAACGGGCGAGAAGTGGTGGTAGTGCTGGGTCTGGGCTGGAGAGAGAGACGGAGACATTCCATCTCCCCCCCGAGCTCTGGCTGCATATCTTCACCTACCTCATCACCTATTCGTCGTCAACAACTTCGACGTGCCAAACGGACTCCATTCGTGCGGCCACTCTCACCTGCCACGCCTTCCGCTCGCTTGCACAGCCGTTGCTGTTCGCAAAGATATCTACACATCCGCCTCCGCCACGAAACGGGTATGGTATCATTGGTCTAGGGCAGAATCCAAGTGGGCCACGGTATCGACGACGGACAGTACAAAGAATGGAGTTCTTTAGTTCAGTCGCCATCGCCCCTGCAGTTCGGGAGGTCACCATCGACCCGCCAGAGGATCACTCGGATGTGGAGGAGATAGACACAATATTCGAGAGCCTGGCCAAATTTCCCAATCTCACGACACTTGTTCTTCGTTCTATTCGGTTATCCCTCAGACGACTGTCGCTCTTGCACCAACTTCGTCTCACCACCGTTACCCTGGACTCTTGTCCGAGCGACATTACTGCATTCGCCAGCTCAGCATTACGCCCGCTGTCGCTTTCGACTGTCGTGTTAAAATACCCTACGAGCGATACCCCAGACGAATCCCTTCCTCCATTGTTTGCGGTCTTTCTTTCCCCCAAATATCTCCACCGCCTCTCTTCCAACACGACACAGGTCCTGCCACCGCTTGCGCAATCACCAAGAGCATTTCTCCGCCTTCAGCACCTGGAAGTCTCCGTGTTTGGCCTCACATCGCCCTCCTTCGTCACTGCGATGAGCCAGTGTCCAAACCTCGAACGACTTAACCTTCAGACGGACCATGTTTCCGCTCCAAACATCGATGTCCAGTTCCATGGCCACCCTCTTTCCAATATACCACGAACGGGGGTACCTGGCGCGCTTCCAGCAAACGTGATCCCGCTGCTGAAGCTCTACCGCGGACCGCGCAACTTCGCTGGCCTGTTCGCTCGCTCGGGCGGCTGTCTGAATGCGGTCGAGCTCAGTGGGCCGATAAAGGCGCACCGGCTGGCGCGGACACTCCGGTTGCTGCCCAAGACCCTGGAGAGCCTCAGCTTCCGCGTCGACGGCGACGTCCCGAAGACCCTGCTGAAAACTATCGGCACGCAATTCCCCGCCCTGCGCTCGCTGTCGATGACCGACCCGCTGCTCTCCGGAGCCGCACTGGATTCGCTCCTCGCGCCGTGCCGCGACAGCCCGCTGTCGTCGCTGCGCATTATTCGCCTGCGGGTCGAGGGCAAGGACCGGTACAACCTGTGGGTGCCACCGGTCGAGCAGGCGGGCGATGTCGTGGATGTGTTTGGCAAGGTGCGGCCAGCGCTGCAGGCGGTCTACCCGGGGCTCATTTGCGTAAAGCTCGTGTATGGGCTGGAGAACGCGTGCCTAGTTTGGAGGGGACGAGGAGGAAAACACAAGGAGCTGGTGCTGGTGACGCCAATAGATTGAGCCGATGCATACGCGTGTCTGTACTAATTAATCGTAGCAATAAAACGGAATGCAAATAACCAGTAAATTTGAGCAATCGGATGCCATTCGGAGGATCAGATATCACCTGGTTCAATCCCATAGTAGTCCTTAAAGTATGAGCACCAAATGGTTCCCAAAATTTAGTCCAGATTCCAAAAGCCCTTAAGATGTAATGAGCAAACCATTCTCTCAACCCTGTCGTTTTGGGCTGAAATTTGACAAGAAGCTAAGAGCCGAAAATTGTCCAATCTGGATGATATTTAGAGAGACTGTAGCTGTTGCCAGTTGATGCAAAGTACCAGTTAACAAATTTGAATACATACTTTCCTTAGCCTCAAAATAAGCTATAATGTCTGAGAAATTTACTGTCTAGGGCTAGAGTGATCAACTATATCAGTGTTCTGCTTGCTTGCATGTAAGATTATCCTGATTTCGTGGACATGGAAGGCTAGAATATATATGTATAAGGTAATCTGTTCAATTTGACCATGTTTCCCTACCCATGTGGCATTATTTTAGCATATTTCCTTCTAAAACGTGGTCTTAGATATCATTGGTGTTTTTGTTGGTGTAATTATAACAATCAGTGTTCTAATATATAGCCCTGCAAATGTGGGCACTCAGAGGGGATATGGTTGGAAATGTTACTTTAGGTGATAAGGAGTATTTTGCTGATATCCTGGGACTACATGCACAGAATGTCATGATCTAAGCTCATATGATGCCATATAATAGTCCCCCCCCCCACACTTCTACCCATTTCTAAGTACATAGCAAGTTTGAGGGTCATTCAATTCCCAATGACCTTAGGTGCTATATAACACTCATGGCAAAGCCAATGGCAGTTGAAGAAGGGGGGTCCAATGGGAGTTTGAAAGCAGATTTTTTTGCTTTGTCCCCAATAAAGATTCAAGAAACCTTTGTTTGCCTTTCCACTCCCACTGGGCCGCCCTTTGGCAAACTGCCATTAAGTTTGCACCCAGTGTAACCCAGGATAGAGATATGCTAAAAGGGTGGGGGCACCATTCCCTGGGAGGGGCATGATACCCCTACCAGTAGATGTACTCAAATCAATGAGATTCACAAAGGTCATCATATAGTGAACTCATCATTTTTGAAATAGATAACACTGATAATGGTTCTGTGAGAGATCCAGAATAGCTATGGGGTTGATTCAAGTGCTGGACAGGTTCATTTGAAGGTCCATACAATCCTACATTCATGTCTTAGATCATACTTGAAATTAATTCCTGACCAGTTGTAATTGTCAGGGGATGAGGGTCCAGGTGCCTAGTTGATACCAAAGCTGGGGGAACAGCCCCACGGCCAACTACTTAAGTACAGGGCTATCTGCGCACGGACCAGTCACGTGATCAGTCACAGCTGTCACATCACATGCTCCCCTTACACCAACCCCTCCTCAAGATCCGTCGCCTCGACGGATAGGCGGAGTGTAGGGTTCTGCGAACTCGTATTCAGGATCGCCAGGGAAATAGAGGTTGTCGCCTATGACGCGCGATGACTGCGCAGGTACGCCCCCTTGTCGGGCAGTCTGCCGGTTACGCGGCCGGGTGTGAGCTACGTCAATCTGCATAGGAGAGCCGATCGGGGTAGGTGACGCGCTGGTCAGCGCCGACGGAGTGGCCATAACCACCGAGGGTGCGAAGGGAGTAGGGTAAGGCTGGGGGGTAGGAAGAGATGGTGCCACGGCCTGCATAGGTTGGGTAGTGGCGGCAGCAGGTTGGCGGGGTAGGGAAGACGGGAAGAGGGGGGAAGACAGTCGCGAATGCCCAGCTCGCCCACCAGCGGCCAAGGCCCTCAGATGAGTGGCAGGTCGAACCGCAGTAGTGGCGCGGGGCACCTGAGACTGTGCGTGGATCACGGTGGACGAGCGGTGCGGAGGGGCACGGTCGACATCCATCTTCGTGGCACGTGGTACAGGCACAGGCGCGGCAGGAGGAGGGGGGGCAGGTCCCTCAGCAGATGGTGGCTGACGTTGCTTCTTCGCACGGACACGCTTGCGCATAAACCGTTTCCCAAGCGCAATAAGCGCTTCACCGATTTTCTGGTTGGTTACCCGGATAGAGACCCGGCGCTCGCCAGGCGCAGCGCGATCAGAGTACGCGCGCAACTGAGCACCGGAAGTGTCGTGAGCTTGGTGGAGACCCTTGCCGCCCCACGATATGCCCGACAGCCGAGTCAGGCACCACAAGCGTACAAGAGAAGCGCGTGACAGTATCAGGCGCAGTAGGAGGCAAGGTTTCGGCAAGTGGTATAGAAGTGTGGGCGGCAGCAATGACAGCAGGGGTAGGGGCCGGGACTGTTGGAAGAACCCAGCGACTGCCGTCCCAGACACCGTGGAACGTAGGACCAGGGGAAGGGGGAGCAGGGGGTGGAGCAGGCGTACCGTACCATACTCAAGGCGGTCGAGACGGTCGGTGAGGCGAGTAATTTCGCTCTGCAGGAGCAGGCAGTACGAGTACAGGTCAACAGGGACGCCGGGAGTCGTCATTGGAGGAGAGAAGGCAAGCATAGTAGGGTGAGGACGAATATAGGAGATAGAGAGGATCAACTGGGGCTAGAAGAGTGCCAGAGTCAATGTAGAGGCTTTGGTATGCTGTCAGGGGATGAGGGTCCAGGTGCCTAGTTGATACCAAAGCCGGGGGAACAGCCCCACGGCCAACTACTTAAGTACAGGGCTATCTGCGCACGGACCAGTCACGTGATCAGTCACAGCTGTCACATCACATGTTCCCCTTACAGTAATACCAAAGACACTCCCTTTTGCTCTATGGGTACCTACTATACTATTTATTCAGTTCGTCACCCCCAAAGACGTGTGACATGCGTGATGAATCTAACCTTTCATCGTGCCTTCCCTATTAGGGAATTTCGGCGCCAAAGGCGCCAGAAATCATCAGAAATTACCCTTTTTGGACATGTTTTAGGTCAAATTTCAGTGGGACAGTATGACTGACGGAAAAATTTTGTCAGGCCGAGGCCTTTGTGATGCGTGACTGACAAACCGAATAAAATAGTACAGTGCCCTCCCTTCAGCTATTGTTAAGTGCTTTGTCGACCAGAGGACCAGAGTCGGAGTCAGAAACGGAATTGAAGTCAGAGAGCACTTGGGGACAGAACACCACAAAAGGATGTTTGGGTGACCAGGGCTTCCAGTTGACCAAGACAAGACAAGGAAGAAGAGCGGAGTCGAGACCAGCAATGTTAATTTACAAACTGAAGTACGTGATGATATATCAAAGTATTTATAGTATAAGAAGTAACGGAAACGGAATAAGGGATAACAAAGTAAGTAACAAGATTAAATAAGATAGAAGAGCAGTTGCATACAAGGAACAAGGCATAGATGATTGCATAGATCATAAGTCAGAGTAATTGGAAACACTCAGTAAATCTTCATTGCGTAGAAACCAAATACCGGAATCGAGTATCAGAATCGAATGCCATGGATATAACAGCTATCTTCTGTAACACATGCCAGAACCACAACTGATTATAGTATGTGGTCCTACTAGACATCTAAATATCCTTATACATACATCTTAATGTCAAGTAATCAGTCTATAGACCCCACCATTCATGTAAACCAGTTCTGCATGCAACTCATCTTGGAATATTCACCCCAATTTAACCTCGAAGAATTATAGAGATCCATCAGAGTATGTGGATAAATGTATACACCTCATTTGCCAAGTTCTACATATTTGATCTATAATTAACTTGCAGATCATAGTTGTATTGCCAATATAATGTGCAGTACTATTTATCAGTATAATAGGGAATAATAAGATTTTCAATGCATATAATGTGGTGTGAGAAATTTAATCTCATTGGGGAACCCCTCTGTATGCTTCCTACCCTTATTCTATTGGGGACATCTCATTTCTTAGTAAGTTATTGGGACATTAGTGTGATAGGATATATGTTATATATACCAGTAGAAATGATACCTAAAATTACGGGGTCTACTACATCTGAGATGCAACTTGGATCATGCTTATCCGTGAATTCCTCAGCCAGATATCAAGGGATCATTGTGCCTGGTGAAATTTGAAATATGAAACCTAGAAAAAACCGATATAATATTATGATCTCACCACAGGGAACTATGATCACATCAGGACATCTCAAGCCTTAGATAACATAGCACTACAACAATCATCTAAATTCATGCACAATTGGTGAAGATATTACAGTATCAATGCATGTGATGAATCATCATAAGATGATATAGGTATCTTGATACCATTTTATTATCAAGGATATTAATCTTATTATTCAGGTACTTGGAGGTCAGCGTGGAGCAGTTAATACATGCTCAGGCATGCAGGGGGTCCAACCGATATGTGGTTCACGGATACTTCCCCTTCAGGTCATGGGGACATTCTGAAGCAAAAGATGATATATGTGATCATCAAGGTCACACTACATTAAATACAGGGAATTGTACAGGTAACCTGAGTTGTATGCATAAGGTGTGTTCCAGCCCTCTCACAGGTACCCTTGATAGTGCTTCAATCACTTATGTAAGCTGTCTACTTTATGAGATATTACTAGATCAGGTATAGATCAGCTAATTAGCGAGTGCGAGTGCTAGCACAATTATTCAGGACTATAAGTCATGAAAGTTGTTTATATAGTTAAAGTACCCAACTTTGATTTGTGACAATCTGTGACATTCACTGATCGTTGTACTGTCAAATAGCAAAAAATTCCTTTTTGGAGGTTTGTCACACCATGTGACAAATATAGCAGCATGACTAGTGTTGCTGCGAGCCCGAGCCAACTCGTCCCCGAGCCGAGCTAAACTCGGCTCGTTCCAAATCCGTCTGATCGAGTTGATGGGGGCTTGGGTGGCCCAATATGGGAATTCACTATAAGCCCTTACTTTTGACACAAAGTTTTCAGCTCAGTGGCTTTGGAGCATTGAAAAACCACTGGCCCACTCCTTGTATGAGGCAAAAGTAAGGTATTTTGTATTCTTTGACCTCTGCTATTATTGAGTGACAGCAGTGACAGTGACACTCAATTGGGAAGCCATCACGAGCTCAGTGATGAGCTGCCAGATTGGGCGGCTCGAGCTCAGCTCGAACTCGGCTCGCGGCAACACTAAGCATGACCCAGGTACTGACTTCAACCCAAGTTTAGAGAGGATTATATAATAGCTTCTCTATGGCATCACATACCAGTCACACCAACAAAGGTAAAATATCAGGTAGAGCTGAAATGTGCACAGAAACGCTGGATCAAACCAGAGACAACCCGATTGGTATAGCTATTGCGGCTTGCTGACCTGTTCCAATCAGGTTTCTTCCTATTTGATCTGCAATATTGGTGCGCGTTTCGGCACCAGCCGATATTTTTATCCTTTTTGGTGTAAGTATCATATCTGGTTGTCTGAGTTCTACAGCTTGCAAATTATTCATGATTATCAACTGACAATTCTTTTTTCCTTTTTAGGAATTTGTCACACATGTCATATTATGTAACGTTGTGAGCAGGACAATAGGATCTGACCTTCTCATACAGTATACTTTAAAGTTTTTGCTTATATGTGGTTATCATCACTATTTATGTCATACTTGCTAATTTAGGAAACTAAATTAAATAGCAGTGGATTATTGCAGCAGTAGCAGTGTAGAAGGGACTTAGTGCTGGGGGACTTGAGAATTTAGAGATGTTGCAGAATTATTGGGGTATTTATTGCAGCATAGGGCATTTGGGGTCATCCCTTCATATTAGAACGTGCAGCCCACTGGGCCATTCATTCTAATATAAAAGGATAAGTGGAATTAGTAGGTGAGCAACTCAAGGTAAATGGCAAGCTTTCTACTCCCAAGGCCCAAAAGCAATGTGTTATGCTACAAAAAAGGGGTCCCGAGGAAGTGCAAGCCAGACAACAAGGAGCTATCAGGGGTGGACATGTCAGATACGGAAAGCACAGAAGAGGGCACAGCATCAAGCTCCAAGACGGTGACTGAACAAAAATGAAAGATGCTTATGGGTTTGGCACAGCTGCAAAGGCTCGAAGAACCGCCAAAACCAAGCCAAGCCAGCGCTGAACTAAGACCAACAAGCCTCAGTGTAACAAATGACGGCGGGATGGTACAAATGAGGAAGAATGGGAGAGCTCTCGCAAACACAAGCGAGTAGACAACAATGTGGAGGATACTGGACATGCAAAGCAGTGACGAGGTAGTGCGGATAAGGAGAATAATGACCATAGGGAGGCTTTGAAGTGGCTGAAGCAGCAGATGCAAGGAGGTTTAAAGTTGGCAGCATCTACTGCACCAGCTGCTGCACCAGCTACTTGCCCCAAACTCTGTCCTACATTTGCAAATGCAGGGGTCAATCAGAAGACAGTGTTGGCTGGCTTTGTGATGGGGAAGAAAGGTAAGGGCCTGCCAGGACAAAGGGAATACACCTGTTTAGCCCACAAAACACTGTGAGTTATCAGTGGTAACCCGCCGGGTTGCTATTGACAAGGCTCAGTATTTTCAGAACATCCCCTGAGGTGAATAATTGCTGGGGAGAGGGGTGAATAAAGCTGAGCTCTAAGGCAAAATTCGTACTAAGTCCAGTATATAAGGAGTGAATAAAGGTGAATAATATAACATAGGTCATCCAGACCAAGTCTCTGGGAGTCACACTACGTAACAGGTAACACAGCGTCCCAAAAAAGAAACTTTCATTAATGATAGAGATTAGAGTTGGTAGTTCTAGTGACTATGTCATATGGTTATATACTATAACATAGAGCGATACATATAAGAAACTTCCAAAAAGGGAAATTTCCACAATTATCACAGAATGTCATAAATTGTCACAAAATGACAGTTCTCTATTTTGACTATACAAACAACTTTCATTAAGTGATGTATAGTGGTAGCTGAATAGTAGTATCAGAACTGTCGAATCACTAGCTGATGTTCAACTAATGGGCTTCTATTTCCACAACCACTTGATGTGTAAGGGTTGTGTGACCGCTTACAGCATGATGACAGAGTAAAATCGCAGCAATGATGGGACAGACTAGCGGACCGGTAGCGGGTGCAACTCCCGCATGTTCCATTTTCATTGGCTGTTGGAATTGTTACATGATGTAAACGTATGATTTCAGTACTACCAGGAAGGCCTTTCAGAGTATCATTACTTGAACTTGGCATTTAATCACCATCATATGATATAATCACTCTACTGACCATTTATTCACATGAAAGAGGATATGTGGGTGCTTAAAGTGATAAGGCTGCTGACTTGAGCCTTCAGATACCTTAAGCTAATGCTTGACTATGTCTACTTCCAATCCCAACTGAATTGGGCCCTAAAAATGCAAGGCATTCTCTCATCAGTGGCATTTGATTTCCATTAACTTTGGAAGATAGGCTTAGATCTCCAGCTGGCCTCAGTGGATAAAGCTGGAGAAAGGATCCTACTCCTATCTAGCCTAATGTTCCATATCATCTGTAACCTATTACCTTGATCTATTTAGTGCTAAGCATGTGTAAACACTAAGTTGAGGAGTATTTTGCTGATATCTTGGGACCCTATACATGGAATCTCATGATCTAAATTGATATGATATCACAGGATAGTCCATTATAATCCCACCCATTAGTGATGCTATAGCATGTGTCTGGGTGAGTCAATTGTTGGGGGCCTTAGGTGCTACATAACCCAGGATGGAGATATGCCAGAAAGGCAGGGGCACCACTTTATGGGAGGTGGATCATACCCCTACCATTGAATATACTGAAATCTCTCAGACTTCCACAAACCATGCCATGGTGAGCCAATCATTTTTGGAATAGATAACACTGATAATGTTACTGTGAGAGATCCATCATAGCCATGAGGTTGATTCAAGTGCTAGACAGGTCAATTTGAAGGTGTATACCATCCTACAATCAAGTCTTGGATCATACTTGAAATTATTTTCTGACCAGTTGTAATAGCAAAGACACTCTCTTCTGCTCTATAGGTACCTACCCTCTCTTTAGCTACCTTCTGTAACACATACCATAACCCCAACCAATTTCAGTACAGGGTCCTAGTAGATATCCCAATACCCCAATACATGCATCTCAATGTCCAATACTTAGTCTATAGACCCTACTATTCATGTAAACTAGTTTTGCATCTAACCTACAGTTGAATGTCTGCCTCATTTCACCATCCAGGTATGTACAATCATCAATCAGAGTAGGTGGGTATGTGTATGTACCTCATTGACTGAACTTGACTTATTTTGATCCACAATCAACTAGCGGATCATGGCTGTATTGTTAATGTCTTGTGATATAGCAGTAATATGTAGAATGGAGAATAACAAGAGATTTAAAGGATAAAACATCATGGGAGGCATAACATCTCTCAGGGCAACCCCTCTTCTACTTCCTATCTTCATCTCATTGGAGATTACTTACCTCTGAGTGAGTTATTGGGAGATTGAAATAATAAGATATGAGCCATATAGACAGGTATATAGGGTGCCTAAAAATATGGGTGGCTTGTAGAGCTATCAGATATGTCCATATAACCATAGCAAACCTGACCCTATGGTTATCCATGCATTTCTCACCTAGATATCAGGTCATCATTATGCCTGGTCAAATTTAAGTTAGAAAAACTACAGAAAAGTGGTATACCAGTATATTCTAAAGGCATGGGACTATGGTCATATCAGATCATATTAAGACAATATTACTACCTACCTACTAGTGAAATACCAATGTGAATCCATAGACAACTACTAGAGATATAGCCAGATCAAAATGTCTGATAGATAATCATGAGGCAGTATGGTTATCACACGGGAAATTCAAAATTTTCTTTTCCCTTTTAAACATGTATTGAATGTACATATTTAGATACAGGTTTCCTCAACCAAGAAATATGATATATTAATTATTTCATAAATGACTCTTCTTTATCAAGCTTTCTGTAAGAACAAAAAAAGTGTCTTTCACAGGGATGGAAAAGTTATTGAAAAGCTAACCTTTCCATATGGCTTTAAATACCCCTTTCTGTGTACTATAAAGAATATATTTTCACTCATTGCAAAAATATGTGGTTTATATTCCTCTTTATTTGTGGTATAAAAGACAATATTTCTGTCATTTTTAGAAAGGTCTTCTTTATATGCACCTTTGTTAGCAGATAGAAAGAATATCTTTCAAGACAAAGAGAAAGGTGTGCTTTTTGATTGCATGAAAGGGATAAGGAAACATCATCTTTCTGACTTTTTCAGAAAGATGCTCTTTGTTCTTATATGAAAGGGGAAACAAATGATGTCCTTTCTGCAAATGATATAAAGATGTTATTTTCATTGACATGAAAACATGAATATAAATAGCTTCTTTGTGAAAAAAATAAAAATATTTTCTTTCTGCAACAAAGAAATAGGTATACAAATCTGTATTGAAAAGATGAACTTTCAATTGACATTTCAGTTTTTCCTAAAACAGGTCCTTTCCATACAAGGGAAATATCTTTGAAAAGCAACTATTTATGCTAATTCAGATATATGATCTTTCTTACCTATAGAAAGAAGAATTAAAATGTTTACATTAAATTCATCTTTTAATGGGAAAAGAAAGTTTTGAATTTTCCCTGTGTATGCTGATGACATGGTATTGATAGAGATATTGACATTAGCTCTGTAGCTACTCTAGTTATTGATCAGTTGTAGATCAGCTGCTACTATACATCACTTAATGAAAGTTGTTTGTATAGTCACAATAGAGAACTGCCATCTTGTGACGATTTGTGACATTCTCTGATGATTGTACTATTAAATAGTGAAATTTTCCTTTTTAGGAAATCTAATATACTTGTCACTCTATATTACTGTGAAAAGACATGGCACAGTTCCAATGTCTATCAATAAAATTTCCTTTTGGGACCATGTGTCACACATGTCACATAACAGGACTTCTGGGGACTTGGTCGTTGTATTATTTACCTTTATTCACCCTTACATACTGAACTTAGTACGAACTTTGCCTTAGAGCTCAACTTTATTCACCCCTCTCCCCAGCAATTATTCACCTCAGGGGATGTTCTGAAAATACTGAGCCTTGTCAATGGCACCCCCGGCGGGTTACCACTGATAACTCACAGTGTTTTGTGGGCTAAACAGGTGAGGGAATAGTACAATTTACAATACAGATCTTTTCTTTTGGTTGCATAGTTTCATTGGCTGAGTTGTAGTCATTAGTTTTCATGACCTATCTATATCACTATAGCTAGACTTTAATAGAATAATCTCAATCCGAAAACATTTTCTGCATCCACAATCACTAGGTCCAATAAAATAACTTGAACATAAACACCATTTGAATTGTATCCAAATCAAGTTGCTTATTACAGTTGTTTATAGCTGTTGCCTACAATGAATCCCAACTAATAGATCTAAATATTTTGTGGCCATGGAATGACTAGCAGTGACTTCTTTCTCTGAGTCTCTGCCTGATGAGATGCATCTTGCATAGTGTAAAATAAATTTGAGACATCCTGGAGAGAAAACTCCTTCCAATGTCTTGAATAGAATACTCTTACTGGAAGATCCCTGTCAATTGCTCCTATAGTAATATCATGCATTTTCAATGTATGAAGGTATGGGGCCACTGTTGAGGGGGTATTCAGCTTTGAATGATAGCATGAGTTCAATTCTTCTGTTTTGTCTGTGACTTCAAGATGCTGGAAAAATGCATTTGTGATGGTTGAACAGTGAATGAGCTCCAACTCCACAAGTGTTGGAAGCATTTGCTCAATGGTTTCTTGCAGCAGATTGTTGTTGAGATGGCAGTTAAAGAGATGCAACTCCTTCAGGGAAGAGCACTCCCCAAAGAAACTTTTGAATTTAACCCCTAGATCGAGATCTAGAGGCCGCCCGTGACTCAGATTTGGTACACAACAGATAAAGGCTGTTTGAAGTGCCGGAACATAAACCGAGCAAAAAATGGTTCTCCTGTTGACCTGTCATTCTCTGGATGGTGGAAGCATATCTGCAGCTCCTTCATGTTCATCAGTGAGATACGAGCAGCATCTCCCGGCATGTTTTCAAAGAGACTTGCTGACCAACACATTATGTCCAACCCAAGGAATTCAAGGGAAGCGCATTGGGTAATGATGTCCAGAAGATCGGGGCCTGAGGCCATATTTGTCCTCCTCTGTTCAAACTCCAAGTGTGTGAGCTGTGCCCATGGCAGTTGAATTTGACAAAGCTCATACATTAACTCCAGACGGACATGTTGCAGGAGTGGTGCATCGCGGAAAAGCAGCAATGGCTCTGGTTTCTTGTTATCCTCAGTCCGAGCTTCTTCATCTACTAGTAGATCCGGAATGTCTGACACATATATGAGCTGGGTAAGGTTCGAGACCTTTGGGGCATCAGTTTGTAGCTCTGTTCTGGCCAGGGAGGTGATAATATCGGCCAGTTTGGAATCAACTTGCATGAGAACCTGCCCCCATCGGTCCATCACCTTGAGGGTTTCTCGGACGATGATGCTGTCCTCGTCATTCCAGACGAACCGACGTGGATTTATGAGGTCCTGTCGCTGCAGCACATTCAACGGGAGAAAAATTTCGATAGGCAATGGAGAAGAGCGTTCTATAAAGGCCCGGAACATCTCGAGGTCGGAGTTTTGGGCGGACATAGGCATATGGATATTCTTTGTCCACAATCGTCCAGTGCAAAGTGCCAAATGCCGCCAATATACACAGACCGCCGAGATGTAAATGGCTCCGGACACTCCGTACCATTCTAGAGGCTCAGTCTCCCCCTTGGCGGCACTGGTCTCAGACTTTTCTGAGTTGGACTCATCGCAATCGCTCCCGTCATCGACACGCCGCACACCGGTCTTGGGCTCGGCGATTCGGCGAGATTCAACGGCCCACAGAAAGATGTCCGTAAGGAGTCCCGAGGGTAGCTTATTCAACGGGGAGACGGCGTAAGTGAGCGCCCCAATGTAGCGCCGTTTCTCGTTGACCTGGGATTGAAGTAGCCCAATGGCCTCATACTCCTTTTGAAGAATGGATGGTGCCAATTCCTTGAAGCCAGGTGTCTCTGCCTGTGCGAGAATGTCGTAGAAGCCCTTCATTGGGTTGATTTGTTTATCTTCAGTCATGTTGTAGTCGTGGTCTTGAAAGCGGGTCTAAGAGTCAGCGCTTGTGTGGGCCACTATCCAGCAGCCTTATAAAGGAGGGGACGCGTCACCCTCGCGTCAACGATTGCCATATTCGGATGTAAGGCAGTTTGGCTATTGTATCCTTGTACATGTACTTATTGTATCCAGTGATTACTTACGGTCAGCCTCAAAAGTGAATCGTGTAAACTCTTTACTACACCTGCTGGTCCTGGTCAACTAGGTACTATGCATTCTATGTAATGTAACTTTCTAGGTTATGTGTCGAATGTAATGCGTATGTGTACATGAAAGCGTGGTTTGGTTCCAAAGAAAGGATAACGAGGCCCGAAACAGTGGATCAAGTGGATAACGGTTGTCATCGGTGATCGCATGGGTGTGGGTGCAGGTGAAGGCAGTGTGAGTACGAGGAGAAGACAGAGACAAAAGGCTGTTGATTATGTGGTCATGGTTGTGAGGCACAACAAGCGGCAGCGACGACCGTATCCATATCGCAACAGATAATCCTCCATCCGGACAAGAAAGCCCTTCATGGCCCAGTATAGCTCATGAGGTCTCGGTCATCTGCCCACAATCGCGCATACTCGATGGCCAGTCGATACACATATACTGTCTCGTCATCAACAACCGACAAGAAGACAAAAGAACCTGTAGACTCACCTTCCATGTCGATTTTCCTCCCCATTGTCGCTTTCCACTGCTTCCCAGCTCTCGCAATCCTTCGTGCCCGTCTGTCGCCCTCCCCAGTAGCGACACTCCTTCCGGGGTCGACCACGCTCATCTGCCTCTGGACCTCGTACTGCCGTCGTTGCTTGTCGCCAGGCTCGATCTCCTCGTCCTCCTCATCTTCCCAGTCACCCGAAGGTGGAGCTCCATAATATGGTGTTTTCGACAACCCAGCGGCATCAAGGACAGAGGGAGCTGGTCCCGAAAAGTACGACACAATGTTGTACACCTCCGAATAGGACGTCGAGAGGGGGATATAATGAACCCTGCAGCCAGGTTAGCAAAAAAAGACACAAGTAACAGGCAGTTAGAAACCAACCAAGGCTCTATCCATCCACTGAAGAACTCGTCATAGATAGTGTTTTTGAGCGGCACACTGTCGCTGGCGAGAAATGCCATAAACCGCCCACTGTAGCCCATACCATCTAAATCGAGCAGATATCTGGCAGGACGGATGTTAAGAAAGCCAAAAAGAAGGCCAAGAACGAACGCACTTATAGCCCCAACTGACTCCAAGCTCGACGCTATCCCCAACACGATGCTCCGGACCAATACGGACGACTTCCTTGACGAATGCGACATCCATGACCTCTTTATTCAAGCGAGCGAGTGGAACGCGAGAGGTCCGGAAACCCTTATCGACATATGAAGAAGTTGGAGCACCAGAAGTAGACGCCGACGTGGATAATGATGATGATTCAAGCTTTCCGTTCTCGACTGCCGATTTGTCACTGACTTCAAAAGTCACTGCCGTCGTCCTATCACCATCCGCACCGGTGGTGGGTACATGTCCAACGGAGGACATCCGCAGAAAACTTGTAAAATGTCAATATGTGAAAGCGACAAACGGCAAGACATACCGATGACGCTGGTACCCATGACCAAAGCCAGATGGACTGCTTCCTCCACCAGTGCTCGCCCCGCGCCACCAGACAGCATCTCGTTTTTTCTCCCAAGGTACCTCCATTGGATCCGTAACCCGCTGCTCTAGATTGATTGGGTCCCAAGCATATGTGTATCTGGCGAGCATGAAAACAAAGACAAGGGGCTTCCAGCAGGATAAACACACCTTCTAGTACCACCATAGTAGTAATGACTCGGTATTCTGATGTCGGCAAAGCCTTGAGCACGACCAGGCGAGAAGATGGGCACCAATAACGGATAAGTGCGCCAATCCGAGAAAAAGTGGCCTGCAGCACACAGTAAGCATTGGAACATCAGATTTGGGAAATCATACCCTGTTCATATCGTTGACCAGGGTTCTTGCAAAAATCGACAGTCCGAGAACCCGTTTCCCGAGCGAACGAGAATTCGCTTCCAGTGCCGGTGCCGCTGGCTGTCCCCATCTCCTTTTTCGCTATAATGCAGCTTAGCAAACGTAGGATGGCAAAAAGAGACACAGAAGACGAACGCGAAGATCCTCCTCCTCCGCCAAGCAAACGAGCTTGCCAGGCGTAATAGCCCTCAGCAAGACGATCACGGGCTCCAGCTGTACCCGCCCAACCAGATCCAAGCGAAGAATAGAGTCGACGGGCTGGAGAAGTTGGTGGGCATGTTCGACGCCATGCTTCCCAGACAGAGCCTTTACCTGCCCAGTCGGCAGATGGCCAAGGGGGATTAACTAGGGTGGATTGAAATGAACGAAGAGGAGAAGAGATGTTGACAGCATACAATCAGTGAGGTTTGGATGAGCTATATGCTCCCATGGGACAACGACGCGTCCTTCTGCCTTCGCGTTGATTGCGAAGTCCATATCTGGTAGCTAGAAAGAAGGATAAGCCAGGAGATAGAAAATAACGACGCAAACGTACGTCCACAACGAAGCGTTCCAGCATAGATTTGAATCCTTTCGCGCGTGCCCCCGCCTCACTGTCATCAAAGCCCTTTCCTCCACTGACCGCCTTCGCCTCGCCGCCTCTGATTTTGACAACGTCCACGCTTGGAAGCGCGCCAACAAGCTCAGTTCTCCTTCGCACTTCCTCTCCAGCGAGACTCCAGAACGGCTCCAAGTCCTCAACGACCGCGTCAAACTCGTCTATCATGACGAAACCCGCTTTCTTTGCAAACGCGTACCACTTGTCAAATCCAGCTGGAGGTGGCCGCCCGTATCGCTTCTTGTACTCTGCAACTGCTGCGGCGAGAGTCGTTGATTGTCTGCTAAGCTTGGCGCGATAGCGCGCGTCAGCAGCATCCATAAGCCCAGGAATGGGGTGGATTTGGGAGCGGGGCCCAAGCAGGAGGTACGACTTTGCGCGGGCGGCTAGCGAGGCCGGGTAGGAGGCAGAACCGGAGAGAGTGGGAGAGGGAGGAGGGGCGGCAGCGTGTAGTCCTGCTCGCAGAAACGCGAGGAAGACAGCGAGGAGGAAAAGGTAGCCGCTGTGTCGATGGAACCAGCCATAGATGGCCAGTGTGCTGACTGCGGGTCTTTTCCGCGTGTCATTATGCATCCCGTTGTCGCTAACGTCCTTGTCGTCGGACTCGCCGTCTTGCTCGAGGTCAAGGTCGATTTTGGCGGATGTCACCGGTGGCGTCACGTCACGCGGCCCTTTCCTTCGCTTCGCTTGTCCAAATACATCGGCGTCGCGTTCGCTTGACCCAGGAGAGCGCTTCAGGCCGCTCTCGACATCGGGGTAGAGGCTGCCCATGCTGGAGCGAGAAGAGCTGTGCTACCGACCTATCGCCGCTTCCATCCGTCATCTTTCTGTCAGGTACATGCAACTTTTCTCATGAGGAATAGTACGGTTGACCACCGCTGCGTTATAATTATAGCATTGGTTTCTTGCGACGAGCTGGGAGGCAGGCACATGACGCACAAGCTCTGCATGTAGGAATGAACAATCTACGCGTATTAGTGCCAACAAAGACGAATGAGAACGAATTCAAAAATTGTCCATGGGGAAGGGAGCACTATTTCGTGAGATGGATATTGAAGGAATAGTACGCTAAGAGTATGGCGCCGATGCTTCCAAGAAGAACACAACGGAAGACATCATCGTTGGGTCGGAGTTGGGAAAAAGTGGACAAGAAAAACAAGCACGAAAGGCGATCAAGTCTGCCTGGGTGACCAAGACAGAGCAAAAGCGCTGTATTGCACTGAAGTAGAGCGATATTGCATCAAGGTTTCGAAGTAGCAATGCCCGTTTCGCAAAGGCGTTTTGATCCTTTACATGGATGCGAGGAGGAGGAGCCCATCGTTCACTAGATATCGAATGTGATGACCCTGATGATGAATAGAGTGCATTTCGCAGAGTTCTCTCGTCGGAGGTGGCAAGGAAGGAGTGGTCTTGAATAATCGTTGTGATGAGCAGAAAAAATAGCCAGAATGTTTGTCGAGTTATCTGGCTATCGGCAGCAAATACATAGTGTGTGGAAAAGTCATCGAAGGAGGATTGGGGAGGTGAAAGATTGTGAGTCGTTTGCCAAGGTCGTTGGCCGGGATAGGGAACACCGAAAGTGCAACGTGTGAGGCTGGTCTTCGAGGGGGCACGAAAGGCAATGCTTTGGGTAGCCTCTACCAGAGCGGAGCGTTGTTTGAAATATAGTTATTATGAGATCGTCGACGAAAGTACTGGTCAGTCACTGAAAGACCTGCATGACAAAGTACTGCTTCAGTCTCACCAAGGACATGCAGAAGAGTAAACACACCAGGAAAGACGACTCGTGGTGGTAATTCCATAAATAGCTGCGGGGGAAGCAGCGCCTGTATGACCCGCGCTCAGAACGTAACAAACCACCAAAGAGTAAGAGGAGCGAAAACACGTACTGAGGAAACCTCCTTTTTCGATAATGTCCTTCAAGTTGGCTGTTGGGGGCAGCCAGTTTTAAAATTTTCCTCGTCTTCAAGAGCTCCGGCCATGAGGTCGACTCAACTGAGCCTTTCAAGCTGACGGTGTCGGTGTCCGAACGCGTTATGTCTAGAAAGAAGAGGTCGGTCTGACTGTTGCTGAGGAAGATATTGTATTGAAGCGCACCAAGCACGCTATAGGCGGGCCCATATTCGATTGTTCATGTTCCGTTAATATTCCTCTTTTTCTTTGAGGCGGCCGGAGAGCAAGAGAGCAGGTAATTACATCGCCGCAAGGTCGATTCACGTCGAGGTCGTTTACTAGAGAGGACTAGGCGAGCGAATAGTATGCAAAGGCATGCGCTTGCTGAAGGGAAGCATGGTGGTCGAAAAGCAAGTCACGCTGACGCAGATCAACGGTCAACCAACCTTGCACCCCACCTCCGTGGTCTTCTCCGACATATCCTCCCTCTGGGGGTTTCGATCCCTACGTCAAATAAAGACCCTCAGTTAACTTGAACGGGAGCAGCACATCTGTACAACTCTCTAGTCTTAACAAAGCATCGACCGTATCGACATTCAAACTCCAGCTCGTAATTTGCTTTTCAGCAGTCGACACCATCGACTATCTGCCCTGGCTCTCCCCCAGACACCCTTTCATCATGATCCTCCTTCCAAGCTTCCGACTAATGCTCGAGGCGGGGGACCATAGAATCGTTGGTCAATGGTGCCGGTGTTTAGTCTTGTCTCGGACTTGCCAGTGTGCCGGGAGCTGCCTGCAAGGTGCCACCTTCTATTTCTAACTCCTATACGGCACTCTCTCATCGAAATGCTTAATAGTATAAACAACCGGGGTATGACAGAGCAAAACATCTTCTGAATCCTCCATCGGCCTTCCGTATCCGCGTCCTTCTGGCCTAGCTTTCACTTCCCGATGAACAATTTGCGGCATATCTCACTGTTTCTACTGGTGAGGGTCGTGGTAAATGGCTGGGCATCCTTGTCAAACTGTTGTGGCACGATTGGGAAATCTCACGTCATTGGCTTATTTGTTTCCAATGACTGGCGCTGGGCGAGCCTCTTGGAACTCGTGTGAAAAACTCCGTGGGCTCATAAAGCAGCAGGCTAAATGCGATGTTACTCTTTTCCTGACTCGTTCGACTATGCCGTCTTCACCGCTTAAAATTCCCCTCCTTGACTTTTCTCTCGTCGACCGCGACAAATCAGCGTTCCTGTCTCAGCTGCGGGACATGCTCATCAATGGTGGCTACGTGTACTTGACCCGCACGCCCGTACCGTCGGACGTCGTCAGCAACATGATCGATGCCACCGAGCAGTTTTTCGCTTTGCCTATGACGGTGAAAGATGTCGTCGATATGAGCGGCAATGCCCACTTCAATGGTTACCTGCGGAAAGGAACAGTAGAAAACCCCAGCCGGGAGCAACTTAACTACGGAGACGAGGCAGCAGATGCAGAAGATGGGGCCCCGATTTACCACCATATCCATGGCGGTACACCTTTCATTCCACCACCAGCTTTCCCTGCATCAATCATACCAAAATCATACATGCTTGGTGGCCCGACGATGCCGTCTTCCCTGGCTGTCGCTCCCAGATGAACGAGTACTACCGGCACATGAAGACGCTTTCCATCCGTTTCACCAAACTTGTTGCCGAAGCACTGGGTCTTGATGAAGACGCATTCGAGGCCCTGCAGGAGGCAGATGTCGCTCAACGACAGCTTCGGTGCAAGCTGCTCCGATATTCAGCTTGCCCACCACCGACAACCGGATTCGTTCCTCATACCGACTCTAATTTCTTGACCTATGTATGTCATTTGCGTTCCTTTCAATAATTTCTTATGTCTGATTTGTCCAACAGCTTATCCAAGCTTTTGAAGAGCCTGGTCTTCAATTTCAAACCCCGTCTGGTGACTGGTATGCTGCACCGCCGATTCCTGGGACATTCATCGTCCTCCTTGGCCGGGGTTTGTCCTACCGTATTCTATGTTCTTCCTCCCCGCTGATGTCGACGACAGTTCAAGTTATGGAGAAGGTCACCCACAACCTCGTCAAGGCGCCAATACATAGAGTCATGTCCCCAACAAACGGTGTCCACCACTGTGTCGGCTTCTTCCAGGGCGTCTCGATGGACATGCGCGTTGTCGACGCCAAATTCGAGTGTTTGTTGTTATTGTCGGCAAGCTTCGCCAGCTAACAACAAGCATCGCGCGGTCCCTCAAGAAGTCGTCGATATGGCGCGTGCCAGACAAGAACGGGATGGAGAGACCCAGGAATGTATGTCCATTATGTCTGCTGTTACTCGTGCTTCTGATTTGACACTTGTCAATCTTCTAGTCAAATTTGTCGCCAACGACTACATTCCTGCGGGCGAGGTCGTGCTTAACTTCAAGCTGAAGGCACATCCTCTGATCGCATATAAATATTATCCGACGTTATTATCCGACGTTGTTTCCAAAATTCTTTCCCGACGGGTTGCCTGCAAAATATGCGGGATTTCTCTGGCCCAACTCATAGTCGGCGTCACTACCCCTTGTATGCTTATTTGGCATCAATGTCCAATGTGTTCTCGTCTTGCTTCCCTGTCACCATCAGTGGCATCCGCCGAATGCAACCCGGTTGCTTCCTATATGCTATAACTGGTGACGAATATCTGTAGACATAGCCCCTCTATCGGCTTCGGTTCTCCATTTCAGCAGAAGGCCTTGCATCAGTTCTTCCGCTCGCCCTCCCGTCCAACCACGCAGCATCCGCCAGAGAGAAGTGGACCCGTCGTCGATGAACCGTTGGACCGCGGATTGCACCTGCGCAGCTGCCTCAGACTCCTTGTACTCGCTTATAGCTCGTTCGAAGTCCATCTCGCTTAGTGGACGCGCCGGGCTCGTGGACGTGTCGTAGGATATCCGGTCAACAAGGAGGATTAAGTGGATGCTATATTCAAGGAAGGTCCGTGTCGTCTCCGGTCTACTTTTTTGTCAGCCTGATGATGACGAGCCAATAGACCTTACAAGCGCCGTTTGAGACGGATGGCAATCTGTCCGAGCCAGAATACGACCGCAAGCAGCGCTGCAACGCGGCCTAAAGTTGCTGTTACCGACGCCCCGAACGCCAGGCCCAGGATAATCTGGTATCTATCGAGCCAACTTCTGCGAAACTGTCAAGAGATGGAATGTGAGGGGGGCCCAGTCTTACAGCCATGATGTCTGGCACGCTTCGGAATCCCAATGCAAGACGCTTTGTGCCGAAGATAGAGCCTGGACTTCGGAAATGATTTCTGGAGAGTCCCGTTTCTGGAGTCGGTCAAGCATCATGTCCCAACCAGCATCGGTACCTACAACGAACGGGTCATTGAAGTCCCAAGCGCGAGTCGTATCACGGTGTAGTTTCCCCAGGATGGTAACCAAACTACTCAACGAAATGCAGCTCAAGACGGCGCTAGAATAAACTACTCGCGGACGTCAATGCTGTTATACAGCATGAAATAGTTAGTAACCTTCCATTGCCATTCTAACCTGCGAATCAATATTGTACTGGTAGGTCCAATGGGATCTGGGCTCACGCGATGGCCATCTGAATACGCTCAGCTGCTTGCTGCTTTCGCCCGGGTATTTCTGCGGATCTTCGCTCGATGTACTCCAAGCTCAAGTAACGCGTTGCCGTTAATAAGCCTTGAAGGTTTTCTGCCTCTGTGATGGTGAGTTCGTCCTGGTCCAGTCCTTACAAGACCATTATTAACTTCAGTAATATCACTTGGGGCACAACTTACTTGACGTTCGAACAAACGATACGGATGGCTTGATATCGGCCAGCGGTTGCTGACACGTCTTGTAGAACAATTCTTCTACTTGTTGAAGTGCTGACTGTTCGGGTGATTCCTCAGCATCTGATAGGTTCATCATTTCGTCTACTCGATACACCAGACCGTCAAATTGCGTGAAGATAACGATAACGGGTCCTGAGCGCTTCCGATCAGGACATGAAGCAAAGAGAAATATGCGTCCTTACTTCGTTGCCGCCTCAGGAATTCCAACTCTGCGGGATGAATGGCGATTTTTCTACTGCTATCGACAGGAACCCTGATGCACAGCCTACGAAAATACTTCAGCGGCCTTGGAATGGTAAAAGACGAAATCCTTTCCAAATGATGTGAACTTGGTCTCCCAATTTCTCCGTCATTTGATTGAGGTGAATAAATCTTTCGACCTTCTCGATCATCGTGTCGGCAGCCGAAGGCAAGACGTCTTCGGTCTCCACATACGACAGCTCATGCGCTACGACTCCAGGTTGAAGCGGAGAGCTGACGCCAGGGATAGCCGACCAGCTCCGAGCACTTGCAGGGGGATATGAAGTCATCTGCACACACCACATTCCAGGCAGCAGATGAGTGCCTGAGATAATACGTAGCCTGCTAGTTCTTCGCACCTTATTCTCGATGCCAAACTGGAGTGCGTGTCGCAGCAACCTTGATTTGCCGACACCGCCCTTCATGAGATTAGAAAGCAGTTCCAAGTGAGCTCAGAGCTGGATAGGGTACCCCGCCGACAACCAATAAATGAATGCTATCAATAGTAAGCTTTGACAACAGGCAACTTGACGACGTATTGGAAGCGATACATACGGTTCCGCTGTGTGATAGGCTGTGGGGCCATTGCGAAGACTTAACTCGAAGTTTTCGCCTCCAAGGTTGTCCTCTTGCCGCGTCATGCAGGTCAAGAGGAGAGTTGTCGGCAAGGCTTGCATGTGTGCTTAACATGAGGCACATCTACAGATTTCCCATGTCGGACTGATTATCCAAAGTTTTTTTGCCATGATGCCTATTTCAGCACAGATCTAATTTGATCCGAATGTGGCGATTACGTCCCAATGGAGACAATGGGTGATTCCTTCACACGCTTGACACCTTTCTTCAAACCTTCACCACCACTTGGACGAACGAGGTTTTCGTAGCGGGCCCTTTGTCGCTTCAATGCGTTACGAAGACCTAACCCACTCGTTTCAAGGGCTATCGGTCAATGATCATTTGGCCACGGACACTTCGTTGCCGCCGGCTTCTTCTCCAAATCATCAAGCTTCGGAAGTCTACGCACAGGGCATCGATGTGGGTCGCAGATTCCGAATTCTCGTCACAGGAAGGCTCGGGGCGGGGAAAACCACTTTACTGAGTCGCATATGTCTGAGGCCATACGAGGTGATTTATCTAACTAGTTTCGCTGAGCTGCGTTGACAATATAGCAGCAAAGATCAGAAGAAATCGAGGAGGAGTTGTCCCACACATCTTTCATTTTTCACGATTCTGTCGGCTTCGAAAGTGCTGGAGACTCCAAGATCAATCTCGTAAAGGCTTTTATTGCTGACCGAGCAAAAGCGACGTCACTATCGAGTAGACTCCATGCGATTTGGTACGGGATTACTCTATGAGACCTGAAGTCCACCCATTCTCACTCCTCCCAGGTACTGTATCCGAACAGATACCCATATGCACTTTTCTCCAGGTGACATGCAGTTCTTTGGCAGCAATATTGCAGGAGACGGTGACTTTCTACTCTCTTCCAGTGCACCGAGACGATGCCTCATTGTTTAGTTCCGATCATTGTCGTCTTCACCAGATTTGATGGGTTAGAATCGATGGCATACGCCAAACTCCGGGATACTTTTGGAAGGGCAGAATCCAAGGCGAAACGATTCGACAGAGCACTGGAACTGCTCCAGTCAAGATACATACTGCCCCTCAGGGCAATGCGATATCCGCCGGCCGAGTGCGTTCGGATGGATAGTTGGTTGTTTTCGCTTGTCTGACCCGCTCTTACTTGAACATGACAGATTTAACGACTGAGACCCCTACTTACGCTGATCTCATTCGCGTCACTTTGACCCTACTGTCGGGCGATATTCTTCGGCCAATCTTAATTTCCGTTCAACAACTGAACGTCGATTTGTGTATGGAACGGGCCATTGTCCAGTGCGTCTTATTTTGGACGGTGATTGTCAACTACTCAGCCTGCGATAGATGTCAAGATACACAAAATCTTCCATGTCAGTGGCCATCAACACACAGCCGGTGACCATCTTGACTCCTCTAGCTTTATTGCCCGCGATAATGTCCTGCTACCCTCATATTTGGGTGAGTACTCTGAATATCCCCCCGGGAGTTCAATTCAATTTTGTTTCCAGCGTACAGTTCGTCTGAGTAACTACCTGAAACAATGCCTGCTCAAGCATTCCCTCTATCTTTTTTAGCACGAAGTATGTCGTTGTTGCTTGTGCTATATCCTTCACGCTCTTAAGGATGCATTTAACACAGGACGTGAGTTTTTTGATCCATTACTCCTTGTAGTTCTAACCCGGAATTCCGCAGTATGTGCGTTTCTATCTCACAATGTGGAAAGTTATTCATATTGACTGATTTTCATGATAGGCAGTCTGTTTTTCAAGTTTCGCATCCGACCGCTCTCATTGTGGATCGCAGGACCCAGTGATTTCGATAGGACAAGGTTCCCCCGATCATGATGTGTGTCTTTTGCAGGGCTCCCTCAATTATAGCTGATTACACTGTAGCTCCATCTAAGAGTATGTCGTTGCCCACCTTGTTTTTCTCTGTATAACTTCTGCTTGCTTAGCTGGTAGGTGTCCCGAATTCCCATCGCGACAACATGAATCAAGTGCTTCTACGCTATAGTCTTCAAAAATTACCGAGTGTAGTCCATTGATCTATGCTTTCATGCTACCACGCGTACGTCTACAGCCAAGTCTCGGAATGAGCTTACTTGTCCACAGAGTGGAACCGCATGGACCCTCACAAAACGCGCACAGGCCATTGCGGCCATCTGTATCTGCATTGAGCATACCTTCATGGAAGCGGGCGCCACCGGCGCGGCCTTCCCCGAGGCGTTCGAGACAGCGCTGCGCGCATACTTTATCGCAAACCACGCTTTGTCACCCTCGCCCTATACCGTCGTCAACAAGGAGATCGCCAAGCTCCCTCCGCAGTTTTATCGCGAAGCCACGGAGGAAGCTGACGGGAGAATCGCGGATATCATCAAAAGCAATCGGCTTCGCAAGCTCCTCGCGGCCTGAGATACCCTTAGAAATATAATATGTCATTAGGAAGCACTCGATAACTAATTACTGCTTGTGGGCATTTGTCAAGGGTTCATGAACTAGAATGTGCTTCAAGCAACTTGTTTCTCATGGCATTTAGAAACAAAGAGAACCATTCAACATTGTCACGACAAGACTTATTAGACTGCCTTGCATGACAAGACAAAGTGGGATTTTTGGTATCATCTCTACACGGGTATAACTACAGCACAACAAGAAATAAACAAACAAAGAGATCAAGAGCCGGCCCTAATCGGAGGCTTAGGACTGCCTTCTACCGTGTAGTCAGACTCTTACCAGAGCGCATCTTCTGCATGGACAGGGAACTCATGCTCCCGGTCGTATGTGGCGTAAATAGTGCCCATCGAGCCTGAAGGGATACTGCTTTCGTCGGACTGGGCCGCGGTTGCCACAGCCTGGCCGTGGTCGCTTTCGACAAATGGACCAGCAAGATGTTCTCTAAGGAAGTGCTCGAGGATAGGGTCGGTGTATTCTTGCCACTGGGGTCCAGCGAGCACGAGCGGGTCGGTGTAGGCTTGCTGAAGAGGCTGAGGATAAACGAAACCCGCGCCTTCGTCCCTGGTCCATGTTGCGTCTGCATATTCAGCCGAAGCATCCGGGTAAGCAGCGCCGCCGCCGCTAGTAGTATTCGCCTCGTAAGGATAAGGGTATCCGGAGACGAAGGTGAATTGCGAGGAGGGGAAGTAGCCTCTTGGCTGCTGCCAATTTGTGGGATGGGTATAAACCGACTCAGAAACTTGTCGATCAAGTTGCCAATGGGGCTGGGTTGTATATCCAGCAAACGTCCCCGACGGAGATGAAGAATAGGTCACGTCAGGGGCGGCGGGACTCGGAGAGTACCATGTGGGTGGCAACATTTGAGCTGCAGTCGACGTCGTCGTGTTCAGTGTGAAGTCGGAAGAATTGGGTGTGTTGGTATCGAGTGGCGCGAGTGCGGACGTGCTCGCGTAGGAAGCGGACGTTTCTTCAGGATGATGGCTGGTCTTGACGCGTTTGGCTTGTCGCTGGTAAGAGTCGGCCCGTGGCGCTCTGGGTGCCGGGATATACCCGTGGTCCCTTTTGCGATGCCGCACCAAGGCTGCGGAATCCGACCGCGTCTCGTTGCAACCTGGGTGTTCGCAGGTCAGTCTAGCTTTTGTGCTGCAACCGGGATGAGTAAATCGACACTGAGTCGGCGGA
Organism: Mycena indigotica; assembly: GCF_014461135.1. Lineage (NCBI taxonomy): Eukaryota > Fungi > Basidiomycota > Agaricomycetes > Agaricales > Mycenaceae > Mycena > Mycena indigotica. The sequence goes on from NW_023503010.1 coordinate 748,206, forward strand.
TAACGCACTGTGTTCTCTCGTGGTTGGGAAGGTTGCTGCGCTGCAATGTCCAATGCTTGCATCCGGGATGTTTACAGGATACCCCTAATCCTCTGCACGAAAGTCAGCGGTCGAGTAAAGAGGGTGGCAATGCGCGCCAAGAACGCACAGTGCTTGGAGAAACTCTGGTGGACAATGTCGCGCGAGGAAGTGGCGCTCGAGCTCGTTCATCCTGAGATGTGCTGAGCTGCAGCCTTGGACTTTGCATTGGAGGGGTCGGTCTCTAGGCCCATCTCTGTCGAAAACGGGTTGAACGCGCTGTGGTGGTCAGATCAACAAGTGTCAATGGCGCGAACGAATGGTGTACCGGCTGTCCAGAGGGTGTTCGCTTTTCTAGGACGACGATCTGCTCGGGTGGCAGTTTAAAGTAGTCCATGGTCGGCTGCTGCTCGGGAGAAGACAGTGGTAGGAGGATGAGAGGGAGCGACGTGACCAAGATTGTGACGGTTCATGAAATAGTGGAACACCACAAAGGTAGCCGAAACACGGCAGCACTGCAGCAGGGCTTGATGGGCGGCGCTAATTGGCCATCCCGTAGCTTCAGATGCGCCATTCTAGCACAAAAATCGTGACTCCGCGCTGAAGTCGAGATGCTAAAGTACACTTGAAGCTGGAGCGGCGGAATTTGCTACAATGGTGTTTTTCGTTTTCCGGATACTATTACAGCGGTCGACGCAGTTGCACGCGAGGCGGAGCCCGTCTCGAGAGAGAATAGACACGAGATTTCTTGCCAGTGTGTACTAACATGGGGAGTCAGGGCCAAGTTCCATCGATGAGCAGAGTGGAGTTAAAAAAAGTACCCACAACCGAGAGATGACACTCGATAACGCTACTGCTCAGGCTTACTACCAACCCTGTTCGTCGAGATCCAGACATAACTTGTCGAGCTTGGAGCTTTTAATTGCGTCCCATCCTCGACAAGCCTGCAGACTATGGTTAGCGAATGACATGACCACAACGGCGAAGGAGAACTTGCAGTAGGAGCTCACAGGCTTCCATGCCCGAATCTGGAATGGCGCGAAGTTGGCATACTAAGTAGTAGGTATCTTGACTAAAATGAAAGTTATGGTGAGCAGAGGACCCTATCCAGCAATTCGCATACTTAAGCGACGACGTACCCAACAGGTCCGGCTGGTTTGTTCACCCTTGCACCCACAGCATCACAGCCTGTCCGTAAACATGGCTGCCTGACGTCTTCAAGTTGTCTAATAAGACTTGTCCTGCTGGCAAAAGTGATCGGAATGCACACCAAAGGGAAGTGGTATATTCACGCACGGAATTAAGGCTTGAGCTAGCGCCACGCCTGGGCTGGCCTGAGCATACATCCATCTTATTCTCGGCGGGAAGAGCCAGATGAGGCTGAGAGAGGAGAAATCAAAGCGATTCAGCGTAGGTTATGTGTGTGTGTGGCCGTCCGTGGTGAAAGAAATGTTGGAATGCGTGCTTCAGGCTCACTCGTCGTGGACGATATAAAATAGAAGTAGTAAGCGATCACTGATTCGCGGTGACGCGGTCACACCGTCCAAGTAATTTTGTGTGGCACTGGAGTGCAGTTAACCCATCCACGTCCGCTTATCTCCCAGGAGATTCCGTGACGCCTTCATCTGGGCCGACATAAATCGTCCGCTCACCACCCGTGGTTGTTTGGCCTCGTCCAAGTAAAATTTTGAGCCGAGATTCCGCGAGAAGCTGAACAGAGAGGATAATGATATTGCTACAGGTAGGTAAGAGATACAGCAGGCAGAGATAATACTAGTCTACAGGATTGTACGCATCGAAAGTAAAGAATTTGAATCGTCTGCATATCGAGTTTCGTGGAGCACAAGACATCGAGCCCGGCTCGTTTTCTTCGTCAATGCAAGTCAAGTTTTCACGCTCGACGCCAGTTTCCCGCAGCAGCTGAAGGAGCGCGCCAGCCTGTGCCAGCTGTCTTCGAGTTTGAGTTTTTGGCCATGATAGTCTTCTTGGCCGCGATTGAAGGAACGACGGGCTTTGCGACAGCAGCTGCTGAAGAGCGCTGCCCGCCGAGCATAACTCCGCCGCTGACTACGCCGGTACGCCCGCCCTGGTAGAGGTATTGTGTGACTGGCTTCGTTGTCGTAGCCATTGTGGGTTTGGACATCGGCACGTCCTTGACAGCAGGCAGAGCCAAGCTGGCCACACTAGTCGCCGCCGTTTGCACGCTCTCCGCATCGGATTCTGATTCAGAAATGGAGTCCTCGCTATCGCTGGCGCTGTCGTCATCCTCGATGACGGGGAACGCAAAGGGTCGTCGGGCTGGGGTAGTAGTGGAGCCCGTCGGGGCGGTAGTTGTGCGTGGGCGGAAGGCCGGACCACGAGGTATGAGAAGGAGAGAGCGCATGCGCTGGGCGGCAGCCGAGCGCTGGGATTGGGGGTAGGCCGAGGCGCCAAAGTCAAAGGTAGTGGTGGTGGTAGAGGCCATGAGTCGTTGGATCTGGTAATGAAAGGGTGGGTAGTTAACAAAGATGCTGCGAATAAGGTCAGCTCGAGACCGAGCAAGAAGGTCTAGCCACGCACCAGTTTCAGGCAAAAATAGTCGTCGAGGGCGTAAAACAGAGGCAGGCGTCAAGTAGCGGGCGTGGAGGGAGATGTTATTATCTTCTATTCCCGTAGGCGGCACCCTTTATACACCCCGCATAATAGCCCTTCATTGTACCCCGCGCCATTGTCGCGGGCGGCGCTTGGGAAAGGACAATTGGAGGTGACGCGTGACCATCAGATGTGATTCATATCATCAGCCACGGCTCACGTCTTCTTTACTGATAATATAAGTAATCTCGCTCGCAATCCTTTCTTCTGACCCGTGAAGACAGTCATTCACGAGAGAGTACTGGTATCCAATAGGAATTTGACATTCTTATTGCAAAGAGAGTGGCAGGGAGAGTGGCGGCAGGGAGAGTGTCTAGCCTGAACTTTGAAGAGACATGCTCTCCTCAATAAGCTAGCTAGATTAAGTTACTTCTATCTTCACTGATTCAGGCAGTTCATTATGCCAATTGCCGAATCCCATCCTCATTCTCATCTCGAAAGCAGCTCCAGTATTTTGATTTGCGCAACAGAGCCTGACTGCCTGAGAGTAACCATTCACGCAACGACGGCCCTACTTTGTCGATTGCACATATCAGATAGGCGCATGTACGGCCCAGACCAGCCTGAGATAAAAGCTGCGTTCTCGGGCATGGCGATCCTCCTCGACCCTATCTGTAAATTGTCTTCGAGCGGCGAGCCGGACATTCAACTTGGCCTTGGGCGATGACAAGAGCTTGAGCTCGGAAACTTGCTCGTCCACGGCAGGTCCAAAGCGCTACCAGAAGCGCTTTGAAAGGCTTTGGAAGCCCTACCAAGACGCACAGTTTTTGAAGCTCCCGCAGATCACCGAAAACAGCCACTTGCTGCGATTTCCCTGTTTTCTTGCATTTTTCTGGAAACAATGAAAGGAAACAAACGGCAGTGATATTGCTACAGATACTAACACAGAGAGGTAGAAATACATCGGGTTGCGAAGGATTTACAGTCGTCGAGAGTCAGAGTTGGTGTCGCATCCATATCGGAAATGCGTCCCGAAATGCAAAACGTAGAGCGGAGCATCGAGCTCGACTTTTTTTCGTGAGCATGACATGGCAAGCATGTACAGCAAGCATGTACAGGTTCTTTACGCACGGCGCCAGCTAGTCATAGTAGCTGAAGCAGCGCGCCAGCCGGTCGTCGTCTTGTTCGCGTTTTTGGCCACGGACTGGCCGGTGGTCGTCTTGACCAGGGCGGGAGAAGGGACAGACTTTGCTGCAATAACTGCCGCGGGGCGCTGCCCACCCAGCATAACCCCGCCACTAACGACACCCGTGCGCCCGCCCTCGTAGAGGTATTGTGTCACCAGCTTCCTTGTCGCCGCAGTCGTTGTCGGCTTGGCTACAGCAGGAACAGCAGGCAAGGAGAAGCTGGCCACACTAGTCGCCGCTGTTTGGACGCTCCCCGAATCCGACTCCCAGTCCGAAACTGAACCCTCGCTGTCGCTAGCGCTGTCGTCGTCCTCGATGACAGGGAAAGCAAAGGGCCGTTGTGTGCGTTGTGTGGTGGAGGCAGCAAGAGTAGCAGTAGGGGCAGTAGTCGTTCGCGGACGAAAGGGTGGGCCGCGTGGAATAAGAAGGAAGGAGCGCATGCGCTGGGCGGCAGCAGAGCGTTGAGACTGGGGGTGGGTGAAAGCGCCGAAGTCAAAAGTGGTGGTGGTGGTGGTAGTGGTGGTGGTGGAGGCCATGAGTCGTTGACTGGAGTAATGAAAGGGTGGGTGGTTAACAAAGATGCTGCAAATAAGGTCAGCTTGAGACAGAGGAAGAACGTCTAGCCACCCACCAGGCTCAGAGGCAGAAAAAAAGTCGTCTTGGGCGTAAAACAGAGGCAGGCACGGGCGTGGAGGGAGATGTCGTTATCTTCTCTTCCTGCAGGCGGCACCCCTTATACACCCTGCACAATAGCCCTTCATTGTACCCCGCGCCATTGTCGCGGGCAGCGCTTTGGGAAGGACAATTGGAGGTGACGCGTGACCATCAGAAATATAATCGGATCTGTTTAATCTCACTGGGCTGATTTGGAAATTTACCCCTTCGGAAAGTTAGAAGATAAAGGCAAGAGTAAATTCCAGATTTTTCTGACTATTCTTTGGGTGATAAAACGGCTATATAAATGATAGCTTTTGACACACTGGCAAAGAAAATCTGTGGACAAAGCTGTCCTTTTTCCACCAGAAAAACTGGAAGTAAGACTGTCTGATAAATGCCACATTTATTCACTAATTTGAGCTGTGATTTTGACAAAGGAAAAAACTAGGTGTAAATTTTAGATATATTTGAGCATCGATCTGCAGGAAAAACCGGAGATTTTTCTGACAGATAAAGCAACAGATAAACTTGTCTTTCTCTTTTGAATGGCAAATTTTTCTGTGGCTTTATCCAGTAGGAAAACCCCACATTTTTCTTACAGATAAATGTCTGGATTTATCCAAAATTTATCTCTAGTTTTTTCCTTTGTAGAAATATCAGGTTAAATTGGTGGATAAATATGGCATTTATCTATAAGTTTTACCATGGGTTTGTGTGCTGGAAATATGTCAGTTTTATTCCTGGATTTTCCTTGTAGCAAAAACTATCACTTATACAGGGGGTTTTATCATACAAAAAATCTATAGATAAATTTGGCATTTATTCATCCATTTATTCTGTAACTTTCCCAAAGGGGGAATTCCTATATCAGCCCAGTGCGCGAGGACCGGTTTGTGTCGCTTCGATGGTTGGTTTAGACCTCCCACTCACTTCTGCTTCTGACCAGCAACCGGACACTCCACCGAACCCATGTTTATGTGAATGTTTGCCTCCATAGCTTGCATTGGTCACAATCTTTGACAAGGCAGCCTCCTGTCGCTTGAGGTTGCTGATTTGGCTGATCACATCGTTCTTACTTGTCTGCGAATAGAATGCATTGCCTCGTTTATGTTTGGCTTCTCCCTTTTCATGCAATGAGTGGTGAAATGTAAAAAAAAAAAAAAAAAAAAAAAAGTTGGACATGCACTGCAACTGTGGAATATGAATCTGAAGTGCCAATGTAAGGGATGGTCAGTACATAATCCCCGAGAAAGTGTATCTTGACTATATTCACATTGAAGGTTTTGAGTTTGGTTCCAGGCGCTGCTGCTGGCGGAGGTGGATTTCCTATAGTGCTCGCTTCTTGGACTTTGCGTGTATATCACTTTCGCCACGCTGCCTCCTCCTTGCGGGGGAGCTCTTTGGTCGGGAAATTTCACAAGTTGTCCGTGCAAATTGTTGCAGCTGGTAGCCCAAATTGCATGTTGCTTCCCGTAGGTGGTCCAGGGACAATCTGGTGTGGGACGCACAGCTTCGCCAAACCATGCCAGTATGTATGGGCGAATATGAGGTCTTGAAGTATTTTATTGTCTTCAGCATATTCCTCTGCAAGCAGTTTCTCGAACGCTGGCAGCGCACACTGATAAAATTAAAGGCCTGACACAGATGTTAACAGCAATCTTACCTGCAACAAGTCTTCGTAATCGGTTGCCAGAATTGTCGAAAGGGAGTGTAATAGAAGGATCGTGATGTTACCTCTGCTAGTACTGTGGAAATTGTGGCAGTAAGAGCCCGATAGTGAAGCCTACACCCCCAACCCACTGAGATATCACTCTGATGTCACTGTCAGAAATCCGACAGACATTTCCTGCTGATGTCAGCCATATATCAAAGGTAGATACAACAGATGTTCTTAGTCGGATGTCTGAATGATATCCCAAAAGATTCAGAAGAATATCAGAGAGTATTTTTTGCGTGAAGTTTTTATCGATCTCAGTGGTATTTACTATGGGAATACTGACAAATACGGCTGTGACTATATGATGTGGGAGTCGTGACATGACAGCTGTCATCGACGTCTTCCTCTCTTTGCTTTTTTGATTAGCCTGAGCTCCTCGGCCACGCTTCTGCCCCAAGTACACCTCATACTCGGTGTCGTCGTTGCTCTCCAAATCAGAGGCCACCCTGTTGCCTTCAGTACTTGGGTCTACGCCCTCAAGCACTTCCGCCCTTCGACCTCCTGCTTCTACTGACGCCATATCGTCAATCTCTACCAAATCATCCTCCAGTCCCTCTCCTTCCTCGTCAAAATCGTCAGCATCTGCCAAAATGTTGGCTGCGCGTGCTGATTCCTTTGCAGCCAGTTCTGCCGCAACGCGGGCAGCCTCTTCGGCACTGGCTTTTTTTGACTTTGCGGTTGCTGCCCGTTTCTCCGCGGTCTTTTTGCGCGCCGCCATTCGAGTACTCTGAGCCATTTCTGCTACGGCAGTGTGGAAAGTCTGCCGGTCGGATTGAAGATAACGGAGTTCGTATGCGTGGGACGGGAGCATGCGTGTCACCTCGACAAAGTTATGGATGCACCCCAAGTTGAGGACAAAGTTCTCATCGTCAGTGTGCTTGATTAGCCGAATATCGTGAGTCGTTATTTCTCTTTCCTGGCGTTTCTTTCCTGCCGCTGATGGCTTGCATTTTCCCCTTTCACAGTCGGGACGGCGAATGACCGGCCAGTCGAAGTGAGGATGTCGCAGGTTTGTGCAGATGAACCGCTCAAGGGTGACCAGACTTACATCGCCTGCAGCAATGATTTCGACTACCCGTCCGAGGACAGCCGCTCGTGCAGTCCTGTCCCACGCAAAGGCCCAATTAGACTCCTTAACGTGGTCTCCTGTATGTGCAACAACATACAGACCATGACGGAACAACGCCTGTGGAAGCGGCCCCCCCTTCGGTCACCCAGTGCTTCTGTGCCTCACTCTGGCACCACTGTATAGCGGGATGGACTTGGGCACCGAGCAGTGGGACGAAGCCGGGCTTGACGACCGAGGGAGGGGCCCATCCGAGATGTCTCTGGAACGCGGTGTCTTCTTGCAAGATCTGCCTCGTTTGTTGTCCCGACTGGACCCATCTGCCACTTTCCTTCGATCGCCAGAATCCACCCGAGAGAATATGCTTGACAGCATTCATCGAGGCGAATTTCGTGGCAATATCTCGGCTGGGTGCCTGGTTATTCCCAAACACAGAACACATTCGGAAAACTGCGTTGTAGCTTTCTTGCGTCTCGGTCAAATAACGAACGGGGGGCCCGAACCGACGAACTTCATTGGGAAAGTGTGGAAGAAGATGGAGCTTGACTTTGACTATAATTCGTAGCAGGTCAACAGCGTCCCACGCATCGAGCACATTTGCGATAGCTGTTGTGAGTTGCCGGATGTAGGTCTCCATATCGTCGATAACTGATACCCAAACCCAGGCACCAAGATCCGCGGTGGTTTTGATCAGCTGAAATTGTTCGGGCGTGCAAATATTGTGCGCATGGAATACAAGCGCCTGCATAATGGCCTTGGAGTCCTTCCCAATCAGATTATTGCGGTATTGAACTTTGTAAGCTGCTCGCATTGATGCAATATTCATCGCACTGATATCTGTTGATTCCAGGCGGATTGCGAGCAGATGGCGCTCGTCGTCGGACCATGCGTTTGTGTGGAGGTGGTGCCAGACATACCGCATTGAGCCAAGGAGAATTGTGTGCAAAATCTCAATGGGAGTGTCGCGGGCGGGATCAAAACCCAGGATATCAAGCAGTGGGTTCATTTTATCGCCTGGTTGTGCCTCGAGCCATTGGAGCACATCGTTGGCGATCTGATCCTTCTTCTTGTTAGGGCTCTCCGCTTTCCTGGCTGCAACCTGCTCAACGACTCGTTCAATCCAGTATTGCGTTATTTTGTCTTTGGTTCCTGTTTCTTGCTGATGTTTTGCGATAGCGCTGAGACTGCTACCATTGGCAGCCATTTCGAGCTGTTTTCACAGATCAACCCGAATTTCCGCAGCAGTGCGTGCAATGCCAGGTGCATGGGCGGCATGGTATGTTGCGGCCGTCTCTTTCTCCTTCTGCGAACCGCCCCATTTACATTTTCGACAGGGCTTGTTCGCATGACAGCCAATATGACTGGCCTCCTCCGACCGCTGGGGATTATCGCCGTCCTTGTGATGCAGCCGCAAAATCAAGGCTGCCTCCTGCCCTGATTCGGCGTTGTAACATACAATGGGGTTGGTCTCTGTCGCCTTAATCGAATCGCGCAGCGCTGCTGAGAACTCGGTTGTCGATACATTTTGCGACGCAGCCATGAAATGAATATGAAACTCCTGCTTCAAGAGCCGCCCCGGAACCGCCGTATTCTGCCCAAGCATCATCAGAAATTTGTTGTATTGCTTGGAGCGATTCCCAGAAACATCGTCAACCCCCAAACCGACAAGCCAACCACATACAGGTCACGATTTCCAAAGAGTTGGCGTTGTGGGTTAGGCATTGCGACGACAAAGGCCTGCGATCGATCGCTCCATGTCAAGTTTGCGCCATACTCGTCGACCATGTCGTCAAAGTTGGCCGAAAGGTCAAGGGCATCAATCCGAAGCTCGCGCCCGGAGCAATCCCAGCTCGAATCGGCATTTCGTGATACCAATAGCACATTGGATGTGAGTCTCCCGTTCCGAATAATCCATGTGGTTGGGATAACAAACTGCCCGTCTTTCAGTTGCGCCACCTCATTAATCCAGTATCTGCGATTCCCGTTGGAGTACATCGGCGTCAGTTGGTCAGGCGTATACTCGAAAATGCGCTCGGCTTGCCACCGCTCCAAAACAGGGCCACCGAGGACCTCTTCAGGATAGAGATGGAGATGTGGAGCAACGAGAGGGTTTGCAAAATCGCGTGCAATCGAGTCGCGAATGTCGTTGATGTAAAAGACATTACCAAAGGCGGTGGTGATTTTCGTTGGTGTGTTCCCAACCTCGGTATGGATTTGCTTCTGAATTTTGCGAAGTGACTTCAACGTTGGAATGTCGTGAGCACCAAGGCATTTAAGCAGCTTCAAGACAAGGAGCATCTGAACACCGGTGAAGCGGCAGCGTGCAAGATTATCAATGACATCGAGCAACATGACCTTTCAAACAATCAGTGCCGGAACCGTCGAAGACATTGAGAGAAATAACTTACGGTGCGATTTGGGTATGGGGCACACAACGGATCAGGCTCCACGATGCCTTCATCGTCCTCCTCGGTGAGCAATTGTTCGAACTCCTCATCCTCACCATCTTCAGTCTCGGTATGGCTCAGAGCCTCCGCCAAGATCCGTTCGAACTCCTGCTGGAGATCCAGGGCAGGCGTATCCGATTCGTCTTGAGCGCGTTGCTCAACATCGTTCTGTGCAAGACCCTGCGCAATAAACTGGAAGTCTGCCATGTTATGGTCAAGCAACTCCGGTGGTTCCGCGGAAATCATGGGAAGACGAGACAGAGGTGAGGTTGACGAGTTGGATTGTGCAGGGTGAATAAGCGGTGGGGCCATGTAAGCATTTTGTATAGACAAATTTCGAGATTTTTCAGCTTTTGCCGCCTCTTGTGCCTTTTCCGCAAAACGAGTTACACAAGAAATATGAGCTGGTGTGCTGATGTGTTTCCGTATGCCCGACTTCTTGGTATACTCTTTTCCTTGCAGCCCAAAGAACTCACAGGGAATGCACTGAGTGAGCTCGGGGTCAGTTGGATGCGGGCGAAAATGTGGATTGGCTAAAGCATTATTAGCACAGACAGCGCTCTCAAGACACAGAAGCCGCTTACATTCGGGCTTCTTTTTGGGTGGCATGGTCAATGGTAAGGCCGTGACCAGACGCGACGCGACACGGCCCGGCGTGCTGTCACAGGCAATTTCCGAGCTGGACACATTTATTTCGTCGACGCGACTGGTGACAAGTCACAAATACTCTCCTCTGTACCATATCATGTCATCTCTCCTGGAAATGGGCCGCCAGAGATCCGCCGCTGCCGCCGCTGCTGCAGCAGAGAAGGCTCTGGACACTGCCAACCTCCCTCCCTCAAGTCCTGGTCATATACTTCGCAGCTCATCGCCGCTACTCTCTAACTTTGGTACTGGTGGCAACATCAATGACAATACCAACTTGCCCAGCACCCCAGGCCAATACAACCCCAGTTATACTCAAGTGCCTGATCTCACTGCGTTTGGCCAACGTCGACTTAAGCGCGTGAAATTGGCTCCCAAACATGAGCGCGATTACCTGGAAATTTGTAGGGTGAGTGGCACATTCTGCGTCATCGCTCTGTGCTCATCTATATGTTGCAATCACTGTGTAGGCCACCAATGCTTATGAGCGGGACAATCTTCAAGCTCTGTCCGTCTTCCAACTTCGTGGAGAGTTGGCTGAGGTGAAAGAAATGTTGCTGGAGGCCAAGAGTGAAGACTTCAAAGCCAATGGGGAACTTACGGTGTGCCGTTCATCTTATTCTTGCTTTTAGTTCTCATTTGAGCACAGGCGGAGGCCTGCAAATACTGTCGCGCTTTTCTTGTTGATCCGAACACCAAATTTTACGAAGGTACTCTGAAAATGGTTATAATCGTGCGTAATACACTCCTGCTTGTCCGCGATGCCCATGCCACGGATAGGACGCAATGCGCCAGGATAAAGTCCCTAAGGTGCCAAGCCAAGATGCATCACGCGCTATCATCAAGGGATTCGAAAAGATCGTTGGACACCAACTGTCTGTGGCAAAGAACATGATCAAAGAGAAGGTGTGTTTCCCGCTCCGTACACTTCCCACTCTTGAATCGGCTCTCAGATACAGTCATTGCTGGCAATGGGAGCCAAACATACCGATCTTGCAAGTGTCGGCAACCAGCTTTTGTCCAGCTGGGGCATTGAGAGCCCATTGACGTTGCAATTTCTCTGGCGTCTTGGGTTAATGGTGCGTGACCACTGACAATTCCACGCTGATCATCGCTGATCTGTATAATAGCGGACGCAACTCGCCTCAAACAAGGGCCGTGATTTCTGGCCAATCTTGGACAAGCAACTCCACGAGCTGCGCTCGGATGAGGATGCCGGTGTTTATATTTTGTACGTGTTAATGGTCGGTTTTGCTCCCTGTTGATCTATTTCTTTAGTGCGCTTCAAGCGAATTTCGAGGCCGATATCAAAAAGTATGGGGAATTGTCCAAGGATGTAAAACTTGACTCCGATGTTGGCCGCCACAGTCCCAAATGGCTGCAGCGTGTCCGTAAATTGGCACCAAAGGTCGAGAGCCCCAAAATCACCAATCCGATCGATGTGGGCCGCAAGCGGACAGGACAGGAGCTGTCTGATGATGAGACAGATGATGGAAAGGAAAATGAACGGCTCAAAGAAGAGGACAGTTAATGATTGACAACCCAATGTGTATTATTATCACAATCTCATCTTTTACCGTGTATTGTACAAGCATAAAAGTGACCTTCAAATATATTCAAGCATAGGATATGGTGAGATAGTTTATATGATATATGACATGTTATTAAGGTATCTCTTGGGTATCTCAAGAATATCAGATAGATTTATTGGAGAAATCCTGAAAAATATCAACCAGAGATCACACACTGATATCAACTAATAGTCATTTGATTTGGCAGTAGGATTTGTCTTGAATATGTGAGGGATTACCTATGGATATCTTACATAAATATTCTCAGACATTTTCCGATGATATCACTGAGACATCAGTTGGGATTGGGGGTGTAGGTACCGAATACTGGAGCAGTGGTTCATCGTTTGTGTGTTGGCGGTTGTCGGGCACATCAATATCCACATTGCTCTTCTGCCAACCATCCTTAACATCACCAAATGCTCCCACAAGTGTTTGTCGAATTGTAAAGTTTCCGCTGTTAAGTCAAAGTCAATCAAGTCTGTGAGTTTGAATAATGGCAACTTCAGATAAGCCAGCAGCTTCAACCCCTCTCCCAGACTCTTCGTTGCTGACCCAGTCTACATCCAGTTCATGAACCCCCAAACAGTAAAGTTGTTGAATGGTCCATACGACATGTCCCCATTTGCTGTGGGCAGAGTGTTCATTGGAGCAGCAAGTGGGGAAAGACATATTTCGCTAGCTCCAGGCAAGTTGGGTTGCTCCGCCACCGGAACATCCGAGAGATCAGCCAGTGAAACATCACTGTCGGGGTTATGGGTCAGAAAACATGGGTATTCGTGCCAAAGACCAAAGTTATTTGTCGTTGTGCGAATAGACTACTCAGCATCCTGGGAAGGCACAAATGAGATATTGTCTTCATGATCATATTCATCTGGCTCATTGGGGAGTGGAGCTGGTGGCTCAGGAACATACATACAACATGTGGGTCCTCCGTGAGCACCAGCGCATGAGATGCCCTTTGTGCTGCCAATTTTCAAGCTCTATATTTCGCCAATGCACCATTCATCTCCTTGTTGGGTTCATTGTACTCCTCACATGAATTTCAATACAGCGTGATTGATTTCATGTTGATATACATACCTTGTCAGTAGAGTCGTCGCTGCTTGCATCTGAGGCCGACTTATACTCCTCCTCATCCTCAGGGAGCCAGCTTGAGAGCAAGCGCTCATCTAAGGCTGGCCATGAGTATGCAGCGTCTGATAGCAAACTCCATTGAAACCACCCACATTCGCAAACGACCATCCTGAAGATGCAGTTTAACCCACCAAGGCTTCGGCCCTGAGTTATGGTGCCAGCCACGCAAGATAGCATGTGGGCTGATACCACCAGTAAATGTCACAGCAGTTCGTCCTCCCTGTGCAAACTGTATGACGAGGAAGTACTTGTCTTGGAGCTAGCTCATATAGTTAGAACAAGGTTTGTGGATGAAAAGAATCAACACACCGGGTTATATTCACAAGTGAATTCTTGTACAGCACGTGTGGACTTGACGGCATGAGCGTAGCGACGTGGCATACTGTACAAAAGCAGTCGTGGACCGCAAGGGAGGTAGAAAGCCGGCAGGGTATGGGACCAAGGTGGTGGGCAAAACAGGCAATACACCGTCAGAGCTGCCAACCAGCGTTTCGGAAGTTCTGTGGTCAGGCTAATGAGTAATTAGAAGACGCTTCACAAGGAACCTAGAAAACTCTTACTGTCGTCGGACCCTCATCCACATACTGCATGGGAGAGCCCCCACTGAATGCGGACATCGAAGAAGTTGGTGTCGGACTGCTGCGAGGACTATATTCATGTTGACTTGAGTCGGAACTCTAAGAAGAGTGTGATTAGCAATGCTCAAGAGGATATGACATTATCGTACCAACTCTTCGTTGGAATTGTTGTTGAAAATCTGTCGCTTGAGACAAAGGACCATGAGAACAGAAAAACTTGCAATTCGCCAAGTTATGAAGCAAGCCTAAGATGTCAAGGTCCTAGCAGGGGAGGATCCAAAGCGTGAACATTGTTTTTTTTTTTTTTTTTTTTTTTTTTTTTTTTGGCTGTACCATATGCGAACTCTTGTGCAGTTGATAATTGATCATCCCACAAGGCTCTGGTAAAGGTTGGACATGTGAATATCCAAAGCAGTAAGACTTTATCCTACTACTCCACCGGGGGGAATGCATTTACGCACGAATGACACAGTGTGTGAACAAACAGTGTGGGACTCCAAGGCTCTTTGTCCTTAATACCCACTAAAACCCCTCGTTAGGCAGCTTTTTGCTGGGATTGAACCCAGGACCTTTTTGGTTTACCCAAAGGCCAGGACAGGTGGAATGCCACTACACCACAAGTCCCCAAGTGTGAACATTGGTAAGTGAATACAAATGAAGCTGACCTAGCAGGGGAGGATCCAAAGAGAAGAAACTCTAAGGGTCCGCTTGCTAGGGAGCTGACTATATACTGCTTGTCCGTAGCTGCCGCTGTCGGGCACAGAAGGCTTGGGCAGCGTCGCAGGCGAGGTCCCAGGGTGACCATCGGGAGGGCGTTGACGGATCGGTGATTGTGCGGGCGAGATGGAGGGCCGGACTGGAGTCGGAACCGGAATCGGACCGGAATCGGGTGCGTCTCCGGGCCGAAAGGGAGGTTCCCCTGACATCACCCCCCCCCCCCCTTTGAATGCGGCGTCTCGATGCAGTGGCCTTGGCTTCAGCAACACCAGTGGCGATCCGGTCGCAGAACTCGTTCACCGACTCCATGGCGGAACGGACTCCGGGTTCGAAGCCCATGCGCGGGAGCCATCCCGTGTCCGTCATGAAGGGGACCTGCTGCGTGGAGGAGTGAACATGGTTGTTGTAGGCGAACTCCGCGGCCGGAATCAGCTCATCCCAGTCGTCCTGCTGATAGTTGGTGAAGATCCGCAAGTACTGCTCCAACTCCTGGTTGACGCACTCTGTCTGACCGTCTGTCTGCGGGTGGTACGCGGTAGACGTGGCGGGCTTGATGCCGATTAGACGCCAAAGTTCTCGGGTGAAGTCCGCGATGAACTGCGAGCCGCGGTCGGAGACGTACTTCTCCGGAGTCCCATGGTGCCGCCAGACGTTCCGGTAGTAGAGGCGGGCTGCCCCTACTGCATCAACCGTCATATGACACTCCGAGAAGTGGGCACACTTTCTGAGGGTGTCAACGACGACCATGATCGCGTCGTACCCATGGGCTTCGGGAAGCTCTACGATGAAGTCGACGGAGACGGTATGCCAGCATTCCGGGGGCGTTTCCGTGGGGTGCAGCTCTCCGTGGGGCAGTCTCCGGAGTGCCTTGGTGCGACAGCACAAGTCACAGGTTGCAACATACCGGCCGATATGGCGAGACATCTGAGGCCACCAGTAGTTCCAGGAGACCAACTCCAGGGTCTTGAAACGACCTGCGTGTCCGGCAACTCGGGTGTCATGGCAGAGCTCGATGATGCGTCTCCGGAGGTCCTTGTCCTTTGGTACAACGATCTTCCCTCGGAAATGGAGAAGACCGCCGGAGACGGCCCACTCGTCAGACCGTGAGGAGCGGGGGCCTCGAGCTTGACCTTGAACCTTAAGAAGTTGCCGGGCCGCTAGTGCGACGGGCTCCTCCAGGTCAGGCTCACCGGAGAGGGCATCACGGATGTCGCCGGAGGAGTTCAGAGCCGGGACTGGAAACGGAAACACCCTCGAGTGCACGGACATGGAAGAGTTCAGGCCGTAGAAGGACAACATTGGAGTTTTTGGAATCGACTCCATGGTTGGGTCTCCGGGAGAGGGCGTCAGGTCGACCCATGTCGCGGCCAGGCTTGTGGTGCAGCGTGAAGTCAAACCGGGAGAGGTATAGGGACCACCGGGCCTGTCTCCGGTTGAGGTGCTGCGTCTTCCTGAAGTACTCCAAGTTCTTATGGTCAGTCCAAATCTTGACAGGGTGCGCGGCGCCCTCGAGGAAGTGTCTATACTCCTCGAGTGCGCGGATGATCGCGAGCATCTCCTTGTCGTGGATTTCGTAGTTGCGCTGGACATCATTTAAGCTTTTGGAATAGAATGCTACAGGGTGCCACTTCCCGTCCGGGGCGGATTGTGAAAGAACCGCCCCCATCGCATAATCAGAGTTGTCCGCCTCGAGTCCGAAAGGCTGTGCGTCTTCCGGAATCGCCAGGACCGGTACCGAGGTGACCGCGTCCTTGATTGCTTGGAACGCGGAGGCCTCCGCATCTCCCCAAGTCCATTGCTGGTCCTTCTTGGTGAGCACGAAAAGAGGGCGCGCAAGGGTCGAGAAGTCCCGAATGAACCTGCGGTAGAAATTAGCGAACCCAAGGAACTGCTGAATGTCCTTCTTGTTTTCCAGAGTCGGCCAAGCGGAGACGCCTGCGACCTTGACGGGGTCCATTTCGACGTGGTTATGGGAGATGATAACTCTGAGGTACTCAATTGATCGCACTTCTCCGCTCTGAGGTACAACTTGTGCTCTCAGAGTCGCCGCAAGACCTCCTGAACGATCTGCCGGTGTTTCTGGAGGTCGGAATGGGCGATCAGGATGTCGTCAAGGTAGATCATGACGTCTCTGGAGAGGATGAGGTTCTGGAAAATGTCATTCATCATCATCGTTTGGAACGTCGCGGGAGAGTTTGTCAGGCCGAAATACATCACCAAGGGCTCGAACAGGCCTCGGTTAGTCCGGAAAGCCGCTTTCCACTCGTCACCTTCCTTGATCCGGACGTTGTTGAAGCCCCAACAGACATCGAGTTTGGTGAAGTAACGAGTGCCTTTGAGCCGGTTGATGAGGTCGTTGATCAGCGGAAGGGGTACCGGTTTTTGACAGTTATCGCATTGAGAGCACGGTAGTCCTGGATGAAGCGGAGTCCGCCATCCTTCTTCTTGACGAAGAAGACCGGAGACGCCATCCGAGACTTGGAGGGGCAAATCCGGCCCGTTCAAAGCCCTTCCTCGCTGAACGCTGTCGTAGGGAAAAATAGTTTCCCTCTGTGTCTTCCTGGAAGTGACTTTATTCAAGGAATGGCACAGTAGTATAGAAACAGGGAGGTGAGATGTATTTGGGAAAATGGAGGGGAGGTTGGATGGTGGTTGTGAAGGGGTAGTGTTGGGTTCAGTTGTCTCTGTTACCTAAATCTGTAGCTGCCTCCCTACGTGTTTACTCACTAGGGCGTTGTTCAGCTTGAGCTCTCTCTGTTACCTGTTCCTGAAGTGCTTCCCTAAGTGCTTACTCACTAGGGTGTTGATCTGCGCAAGTTCTCTGTATAACCTAATTCCGTTGGTGCTTCCCTACGTGCTTACTCACTAGGGTGTTACTCTGCACAAGTTCTCTGTAACCTAAGTTCAAGTCAATCTGTGTACCTACGTGGTCAGTACTCGGCTGGAGTCCTCTCCGTCAGCAATCCACTAGGTTGTTGTTCCGTAAACTGTACTGTTACTAAGTTACCAGGACGAATCCAGCTGATTGTCCTTCAGTAGACTTAGGAAGTTTGACCAATGTCTGCTCAAGTAATCCAAATAGACTATGGATGACTAAGCTGATGATAAGCCACAGAAGTAGGGTGGGAAGGATGTCAATTGATTATGTAAATCAAGAGTGACACTGAGTTCTGTGCTAGAGGGTACTTACTTACTACTGAAAAATGGCCTCCTTTATATACCTTTCCTCACGAGAACTTCCTGCCATATTGGGGTTAATGAAATGACTCCAACTGACTCACTCTGACTCAACTGACTCAGTGTGACTCAGTGTGAGTCATTGAGGCTATGCCTGTCAAGAACTCCCAAATGACTCAGACTGACTCAGATTGACTCCAAATGACTCTTGCCCATCAAATTACCTATTCCTTGATGATTTCCCACGATTTCTGTCATGTGATCAATTTACTACCATTCCAGCCTTTGTGGGTATCTTTTTCCAGACACAACAATGCATCGAGCTTGCGTTGCTCGAGGGGCGAGATAGGGTACACCTTGCAGTTGGTGGGCTTAGCATCGGGGACGAGTTCAATGGCGTGGTCCCAGGCTCTCTGTTCCGGTAGCGTATCGAAGGACTCTTTGTTGAAGACGTCCTGGAACTCCTTAGCCCAGTCTGGGATCTCGGAGGGCGGAGGGGCAGAGTTCCTGGCAAAGGCTTCGGCCAGGCGCTGTGAGACGGTGCTACCTGCGCGTATCTCCTCTGAGGGACGAAATGAGGTGTAGAAGATGCGGTCACCATCTTCGAGCTGGTCATCTTCGTCGTCCGAGTCCGAGTCCGGTGTCAGATCAGGCAGGTCGGAATCGAGACCGGAGTTGGAATCGTCTTCGTCCTCAGGGCCAGAGAGGTCCATAGTGCAAACCGAGGGGAACGGGCCAGAGCGGAGACATTTCTGGAGCGACCGGAGTCGCTGCAACTCGGTCCGTTCGACACGCTCCTCCTCGCAGCAGGTCGAGCAATTCCGAGGGCACCATGTCATCTTGACCTCCTTGGTTTCCCAGTTGATCTCTGGGTTGTGTTTCCGCAACCAGGAGTACCCCAGGATGAGGTCTTGCTTGCCAAGATGAGTGACGGCCAGTTGAACTCATTTGGCATGGCCTTTGTAGCAGGACCAAGTCCGTGATCTGTTTGATGGAGCCAGCGTCATTGGGGGTGCCATCAACATTGAAAACCGGAATCGGCTGATCGAGGGTGCGGACCGGAATGCCGTTCCGAGCAACATAGTTCGTGTCAATGAAGTCGAAGGTGGCACCACAGTCGACAAGCCCAGAGAGCGAGAGCTTCAGCACGCTGGTGGTGGACTCTAGCTCCAACGGGAGGTGGAGGGAGTTCGCCCCAGGGGCAGCGGCAATAGTGTAATGCTTGGGCAGTTTCTTTTCCCAGACAGTGAGGCGGCGAACAGAGTCGGGGCAGGGGCAGGAGAGGGTGTGTCTTTCGTTTTGGGCTCATTGTAGGGCAAGGAACTGCATTCATCATACAAAGAGGCAAAACAATTTATGGACGCGAACGAGGGCACACCAGTCACTCGTCGCGGGGGACAAAATCCTCTCCGGCCATCGACTCCGCTGCCGTCTCCGGCAGGGCAGCTGTGTCCGTGTAGCGGGCGATCAACTCCGCTAACATCTCGTCACCGAGTTGTTGGATCACCTCGTCGAGGATGTCCATCGAGCGGACATCAGCGGGGAGGAGGCAGTGAGGCGGCGAAGGACGATGACCGGAGTCGCGGGCGGAGTCGGAGACGGAGTCGAAACGGGGGCGGGGGAGGGTATGTCTTTCGTTTCAGGCTCGTTGTAGGGCAAAGGAATTGATTCGTCATACAAACAAGCGAAACGATTTATGGACGCGAACGAGGGCACACCAGTCACTCGTCGCGGGGGACAAAATCCTCTCCGGCCATCGACTCCGCAGCCGTTTCCGGCAACGCGGCTGTGTCCGAGTAGCGGGCGATCAACTCCGCTAACATCTCGTCACCGAGTTGTTGGATCACCTCGTCGAGGATGTCCATTGAGCGGACGTCCGCGGGGAGGGGGCAATCCCGGGCGAGATGGTTTGGGTCGCTGCACCTGAAGCAGGCGCGACGAGGGGCACCCCGAGCCCTGGTGCGATCCAACTCCATAGGCACGGGAGCTGGAGGCACCGGAGCAGGGGCGCGGGCCGCGGGTGGCACGACCGGAGCCACCGGGCGGAAAGGGGCCGGAGCCGGGATGCGGTTGACCGGAAACGGAGTCCGAATCAAACCACCAGGCGTCTTGGGGGCGGCTGACTTGATCAGCTTGGCCCGGACCAGGGCCTCGTATTGACGGAAGGCCCGGGTGCGCCAGCTAAGGTAGTCCCGGAGGTCCGGGGTCGTTCGAGGACGTGATTCCGTTGTTGATCAAGGGGTCAAGTCCGTGGCGGAACTTGGTCACCTTGACCAGCGCGTCTTCGAATCCGGCGAGGTCCATCAGGTCCTCGAAGTTGTCAGTGTACTGGTAGACATCCTTTGTACCCATGTGATAGGCGGAAGTCTCCAGCTTGGAGAGAGCATGATCTCCCTCGTTCTCCTCGACAAACCGGAGTCGAAACTCGGAAACGAACGAGCCCCAGGACGGAAACGGAAACGGGGCTTTGCTTCCGTGGCGCTCCGCCCATTGCTGGGCAGGTCCTTCTGCCCTAAACGACATGGCATAGCGGACGGCCTTTTCCTCGCTCGCCTCTCCATTGACCACGAAGGCCTCAGGGGCGAGGCGGGCGAGGTGCGGACCCGTAAAAGGAACGCGGCGGCCGCGTTTCCGGTCGCCGTTGAAGGTGAACGGGGGGTTTGGTCGCAAGACCAATTTTGAGGCAAGGTTGATGTCGCCAAAAAGGGCTTCGGAGTCGCCCTGGACTGGAGTCGGAGTCGGAATCGACGTCTCCGGCAATGGTTTTTGGGGTCTGCCAGCATTATGTTTTGGTCGAAAACAAGAGGATGTATAGGCATGTGATGTCTGTTGATGTGTTCACCAGTCAACCTCCTAAGGGTATATAAAACAAAAGACTTGCCTGGGTGGGAGTTGTCTTCTCTTCCGTTTGCCCCACCATGCCTAACCCTCTCCAAAATTTGACTAACAACACCATTCCAGCTCCCTCGGCTCTGGTTCTACACCTCCAAGCTAAAGTGACTTGCTCCCAGGTTGAACACGGTGGTGGGCGCAAGTAAGTCTTTCTCTTGCTATCGTTGTCATTGTCGTCGCTGAGAAGTTAAGGGCAAATGACAGTGGTAACACTGTGACATCAGCAAATCACGAAATCATTGATGGTCTTCCAGCTGCGCCCACCTTGCGTGGATATGGTCAGGTCCTCGTGCGCCTGACAGGCCCCTTCATCGAGCTCCTCCCTATTGTTAAAGCTGCTGTCACATGAGCACTTCTCGACACTGACAGTATCACCATTGCTGACGAAACAAGCAAAGAAATAGAGCAGTTTGCCCTTTGCTTTTTCCTTCTACTCCGCTAACCACCTTTTCACAGATGTGAGCAAGACGACGCTATCATGAAGATTGTTTGTGCTACAATTCCAAACTTCCTCGATAATATGATTGAACTTGGTGGAGACCGCAAGCTGCAAAAGGTAGTCTGTGCCCAGGTGTGCATCTATTATAATTTATCAATTGTATCACTTATACTCACTACTCTTGAGATCATGGATGGCATTCACAACACCCGCTCCGACGACTCAGGCTCGCTTAGTTGGGCAATCACACAGCTCATACACCAAGCATACTACTTCAAAACACTAGACATTTCCATCCCCGTCAGGGGAAGCCCCCTTTCGGACCCTCGGAGATGTGTCCGATTCCGGTCTGACTCCGGTTCTGACTTCGGTCCGGTCCTCCATCTCGCCCGCACAATCACTGATCTGTCAATGCCCTCCCGACGGTCGCCCTGGGACCTCACCTGCAACGCCGCCCAAGCCTTCTGTGCCCGACAGCGGCAGCTACGGACAAGCAGTATATAGTCAGCTCCCTAGCAGGTGGACCCTTAGAGTTTCTTCTCTTTAGATCCTCCCCTGCTAGGACCTTGATCTCAGGCCTCCGGGGTTGCCCTTACAATCCCAAACCTGCCTCCCCTTGCCAAAAAGGCCTACCGCGGCTGGATCAACAACATAACCGCTCAACTCTTGTGTCCCCTCGAACATGTCGGAGAAATAGAGTGTGTCGCTATCATTTGGCCCTTAACTTCTAATTGTTTCAGCATCATTCAGCGCATTCGTACCGCCTTGGAGTTTCCGGCTTTTATGTACCGCCCAGGGATCATCTACAACCCCAGTAACATGACTGATGGGCTGCTCGAGAACCCACTGCTATTCATGGTATGATTTATGAGTTACATTCACTATTCTGATGCTCTCTCAGGTCGCAAAACATATTTTTAAAAACCCTCAAGCAGCAGCAAAGGAGCCTGGTGCAGGGAGCAACTGCCACCTGTTTAGCCCACAAAGCACTGTACATTATCAGTGGTATGGTGCCGGGGTGGCACTGACAAGGCTCAGTTTTTTCAGAATGCCCTGAGGGCTGAATAATTCTTGGTAGAGGGTTGGATAATGTTGAGTTTCTAAGAGAATTTTCGCACTAAGTCCAGAATATAGGGTTGAATAATTACTAGATAGGTCATGTACACCAAGTCGCTATGTGACATGTGTGACTCATTCTCTCAAAAAGGAATCTTTTTGCCCACAGACACCTAAACTGATCCACACAGCCGTACCACACCTTTATATAGTATGACTGAGAGTAACAAGTATAACAAATTTCCAAAAAAGGAAATTCTCACTATTTGGCAGTATAATCAACAGAGAATGTCACAGATTGTCACAAAATGACAGTTATATATTTTGACTTGATAAACAACTTTCATTAAATAACCTATAGGAGAAGTTGAGTAATTGCATTGGGATGTGCCCATCACTAATTGCTAAATAACTGATCGGCCTCTATCTTTATAGGTACTTAAGCTACAAGTCTGAAGAAAGTCCTAGCAGGCAGGGTTCCAAGACTACTATTGATTGGCTCTTGAATTTGATCACCATCATATGATATAACCACTCTATTGACTATTCTTTGATATAAATGACAATATCTAGTATTAAAAAAATGTAAGGTGGCTGACTGTTAGGTTCAGGTACTTTAGACTCAGGCTCAAGTCTATGCACCTCTAATCCCAAGTGAATATGGCACTAAGAGTGCAATATATTCAGTGATCAGTATTATTTGATTTCCATCAATGCTAAAAGATGGGAATGGATCTCCAGCTATGCTTGGTGGATAGAGCTAAAAAAAAACTCATTTGGAAGGTATGTGATCCTGCCATTATCTGACTCATTCACTCATATCATCTGCTACCAGTACCTCAATCCAGTTGCTACCAAGAATGTTGGACTACTGAATGAGGGAGTATTTTGCTGATATCCTGGGATTGCATGCATGGAATTCCATGATTCAACCTGATATAGTGACATATGATGCTATACTATCATCCTACTCATTTGTGACCAGACAGCATATGTAAAGGTTAGTCAATTCCTGCGGACCTTAGGTGCTATATAACCCTGGATGGAGATATGCTAGAGGGGCAGGGGCACCACTTTCTGGGAGGTGGATCATACCCCTACTAGTTGATATACTCAGATTCTTCAGACTCATAGAGCTCATGCTATGGTACACTTATCATCTTTCAGATAGATAATACTGATAATGGTACTGTGAGAGATCCAGAATAGCTATGAGGTTAATTTAAGTGCTAGACAGGTTTATTTGAAGTCCTATACTATCCTATGTTCAAGTCTTGTATCATACTTGAAATTAATTTCTGACCAGTTGTAATAGCGAAGACACTCTTTTCTGCTCTATAGGTACCTAACCTCTCTTCAGCTACCTTCTGTAACACATGCCAGAACCAGAACTGATTATAGTACAGGGTCCTAGTAGACATCCAAATACCCTCATACATGCATCTCACTGTGCAGTACTCAGTCTATAGACCCCACTATTTATGTAAACCAGTTTCGCACTTAACTTCTGTTTAAATGTCTGCCCCAATTCATCCTTCAGGAACATACAGGGATCAATCAGAGCATATGGGTAGGTGTATATAGCTCATAGACTGAACTTGACATATTTTGATCTGTAATCAATTGTCAGATCATGGCTGCACTGTCAATACTATGTGTAACAGCAGTCATGTATAGAATGGGGAATGACAAGGGATTATACACAAGCAAGATGGTGTGAGGGATATCATGCCATGGTGAGACCCCTCTGTATGGTTCCTACCATCATCTCATTGAGGAGTACTCACCTGTGAGTGAGTTAATGCAAGGCTGGGATAACAGAATACATATTATATATACAGGCAGATAAGATAGTTAAAAATGTGTCTGTCTCTCAGGGTTATGAGAAACATATATTGGAGCAGAATACAACTTAGATCATGATTATCTATGGATTTCTGAGCTAGATATCAAGCCATCAGGATGTCTGATCCAAATTAACACAGAAAAACAATTGAAAAAGGGTATAATAGCATAGGCTTAAGGCATAGGACTATGCCCACATCAGAACATATGAAGGCCAGGTAACTGCCTACCTACCAGCAAAACAAGCAGCTGAATTCATAGAGAACTGGTAGAGATATTGCTGGATCAATATGCTTGATAGAGAATCATTATATGGTAAAGATATCCTGATAATATTGTCTTAGCAGCCATATTAATCCTACTATTCAGATCTCCTTAGCTGTTCTTGAATCATCTCTGTAGCTATTGGAGTCATTAAGCTATCATCTCATCAATTATATATCAGCTAATTATTGACCAGTGTTGGTACAACCATTCAACCACCACTATAAGTCACTTAATGAAAGTTGTTTGTTTAGTCAAAATATACAACTTTCATTTTGTGACGATCTGTGACATTCGGTGATCTGATCCTCATACTGTTAAATGGTGAAAATTTCCTATTTTGGAAATTTGTCATCCTTGTCACTCTCATAGATACTGGAAAGTGTGACACAGTGTGCTCAGGTGTCTATTGGTAAAATTTCCTTTTTAGGAGGATATGTCACACATGTCACATAGCATGACTTCGGGGGACTTGGTGTACATGACCTGTGTAGTAATTATTCAGCTTTATTCAACCCTACATTCTGGACTTAGTGCAAAAATTGTCTTAGAAACTCAACATTATTGAACCCTCTACCAAGAATTATTCAGCCCTCAGGGCATTCTGAAAAAAACTGAGCCTTATCAGTGCCACCCCGGCGCCATACCACTGATAATGTACAGTGCTTTGTGGGCTAAACAGGTGCAAATGTGGTGTCTACAAGGCAATACCGCACCATGTACTGACTTCCCGATTTTGCTGATGTTATATACTAAGTGAACTAGGAGCTAAGAGAAGGAACTGGAACTGGAACTGGAACTGGAACTGGAGCCAGAACTATATAGGAACTAAGGAACACATAAAGGGAGAGATCAGGAACAACTACCAAACATGAACACACAAGACCAAACAAGTAACAACAAGCCAAAGGCTTGTCACCATAGGTACATAGTGGCTGTGCAGGTACAGAGCAGGACCTGTAATACCCATGGGTTTGCTTACTTCCATTCCCTATCAATACATCACACCCACCTTAAGGTGACAAAGTTTTAGTACTATGTCTCATCTATTATCTGATATCAACTTCTGATATAGCTTGCTATGTCTAAAGTGTCATATTTTCACTGAGCAATTCCTGGATACATCAAACAACTGACCACAGTAATAAAATATCACTACCACTCATTTTTAAACATTTTCATAGTTTTTTTTTTTTTTCAAATCTAACATACTTTCTCATGATTCAGAGAATTTGTACTAAGCGGTTTTTCTTGATATAGGAAAATAGCACAATCTATACTATGCTGTATCCTCTGCTTGTGTTGTTCATGAAAACCATTTTTTAAAAAAATTATGCTTATGTTGGGCTCCAGATTAATTGAATTTTTTCTGCAGGAAACCCTTATCTCGGGTTAGCAGTGAATACAGGTGCTGCCAGCAACTTACTCAACCGATGAGATTTGATAATCTCAATGAGTTTGGGGATTGCCTTGCAGGACTCTTCATTATCCTGATCATTGTAGGCAAGCCGAAAATCTTGTGGGGCAAATTTTGCTATTTCTCTATCCACTGCAAGTCTGAGAGCACAGTCCAGTGCAAAGTATGTCTTCAGTGCTTTTTTAAAATAGTAAGAGAAACTTTTGGGGTGATGTTCTCCGCTCAACGAGCACCTGCTCTATACAGATGCAGATTGCTGCCACATGGCCAGCACGGTGTGTATGACTTGTTATCCATTCTTTCTGTATTACACAATCAATATTAACCCAGAAAGTAACAAAGAGAGAGAACAGACGGTGGGAATGCCAATGACTGTCCTGAATGCATTACTACACTCATGGATCAAAGGGCGCTAGAGTGACAGCAATGTAAGTAATGATCATATTGTTCAGCCCCTAGAAACCTTACCATCTAAAATGAAGATATTTATTCCAGGATTTATCTGTGTTACAAGAGCTGAAACAAACCCTTCGATGAATATTTTCATACTACAATAATAAAGTGAGAATTGAATAATTGAGAATTGATTAAGACAAACAATGTCTGATGAGTATTTGCGATTGTGTGGCTCTGGAGCTGTCTATATAACTAATTAGCCAAGATACTTACAGAGGGATTTTGAATACATCCAGTCTGAGTAGTATTAGCAAATATGGCATTAGACCAAGGATATCACTCACAAACTAATAACTTTCAAATGAAAAATCTTAAAGAATTAGTGACGCACAAGCTAGAATAGAAACAGTAAATCAGATTGAAAATTTGCTACAGAAAAATAGACATACACCAATAGATGGAAAACAAGGTAGAATGTCTCCAAATAATGTTGCTTCATCATGAGATCCTAGAGCGTCGTCGAGGCTGAGGTATTCCAACCGATATTTAAAGGATCTGTGATGATGCCGAAAGGTAAATACACTATCATGGGATGAAAAATGGAAAACCAATAGTGAGACAACTTCCTGACTTCTTTATTGCATTTTCTGTATTGAAGTCGACATAATTTTGAAGAATTGAATGTTTCATGTCATTGATGGTACTGGGAGTTAGCATTTTCATGGTTTGCAGCAGTAGGTTTTCAATGAACGTGCTATTCTCATCTATAACAGCATAATATATTCAGTGTACATCAATGGTGAGTGTATAACGCACCAGTGAGAATCAAAAAGCCATGTGGCGGCAATGGAGTCCGCCATAGGGGCTCAATGATCGTGTTCTGGAGGATCTCCCTTCCTAAATCAAAGCGCTTTACCCGGGCCTCAACGATGCCAACCAACGGCTTCAGCTGCATAAAGGCCTGGGTGACCAACTCGTCGAACCTCGTGACAACCAGGAATGTCGGAACTAGCGACCATGCCAGTGAACAACGCAGACTAATGTTAATGATAAGGACTCTTCTCACCTGAGGTTGCGATTTTTCGGTTGAGGAATAAGACTTCGTTGTAGGAAGGTGGCTGATACATCTCAGTTGCAATACAGATCCTGTTGTTTACATGTTCAACCTCTGTGAAATTGAAATTAATCATACTAAACTGACCAAATAGCATGTAGTTTCTCTGAAAGTGCAAATGCCTTGGATCGTACTTGTATGAAATGTTTGATCTCTTCCGTATCTACACCGGATGTTTTCGTGAGTGGGACTGGATCGTGCATGGAAATCATAATATTGTCCTTGGTCAACACAATGGGGGATGCCCGAATGGCAGTGCCGTCACTTGAGACGGCCGACGTCTATGGACATGGTTAGTAGTTCACACTGGCAGTGACGAAGAAGCATGTGGTTACCGGGGTAGTGGACTCGGAAGACTTTCCAAAACTTCAGCATTAATGTCTATCGACGAGGCCACCGATCATGATGCTCACCCGAGCGGAATCTGCGTATGCTGCGAACATCTTGAAGAGTTTCGTTCGACTGTGTGCTCTTCCAACACAGAGAATGTGATATTGAGATAACGCTCTATTCCAGGAGGATCAAGAGGAATCGCGGGGAGGCGACATGGGCAGCTTACTGTGGCTTTGCTCGGAGTACAGCCGACCACCCCTCTTCAACCACACCTTCCTCAACCATGGCTCGACTGGCAGGCACTTGAGCTCCGTCGGGGGTTTTGTTTGGCTGATGATCATTCTCGCCGTCTCTGGGGGATTCCATTGTAAGAGGGTAAGAGGTGCGGTTAGTCGAGCTGAATCGATGAGCAGATGGGAGTCAAGCAGAAGAAGGACGGCCTCGTGTGAGCTGTCAACGGAGGCACGGGCCGCGACTTTCGATTGTGGGCTCGCCACGAGGCGATTGCGTGCTAGCAATGATCACAGGATACTTCTTCTTTCCTTCGGTCTCCCTTCGTCTGCTCCATTAACCTCGCGCCAATGCAAGCGAGCCAGATATCCGCATCCAACCAGTCCACCAGGAGGCTAGTGTCGGACTTACCTCCCCAGATGACAGGCAGCTAAATAGGCTTCTAGGATCCGAGTACTGGTCCTTGGACGTGTGCGTAGGGCATTATCCAGCTGCGGCGATTGCTTATGCTGTTCAGAGGGGCGTCGGAAAAACTACCTTGATTCGAAAAGCTTTCGGAGCCCCAGTTGACACAATCGAGTCGAAGGTGAGAGAGAGTCCTGATTTCGAACATAGCTAAAATCTTGCAGCAGTCATCGGATGTGCGGCTTGTAAATCAGTCTGCAGGAGATTGGCACCCACTCGAGCCACGAAACTTTCCGAGGGAGCCGCAATTCGAAGTGGTCGACTCTGTCGGATATGAACGGGATGAAGTATTTGAAGAAACCTATGATGCAATCGACGAGTTCATTCGACCATCCGACGCCAAGAGACAAGATGGGATAGTGTTAAATGAGGGTGTAGACATAGTTTGGTAAGTGTTGCTTGCATCACGAATGTCATGACGATCTTGACTTGCATGCGTAGGTTATGCGTCAAGGTTCCCCTACCTGAAGTTGCTCTTTTCACCGAAGTGGAGTCTCAAATTCTACAGTTGAAACCAGGTGAATATATTATCCTTTTGGATTCCGGAGACGTACCTAACCGAATGCTAGTGCCTGTCATTGTTATTTATACTCAACACGACCGCCTCGTGGCTCGTCTGGAGGAAGAGCCGGTTCCCGACAGAAGAGTAGATCGAACGATCGAACAACGTTCCGAGAAAGTGTTTCAGCAAGAATGTGTAGATGTGTTGGAAGCTTTGAACTCGGACGTGAAGCACATACACACCTCAGGTGAATCCTCGATTATTTTCGTCCCTTGCGCTCGAGTTCACGGTCTTTGAACAGGGCTGCATGATGATTTAATCTCCAGTGAGACAGCAGATATGTTGGCCGCTCTGCTGCAAATGTCGAAAGATCTTGTCGCAATACAGACGCCAGATGGCGCGACGAGGAAGAAACGCGGGGTTCAAGCTTCAAAGTTTCAATTGCAACAAGCGTCCAAGAGAATTCAGGAGTGTTTGCGGTACGTAGAAGTTTGCCTGTCAACGTGAATGCAGCCTCAATCGCGGATGGAACAGGTTGGCCATGGACGGTGCGTCTGAGGATGTAATAAGCCCCGCGACTCTGATTGTTCCTGAAGAATATTACCGCGCGATATTCACCGTGGTTACTTGGAATAGCCTAGACACGGTTTTGGGGAAATTGCATCGAGACATGAGTCGCTCGTGGGCGTTTAACGATCCTTTCGTCGTTCGTCAGCATTGTATTCCTCCGCTCTTGACTGAAAAGTACTAGCTACGGGATTCTCCACAGCTTACGTTGGAGGTTCGGCGACTGTCCGCGCTGCCCGTGTTATCCGACGGTGCGGAAGAGTCCAAATGGTCCCTGCGGTACGCAATTGACTGTCTTGTCGGATTGTCGATAGGGAAACTGACGTCTTGGGAAGCAACTTCATGGACCGGTACCAAGTCTTCATGGGACTGCTGCTGGGATCGGCAGTGACATGGGCCTGGGGCTACGTCGCGGCCACGATTGCGGGGGTTTTGTGGATAACACAGGTGGTAATTCGGATTCGTCAGCGTCTGTGCGTCTGCTCCAAGGTCCTGCATTTTGTCAGTCTGAAATCGAGATAGGCCCGGAGCAACACGCACCTTCCTGGAATACAGCATCCACTGTCTCCTCCTCCTCGACCACATTTCCCACAGCGCGGCAAATCGACCGCTGTCCGAGCCGGATCTCCAATGGGTTATCACCGAGTACAAGAACTCGGAGGCGGCGGCGCAGGTCCGGTCAGAGGTCCAGCAGTTCGTCGACGAGGCATCCGATTCGCTCTGGCGCATGTTTCGTGGCATGAGGCGGGGACGCGCAGAGGAGCTAGCGAAAGAGCTGCTGCTGAGGTTCCGCGCCGCGGCAGTGGGCGGCTCTATGTCGCTGGATGTTCGCCGGCAGTTATAGCTCGGCGGCATGACAGGTTCCGCTTGCGCTGGATGGAGGGAGAGAAGAAGGACGAAAAGCCACGTAAGCATTTTGATCGCTCATTCGGACTGGGTCGCCGGATTGGGGCAGCTTGCAAGTGTACACTACACAACGGACTATGTACGATTAGACATCGGAATGGCACACATTCGAGTATACAATCCGTGGAACTGGCTGTGCCATCTGTGAGGCTCCAACCATCTTCCAGTGTCCCCTTCGGCCCGCGGTCACCCGACGTACGCGTCACGGTGATGTGTCAGCACTCCTGATCTTGGCTTCGCCCCTCATGTCCCGCGACGGCGGCCCTCTTCCTCCCGAGCTGGAGCGCGAAATCTTCGAGATGGCGGCCGGGCTGCATGCCACGATGAGATACCCGCTTCTCTTTGTCGCGCGACGTGTGCAACTCTGGTGTGCCTTCAAGCTTATCCATGTCCGGTAGACCTGACTTAGTCAAGGATAGAGCCGCTGCTGTACCACACACTGCAGTTCACGCAAAAGACAAAGTACCCGCCGCTGAATCTTAAGCCGCCCGTGTTCTTTGCGCAGTATACGCGGCGGCTGGTGATGTACGACGCCCACCCAGACGAGAGCCAGCAAATCCTCACTCTCTGTTCCCATGCAACCGGCCTCGCGTTGGGAGACGTGCCTGTCCGCCCAGACTTCTACGATTCGCTCTTCTCTCGGGACAACATATCCCACCTTGCTTGCTTCTCCGGCGCGCTCCGCTGCCCCGCCAACACCGACGCAATGTCCGCAGCCCTCGCAGCTCGGCCGCTGCTGAGCGTGCTGACACATTTCGAGGCGTTTGACCGTGTGCTGGACGCCACGCTTGTCACGTTTCTGAGCAGGCTCCCTGCCCTGACGCATCTGGCCGTGAATGACTGGGAGACTGGGGCATGGCCCGCGCGCAAGCGTCTTCTCGCGGAATGCCCACGGCTGCACGTGCTGGTGCTACTCGACTCTGAGGTTTCCGCCGCCAAGGCCTATGAGGAGCGCGTGCCGCCCGACATCAGGGACGTCCGCTTCGTGATCACATGGTACCGCGAGTGGGCCGAGGGCGTCTTGGAGGGGTACAGCTACTGGGATGCGGCGGACGCATTTGTCGCGAGAAAGCGCAGACATGAGATCGAGGGTGAGTGAAACTATAATCTGGGTATGGCTTGTGGCTTATATCCTGTTCACAGATGACCGATTCTTTGCAAACAGGGCGGATCGGGTCTAAATTTGCGCTCTTTGCGCTTCTTGTTGCTCTTTGCATTTCGACTCTCCTTTGCAGCCACTTCCTTTCTTCAGTGTCGTGCCCAGTCACTATAAATGATTGATCCAACCTTGTCAACCTTCCAGTGGATTGTCCTGAACGAGGGAAACCTCACTGCATTCCTGTGAGCCGGATCCATATTACTCTAACCCCTGCGCGATTCAGGCCTGCTCCTGAGGAGTGGGGAAATTTGCGATTTGGCAAGTACAGTGCTACTACATCTCTACTTCAGATGAGATTCCATTGGACGCTTCTCAGAACTCTGGAATGACATCCTTGTATGTCGTCCAGGCGAGCCCCATGAGCCCAACAGCGAGCGCCGTGCTAACGTTATCGGCTGCCTTATCCATGCGCACGCCACGTGCTGCAAATGCCCGGTCGATGCGCACGCGGACAGGAAGGACCCAGAGAGCGCTGAGCAGGACTGTGAGTGCCGAGTTGACGGACCATCCGAGAAGCTGGGGTTGCGGCGCGGCGCCCGACGGTATGCCCAGCAGCTGGAGGAGGAATCCGGTCGATGGCACAGCGGCGGTCCCGGAACCGAGCGCAACAGCGTGGCTGAGGACGCCCAGGCGGAAGAGGCGCAGGGGCGGCATATACGCCGTTTTCTGACAAAGCAATGCTGAGAAATGCCACATGGAGAGATACGGAACTTGAACAGAGGACACACCCGTTTTGCGCGGATGGCAGCTTCGACCGCGCGTGGAATCGCCGCAGACAGCGCACCCAGCGCGAACCCGCCCCCGCCCGCGAACCCCGTCCAGAGTCTGCGCGCAGCTGAGTCAGTCAAAGGCCATGAAATGGTAGAGTTGAAGATGTACCCGAGACTCATGACCCGCTCGCGCATCGGAACGCTCGGGTCGTGGTAGCCTTGGTAGAAGACAAGCTTGGTCTTGAGGCACGCAAGCTGCATCTGGGCCTTCAGCAGGCCTAGTAGGAGGAGCGAAGTCGGCGCCATCGAGGTCAGAAGCAACGTGAAGATGGTGCGTGAGGCGACTGTTGTGGCAGTGGACGCATGGCAGCCGCCGGGGAGACGCGTCACTCCCGGCCGGCTTCATTTCGCGGGACTCGGGAGAACACGGAAGCCAGATTTAGGCGTCTATCGAGTATTGCCCAATTCATAATACCCCTTTGTCTGTGTGCGGGACTCAAACAAAAGGTTAAATCCGCAACCGTCGTGGTCAAAGCGAGAGGCGTGACTATGTCATGATGTAAGAATCATAGAAACAATGGTGTTCCCATAAGGATGGGGAAGCTTGCCTTATATCCTAGGATTAGTGCTGGCCAAATATGATTATATTATTTTATGGGCATAATATATTATGATCATATCATATTCAGAGCTCCAACCCAATAATATATTTGTAGTATAATATAATCATATTCAGCTGCAAAATATGAATATGTTATGAATATATTCAACTATAATCTAGTATGCATATCTCTTGATATGTCTGACATATTTTGCTGCTAGAAAAAATAATCAAAAACATAAAATACATGCTGGATTGTCAGGGCAACTTCCTTTTGGGCCTCCCTGGGTTACATAGGACTCTCAAAATACAATCAGGGGCATTGCCACTAGTATCAGGTTAGCCAGTAGACACTTGATTCAGAGGTCCTACACTATGTTATAGGGTTAACCCAAAGTGATCACTCCTGACACTTGTTCCTACTAAGAGTAATGTATGAATCACCATATATAATAGATAATATGTGGCATTTATCAGAAGTACGGCTAACTCAGACTAAGATGAGTACTAGGACTGATTACATGGACTGAGAAAATAGCTGTAATCATCCACCTTACTATAGTTGAATATTCTGTGACTATAATATAGTATAGTCATAATATAATATAATATATTCAAACATAATCATATTCAAGTGATCCACGAAGGGCATAATATACTCATAATATTCTGAATATATTCAATATTTAATCAAGCATAATATAATTCTGGCCAGCACTAAGTATAATAAGTACACAGGTTAGGGTTAGTGTCCATGTGAATATCCACTGATAAGAGTCCAAGTTTGAGTTCTATTAATAGTCTGTCATCCTTATACACAGTCGTGAAATCAGGTGGACAGGTGTGTCCACTGGCAGGTGCATTAAGCGCACCAAGCTCTCCCATATCGGGGATGCACTGGCAACAGCAGCGGGCTCTGCGGACGACGACAAACCTCAGTAAACAAAACTCGGGAGTTTGTGTCACAACACACCAAGGGTGGACCGCGCGCGGCGCCGCGGGCCGTGGCGCCGGACATGCTCCGACGCAGAATTTAGGCCATCCAACTCGTCTGCACCTGAGAATGCAGGCCAGCCCCGCGACGCGGGGCGGAAGAGGGCAGTGGACAGCCGGCGTGAAGTGGTCCCGGTGGTGATGGCAGTGTTCTGGGCGGCACTGCCCGTGGTCTGCGCAAGCAAAGCAAGGGAGAGTGCAAGTATTGCAGTGGCAGTGTGGAAACGCATCAAGGGTGGGGCTGGGAGTACTAACGTATCAGCCAACGATGGTCCAGGTAGACTTATAGTGCCGCGATGCACTGTATGCAAGGAACAGAGGAGTGGGTATACTAGTACAAGGAACGGTGGGAGGGAAGAGGGGGAGCGAGCTCGGAAACGCACAGCCTTTTATTAGTATTCGGCGACGGCATATTCACTCCGTGGCACCGCCTCATGGCGCAAGTACTCACCCGAACTCTCACGCTGTTGACCAATCAGTCTAGTCTTATAAGTTACTGGGTGTCGTATCGAGCTAGGCATATTTCAAGCAGCAACTTGACGCTCTCTCCAGAATGCTGCCAAACAGTTGGCATTGTGAACAGTCACTTTGTTGTCCCATGCACAATCAAGTCTCATACTCCGTGAGAGCATCCAACAGCGTTGCCCACTGCTCACCATGCCATGTATGATGTCGCGAGCTCCACCCACTTCTCCGGTGCCAATGCAGTCTTGACAAACGAGACATATGTGGCAACGAGCAAGTCTGCATAGTTGGGCTCTTTCCCGCCAAAGAACGGCATCTTCCCAACACTAATCCAGCCATCAATTGTCCCCAGCGCCACCATCCCATGGTATCATATCAAGTTAGATCATAAAATTCTATGCATGCAGTCCCAGTATATCAGCGAAATACTACTCAACTTGGTATTCAGGCATGCTTGGCAGTAAATATATGAACCTAATAGTAGCAAAAAAAATATAGTTGATGATGCTCAAGTATAGTTGGATGGTATACCTTTCAAATGAACTCTCTTCCAGCTTTATCCACCCAGGCAGGCTGGGGATCTGTGCTGATCTTTCAACCATGATGGAGATCAAATGCCACTGATGAGTGAATGTATGGCATTGTCAGTGCCATATTCACTAGGAGATAGGAGGGTACATAATGGAGCAATAAGTTATAGTAACTAAGTTTACAAATCAGCCACCTTACAATTTTAAAGTACTAGATATTCTCTTGTTTATGACTGAATGGTTAATAAAGGAATCATATCACATGATAATAATGAAAACATCCATATTAATTGATAATACTATTAAGACCCTTCTTGCTAGTGCTTGATTTGTGCATTTAACTCAAGTAACAAGCAAGATAGAAGCCCATCAGCTATATATGAGCCAGTAATTGGGCAGTGCTAATACTACTATTGAGCATAGGTCACTTGATGAAAGTTATTCATATAGTCATGATATACAACTTTAATTTTGTGACAATCTGTGACATGCTTTGATGATTGTCCTTACAAACCACAAATTTCCTTTTAGGGAAATAGCTATATGATATTGTAGAACAGGACATAGGCAACAAAACCTACTTACATGTTTATTGGTAAAAACTTCCTTTTTGGGACAATATGTCACACTTGTCACGGAGTATGACTGGCGAACTTGGTCTTAATGGCCTGTGTCAAATTATTCACCTTTATTCACCCCTACATGTTGGACTTAGCGAAAAAATGGCCTTGGACTTTGGATATATTCACCCCCATCTCCACCAATCATTCACCACTGAGGCAAAAATAAAAAAGACTGGCTGTTATTAGTGCCAACCTGCTGGGTTGCCACTGATAATGCACAGTGGGTTTTGGGATAAACAGGTGCACCGCCAGTTCCGGTCATCCCAATTGGCGTAGAGACCGCAGGAAGTTGCAGTTATAAAGGGGGCCGCTGATGAGCCTGTAAATGGAGCACATCTAGAAACTGATCAAACAGAGCAAATATTATGATTTGAATGCTCTAAATACTTGAGAACATTCCAAAGTTATAGCAGAATTATATGAGTCTGATAGGTCTAGAGACCTAGATGAACCCAGAAATGCTAAGAATACCAGCTCTGGACCGCTCTAGCAGCACAGCCACAGAACTCCGGCCTAGACCTGAACCAGAACCATTGGTTATGGGAATAGAACATTCCAATATAGAAGATTGATTGTCCAGAATATTCTAGAATGCACAGCCACAATGACTCGAACTGAGTCATACTGACTCCAACTGAGTCATAGTGCTTCTTTTGTCACATCATTGGTTTAATTGTCACATTACATAATTAATTTCTGAGTAGTATATAAGGAGCTCGATTGTAGTAGATGAAAGGAACGAATCCCACCCCACTTATTACCATATTTGGCAAGTAAGCAAGGCAGCTAGGTCACAAGTGTGACAACCAGGTAACCAGGTAGCAAGGTAGTAGTCAAGTTAGGTTAAGTGCAAGGACAAGGAAGCAAGGGATCTTGTTTATAGTAAGAAACAAGTGGCTAGGAAGCAAGTTTGTTTGCATATTTGAGTTAGTATCTTGTGTCAAGAACAGATACATATTCTTGTTCATTTTGTGAAGCACTTTAGAGGTTGAGCTTAATTGTTCCTTCTTCTGTGTTTCATAACAACAGTACAAAGTGATCTGTAGAAAGTTCTCAATAAGCAGATTCTATTGCTATATTTGGATATTCTGAGTCAGTTAGTTGTTTCCTGCAACTCGAACCCCCGAACACACACACATACACAAACAAATAGTGGATTAGTAGATTAATAGGGTTGAGGTCTTGATTGAACTCCTCTATTAGTTCACTTTCCCCGTGTATTACCGCCGCCGCCGCAAGATAAAAGGACTTGTCGTAGTGCTCACATCACGGTTCGGGAAGAGAAGAGCAGGTACCACATGGCGGTGATGCGAATCTTGTTGATTGATTGATGCTACCGCCATGCTGAAATACTCATTGAAGGACTTCCATCGGTGTTTGCCCTGAACACGATGCTGGTATTCGTTGAAGCTTGAGATGGACGTTGGAGGATAGTGCGATCAGTGATTGTGGCAAGTTCTGACAGCGGCAAATGCCATGCAACGGCCGTTGTGACAATGAGCAGTAAATTTTTGAATGTTGTCAATGTTGACAAACGGAGCTCATGATTCCGCCGCTCTCCGCCAGACAACACATTGGTGACCAGGCACCAGAAGATGTGTCTCTGCCTTGGACACGGGCTCGTCCTCCTCCATGTCAGGTTCCACTCCAGAGACAGCAGAGGCACCTCTCCCGCATTGTGAGCAGGTCTTCCGCCCACTTGCTCCGAGTTGCTCGCCCCGCCTTTGTGCTTTTACCACGTGCAAGCAGCAGCAGACCATAGACAATATCCATGGTGGCGGGTCCAGGCGGGAAGAAGAGGAAGCGATAGCCGTGTACAAGGGCCAGGATCGTCGGGCAGATAGAGTTTACAGTGTCTGCCTTCAAGCTGACACCAATCCAAAGGAGTCGACAGCCGACCACTCAAGCGGTTGTGTTGCCAGTGTGGCAAAGAGCATTGATGCGCAAATTATCAACATCGTCGAGTGGGGACAAAATGTGCGGCCACGCGACATGAGAGCAGAGGAAGAAAACCTTTCCATCTGTCACCGGATCACGCTGATCCTTGTGAAATCCGACTCACTTTGTGATGGGTAAGGATGCATTATCTGAGCCATGACGAGCCATTGTAGCTCGGCTCGCTAGTTTGGGCTTGAATCCAGTTCTTCCCATCCGAAAAGCACACTGTAAATATGGAAATTTAGGGTTTGCTTTAAAATGTTACTTACGTAACTTGTTGAAGTGTTTCTTACAATGTTAGCTATGGCTTACAAGAGTATTGTAAGTTTTTCCTAAAGTTATTCCCTAAAGCACTGGTTTAAACATCTGTTTAAGCATGGAGTTTATTAAGCAACATCCTCCACAAATACTAAAAGGACTCATTTAAGCATCTTGTTGAAGATCTACCAAAAATTAAAGATGTGACTTAAACTTCAATATTCAGGCAGAGCTGAATACATGGTTATGTAAAGAAATAGACGTAAGCTAATGGTAGCGGTAAGTAGCCGGACAAGTAAGTAAGGATAAATAGACTCACCCTCAGTCGTCGTGGTAAGAGACTGAGGTGATGGACAGGAGAAGTAGCTATATAAGCAAATAGATAAGATAAGATAAAGAAATACCTTGTGCGCCAATCACTCGTCAACAGGTTAGACGGAAGTATTGCAGCGCTTCTGCTGTCATCTTTGTGAAGTGGGGTGGAGCCTCGTTATGGTGAAGCAGTGTCTGAAAGTGGCAAGGTAGAGATCGAGGGAATGGCGGAATGAAGGGTCAGAGATGTTGGGAATGTCGTGGGGAGGAAAGCGAAGGGCTTCGATGTCATCAGAAGACATCCCACCATTGTCGAGAGTAGCAGCTTCAATGGCTGTTTGGAAAGCAACCACGCGTTGGAGTTCTGCTAGCTGCGGCTCGACACCACCAGGAACAGCTTCATCTTCATCGTTTTAAGGGGCTCCGTCCCTCGGAGGCTCGTCCCCATGCTGGAAATCTTCTTGGGCCAAGCTCCCGGCATCTGGGGTGTTGTCTTCTTCTTCCTGGCCCATGTCGAATGCGGTTAGAAGCTAAATACACAAGAAGTTCAGAAAAACAGGTCATGTGGACAGAAAAGAAATGAGTATACATACATCATCTATTGTGGGATTCAAGAAACCAGCGTCCTCTTGGGCAGGATTGGGCTCTTCAAGGCGCAACTTCTTTTGTGGATGGGGAGATGTATTTTGTAAGTCGTCAGAGTCAGGTCTTGACAAGGAAGAAGACGAGGATAAAGACAAGTCGCTGTCTGAGTCGTCGTCTGAGATGTCGTCGTCGCTTTGCTCCTCAAAGACAGTCGGATGAGCATAAGGTATGTGTGCTTTGGGACCACCCGTTCAATAGTCTCGGTGGTTGTACCAGGTTGACAATGCTATTTTGCGTCGGCCCTTACAGAAGTGCTGGCAGTTGCAAAGGACGCGCGTCAGACTGGGCGCCATTCACGTGTCGACAACGTTCACAGGTTGTACATGGAAGAAGCAAAGTTTCCGCTGATCCGTGTCATTCTGCTTACACGTCAACGAAACGGCTCAGAAAACTCTAAGATTTGGACGAGGTGCTACAAACTGAGTGAATTGAAAGAATGCCATTTCTGTACAAAGCAGCTATCGACTGACAACAACAGATTCCAGCGGTTGGGAGCGGAACGTGACAGCCGGACTCCTCACTGGGGTGTATCACCTCCAAGATTCAAGTCAGCAAGTGCTAGAAATGAAGATAGCCAAATCCATCATGAATACACTGTGCTACTAGCTACCTTGAATTGGGAGCCAACAACATAAAAATACTTCAAGCAACAGTTAAGTGTCTCTCATATACTTACCTTCTCAAAGAATCAAATGAAAATGAGATTCCAAGTTGATTTCTGAAAGAAGTTTCGATAATACTAGTATGAGCCGCTTTTCACTCATATATATGGTATACTGATCAACCACAACACATAGGATGTCATTCAATCCCCGCTCTATCCGCAAAGAATCGGTCGTCTGTAAAACGAGTCTTTGAGATATGAACACGCCGAAAAGGCGAGTCTGCCCACCGTTGACGTCCGTCCTGCGCTTCCGCGCTACAAATGCCTCAGCCACATCCCAGTAGCTGTACCCTTCCAAGACGCCCTCCGCCCATTCGTGGTACCAAGTAAGCACAAAGCGGTCGTCCCGCATATCCAAGGGGACCAGCTCCTCGTACGCCTCCGCGCCGTCCGCACTCGAGTCCAACAGCACGAGGACCTGCAACCGCGGGCACTCCTGCAATAGCCGCCGCCAGACAGAGAACATCGGCATGTCCGGGTCGTTCACCGCGACGGCGAGATGTGTCAGCGCGGGCAACAGCGTCAGGAAGGTCATCATCGTATCGCCCATTTCCTGCACGTGGTCAAACACGTCCATGTGTGTCAGCACTGTCAGTAGCGGGCGGCTCGCGACGGCGGCGGGGGGATCTCTGCGGCGGTGTCGGGGCAGCGCAACAGCTCGGAAAAGCACGCGAGCCGGCGCATGGCTCGCAGTTCAAACAGCGTTGTGTAAAAGTCCGCGCCGCTCGGAATGTCGCCAAGTGCAAAGCCTGTGATGCCCGGACACAGCGACAGCACTTCGTGCGTCTTCTCGTCGTCAGACGCCTGGTACATCACCAGCTGCCTTGTGTTGCGCGCGAAGAACGCCGGCGGCTTGAGCGTTAGTGGCGGATACTTTGTCCGCTGCGTGAAATACAGCGTGTGGTACAACAGCGGCTCAATCCTTTCGCTTCGTCAACACTACCGGCGGGGACTGATG
The DNA here is from genome assembly GCF_014461135.1 of Mycena indigotica. Classification (NCBI taxonomy): domain Eukaryota; kingdom Fungi; phylum Basidiomycota; class Agaricomycetes; order Agaricales; family Mycenaceae; genus Mycena; species Mycena indigotica. Next base: position 787,977 of record NW_023503010.1, read on the forward strand.
CAGTCTTTCAACGCACCAAACCAGCACCCGTCGGGCGACGAAGAGGAGATGGTATTGCGTTTCTGGATGGATGGATGCCGCGATCTCGAAGATTTGGCGCTCCAGTTCCGGGGGAAGGCGGCAGTCGGTGGACATGAGGGTTCAAGACAAGAATGGCGTCGTCAGCTGACGCTTGACAATTTGAATTGGTATCAGATCCTTACTCGATCATGAGATAATCCAAGATTGTGCAGAATCATCCAATCCAATCCAATCCATCCCATTATGCTATCGTGAACCGCAGCCCCTCCCGCCACGCCGAGCGCATCAGCAGGCTCGAAATCTGGCCAATGTCCTTCTTTACCCACACAACATCCGCCTCTGCTGGCGTCTCCGTGCCCTCCCGGGCCGCAGTGTGCCGCTTGCTGCGGGCTGTGGGCACGGGCGCGGAGGCGGCCGTGGAACACAAACGGGTGCGCGGTCCCGGCCCTCACTCGGCCCCCCGCGCCGTTGTCCGCCCGTGCGCACTAAGAGGAACTCTGCAAGGAGCACGTCACTCTGGAAATAGGACGTATAGCTGAGCTGCGTGAGCCGTGGTGCGGCATACGGCGCGGCGGAGAGAGCGCGCAGCGCCGGGTCGTCCAGTGCAAAGCGAAACACGCGAGTACCGACGCCCTCCACGCCGGTCACGGTCACATGAGTGTCTTGGATGGCAAGTGCCAAGGAGCGGTGTCTGATGCAAGGTGTCCAGCAGCTCCGTGATTGACACCTCGAGCAGATGCAGTGCGACGAGCCCCGATGCGCGGGCCGCAAACGCAGCGAAGACGGCAGGGTCCCAGCGTTCCGGGGCGGCCTTTTTGTATTCGTGATCACGTGCAATAGTGTTGTCCAAAGATATAATACGGAAAATATATTTTGGATATATCGTGAAAAATATGGATACAATACGACTTTGGACTGGTTCTGACAATACAGATATGCCCCAATATGAGTACGATATGATATGGATATGATACGATATGCGCAGGTGCGTATCGCGATATATTGTGATACAGGTGCCAGTGCCAGCGGTGATCCGTGACCCAAATATGGTAAGCCCGAGACATTTGGCACCTGTCAATCTTTTTTTTCTTCCATCCTTCCTTCTCCCATGACCGCACTTACGGACGAACTCGAGAAGCTTGATGAGGCCATCGACAATCTCCCAGCTCTTGACTATGCCGCACGGTCACGCGTTCCCGAAAAGGAAGCTGACCATGTGATCCCGCCCTCCCGCCTCTCAAGGCTTATTTTATATTCATTGTTTGTAAATAATAAACAAGAAACAGTACCATCGGACCAAAGCCAAGACATTTGACGACCCTTTCGGCGGCGGGGAGCGTTCGGGAAAACGAGCTCGCTTGGACGCACGGACTGCACCTATGCCACCCCCACCTCCTCCCCCACCACCCCCACCACCTCCTCCGCCGCCACCTCCTCCCCCTCCAAAGCCCAAGCGAGCACCCAGGAAGAAGCCTGTCACTTCGAGACATGTGATGAGTACTCGCTCACGCGGGCGCGTTGCTACTGTCGCGCCGCTGATGTCTGGGTCAGCTGGTCCAGTATATTTGAACCGCCCTCCCGGGGCGCCGCCGCCAACGCTGTATGGCATGTAGAATTCTTGTGCAACTCTGTATTATTAATAGCAAAATGATTATTACATTTTTAGCTAATTGGAGGCATTTAATACTTAACAGCGGGACTTAAGCCTTAACGGGCGGGACGGCGGGCTCAGGCGTCGGTGTCACGTGCCAGGAATTTCCTTTTTGGGAATGCGTGACCCTGCGGATTCGTTTTCAAGTCAATCTCCCTGCCGCATGCCTTGTCGGCCGACGTGACGGTCCCATTGCGAAACACCTCAGTCCCAAGTTATCACACGACACTGATGAGCCGATCTTCCCCACTAGTCCCGACGGAGTCTACGCAGCATTCAATAAGCCGTGGGAGGCTGTCTTTCAAATCGCAACGAGTGAGTCCCGGTCTCAGCTCTATCCACTCGTCTCGCGTGGAAGACATGGGTTGGAGCTTGCCGCGGCATGGGCGAAGCACTACGGCGGTCTGGCAGCGGAGAATGAGCAGTTCTTGATCCAGCTTCGGGTCCAACAGCTACTCGAGCTTGTCCAAGAAGCGTGCGTATATTCTCAGCTAAATGGAATCTTGCTTATACTATGAGGGGCTGGCTCTCGAACATGAGTCCGCACCCTATGGCTTAGCAAAGGCTCTCCGTGCTGGCGCGGAGTTGGCAACAAAGTACATCAATAAGGCTCTCGTTGGCGATTATGCACTCTTGGCTGCCGGTATGCACAACTTGTACTTATATTCCTGCTTCGACTTCTCACGACTATTATGAGCCATAGTGGTAAGATTTAGGCTAAAACCAGTAGGTATGGCTAGGGAACCCTTTGCCTAGAGGATTAGCCCTACCTAGGCAGCCCTTTACTGGCCTCTGTTAGAGCCAAATGTGACGCTTTGTGACATGTGTGACATTTATTTTAAAAAAATATTATTATTCCTTATCTGGTATCCTAGCACCTGTGGCAATGCACCTATCTAGATAATGATTTTATTGTGGAACCATTTTTGATTGCCATCAGTACTTTGATGGCTATCTCATGATACATCATTTTGTCCTAATTAGGAAAGTTGTTGATACAGGCCTTCCCAACTATATACCGGGTCATCGGCCTGAAGAAAAGGAGTTTAAAGTATTATATTACATAATTATTAACTTATATATATTATATAATAATTTATTCCATCATTGATATTATTGAATCAATAGCCTAAATCACTAGGTACAGCTAGCCCTAGGTGGAAATAACCGTGTAGGCAAGCACCTGTTTAGCTGTACATAGGGCTTTAGCCTAAAACTTACAGCTACGGGTGCTATTATAGTCCTTCATCCCGCGATTCGTGTCAAGTACTTCGAGAGCGCAAACTGGGACAAGACTTTGCCCGTTCGAGCAAAGCAGCTTCTCCTCGACACTGCCAAGGCGTATTCGACCTCAAATACGGCCTCGGGCTCGGCAAGAACCTTATCCACACCTGCTGCTGCTCCAAGCCAGCCCAGTATTTTCGCTATGGCCATCGCAATGAATGGCTTGTCAACAAAATCTACAACAACTGCTCCGACACCGAATGAAGATGGAAAACAAGAAGTCGACCTTTATCTCGGAAATATTTCGCCTGTCGCCAATGATTTTGACAACGCTTTGGATTGGTGGAAGGTATCTCTGGGCCATTACCTCGGAATCTCCAGCTAATCACTTGACAGAATAACCAGGGAACGCTCAGTACACTTGCGCGTGCCGCAAGGGATGTACTTGCCATCCCCGGTATGAGCGTCTCATGCGAGCGCTTATTCTCCAGTGTCAAGCGGACTTTGACGGATGAACGCGCCACGAATGACAGCGGAGACCGCATCCCTTGATATCATCTGTAAGGAATGGCTGAAGTCAGGACTGGGGGAAGGTGTCAATTACATCGAAACTCTTCGTACCAAAAAAATGTAGTCAATATATTGTGATATATTGAAAATATATCGTATCGTATCTTGACAACCACAATATGATACAGTACAGATATAATATAGCCCCAGGTAGCCCGATACGATATTGATACGAGTACGATACGCCAAAAGGCGTATCGTATCCGTATTTGGACAACACTAAACTTATCCTTATCATTATCATAAACTGTACTACCAGTTTGCGGAGAATGACAGGCACAGTGTCGAGTTGTCGCTCAGAGCAACAAGTTGTCGGAAGTGATGAGTTGTCGGGAGGGATTTTGACCGGCCGATCGAGGATGGCGATGCGCGACACTGGTGGGAAATCCTTTTCCGGCATCCACTCGCTCGCTTTCTTGCTCTTTGTGTCCTCAAAATGTTCTCAATCACCGCAAATTCTATGGCCGATGAACGAACAAACTCCATGGTCACCTGGATGAACTCTCCCTTGCGTGGGCGGCAATCTGTCGTCACACTTCGCAACATGATTCAGGTCGGGCAGTATCACCGGGCAGAGCAGCGAGCAGCTAATCCGACTTTCCATCCGACAGTCAAGTTTCGTAAACTTGACTCTGGCCGCATTTCAGCTGTGCAAGCTCTTGATCGTTCAGCTGTGGATGACAAAGCCGAAGAATTAGAGGAGGACGGTGAGGATGGGCCTGATGGAGACGAGTCTGAGTCTGAATCGGGTTCGGAGGAAGATGGAGATGATGAGGAGATCACCCCCGAGGTTGAGATGGATAGTGACGATGAAGAATCCTCGCGTTTGCTCAAGTTTGTTGTGGATCGCGCAATGAACTTGGCCTCGCGTGGCTTGCGCGACCTTTTGGCTCCCGAGCAACTTGCACCCGAGGTTGGTGCTGGTTCCAGCAATGGTATACCGATACCAGATGGCTCTAAGACAAAGGTGTCATCGATTGACAAGGCGGCAATCTGGAAAGGACATTTGTAAATCTAATTAACATCAATAACTATATTATCTTTTGTAACTAACAGCTTTTCTAACATGTTTATTAACGAATCATTACAAATCACGTGCTTGTTATTAACATACATGTTAAGAATTTATTAATAACAGGAGTTGTAACTTACAATATTAAAAATTGCCTTGGAATTATTAACGTTACCCTACGGGAGTGACGAGTTGTCGGCGAATGAGGTTGCAAGACTTTGGTGTACTTTGGGGCAAAAAGAGCCCACATTCCTTGCGAATATCAAAGGAGCGCCAAGTTTCTCCTCGGAGGCCGGTCCTTCTTCTCGGGGTATTTTTTCCCCATTTTGAGTGCCATAGGAGGAAAGACAGCAGTGTGTATAACGGGGTCCCCGTCGCAGAGATTGGCCCCAACTTGAAGTGGACATGGACAAGCTGCGTCCACGGCACGGCTGGGGGCACGTCTTCGAAGGTGAGCCTCCGCAACGCTGGTGCATTGTCAACTTGAAATAGAGTGCATGTCGCCCAGAACTCTTCCCTGCTGTCTTTTCGGAGGAATGGCAAAAAGAGTAGGAGTAGGACTCGGGGAGTCCTATGGAGTAGGACTGGGCCCATCACAAGTAGGACTGAGTCCTGTAGACATAGGACTCAGTCCTGTAATCATAGGATTGGCGTTGACAGCTCTGGGGATCGTGAAGCCACACAGTGAGTAATGATTGACAGAAATGACATATGAATGATGGGAGCCTGTCAAGAGCCTGTAATTTCCGACCCCATTTGATGCCAGCTGTCTTGCACTATTTACAGCGTGAATCTGCACAACTAAAATATATAGCTCCAGTGACATATTTGATCCAATATTGATCCTACAAGTCTCCTTGATCCCACAATCCTCTGACACTTTCACTGACAGATTCACTTATAAACAGCTGCAATATGACAAGGGAAGTGTCGCAACTCTGCCCCCACTCATGGAGGAAGGTATGCTGATAATTCCAATGATTGTTCTAAGCATTGCTTATATTATTTGTCTAGAATTCTTTGCAGAAGCGATGTAAGGGCAACCCCGGCGATAATGGCATGCCACCGGTAGCACACGGTGGAGAGGATGCGCCACGGCATGCGCATCAGCCGGTCGAGGGGTTTCGTGTCTGCCCATGGTATAGGGTACGTGCGCTGCGGGACAGAGCGAACGCAGTACTTGAAGATTTCAAGCAGTAGCTCCGTTGGCAGTGCACGTATTGGCATCTCCCATAACCATGTCGAAATGGACCCCGTCAAGGTTGCAGGCGTCTCCGCTTGGCCGACTCCGGAAAACAAGAAGGACATTCAGCAGTTCCTTGGGTTCGCTAATTTCTACCGCAGGTTCATTCGGGACTTCTCGACCCTTGCGCGCCCTCTTCTCGTGCTCACCAAGAATGACCAGCAGTGGACTTGGGGCGACGAGGAGGCCTCCGCGTTCCAAGCGATCAAGGACGCGGTCACCTCGGAACCGGTTCTGGCGATTTCGGACGACGCACGGCCTTTCCGACTCGAGGCGGACAGCTCTGATTATGCGACGGGGGCGGTTTGGAAACTGGGCGTACGGTAGGCCCAGAAACACTAGAACGCTCAGTGGTCGGTCCGAGGTACAACAAGACCCTTGTCCGGGGGTGATTCCGTCTGACTACGCGTACAGGGTGGTAGCGTAAGAGAGAAAAGAAAAGTGTGATGTCACATGTAGACCTCCAGGTTTACACCCTCCCCCACTTAAAAAAAATCCTACCCTCCTCCAGCCAACTGCGAGCACTTCACATACCATCAGTGATGGGTTGTGCGGCAGACGTGGCGACCGTGCCCTTCGAATCGCGTCTCCGTAGACGGCTTCGCATGTCGAGGTTGCGGGAGTCCACGGGACCTTGAGAATCTTGAGGAAAAGTTGAGATGGAAGTTTGAGGCTCTTTGCCACCCAGAGTGCTCAAGTCCGTGATACCCTCCTGAGAGAGGCCTGCCTCCCATGCATCAAGATGCTCTAGATCTTCGACCTCTGCCTCATCAACCCATTCGTCATCTTCCGGGCCATACCCGTACCAGTGGATCTTGAACTGTCTGCGCCCGCGGAAGGAACGTTCATCGACTATCCTATCGAGCAGGTATTCCTCCTCCCCTTCGGGCGACACGATCGGCGGTGGCATATCGAGGTTGCAACCAGGATAAAGTATTGGGTCGTTCTCAACGAATAACTTGACCTCCGAGGTATGCACCACCGGGTCTAGCGTCCTATGGCCTTTCAGGTCCAATCTTACCGTTGAAAACTCCGGGTGAACTTCAATCACGCTAAAAGGACCGTCACTCCGTACTATGAACTTGGCCACCCGGCCCTTTCCCCGAGTTCAAGAAATGCTTGCGACGTTTCTTGGTGTTCAAGACGACTCGATCACCGACCTTGAACGCAACGTCCGGCAAGCGCGTCTTGTTGGCCTGGTCTGCCTGCAAGGCCTTGGCCGCTAACAGGTTATCTTTAGCCTCCGCGACATCTGCTTCAATTGTGCTGATGATGTCCTGTGCCCGAACTTCCTCCCTTGAGACCGGAGGGTTCAACAAGGGAGGCAGCAGTCGCGGCGCACGGCCTGTCTTCAACTGGAATCCTGAGAAGCCTGTTGAGGCATTTACTGTGTTCATCATATTGAAACAGATCCGGGGCAACGCGCGGACCCAGCCACGTTGGTTGTGCGATACATGGTACCGATGAAGAAGGGCGATGGTGTCCAAGCGAGGACAGCGATGGGGCCGAGGTCGTATCGAGATATGCGCTAGAGGTGGAGTAGAGGGTGTGGCGAGATAAGATAAGGTGTACTCAGCTTGTGAATCAAATGGAGAGCTCGGGCTCGACTTTGCGCTTTCGCTCGCGCTGCTCAAACTCAGAGGTGAGAGTGGAAGGTAAGATGAGATCCTTCTCCTATCTGAGTACAGTGAAACGGTATCTACTGATCGGAAGGGGTAGCGAGATGACATATGAAATATGAGTACATACAGAGGCCGAGGTCCTCCACCTGGTTCCCAACCACACACAACAGCCGGGTTGAGGACAAGTCGAATACGATGGCGACGCTGCCGCCGTCAGCGCTAACAACAGGTTGACCAGACCTGTGTTATTGCACACCCAAGTCCCGCCGAGCTGTTGCACGCCGCTGTGAGTTCGGTTTTGGATATTGTGGAATATGAAGATATGGAAAATGGAGAGGGAGATGAGAAGGGGATGGCTGTTAACGCCCGTAAGAGCTTGACACGTGATAAGTACGTGATCGCGTTGGCGACGTGGAAGCCATATGGCACTTCCACACCGAATGCACCGTATTACAGTTTTGTTCGTCCGCTCACTTGCACCATCCGTTTGCGGGTGGTAAGCTGTGGACATTTTAATTTTCACACCAGTCAACTTATGCAAAGCCTTCCAAAACTTTGACACGAAAAGTTTGTCTCTATCCGAGATGAGTTCCAGCGGGAGTCCGTTCTCGCAGTACCAATTATCAAACAAAAGCAATGCAAAATCCTCCGCGGAGATATCTGTCCTAGTTGGGACCAATTGAATGTCCGCGCCCAGTCTATCTGTCAACGTTGCCAGGCAATTGAAGCCATCATCCTCCGGGAGGGGACCTACAAAATCGATTGCAACCGAGTCCATTCTGCTATCTGGTACTGGCAGCGGGTGCAGTGGGTCAGCCTTTCGCTTAGTCGACGACTTGTTGCGTTGACAGTCCGCGCACCCGGGTATATATCCGGACTCAAGCTCCTTCCTCATGTTGGGCCAGTAATAACTATTGCGTAGGGCCGCATACGATTTATCGAACCCAAAATGTCCCAGCGCATCATGCGCCATGTGGAACAGAGATTCCCGTAGGTTGCCATGACGTGGAATTATTAATCTCTCGCCAATGAACCAAAGGCCATTTTCAACCCGCAAACCAGGCAGGGAGCCCAACAATCCAGGAAGTTTCGCCGTCCATTTGTCGAGTGGGTATCCTTCACGGATCGTGTCGAGCAAGGAAGCATCAGCGCGAACATCCAGCACGGCGTTAACGCCAGCCCGAGGGCATGGTTCACGTGTCAGCGTCAGCGCGATCGTCGCCCCAATCTGCGGCGGCACTACCGAGGCCACCGGTAACGTCGTGACTTGGACACACTCCACGTCGTGAGGGTCCTTGTCCACGAAGTCCGTCCGCGAAAGCGCGTCAGCACCCTCGTTATCCTTCCCCGGAATGTATATGATTTTAAGGTCGAATTGAGAGAGGAATTCCATCCATCTCGCCTGTTGGCGGGATAAATCGCGTTGTGTAGAGAAATTTTCGAGAGTCCTATGGTCCGTAAAGACAGAGATTTCAGAGCCTATTAAGTCGTTTCTCCATTTGCGAAACGCCCGAATGATAGCTAGCAGTTCCTTTTCGTGCACAGGGTAGTTCAACTCTGCGCCCTTAAAAGTCATAGAATCAAAAGCAACCGGGCGAGCACATTCCCAGGTCCGGCCGTAAGATAAGATTGCACCTGAGCGAGTATCACTAGCGTCGGTCGTTATAAAAATTTTATTCTCGCCCATGTTCTGGTGGTCAATAGACACCAGGCAATCCGCACCAGTGACCAGCGACTTAATCGCATCGAACGCGACCTGATGGTGTTCCTTCCAGCCCGGCCACTCCTTTTCCGCTGCCTTTGTCGTCAGCGGGGACAACGCCTCAGTGTGTTTTGCCAGACCCGGCAGGAATTGGGCCACAAATCTCACCAATCCCAGGAATGCACGGACGTGGGTGGTGCTCTTCGGTTCTGGCCAATTGAATATCCGCTCCACCTTGCCCTTATCAGGCTCAATTCCGCGCTGTGAGATGTGATGTCCCAGGAAGTCTATCTCGTACGCAAAGAGCTGAGTTTTCTTCTCGTTGCAGTACAGTCGTGCTTTCTCCAGTGCCGCAAATATGGTACGGATGTGATTTTTGTGTTCCTCCTCTGTTTGCGACCATATAATGACATCGTCGATGTACACATGGCAGAAGCGGCCAATGAAATCCCTCAATGCCGCTGTCACTCTCCGTTGTTGCACAGAAGGTGCATTGCGCAACCCTTGCGGCATCACTAGCCATTCGTAAAGGCCCAGCGGGGTGTTGACCGCGGTATATTTGATAGAGTCAGGGTGCATCCTGGTTTGAAAGAAGGAGTCGGTGAAATCTATCTTGGACCAGATTTTCCCCTTTGCACAATCTGCAAGGATATCATCGACCCTTGGGAGCGGGAACACATCATGGACTGTGTTCGCATTGACTGCCCTGTAATCATTAACCCAACGCGGAAGAGACTCCTTGTCCGCCTTCGGTATAAGCATAGCGGGCAAAGCGAATGGAGAGTTGGAGGGGCGTATGCGCCCTGCGTCCAAATGCTTCTTGATCAGGATGCTCCAGGCCTCATGGTATTTTCGTGGGCTGTTATAAGACCTACGCGTCAGCGTTGTTGATGCTTCTTTGAGTTTGATTTCACAGTTCACGTCCGTCGGCAGTTCATCGACGTGTGGGATCGGGTCGAAGATAGGTCGGAAATCAGCTTTAATCGAGTTGCCTTTCTTCTGAAGTCGCTCCCACTCTGCAAGAACTCGAATGCGCTCGTGCACCGCAGAAACGACGTTCACAGGTTTCCCGTATTCCATCAGGCCCAGCGCATCCAAGCGATCGCGCCGAGCTTCACAGACGCCTCGTAGCTGGTTTGCTAAGAGCCGTCTGTTGTCGTGTACCTCGCGCATAACCTCGCGAAGTTTCTTCTTTGGTTTCCTAACAGGTTGCAGAGGCGGGGGGTTCAGCAAGTCGTAGCCACACGACTTGTCAACCACTGTGCGAAGTTCGTGATCAATGACAATTTTATTTCGGTACAGAAAAGGCGTTCCCAACAGTATGGGGACGCACAAGTCGGGGACAATCATAGCTCGTACAGTACGTGAGACGTAACAGTGGTCCGTGGATACTAGGTGTAATTTCACATATTCGGTAATCATCGGTGGAGAACGGGAATCGGTAGGAATTGCGAGATCGAAAGAAAAAGGTTTTGCGAGGCGTCTACGTCGGAGGCCAACCAGTTCAGCTAAGTCGTCCTTTATGAGGACCAAGTGGGAGCTGTTATCAATAAGGGATTGCACAGGAATGGGAAGATTCGTTCAAGGGCCTTCAATCAAGCAGTTCCAGAGGTAGTGGGCTGACGCGGGGGACGGGCTCCGTAGGGGGTCGGCGAGCTCTGTAATAGACGGGCGGTCAGGCTCGCTCGTTGTGCTATCGGATCCACGTACGCGAGCCAGAACTTCCGTGTCACTATCCTCGTCCGTCAGCTCATCGTCCTCCTCATAAAAGTCGTTGATAAGCGCAGCGACCGGCGCCCGAGCGGCCCTGGAAAGCCGTTTTGCGAGCGGCCGGTGGTCCCGCATTAGTCTTCTCGGCGAGCTTAGCGCGTTGCTCTGCGGTCAAGTTCGCCTTCGCGGTCTGAATCATGCTCTTCGTCACCTTCTCCACGTCCGCCGGCGGGAAGTCACACAATCCATCGCGCGCGTAGTGGAAAACGAATGGTTTACGGCACTTGCGGCACCCAAAATTCTCGTCGAGCAATTTACGTTCGTCTTCTCCCAGGAATCTCGCGCGGGAGCCTGCTGCGCGTGGCGGGACGTTCTCGTTGGTCCGTGCGGCGTTTGTTCTGCCCGTCATCGTCGTTGGAGTCGCGAGTGCGCTTGTTGTTCATCGCCCGAGTAAGCCCGCGTTGCTGATCCGCAAGAGCGGCCGCGATTTCTGCCTTACGCGCCGCCTCGTCCTTGCGACGCTTGAAATCAATCGCCTCGACGGCCTTGGACCATTCGCGCGTGGTTGCGAGAGCCGTCAGGTCTTCCGTCACATCGTCCAGGGCTTCGCTGAGTTTGTCGAGACAATGGGAAGCGGCATGAGCGCAAATGGCGGCCTCGTCAAGGTAAGACTTTGTGCCGTGTAGGAGCTCGTTGTTGCTGACTAGGCGCGTGTAGTACTTCAAGAAACCCTCGTCAGGCTTCTGGACGCACTGGCGAACTGCATCGAGCGCATCAAAGAACTCGCGCAAGAGCTCCGGGTCGTACGATCCGATAGACAAGGTGGGGCAGCGTTTCGCGGGGTCTTTGTTCGTGACTGTGGCACGGGCGAGAGACATGGCGTGTGTAGGTCACGTGTATGGCGCGTTGTCGTTGGGTGGTGGGGAAGGAAAAGGTACCGCGGGTGAGCGGCAAGTTGTCACTTGTGACAGGGCTAAGGTTCGGCCCTCGGTGTCCCGATTAGGAAGTCCGGTTCCGGCGAGGTTTTTGGCGCGGTCTGCGCATTCCAGTCCCGTTGCCATTCTAGACGCGGTGGTCATTGCAGTATGTGAGCGAGGTTGCTCGAGTGGGTTATTGGCTCGGTGGCCGTTGAACAGTCCGATAGGCTAAGTTGCCTGAGTGGCTCGGTGGCTGTCGCTTGTCAGATCTCGACGGCGTGAGAGATCCAGAAGTATTTTGAGCTCGCCGGCGTGAGAAGCTTGGCGAGTTCTCGTAAGAGTTCGCAGAGCCTCGGTGGGGTGCGATTGAAGTGGGAATGCGGTTTGTGGGGGGGGGGCAGTAGTGGGTCAAGGATGGATGTTGTAAAAAAAGTGGAAACTGGGCGTACGGTGGGCCCAGAAACACTAGAACGCTCAGTGGTCGGTCCGAGGTACAACAAGACCCTTGTCCGGGGGTGATTCTGTCTGACTACGCGTACAGGGTGGTAGCGTAAGAGAGAAAAGAAAAGTGTGATGTCACATGTAGACCTCCAGGTTTACACGGTTTTTTCACAATCCGCCCCGGACGGGAAGTGGCACCCTGTAGCATTCTATTCCAAAAGCTTCAATAATGTCCAGCACAACTATGAAATCCATGACAAGGAGATGCTCGCGATCATCCGCGCACTCTAGGAGTATAGACACTTCCTCGAGGGCGCCACGCACCCTGTCGAGATTTGGACTGATCATAAGAATTTGGAGTACTTCAGGAAGACGCAGCACCTCAACCGGAGACAGGCCCGGTGGTCCCTGTACCTCTCCCGGTTCGATTTCACGCCGCACCACAAGCCTGGCCGCGACATGGGTCGACCTGACGCCCTCTCTCGGAGACCCGACCACGGAGTCGATTCCGACAACTCTGACGTCGTCCTTCTGCGGCCCGAACTCTTCCACGTTCGCGCACTAAAGCGCCGCCACGAGTGGCGCAGGTCAGGTACCTGCATTGACCTGCAGGTATTTCTCAGCCCAAAAAGTCATACCTCCATCTCCCAACCCTATAGGAGCTCAAGTACCTTCACCCGCAGGTAAGGTACCTGTATACCTGCCGGTATACCTGCACACAGGTATTCCAGGAGGTACTTGCGGGTACTCGCAGGTGATGCACATAATAACATGTTATAACAGCTGGGTACATTGGGTAACCTAGTTTGACGGGTACATTGGGTAACCTAGTTCGACTCATCCTCCGAAAGCTCCTCCACCTTTCTTGACGCACGAGATGCAAGTTTCTTACTTATGAGACTTTCGGGAACCAATCCGGAATTATACCATGATGCCACGCATGAATTTACACGGATGCTCTCCGCACTTAGCCCGTGCCGTCGCTTCGTTACCATCCCACCACCAAACGAGAATGCGCACTCCACATCGACCGACGTTGCCGGGGCACCAAGGAAGTCCTGCGCCATACGGATCAGCGCTGCATTGTTTGGATCGTCGAGAGCCGCAGCATAAGGCGATTGTGTCGCCCACCACACGTAGGGGTCCTGGCAGCTTGATTTAGGCGTTGGCGTCCCGGAAATGAAGTGTTCGAAGGGGTCGCAGGTGATCGGCTCGTCGTGAAGGGAGGCAAAAAGCTTCTTTTTCGAGCCCACGGTACTTGTTGAGGGAGATGACCCAGTGTCGTGTATCTTGTAGTATGTTGTCCACTGGTCTCGGACTAGGTCGACCGCCATCTTCTTCCAGGCTTCTGGCCACTCGGCTTTGTCGAAATACTGTGTACGGAAGGCCGGATTTAAAACTGTGATGATGTCAGCGAGAACAACCCGAGGAGAGTGAATCACATACTCATCGCTGCACGGTACATTATTGACTCATCCGTCTTCGAATAATATGTATCAAGAACTGCTAACCCCTTTAACGCAGCAAGGCGAACAACGGAGGAATGAGCACGCATTGCCGGAGCAACGTCCGTTCCAGTTGCAGACTTTGCGTCAATCGGGTGTACGAAGACCGGGACTTTCTCTTGCTTGACTGAAACTTCGAGAACGCCATTGAGGACATCGATGATTGGGATGACAGTATGAAGCCGCGGAAACGAGTTGCCGGACATCTCTAGTGTTGCTTGTTTGAAGGGTTACAATTATGAGAAGAGGACTGGGTAAATGAGTGGCCACTCACGTCAAGAATCGAGTATAGCTGATGCATCAGCTGCCAGTTGTTGTCGGAGAGTGCCAGAGGCTTGATGCTCCGACGACCGGTCGCAGCAGCGCACAAACGATTGAGGGCCGGCGCCAGTTCAAGACCTGATTCAATGACATCGGTATAGGTATTCCACCGAGTCGCGACACCCCTCTTCATGAGTTTCCGGGGCATTTTGAGCAATAGAACATATTCGGCAAGCTTGGCGCGCAAAGCGCCCGAGTTGAAGATGCGGTGCCCAAGCCTGAGCAGCTAGAAAGCATAAGACGAAGCTGAAGATCATGAAGTACCGCACATACCCGGCGATAAACGCTTCTTGCTTCTGCCAGCTCTACCTCGGTGGGACTAATCGTCAAGTCGCGAGCTTCGGCAGCAGCTTCGAGGTCCAACGCCTCAATCTGAGCAGCGTCACTTGCTTCGACGGCTGCATCAACTTCCTCCTCAGCAGTCCAGAACTCGGTATCCACATCAGCGTCTTCGTCCTCGTTATCCTCGTCCGTAAGCTTTTTCTCCGACTTCAATGGCTGGAATGGCGACAATATTGCCTGTGAACTAATTAGTACTCGGCGCATGTGTAGAGGACACAAAAATACCTTGACGACAAGATTCAGGACATGGGCAAAGCACCGCACACGTGTTGTGGTATCGAGACGTGCCCCAATGGGTGAGAGCTCAACGAGGTGTCGCATCATTGTGTCGTTGTTGGACGCGTTGTCCCCCACGACGCTCAGCACCTGTAATGCTATTGAGAACAATGTGGATGACCGACAGACTACCTGGCGCACCTTCTTCTCGATCCCAAAATCTTCGAAGCATTTGAAGATGGCTTCGGCAAGGTTTTCGCCGGTGTGACGTACATTGAGCCTTCGGACTGGTGAGTTGTCAACTGTAAAGAGTGAAGTCGGTGCTTACGGGATCATATCAAGCATGAGCGACTGCTGCTTGTTCTCGTGCACAAACTGGACCAGCAAACCCAGCATGGACAGCACATTCGGCGATGTCCACCCATCCAGCATCGCATGGAACACTCCCGGCACCTTCTGCATCGATATGAGGAGATGCGGACAGAAGAACACTTGGAGTACTCACCGAGAGAAAAGGCTTGACTTGTGGACGCGTAAGGTCAAAGATGAGGGTGATATCGCGGGCCAGGGTGTCCGGAGAATGGACTTCGACATTCGGCTGCAAGCTCTGGAAGACCCGCGTAAGAGGCTTGTCCCCTATTATCGCGAACGGGCGGTTGCACACTGCGGCCCATATTGCAGCCCACATCCGAAAATCGCCCTTGTTGTAATCACCGCCCTTCGTATATTTGACAATGGTGTTGGCGCCTGTCTGTGGGTCGCAAGACTTCATGTGATCATTGAGATTGCTGGTGGATGTGTCGTAGCGAGCACGAGTGACGAATCGGGAGGGGCTCCTGTAACGAAAGTCAGCCAAATAGCGGTCGTGGTGACGGTAATGACACACTTTTGGCAGTGGAATTCATACTGCACAATAGTACCACTTGTCTTGATGATAGGCGGAAGGGTATAGTGCTTGTAGCAGGGTGTGTCGGCCGCTGACCACTGCTTAACCTGAAGCGCTGAAACAGGATGTTAGTATGAATGAAAACCGGCCTTGGGCAGATGACGCACCGAGCCACGGCCTCTGCATCCTCGGTATCTAGTTCCTCGTGGCGCTTTTTCAGTGCGGCAATGAATGCAGCATCCTTTTTCTCCGGCCCCGACAAGGCAGTCTTGAGTTTCTTTGCGGCCGGCTCAGGCTGCGGCTCTGGACTGGAAGTCCGAGATGGAGTTGTAGGTGACGTGTCGGTTGTTTTTCGCTTCGGCGGCATGAGAAGAGAGATATGAGATAGTTGGTGGGGGGGTCAAGGCCAGGCCGCCTTTTATACGCTTGCCCAAGTGGCTTTGTAGGTTAGCGCTTGGACTACATGGCCGTTCAGGACGACAATGCGATCAGTGACAATGGTCACAACTCTCTAAAAGTAATATTACGAATAATTCAAGTCAGTACAGGTATACCTGCAGGTACCTGCCATAGTATAATACCTAAACCTTCAGTTCCTACCATCCGTAGGGGAGCAGGTATCTCCATCCGCAGGTGGCATTACCTGCGGATGCGGATGATGGGTACCTGTCAAATCAGCCGCAGGTATGACCACTCGTGCGGCGCTTTATCGCGCACTCGAAGGTGTTTCCGTTTCCGGCCCTGGTTCTGAACTTCTTCGCGACATCCGTGATGCCCTCTCCGGTGAGCCAGACTTGGAGGAGCCCGTCGCACTAGCGGCCCGGCAACTCCTAAAGGTCCAAGGTCAAGCTCGAGGCCCCCGCTCCTCACGTTCTGACGAGTGGGCCGTCTCCGGCGGTCTTCTCCATTTCCGAGGAAAGATCGTCGTACCAAAGGACAAGGACCTCCGGAGACGCATCATCGAGCTCTGCCATGACACCCGAGTCACCGGATATGCAGGTCGTTTCAAGACCTTGGAGTTGGTCTCCCGGAACTACTGGTGGCCTCAGATGTCTCGCCATATCAGCCGGTATGTTGCGACCTGTGACTTGTGCTGTCGCACCAAGGCACTCCGGAGACTGCCCCACGGAGAGCTGCACCCCACGGAAACGCCCCCGGAACGCTGGCATACCGTCTCCGTCGACTTCATCGTAGAGCTTCCCGAAGCCCATGGGTACGACGCGATCATGGTCGTCGTTGACACCCTCAGAAAGCGTGCCCACTTCTCGGAGTGTCATATGACGGTTGATGCAGTAGGGGCAGCCCGCCTCTACTACCGGAATGTCTGGCGGCACCATGGGACTCCGGAGAAGTACGTCTCCGACCGCGGCTCGCAGTTCATCGCGGACTTCACCCGAGAACTTTGGCGTCTAATCGGCATCAAGCCCGCCACGTCTACCGCGTACCACCCGCAGACAGACGGTCAGACAGAGCGCGTCAACCAGGAGTTGGAGCAGTACTTGCGGATCTTCACCAACTATCAGCAGGACGACTGGGATGAGCTGATTCCGGCCGCGGAGTTCGCCTACAACAACCATGTTCACTCCTCCACGCAGCAGGTCCCCTTCATGACGGACACGGGATGGCTCCCGCGCATGGGCTTCGAACCCGGAGTCCGTTCCGCCATGGAGTCGGTGAACGAGTTCCGCGACCGGATCGCCACCGGTGTTGCTGAAGCCAAAGCCGCGCTCACTAAGGCCAAAGAGGAGTACAAGCGCTACTATGACCGGAGACGCACTCCGTCTCCGGGAGACGCACTCCGTCTCCGGAGTTTAAGGTTGGCGACCATGTTCGGCTGGATGCCTCTGACATCAGGACGACTCGTCCCTCGGAAAAGTTCTCCCATCGCCGCCTCGGACCGTTCAAGATAGTCCTCCCTCCGCGCTACTTGAAGCTCCACCCGGTCTTCCCCATCGTCAAGCTCGAGCTCACCCAGGACGACCCCTTCGACGGACACCCCGGCTACGACCAGCCCCCTCCGGACCTCGAGGACGGAGTCCCGGAGTGGGAAGTAGAGGAAATCTTGGACGCAAGGGTGAGGTATAAACGGCTGAACTACTTCGTCAGATGGAAAGGCTACGACGCATCACACGACCAGTGGGTCCGCTTCGACCGCGTCTTCGCCCCGGAGAAAATTGCGGAGTTCTATCGTAAGTACCCTGGCAAGCCACGACACATCGCCTCCGCGACCTTCGACTCGATTCCATTCCGGTCTATGCGTCGGGACGCTGCATTCAAAGGGGGGGGTGATGTCAGGGGAACCTCCCTTTCGGCCCGGAGACGCGTCCGATTCCGGTCCGATTCCGGTTCCAACTCCGGTCCGGCCCTCCATCTCGCCCGTACAATCACCAATCCGTCAACGCCCTCCCGATGGTCGCCCTGGGACCTCGCCTGCGATGCTGCTCAAGCCTTCTGTGCCCGACAGCGGCAGCTACGGACAAGCAGTATATAGTCAGCTCCCTAGCAGGCGGACCCTTAGAGTTTCTTCTCTTTGGATCCTCCCCTGCTAGGTCAGCTTCATTTGTATTCGCTTACCAATGTTCACGCTTTGGATCCTCTCCTGCTAGGACCTTGATCTCAGGCCTCCGGGGTTGCCCTTACATTATCCGACATACCTGGGCAACTCAAGGTCCCGACTTCACAGAATATCTTCGCACTCTCCCCCCACCAACTCAGGTCTACCTTCATACTCTATTCATGTTGCTCGTACCATCACCAGCATGGGTACCACAGCCGTGTTTTGTCCTCCCTGGGGGTTTCGAGCCAGTTTACAATCTTTTTGTTCACTGGTTCTGTCAATGGGATGGCTTAGGGATATATCTGGGCCCACCTTTTCAAGATCGACGTTTTTTCCCGCTCACGCAAGATCAAATCGACGGCATTGTTCCATTAGATGGTTGGGGATACATTCCACAACATGCAGGACACTTTTTCTAGGGCTTGGTACAACAAGAGGGGAGTTCTGTTGACGGCCGAGGGCAGCCTTGTTTTGGAGGGGGGCACCTGCAGTCGCTGGGCTGCACAGTAGATTAGTGATGCCGTAGTCATGTGACCCAAGCCAGCTTTACCGAAACTTCCCACCGAGAGTGCTGCGAGCCTCTTGCCACTTGGGCATCTCCAACGGCTCATTAGCAGAGTTGTTTGTGTCCAAGTCCGATGAAGAGTTGCTCTGAGAAGAGCCTCAGTATCAAGCGGCTCAGAAGGATGAGGAACACACCTGGGAATCAATGTCGATAGCATCTTCCATGGTGCCAGCTTGCACTTGCGATTTCTTTGCCACTACCTTGAGTCCATGGTCAACGAGGGATGAGTATTGGGACATACAGATGTGCTCAGCTTCGACTTCTCCCCCTTGCCCCTTTCCTTCGCTGTGGACTTCATTTTGTCCATTGAAGACGCTTTTTTCCGTGGTTTATTCTGGGTATATAGTGAGATACTGCAATACTAGTAATATGGACAGTGACAACTCACCTTTGCCTCCCTTTCAGTTGTCTTGGCAGGAACCCCCGTCTTCATTTCTGTGACTTTGACGCTAGTATCATGTTAGGATGGACAAGCAGAAACGGAAAGGAACATGGACGAACACCTCTGAAATCAAGTCCAGCAGCTGTGTGGCTCAAAGCTGCACAAGGATCTTCTCATTCTCCTCTACTCAATTTGCATAATGCCGTATGAAGTCATAGGCAACGATGGGCGAGCCGTTATGCCGCCTCGGCGAGGTCGTCCGGACTATCACGCCTTGGTGTTCTTTTTGCGTGCAGACAGGCCGTCTTTGCACTGTCTGGGGTCAATCCGGCGACCTTGCCCTTAAGCTCCCGGCAACGTTTGGCGTGCGTGCAATTGGTGCAGCCGTTCTCACTGTCGTTGTAATTTGTGGGGCCCGCTCGCGACGGCTTACGAGGCAAGGGATTTGCGCGGGTCTCCGTGGTGTTTCGAGTTTTAGGAGTGCACGGACGAAGAAAACGTGTATGTATTGTTGGAGATGGACTCGCGTTTTGCGGACCTACAGGCGGTGTCGGAGAATTTCCTCTACTGCCGCTCCTGTTTCCATTTTCTTCCCCGCTCCAATACTCTGCAGGCATGGAATCGGGACCTGGGGCGCTCCACGCGCCCGAACGTCCGGAAGCGGCATGCAGGTCGCTCACCGTCCCTGCGGCGTCCTCGGGCCGCATCATGGGACCCTCAAACAAGGCCCGTGCGCTGTCATTCTCGTTCACCACTTCGGCGCCGTTTGACTTCCCCGGTGCGCCACTGAGTACCTTCCCCTCGTGAGCCATTCCCCGTGGCTTCGCCTCCCTTGCCTCACCCCCCCGCGCATTCCCTTCCTACCAGGCCACATAGGGATGCAGGCCGTCTGGAGGCGGGGACCAGCTCGAGTTGGGCCGGGCTTCTGGCAATGGGAGACGTGCTGTTTTGACCCGAAAACTATCCAGACGTGCTGCTCTGGTTCGGCGAACTGTCGCCTGCCCGGGCCGCTGCCTCCTCGCTCCCGTCCCTAGCTGCAGAATGGACGATCGTACATCCCTTGCGGGCCAGGCGCTACTCCTAACCTCCTAGGACTCCTCCCCAGTCCCCTGGTGTCGAGTTGGGCTTGGCAACGGCTCGACGCATCATTCTCGTGTTGTGGTGAGAGTCAAGGAAAGATGTTTTTTGACAGCTTCTGTCATCAGCTGACAGTGTGTCCGTGACGGCTGTAGGGCTCGGCACCGTATCCGTAGCCATACGGCATATGGACGTACGTACGGACGAAATGTCCGTACCGTGGAGCTCCGACAGTGGACCGTATGCTCCGTATCGTATCCGTACGTGCGGGCCGATACGGTGATGGGATCACCGGGCCGCTGTTCCAACTCCCTGGCCACAGATTTGGCGAGCGACCGCATGGAAATCGTGGATCTCACCAATAACGCGGGCTTGGCATGGCCGAGGCCGTGATACGCGGCCGGTCTACCCAACGTAGACGTCCGTATCACGTACCGCACCGTACACCGTACCGTACCGTCAGGCCGGCCGGCCGCTTGTCCGTACCGCCGTAAGGTCCGAACTTGGCCCGTATCGTCCGTAAATACACCAAGAGGAGGCCTTGGGGGCCTTTGGGACGCGTCCAGCACGCGTCTGGCAAGTTGGGACGACGCCAGAGGGCGTCCGGAGCACAAAATACTGGCATAGCCGCATTGAGGCGCGTCCAGAACACCGCCAACCGCTGGTGGACCGAGCGGCCCAAGCTCGTAAGCTGATACGCGTAAGCAGGAGGGCGATATGCGTTAGAGGACGCGCTGTACACGCTGTGTGCACTGCGGGCACAGGCCAGATAGCGGCCTGCGCAGGCTGGAGGGCAGTGAGTAGGCAGTGCGCCTAGAGGTATATATTTGCAGCGTTTGTACACTAGAGGACAGAGAATACGAGTGCCCGGCTCTGCGCGGGTTTATTGTGGTTATCGCCGTTGTTATCTTTTGTCGCCGTTATCGCCGTCTCCGTTATCGCCGTTTCTGTTGAAGAAGTTCTGTCAGTTCGCCCCGTTGTTCCGAGTGCCCGCCCGCCGTCCCGCCTTCCCGCCCACTGTTGATCTTGGTCCCGCCCGTTGTTTCGCTTACCTAATCACTCCACCCTTATCGTTCCGAGCCGTTAAACGTGTTTTCTGGATTGCAGCAGCTATATACTTTAGCTGGAACCCCCGTACTTGCGCGCATCAGTTAACTACCCCACCCATTTCAAACTCCGACGTGATCCGCTTCTGATCCGGTCTGATCCGAGTGATCCGAGTGATCCGAGACTCGGCCCGTGTACTTTGGTGTTAGGCTCCCTGGTTTTGTGTTCTGTTGTGTTTTGTGTGCTGATTTAGTGTGTTGTGTTGGAGTTTGTTTGTGTTAGTGTGCTAGTTTTTCTTGCGTTTCAGCACTACAGTGTTGAAAGAACAGGAGAAAAGTTCAATGCTTATTCTGTAAAGTAGTACAGGATTTATACCCGTAAGTTCTACCAAAGTCTGACTGGGATGGGCTGAGTGATCCGCCCGGAGTTCGCTAGAGAAGCAATATTACAACACCATGTGATCGCGCCAGAGTTTCACATCAATATGCAAATGACTGTAATGCAAAAACCAGTTTATCAATTATTATCAGTGAAAAGTTCCACATTGAAGTAAATATGCTGCAAGCACAACACAGATATATGGATGACAACTTGAACTGTAACTCTCTACTGCCAGTGTGGTTTGAGTGTGATCCTGCCACTGCAGTCAAACCACGTATTATAGTGTAGCAACGACAACTCACTCTACTACTTCCGAGTCCTTCGCTTGCTTTGATCTTGGGGATAGGGCTGCTGGCCATGGGGAGTCGTCAAGCGTGTGCGCCGCGTCCGGTGATCCCCCGGGCCGGCCCCGGCGGGGTCCTGCGTAGAGTATACGGGTGGAGTTCCAGTGTGCTGTTGAGAACCGGGTCCTGGCATGCCAACGCCGTGGCCTTGCGAGGGAGGCGGCGCCACTGGCAGTGGTGGGATCCCATGCTGGGATTGTGAATTGGAGGGCCCGGCGGCCCCCGGACCGTGATTACGGTGTGTCGGTGGGGGAGCAGATCTGGCCCGGACCCCGCCGCCGGCAGGAGCTTGCGTGCCCGTGGCCCTTCGCGACCGAGTAAAACCTGAGGGTCCGGGACCGCGCGTTGACATTGACTCGATGCTTTGGCCCGGGCCCCGGCCGGCCGACGGGCCGTTCACGTTTGCGATGACTGGCAGCTCAGTGTCGGGACGGAAGCTGCATCGGACTTCGACAGGCTTAGGCCGGGATTTCTTCGCCAGCCCTGGGCTCCCGGGCCAGCCGTTCCGAGTCGGTGGATCCGTGGGGAAGGATAGGCACCACTTGCACGACTGTAACTCCTCTTCGGAGTACTTTTCCACCCCGTGACGCCGACGCTCTTTCTCCGCCGCCGTGAGCAGCTCGCACTAAGGGAACCACAAGTCAGTTGGCTGCCCGGGCCAGTACACGGTGGACTGGGATGTTGGCCGTACCTTGAAGTTAGGGCTCCCAACCGTCCCCGTCTATGGACGGGTCTACGGTGCCGTATTTACGGTACGGGACCCGTACCGTCGGCGGTGTTGGTCCCTTCCTGTACGGGACGGGTGACGGACGTGGGAAGCCCGGATACGGGCCGCCGGCGCCCGTCCCACCTTATTTAGGTAATTGGGACAAGATTGGGACCTATTTGAGCCAGTTAAACAAGTTTCGTAAGGAAATCCGCTGAATGGGGACAATAATCCGTGCTTACCAACTTTTTCCAGGTAAACCATTGACATATAACGGCCGTCTACGGTACGGGTTACGGCCATACGGTGCCGTACCGTATGAGATCCGCCGGCGCCACTTGACGGTACGGGGAAGGCCGTCCCGGTCTGGGCAACGGCCGTAATATTGGACGGCCGTCCCTGTATACGGGACGGTTGGGAGCCCTACTTGAAGTTTCTATCGAGGCACGGCCGGCATGGTTGGGGGGGATACTGCGCCGTTGGCCGTTCCCCTTGATAGTTCACGTTGCGCGTCTGCGAGTCGGAGTTGTGGGCCATGATAAGGACTCGGAGGAGCAGTGGAAGTCAAGAGATGATTTCCGGTAGCTTGTTTCTTCACGGCCTGTTCACTGCTTCTTATATAGTGCCAGAGTGTCGGGGCTGTGCCAGCAGCTTTTCTAATGGGGGCGCCCACGAGGCGAAAATTCCATGCGATACACTTGCACATTTGATTGATATCAGCCTCTGTGTAGGCCTCTGAGTCACCCAAGAGTCACCAGTATCCACTTATAGGTTGCTTACTAGTCGAGGAACATACTTACTAATAGTAAGCCCTGTCCACACGGCACACGTGGGCCTCTGACTCCCCTCCAGCTTGCAGTCAGTGAGTCATCACAAAATCGTTGACTCGCGACACCTGAGAAAGGAAATCAAAAGGAAATGGTGCAAGCCACGCGCTGCACCGCCACGTTACCCACGCTGATCGCGCTTGTCTTCGTACCACGACCACGACATCATCATGGATCCTTCGCCACATACTCAACCCGCCTCTGACAGCGACGACGAGATCACCGGGACGCCGGCGGAAACGCTGCAGCGAAGACCAGCGCAGCGCGAGTCGGTGGCGGGGAGTCTGCAAAATCGAAATGCGAGCGGGATATGGTGTGGGGCGGTGATTGGACGCGGGGAGCGGACGGAGGACGTGCTGCCCAACCCGCTGCCAATCGCCTCACCATCGCCATCGTCATCGCCAACACGGACGAATGGATGTGGGACACGTGTCCACGCGTCTGCTTACTGGGCAGGCGGACGATGGGTGGCGCCGCCGGAAGGAGTGAGCGCCGCTGTCATCCCGCTGGAGAGCACGTACTTCGACCCCGATGCGGCGCGGATGCTGGAGCTAGGAGGAGCAGCGGGGTGTGGGTGTGCGGCACGTGGTGTGGGCTGTGCAGTCTGGTGCGTGTGCTGTTGTTGTTGTCTGATTCAGGACTTCTGCTGATGAATACGAAGTGGGAATGCATTGGGTGCGCTGTTTACGCCATGCAGGACGCATACGGCGCGCGGTACCGGGGCGTTGCGCCGGCAACAGCATTATATTTTCCTGCCGGGCCACGTTAGCCCCGCCATTCAAGACGCGTTAACCCGGTGCGTGTTTATTATCTCTTTCTTGCTCTGGCGCCGACCTAGAATGCAGACCAGTCCCCACAACGACACACGCTACCGCAGACGCCACGCCCCGCCCACCCGCAGTCACACTGCCGCCGTCCACGACATTGCCCATTCGCAACGCAGGCCCATCGGTAGAATCAGGCGGGCCCTTCCCCACAATAGCGCCCGCGACGCTGGAGAGGTTCAGGGCGGCCGATGCGGAGGTCCGCCAAAGGCTGCAGGCAGAAACGGCCCGGGGAGATGTCGAGTGCGTGGCTTCATTTCTGCTTGCTCTCTCCAATACCTCGGCTCTTACTCTTCTCCATAAACACGGTTCAAGCCTTACTCATCGGATTGCAGTGCCACCCCCCCCGTACCAGACACGTTTATGGCGATGGAGAGTCCGTTCCGGGAGCTGTACCAGCGGCTGCGCGAACGGGCCGGTGACACAGACGCTGGAAACACCAATTCAAGCAATGAAGAGAACGGCGGGCAGGGCCGCGGCGCAACTGAGTGAGCCTTCTCCTATACATGCCCTGTTTTGCTGGGGCTGACCGAACTCCAGATCCACCACCAATCCCAACCAAGCCGGCAGCAATAACCGTGAACTTGAAGCTGATTCAGACGACGCCATCATGCGCCTCTTGGACGCAGAACCGATTCGGAGGGCGCTGGGGCCCGAGACGCACGCGGTGGGCCCCTTCGGCGACGCCGAGCTCCTCGCTGGTCCCGGACCGGGCGCTTGGGAAGCGGGCGCTGGCTGGCCCGAGCCGCCGCCGCCGCCGGGGATCCTCCCTCCGCTGGAGATGCTCGCGCCGCGGCCTCCGGTCATGGGCGCCGGGCCGGGGAATCCGGCGGCTGCGATAAGAGATTCACCCACAGCTGACCAACCGCTTCCTCAGGCGATAGAACCGCCGCCGACAGGCGCAACCGTGGCCGCGCCGACCGACGGCGTGGAGGAGATGATCGAGGTGCTGCGCATGGTGGCTGAGATGGGGACGCCGGTCGCGCCTCCCGCGCCTGCCCCGGCGGCGGACCGTGACCGTCGCGCTGCGTTGCGCCGACTGGCGGACGAGCAGGACCGGATGGACCGCGGGACGCCCGGGCCGGTGACAGGGGCGATGGATCGGGAGTGGGACGCGTTGCGTGTGCGGGCAGCCAGAGACCGCGTCGCGGCGGCCCGGCTGGAGGCTGCTGAAACGGATGGCGAGATTGCGCCGTGGTACAACCCAACGCCGGACTCGGAAGCCGGCCCGCGCAGTGCGAGTACGATGCCGCCGGAACGATCTGAAGCGCCGATGGGGCCAGTTCCTGCAGGGAGCCCGTGAGTGTCTTTTCGAAGCTTGATTGTGTGTTGAACGCGGGCAGATCGCCGCCGCCCCGGTTGCTAGTAGGGGCCCACGCGCGGAGGGCCCTGATGGCGCGCAGGCAGGCGGATGCAGGTGGTAGTGGCGAGGGGAGTGCGGTGCCTGCCCGAGACCCGGTCGCCCCCACGGTAACTACAACTACAACGGTCCCCGTCCGGCCAATCGCGTCCGGCCCGCCCACGCCGGCCGCGGGCGATGCTGTGGACAGACCCAACGAGTGAGTGCTTCCTTCTGCTCGATGCGCAGTGTGTGTTGAACGTGCGCAGAATGCCGGGGCCCCGGCTACTGACAGCGGCGCACGCGCGGAGGTCCAGGATGGCGGCGGTACCGGTACGGGCGGGCCAAACGGCCGCAGCGGTCCCTGCAACGGTCCCCGTCCAGCCAGTCGCGCCCGGCCCGCCCACACCGGGCGATGCTGTGGACAGGCCCTCCCACGGCGCAGGCGGGGACGGCTGCGGGTAGTGAAGGCCAGAGTGCAAGGCATGCGTCGCCCCCGTTCGAGCGCTAGCTGCATATGGATGAAGCGGGGTTTGTGTTTGTGTGCCCCATGTTGTCTGCTTTGAATATGCTGTGTATTGTTTATCGTCCTTGTAAATCTTTCACCTACCAAACACTCGCTTGATTGGTAACCTAGACATACTAATACTTACAAAGTAGGACAGAAACATTATGTGAGGCCACTTACATAGGAATTTTCAGTTCCACACACTGTGAGTCTGTGTCGCATTCTGGGCTTACTTCCGTTCATATAAAAAGCTTTCTACCTTTGTGGAAAAACAAAATGATTGCTTGAAAGTGTCAACTATTTCTTTTTAAGCAGCATAAGGAACTGCCAACCAAAGCATCGCTTTACTGATGCTATCAGGCTTTGGGTTGCAATTGGGCCATGTAAGGCTCTCCTAGTGTCTCACTGGCACACCGGGAACAGATCAGACAGATTGTGTCAGAGAAACCTCCACTTTGCAATCAGGTTGTCCATTCAGACAATGACACAGATCTGTCAACACCCTCCCAACAGTTGCCCAGGGACCTTGCCTGCAACACCGCCCACGCCTTCTGTGCCCAACAGCAGCAGCTACAGACAAGCAGTATATAGTCAGCTGCCTAGCAGGTGGACCCTTAGAGTCTCTTCTCCTTGGATCCTCCCCTGGGTTGTGTTCATGTTGTTGATGTTAGGAGTATACTGTAGTAATTTATTCAATTTGGTGCCCCAAAATGGTGTAACATCGGCGCCAAAATTAAATTTTCGGCGCTGCTTGTCGATGTGTGTGACAGTCGAAATTTTTCGGCCTATTTAGCGGCCCAGAGGGCTGCCAAATTTTTTTTGATGCCTTGATGGGCATTTGACATTCGGCATCTAGCTGTGGGCCTGTGACACGCCGAAATTCTTCGGCGCTGGAGGGCTGGTGTGACACGTGACTGCCGAATTAAATAAATTGCTACAGTACTTGGCTAGCAGAACTTCTGCTAGTTAAAAAAGAAAAAAAAAACCCTTAAAAAGGTTATGAAAAACTAAGAGAAACTAAGGCGGCTACCAGATATGGCTGCTGACTCAGTGGAGCGGTCACATGACATGCTTGACGAGTAAGGCTCGGCACCTTTCAAATAAGCTTTAACCACTACTAATGAGTGAATGCATTGTATTCTCAGTGCTATTGTGACTGGGGGTTTGAAGCAGTCAGTATCTGAATGTATAAGTCACCTACCTCATATTCCTTGAGTACTAGATATTTCATTTGCTATAACTGAATAGCAAATACAGGGATCATATCATATTATAGTGATCAACTACTATATTCAATTAATGGTACTCTTGAGAACCTTTCTAATAGCATATCAATGATGTATTCATCTTCAGTAGTTGTGGACATAGAGGCTCCTCATAATCAGTTGTACATCAGGTAGTGATTGAAACCGGGTGACAAAACCCCAGTCCATTTATAGCACCTATTTCTTGTATACACCAGCAAATTTGGGGAGAATTTCTTTGTTTTTGGTACATTGATTTGGGTTTTTTTTTTTTTTTGGCTGTATCATATGCGAACTCTTGTGCAGTTGATAATTGATCATCCCACAAGGCTCTGGTAAAGGTTGGACATGTGAATATCCAAAGCAGAAATAGGTGGCTGGTTATTCCTGAACTCCCACAGGGATCTTTAGATCAAATGTTATGCCACCTTGGCACTCAAATTAAGTAAAATACTTTGAAAATACTACAGTATTCTGTCTTTCTCTCATCAGGCTGTATAACAACATGTAAATGACAGAAAGACTCATGAAATTTCATTGTATTTAACATACCACTAAGTAGCTGTTTCTAATACTGGGAATAACATGTACTTTCAATCCACAGGGAACATCCATAATGGAGATCTGCAAATCTCTACTGCCACTATCCAAGGGATATCCATATAGGCTCGGGGTATATACATTTCAGGAAGTTGGTATATAGCTGTCAATGGCAACATGTTATGTGACTCTAGCTGAGGGCTAATAGCAGATAAGTTGTTCTTGAATATAGTGTATCTATAATCATCTGATAACACTGGTGGCACTGCAACATCCAGGACTACATTAGAAACAGCATCCAGTGCTAATTGTACTGATTTCATTGACTGGACACTTAAGTCTGAATGTCTATGGGCTCTAGTTAGCATACATAGTGAGCTGTAGGTTGCTAAATATACCTTCTCAAGAGGGCTAGCTGTCCACAAAGCTCAACATTTTGCTGCCATGTCCATCTAGAGTATCCTGCTACAATATAATGGAAGGCAAACTGTTTGCAGACACCAGAATGCCTTGAGTTTTCATCCCATAGCACTGGTGCCATATTAATAAGCTTCCAATGGAATATATCATCACTTGAAGTGACTTCTTCTGTAAGGAAACTTGTAAGAAAGGCTCTGCAAATAACAGCTTCTGCTTCCTCTATGCTATATCACATTAAGACTGAGTGAAAGCTTCAAAGATTAATGAAGGCTTACCTTAGATCCTTATGAAGAGGTGTTGACACTGTTGAGCCATAACTTTTTTGCTTTGATTCCCCAGATATTGCACTATACAAGTGCTCAAATGACCATCTCTCTAACAACAGATGAACCAGCTGTTGGGAGATATTATCATGGATGATTTGCAGAGTAGGCAGGTTATTTGTCTGAACACCTGAACCAGCATGCATACAGCAGAGATGTGCCATGATCCAGATGCTCTGTTTATATGTTGTCCTGCAAATCAATTAGAAAAAAAAGAACAGAGAATATTTAGAAACATGGCATTACAATGAAACTGAGAGTAGTGAAAGCAATATCCTCCATGATACTGCTATGAAGCTACTCGGAAGGACATGCCCCTGGTTACACAGCATCTCCAGAAATTTCAATGCATCTGATTGTACTTGCTGGTCTGATGAACTTAAGGAATATTGCCAGATCATAAGGTTTGCTGGGTTTGTCAGTGATTGGATGAATGCTGCAGCTATACAGTCCTTTGGAAGGCTATCTTCATAGATGCATAATGTTACAACAAGTTTGAATGTTGGTACTTGCACTTTTGGTATGGAGGAGTCCAGCAGCATTTGCCATATCATCTTGTTTGCAGGCATGTTGAGTGATTGAATGAGTGGTGCTGTGGCAGCTGCATCTTCTGGGTATTTGAATCTGAAATGAAGGTCCTGTAAAATCATCTGTTTTGTAGCAGCAGCAACATTAGATGAACTATAAATAATCAACAATTGTCTGAGTCTTATTGAAGAGTTAGAGGCTGACCCAAGATAGCTGAGATACTGATCCAGGACCAGTGGGGACAATAGTTTCCCTCGATTTGTTGTAATGAGTTTATATGCCTCACGGCCATACATGAAGCGTATGAGAGGTTTTGCTGCAGTATGTAGGTTGATTGTGGGGCCTGTGTTACTTGAGTTGGACCAGCTGCTGTGGATGCTGGGAACTGTGGTTATCCGGGAAAGTGAGGCCATGGCGGGAAGTTTCCACAGCAGCTCACTCGGACTGCTCGCTATTTATCTCACAGCACTCCGGCACTGATGATCAATGCCGCAGGAAGTCCTCGCACAATGTTGGCAGATATCTAGGGCTGTAGACCGTACCGTATACGGCTACGGCCGTGTACGGTACGGCGGCTTACGGGTCCGGGACGGAGACAAGCCGTACCGTAAGACCTCCCGCAGGAGGCGCTTACGGTACGGTACGGCGCCGTCCAGCCGTAATACGGCTACGGGGACGGCTTCGTAGTCACAGGATGTGACCCAGGCCCAAGCCCAACTACGAGTGACCGGGCCGCGCCGGGCGATGATGCCAAGCACATCCCCACGGTGTTGTGCGGCTCATGGGGATGCGCTGGATGACTGGCGGCTGCTAAAGACCCTGACAAGGGGTCGCCGGAGACCGACCGGGGGCCCGATACCTTGCGGATCGGCCCTATTTCGGATCAGTATCCATGCTAGCTGAGCCTAAGCCGTATACGGCGACCGTCACCGTATACGGGACGGTCATTACGGCGTCACGGCCGTCCCGTCGCCGTACCGTACACTCGGGCACCAAGGTGCCATACGGTACGGCTACGGCGCCGTATTACGGCGTGCCGTACGCCGTAATATACGGCGACGGCCTACAGCCCTACAGATATCAGTGAATGTGGAGCAGCTTCTGACATTGTTGTTGATATGTCTTAACAGCACTTGCGCTGCTCACCCCATCGATCTCACACGCTCAGAAGATGCCCCTGCATCGCAATGAGCACGAGTTCACATTTTCGATCAAGCTTTCGGGCCTTGTCGCCGAGCCACGTGTTGCACCGCCACGTTCCCCACGCCGAGCTCCCTTGTCTCCGTACCACGACATACGACATCATGGACCCTTCCCCATCTGCGCAACCCGCCTCCGAGAGGTAGTGGTCCCGCTGGACGGCACGTATTTCACCCCAGATGCGGCGCGGATGTTGGAATTGGCAAGAGCCGCGGGGTGTGGATGTGCAGCTTATGGTGTCGGGTGTGCAGTTTGGTGCGTCAATTGTCTTGTCTGCGATGATTGTTGGCTGATAACGGTGTAGTGGAAATGCGCTGGGGGCGCTGTTCACACCGTGCAGAACTCATACGGCGCGCAGCAGCGGGTCATTGCGCCGCCAACAGCATTATGTCTTCCTTCCCGGCCATGTCAGTCCCGCCATTCATGATGCACGGTTCGTGGCCCTCTTCTTTCTTCTTTATACCGTTAATTGGGCTGCAGAGCCCAGACACAAGCACCCACAACGACACCCACTAACGCAGACGCCACGCCGCGCCCACCCGCAGTCACACTTCCGCCGTTGCCCATTCGCACTTCAGGGTCATCGGTAGAATCAGGCAGGGGGGCCTTCCCTACTAGCAATAGCGCCCGCGACGCTGGAGAGGTTCGCTGCAGCCGATGCGGGGGTCCGCGAAAGACTGCAGGCAGAAACGGCCCGGGGAGATGTCGAGTGCGTGGCTTCTCTTCTGCTTGTTGTTCGTCTCTACAGTCCCCCGTTTCTTGTCCAATGTCTCTTACCCTTCTTCCTTTTCACCTGGCCCCCTCTTCCCCATACGCGAATTTAAGCTCACCCATCCGATGACAGTGACGCCCCGCCCGTACCAGACACGTTTGTCGTGATGGAGAGTCCGTTCCGGGAGATGTACCAACGGCGCCGCGCGGTGAGCCTACGGGCCGGCGACGCAGACAGCGGGAACACAAATTTGAGCGACGGAGAAAACCGCAACGCCGCGCAGGGCGCGTCGTAAGTGCTCCCATTGTCGAACTCGAACGGGGGCTGACTGCCAAACGACAGACCCACCACCGATGCCAACCAATTCAACAATGACGTTGACGCCGATTCAGATGATGTCGTCATGCGCGTCTTGGACGCAGAAAGAATGCGTCGGGGGCTGGGTCCGGAGCCCCGGCTTGAATCGGGTGCTCCGCACCGGATCCGGGCCGGACGTCTGGCAAGCGGGCGTTGGCTGGTCCGAGCCGCCCCCGCCCTCGCCGCCGGGATCCTCCCCCCGCTGGAGATCGTCGCGCCTCCGGTCATCGGCGCCGGCCCGGGGCCGGGGCCGGGGAGTACGGCGGTGGCTGCGGGCGTAACCACCACGGCTGACCAGCCGCGCGCTGGGGGGATAGAAGCGACGAACGACGGCGAGGCGGAGATGATCGAGGTCCTGCGCATGGTGGCAGAGATGGGGACACCGGTCCCACTGCCCGTCGCCGCCCCTGGCGCTGACCGGCGTGCCGCGATGCACCGACTCGCGGCCGAGCAGGGCCGGATGGACCGCGGGACGCCCGGGCCGGTGACAGGGGCGATGGGGGACGGGGGGTGGGGTGCGGGCGGCCAGAGACCGCGTCGTGGCGGCCCGGCGGGAGGCTGCTGAAACGGATGGCGAGATTGCGCCGTGACACACCCCGCCGGGGCCGCCGCCGGACGCCGGCCCGAACACCGCCGCCGGAACGGTCCGAGGCGCCGATGTGGCCGCCTTCTCCAGTTCCTGCAAGGAGCCCGTGAGTGTCTCCTTCTAGAAGCTTGATTGTGTGTTGACCGCGGGCAGAACGCCGCCGCCCCGGTTGCTCGTCGGGGCCCACGCGCGGAGGGCCTTGATGGCGCGGGAGCGCGATCAGCGTGGGTAACGTGGCGGTGCACCACGTCGCCGCTTCGTTCTTGACTCGACACCACCAACCAGGTGGACTCCTTTGCATCGACAACGTGGCCGCCCTCCCGCGATGCACCCCGTCACGGTGCCAGTGGATACAGTTCTCTGCACAGAACTACGAAGCCTGCTCAGCCTTCTGTCAAGGTCCCACGGAGATCGCACTCAATGCTCTAACTCACTACCTCCCACGCTTCAAATTCCGACGCGCTCCTCAGCCTCTTCAACTGTACAGTACTTCTCCTCCGCGTCATCACTTCTGACCTCACACGGACAACACGGCGGTCTAGTAGAACGCGAATGATGAAATCGCGGTGTTTCATGTTTCGAAGGATAATGCTAGTGTCGATTCTCCTCTTGATTGCGGAAACAATACTTATGGCAACATCAGTGGGGCATACAAGTGGCACTTGTGGAATGCCGTATCCCGATGCCCGTACGGCGCCGACCTTCTATGGACAAACGCACTGCCACCCCGCTCACCCCGGCCCAGGCATTTGGCCTCGGCCGGATGAATTCAATCGCATCAAGCACGTTTAACGAGCAACTACGCGTATAAAAAACCAGGTCCACAGCAGGCAGTCCTCAGTTCGTTGTTCCCTCAACCCACTCACTCCTTCACCTTCTCGCCGCCAGGCCGGCTTTTCTTTTTTTTTTCTTTTTTCTTGATTCTCATCCCCTTGCGCTGGCTCGCATTTCAATTCTTTTCTTCGCACCAACGCTCAGTCCGCTAAACCACTGAGTCAGCATCCGCCTCTACGACTACTAGTCCGCCGCGACTTTCCAATGCGCTTCCCGACCAGCCTCTTGCTTGCGCTCCTTCTGGCGCTGCCTGTGTTTGGCACCCTCGACCCGCCCGCCGCCCCCCGCACTGGCAGCGGACGACGCCGAGCTGATGGTGCGCCGCGGTCCTGCTACTGATGTGTTGTCTCTCATGATCTCGCACATGTTTCATAGGCACTCGAAGCCCGTGCGGCGCGCAGGGCAGCCAAGCCTCCGGTGAGTAATGCATCTCGTGTCTGTGGGCGATGCCAGCTGACCTGGGCATTGACGTGCTGCTTGCTTGCCAAAATGACAAACAAGGACTAAGTGTGCAAGTGCCTTCAGAGCTAACAAACTCCTCAGGAAACTCAACACCAAGAACTCAAGAACTCAAAAGAGAACTCAAACTCAGAAGGGAAAGACTGGGAGGGGAAGCACTGGGGAGGATGATGATAACTACTAACTATGAACAAGCTTTTATAGACTAGATAAATAAGGGTTAAATGAAATAGAAACTAAAATCAAATGGAAAATGAGCACCAAAGTCAGGAAAGATAGGGAATGGAAACTAAGGTAGGAAATGGAAACTAAAATAGGAAAATGGCAACTAGAAAAGGAAGTGGAAACTAAAATAGGAAATCAAACTGTGTGACAAGGTGTGACTTGTGACGAGCCAGGCTCGTCATCTCCTCTCAACTCAAAAAGTGACTGTCCCCAGTCACTCACTGGAAAGAGAACACTAACAACTTGAAGGAATAAATCAGAAAAGTAAAAAGTGAAACAGAAATGGGGGAGAGTGTCAATAGACTTCATCAAGTCTGGCAACTTTCCAAAAAGGAAGTCCTAAGGCAACTACACCACTGCCTGACCAGGCAAACATGGGCCTGCGAATCAGGGCAACAGCGGAAATGTAGTTCAGAAGGTTGATCCGGATCAGAAGCGGTCGCCAAGCGGTCAAAAGTGTAGGAGGCGGTGGTGGCGGGAGCAATTCAGCAGCGTAAAACAGCGTCTCGGGGTTGTGGCAGCGCAGCAGGCAACAATATCGCGGGTGGGTTCTCAGCTCAAAGTTTCAACAGCAGGTTTAGCAGCATGGGTAATTTGTGCATCGCAGGGGTAAGCAGCTCGGGGTTCAAATGTATGCAGGTCACAGCACAGGGTGGTCTCAATTCAACTAGAAGTTCGCAGTTCGCATCGCGGGAAAAGTTCATTCTATAGGGTCACGGTGGTGGGAGTAGCGGCAGCATGTATGGCTGAGTCGGTTGCTGTGGCATCGCTTGTCGCCGGGCGCGGCTCGGGGATGGTGGTTGGAAGCAGCGGCAATGCGTCTGCTTGCCGGCTTCGGCCGCGTTCGGGCAACGGGCCGGCGTTTGCGCTTCGGCGTCACGCATCGGTCACATCTCTTCATTTTGCTTTCAACCTTCATCATCGCCGCCAGCAAGAACGAATTATAGCGGCAAATAACGAGGAACAATGGTAGGAAGGCTCTGGGAGTTGGCAAAGGGCTAGACTGCGGGCTGCAGAGGGGTCGGGAGGGCAGGAATGGGCGGAGATGCGAGCGGGGTTTTTTGCGAGCGAGTCGCTGCTGGTGAGTGCTTGTGCACGTGCGGCGGCTATTCTGACCTGTTGTGGGTACAGATGGTTTCTCTGGATGGCTGGGTCGGCAATACAAACGTGGCGGCGCAATACAAGGGCAGCAGCGGGCGGCCCAGAGCAATAGGAAGCGCAACAACGGCCACAGAGGACCGGAGATGAAGGATGGGGGGTTTTCGAACGATGGTTGAGGCTGGTGAGTGCTCGTCGCACGTGCAATGGCTGTAATGACTCGTTTTCAGTCCAGGATAGCTCTCTGAAGGGCTAGGATGGCAACGCGACTGGGGCGGCAGCTTTATGGGTGGAAACGCGAACCGGGCAGCCAGGGCAGCACAGACAAGTGCTCGTCGCACGCGTCGAGCTGGAACGACTTGCCGTGGGTGTAGTGGACTCGTATGGATGGTCGGGACGTGGCTGGGATAAAAACGCGAGTGTGGCGCCGGTGGAGGAGCAATACAACAGTCGGAGGACGGCAACGGGCAGCGCTGAGGAGTAGAAAGGGCAAGCACTGGCGCAGCAAGGTGGGGATGGAGCACAAAGGGTTCTCAAACCGAAATAGACGTTGGTGAGTGCTCGTTGCACGTATAAGCGCTGTAACGACGCGTCGTCGGTGCAGGATGGCTCTCTGGGTGGCTAGGATAACAACACGACTGTGGCGGCGGCGTTCCGGGTTGAAACGCTGAACTGGGAAGCCCTTGCGGCGCAGACAAGTACTCGTCCGACGCGTAGCGGCTGGACCGACTTGTCGTGGGTGTAGTGGACGCAACTTGAGCGCCGCAGCTGACTTTATGACTAGAGGCGCGAGTTTTGGGACGCAAACGGCAGCCGGATTAATCAAGACTAGCAGGCCGGCTCAAATATCACAACAGGACTGGGCAGAAACGGGCGGTCAGATGCCTGAGGGCAAGCACGGACGACGGCGGGACGGGGTCTTGAACCCGTAGGGATGGCGGGAATGCGGCGCAGGCCGCGTAGCGGCGAGTTTACGGTTGTATGTGCAGGTCTGGGGCACAAACTGGTGGACGGGGTAACGTCGCGCGGCGTGTGCGGCGACAGCCAGGGGATGGTATGCTAAGGGAGGATGCGGGGATCGGAAACAGCTACCGCGGCGTGGTGAAACGACCAAGGTGTGTCGTCGTCAAGTGGGCGCAGAACACTTTATTTCAGGGCCAGGCTTGTCTCAGGAGCGCAAAACGGGGTCGCTCCGGAGAGACAGGCGCGGGACGACGAAAACAGCAGCTGGACAGTATCGGGGGCGCGAGAGCGTGCCGGACGCCGAGACGGAGATTGTGTCAGGGAGTAGTAAAATGCGGGGGTCGGGCTGAAGCTCAGGAAAATGGCGGGTCGTTGTACAGCTCTGTAGTAGTTGGCGCAATTTACAGTTTGGAGGCTTGGTTGGTGCGGTAAAGTGTAAGGAGTTTCGGAAGCTGTTTTGAAGACCCTCGCGGTGGGCTCCAAAATGACGTGCTGCTTGCTTGCCAAAATGACAAACAAGGACTAAGTGTGCAAGTGCCTTCAGAGCTAACAAACTCCTCAGGAAACTCAACACCAAGAACTCAAGAACTCAAAAGAGAACTCAAACTCAGAAGGGAAAGACTGGGAGGGGAAGCACTGGGGAGGATGATGATAACTACTAACTATGAACAAGCTTTTATAGACTAGATAAATAAGGGTTAAATGAAATAGAAACTAAAATCAAATGGAAAATGAGCAACAAAGTCAGGAAAGATAGGGAATGGAAACTAAGGTAGGAAATGGAAACTAAAATAGGAAAATGGCAACTAGAAAAGGAAGTGGAAACTAAAATAGGAAATCAAACTGTGTGACAAGGTGTGACTTGGGACGAGCCAGGCTCGTCAGCATTGGCATGAAGGCCCCGGCAGTGCCAGTGGCCCCCAAGAAGGGACCGGCGAAACCACCGAAGACGCCCGACGAAGCCCCCTCCAAAGACCACCATGAAAGCCCCTGCAAAGACGCCCGACGAAGCCTCCGCCAAAGACCACTACGAAAGCCCCTGCAAAGACGCCGACGAAGCCTCCGCCAAAGACGACGACAAAGGCCCCTGCAAAGACGCCAACGAAGCCTCCCCAAAAACCACCACAAAGGCCCCCGCAAAAAGACACCGACGAAACCTCCCCAAAAAACCACTGCGAAAGGTCCGGTGAAGGGAACAACAACGAAGGCTCCTGCGAAGACGCCCGTAAAGCCGCCCACTAAGCCGACGTCAAAGGGAAGCCCCTCGGCAGCCGCTTCCGCTAAACCAGCCAGCAGTGCCGTCGCCACGAAGGCATGCTCCCAGGCGCAGATTACCAAGGAGTTGGAAGCGCGCTACGCTGAATTCGCGCCAAACCGACACGAGGCGCGCGCAGGCGTATCGCACCCGAGTGCACGGGGCCAAATCACGCTGTTCCACGGCACGGACGCGGCCAACGGCGACAAGCTGGCCGGGCGGGGTCAGCTTGAAGAACACCGCGGCGATCGGGGACTTCAACCACAAGCCCGAGGTGGCCGGCGGCTTCTATCTCACCGACAGTCTCATCGCGGTGGCGCAATTCGCGTGTTTTGGCATTCCGCGACAGTCGCCGGAGAAGGTGGACGTTTTCGGTACGTGGCTCCGATGAACATATCGCTCAGCGCTGACTCGGACGCGTGCGGTATAGAGTACACGTGGAACGGCGCCGGCGCCGGGGTATTTGAGTTCCCGGGCCAGACCAAGGACTGGACCGATGTGCGTGTCTTTGACTGATTCGGGGAGATACTGATGCACGACATGTGTTGCTAGTTTCAACTCTACAACAGCAATGCGAATACCGACAAGGTGAACGCTGGCAGTCCGCGCCAAGCCCGCCGAGATCTACCAGAACGTGATGATCTCCGGGCCGATGAACGGCGCCGTCGGTGCGTCTGTTCTTTTTTTCTGCTTGCCTGCCAGCCTGTCGCTCATATGCATATACACAGAGGCGCTGCTGACAAACGCCTTCCAGCAGTACGCGATTGTCGACCAGGCCGCGGCGACGGCGCGCCTCACGCTGGTCGCGCGCCACCGCGACATCGTCTGCAGGAACGTCCCCAAGGCCAACGGGCTGACATCCGCGCTGTACAGCAGGGGCCAGGCCGGGAACCCCAAGTTCCAGAAGCTGCTCACTGCGCTGCAGTCGCCGAAGCTTGTGTCGTCGAATGAGGGATGCACTATCGAATAAGTCGTGGATCTGGAGACAATCATCCAAAGTATAGAACGCATGTGCTAGGAATGAAATGTGAACAACATGCTAAGCAATTATTTGCTTTACAACTTGTTCCCCTGTGGCTTGTGCTCAGCACTTTGCTTACACTATGCTTCCTTCCCTCCTGGTGCTACATGTAAGAAAAACCAAATAGAAGCAAGTTACAAGCCTTTGGCATGCTAGACCATCGGGAAAAAAGTGGATCAATTGTAAGTGCTGTTAGATCAGATAATCATGATACAGCTTGTCAAGCACTTATAGAGTACAACAAGTGCTTATAGTGCACTCCTCAGACTTTTAGTGACTTAGCCCCTAAAAGCACTTTAGCTAGCTTATAATCTACTCCCAATCATTTTGGAGGGAATATAACTGCAATATCATTCTTTTAATATACTTATAATTGTCTAAATTGAATAAGTACATATTATTTACAAAGACTTGCAAGCCTACTGAAAAACTTGTGAGATGTCTGCAGATGATTGCATATTTTGATTTAAATTAAAGTGAAATATCATAGTTATCTGCAGCCTGGGCATCTCCAATGTCCTCCTCATCCTCAGGCCCTAAACAAGCTCACCAGAGTTAGAGTCAGAGTCAGACTCACTGGCCCACTCTGAGTCTCTGTCAGAACCAGACTGTGCAGCCAAATCCTCCTCCTCCTCTTCAATGTCTGAGTTGTCCAGCTCTGGTTCCAAGGGCTCATCCTGCCCCAGGACAGACCCCTCTGACTCAGTGTCAGTCAGAATCTCATTAACCTCACCAGCAGACCACTCCTCAATCTCCATTTCAGCAGCATCTGGCTCAGGGTCTGGAACCAAGACCACCTGTGTAGCCCAATACTCACTGTGTACTATCTACTCCACCCCAGCGGGGGTGTCGCAGATAAGCCATGCTGCTCTCAGCATTGCCATAGAACTGAATAAACCTTGGAAAGGGAACTGAATAAATCTGAGCAGTTCTTAGGTTTTCACCATTTTTCGCACCAAGTCCACATGACTAGCTATTATCACCTCACTCATAGTATAAATAATGTTGAATAGACTGCAAGGGGGGTTCAAGATCCTTATCAGGCACATGGGGTAGGGGGGAGGGGGGGGGGTCCCTGGGGGGTAAAAAAAACTTTTTGTATGTAAAAGATTTGGGCCTTATATGGGTATAAAGACACTGAAAATATAGTGTATACCTTCTAATTTCTATAGTTCAGCACTCTCATTACTTATATCTATATACTTTCAGGCCCATGCACTTGGATAGCCCACTCTGTCAGAGGCCCATGCATCAGGTAATTGATGAGAGGTGAACATGTTGGAGTGTTGATATGGCCTGCCATGTGTGTGTTGGAAGGCTCTAGGTACATACATACCTACACATATACACATACACATGTATAATTTTTTTACAAAAAAAAGTTTCACAAAGATTGAATTTTTTATCTCACTTTTTGATCGCATCAGTGGTCACATGACGCTGATCATGAGAATATATTACTCTATTTGGCAGGAGGGGGGGAGGGGGGGTCGGAAAAAAACTTTCCGACCCTATATCCGTGATTCGAACTTTGAACCCCCCTTGATAGACTGGGTATTTCCTAGTAGCATTGTATATAGTTTAGCTTATTAGTATATGTATATCTATCATATAAGTGTATTCTGATATGAATAATAATGAATAGTAATGAATAATTCAAACCCTCTAGAGACTTGGGTTGAACTCAGCACGTGGGTTACATATGTCATGATGTGTGACAAATTTCCCCAAAAGGAAATTTTCACTATGAAATTTTCACTATTTGACTGTACAATCATCAGAGAATGTCACAGATCGTCACAAAATCAAAGTTGTGTATTTTGACTATACAAACAACTTTCATTGAGTGACCTATAGTCGCAACTGAATAATTGTATTACTAGAATTGGCCAATTATTAGCTGATCTACATCTGAGTAATATATCAGCAAGTGGATAACTTATATAGGTGATTAAAGCACTACCAAGGGTACCTAAATGATAAGATCAATATCCCGGACAATAAAATGTTATTTGTATAGCTATATTATGCTATGATGATTCATCACCTACATTGACACTGCAATATCTCCACCAATCCTTCATCAAGTGAGTTGATTTTTGTACTGGTAGGTAGGTAATAACGTAGTGTTGATATGCTATGATGTGATCATGCTTATATATGTTGAGACTATGACATTATACCACTCTTTGGTAGTTGTTATATTTCAAATTTAATTAAACTCAATGATCACTTGATATCTTACTGGAAACTTCATTAAAAAGTCAGACTTTGGTAGAACTTACTAGTATAAATCCTGTACTTTACAGAATAAGCACTGAACTTTTCTCCTGTTCTTTCAACACTGTATAGTGCTGGCCAATATTATATTACATTTTATTATTGTGCTGTATTATTATTATTCTTATTATTATTCTTATTATTATGGATATATTATGGTTTGAAGGTGTTATATCCGTGCCGACTCCGGCATCCATCTCCGATATCCGTCTCCGGTATTTGGTTTTTACGCAATGAAGATTTACTGAGCGTTTCCAATTACCCCGACTTATGATCTATGCAATCATCTATGCCTTGTTCCTCGTATGCAACTCCTCTTCTACTTTACTTGACTTTGTTCTAATCTTGTTACTTACTTTGTTATACCTTATTCCGTTTCCGTTACTTCTCGTACTATAAATACTTTGATGTATTATCACGTACTTCAGTTTGTAAATTAACGTTGCTGGTCTCTATCTCCCAGCGTCGTCTCGACTCCGCTCTTCTCTTCTTGTCTTGTCTTGGTCAACTGGAAGCCCCGGTCACCCAAACATCCTTCTGTGGTGTTCCGCCCCAAGTGCTCTACGACTTCGATTCCGTCTCCGACTTCGACTCCGTCTCCGTCTCCGTCTCCGCCCCTTTGGTCGACACGGCACTTAACAGTATTTACAAACTCACTTCCTTTTGACCATGTCAAACGTACGCCTCTCTTCTAACAACATTGACCCCGCCAATACTGGTCAACGGCGTTCATCCCGCTTCTACGAACAAATGGTTCCTCTCACTTCGCCTATGGCGAACTTCACCTACAATGCTGGCGCTCCTGTCACTTCGGTTCCTGTTCCCGTTCCTCGGACACCTACTGGCACGACCAACCCTTTCCGGCCTGGTTTTGTCATGTCTCCGCAGGATCCTGATCCAAGTACTATTCCTATGCCAACGACTCCGCATCCAAACACGGGTCGTTTCTCTAACGTCAGTTCCCCTCCCGTCTCTCCTACTTTACGTTACCGACCCCTCACTCCCACACGCCTTCACGACATTGAAGAAGAAAGCGAGCCAGTCCCGATGTATCGGCACGCTTTTAGTAGGCCCATGAGCCCTGCTCCACCTGTTAATCCCAATTATCCCTTCAAATTAGAATGGACAACCCACCTGGGCGTCCATTCTAATTTGAAGTGATGATCTCCAAGTCCCTATGCTGCAGTAAAGGGTACAATAAAACTGCAGTAAAGTTGCAATATGTTAGACAAATTTTTGACCAAGTTATATTTGCTGCTCTATTGGGACTAGGTGCCATCACCCGATCAGACTTGCCAAAAAAGGAAATTTTACTCGGACCCATATACCAGAAGAAGCCAACTCATAACAGCATATACTCAGATCAAGATGCCATCACAGATCAGAGTCCGATCAGACTTGCCAAAAAAGGAAATTTTACTCGGACCCATATACAAGAAGACAACTCATAACAGAATACTCTCAGATCAGCTCAGATCACAACCGCCAAAAAAGGTATTGTTAAGCAATAGTGCATAGAGATTGTCCAAAACTAACTATTAGTATGAAAAGAGAATTAATGAGGCCAAACTATACTGTATGTGAAAGACTTGTAGCAGAATAGTGAAATGGAGAGAAAAGTCTAAGTCCGACTGATGCTAATCACGATGGCCAGGGGGTCCCTGGCCCTTCTTGCCCTTGACAAATCCCTTGGCGACAGCATCATCCACCTTTGATTTCCCAAATGCTGGACGCGGACGCCGGACGTGGACGGGATGGTGAACCAGCCCCTGAGCTCCCTTGCTGCATTTGATGCTGTAGACGCTTCAAAGCCTTGCCCCCATCATCGCGGTGGGGCTCATTCTCCTTGTCGTGGTCGACGCGCATCTTCTTACGGCCTCGGTGTTCATCATCATCCCCTGTTACCCGTTTACGCTTCTTGGCGGCAGGTTGTGCAGCCTGCTTGTCCGTTTGTTGTTGCTTGCGTCGAGATGATTTCTTCTGATGTTGCGGGGTTGCTTTTGCTGCCGACGCGCCGCCGCTGCCCGCGAAAGGGCAGTCAACATCTTGCGTCTCTGCTCAGTAGTCGACTGCCGTGATTCATTGCTACCCTCCGGCTCGCTCCCTTCGCCCTCGCTCCCTTCACGCTCAGCGCTTGAGTGGTCGTCTGAGTCTTGCTCCATCTCGTCGTCCTCGTCGTCGTTGTAGCCACCCACATCTTTGCGCTTCTTTGTCGAAGTCCGATTACGAGCGACTCCCTTGTCGGCACGGGTCTTGCGGGCCTTTGGAACAGGCAGATTGCCTTTCTTCTGGAGTTTCTTCAACCGCTTTAACTCTTTCTCCACCCCATCGTCAGTCAGTCTTTCCCACCGGCAGGATTTGTCCTTCAATGCACGATAAATGGTGCGAGTGTCGGCATTGTTTTGGAGAGACATGCGTCGAAATGGGGTATCCTCCGGCCAGCGTAGTGCCACGTTGTGGACGGCGACCACCTTCTCTGCGTAATTGTCGAAGACCATTCGTACTCGCTTGCCCACAATTTCCTCTAGTAACACATAAGCGACGAAGCACAGATGAATGCATACAATAACTTACCCAATTGCGTTTGGATCATCGCGGCAGCGTCGATCCTCATTTGGGGAACGCTGGGAGCGGCCATATTGCCTGTATCTAAAGTCAGTACAGTGCAGGAAGTAGAATGATGACCAACCGTTACGCTTTCCGACAGCCCATAGCTCCAGTAGTGCTGACAATTGCGCCGGATCTTTATGAAAGGTTTCGAGGAAGAAGTTGAGAGCGCCAGCGTCAACAACGGCGGGAGCCATTGTGTCGTTGAGATGACCGCGGGTGAAGAACGCTGCTCCAAGAATTCCAGTGCGCTGATTGAGGGCTGTCATCTGACGAGAAATGCATGAGCAGATGCTTGAGGCTAGAACGCGGAGACAGTACCTCAGCTGTGATGTTCTTGATCTCGTTAACACCATCCACACTTACGGATTGTTGTTGTCGGCGCGTACTCCTACTTTCCGGACTTCGCGT
The DNA here is from genome assembly GCF_014461135.1 of Mycena indigotica. Classification (NCBI taxonomy): domain Eukaryota; kingdom Fungi; phylum Basidiomycota; class Agaricomycetes; order Agaricales; family Mycenaceae; genus Mycena; species Mycena indigotica. The sequence goes on from NW_023503010.1 coordinate 830,980, forward strand.
TGCGCCTCTATAGCCTGAATGCACTCCTCCAGCTCCTCGGGGGTGATGTCTTCCGCAAGAGAAGGGTCGCTCGCAACCATGGCATGGACATCTTTCAGCTTGTATTTGCTGCCGCTAGGACGACCTAACATGTTGTAGTGAGTAATATATTTTGTGGAAAGTAAAGGGAAACATACCGTCGTTGAGCTTCGCCATGATACACCTCATTCGTGCGTTTTGGACACTGACTCTGCGGGGATTCTTGATACGCTGGGAGGCGTTGGTGACACGTCGAATGATTTCGGTGGTCGACACATCGTAATCTTTTGCCAGTTGCGGAATGGCCTTGCGAACCGGTTCCAGCAACTTGTGGATCGCGTCTGCGAGATCTTTTGCTTTCTTCATCTTGACTTCACGATGAGCACGCTGATTGGCGCGGAAGTTCGCCCCCTTCTTGATTCGTTTATAGGGGACGGGACGGGATGACTGGACGCTGCGGGTTTCGACTCGCATGGGTGCTGAGAATTCGATCCACTGGAGAGGGACCTTCGTCGGTCCACTCTGGATTTTCGTCGTCCTCAGGAAGGTCTTGCATATTGTGGAGCATAGTGGAAGCTAGAAGTCGTATTAGTATGGCCAGCCTGAGGCACAACGCAGACTCACCTTGGTGACTGGAGGGGAAGGAAAGCAAGCCCGCGGCTACGTAATCAGGGTCCGTGCAGTGTCTGTGCACGGGCCGTAAATGTTTCACACTTCACCTTCACAAGGATTGTGGTCGGTATATCACAGAAGGTCAATGGATTTACGAAAGTGCTAAATGGGTGACGAGTCTACACTGCCTTGCGTCTTCGATGCCACGACTATACAGGCGTTGCTGAAGGGTTTGCCGATTGTGGAGCTCGATTCTCCCGCTGTCGAGCTCGTCCAAAGCCGCTGCACTGGAGAAAGGCGTCAGTAGCTGCTCTGTTGCTCAGCTTGGAGGAGACTTACTGGTCACGATAGACATGGCCAGTTATTGAATTGTACGCAAAGATCGTCTCTCGTGGGCCTTTCTTTGTGGCTGGGGCTTGAGAAGATGTCGAGGCCGGAGGATTGGGTGACGTAGAAGGCGTTTCTGGACCGTCCCAGGCAGGGGTACTCGTTGTTGTCGACGGCGCTCTCTGAATAGAGGAGATAGAACCAATAAAATGTTGTTGTTGGCCACCCAAAGCTGAGATCGACTCCCCAACTTGCATTTGTGTGCTCAATTGTGTGCTCGCAATGCTGGAAGGCTGGAGATGGAGGCTCGAAAGAAGAATTTTTTCGAATTTGGCGAGTGCGACATGGGAAGCAAAAAACGTGCACCCGGGGGAGATCTCCCACACCCAATGCTCGTCGCTTTGCAGTGACATGGACCGATGCTGTTGTGGGGAGTTGGGGTGTAGTAGGCAAGATAGAACCTGTCGGCAGCGGTGGAAGGGACTCATGAAGTCCAGTGCTTGGATTGTCGTGATCCAAAGCACACAAGATGTTCCAGCGAGACTTGACACCAGCCCAGGTTGCATGGCCAGTGATATTGTCACGGCTAGCGCCAGGTGCGCTCAAGGCGGCGCTGCTGAAAACGTTATGAAAATGAGTATAAGTGTTGGAAAAAAAGACTGCCACACACAATATAGAAAACGCTCCAACACGCGGAACGACCCAATAATACAGCTTGTCCGATTCCTCGTGATGCTTGAAGGACACCCAATTCGTGCTGGTGAAGAGAGGTGGATGGCAGAAGTCGCTCTCCATAATCTCGTCGTAAGAGACAAGCCCGTCACAGCATCAATTTGTTCTCGTTGATAGTTCCTCGTCGATATTCACAACTAGACAAGCAGTTGGGTATTAAATTCAGACTGAGATAGATCGTAGGTAGTACAGCCGATATATTTTACGTGCCAAAAATATCAGATGGCGTTCGTAGATGTACGATTCGGGTGTTCCAGTGTCATATAGCAACTCCAGCTTTTTTAGGTTTGCCCAATCTTCCTTTACCAGAGCCTGAACCAAGTCGCGAAGCTTATCCATGAGAGGTGACTTCTTAAGATGGCCCAGCTCGCCGCGTAGCCGCTCCTCGAAGGCTTCCTCTCGATGTTTCAGCAGTCCGTCGACAGCACAACAAAGATATGTCAAGCTGTAGTTTTCGCTCCTCTCGATGGCAGAAGAGTCGAAAGGTGGGAGTGCCAGCCAATGGGCCAAGTAGCTACCGTCGAAATTGTTTTCTTGTGCGTCATAGAATATATAATATAGTGCTCGCTATGAAGATTTGCGCAGGCCCAATCTTCGATAAGATCGGGGAGAACAAGGCGGGGGATATGACGTTTTGCAATCTTGCGTTTGTGCTTCAAATTCTGTTGTCGTGCGGAAGCACGAACAACTAGTCCACTAGCAAGCTTCAGATTAATCAACGAGAGATAGTACAACATACCGTGGGCTGCGCTCATATCGTTGTCGGGCTAGATGACGAGCTGCTCGCTGTTGTTCAGGGGTATGATATTTGCGATGGCGGCCCATCGAGAGCAGAAAAGAGAAGTTGGTTGTGTGACCAGAAACTTGTAAAGCACAAATCAATCATGTTAGACGGTAAGAGACTGTAAGGAAAGTGTGTATCGAAGCTTCGCAAAGGGATAAGAGGACTCGGGCAGTATGTTTCAATACATACCCTGAATTTTGAGAGCAATGGAGGTCATGAGCTTGCAGAAGAGCGAAAGAAAGTGAGTCCGATTTTTATTTCTCTCGTGTAGGGTTAGGGTTAGGCGACCGACCGATCGTCAAGACTTCAGCCTGCAGCCCAAGGCCACAGGCATGGATAGATCGAAAACGGACAGAATAGGTAAGGAGGTGGAGGAATAGGTATGTAGAGAGGCCATCTTGAGAAAAAAAAAAGATAGGTAGAGAGTCCATTGAGCATTCCGCGCTGAGAAAAAAGAAAGATAGGTAGAAAGTCCATTGAGCATTCCGCGCTCCAGGTATCGAAAGTAAAGCATAAGGATGAGGTCTGCGAACACAGCCTGTAGAATGCGCGCGCGTGTGTAATGTGGGTGTAGAAGTGTGGTGCAGCAGGTGGGTAAATAGCGTATAGTGCCGGCTATCGATTGTCGACAGCATTGTCGATCGTCAATGGTGTCGATTCGGAGACATGGGCCATACTACAGATGTATAAGTAATCACCCGTAGCTGTAGGATTTAGCCTACAGGCCTAGGGGTAGCTTGATAGGATCTACCCTAAAAACCAAGCTATTGGTAGACCTAGGAATTGCTAGCAAGATAAACTATGAAATACTCTCAGAATGAGTGATAACTCCATCAAATTGATTGATGTGACAAAGAAAATACTCTATATAGTAATGCTAACTCCTTTTCTTCAGGCCGATGACCCGGTATATAGTGGGGAAGGCCTGTATCAATGTTTGTCCTAATTGGGACAAAAATGATGTATCTGGACATGTCCATCAAAACTACTGATGGCCATCAAAAATTGTTCCACATCAATAATGTTCTTTAGGAGATACCCTTACATACCTAGATAAGTGCCTTAGATTAGCTATAAAGAATTAAAATGTATTTTATAAATGTGTGACATGTGTGACACTGAGATACTAGGCTAGCAAAAGCTAGAATGGCACAGCATAGGAGCTCCTAGTCCTTAGGAACAGCTTGGGTTTTTGGGTATATCCTATCAAGCTACTCCTGGGCTATAATAGCCTAAATCTTACCACTACGGCTCAAGTAATGGGATTGCTTTCAAGACCGCAATGACGCACCATGATAAGTTGAGGCTGAGAAGTGTAGACAGCAATTTGACGAACAGCAAGATTCAGTCAAGTCCGTCAAGTCCAGTCCTGCATTTGGAAGCTGAAGGCAGTGTCAGCGCAGTCCGATGCATGTAAGGATACTCCTACCTTGAACCCGTAGGAGAACAAGGAACATGTGTGGTTGCTGGACGAGCAGGATGACGGAGAGAGTGAGGAAGAGGCATGAGTCATCAAGTGACAGGCGGTCACACACCCTCACGCTCAGCAGAAATGTACAAGTCGAAGGCTCGCTCAGCCCGACTGACAGTGCTCGGGACATTGGGTGCTACACCAGGCTTATTCTCGCCACTGACAACTCAGCGGAGAGTTCTAAACGCTGCAGCAGTCAAGAAGTACCGCATCGATTCAGCGCAAGCTCTGGAAAATGATATGGCAGGTACAGTCCGTTGTCAATGTCGATATCCTGTGTCTAAACAAGTGCAGTTATGAGCAATGAAGCTCTCGATACACTGCATGCACTTCAGAACCTGGCACAAGACGATGACTTCGACCCTTCGGACTTGCTTGGACGTGAAAACATCATCACTCTGAGTGGAGTGCTGGACGGGACCCACCAGGCAGAGATAAGTAATGCAGGTGGGGAGTTTGAGGGAATTGAAGAGTCGTTGAAGCAGGCGGAACAAGTCATTCGGTGCGTTTGCTCACTTTTTCTTGAAACTTTCTGAATGTAAGCGTCTAGACCGCACTATCGAGACTGGCGAACTCGTCGTGAGCGTACTCAAAGACGAGTTGACGCCTTCGAAATACAAATGAGCAGCATGCTCAGGGCCTACTACCGGTGTTGTGCTGGTGACAAGTCTGCCGTCCCGCCTGCAGATACACCCGATGCCGACCTTTACCCAGTAACGATTGTGGGTATGTTTGGTATGTCCTTCTCTTTCAATCCGCGTTCCTACTAAAGTTATCATTTTGCAGAGACCAAGCCCCTTCAAGAAGTCTGGCTCGACCCGACTGCTGGCGGCATTGCGTCGGCACTCATCGCCCAAGGACTCATTCCTTGTGCTCCCTGGGCCCCCAACCTTGTTTTCACCCTTCAAGTCATGGAGTTTTACCGCGTTGCTCATGCGCGCTGTCCCCAATACACTGTACATGCCTTCGTTCGGACGTTGAGCGACATTCATAAGGTGTGTGTTTTTTGTCTTGTCTTTGCTGCTCAATTAGCTGATCGTGCTTTAGCTACCACATCAGCCATATCTACTCCAGCAGTTTTCCATCGCATACGACCTGTTGCTCGACTTACGCCGCCGCGCTGAAACACAAGTTCTCTCGATACTGGGCCGCGACAATGGGCCCTGGCGCGTCAAAAATGTTTGCCCAGCATGTACATACAAGCTCAGCAATGAGCCCCAACTGCAATTCGGGATGATGTTCGCCATGGACGGCAATAACTCCCTCAAGCGGGTAGCGCGCAGGGAGTTAATCGATGATGGGGACCGTCTACAAAGCAGAGAACGAACAGATAATCGGAATGCGAGTAACGGGTACTACATCTCTCGCGAAAAGGTCAATGAATTTGCGAAGACACCATTGGGACGAATACTGACAACGGACGGCAAGGTTGGCTTATTCGTTTGCGACCTTGGGGTCTACTAATTTTGTTTTCATAGGCAAATAACAATCCATGCGGCGAACGATGGAAGAACATCAAGAACGACGTGACCTCCAAAATGTGGGGGATGTTCGATGAGACAGGAATTTTTCTCACTCTGTGCCGCCACGGTTTTGTCATCCTCGCCGCCGACATGGTTCAGAGCGGCGAACTGTAAGTGTTTTCCAATTCCAATATCTTGGACTCATGCTAACGGAACAACAGGTCAAAATATGCACTCTCCATTGTCAATGCCATCATTCGACTTATCGACGACGACGATATGGTGGCCGGTTCCGATGTAGCATGTAACCTCGACAAGACCATTGGGAACAGCACCTTTGGAGATCTGGCCGCGGAGAAGCGGTTGCGCTGTCTGGTGGGGTCCTTCCACGGACATGCGCACAACAGATTTTGCCAGCTTTCGTATTTGTCAAGCTATGTCGAGGGCTTGGGGCTCGAAGATCTCGAGGGCTTAGAGCGCTTCTTTTCGCGCTCAAATGCTCTTGCCCGTTCATGTTGTAATGCAAGTGCCTTCCACCGACAGCAAGAAATCACGACCTACTTCAAGCATGTCGACACCTTCGACACGTATGCCAATCTCGGTAAGCTGCCTTTTCATTCCTTTTCATTTGTTAATCTATTCCCATAGGCAAGTTTCTCTGCGACAACTATACCCAGGCCCTCAAAATCCTCGCCGACGAACGTGGTGTTCAAGCTGTTATGGAAGACGAAGGGATCACTGCAGAAGACTTCCATCTTGCCTTGAAGGAGGAGAAAGAGTACCTCGTGGCATTGAAAGACGGTCTCAAACCAACCGAAACTGGCCCGACACGCTACGTTCGAGCACTCAAGAAGCTCGAGTCATCAACGCAAGTCTTTTCTTTATGGCTCATCAAGATATTGATCTGTTTAGTTCTAACTTGAATGCCTGTCGAAGCGCTGCTCGACGAGCTCGTTCGGATGATGCCGCTTATGTACCTGGACGACCTAAGGCGGAAATCGAGGCTCGACAAGCCGAAGAGCGGTTTGAGCACGATCGGAAAACGGTGATGGAAATAGAGTTGGAGCTGAGCATTGAGGAGCGATGGAAGCCGGAGGATATGCAATATCGGGAGGCAGAGAAGGAGATGGCAAAACTGCAGCATAATCAAGCACTTGATAGGCTGGAGCTTTTGATCGTCCAGCGCTTGCTCGAGTTGACAAAGATGAACCAGTCGGGGCTTGGTATGTGGCTGTTATCGATGGGCGGATTGTGGCTGACAGTCTTGACAGCATATAAGATGCGAACCCATCTGGCGAAGGCCCTTCAAACTAGGTCACGAACAATTCGCGGGGCGATTGAAACCTACAACCAGCTGGCGCCGCTGCAAGACCCACCAAAAGCCCAAGTTGCGTGGACGGATGTTGCGACCACATCATTTCTCACCGACTTCGACCTGCTTCGAGATAGCACAAGTGCTGTACAGCATCAGCGATGGGCCCGACCTGTATACCGTGAACTTATGCATCGATATTTCAAAATAGAGAGGGCGCGGGAGGAAATTAAACGGCTTAATATGGAGATATGTCGAGTTCTGACATGGATGCGAGATGAGGTGGCGTTCCTGCAGGAAAAGGAGAGAGAGCTTCGAAACCCGTTGGGCAAGACATCGGAACAAGTTTTCGAGGACGGTCTCCTAGCGGTACAGCTTGCCGAGTATATATCTCAGCGACACCGTTTTGATGACATGCATCGTCAGCGCTTCGAGAAGCTGGCAATGTGTGAAGGATTCACCGGATCGTTAGAGCCAGGGACTGCCCTTCGACGACTTGCCGACACAATGATGATGGAGGTGGATTATATTGATGTTAGGGTGAGCCATGATGAGGTGGTCAATGGTGAACAGCGCAAGTTGGTGGACAATGTCGATGATGAAGCTGACTTAGAAGATGAAGGTGATGATGCTTACGATGAATACATAGCCGAGATAGCCTATAGCTTGGCAGCAATTGGTACTGATGAGGAGGAACAAGAAGTGTAATATAATCTAGAGTCTTCGGGTTGATGCTTTTGTTCTGTAAAATTTCCTTTTTTGGTAGTTGTGATCTGATCTGATCTGAGTATATGTATGAGTTGGCTTCTTCTGGTATATGGGTCCGAGTAAAATTTCCTTTTTTGGCAAGTCTGATCGGGTGATGGCACCTAGTCCCAATAGAGCAGCAAATATAACTTGGTCAAAAATTTGTCTAACATATTGCAACTTTACTGCAGTTTTATTGTACCCTTTACTGCAGCATAGGGACTTGGAGATCATCACTTCAAATTAGAATGGACGCCCAGGTGGGTTGTCCATTCTAATTTGAAGGGATAATTGGGATTAACAGGTGCCCTGCTCAAGGTCGCTCCGGAAACGGAAACGATTCCGGTCAAGGTCAACCAAACCGCAACGCCTCTCCGACTTTCAGCGGCAAGCCGAGTCCATTCTTGACTTCGCCCTCTAGCTCCCCTCCTGGCTCTCCCAGAGGTGGACCTCCTGGTGGCGGCGGACCTGGTGGACCTGGTGGACCTGGTGGTCCTGGTGGCGCCCCTGGTGGATCTGGAAATCCATTCTGGGGCCCTCTTGGGGGTGGTGGTGGCAGAGGAGGCGGAGGAGGTGGAGGTGGAGGTGGTGGACCACCTGGTGGAGGTGGTGGTGCCGGAGTCCCTCGAGCTGGCTCTCCGGGCCGTGATCTTCAACGCGCAATGATTGGCGCTCTCCAAAATTTCCAACATTTCCTCACCAACTTTCCTCAGCGCAACAATGCTGCGCCCGTTCCAATCGGAGTCTTCTCCGGGCACCGGACACGTTCGACGGTTCCGATCCCGTGGCTTCGTCCCTTTCCTCACCCAGTGCTATATGCACTTTGCCGGCGTGAGCAAGATTTCTCTACTGATGACGAGAAAATAATCTACATCACCTCGTATCTGCGCGGAAACGCATTGGCGTATTTTACGCCTAACCTGTATGCCATGAATCAGGGCCAGGCTATTGCGATTCCGACTTGGGACGGCAATTTTCCTTTGTTCATCAAGGAACTCCAGGACAACTTTGGTCCTCAGGACCCGGTTGGCGACGCGGAGGACAAAATCCGGAATGTGACGATGAAGTCCGGTGATAAGATCACCACTTACATTATCCAATTCGACACCCTCGCTCTCATCACCAATTGGGGTGATTCCGCTCTCCGACACACCTTCTATTCCGGTCTTCCTAAACGTATCAAGGACGACATGATGCACTACGTCTACGCTTAATACGCTGGACGGAGTCAAGCAAACTGCCCGTCTCATCGACGGCAAGTATTGGAAGCGTGAAGCGGAGAAGCAGAGGGAGCGGGAGTTAAGAGATTCTCATGGTGGTGGATCTGGTTCTGGTTCGGGCTCTGGCCATTCCGGTGGCCATTCCGGTGGCTCGAATTCTGGGTCTGGGGGTTCTAAAAAGGACTCCTCTTCGAAAAAATCGTCTGGCTCTTCTGGCTCCTCTGGCAACAACTCCGGAAACGGAAACGTCTCCGGTGGTAATTCAATTCTGGCAACAAGGGCTCCAACAGCTCTCAGCAACAGGCTTCCTCGTCGTCTTCCAACAATAACGACAAGACGAAGACAGCCAAAGCGCACGCTTCCCTTCTTGGTCCTGATGGGAAGTTGAAGCCAGAAATACGCGAGTTCAGAATCAAGAACAAGCTTTGCCTCTTCTGTGGCAAGTCTGGGCATATGGCCAACGAATGTCGAAAGAAGAAGGCTATGTTGGACGCACGCGCCACTACCATCACTCCGGTGGCTGCGTCTCCGGCGGTCGCCACTCCGGTCGACAACACTGAGTCAAAAAAATAGTCAGCGACTCGGTCCCTCTTGCAGCCGAACCGAGCCGCGTTGACTCCAGGTTGCTACCGGAGGTACGTCTCAACGCGTCCGCTCTTTCTTCTCACGCCCTCTTTCTCGATCTTCACGTTTCCGCTCTCGTCCCGTCTCCGGGGGTCCCGGACTCGATCCTGTCAGGAATAGAGTCTGGTTCAACCCCAACTCTTTCCGTCGTACAACGCATAGCGGCGGGATTCAACTCCCGCTTGAGGACTCTTATCGACTCTGGATCATCTCATTGTTTTATATCTGCCTCTATCTGTAAAATGAAGAATCTTTTGCTCTATGCTGTTTCGCCTGTCAAGCTACGGTACCTCGACGGCTCCTCATCAACCATCAACCAACAAATCCGTCTTCTCATCCGCTTTCCGTCTGGCGAAGTCCACCTTGTGGAATTCTATGTTACCCATCTGGACTCTCCTTGCGAAATGGTTCTTGGATATAGTTGGCTCAACCGCTTTAATCCGTTGATTAACTGGTCTGAAGCCACCGTCTCTTTCCGTTCCAACACGTCTAGGGAGTCTTTGTCGACAAAACTGGCTACTATCACGCCTGCTCCTGTTGCGATCAGCTCCTCTACGAGCGAGGACATTCCGGAATCGGAATCGATTCCGCCCTCTCCGGTTGCTCCTATATCGCCCCCTTCGCCAACAAATCTTGGTCCTGTATTGGACGATCCGTCTCCGGTTGACACTCCGTCTCCGGCCATAACTCTCACGCGCAAGACTCCTCTTGTCGCGCCCCAAATCTCTCTTGTTTCTGCTGCGGCTTATCGCTGTGTTATTGCGGATAAAGATACGTATCAGTACACTCTTCGTGCAGTCCCTTCTGACGAAGCCTTTGCTCGAGCAGCTCAAGCCGAGCCTGAGGTTAATCGTCTCCCACCCGAGTACCAAGACTATGCACCTGCTAATCCCATATATCTACTCTAATTAGAATGAAGAGCCCAGTGGGCCCTTCATTCTAAGTAGAAGAGATGTTATGGGATTAGCTATGCTGCAGTAAGGTCCACAATACTTCTACTATAACTTCAATAACTTTGCAGCTTAACAGTATACTGTCTATGCTGCAAGTATGATACCTATGCTGCAATTACAGAGCTTGATTTATCAAGTCAGAGCACTTATGCTGCAACTATAGTACTTGTGCTTCACCAATATTTGTTTGTACTATTCACATAATCATTAGATTGACTTGCCAAAAAAGGAAATTTTTTGAAGCTAGCGAAAAAAAAACACTACTCGATTAATCCCACGCTCCACGCTCCTCTTCATCAAGCCCAATACCTGCCAAGTAATATGTGAGATCAGATATGTAAGCATCATGCGCATCGTCTCCCTCATCGTCCGAGTCTTCATCTTCATCGTCTTGCCCCTCGATGTCCACCATGCTATCCTCGATATCATCCATCGTGTCCATACCCAAAATGTCAGCATCCATCTCCGTCATCTCTGTCATCTCCGGTACCGCTGATGGTCGTAAGGCATTTCCATATGCGAGTGACCCAGTAAAGCCAGGTTGTTTGGCCAATGCTTTGAATCGATCCATGTGTGTTTGATCAAAACGATGTCGGACAGAGGTGTACTCCGCCAGTTGGACAGCGAGCAGAATGTCCTGTTGCACCTGCTCCACCGACTTCCCCGATGGGTCACGCAACTTAGCCTCCACACCCTTCAAGAACTTCGTAGTCGTCCCGCATCCAAGTAATCAACCGACGTATTTCGACGTTCAAGCGCAGGATTTCCTCCCGAGCCCGAAGGGTTTTGAAATAACGATGCATAAGGTCACGATAGACAGGCCGCGCCCATCGTTGCTGCTGGACATTGTGTGTGCTGTCGCGTAGCAAATCAAACTCTGAAAGGAAGGTACGTGTAGCCACGTCCTTCCAGTCCAGCGTAGGCTTTGGCGGGTCTTGCAATATTGCGAGCGCGTTGTACTGTTCGACAGCCGTTCGTACCGTCTTAGAGCGGACTTGAATCGACTTCGCCAAATGCGACCGCATTTTATAGCCTTCAAAAGTGTCAGATCTATTCTATATGATGCATGATGAAAGCGACACATACATGTGTCCGAGCGATGCAATTTTGTCAACTCCAAAAGTCGTTTCCACGACTAAGAGCTCCAAGCGATCAACAGTTTGACGGTATTGGAGTGCTAGGGCGTCGCGCTCGGCCTGTTGATATTGGGGCTCGTCAATCTTCCATCGTTGCATAATGCCCAGCTTGACTTCGAGCTCCTCAACAGCCTTGACGTCTCGCTCGAGCTGATCGGGCGGGCGGCTCTTGAATTTGTGCCTTCGTGCGCCCAGGTATGAAGTCGGCATCATCAGCACGCGCTCGACGTGCTGCACTGCGACATTCTCGTAAATGTGCACTAAACAGAATGAGTAGAGTTATCAAGTCAAAATGTGGACGTACGTTGATGAATCCAGCTTCTTGAGCAGCTTGATATACCGCGTCGTCTCCGTCTCTGCCGGCTTAGCACTCTCTTTCAACTCCAACAAATGCTGTCGTTCCTCCTCCAACGCTCGAGAAAAGTCCGAAACATCATTGATGCCCTCCTCTAGCATGAGGCGACGAAGGTCCGGCTCGTCATCGAGAATATCCAGCGCTTGATTGTAATTGTCGCAAAGGAATTTACCTGTGCTTCTGTTGAGAAAAGAAATATAGAGAAGAAAAGAAGAGAGTTACCTAGATTTGCGCTGGTTTCGAAGCCGTCGACGTGTTTGAAGTAGGTAGTGATTTCTTGCTGGCAATGGAAGGCGCTAGAGTTACGACATGATCGCGCCAGCGCATTGGAACGCGAAAAGAATCGTTCCAATGTCTCCAAGTCTTCGAGGCCCAAGCCCTCGATGTAGCTTGCGAGGAATCCAAGCTGACAAAGGCGGTTGTGGGCATGTCCGTGGAAGGCGCCGACAAGACAGCGGAACCCCTTGGCATCTGCCAGATCGGCCAGAGGGCTGTTGGCAATCGTCTTCTCCAAATTGCACCCCACATCATATCCTCCCCCTCCATCCTCGTCCTCCATGAGCAAAAGGATGGTTTGAACAACGGCAAGAGCATATTTAGCTCTAGCAAGGCTGTCAACACAGTCACAGAAAATAAGCTGAAAGCACGCACAGTTCTCCACTTTGGACCATGTCGGCAGCCACCATGACATAGCCATGACGACACAGGGAAAGAAATATCCCCGTCTCGTCAAACATCCCCCACATTTTCGCAGTAACATCATTTTTGATGTTTTTCCATCGTTCGGCGCAGGGGTTACTGGTACCATGAACCTGGAATGGAAAGATAAGTCACGATGTCTCCGTCAATGAGAGGAACCAACCTCGCCATCCATAACAGAGATCTTCCCGGAAGGTGTCTTCGCAAACTTCGTTAACGCGTGCACGCGGAATATAATAGCCGTTGCTCGCATCACGGTTATCGGGACGCTCCTTCCTTCGGAAATACTCCCCGTCATCGCTGAGCTCTTTCCTCTCTACCCTCTTCAGTGAATCATTCCCATCCATCGAGAAGAGATATCCGAATTTGAGCTTTGGCTCGTCGCTTAGCTTGTAAGTGCATGCTGGGCACACATTCTTGAGGCGCCAAGGTCCATTGTTGCGCCCGAGAATGGCAAGCACCTTAGCTTCTGCTCGTCGTCGTAAATCCAATAGAACATCGTAAGCAATGGAGAATTGCTGGATGAGATATGGTCGGGGAGGAATCTGAGATCAGAAAAAGTGAGTCTGAAGTCGTTGCGGAGGGTGGGATAGACGTACGCCATGCAGATCATTCAAAGTCTGGACGAAGGCGTTTATGGTGTATTGAGGACATCTGGCATGAGCGACACGATATAGCTCAAGAGTCTTGAAGGATATAACGAGACTGGGAGACCATGGAGCGCAGGGAATTAGTCCTTGAGCAATGAGCGCCGATGCGATGCCGCCAGCAGTTGGGTCCAGCCATATGTCTTGATTATACTTTGTTTCTGTAAAGAGTGAGCATATTGAGTATGAGAGAGTGGCCAACCAACCAAAGATATCGATGATAGTGACGCTATACAAGTCGGCGCCCTCCTGGTTGGGGAATGGTATGGTCGATGGATCACCAGCGCGGAAACGAAGATAGGCTTTGAGCATTTGCGGCGCTTGGACAGCAAACGCATCTACTCGATTTTGAGTCCGTTCTCGACGGGTTCGCCAGTCGTGGTATCGAGCTCTAAGAAAAATCAATGACAGTATAACCACGAGGTATGGACTAACCGGGAAGGCCTCGTTTGCTCCAAAAGCCCCTCTACGTCCTCAAAATCTCCTCCAGCATGACTTATTTCTGCGCGGCGGCTCCCATCCAGAACATGGCCAATGGTTGTTATGTTTTCTTGGGCTGAAAGATCTGAAGCATCGAATTCGGCGTCGTTTGCAAGATTTTGAAGAGTTCTGAGGGTGTCCAATGAGCTAGTAGACATAGCTGCAAGTATTTCAGCCAAGAGCTCCAGCGTACAAAAGACTGAGGCTTACTTTCCCTCTCTTCCTCGATCGTCTTCGCGACCTCCACGCGATGTTTCTTGATGCCGCTAGGAGTGAGGTATCTGCGCTCAGATACATTGGACGAGAAGATTCCCGAGCTCGGATTAGAGTTCCCCAGGACCGTCAACCGGGCAGACCGAGCAGCAGACCTTCGCATGGTGTGGTCAACGACTGCTGTTGTCAGTGTTTGGTCGTGTTTATGGTGACAGTGTGACACTGCTGACGAATCTTTTCTTTCTCGTCAGTTTCTCGTCTTCAAGTTCCCTCGCCCGCTGTCTTTCCGGCTGTCCTTTCCTCTCCCCGACTGCTGGCATAGACCAAGCATGAATGGTACGTTTTGCACCGTCCTCTTCTCCACCTCGGCTAATGGAGTCTTTGCCAGCGTTATGACCACTCAGCGGGCGCCAGCGACTCCACTGCTCAAGATGTTCCAGAGCTCGGAGGTACGTTGCCCACTACCCACAGCATACCACGACCTCAACCTGTGTAGCCCCGTCCTGCTTTCATGATATAACCACCCGCTCCCTCGTTACGCGACACAATCTTCTCGCTATAAATCTCTTCCGACCATCTCTACTTGGCTTCACATCCACTCCACATCCACAACCTACACTCCTCGTTCACTCATCCCTCAGTCTATCTCTACTACCTTCTCACCTCCCTAATTCTGAGCACGGAACGCTCAAATGGCCTATTTACCTTACCTTCCTTTACTTCCGAGCACGGAACGCTCAAATGGCCTGTTCACCTTACCTTCTTCTCTGCATTTACTTTACTGAGCCTGGAATGCTCCACACCTACAACTGCTTACGGTACTACACCTCCTTATCTGACCTGTTGCCCTGTGGTGTTGAGCCACAGGTTGTTGTTTTGCTCGTCCATGCACCTAACCCTAACCCTAGTTGACATTTAGATAAGAAAATAAAAGTCGGGGTCATTTGATGACACCCGATCTCGGTGCATACGAATGCATAATAGTCATGAGTGGTAGATAAGCCTCGTAGGGTGTGCCCGATCCTCCAAACCCAGAAATCTACAGTCAAATAGCTGTTTTTTTTCTCCGCGCGCTGTTGGTCTTGCAGATATAGCTTGTCACACAGCAATCATAACTCCTCACAACTCAAGTTAATGCACCCCAATGGGCCGACACCGCAAACACAACACGACCGAGCAGCAAGCAGCTGCTCGCCGTGCCGCGAATCATAGATATGACACCGGTGAACGGTATGCACCCCAATAGCCACCCAATTTAACTCATATTCACCCACAACGAGTAGAGGCACTTCTGTTCGTGTTGCTAGTAAAACACGGCGTCATCGACGCAAAACTGCAAAACTTCACATCCCTCGCCTCAAACTTCCCAACTCAGTGGAGTTCTGGGCAGCTTCAGAGCTCTACACCGAGCGCTACGGTTTCCTTGATGCCCAAGAAGACAACTTCAACGACAAAGCCTATTCACACTGGCTCCAGCCTCCGCTCTTCGACATGGAGCTTATCTTACGTGTCGATGGCCCACCGGCAGAATCTGACCTTATGGATCTTTGCTGCACCATCGACGGCCTTTTGAAACGCCGTGAACGCCAATTCGAAACCGACCTCCGTAACCAGGTGGGGAATATCCACCGTCCAAAGATCATGGAGGCTCTGCGCTCTCAGGTTGCATCGCTATTGGAGCACGAATGGACAAGTATGATCAAATCGCAGACACTGTACCCAGTCAAAAGTCGAGTATTTCATACATCAACGGCATCTCGTCTTTCTAGCACGGAAGATACACCGTATGTACTTCTTAAGATTTAGGAGCACCCAGTAGCACTTGACAATGAGTACGAATATGATTATGCCCTTGATTTTTCTGTCCCGTGACGTGTATCGGCTTGACTCCATCATCCATCCCAAATGGACGAGTTTGGCGAATTCTGCCTTCCGCCGTTCTTTCCGAGCTCCAATTATCGGTCCTTCACGTCTCATGAAGAATCCGACAAGTTGCTATATTGGCTGGTCCCGCATGTGGGAGCATTCACCCTTCAGTGCGTGTTTTTTGCTTGATGAATGCCTGCTTGTATCTCACATCGACTCTTACAGAAGCGCCGCGTTGGCGGCTCCTGGGGCGTCTCGGGACAATATCACCGGGCATGCAACGTGGAAGTGTCTCACAAGATCATGGAATCTGACTTGTGCACTGGACCACGACAATCTCGCGACAGGGCGCCACAATACTCTTCCCATTGTGCCCACGGGTGCGATACTCCCCGGCTCTGCAACTTACACTGTCGCTACAACAACAAGCTCTTCTTCCTCGACAAAGAGTGTGGCCAGGAAAGCCTTCGTGGGCAGTGATGTCCCGCCTCTTGCTCGCTTCCTTTTGCCGGCTTCCCAACTCGACAAATATACTTGTAACTTGGCTTCACCCTCTGTTTCTACCACCCAACTCCAACCCTCACTCACTCATCGCCCACGAGCGCCAATGTCATTTGGTGCTCCAGACGAGTCTATCTCGACCACTGGCCGCACCAAGAATCAGCATCGAAGCTACGCGCCTGGCCAAGTTTCACCAATTCCCGAGCTACCAACCGACACTGGCTCCGAAGAAGCGCCTACAACCAACGCCGAAGAAGCGCCTGCAACTTCCTCTGGATCTACAACATTATCATCGAGTTCCGACAGCCAGCGAAAGCAGCTAGCGAAAGGAAAGGGGAAAACGACGGGGAAGGCAAAGACGACGGGGAAGGCAAAGACGACGGGGAAGGCGAAGCCAAAGGGCAAACGCGAAACTATGCTTGCATTCAATTCTACCACTGGACATATTTACTACGACTGGTAAGGCTGAACTATTACCTTCAATCGCGCCAGCTGACTGACGTTGTGCAGTGTCAAGGCTGTCGACGAGCTCAGTGGTGGGAAAATTGAGCTCCACACCCGCGACAGCCTCAAAGAGCGACTTCACCGTCATCACAGTACCCTCACTTCGTAGACCCGCTTTCGTTACATTTCAAACTCTATGATTAGCACATTCAAAACACAGCCTTTGCGACCCTTTTACAAGTGACGGTGACCATTGAGTACTTCCATTTTGTTTCACAGACGCACACATCCGAAATATTACGTTGGGAAGGATCGTACGACCACTCTTGTGCTCTTACCCGTACTACATCCACGACAACACCCATTATATTGTGCGTGCGCTGCATTATCTCTGTCCCATTCCTACCTAACTGCAAATAGCATGTCTTCTGCGAATCCTGTCGACGACACTGGGGACGAAGATGTCATACTCCCCCGACGATGGAGATAGAGACTGGGTCGACGAGTCGCTGCTCAACAAAGTCACTAGCACACACGCTAGTCGCAACCCCGACATGCCTATTCTCATCAGCCGCCGCCAAAAACCCAAGAAGAAAGGCGAAAACTATCGTGCCAATCAGCGAGCTCGTCAGACTGCCAAGGCGAAACGAGGCCAAAATCTCGCCAGTGCTATCAACAACCTTCTCAAGCCCGTACGCGAGGCGGTTCCTCGGCTTGCTCAAGAGTATGGAATGTCTGAGGCAAAGATCATCGAGCGAATCACGAACGCTTCTCGCCACGCTATCAAAAAACGGCCGGGTCGTGAGCATTCATAATGCGAAGATGAAGCACTTGATGGCCCAACTTAATGCTGGTACGTTGATTTCTCTTTACTCAAGTAAGGCCTAAACTAATTGCAAATAGATCGTCCCATTGGGGAGAAGCTAAAACTGAAGGATGTCCACGCCATGATAGCGCAGGACCCAGAGCTTCTGGATAGCATTTCACAGGAAGACATCGACAATGCTATCAACGACATCAAGGCGCAACGGCAGAACGAGCGAACGGGTGTCCGTGCAGACAATAAGTCGGCGGCCATGGACGCTGTCCACGAACTCAAGGAGATATCCAACGATGTGCGTCGTTTTCTGCGAAATCAACGATCTATACTGACTGAGCATGGTCCAATAGATGATCAGACTTAACCAGCGTACCGGAATGGTTGGCGCTGCCATATTTTCGCGTGGCCACCTGAACGATACAATTGCCCCTGTCGCAATCGACGCCGGGGGTGGACTGCGTTTCTTCGCTGATGTTCTCGGGAAAGACGACGCGGAGCTGACTGCATTGCTGGAGTTATGGGCAGTCGCTCGACATGAAGGTCTGTTTCTACACTTGCTTATTCTTCTCGTCTAACACCGCTTCAGGCAAAATAACCGCGCCGACTGTCCAGAAGATGAGAGTCGAAGCTTCAGCGATCATCCAAAGCACTTTAAGTAGGTGTCTTGTTTGGACTAGCCGCTGCTGTCGAGATTGATTCATTGACTATAGACGACATTGTTGGCAAGAAAGTCCGGATGTACTTCGACAATTTCACTGAGAAGATCATCGCCGCGTATAACGTCACTTTGACCTGGCCTGATGGTGTCCCGTTCAAGCAGATGTCATTGCAGAACAACACGGACACGCGCCTAATCTATAAGGCTCTCAAAGACAAGACTTGCAAATGGCGACAGCTCACCGATGACCAGGTTGCGGAAGAGTTGGTGCAATGGCGACAACGACAAAAAAAGGGCGAGGTTGCACCAGCCCGGCAGCGAAAGAGACGCAGCGACAGCGGCGTAGCCCGTGGTCCTCAGAAACGGAAAGCAGCCGAACTTGACCAAGATTCCGACTCCGACTCAGACAAAGATGCCGGGGAGAGGGAGAGTGGTGATGACGCGGGCCTGGGGTCAGGTGGGGTGGAGAAGAAGCGCCAGATGCTTACAGCCTTGGCGCGGGCAGCGGCAGCACGCAAAAAGGCCAAGGCTACAAGCCGGAAGCGTGTCAAGCCGGCAGCAGCATCGGCCCGGGCATCTTCTGCGCGCGACAAGGATGATGCAAAGGAGCCTCCCGCGAAAGAAGAAGCGACAGGAGGACCGGGAGGAAAGACTAGACACGGAGAAGGCTCGGGGACATAAACGCAAACGCGGGGAGGATGACAAGGAGAATGATGATGCTGATGAAGATTCTCGGAACAGTGGCGATGGTGGGAGGGCGCTGCGTCGTCTTCAACGCCCGAATGAGCTGCGGTAAGGAACCACCTCGTCCTCGGCCTCGGCCACGGCCTGCCTTTGCCAATGCAGCAGGAAGTCGTGCTGTTGTCAAGGGGAAGAAGGGGAAAGGTCCCCCAGGCCTTCGTGAGTAAGCTTTGTTTCCAAATCCTTGTCCACCTTGTCCACCTATCTTGATACTGGTCTTCTCTGTCTTGTCGTCTTTTCACATTATGCCCCTGCCTACATTTTTTGCCTCAGCTACACTGGTATCTTACTGCTTTTAATGGACAAATTAGTAGACAATCAATCCGAATTTTTTTTGTGCTAGCTTCAAAAAATTTCCTTTTTTGGCAAGTCAATCTAATGATTATGTGAATAGTACAAACAAATATTGTTGAAGCACAAGTACTATAGTTGCAGCATAAGTGCTCTGACTTGATAAATCAAGCTCTGTAATTGCAGCATAGGTATCATACTTGCAGCATAGACAGTATACTGTTAAGCTGCAAAGTTATTGAAGTTATAGTAGAAGTATTGTGGACCTTACTGCAGCATAGCTAATCCCATAACATCTCTTCTACTTAGAATGAAGGGCCCACTGGGCTCTTCATTCTAATTAGAGTAGATATATGGGATTAGCAGGTGAGACTATGCCGATGTTTTCTCGGAAACGGAAGCCTTCAACCTTCCGCCCCATCGCGAATTTGATCTCAAGATCGAGACCGTTGATGGTGAAGAACCACCCATCGGACACGTCTATTCTCTGTCTCAGAACGAGCTGGAAGCTCTCCGCAAGTTCATCGACGAGAATCTCCGCTCCGGGTTCATTTATCCTTCGCGCTCTAGTCATGGCGCGCCTATTCTCTTCGCTAAGAAGAAAGATGGCAGCCTTCGCCTTTGTGTTGACTATCGCGGACTCAATCGCATCACGAAGAAGGACCGCTACCCGCTTCCGCTGATCTCGGACTTGCTTGACGCACCGGGAAAGGCACGTATCTATACGACACTCGATCTGCGCCACGCCTATCATCTTCTCCGCATCGCACCCGGAGACGAACCAAAACGGCATTCCGCCCTCGCTACGGCTCTTACGAGTTCAGGGTTGTACCTGAAGGTCTTACCAATGCTCCTGCTGCGTTTCAAAGATTTCTCAATAGTCTTTTCGCCGACTTACTGGATGTTACAGTTATCGTCTATCTTGACGACATCCTAGTCTATTCAGACGACAAGTCGAAGCATGTCGAGCATCTTCGGGAAGTCCTACGGCGTCTCCGCGGCCGGACTCTACTGTAAGTTGCCAAAGTGCGAATTTGGCGTCACGACTACCGAGTATCTGGGCTACATCCTCTCCCCTGACGGCTTTCGCATGTCTCCGGAGAAGGTCTCCGCGATCACGGACTGGCCTACGCCTAGAAAGGTTAAGGATATTCAATCCTTCCTCGGTTTCTGTAACTTCTATCGACGTTTCATTTTCAACTACTCCGACATCACGATTCCGCTCACTCGTCTCACTCGTGCCAACGTCCGCTGGAACTGGTCCACTGAGTGTCAAGAGGCTTTCGACTACCTCAAGAAAGCTTTTGTCGAGGCTCCGATCCTTCATCACTGGGTCCCAGACCGCCAAATCACCCTAGAAACGGACGCCTCCGACTATGCTATCGCCGCTATCCTTTCCGTCTCCGGCGATGATGGTGAAATCCATCCTGTGGCTTTCCGGAGTCGCTCTCTGGGGCCATCAGAGCTCAACTATGACACACACGATAAGGAATTACTCGCTATCTTCGATGCGTTTACTCACTGGCGTCAATATCTTGAAGGCGCCCGATTCCGGTCGATGTGGTCACTGATCACAAGAACCTTGAGTATTTCTCTACTACCAAGGTTCTAACTTCGGCGCCAGGTCCGCTGGTCCGAGTATCTTTGTCGTTTCAACATGACAATCCGATTCCGCCCAGGTAAACTTGGGGGTAAGCCTGATGCGTTAACTAGACGATGGGACGTCTACCCAAAGAGAGGGGGATAAGTCCTATGGAAAATTGAATCCGCAAAATTTTCGCCCTATTTTCACGTCTGAACAACTCAACGCCTCTCTCCGCGCTACCTTCCTTGAAGAACCTGTGCTTCGCGCCTCCGTCATTCTGGATGTCAAGAAGCTTCACGACGACATCCGGCTCATATCAATGACGATCCCGCTGCCGTCTCCGGCCTCTCCGCCCCGCGAAATCTGGCAACTCATCGCGCTGGAAACTCGATGACACTGGTCTCTTACGCTATGACGATCGAATCTGGGTACCACTCGTCTCCGGTACGTCTCCGGAGTTGCGACTTACTGTACTCCGACACCATCATGACCATATCCTCTCCGGTCACTTTGGCCAAAATCGTACTCTCGCTCTTGTCCGACGCGAATACACCTGGCCAGAACTCAGAACCTTCGTCAAGGACTACTGTGCATCTTGTATCACGTGCAAGCGCAACAAGAAGCCAAGGCATCGACCTTATGGTCTGCTGAAGCCTCTCCCCGTTCCTCTCCGTCCTTGGGATTCTATCTCTATGGACTTCACTGAGCAGCTCCCCACATCCGGTGAATTCGATACCATTCTAGTCATCGTTGATCGTGCCTCCAAACAGGTCATTTTGATTCCGTGCGACACTCACATTTCGTCTCCGGAGCTCGCTCGACTTTTCCTCATTCACGTCTTCTCGAAACACGGAGTCCCATCCCACGTCACTTCTGACCCGGAAAGGAATTCGTGTCCTCTTTCTTCCGTTCCCTTGGAGAACTACTCAACATGGAACTCCATTACACTTCGGGTTATCATCCTTCAGCTGATGGGCAAACGGAGCGCATGAACCAAACTGTTGAGCAATATATTCGCATCTATTGTTCTTACCAACAGGATGATTGGCACGAGTTACTGCCGATCGCAGAGTTCGCACTCAATAATGCTCCTAACGCTTCTACTGGCATATCACCCTTCTTCACGAACAAAGGCTACGATCCCTCTATTACGATTCATCCAGAGCGTGATGTGGCTAATGTTTATGCTAAGGACTACGTCGTCGATCTCCAAGAGCTGCACGAGTTCCTCAAGGAACAGATCAAGTACGCTCAGGAGCAATACAAAGAGACTGCGGACCGGAAACGCATTCCGGATCCGTCTCCGTCTATTGGTGATGAAGTCTTTATCTCGACCAAGTACATCAAGACCAAGCGTCCGACTCGAAGTTCTCGGAAACGCATTTTGGTCCCTTCGAGATCATCGGAAAGCCCAGTGCTGCGTCCTATCAAGTCCGTCTCCCGAAATCCCTTTCTCAAGTCCATCCCGTCTTTCACGTTTCCCAAATCGAAATCCACACACCCAACAAGTTCCCTGGTCGCGAAGAGCCACCACCTGCGGCAATTGAAGTCGATGGAGAAGAACACTTCGAAATCAAACAGATTGTGGACTCCAAGATTGATCGTCGTTTCAAGGGTCCGGCTCGACTCCGCTACCTGGTCGAATGGCTTGGTTACGAGAACACTGACGAACAATTCACTTGGGTTGGTGCACCTGACTTGGAAGCTGAAGAATATATCGAATCCTTCCATCGTCAATACCCCAACAAGCCTAAGTTGGATTAACGTCACCCAAATCACTCTCACTCCGTTCCGGATTATCGAGATAAGGAAAATTACTATTCTATTTTACATAACGACTCTAATCTTCGTCGTTTTTCGTTTCCGTCTCCGAGGCGTCTCCGTCTCCGCTACTCGGCTCTTCCCTTCCCTTTGTCAACCCTCGCCGGGGGCTCCTCGTCCACATCCATCGCGTCTTCTTCTTCGACCTCTTCTTGCTCCTCTGTTTCCTCCTCGTACGGCTCACCCACGGCATCCTCCGATTCCGACTCATCTGCGTCCCGGCACAACTGCCCTTCTCGCTGAATGAACACATCCCAGTGTTTTAGGGTCTTGTCGATCCCCTGGATGCGCTCGTCCAGCTGTTCGGGTGTGGTCGCCGAATTGATTGCGCCAACGTTGAATCGCAGCTCGCGACCAAGGTTTTGTAAACCCATGATCACGCGGTTGAGTTGCCGGTGATCAGTTCGCTGACGCATCAGCAGATTGCCGATTGTGGCGGCAACCCCCGCGTTGCTGAGCATCAAACCTGACATTTCCGCTGGCGTCTCCGCTGACGTCTCCGCAGGAGCCTTCTTCGCAACTACCCTGGGCACCACGATTCGTGGCCCCGCAAACTTCTTCTTTTTCCCCTTCTCCTTGACCATCCCCGCCTCCTTCTCGTTCTTGCGGAATCGCAGTGGCGGGTTTCCGTCCTCGCAACGGATCTTGAGCTTGCGGCAATTGTCGCAGGAAAGCCGCCCGTGCCAAGTCGTGTTGGGCTTGGGTTCGCTCTCCACACGCAGGGTTTCCCGACTTGATACACTTGGCGCATTTTTCTACCAAATCGGGTTAGGTTTGTAATCCAATTCAAGTCTGGCACTTACTTTTGCCTTCTTCATCGCTCCCCGCATCGGACCCTTCGTTCTGGGCCTTATCGGCGTTCTTGGCGTCTTCGGGTGTTCCCGCATTGTTGGGTTCTTCGGCTACAACCGCCGGCTCGGGCTCCGCGGATGACTCAACGCGCCGTATGATTCGCCGGCCAATCCGGGCATTCGCCTCCGCCCGTCTCGGCAAGGGTCAGCGGGGCGAGTCCGCTTTCCCTGCGAGCTCTGGCCCGCTCTCTGGCCCAACTCGGCCTGGGCCCGGCGCCGTTCTTCCTTATCAGCGGCCTTCTTCGCCGCCTTCTGCCTGGCCTCGGCCTCCTCCTCTTGTTCCTTGAGCACCCGGGCTCGCTGCTGCTCGGCGCGGCTCCTATGGTACTCGGCTGCTCGTTCGATGAGCTCTGCTTCATCATCCGGAACCGCTGCCAATGGGGCTATGACGGAACCGTGCTCCGACTCCTCCTCGTTGATCGGCTCGTTGTCAACCGGGTCATCGGGATCGTACGACTCCGACCGACCACCCGGTGACGGCGCCTTTGGAGCCATCTCCGCGAGCTCAGCACGAAGCCTCTCCGCTCTACGCTCCAACTCCTCCAACTCCCTCCGCATGTCTACGCGTCGGTTGCTACCCGACGGTAACACGTCAGCCAAGGGGTCTCTGTCTGTCCCCCCAACCCAGCCACCGACCCTCTCCGTCTCCGAAAACTCCTCGACCTGCTCCACCGCGTTGGTGTACAGGTTCTTGGTCTTCTTCGCGTTTCTGGCGTTTTGGCGTTTAGGTGGCATGGTGGGAGGAGGAGAAGCTAGAGAGATTGATGTCAATCGGTGACGTGCTTCTTGTCACCCCTTTCCTTTTTCGTCCTCCTTGCTATTATCACGTTCTCACCGGCTTCCTCGGTGATCTCGGCCTTTCCGGCTTTCGACTCAAAATTTTCACAAGTCCAACTCTGACTCCGACTCATTCTGATTCCGACTCCTACCTCTACGACCATTGCTCCTGTTTCTTGTGGGCAAGAAACACAAGAGGGGGATGTTATATCCGTGCCGACTCCGGCATCCGTCTCCGATATCCGTCTCCGGTATTTGGTTTTTACGTAATGAAGATTTACTGAGCGTTTCCAATTACCCCGACTTATGATCTATGCAATCATCTATGCCTTGTTCCTCGTATGCAACTCCTCTTCTACTTTACTTGACTTTGTTCTAATCTTGTTACTTACTTTGTTATACCTTATTCCGTTTCCGTTACTTCTCATACTATAAATACTTTGATGTATTATCACGTACTTCAGTTTGTAAATTAACGTTGCTGGTCTCTATCTCCCAGCGTCGTCTCGACTCCGCTCTTCTCCTCTTGTCTTGTCTTGGTCAACTGGAAGCCCCGGTCACCCAATCATCCTTCTGTGGTGTTCCGCCCCAAGTGCTCTACGACTTCGATTCCGTCTCCGACTTCGACTCCGTCTCCGTCTCCGTCTCCGTCCCTTTGGTCGACACGGCACTTAACAATATCCTATCACACCAATCTCCCAATAACTTACTTAGAAGTGAGGGATCCCCAACACAACAAGAGTAGGAAGCATACGGAGGGGTCCCCCTATGAGATTAAATTTCCCACACCACATTATATACATACGAAATCTTGTTATTCCCTATTATAATGATGAATAGTACTGCATATCATATTGGCAATACAGCTATGATCTGCCAGTTGATTATAGATCAAATATGTGAAACTTGGCAAATGAGGTGTATACATCTACCTACATACCCTGATTGATCTCTATATATTTTTGGAGGATGAATTGGGGTGAATATTCCAAGATGAGTTGAGTGCAGAACTGGTTTACATTAATGGTGGGGTCTAAGACTGAGTACTGGACATTGAGATGCATGTATGAGGATATTTGGATGTCTAGTAGGACCCCATACTATAATTCATCATGGTTCTGGCATGTATTCTGGAGATCTGTGCCCATCTTTCAGAGGTGATGGAGATCAAATTCTACTGATGAGTGAATGTATTGTATTATCAGTGCCATAGTCACTGGGAGTGAGGAGGGTATACGCCAGGGAGTTTTGTTAGAGTAGCTAAACTTACAAGTCTGTCACCTTACATTGTCAAAGTACTAGATATTCTCTTTTTAATTACTGAATGATCAATATAGTAATCATATCATATAATGATGATCAAAATACTTCATAATCAATCCTTGCCTTTGATAGCCTTCCTGCTAGCACTTGATTCATGTATTTAGGTCGAGCAGCTATTGAGATCGGAGCCCATCAGCTAAATACAAGCTCATGATGGGTCAGTGCTAACACATTTATTGAGCCACCACTATAGGTTACTTAATGAAAGGTGTTTATATAGTTACAATACACAACTTTGATTTTGTGACAAAGTGTGACACTCTCTTATAATTCCACTGTTAGACTGCGAAAATTTCCTTTTTGGGAACTGTGTCATCCTTGTAACCTAACAGTATATATGGAGCTGATCTGGGCTGCACAGGTGTCTGAATTTCACTTACTATTAGGACCTGGTATGCAATTTCCTCTTTGAGTAGTCCATAATTATATAGAACTGACTCCTATACTTGGGTATATAATCACTATTGAACATTATTCATACTATGAGTGAGGTGATAATAGCCAGTCATGTGGACTTGGTGCGAAAAATGGTGAAAACCTAAGAACTGCTCAGATTTATTCAGTTCCCTTTCCAAGGTTTATTCAGTTCTATGGCAATGCTGGGAGCAGCATGGCTTATCTGCGACACCCCGCTGGGGTGGACTAGATAGTACACAGTGGGTATTGGGCTACACAGGTGACCAAGACCTGATAGAAATGGCCCACACCACCAAGATCGTGCATCAGCATGTCGCGATCAACAAAGCTATTGATGGGATCAGACCAGAGTTGCCTAATGTGGGAATCACAAGTTTACATAGTGGTAGAGCCAGTCTTGTCGACCATTAGGCCGGCCAAGTGATGCAATGTCAGAGTTGTTGATGAACCCGCGTGCAAACAATTCTCCTCGTACACAAACCCCCCTTCATCCATATGCAGCTAGCGCTCGAACGGGGGCGACGCATGCCTTGCACTCTGGCCTTCACTACCCGCAGCCGTCCCCGCCTGCGCCGCGGGAGGCGTGGTTACAGGCGGTCCCGCCGTAGTTGTGTGCGGCAGACCGGCAGCTCGAGCACTATTCATCGCGGCATACCGCGCGCGGATCGCGGCCATGAATTCGCGCTCGTTGAATGGAGGGGCGGCGTCCAAAGCATCGCCTGGTGCGGCCGGCGCGGGCGGGCCGGACGCAATTGGCTGAAGGGTGACCGTTGTAGTTGCCCCAGTGGCGACCGGGACGCCTCTGCCACCCGCATCGGCCCGCCTGCGCTGAACAACCCCCGCGCGGGAGGTCGCAGCGTCCGGCAGTCCCTCCGCCCGTACCGCCGTCAGCCTGGACCTCCGCGCGTGCGCTGCTGCCAGTAGCCGGGGCCCCGGCGCTCTGCCCGCGTTTAACACATAACGGCATCGAGAAGGAAAGACACACTCACGTGCTGTTCACACTTGCGCCGCCGCCAGGGAATTGACGCGGGGGCGGCCACGTTGGTGCCTCAGATCGTTCAGGAGGCATCGTTGGGGTGTACCACGGCGCAATCTCGCCATCCGCTGCAATATCCTCCTGCCCCGCGTTCTGCCGTGCCGTCGCAACGCGCTCTCTGGCTGCCCGCACACGCAAGGCGTCCCACTCCCGGTCCATCGCCCCTGTCACCGGCCCGGGCGTCCCGCGGTCCATCCGGCCCTGCTCGTCCGCCAGTCGGCGCAGCGCGGCCCGACGGTCACGGTCCGCCGCCGGAGCAGGCGCAGGCGCAGGCGGCGGGACCGGCGTCCCCATCTCGGCCACCATGCGCAACACCTCGATCATCTCCTCCACGCCGTCGTTCGGCGCTGCCGGGGTCGCGCCTGTCGACGGTTGTATCCCCGGCAGGGGGAGCGGTTGTGAATCCGTTATCGCAGCCGCCGGATCCCCCGGGCCCGGGCCGGCGCCCATGACCGGCGGCCGCGGCGCGACGATCTCCAGCGGCGGCAGAATCCCTGGCGGCGGGGGCGGGGGCGGCTCGGGCCAGCCGGCGCCCGCGTTCCCGAAGGGGCCAACCGCCTGGTTCTCCGCGTTGCTGCCGCCGTCTGCCCGCTCGCCCACGGGGCGCAGCAGCTGGTACAGCTCCCGGAACGGACTCTCCATCGCCATGAACGTGTCTGGTTCCGTCACGGTCGGCGCCGTTACGGGCGGGGTGGCACTGTAATGTGATGAGTAAGGCTTAAACCGCGTGGATGAAGAAGAGGGGCCAGGCGGAAAGGCGGAGAACAAAAGTAAACGAGGGATGGTAGAGGCGAACAACGATAGAACAATCACGCACTCGACATCTCCCCGGGCCGTTTCTGCCTCTAGCCTTTGGCGGACCTCCGCATCGGCCGCGGCAAACCTCTCCAGCGTCGCGGGCGCTATTGTGAAGGACCCGCCTAGCCTCACGCCTGATTCTATCGATGGACCTGCATGGCGAATAGATAACGTCGTGAGCGGCGGGAGCGTGACTGCGGGCGGGCGGGGCGTGACGTCTGTGTGAGTGGGTGTCGTTGTGGCGTGTCTACTCCCAGTTGACGCCTCCTGAATGGCGGGACTAACATGGCCCGGAAGGAAGACATAATGCTGTTGTCGGCGCAACGCTCCGGTGCTGCGCGCCGTATGAGTCCTGCACGGTGTGAACAGCGCCCCCAGCGCATTGCCGCTACACCGTTATCAGCCAACAGTAACCGAGGATAAGACAGTTCACACACCAAACCGCACACCCGACACCATGGGCTGCGCATCCACACCCCGCGGCTCTTGCCAATTCCAGCATCCGCGCCGCATCTGGGGTGAAATACGTGCTCTCCAGTGGGACGACTACCCCACTTGCACCCTCTGGCGGAGCTACCCATCGTCCGCCTGCCCGCGCAGGGTGGGCGGACGCGTGGACACGTGCACCACACCCATTTGTCCGCGCCACTGGTGAGGGTGACGCTGAAGCCGACAGTGGCAGCGGCAGCGGGTTTGGCAGCACGCCTCCGTGCTCTTCCAGCCTCTCTCCCGGTCCAATCACGCCCCCACACGTCACCCCCCTCGCATTATCGCTCTGCAGACTCCCCACCACCGACTCGCGCTGCGCCGGTCTTCGCCGCATCCGCGACTGCGTCCCTGCGGCCAGCAGGGCGGCGGCGGTCAAGGCCTGGTTGTCGTCGTCGCTCTCGGAGGCGGGTTGCGCAGATGGGGAAGGGTCCATGATGTCGTATGTCGTGGTACGGAGACAAGGGAGATCAGCGTGGGGAACGTGGCGGTGCAACACGTGGCTCGGCGGACAAGTCCCGACAGCTTGACCGAAAGTGTGAGATCGATGGGCAGTGCAAGTGCTGTAAGACATATCAAAAAGGATGTCAGAACTTAGAAGCTGCTCCACATTCACTAATATCTGCCAACATTTTTCGAGGACTTCCTGCGGCATTGATCAGTAATACGCCGCGAAATAACGCGGTCACACCAGTCGGCGACAGTCAGCGACTGCAAGGGTCAGAGTCGGCGACCCTTGTGCTCTTATCCGCCGAGCTTCGCTGACCGCGTACCTCCATGGCCGCAGTCGCCAACTGTCCACCAAAACTGTCAGTGACCCCAAGGGACAGTCGGTGACTAGGGCTGTAGACCGTACCGTATACGGCTACGGCCGTGTACGGTACGGCCTCTGACGGTGCCGGGACGGCCCTACGCCGTACCGTAAGCCCTCGAGCTCGAGGCGCTTACGGTACGGGACGGCGCCGTCACGCCGTATTACGGTGACGGTGACGGCCAGCTAGGTCACTGGGTGTGACCTAGGCTAAAGGTGCCTCCGAGCGACCGGGCCGGGACGGGTGGCAGTGCCAAGCGCCCGCCTGGAGTGCTAGGCTGCCTCGGAGGCTAGCCAGGCCGTGTTGGCTGACCACCGACAGCGTAGCAACGGGCATCCGGAGGTCCGATACCCGGCGGATCGACGATCTCCGGATCAAATCGCGCGCTAGCCGAGCCTTCGCCGTATACGGCGACCGTCACCGTATACGGGACGGTCATTACGGCGTCACGGCCGTCCCGTCGCCGTCCCGTACACTTGGGCACCAGGCTGCCATACGGTACGGTTACGGCGCCGTATTACGGCGTGCCGTACGCCGTAATATACGGCAACGGCCTACAGCCCTATCGGTGACCCCCAGGCGATAGTCTGCGACCGCCACCCTGCAGTCAGCGGCTTTGCTTGAAGCCTTCAGTTGGCGATTCTCGGTCCGCAATCGGCGACTCTTGCACTCCAGTCGCCGACCCCCTTTGCACAGTCAGCGACTTTAGCATCCTAGTCGGCAACTCCCCAAGCCATCTCCCTCTCTCCAATCGGTGACCCCCGGCCTCAAGGTCGCCGATTCCGCGACCTTAGTCGGTGACCTTGCCACCTCAGCCGGCGACCTTGCAACCTCAGTCGGTGACCCTTGGCCTCAAGGTCGCCGACCTTGTAGCCACGGTCGGCAACTTCACGGCCACATTTGGCACAGACACAGTGGAGAACGGAGCAGTAGATTCTTAATTTTGTGTATGTACTATATAATTATACATCCTCATCTTCCATCTCTTGTACTGTTTCTAAAGGATTTGGTGGCAGCATACCAAGAAACTTCCAGTAAGTGTCGTGGGTGAAATTAGCAATGGCCACTCGTTGACCACCAGACCAATCCTCGACCCAATGCTCAAGCAAACGACCCCGAATCATGACAATGTCCCTATGCCCATAACGCACTCGCAGCCCAAGCCCGGGTATGTTCAACACGCCGCCTTTCGCGTTCTTGTCGCCATAAAGTGCCTTCAAGATGGCCCACATCTCAGGGCGATCCGACAAGTCCTTATGCTTTGGCGCTGCGTCGTTGCCACATAATTTCTCGACCTTCCATTATGGCGAGATCGTCTCGGCGCAAGTTGCGTATATCCGGCTGCAACTTCGTCCATCTTCTGCCCAGCTTGAATAGAGCTAGCGTAGGCATACGGGTCCACACGCTGGAAGAGTTGATTCTTCTTGGCTTGAAGTGGTCGTAGATTTAAGGCAAGTTGTGCAGCCGCTGCCAGTTTGTAGCGGCCCTCGTTCTTCTTTGAAAGCTCGTATGGTGGCATGACTGCCCCAGGATGCTTCTTTGCGGGGTGAGTAGCCGTGGAGGCTTTTGCTTTCCAAAGTCGTGTTGGGGATGGCTTGCGCGTCATGGGAATGGGTAGTCAATGTAACTGAAGCGTTGGAGAGAGTGCAGTGGGAAGGGTGCAGTGAAAGACACCCAAGTTGCTGGGTTTTTATAGGCAGTTGGAGCTTGGTCCCACACGGCGCATTATTTGTTCAGGTCTGGTCAAAGCCAACATGCGCATTGCCTCCTCACGATCACATGGCCCAAGCAAAACGCGAACCCGTGCTTTGATGAGTGCGCTTTGACGAGTGCGCGTCAAAGCCTTTAGTGTGCATCAAAGCACGAACAACCAAGCATTTACACTGGTCCTTCCACAGGCACAATGGTTGAGTATATAAGGCCATGCAGAGCAACTTGGGCTTTCTCACTCTCTTCCGTTCTGGTGTCCCCAGATTGGTTTCGAGTCAAGCTGATTGTTGATCTGTTGCAACACGTTAAGGAGTGGCCACTCCATTCTGTGTGCAATGAATGACATTGGCCAGTGCTCATAAGGGAGTACAATTGAGGCGAGCGGTGCGTCTTTCTCCGTTACTCGTAACTGCCAACTAATGGTTGTGCAATGACTCGCAGGGTGTATCGCTGCCCACACGAGCGCTCCAATTCAAGCGGCACTTGCTTACCAGCCACAAGCGCCTGTTCACGACAGACAGCGAGAGTCTGGAGGAGTTCTTCTGCGGCCCAATTTCACTAAGCGTGAGAAGTAGACAGCTCTTTTCGACAGCTCTTTTCCATTTTTAAGTCAGATAAGTGTTGGTCTCGATTCACATGGAGTACAGAGCTCTAATACACACCTAACTCAGTGACTCCATCAACAACTTCAAAAAATCCTTCCCCCAGCTCTTGTCCACGCCTCTCAATCCGTTCATTCACCGTCTCACTGTAGAGGAGCATCAAAACATGGACATAAAAGTCATAGTTCACGTCTGTCATCTGTCGCAATTGAGATTCAAAGCCATTCAGCCATGAATTAAGCTGTTCAGCTGTTTCGGTATTGAACGCTCGGGTTTGATGCTGACCACCATGGTCATCCTCTTCTACCAGAACAAGATCGGGCTGGGATCCATCCATTGGCGCCGGGTTACATCTTACTCGACAGAGAATATCTGTCGCTCGGTGCCCGATGTAGTGCCAAGCGTCGACGATAAACTTGGTTGTCTCGATCCAGTCACTCCGAGCATTCTGGGTCACAATATGACGAAGGAGCTCGCAAGCCTTGTCGTAAACAATGAAACCAGGTCGGGCAGCACTATTTCCATCCCATAAATAGTCGATAAAAGCCAGAATAGCAGAAGGACTCTCTGCCCGATAGCATTTTGTCCAGCCAATTGGATATACACAGGCCCATTGAGCGGTTTCCAAGCAGTAAGTTGTTCTGGCCCGGAATGTATGTTCGACTTTGTTCCAGGGGATGCCGTCCAGCTCAGGGAGGCTGATTTCGAGTGTTGGCCCACCACCGTCTTCCCCAGTTTCAGACGCAATATTTTGTCTTCGAATAACACATTTGACTCCGGGATAAGATAAACGATGAAATCGTTCATCAAACCGTCGATACCAAGCCATATGCTCCGGCTTATTGCACGTGAGAGAGTCGACAGAGCTCACATGCTCCCCGCAGGAAACGATACCGCATTTGCGTCCCTCCAGAAGATGGTCTTGACAGAAACGTCCATTCTTGTAATTGACCAGAGGATTATTACAGGCAAATAAAGCAGATTTCTGAATAGGTGCATAAGCGTTTATAGCACTTCTCAGTTGCATTTACCTTGTGCGTGATTGTCTTTCCGTCCATGACCATCATCCGTACATAACCGCGAGGTTCTCCTGCTGGGGGCGCATTTTGATTTGAAACTTCATCGGGCAGGTTAGCAGGCAGTGTGTCAGGGTTGGCATTGTTGGCGTCTAGCTGAATTCGGTCAATAGATGGTAGAAAGTTTTATCAAATGTTCTTACCTCCAAGTTTATCAGCCCAGCGACATCAGTACTCTGGCCGTCAACGAGCGTCTCTGGCAAATCAGATCGATATCGTTTGATATGAGTACAATCCATACAACCATGCTCCAATGCTCCTGGAATCAAACCTTGATCTTGACCAATTTGTTGTCTAATTGACAGAGCTAATGTTTTGCACTCGCATTTCCCGGCAGAGAGAAATATAAGTGTTTGCCATGAGCAACAAGCAGTCGCCTTCCGAAATGTTCGAGAAATAGTCGCTTTGACTGACGATAGCTGAATTTGTGTGGTGCATTCTCCTCTAACCTGTCATTGATCCAGTCGGCAAAATTGGCCCATCCAGAATGAAACCGGTAAAGCGCCTTTTCTTGCGCTTTGGCAACAGCTCTATCAACCTAGATGCTATGAACAGAAATACGGATAAACCGTGCGTCCCACTCCAACCAGTCGATTCGCTGTCCCCGAGTTAGACCTGGTCGTGTAACCCGGTCAGGATAGTACTCTGATTTGCATTTTGAGCAAGTTGCAACCAGCAGATCTGCCTCAACCCATTGGAAGCTTGTGTCGAGTAACCAAACTCGTGAATTGGGATTTGCGGCCCTTCGTCGTCGTAAGGAAGGCACCATATTTCGGTGTCCAACAGGGCAAAATTTGCAGTTGAGCCGAGAGGTCACAAGTAAAGGCCGGGGTGGTTGGAAAATCTGGTGAAAGGGCTGGTTAGGAGAGATCCGAGGTATCGATAGATGTAGTCGAGATCATTAGAAACCCGAAACGACCAATGTTTTGCCATCTGCTCATGGTCCGCTTGTTCCATCCAAAAGAGCTGAGTCTCATCTGCACTTGAAATAAAGGCACGAGATAATAGCGTTTGGATACTATGAATCCAGCCCGTTTCAGCCGAGCCTCGATATGCTTCTGCTCGCTGGTTTTGATGGAGCCGCAAAAGTGGGTAGAGGGAAATGATCACAGTCAGAAGAAAGAGGACTTGGTGAAGTTGCATATGTGGATCGAAGAACAGATCGAATATGGTAACAAGCTTTGTTATAGATGCAGTCGACATCACGGACATGGTCAAGGAAGGTTGATTATCTAATATTCAAATCAGGTTTCAAGTTTCCGAAAACATTTAATAGAGTTGAATCTAGAGAATATAGGGTAGTACAGCTAATGGTACTTGAGTTGAATCAGTATAGAGTCTATTTATCCATCGCTCTCATCAAGCCTTTCGGAATTCCCACTGACAGGCTTGTAACGCCGCTCACGCTGCTTGCCCTTCTTGTTCTTGCTCTTATTCTCCGTTTTTGACGCCCGAAGCTCAGCCAGACGGGCAATCAAACGTGCCTCCTCATCATCTTCTACCTCCGAGTTCCCACTGCTTTCATTCGACATTGAATCCACCACCTTTCGACTCTTTTTGTTATGAGAGGAGGACCGGTGATGCTTTGAGACAGCAGAGGACAGTTTGTATGGCATAGGCGCTGAGGAACCAGCTTCCTGGAGAGCAATTGCACGGTCGATTTCTGTTTGCATAGCTTTCTTGGCTTTGGCAGCATTTCTGGGATCCGAAGCATTCTGCTCGAGCCAGAGAATTTGCACCTGTCTTCCCAACTCTCCACTGGCAAACACAGCCCACTTATCTCCACCTTTCGAAGCCTTCATTGCCCCATCTCGAACCCAGTCACCAATCGGGCCGTTCAGCTTGGATGCTTGAAGGTAAGCCAGTCTTGCACCTTTCCCCACCGTTGCTCCCCAGCCGCCAGCCTCGATCGCATCCTGCAATGTGAAGGAGCTGCCTGTGAAGCTTTGCCAGGCAGGAAAGTGGTTGTCGAGTAACTCCCTAATTTCGTCGGTCGGCGCCCAGTCTAATTATGTTTCTTAGTTATATCCAAAAAAACTTGAGAGAGAAACAAACCGTGTGGAATGACAAAGCCTTGTGTATCGGCAAGGTCATCTGAGATAGAAAATACCATATAGTTCTCAATATAATCAGCGACCTCTTTCCCCATCTTCATAAGCTGCTCTCCAGTCTTATTCTTGACCAAGTTAGAGCCCATCCGAAGTCGGTGCTGTTTTTCCGATCAATAGCATGAGAAGCGTAGATTGAGTCGTCTTTTCAGTGATACGAGTATGGAGTGGTTGAATTTGGAGCTTCAATGAGGTAGTCAGTGAAGCAGTAATCGGCTGGGGTAGAGGTGGTGGTAGTACTCCTATGGTTTGGACCACTGCTTGCTGCTCGACAATTGTCTATGCAAATTTAACGTCAGCATCAGCACCAATAAAGGGGGGGAAATCGTACAGGCTTGTACCATAACTTCATTGTATACATTCTGTCCTCAGTTGTTTGTAGAGGGACTGTGTCAGCTGCTGCCAGAGCGTAGCTTGGTTTGGTAGGACCCAGAAAATTGTTGACATCACCGATCTCCATCGTACCACCAACACCTGCTCCCATTGCCGGACGATACAATCGGGCGGTTCGGTCTGCTTGAATGATATCAATATCGTTGATTAAGAGAAAGAATTACCGACCTTTCAAGGGTGATGCACCGTTTGCGACATGTGGAATTACTTCTGCCAGAGATGCCTTGAAGATAGATGTTCCGTCCATTGATTGAGACGTTTGGATAGAAACTTGGACGGGAACTTGGTATGGCTCTGACTTTTCATCCCGGTACTTATGTAGGTTGAGGAGAACTGAAATCGATTAGATTTTTGGTAAATCGTGGATAGAATTGCCGGCTTACTGGTACCATCTTTGCCTTGGAGATCAGGCTCCGAGTCCTGCTCCAATCTATTCTCTCCCTCCCCTCCCTCTCCCTCTGTATTGTCTCCTCCCGGCTCAGTCAAAGATGACGACTCCGACTTCTCATCATCATCGGGAAGAAACAGTTTTTTTTTCTTGCTTGATCCACTTGTCATTGTCTTGAGCCGCATTGTTTGTCCTGGGGGATCAAGCGGAATCTTCTGGTCTTGCAGTGTTTTATTAACTCTGAGGTTGTCGCAATGAACATTGAGTTAGAACATTCCATGTATGACACATACCCGGTAAGCACACTGTTCTTCTTGAGGGCCTCAGTCGCATCCAATATGGCTTTATGAGTACTCTTCATTCCGGTTTTGCCTGTACTGGCCGTGTTGTATAATCCGGAAAAGCGCGGATCCACCTTGAGTTGGGCCTCATTTGCAGCAAGGTGCTTTCGAAGCTCCTGTCGAAGCTCCTTAACTTTCAAATCTTTCCCGGCCTCATTCTTGGTCGAGAGGCCCAACGCAGGAAAGATTTTTGCTTGTAGCTCTCCCTTTTTGAAGTCATCAGGTGTGCCGGCAAACCGTTCAATGGCGGGTTTGGAAGAGGAGTCAGCCATGGTCAGCGATGTGGTCGTCGTCAGCCAAGAGGGTGTGAAAATCACACTGTTGTGGAATTTCAAACACCTCAGGAGATTGAAAGTCGGGGGCAGTCAGGCCAAGTTGGTGACCGTCTTGAAAGATCGGCCTATCTGGTTTTGCCGCAAGCATCAGAGGAAGTCGGCGACTGCTGTTGACTGCAAAGTATACTGAGATTTCAAGAAGAGGTTGTTTCTGTGGGCTGCAAGGTCACCGAAGGTCAGCAAGGGTCAGCAAAGGTCATTGAAGGTCAGCGACTGCAGCAGACTGGTCATGATTGTGTTGGTACATAAGACAGGTTGGTTATGGAAGGTCGCCAACCGTGACATACCGTCACCAGCCGTCACCAGCCATCGACAGTCGCCGACGACAGGCGACGACGACCGCTGGCGACCGCCGACCATGTTAGATCAGGGCATATCACTCGCATTGATCATCAGTGCCAGAGTGCTGTGAGATAAATAGCGAGCAGTCCGAGTGAGCTGCTGTGGAAACTTCCCGCCATGGCCTCACTTGCCCGGACAACCACAGTTTACCGCAAAACCTCTCATTCGCTTCATGTATGGCCGTGAGGCATTGAAACTTGTTACAACAAATCATGGGAAACCATTGACCCAGCTGCTGCTGGATCAGTATCTCAGCTATCTTGGGTTAGCCTCTAACTCTTCATGTAGATGATTGTTGATCATTTGTAGTTCATCTAATGTTGCTGCTGCTACAAAACAGATAATTCTCTGGAACCTTTACTCCAGACTCAAAGACCCATTCATATACCTACAAGACACAAACATCACCCCACTACTCATTGAATCACTTAACATGCCTGAAAACCAGATGATATGGCAAATGCTACTAGACTCCTCAATACAACAAGTGCAAGAACAAGCATTTCACATTGCTGCAGCATTATGGGAGAATGAATTTAGCCTTTTAAGGGGCTCCATATCTGTAGCATTCATCCACTCGCTGGGAAACCCAGTAACACTGCGTGCAAAGCATGCCGCGGATTGGCGACGGCACAGCGTAAGGGAGGTCTTATGGCGGATTGAAAGGGAGCTTGGCTAGCCAATGGGCAGGCAGTCAAAGTTTCCCTTTGTACTTTCAGTCGCCTCATGTAAATTGTGAAAGGGAGGCTGTCTCTCTTTCAGCTTTTCAAGTTAAATACCATCACCTACACTTCCACCGTACTGAGTCCGGACTCTGACATCCAACATGAATGTTGGCACCTTCTACTGAAAGCGCAAGAAGCCAGACTCCGAGGCAAACGAGCAACCAAACCGCAGGAAGCGTCCCAAGCAGCCAACAGCCGGCCGCGGTCCGAGTACCGGCTCCATGTCCTCTACGTCAGCTTCCAATCCTCCCACGGCCACTGCTTCCGACCCCCCGCCCACGACTGGTGCTTCCACCCCACTTCCTGACCCACCAACTGTCACTCGTCCTCCTGCTGCGAGTCGTCGTCGCAAGGTCAAAGATAGGACAGCAGAGGAGATTGAAGAAACAACTGCGGTGCGGCGTACCGCGAGTTGAGCACAATGAATCTTGCTCATCATCTTTTCAGTCTGGATTTTCGCCGATGGGTTCGAGTGCTATCAGGAGCTATTAGTCAGGCTTCAGCACTTGGTCGTGCAACGGAGCAGGTGCAATGGTTCGAGCGGCGGCATATGCAAGTCGAGGACATGCAGGCGCATGTCGATCGACTTGTTGAGCAGAGTAAGCAGCCTATCCTGGAGGCATCTCGACGTGCGACGCGGATACTCGAACTAATTCAAGAAGCTAATGAGCAGAGTGAGCGCCAAGCAAAGGGTAGCAACGCTGCAGCACTCGGGCGCATTCCCCATGCTCACCTTGCTCACGCGTTCACGGCCATTGCAACGGCTGGCCTACAAGCCTTTCTCCCCGATGTCTTTGGCCCCCTGCGCTCTCCCTACAACGAGCTACACTGCTTCCTCGCAGTCTCTACATTCCAATCAGCTGCTCGCGGCCTCATTTTCACCGAGCAGTCGGTCTCTTCGACTCTCGCGCAAGATGGTGTCTTTCTCAGTGACGTCTTCTGGAAGTTTCTTGAATGTACATTGGGCCCAGCAAGCCGCACTGCTGAGAACAACCCTGACAGTCTCCGGCTATCTGCCGAGCTGGAGGCAACGAAGAAGCGACGGGATGGGGTGTGTTCACTGTTACTTTAACTTTCCCATTGTTAACTCCATCTAGGTTTGCTCCCGTCGTTTGCAGTGTGCTGTGCGGAAGAAGTTCCGCAAGGCAGTTCTGCGAATTGTCGCACAGCCTGCCTGTCATTCAGACGACGAGACCATTCCCCCTGCAGAACGCAGTAAGGAGAAGCATGCTCCGCGGGTGAGGGTACATGAGAAGCCTGGGAGGCATTGCAGTGTTGGACTACTGTTTCGCTATCTTGACACGGAGATCATGGAAGAGTGGGAGCGGAATCCAGTGGGTAAAGCGTGTGTATTTCAATTTTCTTTCTCTGATTTCATTCTAATGGGCTTACAGTCCACCGACTCGGAAGACTGACATTCTTCTACCACCTAGCCGCCTATCTCGCATTCTGCCTCCAGCTATTTCCTACGCCAAGGGCGAGAATGGGGAGGAGCAGCAGCTCATTCTGCCCATCGACTACTTTGATCCGGAATTCTTCAATTCGATGGACATCCAGGGCCGAGCCAACTACTCGGATGAAAGTACAGTGGCTCTCCCCGATGTCGCGTACTGCCGTGGCGAAGACGGTTACACAATGTGGAAGGAGCTCAAGACAATTCGCTTTATGCGCCAATTTGGTGATGCCATTCTCACACGCCTACAACATCCCGACACCAGAGGAAATGGAAGAGGAACGGGCTAGAAGGGATAGACAGGCAGCGGGAGAGGAAGAGATCGTTGATATGGAGGACTCTGATGGAGAAGCTGAGGGAGATGATGCTCCTATGTCGCCGCCGCCACCACCACCACCACCACCGCCAGCCTCTTAGACTATGTTGCTCCTGTTGCATAGAGATTTCAGAGAAAAAACAAAGTGTTTATTAATTAGTCTTTGTACTATTTATAATCACAAAGAGACTGCCATTCATTCCGCCATTAGGTCTGCCACAAGGGCTGCCATCAGCCCTCCTTTTCCCATCTGCCATATGCATTGCACCTGGTGTAAACCTGAGGTTGTGGCAGGAGTCATTAGGTTCATCAAACCAGCAAGTGCAATCATATGCCTTAGAATTTCTGGAGATGCTATGCGACCAAGGGCATGTCCTTCCAAGCAGCTTCATAGCAGTATCATGGAGAATATTACTTTCACTACTCTCAGTTTCATTGTAATGCCATGTTTCCAAATATTCTCTGTTCTTTTTTTCTAATTGATTTGCAGGACAACATATAAACAGAGCATCTGGATCATGGCACATCTCTGCTGCATGCATGCTGGTTCAGGTGTTCAGACAAATGACCTGCCTACTCTGCAACTCATCCATGATAATATCTCCCAACAGCTGGTTCATCTGTTGTTAGAGAGATGGTCATTTGAGCACTTGTATAGTATAATATCTGGGGAATCAAAGCAAGAAAGTTATGGATCAACAGAGGATCTAAGGTAAGGCTTTATTAATCTTCGAAGCTTTCACTTAGTCTCAATGTGATATAGCATAGAGGAAGCAGAAGCTGTTATTTGCAAAGCCTTTCTTACAAGTTTCCTTACAGAAGAAGTCACTTCCAGTGATGATATGTTTAATTGGAAGCTTATTAATATGGCATCAGTGCTATGGGATGAAGACCCAAGGCATTCTGATATTTGCAAACATTTTGCCTTCCATTATATTGCAGCAGGATGCTCTAGATGGACATGGCAGCAAAATGTTGAGCTTTATGGACAGCTTGATAAGGTATATTTAGCAAACTATAGCTCAATATGTATGCTAAATAGAGGAAATAGTGATCTATCCATGACTGCCCAACCAAAGAAATCAGTACACTTTGCACTAGATGCTGTTTCTAATATAGTTCTGGATATTACAGCAGCACCACCAGTATCATTGGATGATCCTGAATACACCATATTCAAGAATGACTTATCTGCTCTTAGTCCTTAGCGAAGGTCATGTGACATCTTGCCAATGACAGCTATATCTCAACTTCCTGAAATGTATGTACCCCAAGTCTATATGGATATCCCTTGGATAGTAGCAGTAGAGATTTGCAGATCTCCATTATGGATGTTCCCTATGAATTGAAAGTAGATATTATTGCCATAGCAGTAGAAATAACTTGTTAGGGGTATGTGGCATATATTGAAATTTTACGAGTCTTTCTGTCACTTATACAGCCTTATCAGAGAAAGATACAATACTGTAGTATTTTTACTTAGTTTAAATACCAAAGTACTGTGATATTTAAGAAAAAAAAATATTTGAATTTCCCAATTAGGAAGTGTTTTTTTTTCCTTTTTTTTTATTTGGAAATTTGATATACTTATCACTC
Source organism: Mycena indigotica (assembly GCF_014461135.1). Taxonomy (NCBI): domain Eukaryota; kingdom Fungi; phylum Basidiomycota; class Agaricomycetes; order Agaricales; family Mycenaceae; genus Mycena; species Mycena indigotica. Next base: position 871,385 of record NW_023503010.1, read on the forward strand.
TATATGACACTATGTCACAGTCACCTGTTTAGCCCACCCAACACTGTGAATTATCAGTGGTATCGTGCTAGGGTGCCATTGATAAGGCTCAGTATTATTATAACATCCCTAGTGGTGAATGATTGTCCTAGAGGGGGGTGAATAAAGGTGAATAATACAACCCTGGCCATTTGCACCAAGTTTCCCAGAGTCACACTATGTGACATATGACACTGTGACCTAAAAAGGAAGTTTCTATTGATCGATACTTGAGCTGGTGGTTTCAGTACATATGTCATATTGTTTTTGTCACATGGAGAAATAAGCATGACAAATTTCCAAAAAGGAAAATTTTACTACTTGAGCCTATAATCATCAGAGAATGTCACAAATGGTCACAAAATGAGAGCTGTCTATTTTTAACCATATGAACAACACTAGTTGTATCACAACTGTCTAATTACTATATAATGTACAACTGATAGGCCTCTATCTCTATAACCACTTGAGGTAAAAACATGATTCAAGTACTATTAGGAAGGTTTTCAAGAGTATCATGATTTGAACCTCACATTTGATCACTGTTATATTGTATAATGACTCCCTGTTTAGCCCACAAAACACTGTGAGTTATCAGTGGTAACCCGCCGGGGTGCCATTGACAAGGCTCAGTATTTTCAGAACATCCCCTGAGGTGAATAATTGCTGGGGAGAGGGGTGAATAAAGTTGAGCTCTAAGGCAAAATTCGTACCAAGTCTAGTATGTAAGGGGTGAATAAAGGTGAATAATACAATGACCAAGTCCCCAGAAGTCCTGTTATGTGACATGTGTGACACATGGTCCCAGAAGGAAATTTTATTGATAGGCATTGAAACTGATGTTTCAGTGGCTGCGCAATACCTTTTCACAGTTGTATAGAGTGACACGTATATCAGATTTCCAAAAAAGGAAATTTTCACCATTTAATAGTACAATCGTCAGAGAATGTCACAAATCGTCACAAAATGACAGTTCTCTATTTTGACTATACAAATAACTTTTATTAAGTGATGTATAGTAGCAGGTGAATAGTTATGCCAGCACAAGCCAATCACTAGCTGATCTACAACTGATGAAATGATATCTCAATAACTAGAGTAGCTACAGAGCTAATTGAAGTATTACCAAGGATACTTAAGTAGAAGGTCAATATCCCTATCAATACCATGTCATCAGCATACCCATACTGCCGCATGATTATCTATCAGACATTTTGATCCAGCTATATCTCTAGCAGTTCTCTATGGATTCACATTATTATTCCCCAGCAATTATTCACCTCAGGGGATGTTCTGAAAATACTGAGCCTTGTCAATGGCACCCCGGCGGGTTACCACTGATAACTCACAGTGTTTTGTGGGCTAAACAGGTGTCCTGTAATGTGTGGCTAAACAGGTGTAATGACTATATTAACCATTCATTCATAGAAAGAAGGATATCTAGGGCTCAAAGTGATAATGTTGCTGACTTGTAACTTTAGATACCATAAGGCTAAGCTAAGGCTCTATTGTGTCCAATTGCAATTTCCAAGTGAATAGGGCACTGAAAATGCAATACATTCACTCATCAGTGGCATTTGATCTCCATCACCTCTGAAAGATGAGCAGAGATCTCCAGCTTGTCAGACTGCGGGTCAGGCCGTGCAAGGACTTCTCCGAAGAATGTGCGCCCGGAACAGAACAGACGGATTGACGGGCCCGCAAGCAGAGTAAGTGGGGTAGATCGAAACTGAAAGGGCCCGTTAACTCGGTCCCTGGTTGTTGTCAGTGGTCAAACGTTTGAATAGGGTTGTTCCGGGCCCAGTGAGTTGGCAATACCTCCTTGCACGGAGAAAGGTAGTTCTTCAGACGATCTAAGCAATATAGTACCTGGTACGCTATCGCGCATTATATACGCGGGCCCGCAAAGCGGTGATCGGACACCCTGGCCGCTCCTGCTCCTCCTCTAGTGCTGGGGATCAATCAACTTTTTCGGCCTGCATGTATTGTACCAATCCAGCTCATATGGTTGTACCTATGCAAATGAAGTGGGTAGCATCCTAGGGAGGTAATGCAAAAGATGAGGGCAACGGCTCAACATGTCACTTGAGGTCACACCAGCCTACTTCCAGCCAGGAAATTAATTTCATAGTCACTCTAGGTCACATCCGGCACCTTTTGATCGCACGGCGTCTCCTTGCCGAGCCGAGCCATGCATCAATCAAAATAGGCCTTCTGGTCACACGTGTCACGACTTTGGCACGCGTTTCCTTGCCGAGCCGAGCATCAATCAAGATATGTCAAGTCACACACGTCACACTTGGGAAACCCTCCTTTTCTATTTGTACTGCTCGCCGCTGGCTCGGTCGGCTTCCAAGCCAGCACGGCCAGTATGCTGGCTCGGCTGGCTTTCCCTCTCCTCCCCGCTTCTTTTCAATTCGGCCACCTTCTCGCTTCCTGCCGCTTTTTCGATACTCCCTCGTTTCCACCTAGCTCTCAGGTTAGTTCAGCTCTGCGATGCATTTGAGAGACTACTCACTCGTGCATGCAAGTCAGGACCCACTCTACGTCCTTCACCGTTGCCTTCCACTCCTTTTTTGGCCCGTACGACGGCAAAGCTTCCTTCCATCACTTCAAGCACATCAGAACGCTGTAAAAGCCGTTCTTTCCAGGCACATCCAGCACCCCCCAATCCCCATCCTCCTCAACCAGCCGTATCGCTTTGCCAATAGCTTTCCGCCGCCATTCGGGATTGATCAGCGTCCACCACTCTTGCCACTGCGCTGCGAATCTCACCACATTCGAGATACCTGGGTCGAAGTTTGGTGGACAGCCAACACCTATCCATGTCGAGATCTGTACAGGACGCTTGGAGGTATTAAAAGATTCAATCTAACCATGACATAATCAGCTTCTAATTGTCGACCACAGGGAAGACTAACCGAACGCAAAAATCCAGAAAGCTTCTTGAGGTGCATCCACTTTTTGAGTACTCTTTGCCAATCTTCATTGTCCAATGTCAATGCCGCCAAGGCCGGCTCAGCCCATTAGCTGGCATCTGTGGGGACATTCATAGCCTTGCCCTGGGTTTTTGCTTTGCGTGGTTTGGTTTTGGGAGGCAGGTCCGACTTTACGCACTTCTTGGGACCCACTTCCCCAGCGGCAGCACTCCGCCCACCAGCACCACTACCCTCCTCTCCCGATGACCCGTCCGTCTCAGAGTCATCATCTGGCTCTGACTCGTTGTCAGACTCCTGGTCCTTGTTTTTGCGCTCGTCAACGCGCTTACGCTCCACTCCAGCCAACACTATATTGGATCCCCTCCAAGTTGACAATTCCTCAAGAACTGTTGTCGTATTCTCGGCACTGGTCGCATCCAGATCTTGGTCGATTGGAAGTGCCTGACCTGCATTAGCAGTGGCGTCTTCCACTCTTTCGGTGGCAATGGTCAGCATCATAGCATCAGGAGTGAGGGTCAGCGTTGTAGCCCCTTCTGACGATGGCAATGGAGATGCAGATAAGGGTCAAATTGGCAATGAACTACTCGGGCTTGAGGTTGACTTTGCATCCTTGTTTGCTGGCGTCTTTGGCATCAATGACGGTGTAGCCGTTGAGGTCGACTTCGCATCCTTGTTCGCTGGCGTATTTGGCATCGATGACGGTGTCGCCATTGTAGGGTTTTCTTTCGCACGCATCTCAGACACCACCATTCCTGTTCGCAACTCATCTGTCATTTATCAGCAACTCTATCGACCTCATCTTGCTTTCCACTCACGAGCTGCTACAACGAACCTCGCGTATGCTTGCACCATATCCTGATACACCTTAGGTTCGCATTTCGCAAAGTCAATTGTCTTCTCTCCCGACAACGCCTTGGAATGAAGCCTGGTGCATCTCTGGGTTCAATTCGTCGTCCGACCTGGTTGAATTACTCACATTCGCACTTTGCAATTGACACTCGTTTGCTCAATCTCAACCCTTCCATACAGTAGTGGACTCGTGAATAGCATCGATCAACACCTAAAATGTGTCCGGTAAATGGCGGCGGGCTCTGCAATCCATGATCAGTGACCATTCAGTCTGAATAAAAAAAAAAGACACCTACTCGGCCTTCTCCTCTTCATTAAATCCAGTACTGCCCAACTTGATCTCGCTATAAGCGGCCTTGTTTGTCGCCCCATCTTCATCGGCCTCCTTCTGTATCATTTGTTGAATCTCCTCCAACTCTTCCTCCAGCAATTCCTTCGCAAGGTTGCAGCGTACTGTGAGCTGCTGCTCGTGAGGCAGTTTGTCGTACCCACGGTCCTTAAACTCCACCTCTCGCAGCTAGTGCAATGTGCAGCATCTGGGTTATAGCCCAAAAGTGCAATGCACAACATGTGGGCTATTCTTATATCTTGATATATTATATTAAGGGAAGATGATATGACTAATATAAGGTCATATATAAGAAGGTAAATGACCTTTTCTTCAGGCCGATGATTCGATATGTAATATTATGGACTTAATAGAGCAGAAAGAGAATATCAATATTAAATTGAGTGGGAGTGATGCAAGATCACACAGTCATCAAAATCAGTGATCTCTTGCAAAAATGGTTCCACACACAATAGATTACACAAGGAACATTGATCCCATCACTATATATATGATATAAGACACCAAAACAGTCAAAAGAGATAAAAATGAAATAAAGTAATCCTTGCGTTGCAGGAGACTGGGTTAGATCCCATATGTTGTGCATTGCACTTTTGGGTTATAACCAAGATGTTGCGCATTGCACCTTCGAGCGGAATTTTGGATGGCTCATATAGAACTGGTGGTCTGGAATGCGTTTGGGAGTGGCAGCAGCACTCATACGAAGCTGCTTCAAGAGGTCCTGGAAGGGATTCAGCTTGTCGCGAATATTCTTTTTCCAAGCAAACCAAGACATGATGCTCTATTTCGACCTGTCAGCCCCAGCGAGTAACAAGGACAAAAAAACAACTTGCCAATTCAATCTCATTCATCGTTTGTACCTTGAGATCCTGCTTAGCCTCGTTTTCAGGAGGTCGCGCAAGCTCACTGAGCTTATCTGCATCGTCTGGCGGCTCCATCGTCAACGGACAGCGCCATGGGAACATTTTCCAGTATGCAGGGAAAATATGATCCCAGATACTGTTCCCTGAGCTACGTTCAGGTTGTTTTTTTTGACTTGGTTATGGCGGCATATCCATCTACCCACCCTTCAAGAAAATTGAGTCGTTTGCCGTGAAATTTTCCTCGGTTGCCGCGTTTCTTGCGAGCTTTTGGCAATGGCTGCTCGTCCTCGTCCTCGGACTGGGACTGGTCCGTGTCCTCCAACGGGTTGTCGTCGGCTCGGTCCTTGCCCTTGTTGTTGTCGGCTCGGTTCTTGCCCTTGTGAGGCAAGTTGCAGGCCTGCGCTACTTCTGTCCTATCATGTAAACAAATGCCAAAACCCAAGGCCAAGAAGCGAAGAAGCAATGTAATCGGCCTTCACACGTGCCACTGACCAAACCAATAATCTTCTTCCTCAACCACCATGTCCTCCGCTGCTCCCGCCCCTTCTGTCCCATCTGCACTGACCACTTCTGACGCGCACGGCCTAAAATCAACAGTGAGCGAGCCTTGTTTCAAGATACTGTCTTTTACTTACGGCTGAGCAGACCCTCACCATTCGCTATTATGCTGTCAATGGCTCCAGCGGACTACAGGCCTTTCCCATCATTGAACGCAATGGACCAACCTTGCTTGGCCAGGTTTTTGGCACGTTCTCTGGCGTTTGGGATTCCAAATTATTTGAATGCGACCAATGCCCCCACCACTGGACGATGCTTCAGGCAAAAAAAAAAAAAATCACTGATACATAGAGAGGATATTGTAAAATAAATTTCCCTAATCTAAGGAAAACCTATTCTTGCACTAAAGGTGCATACTAAAGTAATTTGTAAAACAGCTTTAGAATTCCACTTTAGAAAAAAGCCTCAAAAGATGGCACATAGGTTATATTTGCTAAGAAGATATTATAGAACATAAGGAGAGTAAATTAAGAACATGCTATTTGCAAGGGCAGGTGCAGCAATAATTACTACAGGTAGGCTTGTAGTAAAACCAAAGATTGGTAAACTAACAGTAGGCAAAAAGGTAACTAAATATAGCGAGAGAGTAATAGGTAGTTAAGTAAACAAAATAGTGAAAGTTCTTATATTGAAAAATAGTACACTGTGGTCTGAGGGCCTGAATTTCAGGTACACAGGCCCTGAAAAGCAGGATCCAGGTACTTTTGGCCTGGAATATATTTCAGGCAGTCTGCATTTCAGGTGGGTAATTCAGACACCTTGGAATTGGGTATTAGGGCACATAAAATTCAGGTTATTTTCACATGAAAAAAATTACATGAAATTAGAGAGACAAGAAGTAAGTAAATACGTATCTAATCAATATCTTCTGAAACTCCCATTGCATCCTGGCGCTCGCAAAGTGCCCATCTCTGCCGCCCAGATCCATGTCCTGGGATTCGAGCTACCAGACAGCTGACATCATCAACATCAACAGCTTTGGCTGGCGAGAATTTCCCATCCTTGTAGAACGGAAAGCCCAGGCGCTGGCTGTGGCCAATGAGCTTCACTGGCCAAATGACAGCGAGCAGAAGATGGCAGTGTTGGTGATTAAAGTCAGCGGGAGTGCTAATCTTGAATTCGACAATTTGCTGAAGCTGTCTATATGCTATGCGACGTTCCTCGTCAACGGGCTGGTGCCGGAAGCGCTCATTTTTATCAACCGAATGTGAATACTATCCGTGGAAGTTAGCCCTGCTGAGAAGCGCCCAATTTGTGGTGTACACACCTTAATAAACGTATGTAATGATGATGATCATAAGAAAGCTATCCAGGTGTATGTTACTAGTAGCTATCTCAGAAAAGAGAAGGAGTAAATAAGGAAATAGGTATAGTAGTATAATATGCTGTAATAGTAGTGCTAATGCATTTGAGATTGTTACCACTCCAGAAATTGTACAAAGGGCAGATAGCACTGATATATTAGCTATCACCACTTGCAAGTTGGATGGAGAGCATAGAAAAAAACAAAAGGAACAGTAAAAAACTACGATAAGTTAATAAAAATGTGGGATTAGGTATTTGTAAGAGTTTTACTTATTAAGAATGTTGAAGTGTAGTGTGTGATTATTAATTTAGCATGGAGTATTGTGCTTTCCAAGTTTTAAGTTGGTAGTCAAATGTAGGGATAGATCAGAATAAATAGCAAGTTCAATTCCATAGCTAGGTGTTTAAAAAGGTAAATTGCTAAGAGGAAGGGAAGTGCTCTGGCAATAGTACCATTGCAGGTGCATAGAAAATTTGAATGGTACTGTAAGAGATCCAGAATAGCTATGGGGTTGATTCAAGTGCTGGACAGGTTCATTTGAAGATCCATACAATCCTATATTCATGTCTTAGATCATACTTGAAATTAATTTCTGACCAGTTGTAATAGCGAAGACACCCTTTTTTGCTCTATGGGTACCTACCCTCTCTTCAGTTACCTAAGAGTATGATAAGTGAACCATAGTATGTAATCCTCATCATATCATATAATCGTTGTAGTGACTATTCAGTCATAGCAAGGAAATATTTGGTACTCCAACATTATGAGATAGATGATCTATATATCTAGACATCTCAAATCAAGGCTCTAGTATGTCCATCTTCAGTCTGAAGTTAACCTCACCCTGAAAATGCCCTAAAACCACTCATCAGGGGTATTTGATCTCCATCAACTGCTAAAGATAACTATGGATCTCTTGCTGGTTTGGGCGGATAAAGCCGGGAAGGTGCTCATTTGAAAGGTATACTATCCTACCATTATCTTGTGTATCTTGTCATCTCATCTGGTACTATCAGATCAATATATTGACTGCCAAGCATGATTGAATACTGAGTTAAGGAGAACTTTACTGATATCTTGGGACCTACTGCATGGAATCTTGTGATCCAAGTTGATATAGGTCCACAGGATGGTCTCCAATAGTCCTACCGATTGGGAATCACACAGCAAGTGTTAGGGTCAGTCCATTCCTGGAGACACTTGGTGCTATATAACCCAGGATGGAGAGATGCTAGAGAGACAGGGGCACCACCTTCTAGGAGGTGGATTAGACTCCTACCAGTAGGTATGCTCAGATTTCTCAGAGTCACAAAGGCCATGTCATGGTAGACCCATCATTTTTGGGATAGATAACACTGATAATGGTACTGTGAGAGACCCAGGATAGCTATAAGGTTGATTCAAGTGCTGAACAGGTTCATTTGAAGGTATTTACAATCCCAAGTCTAGGTATTCTGTCATACTTGAAATTATTTTCTGACCAGTTGTAATAGCGAAGACACTAGGGTAGAGCACGGGTCAGGGTCGACCCGCAGGGTTTCAGGGTAGGGTCTGTCAGGGTCAGGGTCAGGGTATGGCAATTTCTAAACCCGGCCAAACCCGGACCCTTTCAGGGTCAACCCGGAGGGTCCAATGAGCCGTTGTGATTTAACAATTCCCTATTTAAACTTGATTTTTGTGAGTTTTTAAGAGACAAAAAAATCATATGTCACTTATGTCACTCATGTGACATGTGACATATGAGTGAACTGTATTAAATATGCTTGAAATATTAAGGAATAGGCCCCATATGCTATATCTGAGCCAATATCATACAGCAAAATGTATCTTATGTTGAAATTATTGTCCCAAATACATCTTCTACTTCCATGTCTCCAACCCGTGGGTCAACCCGGACCTGGTTGGACCCGTACCCGGAAGGGTCAGGGTTAGTCAGGGTCAGGGTCAGGGTCGGCCTTCTAAGACCCGGACCCGGACCCGTGCTCAACCCTAGAAGACACTCTCTTTTGCTCTATGGGTACATACCTACCCTGTCTTCAGCTACCTCTGATGACACATACCAGAACCACAACTAATTACAGTATAGGGTCCTAGTACACATCCAAACACCCCTATACATGCATCTCAATGTCCAGTACTTAGTCTATAGACCCCATTATTCATGTAAACCAGTTCTGCACACAACCTGTCTTGGAATGTTCACCTCAATTCATCCTCTAAGGCTATATAGAGACCAATCAGAGTATGTGGGTATCTATATATACCTCATTAACTGAACTTAACACATTTTGATCCCTAATCAACCAGCAGATTATGGCTGTATTGTCAATATTTTGCGGCATAGGAGTAATATGTATAATAGCAAATAACAAAAATTTCCATGGATAAAGCATAATGAAAGGCATGATATCCTCCAGGGGGACCCCTCTGTATGCTTCCTACCTTTATGTTATTGGGGATCCCTTATCTCTAAGTGAGTTATTGGGAGATTGGAATAACAGGATATATGCCATATGCACAGGTATGTAGGGTGTCTAAATATATGTGTGTCTTACAGGGCCATAACAGAGCTCCATCTGCCTAGAACACAACTTAGATCATGATTATCCATGAATTCTCTAGCGAGATATCAAGTCATCATTGTGCCTGATCCAATTTGAAATAGAAAAACAATGGAAAAGTGATATGGTAGCACAAGCCTAAGCTATAGAACTATGCTCACATCAGAGCAGATCAAGGCTAGGTAACTGCATACCTGTCAGTAAAACAATCATTTGAATTCATCAAGAACTGGTGGAGATATGGCTAGATCAATATGCCTGATGGATGATCATTAAGTAGCATAGCTATAGTAGTAGCATTGTATGGGCAATAATATTAGTATTACTATTCAGGCATTCTCAGTACTGTTCAAATCAACTCTATAGCTATTCTAGTTATTATAATATCATCTCATCAGTTGTACATCAGCTAGTGATTGACCAGGATTGACACAAATATTGAGGTGTTACTATAGGTTACTGTTAAGTGCCGTGTTGACCAAAGGACCGGAGACGGAGTCGAAGTCGGAAACGGAATCGAAGTCGGAGAGAGCACTTGGGGCGGAACACCACAGAAGGATGTTTGGGTGACCGGGGCTTCCAGTTGACCAAGGCAAGACAAGAAGAGAAGAGCGGAGTCGAGACGATGCTGGGAGATAGAGACCAGCAACGTTAATTTACAAACTGAAGTATGTAGTAATACATCAAAGTATTTATAGTATGAGAAGTAACAGAAACGGAATAAGGGATAACAAAGTAAGTAACGAGATTAGAACAAAGTCAAGTAAAGTAGAAGAGGAGTTGCATACGAGGAATAAGGCATAGATGATTGCATAGATCATAAGTCGGGGTAATTGGAAACGCTCAGTAAATCTTCATTGCATAAAAACCAAATACCTGAGTCGATATCGGAATCGGATGCCGGAGTCGGCACGGATATAACAGTATCCCCCTCTTGCATTTCTTGCCCACAAGAAACAGGAGCAATGGTCGTAGAGGTAGGAGTCGGAATCAGAGAGAGTCGGAGTCAGAGTTGGACTTGTGAAAATTTTGAGTTGAAAGCCGGAGAGGCGGAGATCACCGAGGAAGCCCGTGAGAACGTGATAATAGCAAGGAGGACGAAAAAGGAAAGGGGTGACAAGAAGCACGTCACCGATTGACATCAATCTCTCCATCTTTTCCCACACCCACCATGTCGCCAAAACGCCACTCCAAGAAGAACCCCAGAAATCTCTTCGAGTCCGAGGTGGAGTGGGTAGATGAGCTGTCAGAGACGGAGAGGGTTGATGAGTGGGTTGAGGGACGAGATCGTGACCCCTTGGCTGACGCCCTACCGTCTGGTCGTAACCGGTGCGTAGAGGTACGGAGGGAGCTAGAGGAGTTGGAGCGCAGAGCGGAGACGTTGCGTGCGCAGCTGGCAGAGATGGCACCAAGGGCACTGTCACCGGGTGGTCGGTCGGAGTTGTATGATCCCGACGACCCGGTTGACAACGAGCCGATCATAGAGGAATCATCAGAGCACGGCTCTGTAGTGGCTCCCATGGTGTGGACGCCAGCAGACCACGACGCGCTGCTAGCGATGGCGGCAGAACACCAACGGAATCACGCCGTAGACCAGCAGGCGGCCGTGAACCAACGCCAGAAGGTCGAGGTCGAGGGCAAGAAAAGAGAGGCCGAAGGAGCCGAAGACAAGAAACAACGGCGCCGAGCCCAAGCCGAAAATGCCAGAGAACGGGTCAAGGCACGCCGCGAGCGCAGACTCGCGCCATTGACACATGCCGAAGAAGCGGAAGCCAATGCCCGCGTCGGCCGGCATGTCATGCGGCGTCTCGAGTCCTCGGCGGAGCCCGATCCGGCCGTTGCTGCCGAAGAACCCAAGAAGTCGGAAAAGGCCGAGGATGCCGAGAAGGCCCAGACCCATGAGCTCGATGCAGAAGGCGATGCAGAGGGAGAAAGTGAGTACGAAGTTAAGTTTGGATTGTAAACCTGACCCGTTTTGGCAGAGAGGTGTCGCAAATGCATCAAGACTGGGAAGGAATGTGTGTGGAGCGACCCTAAGCCCAACACGACTTGGCACAGAAGACTGTCTTGCGATAATTGCCGCAGACTCAAGGTCCGTTGCGAGGACGGAAACCCTCCTCTGCGGTTCCGGTTCCGCAAAGACGAGAAGGAAGCAGGGATGGTAAAGGAGAAGGGAAAGAAGAAGAAGGTTGCGGGGCCATCGAAGACCCGCGTAGTGGTGCCCAGAGTGGTTGAGAAGGAGGCTCCCACGGAGACGCCAGCGGAGTCGCCAACGGAAACGCCAGTTTTGACGCTCAGCAATGCGGGAGTTTCCGCTATGCTGGCTGATCTACTGATGCGTCAGCGAACAGATCACCGGCAGCTCAGCCGCGTGATCATGGGACTCCAAAACCTTGGTCGCGAGCTGCGCTTCAACGTAGGCGCTATCAACTTGGCGACCACACCCAAACAGCTGGCCGAACGCATACAGGGGATCGACAAAACCCTGGAGCACTGGGATGTCTTCATCCAGGAGGAAGGCCAGAAATACCGGGATGCAGAAGAGTCGGAGTCGGAGGATGCTGAGGGTGAGCCGTACAAGGAGGAGGTCGAAGAAGATGCGATGGATGTGGACGAGGAGCCCCAGGCGAGGGTTGATAAAGGGAAGGGGAAGGCCGAGTAGCGGAAACGGAGACGCCTCGGAGACGGAAACGAAAACAACAAAGATTAGAGTTGTAAATGTAATATAAAATATAATTTCCTTATCTCGCAAATCCAGTATGACGTTAATCCAGTTTGGGTTTGTTGGGGTATTGACGATGGAAGGATTCGATGTACTCTTCAGCTTCCAAGTCAGGTGCACCAACCCAAGTGAATTGTTCATCAGTGTTCTCGTAACCAAGCCATTCGACCTGGTAGCAGAGTCGAGCCGGACCCTTGAAACGGCAATCAATCTTGGGGTCAACGATTTGTTTGATTTCGAAGTGTTCTTCTCCATCGACTTCAATTGCCGCAGGTGGTGGCTCTTCGCGACCAGGGAATTTGTTGGGTGTATGGATTTCGATTTGGGAAACGTGAAAGACGGGATGAACTTGAGAAAGGGATTTCGGGAGACGGACTTGATAGGACGCAGCACTGGGCTTTCCGATGATCTCAAAGGGACCAAAATGTGTTTCCGAGAACTTCGGAGTCGGACGCTTGGTCTTGATGTACTTGGTCGAGATAAAAACTTTGTCACCAATAGACGGAGACGGATCCGGAATGCATTTCCGGTCCACAGTCTCTTTGTATTGCTCCTGAGCGTACTTGATCTGTTCCTTGAGGAACTCGTGCAGCTCTTGGAGATCGACGACGTAGTCCTTAGCATAAACATTAGCCACATCACGTTCTGGATGATGTCAGGGGAACCCCCGCTTCGGCCTCCTTCGGACCCTCCGAACGCATCCGAGGCGCATCCGACCGGCGCCCCCTCGGACGCTCCGACCCACCCCGACCATCGTCCACGGCCTCCTTCGCCCGCACAATCACCGATCCGTCAAGACCCTCCCAACGATCACCTTGGGACAGAGCCTGCGACGCCGCTCAGGCCTTCTGCGCTCTACGTCGGCAGTTACGGACGACCAGTATATAGTTGGCACCCTAGCAGGCGGACCCTTAGAGTTTCTTCTCTTTGGATCCTCCCCTGCTAGGTCGGTCCCTCCGTGTATTCCCGTAGCTTTTATTCACGCTTTGGATCCTCCCCTGCTAGGCTTTCGTCGGAGTCTCCAGGGTTGCCCTTACAGCAGAAGAAACTCTCTATGGGATTAACCGGTCAAGATTGCCAGGTTTGGCGCTGATTCAGGCTCGGAGTACAAGTCCGTACCCCCCTTGTCACCGCCCCTGCCACTTGACCCCTCCTCCTCTGCTCTTGTCGTCCTTACGCCCGCTATGTCTACCGGAGCTGCTCCGGACGCTGACGCGCGCATGGACGCACTTGAGGCGAAACTAGACAATCTCACCAATATCCTCACCCACCTTGCTTCCCAGGCTTCCGCTGCCGCACCACCTTCGGCAGCTCCCGAACCACCTTCGGCATCTCTGAATGCCCCCGACGCGGATGCGTTATTTGGTGACATTACTGTCACCTCAAAACTGGTCTTACGGCCAAACCCCCCGTTTGCGTTTAACGGAGATCGCAAACGTGGCCGCGCCTTCCTATACGCGGTCAAGACTCACGCCCGGCTTGCCCCGGAGGCCTTCGTGGTCAACGGAGAGCCGAGCGAAGAAAAGGCCGTCCGCTACGCCATGTCCTATATGGCGGAGGGACCTGCCCAGTAGTGGGCAGAGCGTCATGGAAGCAAAACCCCGTTCCCCTTCCCTCGGTGGAACCTATTCCTCTCCGAGTTTCGCCGCCGGTTCGTTGAGGAGAACGAGCAAGACCTCTCGCTCGCCAAGTTGGAAAGCGCGGGTTATCACATGGGAATGCGGGACGTCACGGATACACCGACGACTTCGAGGACCTAATGGACCTCGCCGGATTCGAAGACCGTTGGTTAAGGTGACCAAGTACCGCCATGGACTTGACCCCCTGATCAACAATGGCATCACGTCCTCGAACGACCCCCCAGACCTCCGCGACTATCTGGGCTGGCGCACTCGGGCTTTCCGCCAATACGAAGCCTTGGTACGGGCGAAGCTCATCAAAGGGACCACCCCACGGACGCCCGGGGGCTCCGCGTGGCGCATTCCCTATTGCCCGTTCGGCAACTCCGTTCCCTATCCGCCCGGTGGCCGCACCTGCGCCACCCCGGCCCGCGCCCCGTCTCGGTACCTCCGGCTCCCGTCCCTATGGAGTTGGATCGCACTAGGGCTCGGGGCGCCCTCGTCGAGCCTGCTTCAGATGTGGCAACCCCAACCACTTGGCTCGGGATTGTCCGCTCCCCGCCGATGTTCGCCATGTGGACATCCTTGACGAGGTGATCCAGCAACTTGGCGACGAGATGCTGGGAGAGCTGCTTGCGCGGCTGTCCGATACCACGGCCTTAGCAGAGGTGCATTCGGAGGCTCCGGCAGAGGATTTTGTCCCCCGCGACGAGTGACTGGTGTGCCCTCGTTCGCGTCCATAAATCGTTTCACTTGTTTGTATGATGAATCAACTCCCTTGCCCTACAACGAGCCTGAAACGAAAGACGCACCCCCTGCCCCCCTCCGAAGCCCCCGTTCGGATTCGCCGACTTGCCTGGGAGAAAAAGTTACCTGGCAGCTATACCATCTCTGCCGCTCCTGGGGTTAACTCGCTCCACCTTCCTCTCGAACTTGAGTCCACTGTGAACGCGCTCAAGCTCTCCCTCTCAGGTCTGGTCGACTGCGGAGCCACTTCGGACTTTATCGACACAGAATACGTCAACCGAAACAATGACAATGTGCCAGTCCGAAATCTCTCAGTACCCATACCGGTCTACAATGTCGACGGTACTCCCAATGATGCTGGGTCTATTCGCCAAATCGCGGACCTCAGTACAACGGACACTCCGAACGCGTTCAGCTGGCTGTAACCCACCTTGGGAAACAGGACTTCATACTCGGATACTCCTGGCTAAAGAAACACAACCCCGAGATCAACTGGGAAACGAAAGAGGTGAAAATGAGTCGATGCCCCCGAAGCTGCTCCACTTGCCGCGACGAGGAACGGACCGAGCGCGCTGAGGTTCGGCGCCTCCGACTCCTCAAATCGTGTTTGCTCTCGGGCGCCTTCCCCACCGTTTGCGCT
Organism: Mycena indigotica; assembly: GCF_014461135.1. Classification (NCBI taxonomy): domain Eukaryota; kingdom Fungi; phylum Basidiomycota; class Agaricomycetes; order Agaricales; family Mycenaceae; genus Mycena; species Mycena indigotica. The sequence continues at coordinate 886,556 of NW_023503010.1, forward strand.
ATCGATATTGCCGGTCCAGACGATGCTGACAACGAACTCGGAGCTACTTCGGACCCTCCGAGTCCCTCGCCAGACCTCGACGACGACGAGCATCTTGAAGACGGCGACCGCATCTTCTACACCTCCTTTCGCCCAATCGAGGAGATTCGCGCTGGGAGCACCGTGTCCCAACGCCTTGCAGAGGCCCTTCGCCCGTAACTCGGCCCCCCCGCCTTCGGAAATTCCGGACTGGGCCAAGGAGTTCCAAGACGTCTTTGACAAGGAGTCCTTCGATACGTTACCAGAGCGGAGGGCTTGGGACCACGCTATCGAACTCGTTCCCGACGCGAAGCCCGCTAATTGCAAGGTGTATCCGATCTCCCCCCTTGAACAGCGCGAACTTGACGAGTTCATCGAGGAGGGACTTGCTACCAGCCATATCCGCCCTTCAAAATCTCCGATGGCTTCCCCCGTCTTCTTCGTTAAGAAAAAGGACGGAGGACTTCGGTTTGTCCAGGACTACCGCGCCCTCAACGCAATGACGATTAAGAACCGGTACCCCCTCCCGTTGATTAATGACCTTATCAACAGGCTCAAGGGTGCCCGCTATTTCACTAAACTCGATGTTCGTTGGGGCTTCAATAACGTCCGGATTAAAGAAGGAGACGAGTGGAAGGCGGCCTTTCGGACTAACCGAGGGTTGTTCGAACCTTTGGTGATGTATTTCGGCCTGACAAACTCCCCCGCGACTTTCCAGACGATGATGAATGACATTTTCCAGGATCTCATTGTTTCAGGAGACGTTATGATCTACCTCGACGATATCCTTATCGCACATTCGGACCTCCGTAAGCACCGCAAGATCGTCCGCGAAGTCCTTCGGAGACTCCGAATGCACAAGCTGTACCTTCGCAAGGAGAAGTGCGACTTCGAGAAATCGTCGATCGAGTACCTGGGGGTTATCATCTCTCACAACCACGTCAAAATGGATCCCGTTAAGGTCGCCGGAGTCTCCGCATGGCCTCCGCCCGAAAACAAGAAGGACGTCCAGCAGTTTCTGGGGTTTGCTAATTTCTACCGCAGGTTCATTCGGGATTTCTCGGCCCTCGCGCAGCCTCTCTTTGCGCTCACCAAGAAAGACCAGAAATGGACCTGGGGAGACGCCGAAGCCGCCGCTGTAAGGGCAACCCCGGAGGCCTGAGATCAAGGTCCTAGCAGGGGAGGATCCAAAGCGTGAACATTGGTAAGCAAATACAAATGAAGCTGACCTAGCAGGGGAGGATCCAAAGAGAAGAAACTCTAAGGGTCCGCCTGCTAGGGAGCTGACTATATACTGCTTGTCCGTAGCTGCCGCTGTCGGGCACAGAAGGCTTGGGCGGCGTCGCAGGCAAGGTCCCAGGGCGACCGTTGGGAGGGCGTTGACGGATCGGTGATTGTGCGGGCGAGATGGAGGGCCGGACTGGAGTCGGAACCGGAATCGGACCGGAATCGGGCGCGTCTCCGGGCCGAAAGGGAGGTTCCCCTGACATCACCCCCCCCCTTTGAATGCGGCGTCTCGATGCATAGACCGGAACGGAATCGAGTCGAAGGTCGCGGAGGCGATGTGTCGTGGCTTGCCAGGGTACTTACGATAGAACTCCGCAATTTTCTCCGGGGCCAAGACGCGGTCGAAGCGGACCCACTGGTCGTGCGATGTGTCGTAGCCTTTCTATCTGACGAAGTAGTTCAGCCGTTTATACCTCACCCTTGCGTCTAAGATTTCCTCTACTTCCCACTCCGGGACTCCGTCCTCGAGGTCTGGAGGGGGCTGGTCGTAGCCGGGGCGTCCGTCGAAGGGGTTGTCCTGGGCGAGCTCGAGCTTGACGACAGGGAAGACCGGGTGGAGCTTCAAGTAGCGCGGAGGGAGGTCGAGCTTGCAGGCACCTTTGCTGATCTCCGCGACTATCTTGAACGGTCCAAGGCGGCGATGGGAGAACTTTTCCGAGGGGCGAGTCGTCCTGATGTCAGAGGCATCTAGCCAAACACGGTCGCCAACCTTAAGCTCCGGAGACGGAGTGCGTCTCCGGTCGTAGTAGCGCTTGTACTCCTCTTTGGCCTTAGTGAGCGCGGCCTTGGCTTCAGCAACACCAGTGGCGATCCAGTCAGGAACTCATTCACAGACTCCATAGCGGAACGGACTCCGGGTTGAAGCCCATGCGCGGAAGCCGTCCCGTGTCCGTCATGAAGGGGACTTGCTGCGTGGAGGAGTGAACATGGTTGTTGTAAGCGAACTCCGCTGGCCGGAATCAACTCATCCCAGTCGTCCTGCTGATAGTTGGTGAAGATCCGCAGGTATTGCTCCAACTCCTGGTTGACGCTCTGTCTGACCGTCCGTCTGTGGATGATACGCGGTGGATGTGGCTGGCTTGATGCCGATTAGACGCCAAAGTTCTCGGGTGAAGTCCGCGATGAACTGCGAGCCGCGGTCGGAGACGTACTTCTCCGGAGTCCCATGGTGCCGCCAGACATTCCGGTAGTAGAGGCGGGCTGCCCCTACTGCATCGACCGTCGTATGACACTCCGAGAAGTGGGCGCGCTTTCCGAGGGTGTCAACGACGACCATGATCGCGTTGATAAGCCGCAGTCTGGGACAGACCAGGAAATGACTATTTTTGTCGATTTTGTTGCTCAGCGCACGTCTCAGAGTTGACATGAGTCCCGAATGGTCAACTAGGGAATAACCTGCACAAGAACCAGTCAAACTCCAGTCAAAATCTATCAAGTCGCTCTCAGTGATTCCAAAATCTTGACTAGGAAAAGTTCGCAGAGCCCGTTCTACGCTAGAATCTATCCAATTCTATGCAAAATACCCAAAGGGAGTGTATTCTAAAAAGGCATATTCGGTTTGGCGCTCAGTGGAGACTCGAGATCGACTTCTCCTAGATAAGGGACACCCCTATCTCTGTTGGCATCGACGACTGACATCATTGGAACGTGGTTTCGGATCATGCTGGAGGATCGAGAGTGCCAAGGGACGGTTAAACGGCGAAAACCTACTCAATTGATTGGGGCCTGGACCTGTGATCAACGGCGACTCTAAAACACTGTCGAGGAACAGATCATCTGAACATTGGAAATGCGCCAGGAGAGTTGGGACAACCACCGCTGAGGCCATATGCACAAGACACGAGTTATGGGTGTCAATCGAAAGCTGGGAAGCAGAGCTATCCACTTATCCTACTCAAGATCGAGGGATTCTTCACAAGCAAAACTAGATGGTCGCGAACACGGAAGATTTACACAGGTTATTGACTCCAATACACGCGATACCAGTCATCTGGACCTGGATTTTCGACTCTGGGCCGTATGGCGAAACGATACCTATACAATTATGCACATGGACTACTTTTCTTACTCGAGATTTTCCCTGATTCTATCAATTTCTGTTTAGTATTTATATCTCTGTTTTGTATTTGGCAGGTTCACGGATTGCCCCGCTCTACTAGGTGCATCTGGGGATCTAGCTCGTCAATCTATCTTGCTAGCTCTTTGAAATAGTATTATTGCGTCGGAAGGATTATTGGTTGAGGGTTTCGGTTGCTGAATACAAGAGTTCCGGTTGCTGTTTATTGGGTTTCGGTTGCTGGTCGAGAGTTTAAGGCAGTTAGTTCCTGACTCGAGACAACTCAGAGGGTTTAAGGCAGTTAGTCCTGATCCAACGAGTATAAACTCTCCGGGCATCGTATTGGCGCTTCTCTATTGCTGAGTTTCGTCGATAGTACGCTTTTGGGGCACGACAAATCAATGTTTTTCGCAAGAAACTTCGTATCTACCCTACAACCTTACACATCTGTGCCAAGGCTCTGTTCACAGGGGCCTGTACTCGCACAAGGAGTTGACGATTTTTGGGTTTTTGTGACTTTTCCTACTCGACATTATACATCTTTCTCTCTACGACAAGTGGAGTTTGGGTTGTTTTTGTTGGTTTGGTTAGTTAGAGAGCTCATTTGCTGTCCCCACTCCGCACTCATCAGCGTCATACCCATGGGCTTCGGGAAGCTCTACGATGAAGTCGACGGAGACGGTATGCCAGCGTTCCGGGGGCGTTTCCGTGGGGTGCAGTTCTCCGTGGGGCAGTCTCCGGAGTGCCTTGGTGCGACAGCACAAGTCACAGGTCGCAACATACCGGCCGATATGGCGAGACATCTGAGGCCACCAGTAGTTCCGGGAGACCAACTCCAGGGTCTTGAAAGCGACCTGCGTGTCCGGCGACTCGGGTGTCATGGCAGAGCTCGATGATGCGTCTCCGGAGGTCCTTGTCCTTTGGTACGACGATCTTTCCTCGGAAATGGAGAAGACCGCCGGAGACGGCCCACTCTTCAGAACGTGAGGAGCGGGGGCCTCGAGCTTGACCTTGGACCTTTAGGAGTTGCCGGGCCGCTAGTGCGACGGGCTCCTCCAAGTCTGGCTCACCGGAGAGGGCATCACGGATGTCGCGAAGAAGTTCAGAACCAGGGCCGGAAACGGAAACACCTTCGAGTGCGCGAACGTGGAAGAGTTCGGGCCGCAGAAGGACGACGTCAGAGTTGTCGGAATCGACTCCGTGGTCGGGTCTCCGAGAGAGGGCGTCAGGTCGGCCCATGTCGCGGCCGGGCTTGTGGTGCAGCGTGAAGTCGAACCGGGAGAGGTAGAGGGACCAGCGGGCCTGTCTCCGGTTGAGGTGCTGCGTCTTCCTGAAGTACTCCAAATTCTTATGGTCAGTCCAAATCTCGACAGGGTGCGCAGCGCCCTCGAGGAAGTGTCTATACTCCTCGAGTGCGCGGATGATCGCGAGCATCTCCTTGTCGTGGATTTCGTAGTTGCGCTGGACATCATTTAAGCTTTTGGAATAGAATGCTACAGGGTGCCACTTCCCGTCCGGGGGCGGATTGTGAAAGAACCGCCCCCGTCGGTTTACTACATCCAATTTCCCCCAGAGTTGTACAGTCCCAATGACCCATTCATGGAAGAAAACATATCTTGGGTCTCTGGTCCACCCTCCGATCCGGAGGGAAAGCCAAATGAGAGGCGCGGCGGGCCTGGCGAACCATGGAGAGAGTTGGACGTGGAGCTGTAGCCCGAGGTGTCGATGTCGACCTGCTTATATTCTTCGGAGAACATACTCCGCACTGCATCGGGCCCGAATTTCCTCTCCGCCTCCAACAACTTCATTTTCCGCTCAAATTTCTCATTTGTCGACTTCCGCTTCTCCCGCTCTAGCTTCATTTCCATCTGCCGGCCCATCACCTCCTTCAAATGGATAGCCTTCGCCTTACTGCGCTCGATATCGGCGGTTATTTCGAGATCGGCCAGCTTGAGTTGTTTTCGTTGTAGGTGTCGTTTTCCTGCTCTACCATCGTGCCCAAGTCCGTCGCTTTACCCTTCTTCCCTGCAGGGACAGGCTGTGCTTCTTTTGCTGCCTTTGCTGGTGTGAAGGGAGATGGCCGTGCCCCAGTTCGTTTACGCTTCCGTTCCTCCGTTGACAACTCCACAATCTCTGCGTCGTCATCGTCGTCATCAGATGACTTATCGTCGGAGTCCTTCTCGTTCCGAGAGTTGTTATTGTCGTCGTCATCGGAATCGTGCAAAGGCGGGGCACTGTCAGAGTGCTCAGTCCCATCATCGACTGACAGGAAATCCGTCGAAGTGCTGTTGCCAATGGCGACAGGTTGCGAGTTAGGTCGAGTCCCATAGGGTGCTGTGAGTAATTCCTGAGGAATTACTCACAGCTGTTTCGAAACAGTTTCGAAACACCCCATGTTTCGAAACAGTTTCGAAACCGGCCGCTTACCGGGGCCGGACCACCCGGCGCTCGTAGCCGGCGATGGTTCCAGTCGGTCCGAATCCAGGCCAACTGAGCTTGGCGACGGGAACTCCGCGGAAGTCAGCGATGGCTCGGTGACGGCCTCAGTTGGCCGGGCGAGGCCAGGGCATCCGTTGCCGATGGGGTGGTGCAGGTATCTGGGAAGCCATGGGCCGGTCCCCGGAGTCACGTGTCGGTTTCGAAACCGGGTCGACCCCTGGCCGATTTCAAAACTCACACGTGTTTCGAAACCGGTTTCGAAACTGTTTCGAAACACGTTCAACTCACAGCACCCTAGAGTCCCAATGAGGTCTATCATGGTCCACTACCATGGAAAAGTGTCCAATTTGGCACCTGTAGATGGTAGTTAGTAGATAGAAGTAAATGAAAAATGACGCACCCCACGCAGAGCGTCGCTCATCGTCTTGAGGGAGATTGTCGTGTTCCTCCTTGGTCATCTGGTTCCCCGCACCCGTTTGCTTCATCTCCTTTTGTATTTCGCTTGTACGGACGCAGAGCCTGGGCTTTGTCATGAGGGAAGAGCAACGAGAGTGGAGGACAAACTTTTTCAGCCGATTTTTGACTCTATCGCCGACAGCAGCACGTTCCTTGGCTTTTCTTGTATGTCCCGAAAGCCAGTTGATATAGGCATTGTGGTCTTCGCCCCAGAGTGCCTTGGCCAGCATCCAGTGCACGGATGATGCAGACAGACCACCACCTTTCTCTGTTGACGCGTTCTGGCCAGGGGGCGGGAAGAGCTTGTTCCTCCAATCCTCATTGTCGGTTATGAGGCTTAGCAACTTGGTGGTCTTCTCGGGGTCTTCCCCAAACCTGTTGTAGCATAAGAACTTGTGTTAGATGGAGGTGAATGCGACACACGGGTTCTTTTCCAGCTTCTCTGGTATCGGCACCTCTGTCTCACCTTCCTCCTCCTCCTCGGTGGCCCGGGCCCGCTTTGATGGCCGCTTGGTAGTTGTCTTGTCCTTCTTCTTCTTGGGCTTTTTTGACGGTTGAGCTCGGTGCGCCATGGGAGATGGGATGAGAGAGGCAAACAAGAGGAGCCAGCGATCGTCGTTTGATGCGCAGCACCATGGTTGATAGGGGCTAGCCAAGGATGAGGTGTTCGGACGCTACGAGGAGGGTGCATACCGACTCTATGAGTCGGTATGCAAACGACTTGTTCGGACGTCACGAACAGATTCCCATCACTTTTCATTCGGACTTTACATTCGGACTACTGTTCGGTCATATTTGACCGTACCTATTATATGAAAAGAACGAACACATTCTATATCGAACCCAACAGAGGCGCGCAGCACAGCCTACTCACAACCAATACGAACAAAGGATGCAAAATTAAATTGGAAACACCAATACACCTGCGCATGTGATCACGGTGAAACACTTGACGGACAGGAAGAAGCGATCTCTGGACGCCACGAGGCACCAGAAGCTGGGGGAGATTGAAATGCGCAGCCGAAGCTTAGCTTAAGCTTATGGGTTGGATGGAATTTGCGAATGGAAGAACGAGCTAAAGTCAAAGAACCCGAGAAACCGGGGCGACCGAGCCACGCCAACTCAAGACAAGTCGTTCCTAGGGAGGCGGTGATGTCACGGACAAGACCCGGCCTGTCAGCTCTGGCGCTGGTGTCGGTAACCCTTAACACGCAGCATGACAGGGAATCACGTGACCGAGAACGATGTGTCGAGCCATTGCCGAGCCCAACTCGACACCAAGGAATTGGGAGGAGTGCTAGGAGGTTAGGAGTAGTGCCTGGCCTGCAAGGGATGTATCGTCCCCTCTGCAGCCAGGAACGGGGGGCAAGGAGGATAGTGTCGGGGATGTATCAATCCTGTATCGATATGGCAGGTATGATACGTGATCGGTACCATATATACTGCCGGTCCTCCATGTATCAATTGTATGAATCCTACTTTTTTTGTGGGAAATTATTTCAGAAGGGGCAGGAAAGCAGGAAATATCGATTGCCTGATAAATCTAGCTGCCCAGGCTGTTCTATGACTAAATTTAAAAGACTACATGGGTGACGGTGGGTCACAGCATGACAGACCGGATCATGAGCTGGCACAGGCGGCTGTCAAAATTTTCTTGACACACTACAATGGGCTTGATGCAAGAACAGCTCGAGAAGCTACATGATGCTTCCAATCGTTATCTCACGGATGACTGGGGCATTGTCGAGACTGAGGAGGTGATGGACGACGTCTTTGGGCCGTATAAGACGCGTGTTGAGGGCCCCAAGCTTCAAGCTTGGACAGGGTATTGGAAGGAGCTGCAGGCCTACGAGTGCAAGATGAGGGAGGACCCAGAGGGTGGACATGTGAAACCCACGGTGCGTCGTGTCAATGCTCACACATTCGTCCGCTAACAGGTCGGAATCTTCGCAGATGCCGGGCCCAGTGGAGATGGATTTCTCCCAGGCTTCCGATGCAATGGAGATCGATGACGACTCAGCTGAGGCATCAAAGCCTGTCAAGCAGACCGCCGTCCGGCCGAAGATTCTCAAAACGCTGAAAATGTGCACTGAAGAACATGAAGGATGCCAAAAGAACGGCAACATCCCTCAGGGCCAGCAGTCCAGTGCGGGAGCACGGGTGAATGACCTTGCTGCCCGAACCGTCATCAAATCCTTCGAGCAGGGGAAATTCTACTTCTACTGCATCAGATGCGACCAACAATGGGCCAACAATGCGAGCGCCCGAGCCTATCCTCATGTCAAAAGTAGCCTCGACCCAGGCGTTCTCAGAGACGACGCGACTTTGTCGCGTGACCCATCCGTATATAGTAGTTAGATCAATAAAATCAGTGCAATAAAAGTTACAAAAATTGTATCTGATTTACAAGAAATCAAGTTCTATGTCATAGTATCAAATATTGCATACATTATGACTACCCCATTCTTGACCATGTTTTGTAAACAATAAGTACACATTATTCAAGCCCAGATATTTGTTGAAAAAATAGTGTCACATTATTATTACCCCAATTTGTCATATATAATGGCAATTTGTCACTTATTTCTGATATCAATATATTGGGTACACTTTGGTGCTGGCCCAGATTTTTGATATATATGGTCTCATATCTTGTGACACATTTGGTGCATTTGTTGGTTGCAAATCATTGCCACAAAGTTATGGTCAGCGAGACAGGGGCTATAACAGCAATAAAGGTTGAAACGCAGAGGCCCACAAAATTGTCAGTTAATATTGGCTCTGAGTTCAGTCCAATCTGATGACTTAATATATGCCCCAAATCAAGTCTACTTTCTAGAGTTTTGTTAGTTATTGTTCCAAGTTGTGAAAATGTACATTTTTTTGTCCACTATTTATCATAAATAAATCCTACTTCAGGGCCTATTGGTGTGATTCCCGAACTCCCGTAGTTACTAGTGTCAGCAATCTGACACTTAATCGATCGTCGGCTATTCGTCATCTCTTTTCTTCCCGTCATCTGGCATCCCGCCCCGATGACGAGCAGCCCGAAGCTGACGCAGCCATGGCCAGAATTGGCGGAAGCTTCTTTCGGGAACGCGTGATAAAGGCGTCATCTAGTAACGCCACTAGCTGGTATACATCCACTGCCAGACTTCCTTGCCCCTTACCACCATGGCACCCGTTCGCAACGGACGCGTCATCTTCAACGCGTACCCTGAAGGCAAGTTGGCTAACTCTACGCTTCTGTTGAATCGCTCACAGCCCGCAGAGTACCCAATTCCGGGCGAAACGACCGTCTACGATGAATCAGCCCAGATCGATACCGCCACTGTGGCGCTGAACGGCGGCTTCCTCGTGAAGACTCTCGTTCTTTCCATAGACCCCTTCCTGCGCAACCGCATGCGCGACCCGCAGGCGAAAGATCCATCGCGTCGCGGCAACTCGCAGGGGTACAAGCTCGGAGAGCCGTATGTTTCGCCTCCTACTTTTGCCCTTGCTACGAACGCTAATACGCACTCTTGCTCAGGATCGACGGGTTTGGTGTCGGCGTCATTGTGCGCTCAGAAGTGCCTGATTTACCGGAGGGGAAGCATGTCTATGGGTTCATTCGTGCGTTACAGGACATTTCTTCTCCGACCATGAACTAACGAGTAGGGTTCCCAGCTTTCCAAGAGTACACTATCTTCCCTCCTAGTGCGCAACTTCGCATTATCGAAAAGCACCCAGACCTCCAATGGAGCGTCTACGTCGGAGCCGCTGGAATGCCGGGACAAACGGCATATGGCGGCTGGAAAGAGCACGCGGGCGCCAAAGCCGGGGAGGTGCTGTTCGTAACTACGGGAGCGGGACCGGTGGGATCGTGCGTTGGCTCTCATTTCATTCGGACTTATGGATACTCATCGTTCGCAAGTTTTGTCATCCAGCTCGCAAAGCAAGCGGGCCTCAAGGTGATCGCGTCTGCGGGCACGGAGGAGAAACTCGCGTTCATGAAATCTATCGGAGCGGACGTGGTGTTCAATTACAAGACGACGGACACGCGGGCGGTGCTTGAAAAAGAGGGTCCCGTTGATATGTGAGTGACGGATTGTATGGATTCACAGCTGACGAACCCTTGCTGGATAGTTATTGGGACAACGTGGGTGGCGATATTCTTGACGTTACCCTCGAAAACACGGCCATCTATGCACGCATTTTGGTTCGTGCTACAGCCTACTATGCACTGTTTGCTGTGCTTACCGTTATTCCTCAGTTGTGCGGCGCGATGTCAGGGTACAACACAGGCTACGTCCCCGTCAAGAACCTCAACATGGCGTACGCCCGCTCACTATCTCTGTACGGTGTCGCTGTCGCGCGTCTCGCCCCGATCTATGCCGAGCGCTTCTACGACGAAGTCCCCGCAAAGCTCGCGAGTGGCGAGATCAAGTATACTGAGGAAAAGAGCTACGGGTTGGACAAGGTCGGGGACGTCCTGCTCGCTGTGCAGAAGGGAACAAACAAGGCAAAAGCGGTCATCATCGTTGCGGAAGAATAGATAGAAACTTGGTGTAAGTAGCGTATTTGTATCCACTGGCAGACTCCGAATATCTTGGGAATATCGCTGAACTTGAATTAAAGTCGTCACAGCAATCCGTCAACGGCTTGACGATGAACTTGAATGCCGGTCTATTTTTTGTCAATCGGCTATCTACCACTAGTAGAAACAGTGTCTGATACAGGAGAGTCTTGGCCTCAATAACGCGGATCGAGACTCGGAGCCACAATGGTTTTAATTCGACTTCAGGAGCTACTTATTATACAGCAAGGCATAGAGTATACTAGTGGTATGATGGTACTTACATAGTAAAAGTAGGAAAGCAGACAAAAAGCAAAGCAAAAGAACGAGAACGAGAATTTTCAATACACCCCTCCCTGGAGGCGAACAGCCGGTATTTGGTCACCGCTCGTGATATCACCAACACCATAATCGCCGCCTGGACCGGCTCTCCACAAATAATGCGCATCGTCCAAGTGGTGCAGGCCGGTATGGGTAGCAGACGGTAGTGTCTCTGCGGTGGCAGCCAGGTCATGATATTCAGGGAACTCGCTTTCCTGAGGGACTTCCGGTTGCTGCCAATGACTGCCCGCGGGCCTGGTGTCAGATATCGTAGCCAGGAAGGCAACTAAAGACTCGTCGGACTCCGTGGCATTCCCGCTCAACTGAGCAAGGTGAGGAGAAGGCGTGGCACGAGCATCGTGGCCCGGGACGGGTGTCGCCCTGGCTACTAGTAGCGCCGACTGTCTTGAAGAGCTCGGGAGTCCGCTACCCATGGCCGTCGCAGGGAGCTCGACGAAGGGACTGGTAAGGTACGCGTTCCTGAAGAAGTCCTCAGGGGCGACCGTACAGGGTGGACCGAAACCGTCGTGGGGTCCCTGAGGAGCGAAAAGTTGCCACTGGGACTGGGGGTCGATCCATTTTTGCGGTTGGGGAATAACGACCGTGCCTGCACCAGTCCAAGCTCCATCCTCGTAAACAGGAGGTGCCGCAGGTTGTGAAACGTTTTCAGGCTCGAAGGGGTAAGAAGAAGCATGTCCTGTATAGGTCATCGGCCAGGTGTCAATGAATTGTGGTGCATCGGGAACATTTGAGTGGAATGCGGGTCCTGGGGTTCCAAAATGATGAATCTGTTGTACCAATGGCGCGTTTGTCGCGATTGCGCCACTGGTAGTAACCATGTTCGAGTCGGACTGTCGGAACGGAAGCGGCGGGCGCGTGTTCCTGTGCATAGCGGCGCGAGGAATGTCGGCGCCACCGAACGGTGTGGCAGTGGTGGCATAATGATATTCGGATTCAGAGTTGGGGTACACTGGCAGTGGCGCAAAGTGAACGGCTGGTGCAGCTAGGGTGGGTGGCAAGGGCAAGTTGTCGAGTCCAGTTGATTCGGGGGGAGAGATGCTTCCCTGGGCAATCTTATGGCTCGTTTTAACGCGCTTCGCTGGTCGGTCTCCACCATCGTCCCGCTCAGCTCTGCGGATAGGCTCGTACCCGTGCTTGTTCTGTCGGTGTCGTGTGAGATTGGCGTTATCGACGGTCTCGTAGTCACAGGAGTCCTCTGGACAAGACAGTTTGCCTTCGCCACTGCGCTCGAGCGTGAGCTTACGGGAAACTAGATAGAATAGATACAACGACGCACTGCTTGCTTCTTAGATGACTGCGCATGTTCGACTTTTGGTGGATAGAAATGGAGTGGTCGCATTCGGGATAGTAGGGGCAGTTGAAGAGAAGACCTCTACCGAATATAAATCAGTACTGTCCATCTGGGTGGCAAGGACAGAGGAAACTCACAAATCTCGCTGTTCCGCCATTGTCCGATGTTTCGTATTGTAGTGGCGTTCGATGTCCATCGCCCTCTTACTGCATTTGGGACAGAGGATGCATTTATATGGCCGATCGGCTTGTCCAGACTTAATACAGATGGCTGAATCATGGCCTCTGGGCTATTGTGCTCCCGTCAGTAGGTGGCATGAAACGATCGCGCGCCAGTCACATACATTTGTCCTTTTGGCTCGAGATTTCGCTGTGGGTTGGGCATCGCGTGCCATAGCAATAGAGGGACACTTGGTTCGATGAGGAGGTGGAAGGAAAGTGGGAGAGTTTGTGACCCAGACTGTGACTTTGCGTGAAATAAGTATATCACCACAATGGGTCGGCACTGTGACGGCGATTCACGAATTTGATGGAACGTGATGGCGAGTGCCGAGTGGTGGTGTTCCCCAAAATCCTAGCACATTTGGGGCGACAGAGATCCAGTTCATTCATCGTTGACGCGGAAATATTGGGTTGTGAAATCTTCAATCCAAAACCGTGTCTCGTTTTTCCCACTGGTCTGTGGGTCTTTCAGTGAAGAACGAATGCTCTGGGAACTCTTGTTCAGCTCGAAAACAAAGCGAGAGGAGCTGAAAGCACTTACCGTCGACCTCACACCTTCTTTTCCTCTCCACGAATTCATCTGCCGCGTCCCAGAAGTTCCAACACAGGAATACGCCTTCAGCCCAGTAGCGGTAGCGCAGTATCACGAGCCTGTCGTCCGTCAAATCGCGAGGAATATGGGCCGTCATCTGCGGTTCCCCCGCCCCGCTGTTGTCTTCTGCCTCTTCGATGGCTAGTATAACTAGCACGCGCAGTCGCCGGGCACCGTGCGAGGAGTCCCATGCGTACCGTCCACGACCGACGATGACGGGCGCCGGTTGAATGACGGCAGTCGACGAGTGCCAGATGCGTCAATTGTGGCATCAAGCTGCAGAACTCGGCGATGTGCAGAGGTATGCCGGAGTCGAAAATCTCCAAATGTGTTAGCGCATGGAATATGGGCTTGGCGGCGATGAGCCGCTTCATCGTGGCTGTGTCGAGGGAGCCCGGGCAGCGCAGCGCGTTGCTGTAGCATGCGAGAAACCGAATTTTCTTCAGTGCAAAGAATGTGTTGTAGAACGATGACTCGGATGGGACATCTCCAAGCGCCAGCCCAACCGCCCCGTTACAGAGCTGGAGTATCTTGGTATAGTCCGGTATCTTTGCTGCGGTGTCGTTGCGGCACAATACGAGACAGCGGGTTGTCCTTGCAAAGAACGATGGGGACTTGAGGGCAAGAGAAGGAGAGGGCGTGGTGTCAGTGAACTCAAGGGTGTGGTATATCACAGACTCCATCCTAGCAAATAGTTGGTTTAGGAGAAACACGATGAACAGTGAACACAGGCTTCACGCACCAAAACGACACGCGGCGCGCGACAAAGAGGAGCGGATACCGCATCTCAGGGTACACCGCCGCGGCTATCTCAAAGATCCGCCGTTCGAGTTCAGGAGGAAGACAGCTTTCTTGGCGCTCGTCAGACATGATGAGGGGAAGAGGCAAGATTGAGAGGCTGACAAATATAACCGGTTACCGATGGCATCGGCTACTTCTGATCTGCAGGGATGTATGTATGTTGACAACGAGCTGTAGCTTCTCCTACTAGTAGAGTCCACGCTACTGACTTCAAGTAAAACACTCATCCCACTCGCCCTCACCTCCATTCCTCGCGTAACTCTGACTCTCCAAAAACCTCTCCAACTTGCATATGCCCGCCCTTGTCATCTGTTTATCAGCATTGCTTCCCGCACAAAACTCCAGGGGCTGTAATTCGTCGTTGACGAATATCCTCACGCTCTTCGTCTTGTGCTCCTTTGGCCCACACAATAGCCTCTCAACTGTCATTCTTGCGCTAAACGGTACCAGATGACTCGCGAGCCACGTCCGTCCGCTCTCTGCGGTCCTGCTCGTGGGGTCTAGGGCTTTTTGCTGGCGGAACAGTCCCATTGCAGTGAAAATCGCAATGATCTGGTTATCGTGTGAGAAGTCGGCATAGATGGTCCGATTGAGCGGGAAAGTCTCCGGGTTAGAGGTCAGCGTCGTATTCGTTTGTGTAGAGTCGTTGACCGGCGTAGAGGTGAGGCGAGATATGAGTTCGTTGATGTATCCTACCCCCTGGACGCGGCCAAGGAACGCACCATAGCTAACAGGGTGTCAATTGCAAATACTCAACAGAAAGTAACGACGCACCCGGTGCCATAATATTTGTCCAAGTCCATTGCATATTCGAAGTCCATGAAATCTCCTTTGTCGAATAAATCGCAGAAGGGAGATAGTGTCAGATTGCTGCCTTGAGCTGTCGCGACGGTGTGGAATGCACACATCGCGATGAGCGCATACGTATCCGAATCGACGAGATTCGCTCCCGGCGCGCCAGCGTTAAGTCGTTTAGTGATGCTTGGAGCGAATATCGATAGCCACGCTGCTGTTTGGGTGTCCGAAGATCCGGCATTAGGGCAGCCATTGTCGTCCAAGGTGTCGTTCCCCTTGATACGAGCCTTCAGCTCTACTCATCGAAGCAGAGGGATAGTAAACGAACGGCTTCAGACAGAACAACATTGAGAGTTGGTTTATAGATGTCTTGGCTCGCCGCAGAGAACCCTGCGTGCTTCATAAGACTCTTCATGAGGACAGGGAAGCCCGACAGACGCCTCACCAGCGGTCCAATTCGTCGCACTGTCCACCACTCGCTGTCCACTCGAGGCTCGTATAAAGGGTATGTTGTCAGCGCTGAGAAGTTCTCGGTAGCGATGGTAGACGAGCGCCCCCGATAGTCGAGACCTATGACCATTACGGTGGGGTGATCAAATGAATAGTAGAGGACGCACTGCAATGCGCCAAACGGTACCAAATCGGCCACTCCCAACGAATAAGTGAAGTTCTTCAAGAACTTCATGCGCGGATCATTGTAGGTCGCGGGCTTCTGCAGTTTTTCGATTGCTTCCTTGATAGATGCGCCAGATCCCGAGGTGGGGAAACGGGCTCCATGGCGTTCCAGCTTTGTCGAGTTAGAGGGAGCTCTGGTAGCTAAGCAGCACATACAATATGAGCCTAAGAGCATGAGCCGAAGTAGGACACCTCATGCGGACGACGCACCTGTTCAATAACACACTGCTTTGGTGGGGGCTCATACGCTCCAACGGCGAAGTAGGGTGTGTACGCGCCCCATGACTTGGATATCGTCGAGGGAGTGGTGACACTATTGGTTTTGGCGGAGGATAAAAGCAGCAATGAAGCAGGGAATAGCTGTCCGAGCATGACCAGCAGCATCGAGGTGGTCGTCAGGAAAAACCGCCATGTGGTGTGAGACAAGAAAGCTGACTCATATCACACACGTGTGTCGCTTACGATTTGATGCCCGACGGTCACACCGGCCACTTCTTTCGTCTTGACCAACATGTGCACATGCTAATTCTCTACTACCCGGTCCTATCCTACAAGGAAGGCTCTGCGGCTTTCATTCTACACAGTAGATGACTGACCACCGGGCGGTTGGCTGATTCGGAGTACTCGGTCATTCGCGATGGCGACCCGAACTTGAAGACCCTGCCCAAGCCGGAGGCGGCCACACATTCGGATAGTTTGCGTCTACCACAGTATCGTCCCATTGAATCCTGACAATTAATCAGGTTTTCCCTATTTCTCAGTATTCACTCACGATTGCTGCCAATGACCTCCTTGGGGCTGGTATTCAGCCGCATTCGACGAACTGGCCGTGATTCAGCCTGATTTAGCCGTCGTATTGCCAATCTGGGACTCACTATGCAGTCGGCATTGAATAGTCAGCTCCTGCTTGAGCATTCCACACAACTTGATCCTCTCGTGCCGAAAACGCTCCCCACTGGCAAGCCTGTGGACTGGGATTTTGTCCTTCTTGCATTTGTCCTTGGCTCTGCCCTCCTGGCCATGCGTAACCTGAACCCGGAACTTCGCCCCACCGATGATATCCTGCTGAGCCCACTGGTGGTACCGGTGCAACCCCAGTTACAGACTCCTGTTGGCGAGGATATGGATTGACGAGATGGACTTCCTCTGACATGCCTGCCGACGAACTATTGTATGGGTGCGCGCGACCCTTAGACTGGGGGCCTCTTCTCTTGACTGCGGTGTCCGGCTCTACTGGAACATATTCGCAACGCAGTCCTTTGCGCTCGCAGCGCGCGCAGACATGATCCGCTCTCGAGGTTGGTTTGCACTGAAATGGTTAGACTACAGTCAACTTCAGGAATCGTAACGAGTATCCGAAGCTCACCCTGATGTGCTGCTTTCGACATTCTAAGCACGCCATGTAGGTTCGTGCATCAGAAGCAGGAGGTGCTTGCTGGCTAGACATTTCACTTGATTCTGGAAGGATGAGGGTCAAAGCAGCGAGCCGCTCCCTCTTTATGCTACCCACTGCCGCCAGGTTGCCATTATTTGCTGAAACTACGGCGCTGCCCATTGGAGCAGCCTGTACACTTGAATAAATGTAAACTGGGGTCTTGTTGCACGTTGCAGGCGGCTAATGGACTCGGAGGCCCTTAGTGCACTGGCAGTCGCGCTTCGGGGCAGACGGGAGTATTATGCCACTGTCCATCGATCGGCATGACTCAGACTCACAGAGCCAACAGCAGAACTTCTTCGGGAAAATCCCGATTCCCGACCGATCATGATATCAGACTTGTCTTGCGCATTACTTGCTATTGCAGAACTTCGGCCGAACTGTGGTTGTGCATTCGAAAACTGCCGTGTTGGATTATTCCATCGACTCAGTCTCACAGAATCAGTGCTGCCGGTTGAGGCCCTTCAAGTTGGTCGGCAACCGTACATCGAAATCAAAATACTTGCACTCGATGGGATGCGCTGTGTTAAATAGCTGCAACACCACGTATGTTGCCAGTGGGCAAACAATGGTGATGTGCCCCTAAACCTCGGCATTCGGTATCGCCCTATAGCTCTGGCATTATTTTTCATCAAGTTGTTATAATGGGATCCGACGTCCGTACTTTAGATCGGAGAATCAAATCCGCCTGAGCATCGCTAGCGGCAGCTCAATATGACAATATTACGAATTACAGCAAGAGTGCTAGGATATTATCTAAGTATAGCGCCCAGCGCTAGCGCAGACAAACTGTCTCTTGCCTCACCACTCTATAACTTTATTAAAGTACTTTTCAATCAGCCCCTGGTAATACGGTTTGAGCGCCTCTGCGGAAGGAGCACCGTCGCTTTTGCTGTAGAGGTCGTATGGGTTGAAGGCCCGGACAGCGGCAAGCGCGCGGTCGTCGTTGGCGTTCGTCAGATGGGAATACGCCCCTTCCCGGTGCCAACTGTGAAGAATCTGCGTGTGAGTCATTCAAAAGACAGACGCACGACGCACGGGTAGAAGCTGTGGTAGCGGATCATCCAAAGGCCTTCCTCCGGGAGCGACGACTGCTCCTTGAGGATGTGGTACAAATACTATGAAAATGTCACTTTCCGTGGAGGGGATTTAACAATATCGCGCACCTCGTCATGGCCCCAGGACAGCATGACATTATCCAGACCACAATGCGGCTTGTAGACGCCGTATTCACTCGAATATACCTCGTCCCGCGAGTCGGGATTGTTGACAAACGATTCGTGAAGGACAATCTTGTCTGAGAAGGCGCAACCGACGACGAAGGTATCCTGAGGTTTGGTTCAGAAACAGGCTGAGAAGGAGCAGGAGGCTTTACTGACACCGACGACATCCCATTGGCCTCTGTGTTTCGCGATCAGTGCACTGCCCAGAGAGATGGGGATAAGACACGTACTCCGAGCCGAACAGATACAGCAGCTTTCCGAGGTCGTGGACGAGCCCGGTCACCTGCATCCATTCAGGCTTCCCGTCGCGGCGGATGGCCTCGGCTGTCTGGAGCAGATGCTCAATTTGTGAGAGCTCAGTCTGGTCCCGAGGTCAATAGAGTCGGGAGGGGGGATCCAATGGCAACCCACGTCAGGATCCGAGTCGTCCACGAGTGTGTTTAGCATCTCCATAGCCTCCCATATGCCTGGAACGAGGTCAACTTGAATATAATAACCGTAACTCGAAGGCCACGCACCCATCCGTGCCCGCACCTTCTGGCGCATGTTGACACGCATTCGGATGTTGAACTCCATCGTCTGCTTCTCTAGCGTCTACTTCAGTAATGGCAAGACGACTGACAGGGAGGGGGCAGCGAGATCCGAACCGTGTTGCTCCTTGTAAAAGCGTTTGACGCGATCGCAGGCGTCGTCGTACTGCCGGAACTTGCTCTTGTCCTTCTCCTCGTCAAACGCGGCCGTTTCGTCCCACAGCTTCCCCTTCAGGATGTTCACTGGGCGAAGAAACGCGTCAGCGGGCCCGAAAGCGCGACGGCGCGGCTCGGGTACCTTGGTCGACAGCGTCGGAGACCGTGTCGAAGTCGTCGGGGATGTGGACGGTCATGGTGTGGAGGGAGGAGAGTGGCTGCGGAGCAAGCCTGTCGCCGTTTTTTTATACTCGGCGTTTGGCATATGGCATGCGCCGAATGGGGCATACATGTTACGAAACATTATGATTGCCATGATGCACGGACCACGGGATTCCCAAGAAAAGTTGATGGCTCCAACGTGGCTCCAAACACGCTCCAGGCACAACTATTGGCGTCGTTGCGAGGCCAAAGTAGACGCAGTTACGCAACACGGCCAGTGTGGTTGCTCAACCCTCTTATCATACCCAGTAACTTTGAAAGAGCCTTCATCCAGGCAATTGCCCCAACGAGCATAGGTCTAACACGGGCATTTCCGCCCATGTCGGGAGGTTGGATGGCGATAGTCAACACCAAGTCAACACTGCCCAGGGAACGGTGGCTTATCAACCTCCGTGTTTTGAAGGGTTTCGCCGCGATATCGGTATCGGATTGAGATTGGCGCTTGATTGTGTTTGCCCATCGTCAGACCTATCGATAACATTTAACTTTGGACAGCGTACTCAAAAGATGGACAGCAAACCGCCGCAAAATGATGGCGCAATTGGCAGAAAACTCGTGGTGCTACTGTCGCCGTTCGACATCGGGCATATACATGCACATATTACACATACCAGGCAATACCCGAGTCAACAGTGACTGAACACTTGACCAACACCGGCTTTCAATAGACCATTGTTGCGATGAATGGCAATTTTTGCATAACCGATCACAATCGGATCCAGAAGGACTAGTACTGACTGTACGAACAGGATGATATATCGATGATACTCAATAAGCGGAGAACAAAAACGATTCTCTTGTGTATTTCACTCCTCAGCGACAAGCACCACTGCCTTCGCCTTGTTTTCCCCCTTCTGAACCGCGAGTATGACGTGCCCCGCCTTGTCCAGCCCCTTCGTTATCTCCTCTGTGTACTTAATCTCCCCGCTGACGAGCTTCGCGGGCACCTCCGCGTAGAAGTCCTTCGCATACTTGTGGAATAGGCGGAACACGAGGATACCGTGGATATGCAGCGTCTTCGCAACGACCTGCGCGAGGTTCTGTTTGGAAGAGGACATGAAAATCGGGCAAGAGAGAGAGAGAGAGAGAACGCGCCTTGATGGGGGTCTGGCCGGTGTTATACCCCGCAATCGAGCCACAGAGCTGCAAGATGCGAGTCAGACCAAACTACAGACGCACCAAAACACGCACGATAAAACGGGCATTCACAGCGGCCGCGTCAATCGCCGCGTCCAGAATCTCCCCGCCGACATTGTCCCAGTATATGTCAATCGGGCCCTCTTTTGCCAGGACCTCCTTCGTGTCTGTTGTCTTGTAGTTGAACGCGAAGTCTGCCCCAAGGGACTTGATGAATGCGACCTTCTCTTCCGAGCCAGCGGACGCAATGACCTTTGCGCCGGCAGCTTTCGCAAGTTGAATGACAAAGCTGCAAAAGGCGAAGGTCAGTGAAAGAAGTTAACATAAGGGATAAGGACGCACGACCCAACGGGTCCAGCACCTGTGGAAACGAAGACGACTTCACCCTAAAATAAGGACTGAGACGAGGAATTTCACTTAAAACACTACCCGCACCGGCTTCACTTCAGAATGCTCTTTCCAACCGGCATATGCGGTTTGTCCGGGCATGCCTGCCGCGCCGATGTAAACCGAAAGGGGGAGCTGGGGGTGCTTGTCCACGATGACCAGTGAAGTGAGCGATGGGAAGACGGCGTATTCTTGGAAAGCTTTTACCCAACGTTAGTGGTGGAAAAAGCGAAAGGATTGTTGTGACTCACGGACAATGGGGCCCTGGACGTACTGCCCGGGTTTGACCTCTTCAGTTTCCGAGCGCAATACCACCGCGATCCCATATCCAACAATTCTAGAGGGTCATCAGCCGCCAGTCAGCCGCAAACTAGCAAAGCACCCACGGCTCTCCGAGCGTGAATGGAAGCTATATCGATTGGAGTGCTGGGTGCAAGCTGAGAACGCCAACGGCTTACATTGTACGACTTTTTCTCTGGCGAGCGCATCCTGCCGCGAAGGTAGGGGTCGACGGACAGGACCAATACCTTGGCCAAGAGGCCGCCATTCAGCGGGATCGTGTCGAGATCGATTTGCTCCGTCTCGTCATAGACAGTGGTCTCTCCCGGAATGGGGTAGTCTTCCAATTCATCAGCCCAACGACGGAGAGAGAATAGAGGGACGTGCCATTCGGGACGGAGTTGAAGAGCAGACGGGCGTTGCGTACGGTGGGCATGGCTGGCGAGAGAGTATGTGCGATGGCGCGATTCCGGTACTCTATGAGCCGGGCACCAAGTTTCGGATGCTTGCTCAGCAGTGGTGGTGGTCATGGGAAAAGAGCCACGATTGACAGATACGATCATCCGATTGCCGTTTTAGGCAGGCACAGCCTTGGCCAACCTTTCCTCATGTCCTCCCACTTGCCGCCAGAAGTATGGGAGCTCGTCGTTGACAGCCTGGACGATGACGCGCTACTTGTCGCTGCGTGTGCCTCCACAAAGTTTAACATCATTTGCCTTGCGTTCTTTTTCCGTCGTACCGGCGTCGAGCCAGCCGCTGAAAAAGTCGCCGCAGATCACCACGTCTTGCGTGGACTACACCTTGCGTGTCGCGAACTGGTTCAGCGCTTCGAATCTCACGAGCTGGTATGCAAGCTGCCGTTTGTCACCACGCTTCCAACACTCCGCCGTCTCGACACCGTCATGCAGCGTTTCCCGCGCTTCACAAGCCTCCGTCTCCCCTCCGTCTACCCCAGCTGTCAATCACCTGCAATGCTGCATATCTTAAAACGAATCATCATCACAACGACTTCAAAGCGTGCGGTGACAACGCCCGTCGTTGTATCCGGCGGAGGGTCGCTCTATGTCTTCAAAACAGCGAAGGAGATTCGGAGTTGGAAGGCAATCCACCCAGACTACCCTTCAAGCCTTTTGCGACTCATGCCACGTCGGCTGCGTCCGTGCCTCCCCGATCACCATATTTCGCCGCCAAAGTAGGCCCCGACAGGATGAAGATAGACCTTACAACAGCCGTTGGCGCACTACATATTACGGATGTAGCGGTTGGCACAGGAACACACGTGGCACTAGTTAGTTTCGCCGAGCAGTCACTGGGACTCCGCACCACTGGCTGGCTCACGGCACAACGTCTGAGCCCACTCCTGCCCCTCTTCAGCTTGCATACGCCGAGAATGCTGACTCTCGGCACAGGCCTAACGGATCTGGCCGACGGTGCCCTCGGCGACTTTCTCAATGCGCGACATCGTATCACCCAACTCCATTTCACTGCTGGCGCTCTAACGCCTCCCGTCTGCGAAAGCCTGGCTGCTGTCGAGCTGCCTTCATTGACGACAGTCGCCTGCGATGACCCCGGCGATGTCCCCTGGGTTATCAGCACCCTCTGCAACAACCCATGGTCGGTACTGTGGAAATTTGGGTTCCCCCTCGACCCGAACAACACTCTCGATGTGCTACACGCATTTTCCGCTCTCGGCACGCACGCAGAAAACCGGCACAGAACCGTCAGCATCGAGCTCACGCTCCCTCACCATTTCGCCCGGCATTGGAAAAAAGGAAATAAACAAGAGGCATGTGTCCTGGGCGCTTTACCCTCGACCTTGCATGGCCACATCGTGCTGTTGACGGCAAACTGCGCAGATGCGCTCGCGGGAGTGGACTACGCGGCACAACTCCCGCACGGTGTTGTATCCATTATTCGACTGCTTTCGCCGGACAAAAACAATATTGGCTTCCATACACCGTTCAAGCTGAAGGATGGCTCGAAGCGGCAGCGGTTCAAGCTTCAATTGGAGCAGCATGCAAGGGACATGCTTCCCGCGTCGGTGGATACACGAGAACTCATGCATTAGATTATGTCGAGATACATTGCTTCTTGATTGTTCCAAACTTCCCTTCAGAATCACTATCACAAGAAGTATGTAGCCTCTACAGTCATACATAATTCAGTATCAATGGACACTGTTACCCCGTTTTGAGTCGTGAGGGTAACATCTGCGCTGCGCGGACCGCACAGAGCGCCATCCCCGCCAATATAAAGAACACCAAATTGCCCCCCAGAAGCCCATGTCGGACGGAAAGAGAAAACAGCGATGCAGATATGGTCGGCGCGACGCTCCTGCAGGTCGAGGCGACCATCTGTGCGAGCCCGTTGACCCCGCCGAGACTATTTGGCATAGGCGCTGAGTCGACAATGAACATCTGCGTGCAGGCTGGCCAGATCAGATTCAGGATGGGAAGCACCAAGAAACGCACCAAAAGTAGGAAAGACCACGAAGGCGCTGGACATCTGGAAAACCATGACGGCAATGACGCGGCCGTCGACATGGCCAGCCGCCCGCGCGAAATAGTTGAGCAGTGGGTAGGCAAGAAACGAGAGCGTCAACACACAGAAAGCTGTGATGTAGATTGTGCGGGGACCAAAATAGCGTATTAAACGCGCCGAAAGGAAGATTTGTGTGAAGGTGTTCACAAGTCCAACAGCCCCGTAGATCCGACCGATGTAGAGTGGGCTCAAGCCTAGGCCACCATTCGCAATGGGCGTTGCATAAACAAGTGGGACAAGGACCTAGGCTTGATAAGCATCAGGTTGGATGAGCGCACAGAGAAAGAGCACCTCATATGACATTTGGCAGAAGCAGAGGAAGCCGTGTGTCGTCAACGAGATTAGGACCGGACGCACAAAAAGCGCATGAAGAGGAGGTATCTCTGCACTTTCAATAGCCCCGACAGACGTCGATTCGGAGAGCAGAGGCTCGGTTTCAGTGCCTTGGTCGGCCGCGTGAGTTTTACTAGTATTTCGCCGAACTGCGGATGGCAGAGTCTGAAATGATTCTATCGGATGAGGGAGATCGTTGGTACGGAGCACACCTCTTTAAGCCCGAGAAGCCCGACGATGGAGGCAAGAAGGGCGAGGGAGCCGGCCATGGCACATGGAAGGAGATATGGGTATTCCCGGAGAAGCCCGAGACGCCCCAGTGTATCGGGGTATCTTTCAGCAGGATTGGCAAAGGTTCCGCCTGTCAGGGGAACCCCCGCTTCGGCCTCCTTCGGACCCTCCGAACGCATCCGAGGCGCATCCGACCGGCGCCCCCTCGGACGCTCCGACCCACCCCGACCATCGTCCACGGCCTCCTTCGCCCGCACAATCACCGATCCGTCAAGACCCTCCCAACGATCACCTTGGGACAGAGCCTGCAACGCCGCTCAGGCCTTCTGCGCTCTACGTCGGCAGTTACGGACGACCAGTATATAGTTGGCGCCCTAGCAGGCGGACCCTTAGAGTTTCTTCTCTTTGGATCCTCCCCTGCTAGGTCGGTCCCTCCGTGTATTTCCTGTAGTCTTATTCACGCTTTGGATCCTCCCCTGCTAGGCTTTCGTCGGAGTCTCCAGGGTTGCCCTTACACCGCCAATGAATGGGCTGTGCTCAGAGTAAGTACGACAAAATAATGACAAGAGGCACACGACCCGAGGGTAGCTCCAACTGTCCACATGAATGGCAAAAAGGAGTATATCTCTGCGATGTTCGTTGAGTCCGAAATCTTGAAATGAGATTCAGGCGAGGCACAACATGTAAAACATTGGATGCACCTCTGCCATAACACTTTTCGATACACCTACCGTGAAGGCGTTAATTACGCACAGCTAAGGAGGCAAGTGGGCTTACCGATGTTCCCATTGAACGCGCCTTGTAGGCACCGGAAGGCGACAACAGACCAAAACCACTTCGAGAATCCAAATCCCAGCATGGCGATGGCGAGACCGATTGGGCCGAGTAGCAGGACGGGGCGCCGCCCATATCTATCAGAGGCACGACCGAAGTGGACCACCGTCAGACATTCCGCAAGGAAGAAGACCGATTCCTAGAGTGTTGCATCTAATATTAATAGGGAAGAAAGACACAAATAAGCGACACACGATGATTCCTGCGAAATGCCCCATCTTGGACTCGTCTGTGCCAGTGATACCAGTGTCGCGCCACGAGCTGGACGATGAACGGATAGATGACGAGAGCTACAGCAGGTTCTTGGTCAACAAGCCGTCAGCGAGGCAGAAAGCCAGAGCGTACCCGTCACAGGCTCCGAAAACTGGATGACGATAAGGATGAAAAGCTGAAGCTTAGGCAGAGGTGTGCGCTTGTGGGAGGCAGATGTTGCCAGAGCGAATGCCACAGCCTCTTGGTTCACCGGCGCGCGACTGTCGCAGTCAACCATCTGAGCGCATGAGGAAAGGTCGAAGAAAATTGCGTGAGCTGACAAATATGACATCGGTCACGTCGGTCCAGATTGCCGAACGGCAATCATTCTTCTTTTCCTTCCGGCTACCATGTCCGGATCCACAACTTTTCCACAGGAGCTGTATGAACGGTTCATCGACGAGCTCGACGACGACATGGCAACTCTCCGTGCCTGCGCGTCAGTCGCCAGGGTCTTTACTCCCCACGCACAGTCGTTCATCTTCAAATCGGTAACCATCGACTTTGGGCAACCTACGGGCGAGCTGTGCTTGCGCTCGCTCCAGGACAGTCGCTCCTCTCATCTCGTACAATACGTGCAAAAGCTCAGCCTTGTATCATGTCCAGAAAACCTTCTACCTACATTCTGCTCCCTACCGTGGACCTCCCTTCTTGCGCTCGACATAACTATCGCGCGAGAGCTGAACCACCCGCTAGCATATCCGGAATGCAGCCCACACTCGTCACGCTTCAGAGTCTTCGTGCTCTTCTCGCAACTCAGACCCTACGTCTGGTGGTCTTCCGGAGCGAGCGGTACCGCGACATTCACCTGCATCGCCTTCTGGCCGCTGGAGCCAGGAACCCCTGGAGTGCTCATAACATTGCCCTGCTTCTCGGCCGCCTTCCGTCGTCAATCCACGAGATCACTCTGACACACCTGGTCCTCCGCCCTACAACTGACTCCGACGACGACCTCCTCGCGACCTTGCGAGCACAGGAAGGCGAATCTGGGGCGCCGGTCCAGCCAAAACCTTCAGCTCTCACTCTCAACGCACTCGGAAGTGAGATGTTTGACCTCCTTCTTACTCCTGGCGGTCACGGACTGGACCTGTCCGAGCTTCGCGAGGTGACCTACCGCGGCGATGTCCTCTCAAGTAATAACTTCACGCCATTTTGTGAACAAGACGGGCGGACTATCGAGCGTCTAACGCTCAGCTGCTTCGGTCCGACCTTTTACTTGCAGTCGCACGCTCCCAATGGTGTGTCGTACCACACCAACACCAACGACATGAATTCACTGACGCCAACTATTTTAGCACCACAAGGCCCGCCGGATTTGTCTGCGCAGTTCTACAGAAACATCCCTTTGTTTGCCTTTCCCCGGCTCACAAATTTGAACTGCAAGTGGGCGGTTGGCCTACGTCTCCTACTAGAGTCCCTCCCACGGAACAATCGTATCACGGAGCTGACGCTCTGCCCCCCAGCAGAGGAGTTGACCTGATTTACAAACGAGGCTCTCAATGGTGGTCCATCTGATACAGCGCCCAGATATAACAGTAACTTGCAGCCAATACCCACTGAGCTGGCAGAGCTGGCCGTCTACCACATTACGCTACTCTCCAAGCTGAATATATGCATCAGGACCATTGACGACGAGGATGACCTTCCAAAACGCTACGAGCTCGTGAAGGCCTCTGATATTGCTTGTGTACTGCGTGGCCCCACCGGGTTGCACGCACTCCATGAGAGTGGAATGCTCGCTCTGGAGTTCGAGGGTGTCACTTTTGTTGATTGTAAAGCCTGAGTGTGGCTGGAAATGATGCTTTTTATTGTAGTTTCAGATAGTTCTGAAATTGAAACTGAAATCAATATGATCAAGTAGTTCGATTTGGACTGAAAGCGGTGATTTCAGCAATAGTTTCAGCAGGTTTAAAACACAGCCTTCAGGATATAGCAAAAGTGATGCTGAACACACTATCTTTAGCTCAATTTCTGTATCTTCTGAAATTGGTACTTTTGGTGATGTTGATTCTCATGCTAAAATCAGTGATTTCAGCAAAAATTTCAGTTCAAGCTGAAAACAACTTAAACAAGGTTCCAAGTACACAACTGAAAATTGTAATGACACTGACCCATTTCGATCAATTCAGCGGGCCTGTGACCCATGACCGATTGGCCAAAATGTTCAATTCACCCCGAGGATTTAGAAGAAAACTGGGGGATTTTTAAATTTTTTAATGAGGGTAATAATTAGCCAAAAAAAGGGACACCTTTATTTTCTCGGGAAAAAGATTCAAAAAGACCCAAGGAATAGAATAGCAATCTTGTCAGAAAAAAAAGCAATGAATATTATAATTGTCAGGGGAACCTCCCTTTCGGCCCGGAGACGCGTCCGATTCCGGTTCCGACTCCGGTCCGGCCCTCCATCTCGCCCGCACAATCACCGATCCGTCAACGCCCTCCCCGACGGTCGCCCTGGGACCTCGCCTGCGACGCCGCTCAAGCCTTCTGTGCCCGACAGCGGCAGCTACGGACAAGCAGTATATAGTCAGCTCCCTAGCAGGCGGACCCTTACATAGAGTTTCTTCTCTTTGGATCCTCCCCTGCTAGGTCAGCTTCATTTGTATTCGCTTACCAATGTTCACGCTTTGGATCCTCCCCTGCTATGACCTTGATCTCAGGCCTCCGGGGTTGCCCTTACAATAATACAAAAAGGCTCCTTGTGGCCAAAAAAGTTCCATTTTTCACCTTACAGGCCAGCTTTTTTTGCTACAATCTGGGAAGCTGTTTTTCCCCATAAATTTATTTTCTATCTGTAAGGGCAGCCCCGGAGGCCTGAGATCAAGGTCCTAGCAGGGGAGGATCCAAAGAGAAGAAACTCTGAGGGTCCGCCTGCTAGGCACCTGTTAATCCCAATTATCCCTTCTAATTAGAATGGACAACGCGCTTGGGTGCCCATTCTAATTAGAAGAGATGTCTCAAAACTCCCTATGCTGCAATAAAGGGGGCAATAAAATTGCAATATTTCTGAGGCCCCAGGCTCTAAGTCATTTCTTGTCCTATTGCACAAGGTCAGTGTGACATAAATGTCACACTGAAGGCTAGCAACTTGATGATAATCTATCACCTATAGTTTCCACATATCCTACCAAGTCCATACACTCTGTTATATAATGTGATATGGGGTCACAAGTGTGACATAGTTCCCAAAAAGGAAATTTTCGCAGTTGAACAGCAGAATGATCAGAGAATGTCACAAATTGTCTACGCCTTTTATACGGCAACCGGAACCCTCAACTCTTCAATCACAACACCTTTTACTTGAATGAAAGAGCTAGCAGGATGATATTGGCAAGCTAGATCCCAGATGCACTAGTAACGCGGGGCCATCCGTGAATCGATCAAATACAGGACAGAGATATAAATACTAAAACAGCAGGAGCTGCCGAAGGTGGTGCGGCAGCGGAAGCCTGGGAAGCAAGGTGGGTGAGGATATTGGTGAGGTTATCTAGTTTCGCCTCAAGTGCATCCATGCGCGCGTCAGCGTCCGGAGCAGCTCCGGTAGACATAGCGGGCGTAAAGACAACAAGAGCAGAGGAGGAGGGGTCAAGTGGCAGGGGTGGTGACGAGGGGGGTACGGACTCGTACGCCGAGCCTGAATCAGCGCCAAACCTGGCAATCTTGACCGGTTAATCCCGTAGAGAGTTTCTTCTGCTGTAAGGGCAACCCTGGAGACTCCGACGAAAGCCTAGCAGGGGAGGATCCAAAGCGTGAATAAAAGCTATGGAAATACACGGAGGGACTGACCTAGCAGAGGAGGATCCAAAGAGAAGAAACTCTAAGGGTCCGCCTGCTAGGGCGCCAACTATATACTGGTCGTCCGTAACTGCCAACGTAGAGCGCAGAAGGCCTGAGCGGTGTCGCAGGCTCTGTCCCAAGGTGATCGTTAAAAGGGTCTTGACGGATCAGTGATTGTGGGCGAAGGAGGCCGTGGATGATGGTCGGGGTGGGTCAGAGCATCCGAGGGGGCGCCGGTCGGATGTGCCTCGGATGCGCTCGGACGGTCGGAAGGAGGCCGAAGCAGGGGTTCCCCTGACACTCGGGCTTGGGGGGGAGTGTTGGGAATGATCACCGGCCGGCGCTTACCAAGCCCGGAGCTCCGGTGTTCCCCGAGTTTCTCCAATCTTCTACTTATTCATCTTCCTCACTGCTGCTAGAAATTGCTAGAATAAACATACATACTATATAAACCCATGTAATAGCAGTAGCAAATCATACTCTTCTTCATCCCTGTACTCCTCTGCGCCCTCTTCTTCCGCCTCCATCCTCAACATGGCTCTTTCGAGGAGTCGTGTCTGCTACCAGTGCCAGCCGCCAACTCGAGCAACCGGGAAGAAGGAACCGTCAAGGACGGGGAGTAACTAGCGCGGGGGAGTAACTGACTTGAGTTTTGGGAATGAAATGGAGGAGGGCCGAAGGTGCGTGTATCTCATTCATATCCTCCGCCTATACTTTCTTATCTGCCCATTTCAGATGGTGTGGTTGCATTTGCTCCACGGAAAGAGCGCCAGCACGACCGGAGGGCTCCGCGCAGCTGCGACCAGCACAAGAGCGCCCGGCGGGTGTATCGAGAGGGATTGTGCGGGTGGCGAGAGACGCGTGGTCGGACTTCACGGCGAAGGGCTCTCCCAGTTGGTGAAGCTTCTTGGGTGCTACCCCCTTGTCGCGGTAAATAATTGTCACGGCAAAGAACTACTGCGGCAAGGTGTCAGACTGCGGGTCGGGCCGTGCAAGGACCTCTCCTAAAAACGCACAACCAGAACAGAACAGACGGACAGTGGGCCCGCAAGTACAGTGGGCGGGGTAGATCGAAACTGAAATCGCCTGTGAACTCGGTCCCTTGTCGCTGTCGGTGATCGAAGGTTTGAATCGGGTCGTGTCGGGCCCGATGAGTCGATAGTGCCTCCTTGCACAGAGTAAGGTAGTTCTTCAGATGATCTAAGTGATAGAGTACAGGGTACACTATCGCGTCTTATATACGCGGGCCCGCAAAGGGGGTGATCGGACACCCTGGCCTCTCCTGCTCCTCCTCGCCCCCATTCCTGGCCGCAGAGGGGACGATCATACATCCCTTGCGGGCCAGGCGCTACTCCTAACCTCCTAGCACTCCTCCCCAGTCCCCTTGTGTCGAGTTTGGCTCGGCGACAGCTCGACGCGTCGTCCTCAGTCACGTGCTTCCCACGTGTGCGTTCCTCCTACCGGGGTGCATGTTCCCCGTCGTCACGTGCTGCGTGCTACGGGCCCGCGATGGCCCGACACCAGCGCCGGAGCGGACGGGCCGGGTCTTATCCGTGACACAAGGCTTATTGCAGGCAGCTTGCAAATGGACGGGGGGATACATCAGGAAAAAGATGACCACTTGGAAGCGTACTTGGCATGCACTTTTTTACCCACCTGTGCAGCCCAGTACCCACTGTAAATTGTCGGGTCCACCCCGGCGGGTTGGACCAGACAATTCACGGGCACTTTTTTCCTCACCATAGTAATGAATAATTATTGAATAAAGGAATGAATAAGCAATGTAACCTTAACATGCACTTTTTATAGTCTATTTACTAGCTGGAGTCTTGATGTGCCTAGATATGCATTTCCTGAAAATACCTAACTCAAGATATGTCAGACAAACCTTTCTATCTAATATGATCTTTATTTTTTAGATTCAAGTAATTGAGTATAGAAGTAAAAAGTTCAAAATAAAGTAGGATATAATACAGTAACATATGCTAATGCTTGAGACCAAAGGGCAATAATATTATCATCTCCAGAAAGGCCAATGAGTGGAGAAAATTGCTCATATAGAGCTGTTCTATTGCGGTCCTCCTCGCTACAATTGTGCTCTTATCGAGCATGATACTGAAGCGGCTGGCTTTCGAGGGCTTCATGCCATTCGTGTTCGATTACTCATGAAGTTCACGTACCATGGCATTCAGTATCCCTGCGCCCTTGTCCATTGGTTTTCGGCCCATGGAGAGAGTCCATGTCTGGACACGGGTATGTGGGTGGTCAAGCCTGACTGAATCCGAGGGTCACAACGCAGTCAACCTGCGTTGGCAGTGGTTCATTTGGATGCTATTTTACAGTCGGTGCATTTGATTGGGGTTGCAGGGAAGGACTTTTACCTCCAAACAACAGAGATTTGAGCTTTTCAGACTCCTTAGACGCGTTCAATGCATTTTATGTCAATAAGTACGCAGATTATCATTCACATGAAATTTTGTTTTAGCTAGCTTCCAAGTATACTACTAAGTTGTCATCCAAGTTCACTCAAGTTCAGTAGGGTCAATAAGTTGCAAAAGGTAATAAGTCCACAAAGTCACTCAAGTGGACCAAGGACCAAACCAAGTTTGAAAAAAGCTCTAAGGTAAAAACACCTGTGCAGCCCAGTACCCACTGTAAATTGTCGGGTCCACCCCGGCAGGTTGGACCAGACAATTCACGGGCACTTTTTTCCTCACCATAGTAATGAATAATTATTGAATAAAGGAATGAATAATTCTGAACATTTTCAGCTTTCTAAGAGCTTGGGTGCCTCCGAGTCAGGCTTATCACTTCTTATCAGTCCCACTATAGTATGAATAAAAATGAACAAAAAACAATTAAACAAGTATATATATAACAGTTTTCAAGGCCTAGTTTACTATATCATTACTTAAATTCCCACGCTCCCTCTGGTCGAGGCCGATAACTGAAATCCTATATGCCAAGCTTGCTACCTGTTCCAGATCATCCTCTCCATCCCCTTCAGCAGCCTCCATATCTTCCATATCGTCCATGCTCTCAGATTCAACCAATCCTGCTACCTCATCGACATCCATCTCTGACTCCATCTGAGCACTTCCAACAGCATTCCCTGGCCTCAGAGATCCAGTAAAACGGCTGCCATACTTTCGTGCTAGTTGCCGGAATTTAGCCAAATGTTCTGCATCATAAATGCTCCGTCGTTCACGGTACATTTGGACTTGGACAGCCAACGCAATGTTACCCATCTCTTGAAGGCGTCCTTTCGTGTTGTCGTAGCAATCGATTCTCATCCCTGATCCACGTAATGAGCCGACGAATCTCGATATCAAGTCACTTGATTTCTTCACGGGCCCGCTCCATTTTGTAGTATCGGTCCATGAGTAAACGAAAGGACGCTGTGGCCCACTTCTCCCCTGCCAGAGAGTTCTGGTCATCACGCAGGAGATCGAAGTCGGAGAGGAACGCATAGTCAACGACTTCATCCCATGAGAGAATTGGTGGTGGGGGAGAAATGAGTTCGGCCGCATGATTGTATCGGTCAATCGAGTTCTTGACAGCAGTAGAACGAGTTTGAAGAGACTTCGCAATGTGCTTCCGTTGCTTATAACCTGGATAGATTGAGCCGGTATCAATTGTGGCGGGACAAAAACGCACATGTATCGGACTGATTCATCTTGGTCAATTCGAGCAAGCGTTGCACAACAAGGAGCTCGAGGGCATCAATCGCCTTTCGGTATTCGAACCTTCGGACTTCATTGACTGCTTGGATCCACTCCGGCGATGTTGGCGTCCAGCGAACTTGAATGTCCAGCTCCAGCTCCAATGCTTCTACAGCCTCCGTATCTCGGTCCACGCGTTCTCGAGCATGGCGGATTTTGATGTCGACACCAGAACTACCTGGACGATAAGGCGCATTGGGACCATTCGCTGCAGCCTTTTGTCTCGACAGCGCACTCAGGTTTGCTCTGTAACTGCATTAGAGTATGTCATCGACAGAGTTGGATGCTGCGCACTTGCTTTCTCCAAGCTTCTGCAGCTTTCGGAGATACTCCATGGAACCAGTCTCTTCCTTCGCCTTTGCACCCGCTCGAAGCGTCGCCAGGTATTCACGCTCTCGGATGTGAGCTTGCGCAAACTCTCCCACATCTAGTGATGGCCAAGTCCGGTTCGGTCCGGTTCTTGGCCCATTTTGGCCGAACCCCGGACCGCCGGTTCGGTTCAAAACCCGGATTCGGCGAACCTGAACGCTGAACCCCGGTTCGAACCGGCCCCGAACCGGCCTTTTTAGGCCAAAAAAGCCCGAACCCGGCCGAACCCAAGCTCCGGTTCGGTTCGGAAAGCCCTTTGGCCGAACGCGAATGCCGAACCTCGGTTCGGTCCGGTTAAGTTCGGGTTCGAACCGAAAACCCGAACCGAACCTGGCCATCACTACCCACATCATCGATTCTCTCCAGCGCCATTGCGTCTTCCAAATCAGACTTCCCATCCAGAATATCCAGCGCTTGGGCGTAGTTCTTACACAAGAAAGTACCTGACACGAATTAGTTGTTGTAATATGACCGCCGTCGCCACTTACCAAGATTCGCGTATGTTTCTGCATTGTCGACATATTGAAAATAGGAAGAGATTTCTTGCTTCCAATGAAACGGGTGTCGCATAGCGGCAGGCATTCGCAAGAGCATTGGACCGAGAGAAAGCTCGTTCACAGCCTTCAAAGTCCTCTAACCCAGTACCTTCCACGTATGTCGGAAGATGGGATAGCTGACAGGTGCGGTTATGGGCGTGGCCATGGAACAGGCCCACAACACACTTGAGGCCGCATTCTTTCGCTTGAGCCCCCAGCTGACTTTGAGCAATTGTCGTTTCGATACTGCAGCCTATGTCGTAGGCCAATAGGTTGTTCTTCCCGAGATATTCCAAAATTGCCTTGGTCACCGCTAGCGGGTACTTGGATCTATATCAATGAGTAAGTCTTCGCATTTCTTCTGGTAAAGTGACCCACAGCTCGCCACTTTTTATCATCTCTACGATGACTTGTGCGAATCCATGGCGGCATAGGCAAAGGAAGATCCCAGTCTGGTCGAAAACTGCCCACATCTTGGATGTCAGATGCTCGGACATGTTGTGCCAACGGTCTTCACAGGGATTCTGCTGCAAAACCTCTGCAGGGCCGACCTCTGCAAGTTGCCGCTTCGCCCAAACTTCGACTTTTTCCCGTGACAGGAAATACGTCCCACCACCTTCCCTGTTGTCGTCGTGCGGTCTGGCGGAACGACTCCCATCAACTCGCTTCAAAGAGTTATTGCCATCGATGGTGAGCAACCTGTCGTATAGAAGCGGCTCCTCCCCTTCGAGTCTGTACCCACGCCGGGCAGTCATTCTGCATTCTCCATTTCAGGCTGTCGCGCCCAAGAAGCTTGAGCACCGATTTCTCCGCATGACGGCGGAGGTCAAGATATAGGTCGTATGCGATGGAGAATTGAGCTCGAAGATAAGGTCGATATGGGGTCTTTTGTAGGTCGCAAAGCGTTTTACGAACGCTTGTATCACCAGTCGGGGACATCGTGCATGAGCCACTCGATAAAGCTCCAGAGTTTCGATGGTGATGACGACGGAGGGGTGAACGGCGAGCATGGGATAAAGCCACGGGCAATGAGTGAGGTGCAAACGGCGTCTTGCTTGTCGAGCACGACTTGTACAATCTTCCGAGCTTAATTGAGATTAATAACCACGAATTTCAATCAGAGGCGTAGCGCTTACTGAAGAGGCTTATGACGGTTATGCGTCGACTGAGGCCATCTTCTGAGTCCGCCCAGCGAGTTTCCTCCTTCAGCCTGTCGTCTTGAATGGCACTCCAGCTCATGTACGCAGCCAACATAGCCTCCATGTGCTGTTGGAAGCCGTTCACTAATCTTTGGGTTCGGTCTTGACGAGTTCTCCAGTCAAGTGGCACAAAGCTATGCGAGCGGTCAGAAGAGGGGAGGAGTGCAGTAAATGACATTTACCCGCCATAGATATCTGACGCAATGTCATGTTCAAGGGTGGCGAAGATCTCTCCACCTGCATGGCTGACATCCACTGGCTCATCTCCAGTCAGGATGTCGTTCAAATCCACCCAGTTTTGCTCTGCTTCGTCGTCCTGCTCACTTTCTGAATGCTGAATTGAGATCGAAGTTTGAATGCGCTCCCTCTCCTGACGAGTCATGGCTGGAATTATAAGCATTAGTAGCTACACATGAGCAACAAGGGGACTTGCTGAGCAAACGCTTTTTGTGGGCTTGTCGGGTGACTGTCGAATGCGCCATCTGCCCAACAGGGCCAAGAGTGACGGATTGGACTTCATTGAGGCCGCTCGTGGACGCAGTGACAATACGAACCCATTTGCGCTTCATGGCAAAAGGCTCGGAGTCGGAAGGCAAGAAGGTAGTCACATGCTCATCATGTGACCCGGCTTCTTTTGTTTACTCCACCGACACGACACCAAGCTCGCTGCCATGTCGGCGCAAACCCGCCCCCACATTACCTCACCGGCTGCCTCCGTGGCCGCCTCTAAGCCCGGTACGTGATCTGCCCCTTTTCCCCGCCCCCCTGGCCACAGAAAGCCGCACCTGGCCATCTGTGCTGCCCTCATCTTCCCGACGCGTAGAAAGCCGCACTTGGCCATCTACACGTCCTCAGCCTCAACTGCCACCCTGCTTCGAGCTCATATATCAGCTACTAATCAAGTTCTCAGCGCTACTACAGCGGCGAACGCGCTCTGGCGCGTCTTTTGCAGAGATTTGGGTGGAGAAGATAGACGTGTCGATGCTGCTTTGCGCAGCGGCTCGCTGAACAAGACGCGATGCGCGAGCAAGACGATCCTGATGTCGACGTTCTTCCTGGGCAACGGCTCCCTGCGAGCAATCCTAACTTGTTGGCCCCGGATGACGACCTCGACACGAACCCCCCCCCACTACCCAGCCACATCCCCCCATTCGACGACTCGCAAGCCCTTCCCGAATTGCGCGCGGCCTGGAAGCGCAAGAAGTCCGCAAAGAGGTTGGAGAAACGTCTCGCCAGTGCCCCATACACAAAGTCTGTGGTAGTGAAGAGGATGGGAGCGGCCAAAAGCAGGGCCATCCAGGTCAACTCCGATGCTGCCGACCTGCCGCACGCAAAGCCCGCTTGGACTGGGAACCCCCGTGCTCCTTTGCCTGAAGCTGAGCTAAGCGACTGGCTCAAGCACTTCGATTGGGCGCAACCTGGCAAGGAAAAGCTGCTGGCGGATATGGGAATGCAGTATATCGATTGGAAGAGCGGGTATGTCTCAACCTTCATTTCTATTCTAACGCTGATAACCTCCCAGAGAGACCATTCCTGTCCTTGACTCCAATCGTCGTCTCGTCGCTTTGCTTGGCGGTCGTCCTCGAGGAACAAACTGGGAAGGTATTTGCAAAGATGCCACCGCCTCCCTTGAAGCCGCTGCCGAACGCGTTACACTCAGCAACGACAAGCTGGCCCACCGGCGAGCTGCGACCGAGTTCAAAGCTTTGGCCCGTGGAGTTTCGCATGGTGGTGGACAAACGGTAAGTATGGACTTATCCATTGCAGATTTTGATCTAATGGTCTATTAGGCTCCCGGTGAGCTCGTTATCTCTGACGATGAGAATAAACGTGTCACCGACGAACTCCTGAAGGACGTTGCATTCAAGAAGATCGTGGGCTTTACAACATGTATGTAAAGGCTTTAATGCAACCCATAACTCCCCTGCTGATCTCCATTTAGCACTCTTTCGTCTTTGGATGCCTCTTCTCTTTACCGCCTACCAGATGGCGAACGCTGCTTTGCAGAACTGGGCTCCCAGCTTACGCTGGCCATTTGCAGGCAGCGTCTTTGCTGCCTGTACCTGGAACTTTGTCAACGCGGTCTGCGCCCCACACGTTGACTTTGGCAACCTCGCTTGGGGTTGGTGCGCTATCACAGCGCTGGGCCAATTCGACCCCGATCGCGGCGGGCATTTGATCCTTTGGGACCTCCGGCTCGTGATCCGATTTCCGCCTGGGTGGACCATATTTATTCCTTCCGCTATTCTCTTGCACTCCAACAGCCCCATCCGCGATGGAGAAACGCGAAGCTCTTTTGTCCAGTATAGCGCAGGAGGACTCTTTCGTTGGGTCGACCAAGGATGTCAAAGAAAAGTCGATTTTGAAGCAAGAGCATCAGCCGAGGAGTTGTCCGCAGCGGCGCTGCGTGAAGAGATGCGATGGGAAGAGGGACTTCGTTACTTCACTGTTTTGTAGTGCCACTAGTGCTTAATGAAAAGCGCCATTCTGTGACCCATGTCACACACAGCCATCTTGGAGAGAACGACCACTCACCATTGCATACGTCTACTTCTTTCCAGTCAAGCCTCTCACCTTGCAACCAGCACTATCTGGATCTTCGCCAGTAGCTCCGCTAGTCTCAGCCCTACACCGTTGTAAGTTTTGCTATTAACTTTCTTGCCGCTGTACTCAGGAGAATTGATGTAGGATGAAGCCCTTCGATATGCCTGCTTTACGCCGTGCATTGGGCGCAATGAATATATTTGAATCCGTGGCAGCACTCCGGCCGTATGAGTGGGGCCAAAACGTCGACACGATGGGTATGCCTGGTGGGAAGACCATCGGTACATCCAGTTTCTCTTGCTCGATGCTCTTTCTCACCGCTTTCCAGGGTGCGAATGAACTGCATGCACACCGATTATGACCATGGCTTGACAAGCAGCCGTTGGTTATTGGCGCGGTCGATGGAGTCGAAGTTCTACGAGGATCGACCTGAGTGCCTTGGATCATTTCTTAGAACAACATGTTGTGTCTACTAGTACATATACTTGAATTTTATAGCTATCTCTGTGGTGACTCCCTTGGCAAAGTAGTAGTTTGCGAATCCGACGACTTCGACTTCAAAATCATCCGTTTGTCACGTGCGTGACAGCCCTGAAAGTGACCGTCAAGTCAGGACCGACTCAAAGGTTTGTGAAGCTTCTACTTCATACTATTCCTGACAATTAAGCAGCCCTAGACACTGCTTTGAGTGGGGCTTGCTATGGGAGAAACACCAACCAATTCCCGCCATGGCAGTCCAAGCGGCGATGGACCTACATTCATGGAAGACGTCAATAGCGCCGAGCATGACGACGACGACGAAGGCCATGGCCCACCCAAACCCAACTACTCTGAAGACGAAGAATCAGAACTACCCGCATCACAATTCCCTCCCCCAAACAATACCGAGTTGGAAAACGACAGCCCCAGCGAGTCTGACAGGCTCTAGTGATGGCCAAGTCCGGTTCGGTCTGGTTCTTGGCCCATTTTGGCCGAACCCCGGACCGCCGGTTCGGTTCAAAACCCGGATTCGGCGAACCTGAACGCTGAACCCCGGTTCGAACCGGCCCCGAACCGGCCTTTTTAGGCCAAAAAAGCCCGAACCCGGCCGAACCCAAGCTCCGGTTCGGTTCGGAAAGCCCTTTGGCCGAACGCGAACGCCGAACCTCGGTTCGGTCCGGTTAAGTTCGGGTTCGAACCGAAAACCCGAACCGAACCTGGCCATCACTACTGACAGCTCCAGCGAGTCCGACACTTCCGAGACTCAGTCAGCTCCAGCGCGACACAAGCGTCGCAAGTCTCTTCCCCGCGACAGCGACGAGGAGGCCGACTGGCCGCTCAAAGCTCCCCACAAAGCTGGTCCTGAGAATGTCGGTCGTGTCATTCCCCCACGCAAGCGCACCAAGGTCCTCAAGGGACCTGGATATCGAGCACAACAACGTGTCAACAAAGGACGAATTCGTAGTCTCAATGAAGAGCTCACCGCATTTCAACTGGGGATTCGAAAGAAAGAAGCAAAACTCGTTCAGAAACTGGCCGACAAGTACAATATGCGTGTAGGAGCGGTGGGACGGCGAGTTCGGAGCTCGCATTTGTGGAAGAAAAAACGGGCGACGTCAAAACGAAGTGCTTTGCTTGGATATTATACCCGGGCTGTGAATGCAGGTAGGTCTTTCATTGCCAACGTAGGCTTACACTAACTAATGGCCTGCAGAGCGAGTTGCTGCTGGCAAATCGCCTATCTCCTACATCACCGCTCAAGCACGCGTCAAAGCAAATCCAAACCTGATCAAATTTGGGGCCGAAAAGACAAAAGAAATTCTGGCTGAATACGAAAGCTCGTGCAAAGGTCAAGTCAACTGGGACCCGGCGGCACGGCGCTTGGAGAGGCGAAGGACATGCATGGTGCAGTAAACTCGATTACAGGAATGGTATGTGCCTTTACTTAAGGTCGCCGGTCGGTCGATGAATCTGACGGCTGTGTCAGTTGTCAGATCTCAAAAAGCGAGCTCACGCTATCTCGTTCGCCCTTATTGCGCCACTGGACAATCGAAATACCCTCACGACCCCCGCCATTATTGACACCGGTGGCGCACGCTATATGTATGAGCGGCATGGAATGACGGAAGCCGAGGTTGTGCTGGACTACATGGACTGGGTAAAGGTGTCGGGTCAAGGTAATGTGGTGCCATGGCATTAACAACGTGCAAACGACTAATTCACGACTAGGCGTTGAACGTATGAGCATTTCGCAACTCCGACAGTATTGTCTCAAATTCATCAAGAGCGGACTAGGTGTGTGTTTCTTGATCATATGTGCAAACTACTCATCGGCTAACAAAGACCATAGCACGTACTTCGGGCAAGGAGGCCCGCATGAATTACGAAAATTATCCGAATACTATCCTCGACAACCTCGGTGTTCATCTCTTTGGCTGGCCGGATGGCTGCCCTTGGATGTCGCCCTCCGCTATCAAGAAAGTCAGTCAGCTCCGACTCTTGGCCAATGCGATCGGTCAAAAGGAATGTTATTGGAAGGCAGTGAGCTCAGAGGATGAGCGACAGCAGATCGAGGAGGAGTACCTTGAGCTGGCCAAAGCTGGGAAGCGCCCAATGCCGACTGGTCAATCTCTCGCGACGCGTTCTGACAAGGGTCGACGACGAGGTCAGCAAAAGAAGAAAGGCCCATCGAGAGCTACAAGTGACGATGAGGACTCGGAAGAGCAAATGAGCGGGGATGAGCTGGGACGACGAAAGAAAAATGGGCACAAATCGGGGGGACCAAAAAGGGCAAGGGCAAGGCGGATAGCAACAGCAAGACAACTGTGACGTTGCGCCATTCCACCCGTCTTCGTGCGGCTGCTACCAACGCAGCTGCGCTGCCCTCAAGTCATCCAGAATCGCAATCTGGCACGAAGCGCAAGCGTCGAGAGGATGAAGAGGACGAGCGGCAGGATGAGCCACGCAAGAAGAAACGCAAGTCGGATTCGGCCTATCGACGCCTCCTCAAACAGATGAGCCAGGGAAAGGAAAAGCTGCGCAAAGCAGCTAAAGCAAAGTCTGCTCCGAAGCCCGCGCCGGTCAAAAAGAAGAATATGGTCAAGGGCAAGAAAGGGGGCCGCCAGGTAGCCGCGTCTAATTGGCCACATGGTCAGTTCTTGTTGGCTTCTGTCTTTCCTTCCAACCCCCATTCCTGTTGATTTCGGACGCTCTCCCACTTCCATTTTGCTGCTCTTATCAGAAATACTACTTAGACTTGCACTAGACACACTACTTAGAGAAAATTTGGCTTTCCTGCACAATAGTTACCAATACTGTACCATTGCCTACATCTACCTTACTTGCATATACTTAGGATATGGTTGGCTTCTAGTAGTAAACCATAGTATATACTTCTTTCTACTCTCTGTTATGGTACTCATAGACTAGTCTCATGTACTAGTAGACTTGTCTAATTGTTTTTTTGTTCATTTTTATTCATACTATAGTGGGACTGATAAGAAGTGATAAGCCTGACTCGGAGGCACCCAAGCTCTTAGAAAGCTGAAAATGTTCAGAATTATTCATTCCTTTATTCAATAATTATTCATTACTATGGTGAGGAAAAAAGTGCCCGTGAATTGTCTGGTCCAACCTGCCGGGGTGGACCCGACAATTTACAGTGGGTACTGGGCTGCACAGGTGTTTTTACCTTAGAGCTTTTTTCAAACTTGGTTTGGTCCTTGGTCCACTTGAGTGACTTTGTGGACTTATTACCTTTTGCAACTTATTGACCCTACTGAACTTGAGTGAACTTGGATGACAACTTAGTAGTATACTTGGAAGCTAGCTAAAACAAAATTTCATGTGAATGATAATCTGCGTACTTATTGACATAAAATGCATTGAACGCGTCTAAGGAGTCTGAAAAGCTCAAATCTCTGTTGTTTGGAGGTAAAAAGTCCTTCCCCGCAACCCAAATCAAAT
Organism: Mycena indigotica; assembly: GCF_014461135.1. Classification (NCBI taxonomy): domain Eukaryota; kingdom Fungi; phylum Basidiomycota; class Agaricomycetes; order Agaricales; family Mycenaceae; genus Mycena; species Mycena indigotica. The sequence continues at coordinate 927,736 of NW_023503010.1, forward strand.
GCACCGACTGTAAAATAGCATCCAAATGAACCACCGCCAACGCAGGTTGACTGCGTTGTGACCCTCGGATTCAGTCAGGCTTGACCACCCACATACCCGTGTCCAGACATGGACTCTCTCCATGGGCCGAAAACCAATGGACAAGGGCGCAGGGATACTGAATGCCATGGTACGTGAACTTCATGAGTAATCGAACACGAATGGCATGAAGCCCTCGAAAGCCAGCCGCTTCAGTATCATGCTCGATAAGAGCACAATTGTAGCGAGGAGGACCGCAATAGAACAGCTCTATATGAGCAATTTTCTCCACTCATTGGCCTTTCTGGAGATGATAATATTATTGCCCTTTGGTCTCAAGCATTAGCATATGTTACTGTATTATATCCTACTTTATTTTGAACTTTTTACTTCTATACTCAATTACTTGAATCTAAAAAATAAAGATCATATTAGATAGAAAGGTTTGTCTGACATATCTTGAGTTAGGTATTTTCAGGAAATGCATATCTAGGCACATCAAGACTCTAGCTAGTAAATAGACTATAAAAAGTGCATGTTAAGGTTACATTGATTTTTTAGTTAAATTTTTCCTGCTTGTTGTAGGCCACACCAATTTTATCTATTTTTATCTATTATTATTATTTTTGGTGTTTTTTTTAGAACTGGTCACAGCAATAATTAGCAATAATTGTCATTTCTGCCACATGTGTCACAGCTTCAAAGAATTTCCTGATCCATATAGAAATCATTTTCTCCATTTACAACTTTCTTACCAATAAATTGTAACTCACCATTCCCAATTAGGAATCTTTCCTGAAAGGGTATTTTGATCCGCCCTTGCCATATGATCCAGGAAATTGATGGTTAGTGATGTTTGATCCTAGAATATGTTATGGAAACATATTTTGACCCTGGACTTCAGCATAATCACTATAGTCATTTTTTGATTTCAGATGTCAGCTGCTATTAGGGGTTCAGCAGGGTGTTACAAAGTTCAGCTTCGGTTATTCAAGTGTCAGTCTGACAGTTCAGTTTTGATGTGTTTTAAAACTTCAGTTTCAGCACTCAGTTAGGTGTATATCGCTCAGTTCCAGGGTTCAGTATGACAAAATCATCTCAGTTTCAGCAAAGAGGAATAAATAATGAAAAATGATCTTATAGACATGGCACTTAACACCCAGAGAATAGACGATATTAGCCTAGCGCATGGCATAGGTACAACTTTTATACACTAGTGTAAGGACAACCCTGGAGGCCTGAGATCAAGGTCCTAGCAGGGGAGGATCTAAAGCATGAACATTGGTAAGTGAATACAAATGAAGCTGACCTAGCAGGGGAGAATCCAAATAGAAGAAACTCTAAGGGTCCGCCTGCTAGGTAGCTGACTGTATACTGCTTGTCCATAGCTGCCGCTGTCGGGCACAGAAGGCCTGGGCGGTGTTGCAGGCGAGGTCCTAGGGCAACTGTCGGGACCAGAATTGGACTGGAATCAGAATCGTCTCCGAGGGGCCAAAAGGGAGGTTCCCTTGACAACTAGAGTATTAGGGATAAGATTGGATGGCTGCCTGGGGGGGGGTTGAGGAGCGTGGGGCGGGCGGCCCGGCCCGATCCGAAACATGACAGCTATCTGGAAGTCTACCAAAAAGCATCATTTTCAGCTATATGGAAAGATACAATTTTACAGTGTTAAGGATTTTGTAAACAGCAAGTCATCTCTCATTAAATGCCCAGGCCCGCAATAATTACCACTGCACATTGTCTACCTACTGGATAACGCACTGCTGGGACGTCGACACGAGCTTCGGCGTCTGCAGCTTCGTGAGGAGCTTCTGGAACTTGGGGTTCCCGCCCTGGCCCTTCGTGTACAGCGGCCGTCTCGGGCGATCTCTTGTACTTCCACGGCAAGGTCGTAGTCCCCAAAGACAAGGACCTAAGGAGGCGCATCATCGAGCTCTGCCACGACACGCGAGTCGCCGGACATGCCGGGCGGTTCAAAACCCTAGAGCTGGTTTCGCGCAACTACTGGTGGCCACAGATGTCCCGCCATATTGGACACTACGTCGCGACCTGCGACTTGTGCTGCCGCATGAAGGCCCTCCGAAGGCTCCCGCACGGAGAGCTACACCCGACCGAAGTCCCCCCCGAACACTGGCACACCATCACGGTGGACTTCATCGTCGAGCTCCCCGAGGCTCATGGGTACGACGCGGTCATGGTAGTCGTCGACGCTCTTGGCAAACGCGCTCACTTCACTGAGTGCCATACGACAGTAGACGCAGTCGGAGCCGCCCGGTTGTACTATCGGAATGTCTGGAGGCACCACGGAACCCCCGAGAAGTACATTTCGGACCGTGGTTCGCAGTTCATCGCTGACTTCACGCGCGAACTCTGGCGCTTAATTGGCGTCAAACCGGCTACCTCTACGGCTTACCACCCGCAAACCGACAGACAAACCGAGCGCGTTAACCAAGAGCTCGAGCAGTACATCCGGATCTTCACCAACTATCAACAAGACGACTGGGACGAGCTTATCCCTGCCGCTGAGTTCGCCTATAACAACCACGTTCACTCCTCCACTCAACAGGTACCCTTTATGACGGACACTGGTCGGCTCCCCCGAATGGGTTTCGAGCCAGGCGCCCGCTCAGAGTTGGAGTCGGTGAACGAGTTTCGCGATCGGATAGCTAACGGCGTCTCCGAGGCAAAGGCCGCGCTCGTTAAAGCCAAAGACGAGTATAAACGGTACTACGATCGGAGACGATCGGACGCTCCGAATATTCAAGTTGGTGATAAGGTTTGGTTAGATGCCTCTGACATCAGAACAACTCGGCCCTCCGAGAAGTTCTCCCACAAGCGCCTCGGACCGTTCAAGGTGCTCGCAGAGGTTAGCAAAGGTGCCTACAAGCTCGACCTCCCCGCGTTACTCCAAGCTCCACCCCGTCTTCCCCGTTGTTAAACTCGAGCTCGCTCAGGACGACCCCCTTCAATGGACGACCCGGCTACGACGAACCGCCCCCGAACTAGAGGACGGAGTCCCCGAATGGGAAGTCGAGGAAATCTTGGATGCCAGGATAAGGTATAAGCGTCTTAACTACTTCGTCAGGTGGAAAGGCTACGATGCCGCCGACGACTCGTGGGTTCGGTTCGACCGTGTCTTCGCACCAGACAAAATTGCGGACTTCTATCGGAGGTACCCAGGTAAACCACGGCACATTGCCTCAGCGACCTTCGACTCCTTGCCCTTCCGAACTATGCGCCGGGACGCCGCATTCAAAGGGGGGGTGATGTCAGGGGAACCCCCGCTCGGCCTCCTTCGGACCCTCCGAACGCATCCGAGGCGCATCCGACCGGCGCCCCCTCGGACGCTCCGACCCACCCCGACCATCGTCCACGGCCTCCTTCGCCCGCACAATCACCGATCCGTCAAGACCCTCCCAACGATCACCTTGGGACAGAGCCTGCGACGCCGCTCAGGCCTTCTGCGCTCTACGTCGGCAGTTACGGACGACCAGTATATAGTTGGCGCCCTAGCAGGCGGACCCTTAGAGTTTCTTCTCTTTGGATCCTCCCCTGCTAGGTCGGTCCCTCCGTGTATTTCCTGTAGTCTTATTCACGCTTTGGATCCTCCCCTGCTAGGCTTTCGTCGGAGTCTCCAGGGTTGCCCTTACACCGCCAATGAATGGGCTGTGCTCAGAGTAAGTACGACAAAATAATGACAAGAGGCACACGACCCGAGGGTAGCTCCAACTGTCCACATGAATGGCAAAAGGAGTATATCTCTGCGATGTTCGTTGAGTCCGAAATCTTGAAATGAGATTCAGGCGAGGCACAACATGTAAAACATTGGATGCACCTCTGCCATAACACTTTTCGATACACCTACCGTGAAGGCGTTAATTACGCACAGCTAAGGAGGCAAGTGGGCTTACCGATGTTCCCATTGAACGCGCCTTGTAGGCACCGGAAGGCGACAACAGACCAAAACCACTTCGAGAATCCAAATCCCAGCATGGCGATGGCGAGACCGATTGGGCCGAGTAGCAGGACGGGGCGCCGCCCATATCTATCAGAGGCACGACCGAAGTGGACCACCGTCAGACATTCCGCAAGGAAGAAGACCGATTCCTAGAGTGTTGCATCTAATATTAATAGGGAAGAAAGACACAAATAAGCGACACACGATGATTCCTGCGAAATGCCCCATCTTGGACTCGTCTGTGCCAGTGATACCAGTGTCGCGCACGAGCTGGACGATGAACGGATAGATGACGAGAGCTACAGCAGGTTCTTGGTCAACAAGCCGTCAGCGAGGCAGAAAGCCAGAGCGTACCCGTCACAGGCTCCGAAAACTGGATGACGATAAGGATGAAAAGCTGAAGCTTAGGCAGAGGTGTGCGCTTGTGGGAGGCAGATGTTGCCAGAGCGAATGCCACAGCCTCTTGGTTCACCGGCGCGCGACTGTCGCAGTCAACCATCTGAGCGCATGAGGAAAGGTCGAAGAAAATTGCGTGAGCTGACAAATATGACATCGGTCACGTCGGTCCAGATTGCCGAACGGCAATCATTCTTCTTTCCTTCCGGCTACCATGTCCGGATCCACAACTTTTCCACAGGAGCTGTATGAACGGTTCATCGACGAGCTCGCGACGACGACATGGCAACTCTCCGTGCCTGCGCGTCAGTCGCCAGGGTCTTTACTCCCCACGCACAGTCGTTCATCTTCAAATCGGTAACCATCGACTTTGGGCAACCTACGGGCGAGCTGTGCTTGCGCTCGCTCCAGGACAGTCGCTCCTCTCATCTCGTACAATACGTGCAAAAGCTCAGCCTTGTATCATGTCCAGAAAACCTTCTACCTACATTCTGCTCCCTACCGTGGACCTCCCTTCTTGCGCTCGACATAACTATCGCGAGAGCTGAACCACCCGCTAGCATATCCGGAATGCAGCCCACACTCGTCACGCTTCAGAGTCTTCGTGCTCTTCTCGCAACTCAGACCCTACGTCTGGTGGTCTTCCGGAGCGAGCGGTACCGCGACATTCACCTGCATCGCCTTCTGGCCGCTGGAGCCAGGAACCCCTGGAGTGCTCATAACATTGCCCTGCTTCTCGGCCGCCTTCCGTCGTCAATCCACGAGATCACTCTGACACACCTGGTCCTCCGCCCTACAACTGACTCCGACGACGACCTCCTCGCGACCTTGCGAGCACAGGAAGGCGAATCTGGGGCGCCGGTCCAGCCAAAACCTTCAGCTCTCACTCTCAACGCACTCGGAAGTGAGATGTTTGACCTCCTTCTTACTCCTGGCGGTCACGGACTGGACCTGTCCGAGCTTCGCGAGGTGACCTACCGCGGCGATGTCCTCTCAAGTAATAACTTCACGCCATTTTGTGAACAAGACGGGCGGACTATCGAGCGTCTAACGCTCAGCTGCTTCGGTCCGACCTTTTACTTGCAGTCGCACGCTCCCAATGGTGTGTCGTACCACACCAACACCAACGACATGAATTCACTGACGCCAACTATTTTAGCACCACAAGGCCCGCCGGATTTGTCTGCGCAGTTCTACAGAAACATCCCTTTGTTTGCCTTTCCCCGGCTCACAAATTTGAACTGCAAGTGGGCGGTTGGCCTACGTCTCCTACTAGAGTCCCTCCCACGGAACAATCGTATCACGGAGCTGACGCTCTGCCCCCCAGCAGAGGAGTTGACCTGATTTACAAACGAGGCTCTCAATGGTGGTCCATCTGATACAGCGCCCAGATATAACAGTAACTTGCAGCCAATACCCACTGAGCTGGCAGAGCTGGCCGTCTACCACATTACGCTACTCTCCAAGCTGAATATATGCATCAGGACCATTGACGACGAGGATGACCTTCCAAAACGCTACGAGCTCGCGAAGGCCTCTGATATTGCTTGTGTACTGCGTGGCCCCACCGGGTTGCACGCACTCCATGAGAGTGGAATGCTCGCTCTGGAGTTCGAGGGTGTCACTTTTGTTGATTGTAAAGCCTGAGTGTGGCTGGAAATGATGCTTTTTATTGTAGTTTCAGATAGTTCTGAAATTGAAACTGAAATCAATATGATCAAGTAGTTCGATTTGGACTGAAAGCGGTGATTTCAGCAATAGTTTCAGCAGGTTTAAAACACAGCCTTCAGGATATAGCAAAAGTGATGCTGAACACACTATCTTTAGCTCAATTTCTGTATCTTCTGAAATTGGTACTTTTGGTGATGTTGATTCTCATGCTAAAATCAGTGATTTCAGCAAAAATTTCAGTTCAAGCTGAAAACAACTTAAACAAGGTTCCAAGTACACAACTGAAAATTGTAATGACACTGACCCATTTCGATCAATTCAGCGGGCCTGTGACCCATGACCGATTGGCCAAAATGTTCAATTCACCCCGAGGATTTAGAAGAAAACTGGGGGATTTTTAAATTTTTTAATGAGGGTAATAATTAGCCAAAAAAAGGGACACCTTTATTTTCTCGGGAAAAAGATTCAAAAAGACCCAAGGAATAGAATAGCAATCTTGTCAGAAAAAAAAGCAATGAATATTATAATTGTCAGGGGAACCTCCCTTTCGGCCCGGAGACGCGTCCGATTCCGGTTCCGACTCCGGTCCGGCCCTCCATCTCGCCCGCACAATCACCGATCCGTCAACGCCCTCCCGACGGTCGCCCTGGGACCTCGCCTGCGACGCCGCTCAAGCCTTCTGTGCCCGACAGCGGCAGCTACGGACAAGCAGTATATAGTCAGCTCCCTAGCAGGGCGGACCCTTACATAGAGTTTCTTCTCTTTGGATCCTCCCCTGCTAGGTCAGCTTCATTTGTATTCGCTTACCAATGTTCACGCTTTGGATCCTCCCCTGCTATGACCTTGATCTCAGGCCTCCGGGGTTGCCCTTACAATAATACAAAAAGGCTCCTTGTGGCCAAAAAAGTTCCATTTTTCACCTTACAGGCCAGCTTTTTTTGCTACAATCTGGGAAGCTGTTTTTCCCCATAAATTTATTTTCTATCTGTAAGGGCAGCCCCGGAGGCCTGAGATCAAGGTCCTAGCAGGGGAGGATCCAAAGAGAAGAAACTCTGAGGGTCCGCCTGCTAGGCACCTGTTAATCCCAATTATCCCTTCTAATTAGAATGGACAACGCGCTTGGGTGCCCATTCTAATTAGAAGAGATGTCTCAAAACTCCCTATGCTGCAATAAAGGGGGCAATAAAATTGCAATATTTCTGAGGCCCCAGGCTCTAAGTCATTTCTTGTCCTATTGCACAAGGTCAGTGTGACATAAATGTCACACTGAAGGCTAGCAACTTGATGATAATCTATCACCTATAGTTTCCACATATCCTACCAAGTCCATACACTCTGTTATATAATGTGATATGGGGTCACAAGTGTGACATAGTTCCCAAAAAGGAAATTTTCGCAGTTGAACAGCAGAATGATCAGAGAATGTCACAAATTGTCTACGCCTTTTATACGGCAACCGGAACCCTCAACTCTTCAATCACAACACCTTTTACTTGAATGAAAGAGCTAGCAGGATGATATTGGCAAGCTAGATCCCAGATGCACTAGTAACGCGGGGCCATCCGTGAATCGATCAAATACAGGACAGAGATATAAATACTAAAACAGCAGGAGCTGCCGAAGGTGGTGCGGCAGCGGAAGCCTGGGAAGCAAGGTGGGTGAGGATATTGGTGAGGTTATCTAGTTTCGCCTCAAGTGCATCCATGCGCGCGTCAGCGTCCGGAGCAGCTCCGGTAGACATAGCGGGCGTAAAGACAACAAGAGCAGAGGAGGAGGGGTCAAGTGGCAGGGGTGGTGACGAGGGGGTACGGACTCGTACTCCGAGCCTGAATCAGCGCCAAACCTGGCAATCTTGACCGGTTAATCCCGTAGAGAGTTTCTTCTGCTGTAAGGGCAACCCTGGAGACTCCGACGAAAGCCTAGCAGGGGAGGATCCAAAGCGTGAATAAAAGCTATGGAAATACACGGAGGGACTGACCTAGCAGAGGAGGATCCAAAGAGAAGAAACTCTAAGGGTCCGCCTGCTAGGGCGCCAACTATATACTGGTCGTCCGTAACTGCCAACGTAGAGCGCAGAAGGCCTGAGCGGTGTCGCAGGCTCTGTCCCAAGGTGATCGTTAAAAGGGTCTTGACGGATCAGTGATTGTGGGCGAAGGAGGCCGTGGATGATGGTCGGGGTGGGTCAGAGCATCCGAGGGGGCGCCGGTCGGATGTGCCTCGGATGCGCTCGGACGGTCGGAAGGAGGCCGAAGCAGGGGTTCCCCTGACACTCGGGCTTGGGGGGGAGTGTTGGGAATGATCACCGGCCGGCGCTTACCAAGCCCGGAGCTCCGGTGTTCCCCGAAGTTTCTCCAATCTTCTACTTATTCATCTTCCTCACTGCTGCTAGAAATTGCTAGAATAAACATACATACTATATAAACCCATGTAATAGCAGTAGCAAATCATACTCTTCTTCATCCCTGTACTCCTCTGCGCCCTCTTCTTCCGCCTCCATCCTCAACATGGCTCTTTCGAGGAGTCGTGTCTGCTACCAGTGCCAGCCGCCAACTCGAGCAACCGGGAAGAAGGAACCGTCAAGGACGGGGAGTAACTAGCGCGGGGGAGTAACTGACTTGAGTTTTGGGAATGAAATGGAGGAGGGCCGAAGGTGCGTGTATCTCATTCATATCCTCCGCCTATACTTTCTTATCTGCCCATTTCAGATGGTGTGGTTGCATTTGCTCCACGGAAAGAGCGCCAGCACGACCGGAGGGCTCCGCGCAGCTGCGACCAGCACAAGAGCGCCGGCGGGTGTATCGAGAGGGATTGTGCGGGTGGCGAGAGACGCGTGGTCGGACTTCACGGCGAAGGGCTCTCCCAGTTGGTGAAGCTTCTTGGGTGCTACCCCCTTGTCGCGGTAAATAATTGTCACGGCAAAGAACTACTGCGGCAAGGTGTCAGACTGCGGGTCGGGCCGTGCAAGGACCTCTCCTAAAAACGCACAACCAGAACAGAACAGACGGACAGTGGGCCCGCAAGTACAGTGGGCGGGGTAGATCGAAACTGAAATCGCCTGTGAACTCGGTCCCTTGTCGCTGTCGGTGATCGAAGGTTTGAATCGGGTCGTGTCGGGCCCGATGAGTCGATAGTGCCTCCTTGCACAGAGTAAGGTAGTTCTTCAGATGATCTAAGTGATAGAGTACAGGGTACACTATCGCGTCTTATATACGCTGGCCCGCAAAGGGGGTGATCGGACACCCTGGCCTCTCCTGCTCCTCCTCGCCCCCATTCCTGGCCGCAGAGGGGACGATCATACATCCCTTGCGGGCCAGGCGCTACTCCTAACCTCCTAGCACTCCTCCCCAGTCCCCTTGTGTCGAGTTTGGCTCGGCGACAGCTCGACGCGTCGTCCTCAGTCACGTGCTTCCCACGTGTGCGTTCCTCCCAGGGGTGCATGTTCCCCGTCGTCACGTGCTGCGTGCTACGGGCCCGCGATGGCCCGACACCAGCGCCGGAGCGGACGGGCCGGGTCTTATCCGTGACACAAGGCTTATTGCAGGCAGCTTGCAAATGGACGGGGGGATACATCAGGAAAAAGATGACCACTTGGAAGCGTACTTGGCATGCACTTTTTTACCCACCTGTGCAGCCCAGTACCCACTGTAATTGTCGGGTCCACCCCGGCGGGTTGGACCAGACAATTCACGGGCACTTTTTTCCTCACCATAGTAATGAATAATTATTGAATAAAGGAATGAATAAGCAATGTAACCTTAACATGCACTTTTTATAGTCTATTTACTAGCTGGAGTCTTGATGTGCCTAGATATGCATTTCCTGAAAATACCTAACTCAAGATATGTCAGACAAACCTTTCTATCTAATATGATCTTTATTTTTTAGATTCAAGTAATTGAGTATAGAAGTAAAAAGTTCAAAATAAAGTAGGATATAATACAGTAACATATGCTAATGCTTGAGACCAAAGGGCAATAATATTATCATCTCCAGAAAGGCCAATGAGTGGAGAAAATTGCTCATATAGAGCTGTTCTATTGCGGTCCTCCTCGCTACAATTGTGCTCTTATCGAGCATGATACTGAAGCGGCTGGCTTTCGAGGGCTTCATGCCATTCGTGTTCGATTACTCATGAAGTTCACGTACCATGGCATTCAGTATCCCTGCGCCCTTGTCCATTGGTTTTCGGCCCATGGAGAGAGTCCATGTCTGGACACGGGTATGTGGGTGGTCAAGCCTGACTGAATCCGAGGGTCACAACGCAGTCAACCTGCGTTGGCAGTGGTTCATTTGGATGCTATTTTACAGTCGGTGCATTTGATTGGGGTTGCAGGGAAGGACTTTTTACCTCCAAACAACAGAGATTTGAGCTTTTCAGACTCCTTAGACGCGTTCAATGCATTTTATGTCAATAAGTACGCAGATTATCATTCACATGAAATTTTGTTTTAGCTAGCTTCCAAGTATACTACTAAGTTGTCATCCAAGTTCACTCAAGTTCAGTAGGGTCAATAAGTTGCAAAAGGTAATAAGTCCACAAAGTCACTCAAGTGGACCAAGGACCAAACCAAGTTTGAAAAAAGCTCTAAGGTAAAAACACCTGTGCAGCCCAGTACCCACTGTAAATTGTCGGGTCCACCCCGGCAGGTTGGACCAGACAATTCACGGGCACTTTTTTCCTCACCATAGTAATGAATAATTATTGAATAAAGGAATGAATAATTCTGAACATTTTCAGCTTTCTAAGAGCTTGGGTGCCTCCGAGTCAGGCTTATCACTTCTTATCAGTCCCACTATAGTATGAATAAAAATGAACAAAAAACAATTAAACAAGTATATATATAACAGTTTTCAAGGCCTAGTTTACTATATCATTACTTAAATTCCCACGCTCCCTCTGGTCGAGGCCGATAACTGAAATCCTATATGCCAAGCTTGCTACCTGTTCCAGATCATCCTCTCCATCCCCTTCAGCAGCCTCCATATCTTCCATATCGTCCATGCTCTCAGATTCAACCAATCCTGCTACCTCATCGACATCCATCTCTGACTCCATCTGAGCACTTCCAACAGCATTCCCTGGCCTCAGAGATCCAGTAAAACGGCTGCCATACTTTCGTGCTAGTTGCCGGAATTTAGCCAAATGTTCTGCATCATAAATGCTCCGTCGTTCACGGTACATTTGGACTTGGACAGCCAACGCAATGTTACCCATCTCTTGAAGGCGTCTTTCGTGTTGTCGTAGCAATCGATTCTCATCCCTGATCCACGTAATGAGCCGACGAATCTCGATATCAAGTCACTTGATTTCTTCACGGGCCCGCTCCATTTTGTAGTATCGGTCCATGAGTAAACGAAAGGACGCTGTGGCCCACTTCTCCCCTGCCAGAGAGTTCTGGTCATCACGCAGGAGATCGAAGTCGGAGAGGAACGCATAGTCAACGACTTCATCCCATGAGAGAATTGGTCGTGGGGGAGAAATGAGTTCGGCCGCATGATTGTATCGGTCAATCGAGTTCTTGACAGCAGTAGAACGAGTTTGAAGAGACTTCGCAATGTGCTTCCGTTGCTTATAACCTGGATAGATTGAGCCGGTATCAATTGTGGCGGGACAAAAACGCACATGTATCGGACTGATTCATCTTGGTCAATTCGAGCAAGCGTTGCACAACAAGGAGCTCGAGGGCATCAATCGCCTTTCGGTATTCGAACCTTCGGACTTCATTGACTGCTTGGATCCACTCCGGCGATGTTGGCGTCCAGCGAACTTGAATGTCCAGCTCCAGCTCCAATGCTTCTACAGCCTCCGTATCTCGGTCCACGCGTTCTCGAGCATGGCGGATTTTGATGTCGACACCAGAACTACCTGGACGATAAGGCGCATTGGGACCATTCGCTGCAGCCTTTTGTCTCGACAGCGCACTCAGGTTTGCTCTGTAACTGCATTAGAGTATGTCATCGACAGAGTTGGATGCTGCGCACTTGCTTTCTCCAAGCTTCTGCAGCTTTGGAGATACTCCATGGAACCAGTCTCTTCCTTCGCCTTTGCACCCGCTCAAGCGCCGCCAGGTATTCACGCTCTCGGATGTGAGCTTGCGCAAACTCTCCCACATCTAGTGATGGCCAAGTCCGGTTCGGTCCGGTTCTTGGCCCATTTTGGCCGAACCCCGGACCGCCGGTTCGGTTCAAAACCCGGATTCGGCGAACCTGAACGCTGAACCCCGGTTCGAACCGGCCCCGAACCGGCCTTTTTAGGCCAAAAAGCCCGAACCCGGCCGAACCCAAGCTCCGGTTCGGTTCGAAAGCCCTTTGGCCGAACGCGAATGCCGAACCTCGGTTCGGTCCGGTTAAGTTCGGGTTCGAACCGAAACCCGAACCGAACCTGGCCATCACTACCCACATCATCGATTCTCTCCAGCGCCATTGCGTCTTCCAAATCAGACTTCCCATCCAGAATATCCAGCGCTTGGGCGTAGTTCTTACACAAGAAAGTACCTGACACGAATTAGTTGTTGTAATATGACCGCCGCCGCCACTTACCAAGATTCGTATGTTTCTGCATTGTCGACATATTGAAAATAGGAAGAGATTTCTTGCTTCCAATGAAACGGTGTCGCATAGCGGCAGGCATTCGCAAGAGCATTGGACCGAGAGAAAGCTCGTTCACAGCCTTCAAAGTCCTCTAACCCAGTACCTTCCACGTATGTCGGAAGATGGGATAGCTGACAGGTGCGGTTATGGGCGTGGCCATGGAACAGGCCCACAACACACTTGAGGCCGCATTCTTTCGCTTGAGCCCCCAGCTGACTTTGAGCAATTGTCGTTTCGATACTGCAGCCTATGTCGTAGGCCAATAGGTTGTTCTTCCCGAGATATTCCAAAATTGCCTTGGTCACCGCTAGCGGGTACTTGGATCTATATCAATGAGTAAGTCTTCGCATTTCTTCTGGTAAAGTGACCCACAGCTCGCCACTTTTTATCATCTCTACGATGACTTGTGCGAATCCATGGCGGCATAGGCAAAGGAAGATCCCAGTCTGGTCGAAAACTGCCCACATCTTGGATGTCAGATGCTCGGACATGTTGTGCCAACGGTCTTCACAGGGATTCTGCTGCAAAACCTCTGCGGGGACCGCCTCTGCAAGTTGCCGCTTCGCCCAAACTTCGACTTTTTCCCGTGACAGGAAATACGTCCCACCACCTTCCCTGTTGTCGTCGTGCGGTCTGGCGGAACGACTCCCATCAACTCGCTTCAAAGAGTTATTGCCATCGATGGTGAGCAACCTGTCGTATAGAAGCGGCTCCTCCCCTTCGAGTCTGTACCCGCACGCCGGGCAGTCATTCTGCATTCTCCATTTCAGGCTGTCGCGCCCAAGAAGCTTGAGCACCGATTTCTCCGCATGACGGCGGAGGTCAAGATATAGGTCGTATGCGATGGAGAATTGAGCTCGAAGATAAGGTCGATATGGGGTCTTTTGTAGGTCGCAAAGCGTTTTTTACGAACGCTTGTATCACCAGTCGGGGACATCGTGCATGAGCCACTCGATAAAGCTCCAGAGTTTCGATGGTGATGACGACGGAGGGGGTGAACGGCGAGCATGGGATAAAGCCACGGGCAATGAGTGAGGTGCAAACGGCGTCTTGCTTGTCGAGCACGACTTGTACAATCTTCCGAGCTTAATTGAGATTAATAACCACGAATTTCAATCAGAGGCGTAGCGCTTACTGAAGAGGCTTATGACGGTTATGCGTCGACTGAGGCCATCTTCTGAGTCCGCCCAGCGAGTTTCCTCCTTCAGCCTGTCGTCTTGAATGGCACTCCAGCTCATGTACGCAGCCAACATAGCCTCCATGTGCTGTTGGAAGCCGTTCACTAATCTTTGGGTTCGGTCTTGACGAGTTCTCCAGTCAAGTGGCACAAAGCTATGCGAGCGGTCAGAAGAGGGGAGGAGTGCAGTAAATGACATTTACCCGCCATATATATCTGACGCAATGTCATGTTCAAGGGTGGCGAAGATCTCTCCACCTGCATGGCTGACATCCACTGGCTCATCTCCAGTCAGGATGTCGTTCAAATCCACCCAGTTTTGCTCTGCTTCGTCGTCCTGCTCACTTTCTGAATGCTGAATTGAGATCGAAGTTTGAATGCGCTCCCTCTCCTGACGAGTCATGGCTGGAATTATAAGCATTAGTAGCTACACATGAGCAACAAGGGGACTTGCTGAGCAAACGCTTTTTGTGGGCTTGTCGGGTGACTGTCGAATGCGCCATCTGCCCAACAGGGCCAAGAGTGACGGATTGGACTTCATTGAGGCCGCTCGTGGACGCAGTGACAATACGAACCCATTTGCGCTTCATGGCAAAAGGCTCGGAGTCGGAAGGCAAGAAGGTAGTCACATGCTCATCATGTGACCCGGCTTCTTTTGTTTACTCCACCGACACGACACCAAGCTCGCTGCCATGTCGGGCGCAAACCCCCCCCCACATTACCTCACCGGCTGCCTCCGTGGCCGCCTCTAAGCCCGGTACGTGATCTGCCCCTTTTCCCCGCCCCCCTGGCCACAGAAAGCCGCACCTGGCCATCTGTGCTGCCCTCATCTTCCCGACGCGTAGAAAGCCGCACTTGGCCATCTACACGTCCTCAGCCTCAACTGCCACCCTGCTTCGAGCTCATATATCAGCTACTAATCAAGTTCTCAGCGCTACTACAGCGGCGAACGCGCTCTGGCGCGTCTTTTGCAGAGATTTGGGTGGAGAAGATAGACGTGTCGATGCTGCTTGCGCAGCGGCTCGCTGAACAAGACGCGATGCGCGAGCAAGACGATCCTGATGTCGACGTTCTTCCTGGGCAACGGCTCCCTGCGAGCAATCCTAACTTGTTGGCCCCGGATGACGACCTCGACACGAACCCCCCCCACTACCCAGCCACATCCCCCATTCGACGACTCGCAAGCCCTTCCCGAGTGCGCGGCCTGGAAGCGCAAGAAGTCCGCAAAGAGGTTGGAGAAACGTCTCGCCAGTGCCCCATACACAAAGTCTGTGGTAGTGAAGAGGATGGGAGCGGCCAAAAGCAGGGCCATCCAGGTCAACTCCGATGCTGCCGACCTGCCGCACGCAAAGCCCGCTTGGACTGGGAACCCCCGTGCTCCTTTGCCTGAAGCTGAGCTAAGCGACCGGCTCAAGCACTTCGATTGGGCGCAACCTGGCAAGGAAAAGCTGCTGGCGGATATGGGAATGCAGTATATCGATTGGAAGAGCGGGTATGTCTCAACCTTCATTTCTATTCTAACGCTGATAACCTCCCAGAGAGACCATTCCTGTCCTTGACTCCAATCGTCGTCTCGTCGCTTTGCTTGGCGGTCGTCCTCGAGGAACAAACTGGGAAGGTATTTGCAAAGATGCCACCGCCTCCCTTGAAGCCGCTGCCGAACGCGTTACACTCAGCAACGACAAGCTGGCCCACCGGCGAGCTGCGACCCGAGTTCAAAGCTTTGGCCCGTGGAGTTTCGCATGGTGGTGGACAAACGGTAAGTATGGACTTATCCATTGCAGATTTTGATCTAATGGTCTATTAGGCTCCCGGTGAGCTCGTTATCTCTGACGATGAGAATAAACGTGTCACCGACGAACTCCTGAAGGACGTTGCATTCAAGAAGATCGTGGGCTTTACAACATGTATGTAAAGGCTTTAATGCAACCCATAACTCCCCTGCTGATCTCCATTTAGCACTCTTTCGTCTTTGGATGCCTCTTCTCTTTACCGCCTACCAGATGGCGAACGCTGCTTTGCAGAACTGGGCTCCCAGCTTACGCTGGCCATTTGCAGGCAGCGTCTTTGCTGCCTGTACCTGGAACTTTGTCAACGCGGTCTGCGCCCCACACGTTGACTTTGGCAACCTCGCTTGGGGTTGGTGCGCTATCACAGCGCTGGGCCAATTCGACCCCGATCGCGGCGGGCATTTGATCCTTTGGGACCTCCGGCTCGTGATCCGATTTCCGCCTGGGTGGACCATATTTATTCCTTCCGCTATTCTCTTGCACTCCAACAGCCCCATCCGCGATGGAGAAACGCGAAGCTCTTTTGTCCAGTATAGCGCAGGAGGACTCTTTCGTTGGGTCGACCAAGGATGTCAAAGAAAAGTCGATTTTGAAGCAAGAGCATCAGCCGAGGAGTTGTCATGAGCGGCGCTGCGTGAAGAGATGCGATGGGAAGAGGGACTTCGTTACTTCACTGTTTTGTAGTGCCACTAGTGCTTAATGAAAAGCGCCATTCTGTGACCCATGTCACACACAGCCATCTTGGAGAGAACGACCACTCACCATTGCATACGTCTACTTCTTTCCAGTCAAGCCTCTCACCTTGCAACCAGCACTATCTGGATCTTCGCCAGTAGCTCCGCTAGTCTCAGCCCTACACCGTTGTAAGTTTTGCTATTAACTTTCTTGCCGCTGTACTCAGGAGAATTGATGTAGGATGAAGCCCTTCGATATGCCTGCTTTACGCCGTGCATTGGGCGCAATGAATATATTTGAATCCGTGGCAGCACTCCGGCCGTATGAGTGGGGCCAAAACGTCGACACGATGGGTATGCCTGGTGGGAAGACCATCGGTACATCCAGTTTCTCTTGCTCGATGCTCTTTCTCACCGCTTTCCAGGGTGCGAATGAACTGCATGCACACCGATTATGACCATGGCTTGACAAGCAGCCGTTGGTTATTGGCGCGGTCGATGGAGTCGAAGTTCTACGAGGATCGACCTGAGTGCCTTGGATCATTTCTTAGAACAACATGTTGTGTCTACTAGTACATATACTTGAATTTTATAGCTATCTCTGTGGTGACTCCCTTGGCAAAGTAGTAGTTTGCGAATCCGACGACTTCGACTTCAAAATCATCCGTTTGTCACGTGCGTGACAGCCCTGAAAGTGACCGTCAAGTCAGGACCGACTCAAAGGTTTGTGAAGCTTCTACTTCATACTATTCCTGACAATTAAGCAGCCCTAGACACTGCTTTGAGTGGGGCTTGCTATGGGAGAAACACCAACCAATTCCCGCCATGGCAGTCCAAGCGGCGATGGACCTACATTCATGGAAGACGTCAATAGCGCCGAGCATGACGACGACGACGAAGGCCATGGCCCACCCAAACCCAACTACTCTGAAGACGAAGAATCAGAACTACCCGCATCACAATTCCCTCCCCCAAACAATACCGAGTTGGAAAACGACAGCCCCAGCGAGTCTGACAGGCTCTAGTGATGGCCAAGTCCGGTTCGGTCTGGTTCTTGGCCCATTTTGGCCGAACCCCGGACCGCCGGTTCGGTTCAAAACCCGGATTCGGCGAACCTGAACGCTGAACCCCGGTTCGAACCGGCCCCGAACCGGCCTTTTTAGGCCAAAAAAGCCCGAACCCGGCCGAACCCAAGCTCCGGTTCGGTTCGAAAGCCCCTTTGGCCGAACGCGAACGCCGAACCTCGGTTCGGTCCGGTTAAGTTCGGGTTCGAACCGAAAACCCGAACCGAACCTGGCCATCACTACTGACAGCTCCAGCGAGTCCGACACTTCCGAGACTCAGTCAGCTCCAGCGCGACACAAGCGTCGCAAGTCTCTTCCCCGCGACAGCGACGAGGAGGCCGACTGGCCGCTCAAAGCTCCCCACAAAGCTGGTCCTGAGAATGTCGGTCGTGTCATTCCCCCACGCAAGCGCACCAAGGTCCTCAAGGGACCTGGATATCGAGCACAACAACGTGTCAACAAAGGACGAATTCGTAGTCTCAATGAAGAGCTCACCGCATTTCAACTGGGGATTCGAAAGAAAGAAGCAAAACTCGTTCAGAAACTGGCCGACAAGTACAATATGCGTGTAGGAGCGGTGGGGACGGCGAGTTCGGAGCTCGCATTTGTGGAAGAAAAAACGGGCGACGTCAAAACGAAGTGCTTTGCTTGGATATTATACCCGGGCTGTGAATGCAGGTAGGTCTTTCATTGCCAACGTAGGCTTACACTAACTAATGGCCTGCAGAGCGAGTTGCTGCTGGCAAATCGCCTATCTCCTACATCACCGCTCAAGCACGCGTCAAAGCAAATCCAAACCTGATCAAATTTGGGGCCGAAAAGACAAAAGAAATTCTGGCTGAATACGAAGCTCGTGCAAAGGTCAAGTCAACTGGGACCCGCGGCACGGCGCTTGGAGAGGCGAAGGACATGCATGGTGCAGTAAACTCGATTACAGGAATGGTATGTGCCTTTACTTAAGGTCGCCGGTCGGTCGATGAATCTGACGGCTGTGTCAGTTGTCAGATCTCAAAAAGCGAGCTCACGCTATCTCGTTCGCCCTTATTGCGCCACTGGACAATCGAAATACCCTCACGACCCCCGCCATTATTGACACCGGTGGCGCACGCTATATGTATGAGCGGCATGGAATGACGGAAGCCGAGGTTGTGCTGGACTACATGGACTGGGTAAAGGTGTCGGGTCAAGGTAATGTGGTGCCATGGCATTAACAACGTGCAAACGACTAATTCACGACTAGGCGTTGAACGTATGAGCATTTCGCAACTCCGACAGTATTGTCTCAAATTCATCAAGAGCGGACTAGGTGTGTGTTTCTTGATCATATATGCAAACTACTCATCGGCTAACAAAGACCATAGCACGTACTTCGGGCAAGGAGGCCCGCATGAATTACGAAAATTATCCGAATACTATCCTCGACAACCTCGGTGTTCATCTCTTTGGCTGGCCGGATGGCTGCCCTTGGATGTCGCCCTCCGCTATCAAGAAAGTCAGTCAGCTCCGACTCTTGGCCAATGCGATCGGTCAAAAGGAATGTTATTGGAAGGCAGTGAGCTCAGAGGATGAGCGACAGCAGATCGAGGAGGAGTACCTTGAGCTGGCCAAAGCTGGGAAGCGCCCAATGCCGACTGGTCAATCTCGCGCGACGCGTTCTGACAAGGGTCGACGACGAGGTCAGCAAAAGAAGAAAGGCCCATCGAGAGCTACAAGTGACGATGAGGACTCGGAAGAGCAAATGAGCGGGGATGAGCTGGGACGACGAAAGAAAAATGGGCACAAATCGGGGGGACCAAAAAGGGCAAGGGCAAGGCGGATAGCAACAGCAAGACAACTGTGACGTTGCGCCATTCCACCCGTCTTCGTGCGGCTGCTACCAACGCAGCTGCGCTGCCCTCAAGTCATCCAGAATCGCAATCTGGCACGAAGCGCAAGCGTCGAGAGGATGAAGAGGACGAGCGGCAGGATGAGCCACGCAAGAAGAAACGCAAGTCGGATTCGGCCTATCGACGCCTCCTCAAACAGATGAGCCAGGGAAAGGAAAAGCTGCGCAAAGCAGCTAAAGCAAAGTCTGCTCCGAAGCCCGCGCCGGTCAAAAAGAAGAATATGGTCAAGGGCAAGAAAGGGGGGCCGCCAGGTAGCCGCGTCTAATTGGCCACATGGTCAGTTCTTGTTGGCTTCTGTCTTTCCTTCCAACCCCCATTCCTGTTGATTTCGGACGCTCTCCCACTTCCATTTTGCTGCTCTTATCAGAAATACTACTTAGACTTGCACTAGACACACTACTTAGAGAAAATTTGGCTTTCCTGCACAATAGTTACCAATACTGTACCATTGCCTACATCTACCTTACTTGCATATACTTAGGATATGGTTGGCTTCTAGTAGTAAACCATAGTATATACTTCTTTCTACTCTCTGTTATGGTACTCATAGACTAGTCTCATGTACTAGTAGACTTGTCTAATTGTTTTTTTGTTCATTTTTATTCATACTATAGTGGGACTGATAAGAAGTGATAAGCCTGACTCGGAGGCACCCAAGCTCTTAGAAAGCTGAAAATGTTCAGAATTATTCATTCCTTTATTCAATAATTATTCATTACTATGGTGAGGAAAAAAGTGCCCGTGAATTGTCTGGTCCAACCTGCCGGGGTGGACCCGACAATTTACAGTGGGTACTGGGCTGCACAGGTGTTTTTACCTTAGAGCTTTTTTCAAACTTGGTTTGGTCCTTGGTCCACTTGAGTGACTTTGTGGACTTATTACCTTTTGCAACTTATTGACCCTACTGAACTTGAGTGAACTTGGATGACAACTTAGTAGTATACTTGGAAGCTAGCTAAAACAAAATTTCATGTGAATGATAATCTGCGTACTTATTGACATAAAATGCATTGAACGCGTCTAAGGAGTCTGAAAAGCTCAAATCTCTGTTGTTTGGAGGTAAAAAGTCCTTCCCCGCAACCCCAATCAAATGGACCAACTGTAAAATAGCATCCAAATGAACCACCGCCAACGCAGGTTGACTGCGTTGTGACCCTCGGATTCAGTCAGGCTTGACCACCCACATACCCGTGTCCAGACATGGACTCTCTCCATTGGCCGAAAACCAATGGACAAGGGCGCAGGGATACTGAATGCCATGGTACGTGAACTTCATGAGTAATCGAACATGAATGGCATGAAGCCCTCGAAAGCCAGCCGCTTCAGTATCATGCTCGATAAGAGCACAATTGTAGCGAGGAGGACCGCAATAGAACAGCTCTATATGAGCAATTTTCTCCACTCATTGGCCTTCCTGGAGATGATAATATTATTGCCCTTTGGTCTCAAGCATTAGCATATGTTACTGTATTATATCCTACTTTATTTTGAACTTTTTACTTCTATACTCAATTACTTGAATCTAAAAAATAAAGATCATATTAGATAGAAAGGTTTGTCTGACATATATTGAGTTAGGTATTTTCAGGAAATGCATATCTAGGCACATCAAGACTCTAGCTAGTAAATAGACTATAAAAAGTGCATGTTAAGGTTACATTGATTTTTTAGTTAAATTTTTCCTGCCTGTTGTAGGCCACACCAATTTTATCTATTTTTATCTATTATTATTATTTTTGGGGGTTTTTTTTAGAACTGGTCACAGCAATAATTAGCAATAATTGTCATTTCTGCCACATGTGTCACAGCTTCAAAGAATTTCCTGATCCATATACAAATCATTTTCTCCATTTACAACTTTCTTACCAATAAATTGTAACTCACCATTCCCAATTAGGAATCTTTCCTGAAAGGGTATTTTGATCCGCCCTTGCCATATGATCCAGGAAATTGATGGTTAGTGATGTTTGATCCTAGAATATGTTATGGAAAAATATTTTGACCCTGGACTTCAGCATAATCACTATAGTCATTTTTTGATTTCAGATGTCAGCTGCTATTAGGGGTTCAGCAGGGTGTTACAAAGTTCAGCTTCGGTTATTCAAGTGTCAGTCTGACAGTTCAGTTTTGATGTGTTCCAAAACTTCAGTTTCAGCACTCAGTTAGGTGTATATCGCTCAGTTCCAGGGTTCAGTATGACAAAATCATCTCAGTTTCAGCAAAGAGGAATAAATAATGAAAAATGATCTTATCGACATGGCACTTAACACCCAGAGAATAGACGATATTAGCCTAGCGAGTACATGGCATAGGTACGACTTTTTATACACTAGTGTAAGGACAACCCTGGAGGCCTGAGATCAAGGTCCTAGCAGGGGAGGATCTAAAGCGTGAACATTGGTAAGTGAATACAAATGAAGCTGACCTAGCAGGGGAGAATCCAAAGAGAAGAAACTCTGGGGGTCCGCCTGCTAGGTAGTGCTTGTCCGTAGCTGCCGCTGTCAGGCACAGAAGGCCTGGGCGGTGTCGCAGGCGAGGTCCCAGGGTGACTGTCGGGAGGGCGTTTGACGGATCAGTGATTGTGCAGGTGAGATGGAGGGCCGGACCAGACTAGAATTGGACCGGAATCAGAATCGTCTCCGAGGAGCCAAAAGGGAGGTTCCCCTGACAACTAGAGTATTAGGGATAAGATTAGATGTGCGCCTGGAGGGGTTGAGGAGCGTGGGGCGGGCGGCCCGGCCCGATCCGAAACATGACAGCTATCTGGAAGTATAACAAAAAGCATCATTTTCAGCTATATTGAAAGACTCAATTTTACAGTGTTAAGGATTTTGTGAACAGCAGATCATCTCTCATTAAATGCCCAGGCCCGCAATAATATCACTCAGACATTGTCTACTTACTGGATAACGCACTGCTGGGACGTCGACACGAGCTTCGGCGTCTGCAGCTTCGTGAGGAGCTTCTGGAACTTGGGGTTCCCGCCCTGGCCCTTCGTGTACAGCGCGGACGTCAGCGCCTTTGCCTTGGGGACGTTCTTGCAGATGATGTTCTGGTGGCGCGCGACCTGCGTGAGGCGCTGCGTCGCCGCGTCCTGATTGACGACGGCGTACTGCTGGAAGGAGTTGGTCAGCAGCGCGTCTGCGTGTCCCCGATGAGCAGCAGTCCAAGCATCAAAACGCGGACGCACCGACGGCGGCGTTCATCGGCCCGGAGATCATCACGTTCTTGTAGATCTCGACGGCCTTGGCGCGGAACGGGCTGCCGGTGTTCTCCACGTCGGTATTCGCGTTGCTGTTGTACACTTGGAACTGCACCAATTCGTCAATTGCTAAGGCTGCCAGTGAACACACGCACGTCGTTCCAGTCCTTGGTCTGCCCCGGGAACTCAAACACCCCGGCCCCAGCGCCGTTCCAGGTGTACTCTGCAACACATATCAGCTCAGGCCGGGAAGAAATCGAAGACAACACACCGAAGACGTCCACATTCGTCGGCGACTGCCGCGGGATGCCGAAGCATGCGAACTGCGCGGCGGCGACGAGGCTGTCGGTGAGGTAGAACCCGCCGGGCACCTCGGGCCGGCGGTTGAAGTCCCCGACCGGCGAGGTGGCGGCCAGACTGACGCCGCCCGCGAGCGAGGCGGCGTTGCGCGAGTTGGTCCCGTGGAAGAGCGTGATGCGGCCCTTCGCGCTCGGGTGCGACACGCCCGCGCGCGCCTCGTGCCGGTTCGGCGCGAACTCGGCGTAGCGCGCCTCGAGCTCTTTGTCGATTTGGGTCTGCGAGCAGGTCTTCTTGGGGGCGGCGCTGGCGGATGGCTTGCCCTTCGCGGAGGTGGCCTTCGTCGGAGCTTTCGAAGCTGGCGCTTTCGCAGGCGCTTTGGCTGGGGCCTTTGCCGGGGCTTTGGCAGGTGCTTTGGCGGGTGCCTTCTTCGCAGGTGCCTTTGCTGGAGCTTTTGCTGGAGCCTTTGCTGGAGCCTTTGCCGGAGCTTTTGCGGGTGCCTTGGCTGGAGCCTTCGCTGGAGCTTTCGTTGGTGCTTTCTTGGCTGGGGCTTTCACCGGGGCTTTCGTTGGTGCCTTCGTTGGAGCCTTTGCTGGAGCTTTCGCGGGAGCCTTTGCCGGAGCCTTCACTGGCGCCTTCGTCGGAGCCTTTGCTGGTGCTTTCTTGGCCGGTGCTTTCGCCGGTGCCTTCTTCGGCGCCGCTGCGGGCTTCTTGGCCGGGGCTTTCGTTGCCTACGTGCCGGTCTAGGTGAGTCGGGATGAATGAGGTGTATAAACTACGCACCGGCTTCTTCGCCGGGGCCGCAACGGGCTTCTTCGGCGCAGCCTACATCGCAGTCAGTCCCCGTCCGAAAACTGAGCCACAGTCAAGGCACGTACGGGCTTCGCGGCGGGCTTCGGCTTCGCAACCGGCTTCGGCTTGGCTGCTGGCTTCGGTTTGGCCGCTGGCTTCGGTTTGGCTGCTGGCTTCGGTTTGGCCACCGGCTTCGGCTTGGCCGCAGGCTTCGGCTTGGGTTTGGCCGCGGGCTTCGGCTTCGCTTTGACGACCGGTTTCGGCTTCGGCAGGGCCTTGGGCTTCGCGGCCTTGCGCGCCGCACGCGCCTCGAGCGCCTACGGACAACCTTGATGTAAGCAAAAGACACAGCGAAGAAGAACCGCGGCGCACCATCAGCTCGGCGTCGTCCGCAGCGGCATTGGCAGGCGGCTCGAGGGTGCCGAAGGCGGGCAGCGCCAGGAGGAGCGTGAGCAGGAAGCTGGTCGGGAAGCGCATCGTTAGGTCGGTACGGGTGGATGAGGAGAAGAAAAGTGCGACCCAGCGCAAGAGAGAAGGAGAAGGAAAAGAAAAGCCGGCCTGGCGGCGAG
Source organism: Mycena indigotica (assembly GCF_014461135.1). Lineage (NCBI taxonomy): Eukaryota > Fungi > Basidiomycota > Agaricomycetes > Agaricales > Mycenaceae > Mycena > Mycena indigotica. The sequence goes on from NW_023503010.1 coordinate 951,821, forward strand.
AAGGGGAGGGGGAGTGAAGGGAAGGACGAACCAACGACGACCCCCGTCCTGGAGATCGAGTATATATAGCGCGGAATGGGCTTGACGCTTCCTCATTGAATCCGCAGGCCAGATTCCTGCGGTGTCAGCGGCGTGGCAGTGTAGCGTGTGTGCGTGCGGGAGTTGACAGCAGGTCGGCGCCTGGGGGGCATCGAAACATCTCCGCGAGCGCCACTCCTAGTTGTATGCGTCGAGGGAGCGGCGTTGCCATGGCGGCACTGAGTACGTATCTGCCTCCCCGCAATCACTGATACGGCGCAGCACCATAGAGGATCGTCCCTTGAAACTTGCGACGCTGCGATTCCATCGTTGTGTCGCCGCGATGTCCCCGCGAGTTTTGAGCGTGATGATGACAAGAAGAAGGAGCGTCACGCTCACTGGCACGGGACCATCTGTCACGAACTTACAGAGTAATGGTAGTGCTCGATTATCTCCAGGAACCAGCCCGCGGATGACTTTGGTGGTCGAGGGTGCGATTCGCGGCCTGACGCTGCCTTGTCAATAATATTCTGTGCGCGCCATAGTTCCACCATCGGGTTGCTAAGGCAATCATGACTCGGATGCCTTGAACTATAAATACATTTCTTCTCTGGAAAACGGGCAACAGTTGCAATATTCTCGATCGGAGAGGCCTCCCATCATGCATGTAAGTAGTTTCGGTTGTCGAAAAAAAACGTGTGCATGGGGGATCGAAATGATGACTAACTGACAGCTGTCATCATTCTTTTTTTCCTCTTCCCGCGATGGCCAAGCTGGGTGGTCTACCTGCCGAACTTATTGACGCCATCCGCGCTGGGCTGCGTCGAGAGGACCTGGCCGCGTTCATCCGCACGGACCGCCACTTGAGCCGCCGGTGCGCCCGCGCTCTGTACCGCTGCATTACGGTGGAGTCCGACGCTGGCGGAACACGTCCGCATCATGCTCATGTGCGCCTCTGTCTTCCTTCGCGCGCTTGTGTCGCTCATGCGAGTCGCCAGCGGTTGGCAACTGGAGCCTCTCCTCCAGGAATTCGCCAAATGCTCTGCGCAACATGTATCGGCTTACATTTCTCCACCTGCTGATTCCCCCAGCGCTATTCGCATGTATTGTGTCTTCCTCCGACTTGCACTTCCCGCTGCTGCTCCAGATGTGCGACCTGCCGGGCAGTCCGACTCCCCCAATCGTGGACTTCCTCGAAGAACATCCTCACATTTCGAGTCTGGTGGTGTCCTACCCTCCGAGCCGCACTCCGCAGAGCAATATCGAAATCCCTCCCACTCTCCGGCTCCCCCTTCTGAACAAGTTCAACGGGCGAAGAAAGTGCTGACAGACGAAACCCTGCCGTCAACATATCTGCGCTATCTGCGGGAGATGATTGGCACCGAGGCCGCGGACGATATGGATCCAAGGACTGCATTGGAAGAGTTTAAAACACGCCATGACGCGCTGCATGTCGTGCAATAGCTCTAGCGACTCGAATTGTGCATGTGATATTTCGTCTCAAATTCAAAGACGATTCGAACGCACTCACTTGCAAGGCAAATGGTCGAAATTTGGGGGAGATATTGTTTATTTACTGCCGACTACTTTTTTTTTCTTATATAACGACCGATTTCGATCCGCACCTTGTGACATGAAAACAGAATAATTGTGGTTGACTTAGACGCGGTCAAGGGTTCCAACGAGTTCCTTCAGCTTCTCACCACCCGACACACTGTCGTCTGAGGCCTCCGGCGGCTGTCCATAGACCGCAGCGTACTTGCGTCGATGGAACGTCTTGAGGTCGTAATACTCGCGCCGGAATTCCGGTATCACTACGAGGACATGTCAACACGGCGTTGCGACGACACAATGGAAGGACCCACCGCGATCGGAGTCGACGAAGAAGATTTCGTAGACGAGGTAAGCGAGGATAGTCGCAGGGATATTCGTGAGTGCGGAGATGGCCGCGTAGCCTTTGCTCGGGCCAGTCGCTGCTCATACTCAGCGGCGGTTCGCTCGCGTCAATAGATGGACCCACCTGCGCTGCCCCAGATCGTCCACGCTAAGAACCGCCCGCCGAGGTCACGCGCGGTATTCGCAGCTAAGCCGTTGGCCGCAAAGCCCCATGTGGTAACGGCGTATGTGAGCGCAACGACGGGTGCTTGGAAGGCGGGCGGGAGATGGACGCTGGCCGGATCGTCGACGCCCCAGAGGACTATGCCGATGATGAAAGTCTGGGAAGCTTGAAATGGACGGAAAGGACTCCGAAATGCAACGCACAACCATGAATTCATTCACGAATGCGAGCCCGACACTCGCGTTGGGCTGCAGGTAGTCTCCGAAGGCGCCCGCAGGTCCGCTCGGAGTGAATAGGATCTTCTTCATCGTGTCCGGCGGAATCGTGGCTTCGATCGCCAGGATCGTGTGTTTGTACTGCAAATAGACGAAGAGGAAACCGATGTATCCACCCACGATTTGGGCTACGATGTAGCTGACACTTTGTGAGATGCGGTCCCTGCAACACGTTGGAAACGAAAGGCCCACCGAATTCCCCGAATGATTGGGAATTTGCGGAAGAGCATGTGGCAAATCGTCACTGCAGGGTTGATGTGTCCACCAGATATTGGACCACATATGACCAAGGCTAGGAGGATGCCGATCGCATAGCCCCAGCCCAGTTGGAAGAGCGCTGGGTCACCGATATCAGCTCATAGCTGAAGTCAAGGAGGGAACAGACGCACAAGAGAGTCCCTCCAGCTTCGCGATGCCGGTGAACACGAACAGCGCCTGCGAGCTCCCCCCACAGTAGCAGCTATATATATAGTTCACCTGAACGCCGTTGCATTGAATCTCCGGAAAACGTACTAAAAGAAAACGCCCAGCTAAAAGGAGCACGGTGAGCAACGTTATTGGGGAAGAGAGAGACGAATTCTCACAGCTTCTGCAAAGCATTCGCTGAACCACTGCAGCTTGGCGTGGCGGAACCGCTCGATCCGCGTCAGCCAGGCGGGGCGCTGGTACGGGAGGATCTGATCACGGTAGACGAGCTTTTGCCCTTGTGTCGCGGAGTGGGCGGTCGGCATGCTGGGTTGGGTCGAGAGCGGGGCATTGGACTTTGGCCGGGATCTACTTTAATAGAGTTGCAAGTGACGGGGATCTAGTGCGGGGTGGCGGTCGGGGTGGTGTGATGGGACCGCTGACAACGGTCTAGTTTACGTTGTCGTTCGTACGCGATGGCCGAGGTGCCTGGGCGCAAAGTGGTCCTACCGCGCCGCATGTTCCGCTTGGCTTGCGTTGTTGGCAGGCAGAGAGACCTGTTGATTAACTACCTCGTTGAATATAAAGCGTTCCTAGATGTGAAGTTGATAACGCACCGAGCACGAAGAAGATAAGCATAGATAGCATAGATAGCATTAGATAACGATAGGGAGGCGCGAAAGAAAGTTAAACTGTAATGTGCCAGTTAGGATTTGCTTGAAGTCTTTCTCGGCGAGTTACAAGGGGGGGCTGTATTCGGGGACACTGGCACCGCGACTGGTGTTCTAGTATCCAGTCGGCACTGACTCGGCAGGTTCGTGAAATCCCGGGCGAGGCTGGGATGAAGATGATGGAGGAAGACAAGGGGAATGACACTTGACAGCTCGTGACTCTGTGTGACCGGCTTGGCTTTTGACCACCATCTGCGATGGAAACGGGATCGTGTCTCCCTCCGGAACTTGAACGGGAGATCTTCGAGCTCGCCGCCCGAACGTGGCCCAGTGTATGTTTCCCGCTTCTCCTTGTTGCGCGCCGCGTTCTCGTCTGGTAATGTCGCCCCCATGTTGTGTTGCCGACTGAAAGCTTCAATCCACAGGATCGAGCCCATGCTGTACAGAACGCTTACCTTCCACGAGCGCTCGAACTCTGCAAAGATCGAGCTCAAAACCCCCGAGTTCTTACCTTTCGGACCAACCGAGGGTTGTTCGAACCTTTGGTGATGTATTTTGGCCTGACGAACTCCCCCGCGACTTTCCAAACGATGATGAATGACATTTTCCAGGATCTCATTCTCTCAGGAGACGTCATGATCTACCTCGACGATATCCTTATCGCGCATTCGGACCTCCGTAAGCACCGCGAGATCGTCCGCGAAGTCCTTCGGCGACTCCGAATGCACAAGCTGTACCTTCGCAAGGAGAAGTGCGACTTCGAGAAATCGTCAATCGAGTACCTGGGGGTTATCATCTCTCACAACCACGTCGAAATGGATCCCGTTAAGGTTGCCGGAGTGTCCGCATGGCCTCCGCCCGAGAACAAGAAGGACGTCCAGCAGTTCCTGGGGTTTGCTAATTTCTACCGCAGGTTCATTCGGGATTTCTCGGCCCTAGCGCAACCCCCTCTTCGCTCACCAAGAAAGACCAGAAATGGACCTGGGGAGACGCCGAAGCCGCCGCCTTTCAAGCTATCAAAGACGCGGTCGTCTCAGAGCCCGTCTTAGCGATCCCGGACGACTCTCGACCTTTCCGACTTGAAGCAGACAGCTCAGATTATGCGACGGGGCGGTTCTTTCACAACAATCCGCCCCGGACGGGAAGTGGCACCCTGTAGCGTTCTATTCCAAAAGCTTAAATGATGTCCAGCGCAACTACGTGATTCACGACAAGGAGATGCTCGCGATCATCCGCGCACTCGAGGAGTATCGGCATTTCCTCGAGGGCGCCGCGCATCCGGTCGAGATCTGGACTGACCCTAAGAATTTGGAGTATTTCCGAAAGGCACAGCACCTTAACCGTCGGCAAGCCCGATGGTCGTTGTACCTTTCTAGGTTTGACTTCACGCTGCACCACGTCTCAGGTCGCCAGATGGGCCGCCCCGATGCTCTCTCCCGCCCGGCCTGACCACGGCATCTCCGAAGACAACTCGGACGTCACCCTCTTGCGCCCTGAGCTTTTCCACGTTTCGCGCTCGAGGCCGTCACTGTCTCTGGGCCGGGTCCGAACTTGTCCGCGACATCAAGGAAGCGCTATCCGGTGAGCCTGACCTAGAGGAGCCCGTCGCGCTTGCAGCCCGGCAACTCTTGAAGGTCCGAGGTCAAGTTCGGGGCCCCCGCTCATCACGTTCGGACGAGTGGGCCGTCTCGGGCGATCTCTTGTACTTCCGCGGCAAGGTCGTAGTCCCCAAAGACAAGGACCTAAGGAGGCGCATCATCGAGCTCTGCCACGACACGCGAGTCGCCGGACACGCCCGGTCGGTTCAAAACCCTAGAGCTGGTTTCGCGCAACTACTGGTGGTCACAGATGTCCCGCTATATCGGACGCTACGTTGCGACCTGCGACTTGTGTTAAAGCCAAAGACGAGTATAAACGGTACTACGATCGGAAACGTTCGGATGCTGTCACAGCAATAATTAACAATAATTGTCATTTCTGCCACATGTGTCACAGCTTCAAAGAAGTTCCTGATCCATATACAAATCATTTTCTCCATTTACAACTTTCTTACCAATAAATTGTAACTCACCATTCCCAATTAGGAATCTTTCCTGAAAGGGTATTTTGATCCGCCCTTGCCATATGATCCAGGAAATTGATGGTTAGTGATGTTTGATCCTAGAATATGTTATGGAAAAATATTTTGACCCTGGACTTCAGCATAATCACTATAGTCATTTTTTGATTTCAGACGTCAGCTGCTATTAGGGGTTCAGCAGGGTGTTACAAAGTTCAGCTTCGGTTATTCAAGTGTCAGTCTGACAGTTCAGTTTTGATGTGTTCCAAAACTTCAGTTTCAGCACTCAGTTAGGTGTATATCGCTCAGTTCCAGGGTTCAGTATGACAAAATCATCTCAGTTTCAGCAAAGAGGAATAAATAATGAAAAATGATCTTATAGACATGGCACTTAACACCCAGAGAATAGACGATATTAGCCTAGCGCATGGCATAGGTACAACTTTTTATACACTAGTGTAAGGACAACCCCGGAGGCCTGAGATCAAGGTCCTAGCAGGGGAGGATCTAAAGCATGAACATTGGTAAGTGAATACAAATGAAGCTGACCTAGTAGGGGAGAATCCAAAGAGAAGAAACTCTGAGGGTCCACCTGCTAGGTAGCTGACTGTATACTGCTTGTCCATAGCTGCTGCCGTTGGGCACAGAAGGCCTGGGCGGTGTTGCAGGCGAGGTCCCAGAGCAACTGTTGGGAGGGCGTTAATGGATTGGTGATCGTGCAGGCAAGATAGAGGGCCGGAGCAGAATCGAGACCAGAATTGGACCGGAATCAGAATCGTCTCTGAGGGGAAAGGGAGGTTCCCCTGACAACTAGAGTATGAGGGATAAGATTGGATGTGTGCCTGGAGGGGTTGAGGAGCGTGGGGCGGGCGGCCCGGCCCGATCCGAAACATGACAGCTATCTGGAAGTCTACCAAAAGCATCATTTTCAGCTATATTGAAAGACTCAATTTTACAGTGTTAAGGATTTTGTAAACAGCACGTCATCTCTCATTAAATGCCCAGGCCCGCAATAATTACCACTGCACATTGTCTACTTACTGGATAACGCACTGCTGTGACGTCGACACGAGCTTCGGCGTCTGCAGCTTCGTGAGGAGCTTCTGGAACTTGGGGTTCCCGCCCTGGCCCTTCGTGTACAGCGCGGACGTCAGCGCCTTCGCCTTGGGGACGTTCTTGCAGATGATGTTCTGGTGGCGCGCGACCTGCGTGAGGCGCTGCGCCGCCGCGTCCTGATTGACGACGGCGTACTGCTGGAAGGAGTTGGTCAGCAGCGCGTCTGCGTGTCCCGATGAGCACAATAGACGGAATGGGAAGAAACGAAGGCGCACGCACCGACGGCGGCGTTCATCGGCCCGGAGATCATCACGTTCTTGTAGATCTCGACGGCCTTGGCGCGGAACGGGCTGCTGGTGTTCTCCACGTCGATGTTCGCGTTGCTGTTGTACACTTGGAACTGCACCAATTCGTCAATCAGCGGTTGCTGGAGGCACTGCAACACACGCACGTCGTTCCAGTCCTTGGTCTGCCCCGGGAACTCAAACACCCCGGCCCCGGCGCCGTTCCAGGTGTACTCTGCACCCCGTGTCAGATTCAGCTCAGGCCGGGAAGAAATGGAAGACAGCCTACCGAAGACGTCCACATTCGTCGGCGACTGCCGCGGGATGCCGAAGCACGCGAACTGCGCGGCGGCGACGAGGCTGTCGGTGAGGTAGAACCCGCCGGGCACCTCGGGCCGGCGGTTGAAGTCCCCGACGGGCGAGGTGGCGGCGAGACTGACGCCGCCCGCGAGCGAGGCGGCGTTGCGCGAGTTGGTCCCGTGGAAGAGCGTGATGCGGCCCTTCGCGCTCGGGTGCGACACGCCCGCGCGCGCCTCGTGCCGGTTCGGCGCGAACTCGGCGTAGCGCGCCTCGAGCTCCTTGTCGATCTGGGTCTGCGAGCAGGTCTTCTTGGGGGCGGCGCTGGCGGATGGCTTGCCCTTCGCGGAGGTGGCCTTCGTCGGAGCTTTCGAAGCTGGCGCTTTCGCAGGCGCTTTGGCTGGGGCCTTTGCCGGGGCTTTGGCAGGTGCTTTGGCGGGTGCCTTCTTCGCAGGTGCCTTTGCTGGAGCTTTTGCTGGAGCCTTTGCTGGAGCTTTTGCCGGAGCTTTTGCGGGTGCCTTAGCTGGAGCCTTCGCTGGGGCTTTCGCGGGTGCCTTGGCTGGAGCTTTCGCTGGCGCTTTCGTTGGTGCTTTCTTGGCTGGGGCTTTCACTGGGGCTTTCGTTGGTGCCTTCGTTGGAGCCTTCGCCGGAGCTTTCGCGGGAGCCTTTGCCGGAGCCTTCACTGGCGCCTTCGTCGGAGCCTTTGCTGGTGCTTTCTTGGCTGGTGCTTTCGCCGGTGCCTTCTTCGGCGCCGCTGCGGGCTTCTTGGCCGGGGCTTTCGTTGCCTACGTGCCGGTCTAGGTGAGTCGGGATGAATGAGGTGTATAAACTACGCACCGGCTTCTTCGCCGGGGCCGCAACGGGCTTCTTCGGCGCAGCCTACATCGCAGTCAGTCCCCGTCCGAAAACTGAGCCGCAGTCAAGGCACGTACGGGCTTCGCGGCGGGCTTCGGCTTCGCAACCGGCTTCGGTTTGGCCGCTGGCTTCGGTTTGGCCACCGGCTTAGGCTTGGCCGCGGGCTTCGGCTTAGGTTTGGCCGCGGGCTTCGGCTTCGCTTTGACGACCGGTTTCAGCTTCGGCAGGGCCTTGGGCTTCGCGGCCTTGCGCGCCGCACGCGCCTCGAGCGCCTACGGACAACCTTGATGTAAGCAAAAGACACAGCCAGGAAGAACCACGCGCACCATCAGCTCGGCGTCGTCCGCGGCGGCATTGGCAGGCGGCTCGAGGGTGCCGAAGGCGGGCAGCGCGAGGAGGAGCGTGAGCAGGAAGCTGGTCGGGAAGCGCATCGTTAGGTCGGTACGGGTGGATGAGGAGAAGAAAAGTGCGACCCAGCGCAAGAGAGAAGGAGAAGGAAAAGAAAAGCCGGCCTGGCGGCGAGAAGGGGAGGGGAGGGTGAAGGGAAGGACGAACCAACGACGACCCCCGTCCTGGAGATCGAGTATATATAGCGCGGAATGGGCTTGACGCTTCCTCATTGAATCCGCAGGCCAGATTCCTGCGGTGTCAGCGGCGTGGCAGTGTAGCGTGTGTGCGTGCGGGAGTTGACAGCAGGTCGGCGCCTGGGGGGCATCGAAACATCTCCGCGAGCGCCACTCCTAGTTGTATGCGTCGAGGGAGCGGCGTTGCCATGGCGGCACTAGGTACGTATCGATATCTGCCTCCGCAATCACTGATACGGAGGAGCACCATAGAGGATCGTCCCTTGAAACTTGCGACGCTGCGATGTCATCATTGTGTCGCCGCGATGTCCCCGCGAGTTTTGAGCGTGATGATGACAAGAAGAAGGAGCGTCACGCTCACGGGACCATCTGTCACGAACTTGTTGAAGTAAGCGGGTTGGCGAACCCGAGTCATCGCCGAGAGATGACGTCAGCGGCTGCGCCATCACCGACGCTCGGCGCGTCGGGAATGTTCTCCCACTTTCTATTGACTCAGAATACAGAATATACTAGAATAAAGAGAGTAGTATAAATACTTGGTAGTCCTACTCTAATAAACATCGAATATTTTGTCTAGTTTCTTCAACAGGTTATGGGCCCCGGCACCTCACATTGGCCAAGCACCCCACAGTAGCGACACCACTTATTATCCCCTGCACCACCCTCCTCCGACACACAGCGACCACGCGATGGGACGGCTCCGCGGAGCAGCCTTTTGGGATGTGATCCCTCTACGGCAATGGGCTGGCAGAGCAGCGCGGGAAAGAGCGGCGAAGGGAACGACACGTACCGGACACTCGATCACGGATGGCAGATGGCTCAGCATCGCCAGCACACGGACAGATGAGCATGGTCAGCACAGATCGGTCATCGACACAGCTTCGGGCTCACGGCCGGCGCGCGCCGGAGCGGCATGGACTTGGCTTGGGATGGGTTACCGCCATGGGATCGCCAATGGGCTGGATCAGTTGGTTGGGACCTGGAATGGAATGGAACAGAGTCACGAAAGGGATCGCCACGATGGGCTGGATCACAGTCGGACTCGGAATTGGATGGACTTGAACTGGAACCGGGCCGGAGGCTACCGACACGACATGGGAATGTACTCGCGGACACGGACATGGACACCGAGGGCTTATGGGCCGCGGCAACGGATTTGGTATGGGCACGGCATGGACTCCGGGTTGACGCTGGCGCCGAGGGCGGCCAGGAAGGACCATAGGAACGGCCAAGCAGCAAACGGCACATGGGCAACAGACACTGGGATTTACAGTCAGCATCAGAGACTGCATGGAGAAAGGGGGAGTCTACAACACCACAAGAAAGCCTCTAACCCAGGCGAGGTATTCCACTGCGCACCATGCTTGCGAAAGCACGGCTCGACTCGTGTTCGAGGGGGAGTGTTGAAGTAAGCGGGTTGGCGAACCCGAGTCATCGCCGAGAGATGACGTCAGCGGCTGCGCCATCACCGACGCTCGGCGCGTCGGGAATGTTCTCCCACTTTCTATTGACTCAGAATACAGAATATACTAGAATAAAGAGAGTAGTATAAATACTTGGTAGTCCTACTCTAATAAACATCGAATATTTTGTCTAGTTTCTTCAACAGAACTTACAGAGTAATGGTAGTGCTCGATTATCTCCAGGAACCAGCCCGCGGATGACTTTGGTGGTCGAGGGTGCGATTCGCGGCCTGACGCTGCCTTGTCAATAATATTCTGTGCGCGCCATAGTTCCACCATCGGGTTGCTAAGGCAATCATGATGCCTTGAACTATAAATACATTTCTTCTCTGGAAAACGGGCAACAGTTGCAATATTCTCGATCGGAGAGGCCTCCCATCATGCATGTAAGTAGTTTTGGTTGTCGAAAAAAAACGTGTGCATGGGGGATCGAAATGATGACTAACTGACAGCTGTCATCATTCTTTTTTTCCTCTTGCACCGATGGCCAAGCTGGGTGGTCTACCCGCCGAACTTATTGACGCCATCTGCGCCGGGCTGCGTCGACGGGACCTGGCCGCGTTCATCCGCACGGACCGCCACTTGAGCCGCCGGTGCGCCCGCGCTCTGTACCGCTGCATTACGGTGGACGACCTCCGCCCAGATGCCTCCGCACGCTGGAAGGGAGTCCGATGCTGGCGGAACACGTCAACATAATGCTCATGTGCGCCTCTGTCTTCCTCCGCGCGCTTGTGTCGCTCATGCGAGTCGCCAGCGGTTGGCAACTGGAGCCTCTCCTCCAGGGATTCGCCAAGCTCCATGTATCGGCTTACATTTCTCCACCCCCACCGCTATTCGCATGTCTTGTGTCTTCCTCCGACTTGCACTTCCCGCTGCTCCAGATGTGCGACCTGCCGGGCAGTCCGACTCCCCCAATCGTGGACTTCCTCGAAGAACATCCTCACATTTCGAGTCTGGTGGTGTCCTACCCTCCGAGCCGCACTCCGCAGAGCGATATCGAAATCCCTCCCACTCTCCGGCTCCCCCTTCTGAACAAGTTCAACGGGCCGCCTTCTTTTGCGGTCATGCTCCTCCCGCACGCGCGCGTCGAGCGGCCACACATTCTGTGGCCTGCGAGCTCTTTCACCGCCGAGAGCGTCCAAACTGTCTTTGCCGCTGCCGCACGTGCCGCTGTCGAGGTTTCTGTCATCAGAAACACGGTCCCGCGTTACAGCACCTTCATCGCGGCCGCAGCGGCCACCCATCTGCCCAATATCCAGGTGTTCACCATGGTCGTCAATGCACCAGCCGTCCCCGATGAACGCGTGGTGCGTACCTGCTCTGGGCCACTCCCTCCTTTTTGACCCCCGACTGTTTAGACGTTCTATGCCAGTGTCACGAGCGCGCTCCCCGCTTTAACGGCGCTCACCACCATCCGTCTGCACGAATTCGACTCGGTCCGCAGATTCTACGACGAGTCGCGCACCACCGAGTCCTTCGACGCGGAAGCCGAGGAGGAATTCGCCATCGTCCGGCGGTGGAGCGCTGTCTGCCCCACCCTCGTGCGCGTCGCCGTCCAGCTCTTCTATGAGTGGCTCTGCCCCACGGCGGCGGTCGGGACGAACTCGGTCTGGGTCCCGAGCAAAGTAGTGCCGCGGGCCACCGGCGTGTCGCGGAGCAGGTCGATGTGGTGGGCAAAGAAAGTGCTGACAGACGAAACCCTGCCGTCAACATATCTGCGCTATCTGCGGGAGATGATTGGCACCGAGGCCGCGGACGATATGGATCCAAGGACTGCATTGGAAGAGTTTAAAACACGCCATGACGCGCTGCATGTCGTGCAATAGCTCTAGCGACTCGAATTGTGCATGTGATATTGACGAGACGATTCGAACGCACTCACTTGCAAGGCAAATGGTCGAAAATTGGGGGAGATATTGTTTATTTACTGCCGACCACTTTCTTTCTTATATAACGACCGATTTCGATCCGCGCCTTGTGACATGAAAACAGAATAATTGTGGTTGACTTAGACGCGGTCAAGGGTTCCAACGAGTTCCTTCAGCTTCTCACCACCCGACACACTGTCGTCTGAGGCCTCCGGCGGCTGTCCATAGACCGCAGCGTACTTGCGGCGATGGAACGTCTTGAGGTCGTAATACTCGCGCCGGAATTCGGGTATCACTACGAGGACATGTCAACACGGCGTTGCGACAACACAATGGAAGGACCCACCGCGATCGGAGTCGACGAAGAAGATTTCGTAGACGAGGTAAGCGAGGATGGTCGCAGGGATGTTCGTGAGTGCGGAGATGGCCGCGTAGCCTTTGCTCGGGCCAGTCGCTTTTCATCCTCAGCGGCGGTTCGCTCGCGTCAATAGATGGACCCACCTGCGCTGCCCCAGATCGTCCACGCTAAGAACCGGCCGCCGAGGTCACGCGCGGTATTCGCAGCTAAGCCGTTGGCCGCGAAGCCCCATGTGGTGACGGCGTATGTGAGGGCAACGACGGGTGCTTGAAATGCAGGCGGGAGATGGACGCTGGCCGGATCGTCGACGCCCCAAAGGACTATGCCAATGATGAAAGTCTGCGAAGCTTGAGCCGGACAGAAAGGACTCCGAAATGCAACGCACAACCATGAATTCATTCACGAATGCGAGCCCGACACTCGCGTTGGGCTGCAGGTAGTCTCCGAAGGCGCCCGCGGGTCCGCTCGGAGTGAATAGGATCTTCTTCATCGTGTCTGGAGGAATTGTGGCTTCGATCGCCAGGATCGTGTGTTTGTACTGCAAATAGACGAAGAGGAAACCGATGTATCCACCCACGATTTGGGCTACGATGTAGCTGAAACTTGGTGAGATGCGCTCCTTGCAACACGTCGAAGACGAAAGACCCACCGAATTCCCCGAATCATTGGGAATTTGCGGAAGAGCATGTGGCAAATCGTCACTGCAGGGTTGATGTGTCCACCAGATATTGGACCACATATGACCAAGGCTAGGAGGATGCCGATCGCATAGCCCCAGCCCAGTTGGAAGAGCGCTGGGTCACCGATATCAGCTCATAGCTGAAGTTAAGGAGGGAACAGACGCACAAGAGAGTCCCTCCAGCTTCGCGATGCCGGTGAACACGAACAGCGCCTGCGAGCTCCCCCCACAGTAGCAGCTATATATATAGTTCACCTGAACGCCGTTGCATTGAATCTCCGGAAAACGTACTAAAAGAAAACGCCCAGCTAAAAGGAGCACGGTGAGCAACGTTATTGGGGAAGAGAGAGACGGATGCTCACAGCCTCCGCAAAGCATTCGCTGAACCACTGCAGCTTGGTGTGGCGGAACCGCTCAATCCGCGCCAGCCAGGCGGGGCGCTGGTACGGGAGGATCTGATCACGGTAGACGAGCTTTTGCCCTTGTGTCGCGGAGTGGGCGGGCGGCATGCTGGGTTGGGTCGAGAGCGGGGCATTGGACTTTGGCCGGGATCTACTTTAATAGAGTTGCAAGTGACGGGGATCTAGTGCGGGGTGGCGGTCGGGGTGGTGTGATGGACCACTGACAACGGTCTGGTTTACGTTGTCGTTCGTACGCGATGGCCGAGGTGCCTGGGCGCAAAGTGGTCCTACCGCGCCGCATGTTCCGCTTGGCTTGCGTTGTTGGCAGGCAGAGAGACCTGTTGATTAACTACCTCGTTGAATATAAAGCGTTCCTAGATGTGAAGTTGATAACGCACCGAGCACGAAGAAGATAAGCATAGATAGCATAGATAGCATTAGATAACGATAGGGAGGCGCGAAAGAAAGTTAAACTGTAATGTGCCAGTTAGTATTTGCTTGAAGTCTTTCTCGGCGAGTTACAAGGGGGGGGCTGTATTCGGGGACACTGGCACCGTGACTGGTCTTCTAGTATCCAGTCGGCACTGACTCGGCAGGTTCGTGAAATCCCGGGCAAGGCTGGGATGAAGATGATGATGGAGGAAGACAAGGGGAATGACACTTGACAGCTCGTGACTCTGTGTGACCGGCTTGGTTTTTGACCACCATCTGCGATGGAAACGGGATCGTGTCTCCCTCCGGAACTTGAACGGGAGATCTTCGAGCTCGCCGCCCGAACGTGGCCCAGTGTATGTTTCCCGCTTCTCCTGGTTGCGCGCCGCGTTCTCGTCTGGTAATGTCGCCCCCATGTTGTGTTGCCGACTGAAAGCTTCAATCCACAGGATCGAGCCCATGCTGTACAGAACGCTTACCTTCCACGAGCGCTCGAACTCTGCAAAGATCGAGCTCAAAACCCCCGAGTTCTTAGCTCGTCATGTCCGCCACATCATCATCTCGGGCTGGGCAAATGACGACCCTGCAGATATTCTGCGGTCCTTGCCGAGCGCAGAACACCTTGCGCTAGGTCATGACCACACGAAACACCCACAGTTGACGGCGGCGGCATTTCTGGCCATGAACAATCTCCGGCGGCTCGTCTTCTACTCTGCAGCGGTATTTCCTTTTCTGTCGTCGCTGGTGTCGGCAGCGACCCTCCCTGTCTTCTCGCAGCTCACCCATCTCGACTTGTTCGACTCCTTCAATCCGGCCTTCGAGCAACTCTACCGCTCCCTCCCCGCACTCACTCATTTGTCGCCGACATCCGGAACACACTGGCCAACACTTGAACGCCTGCTTTCGCTTGATAGTGGCTGTAAGCACCTCCAAGCGCTCGTTGTCTTCGATGTCCAGATGGCTCTTCCCGGCGATTTGTTGGAGATGCGCCTTGTTCTGACCCACCGTAAACCATGGTTGCATGGGTACCCGGAGGAGACCTGGGCAGAGGGCGCCTTTGACAGCGACACGTTTTGGGACGTCGCAGACGAGTTCATCGCAAAGAAGAGGAAAGGGCTCATCCTGGGTATGTTTCTCCCATCTGATTCATCTTCTTGTTGACTGATGTGGCACGCACACACAGCAACAAACTTTACCGTCCCACGCGATTTTAAGCACATAGAAATTGCGAATGATTCGGGGGCAATGGACTGGACCTAGTGCTGTGTAAGTCGGGCTGTACCAAGGATATAACTAGTAGCGGTGCTTGTATGCTTCAAAATTTTTGTTGCTTATCTCAGTCTGGTGGCTGAACATGTTTAGGCTTTAAACACAAGTGCTCAACTATACATACACACTTAATCTATCTTAAGACATGTTCCAATCTTGTGGCCAATTTAAAGACCATACTTGCCCTGCCTCATGGAACATTTGCTCAGCCAGTGAGTAAGTATTGCTTTAGTTTTAGTCATGTATATATACACAGAATCTCAATAAGTAATCCATTGAGGATGCTTGCTTCACGTGCCATCACTGGCATTCATCACTGGCATATGTCAGCTGCCGCCTTCTTCCTCTCTTCTATGACAACTGACGAAGATCCTCGACTGCCCCCAGAACTGGAACGCGAGATTTTTGAAACAACAGCGCATTTGCACCCGGAGATGCGGTACCGCCTACTGTTTCTTGCGCGTAGAGTGTTCATATGGTACACACTCAGTTTGAAGATCCCGGTAGATCCGGGACCTTATCGATTAACACCAACATTGGGCAGGATCGAGCCACTGTTGTACCGGACACTATCGTTTCACGAGGGCGACACCTCCGCCGACTTCGCTTTACTGAGCAGTGTGCGCTCTGCGGAATTCCTTGCGTCCACCGTGCGCCACGTCATCGTGTCGGGGTGGTACATCAGGAAAATGACAAAACAGCTTATGCATCTTACCCAACTTTTCTAAGACAAAAAAGACTGAAATAGCCTGTTTGCGCAGAGCCACCAGGACCCACCTGGTGGCATTTTGGCTGTGCGCTGCCCGGTGGAGCCGGTGGCTCTTCGCCAAATTAATCAGATGATGCCATGACATCATCAACCCATTCTCTTCCACCGACCACCATATGCCCATACAGACATGCAAACAGAGACGCGCAGCGGGCGTTGCAAGCCCCCCAACACCACACACACCACCCACCAGCCCGCGAAATCGGCGCACCGCCACCAAACCGACAATGGAGGCGTCATTAGACCCACCTGTCATCACCCCGCCAGCACGCCATAGCCCTGACTGGGACATCCCCAGCGGCGGATTTCCCACTCCGGACGAGGAGCGCTTATCACCTTTTGTCCCGTCCGATAGTGGCTCGCGCGAGTCCAGCCCAGAGGCTGAGGCCGAAGGGATGTCTGGGTCAGAGGATGACGACGAGCAATTGTCATCCGACAGAGGGGTGCCGACAACAGCTGTGAGCAACGCTCGCTCGCCTCGATGGCTCCCATGGCAGGACAGGGCACTTGTCCAGTCCATCGACGTTGTCCGGCCTTTCGAGGCCGACCGTGGTGACGATACCGCTCAAGCTTGGCAACGCGTGGCGGTGGAGCTGTTCACAGCAACGACAGCAAACGGGACAGCGGTGAATCGGACGAGTGAGGCTTGCAGAGGACGATTCCGGCTCATCCTCAAGGCACACAGGGTGCGTCCGTTCATTCGGGCTTTTTTTCGGTGCTAATATGCCTCCAGAAACAGCAGACAAGGGCAAAGCAACTTACCGGAGCGGTGGAGGATGTGGATGAGCATGTCAAGGTGCGTTATTGTTGCGCTCTCCATGAGCCATCTCCCCACTCATTCAACGTAGCTTCTTGACGACATAGTCGATTTCCTCGATGGACAACAAACATCAAAGGTGAAAAAAACGAGTGCTGCGCGGACCAAGGCTGCTGTTGAAGATGTCGGCGGGAAGGAGATGCGTGATGCTGCGATGCGTGGACTTGTCCGGGGGAGTGGCTTAACAGATGTCGCAAAGCTAGAAGGGTCAACGATTCGGGAGAAACAGGGACAGCGCCGCGCACTCAAGTGAGTGACTGGTATTTCAGCTTTCGTAAACATATGGCTGACGATGCTGGTATAGACGGCGCCATGCCGCAGATGACGATTCAGACAAGGAGAACAACTCTGCTGGCTCAGGCAATGATTGCGATCGCTCTGTGGCACCGAAGCGCCGCCGCCGTAACCAACTCATGGAAATGCTTGACAATCGCGTCGAGCACGACACCAAGCTCCTGAAAGATGCACAAGCAGTCGATGAAAGACGCCACAAGCAGAATCTCAAGTATCAGGAGAAGAGTCTCGCGCTGCAGGAGAAGGTCGCTGGCGGGATGGACATGCTTGCACGGGCGCAGGCTCAGATGCTAGATATGCAGCGCAGGAATGCCGAGGATGAGATTCAAAGGCGCCAGGAGGAGACCGAGCGTCGCCTTGCAGATGCAGAGCGGACAAATATGATGCTCATGGCGATGATGAAGAAGAGTGCCGACTAGCTTTTCATGTATATTGCTTATTTCTACACATCTGAATCTGAATCTGTATCATCTTGCTGCTCATCTCTTTGAACCCATGGACTATCTAGGCACCATGCATCAAGCTCCGCATCATCGACTGGCCCACCTGTGAAATATTCTTCAAGGGTCGGCGGTGGGCATTGAAAATATTGTGGAATTTGTGGATGGTGAAGGATGGTGTGTGCATTTCCGAGGAGTATGGCCACCAGATACCAAAGCCCACAAGGAGAGAGGAGTACCTTATGATTTCAGGAGAAGTCCAAGAACGGAAATTGTTGGACCACCTCCTTAAAACTCCATTCAACTGGCTCTCGGCAGCGGCTCATCAAGGTGTTGAATTGAATTTGCTCCGGGCTGAGAGCTGCACCCTTATAGCCGGCAAGGACGCGGCCTGCGACAGTGTAGGCCGGATCACCATAGATGAACAGTGGGCTGCCATCCGGTTTAACAAAATGTTTCTCGAGGAGGGCACTCAGGCCGCTCTGCTGGTAAACCGTCTCGTCGTGCCGCCTGCCTTCAACCGGGCCATAAATGTGGATAACAATGCCATCGGGAGTGATGAGGGAGTGGTATTTGAGGCAGTGTATTCTCTTCCAGCCATTGAAGACCAGTCGCTGATTAGTGATTGGGCGTGCAATCTTGCGAAGCGTCCCATCAATGACAGCAGAAACACAGTCAAGGGGTGCTCCGCGTTGCTGCATGACCGTCGCAAAATAAGTCAGCTTCTCGGGGGTCAATCGGTGGGGATCGAAGCGCAAGAGGTGCTTCCAGCGGTTCCAGATTAATGAAGCTGTTGTCCGAGTGATGCGCGAAAATCGTGACCTTTCCCAGCCAAACTGCATCTCCACATCAACCAGGCGTGAAACGTGGACAAGGCGACAGAGAAGCATGCAGAGTGCTGAGGCGGAGTCCTCCTTGACACGGGACTGACTGCAGACAATGACAGGTGGGAGATCGAGGATATCAGAGAGCAGGTATATCTCATGGCGGCGGAATCTGTATGAGATCAAGATGTTACAGTGGGATGTGTTGATGACTTAAATAGAGATTCACCGAAATTGTTCTACCCAGATATCGTCTCCGAGATCATCTAGACTGATCCGACCACCAGGGCGGAAGCGTCCTTCCCTGGCAATCCATTCCTGATCTTGCTGCTCCAGAACATCCTGGAGCAATGAGTAAAACCCAATGGAGGACTGTAAGATGAGTCGCTCCATGGCAGCAAGAAGCAAGATAGGTTATCGGATTAAAGCCAGCACAGCCACCGGAGCCACCGGGCAGCGCACAGGCAAAATGCCACCAGGTGGCTTCTGGTGGCTCTGCGCAAACTGTCTAATAAGATGTATAATAGGTTATAAGATTCAAAAGACTCAAAAGGTCTTATGCATCTTAAATAGGCCAAGTCCATGTCTTATATAAGACACTTAAGATAGATAAGACAAAATAAGACTCCTATAAGATCTTTTGTAAGATACCTATAAGATACGCCTAAGATGCTCAAGTTCCTTTTGAATCATGGTCAAATTCTGGCAGATGTATTAAAAATGTTATTGCTATCCACTACAAATGCTACGTTAAGCTACTATGGCACCAGCCTCACCCTCGCTTCACTAGGGCTCGTCGCAGCACCCAAACGCGAACGTGCCGACCTTCCGCCGAGTGCATCGCGAGAAATGACCGGGTCAGCCAGGACTGGGTCACTTGGATTTGCAGGGCCAGCGGTCGCGCTGTCGGTCATGAAGAGTGTCGCACCGCCATCGATGGTGGGCAACGAGGAGGAGGCGGCCGACGAGCCCACCTTCGTGCATCTGTCGCATATGTTAGCTGGAAATACAACAAGAGACGGTGAGTAGTACATCGGGCAGGGCCTTCTGCGTGGCGGCTATAAACGCGGCGAGGCTGTTCGGGCCGGGCTTGATGTTGATCCCGCCCGACCATGTTCGTGTTGCAGTGCGGCGAGCTGTTGCTTGCTGTAGAAACAGATTGCTACATAATATTTTTTGTCAGTCTAGAAGGAAGGAAGAGAGGAGCAACGCACGTTGTTGTTGGTGAGCTGCCACATGAGGAGCGTGCTCGTGTTCGCGATCGACCCAGCCCTAGTTGAGGCGTTGGTTGGGCATTAGAGCTCTAACGGCCCTTCTGCCACGTCAGCCGGCGCATCAAACAGGTCCAGATGGATGGTATTCCGCCACAGCATGACGAGACCCTGTCTGAGTCGAAACCGCCCTTGAACGGCGGTGAGGTTGCTTGGCATGAACTGAAATATTCCGCCGGGGGTGCTCGTATCCACGCCGAGAGCAAGACGGGCGAGACAGACCTGGTTTTGCGAGCTCAAGGGGCACCAGCGAGGAGCGTGGTGGCAGTCGCAAGACGCATCGTGGAGGTTTCTTTTGGGGGGAGGGTTAGCGGGATGATGGCAGAGAGCTGAAACAAAACACACAAATGCTGCGTGCGTCGAAAGCTTGAGGGCGGAGCGGATGGGCGGCTGAGGATGCAGCATGTGGGTGGCTAGCTGGGTATCTGCACCACAAAGTGGGTGGGTGAGGTTCACGGGGGTGTTCGGGCGGCCGGATTGAACGCTATTGCAGAGGGCGTGGTGAACGAGGGTTCTGCGGGAAGGGAGATGGGGAGGAAGAGAAAAAAGAGTGACGCGGAATCAGTCACAGCGGAGGAGTTCTCCGTGATGTTACGGACTGATTGTGGCAGTCATCCGACCGCTTCGTCAGCCTGAATGTGTCATCACTCCCGGCTCGAGACTTAGTGGATTTTGTGAGGGTCTGAAGTTTTGTACATTGTACTGGGATACTTAGCAGGCTTGATTGACATTTTAATCCCTGTATTAAACTCCTTTCCTAGAACTGATCAGATGCCATGGATATAAGAAAATCATATATGCACTGCTACTGAAGTCCTACTGGTTATTGTTCTACAGTGATACTGTATAACTATATAGACTCTTTACATAGCTGTTCAAATAGCAAAAAGATTATACAAGTTTGTTTTTAAGATGTGGGATAAGACAGTTCAAGATGTGTAAGATATATAAGATCTTACAGAGTCTTTATATAGCTTTTCAAGTAGTCAGAAAATCTTACAACTCTTTTTTAAGATGTGGCATAAGACACTTTAAGATGTGTAAGACATTATAAGATCTTATAAAAGTTGCAAAATATCTCTAAGATCAATGAGATATTCTAAGACATTCTAAGATCTTTTATAAGATGGGTCTAAGATGTTGTCATTTTCCTGATGTACCGGACCGCGCCGGCGGCGATCCTTGCGGTGTGTTCTGGCGCGCGTTGGATCGCCCTAGGCGAAAGTGGCTATGCCGGCGAACTCGGCGCCGTATTTGCCGAGCTGCGGCACATCCGGCGGCTCGTGATCTACGCCAACGGGATATTCAAGGAGCCCGCGGCGTTACACACGGCGGCAGCGCTCCCGTGCTTCGCGCTGCTTACGCATCTGGAGCTCCTCGATCCAGCAACCGCGGAGTTCGATGCTGCCGTCACGACGTTTTACACGGCCCTCCCCCAACTGACGCATCTAGCGCTCCGGAACACCGTGGCGTGGACGTGGATCCAGCTCCTTCTGGATGGCTGTTCCCATCTGCGAGTACTGGTAATTCTTGAGGCAAACTGGGCGGCCGCGACGCGGAAGGCGCTGTCCCGTCCCGCTAATGTGAACGATCGGCGACTGGTGATCACCGCGCGAAAAACAACGCCGACCGCCAGCCGGACGGCTGTTGCGTGGGCCGACGGGGTGGCGGGGCCACAGGGACGAGAGCTATTGGGTTGTCGCAGAGGAGTTCCTTTTGCAGAAAAACCTCGGTATAATACCTGGTAAGTTGAACTCCTTTTGGTGTTGCAAACTAAAACTTACGGTCAAAGAAATGACCTATCTCGTCCAGCGTCAGGAAATAGCAGAGTCTCAATAATAATAAAACATCATGTCAGGTATATATGCAGTACCGTAGTATTTTACTCAATTTGAATGCCAAAAATGGTGTCACATTTGACTCGGAGATGAAAATGCCAATTTGAATTTTGGACCAGGCAAAGCCCAGTCCAGGAAAATCCCGATTTGGATTCAGTATTTGACATCATCTACCCCCATGAGCAACAGGATATTCCAAAGGTGTTATATCCCGTGCATCTTTGGATGCTTCGCGGTTATCCTTGGAGCACATCAGGGGTTGACATGATGAAGGTATCTTAGTGTTTCCCTTTGAATAGTTAATCTGCACACAGACTCTCTTGGACCTAAGATCAAGGTCCTAGCAGGGGAGGATCCAAAGTGAAGAAACTCAAGGGATCCACTTGCTAGGTAGCTGATTATATACTGCTTGTCTGTAGCTGCCACTGTTGGCCACAGAAGGCTCTCTCGCAGTGTCGCAGGCCAGGTCCCAGGGTGTCAGCATCGGGCTTGGGCCGTATTGAGTCATCAGGTGGTCTGACTTTGAGTGGATCTGAGGAGCACGAAAGATGGGGTTTTAGCCTGGAGAATAGACAATATTAGCCTAGCGACTACATCCTGTAAGTACGAGTTTTCTATGCTAGGATATTAGGGATGGATCGAACGGGCGCCAGGTCCCAGGGCGGATCGGATGGGTGCTGCGTAGGGCCCGTAGGGGGTGAAGGGAAGGGGTTGGAAGAATGGGTTTTTGAGGAGACTGGCATGTTCCAGGGTCATAAGAGCACAGTGTGGAATACAGGGCTAACATGCCACGTCGGGGGTATGATCAATTCGTACGAGGTGTTGCCGACCTTCTGCTTGACTTCGAAAGGACCGAATCTTTTGTCATCAAGTTTTTTCAAGGGGCAATCGCTGGTTAGGTTCGTTCCTTGTAGGTACACTTTATTGCCTGCGGAGTAGTTCGGGTCGGGGGTGTGTTTGCAATCATAGTACTTTTTCATTGACTCTTGCGCTTCCCTCATAGCCTTGGCCGCATTGGCCTGCACTTCCTTTATTTGGTCAGCAAACACTGTTGCGGCTTCTGTTGGCATCTCTTGTGGCGCCTCGGACACCTTTCTCGGGTGGAACCCCAGCATTAGGAAGAAGGGTGAGAACCCTGTAGAGGAGTTCACTTTGTTGTGAAATGCGAATTCAGCAAGGGAGAGCTAGTCGGACCAATCGCTCTGCTGGGCATTGCAGAATGTCCAAAGGTACTGCTCGACCTCCATGTTGGCGTGTTCTGTCTGCCGGTCCATCTGCGGGGTGGTAAGCCCATGAGGCTCGAATCTTGATCCCCAACAGTTTACTCAAGTCGCTCATAAAATGTCCGATGAACTGGCCCCTGCTGCTCGTTACTTTCTCTGGGAACCCATAGTCCTTCCAAAAGTGATCGTGATATAACCGAGCTACTCCTTCCCTGGAGATATTTCCTGTGCACGGAAGTACGCGGATCCCTTTGCCCAGCTGATCGACGATCATGAGGATGGTGTTGTACCTAGAGGATTTGGGTAGTTGGACAATCAGATCGATTGGCATAGCGGACAGGCCTGCACATAGGCCCGGCAGTCAGCCTGTATCAATGGCCACCAGTAATCGCATGTCGTGAGTTCAAGCGTTCAGTGCCAACCCGGGTGTCCCACGATTGGGACATCGTGTCCCAATTGTGATTTTTTGTCCGGTTTCAGATATAGTTGATTGTACCTCAGGATCCGTAAGACCTCCTTCACCGTTGCTCGATGTTCGGAGAGGTCGCTGGAGTAGATGCTGTAAGGGCAACCCCGGAGGCCTGAGATCAAGGTCTAGCAGGGGAGGATCCAAAGCGTGAACATTGGTAAGCGAATACAAATGAAGCTGACCTAGCAGGGGAGGATCCAAAGAGAAGAAACTCTAAGGGTCCGCCTGCTAGGTAGCTGACTATATACTGCTTGTCCGTAGCTGCCGCTGTCGGGCACAGAAGGCTTGGGGGGGCGTCGCAGGCGAGGTCCCAGGGCGACCGTCGGGAGGGCGTTGACGGATCGGTGATTGTGCGGGCGAGATGGAGGGCCGGACCGGAGTCGGAACCGGAGTCGGACCGGAATCGGGCGCGTCTCCGGGCCAAAAGGGAGGTTCCCCTGACAGATGCGGATGTCATCTAGGTACACAATCAAACGACCCTGGGAAATTAGGTTAGAGAATAGTTCATTCATCACTGATTAGCGGTATCGGGGATCAGTTCTTGATAGTGATCTCATTCAGTTTTCGGTAGTCTTGTACAGGCTGCAGCTTCCCGTCCTTCTTCTTGACAAAGAAGAACAGCAACACATACAGAAACTTCGAGGGTGAAATCCGCCCAGTCGCCAAGTGTTCCTTGATAAATGCATCAAGCTCTTTTTGTTCTTCCCCTGACAGGGTAATGCAATGCCCTTTGACGGGCTTGGCATCTGGGTGCAGCATGATAGTATGATCCCATTCCCTCCGTTCCGGGAGTTTGTCCAAGTCCTTTTTTTGAAGACCTCCTTGAACTCCTTCAAGTAGTGTGCCTGTTAAGTGCTGTGCAAGAACCAAAGGAAAGTCCGAAGCAAAACTGAGTGGCTATCACAACACTATATCAGAGTGAGCGACTACACATCTTGCAGGCCGAAAGCAAGTCGGAACAAATACGTGAACTCCTGCGGATACATTCGGAAAAGCCAAAGGCGATAAGGCTTAGAACGCGGGGAGGAGTCGTACGAGAGCAGAGAGCGAGGCAAGAAACGTTAATAACAAAACTGAAGTACAGAAGTGTAGAGTATGAGTATTTATACTAAGTGGTAAGCATAAGGCATATGACCTCGCAGGGAGATCCGATGAGGTCCACAGGATCTCCCTGCGGGATAAGTACAAAGGCATAGTAAGTAAGGGGAACAAGAAGACATACACAAGGCAAAGAAACAAGGCGAACACCTAAAGGATACAAGTAAACAAACCAAAGTCCAAATGGGCAAAGATCCGTGTTGATGGGTGGAGGGTCCGAACAGGTCTGAGAGAGTCTGCGTGCAGATTGACTGTTTGAAGGGAAACGCTCAGATACCTTCATCACATAAAAACCCTGTTGCCCTCCAAGGATAACCTCGGAGCATCCGAAGATGCACGGGATATAACAGCGCCAGTATACTACACTGCCCACTCTGACATGGCCTTTCAACTTTTTAAACCTTTTTTTGATCTCTCATTTCCCTATATAAGACCCGCCTTTTGGCTTCGGCAATAAATTGGAGGCATTTCTAGAAAATATTAACTCTGGTAATGACAAGGCTTTTTTTTTTAAAAAAAAAAACCCTGTGTACAGGTGTTCTGAGACCCTGGGAAGCTCACCAGCCAACATTCGAATTTACCCGTTCCTGGATGCCAGGGCGGGTACGGTCACGGCCTCCAACGCCAATTACCCGCAGGTAATGACCCGGGTCGTACCCGGGTTGACCGTGACAGACCCTACAGGCTGAGTGGAGCCGGTGCACCAATTGCAAGCATGAACGCGGTGGGCAACTCTAAGCAGTGGAGTATACATCGGCGCCGTTGTTTCAAAAATCTCGCACTCAATGTCGGGAGGAAGCCGTGGCTCGCCCATAGTGGAAAGAGAAAAAGGAGTGGCGCGACAGCGTGGGTCGGGATCACAGGCATCACGATGACAAATTCGTGTGACCCTCTTTTTTTCATGGCGGTCATCAGCACCCTGCCCATCGAGCTCGTGGACGCGATATGCGCCGAAGTGGGGAACAATAACACCAAAGAGCTTCTGGCGCCAAGCCTGGTCAGCAAGAGATTCAACGCGGTCTGTTCCCGTCGCCTCTACCGGGCGGTGGGCATCTTGTCGCGACGAAAACTCATTCAGTGGCTCCGGACGGTGGAACGAAACCCAAGCCTAGCGTTATTTGTTCAGACGGTCATAATGTGCGTGATGCCCCATAGCTCTACAACTATCCCTCATGATATCTTGCAGCAGCTTCGGTCGACCGGTGATGGACGTCTTCATGGCTTTTGGACAACTCCTGCGTAAAGCGTTTCGCAACCTCCACTCGCTGAGGATGCTCTGCCTCTATCGCCCCCATATTGGCCTCATTTCTTTCATTTCCGATATCCACTTTCCGCAGCTCGAGAAGTGCAGCCTTCCGAGTTGTCGTGCAACCACCCGGTTCGTTCGCGTCAACCCCCATGTTGTGGACATCTGTATCGTCCCGTTGAAAAACACACCTCAAGTCGAAATGGAAGATAGCACAACTCCTTTCACCATGGCGTCGCTGCGTCATTTTGTCGGCACACCGTCGTTAGCAAGGGCCGTGCTACCCGGCTCGCAGGTTCGCTCTCTACAGATTCATTGGGACCAAGCGGCGACTCTAAACCGACAAATCATCGAGCACACATTTATTTCAGCCTCGCAGGCCGAGGGTGATCTCTCTAGTATCTGCAACGACATACCCACTTACCACACCATTGTTTTATCCATCCTGCCGCTCCACCTATCGCAACTCACTAACCTCACGTTTACTATCCGGACGCCGGGCTCTTTCGCCGATCGTGATGTACGCAGTCTCCCTTGCTCTGCCACTCCTGCTTTAGCTTGACACATTTCAGGCGTTCTTCAGCGCCGTCGACACCGCCATCGTCCACTTACCTGCCTTGCAGATTTTGCACATCTCTGGACTGTTAACGCCTGAGGTTCCTGATGTCGAAGACATTGAACAAGTCGACGAAACTGTTGTGGCAGACAACTACGCAGAGTTCGTACACGAGCTGAAAGCTGTCCGCCGGTGGGGTGGCTTATGCTCGACACTGCGGCTGTGTCAGCTTCACCTCACGGAAGAGTGGGTCCTTGTCGGCGATCCGTGTAGCGCCGAATCCGTGTGGATTCCCCATGGCCTTGCACTCAGCCCGCGCCAGACCGCCATTCGCAAGTATTGGTGGGCCCGCCTGGTGCTGTCCCCGTCAGATGACGACCCCATCACGCTCCCGGCGACGTACCTGCGCTTCATTGAGAAGATGGGCTCGGAGCAGTTGGCTCACTTGCGAGAGATCATACGCCGGGTCGAGGATCGAAGTGAGCAGTCGGAAGAACAGGACACTGCAGAATAGTGACCATCACCTTGCGGATACAAGGCATAGTACCCACTTGTCATAAATAAACCGCTGAATCCTCCCATAGACGAACGGGCAGCGATACCTCGGTAAAACGACGGACACATAGGTAAGGTATCAATACATAATACTTGTCGCAGGTAACTCATGAGGGTCATCAGGTAGACGAAACACTAGTCTGTGGCGCGTAGCTACATGTAATCGAGCTTAAAACGGAGTCAATCAGTCGCCCAATGTCTCGTCAACGATATCGGCTGCTGTCATCTTATTTCCGGGTCGTTTCCGACACGGCGTTCAGCGAATTAACCTATTCCTCTTCGGCAGACACATTAAACGAAGCGATTTGGAGACGAACGGCCGCTTTCTTACGTGGAAATGTCATGACGTCACAGACGAAATTTCGAAAACGCATCCCAACAGCATCACGAATGCTCAATCTGGTTTTCCGCCCAATGGCCGGGCCACATTCCCTGCCGGAAAGTCGCATACTCAGCTCGTAATAGGTCCGTGTCCTACGAGGGTGCTTATCGTGCGCCGCACAAAACCCCAGACGTGTCGACGTAATAATGCCGTTCATTTCCCAGTATCGGAACCTGAAGGCGTTAGTCCAGGTGCAGTGTTCGGTTGGAATCGGGTTTTCGCGCTATTGATTTATCAGGCAGGTCGGGTGAGGCCACTTAATTAGGCATTTTGCCGCATCCAGGCGATCTACGCTCTGTTCTTTCGTCGGTTCTCACCATCACCGCGTGGGCAGCCGCGTGTTTTTCATTTTCTCTCGCTCACAGAGGCTGCCAATGGCTTGCGTCTCTCCGTCTGGAACGACGAGCACCACGAAATACGGGCTCTCGACGCCCTCCGTCCTCTCGCCGAAACCACGAGAAGCACTGAGCTCAAGCTCGCACTGGATCAGCAAACGTGTGTCAGCGTCGAGCCACGAGTGGGTTACATTCCTGTGCCCGCATTAAGCTCATGGCCGATCTTTTTAGAACCGAACGCAGGGGATCGAGAATGGGGTTGCGCCGTTTTCGGAGCGAAGCGCCATTGAGAGGGGGGAAGGGCCTAGCCCTTTTCCTGTGTCTTTCCCAGCTTGCGTTCTTCCGACGTCACAATCCACAGGCAGGCAGCGCAGAAGACGACGGGAGAACAAGGGCCCTGGAATATATAACGCCGTGGCCTCATCGCCTCTCGCGCGTGTCGCTTGTCTTCGCCTGTGAGGAGTACAACATATGGCGCGCCATTACCATCCGGCTCTGGCTCTTCCTGGAATGCCTGGCCCGCACTACAGTAGCACTGGCTGGGCGCAATACGACTACTACGATGATTTCAATGCATTCCCCACTGGATCCACCGCCAACCTGGCGGGTTCGTCTCCTGCAGATCTTTCCGAGCAGCACTACGCTTTCCCGCAAGCCTATTACGACCAACGGGCTGACTCCGATGTTGGCCCGCCATCGATGGCGGCTGTCGCGAGGCAGCACAGCGATGTGCCCAGTTGCAGCACGGTAGCAATATCTCCCCTTGAACCCTTCCACCCCAACCCCGCGGCGCTCACTGGCAGCGTCACCCGCGCTCCGTCGCCATCGATATCGCTCTACGGCGGGCCGTACTTCCGGCCGGCCCGCACCCCGGGTCTAGAACGCCAGCTGCGATATGCGGCCTCCTCGGCGTCAAGTGGCCCCGCGCGCTCTGCAGCCGCGATGGGCTTCCCAGTCTGCGACGCCACTGGCGGGGATATGTCCCAATGGAACGTCGCAGCTGACCACCAGTATAAAAGCACAGGCGTGGTCGCTGCGCCGCAACCTCAGCTTCTGTCTAACGCCAGTCAGATGGCCGTTTTGCTGCACGACCCTGCGGCGCTCCAGGAGCAGCCGTTGCCGAGTTTACCAATCGACGATGAAGACCAACCGGATTATGAGTACGGTATGATCCAGCCTGAAGATGAGGAGGAGCTTTTCAGGGACGGGAGAGAGAAGCGTCATGGTTGCACGATGTGCCATAAACGGTGCGATTGCCAATTGATTAGATCGTGTGCTAATCCTCTCGTAAAGCTTTGACCGACCAAGCACTCTTAAGAAGGTAAGTACTACTTACATGGAGCGTAATATATTTCATTCTACATCAGCACTTGCTTGTCCATACCGGCGAGAAAGGTGACGCTCTCTAGTCGGTTCATCCCATACTCATCTGTTGAAGCGTTTCAATGCTCCCTCTGCCAGCGGCGTTTCGGGGTGATGTCCAACCTCAACCGGCACATCCGGCGCTGCTCGCAGCGGGAGGTGCATCTCTACGGGACCAAGGGGAAGAGCATGGAGAGCATCGCACAAGTGGAAGCCGCGCTCAAGACGGGCAAGAGCGACAGCACGACTAAACGCACGCCCAAACGCCGTCGTCGTCCCCCGTCGCCTTCGCGCTGGGTCCCGCCCTCCCTGCGCTCATTCAACCTGCTCCCGCCCGAGGCCAGCCCGCCCGCCAACCTCCCGCTCGACCCGGTCTCCCCCGCGCGCTCCGAGGCTGGCCCGTTGTGGGCCGCATACGAGGACCGCGATTCTTACGACGAGAATGTGGGCAGCGCGCCGTATCGCGATGCGGAGTGGAACAAGAAGCGCAGGCTGCCCGGGCCAGCGCCGGTCATGGTCCAGAGGCGGTTTGCAGAGCGGGTTAGGGTGCATGTTTGAGAAATAGTGGTATTTTTCTTGGATTACTCAGGCACAGGTTACCAGAACTCCGACGAGAGTATTACGACCTCAGGACGTTCCATCGACGCAAGTACGCTGCTGTATCTGGAGAGTCACCAGAGGCTTCAGACGACAGTGTGTTGGGCGGTGAAAAGTTGAATGAACTTGTTGGGACCCTTGACCGCGTTTGAGTCTGTATTTCCTATCCAGGGACAATCATGCGTTTCAGTTCTCTCTTGCCCAGCGGCGAATGCCGCAGGTCGCGGGAAATGAGTGCATGTGAACCGATTACCACTTTGGGAACATCACCTGCCTGTCACGGTCCTCGGCCATTTTTTTTTGCTTCTTGACTTCTAACAGTCATCTATACCGAAACTCGCTCACCTCAATGATTCACGAGTATCTCAGAGAAACGAGACTCAAAGAACTACCACCGCGCCTTCAAGTAAGCTAGATTGGGATGCTTAATATGAGGGCTGATTGATCTTTTCATCGGAGAAACTCGCCAAGAATGCACTCGGAGCACTCCAGGGAGCAGATCGGATAAGGAGTTTCCAAGAGATCATAGAGCTTATTCGCGCCAGGCCTGTCTCACAGTCCCTCCCTTTCCTACCTGGTCTTTACACGGCTCTGGATCCAGCACCTATCAACTTGATCTCAAATGAGCCAAAGGACGATGACCCCACATTCCGCCTTGCGGTCATTGCGCTAGAGGGCTTCAGGATGCTTCTCGTCCGATACAAGCACAAGCTGATTCCTGACGCAGTGTTGAGCGAGATGTGGCCCCGTGTCTGGGCATGGATTCAGACTCATATGGATCGGCATACACTTCTTACTCTCGGGGAAGGGCGAGATGACATCATTCGCCGCTATTTGTCGCTGCTTTCGGTGCTGACTCAGGGCGATCAACGAGAGCTATTCCCTGGCATTCGTGCTGCAATGCTGTCGACTGCTGACCTGTGTAACTTTGTTGGGGTATCATGGGGCCCAATGCTCCAAGCAAAGGACAGTGCAGCGATAGACAACATTTCTACTATTCTCGAATTTATCCGGTGCAATGTCAATCCGATCAAGAAGGCTGATGCTCTTGATCTGCTACAGCTCCGTGAAGGAGCCGGAGGTACCTGGGATGATGTTGCAGCACTCATTATAGGTCATCTTGAACAGGCTGCAAAGATGCCAATAGAATCTTCGCGCTCAGGCTACTGCTCTCTTCTTTGGCGGCTACGGGCTATTTTGTTCATAGCACCTGTGATGGACAAGCAAAACACTTTGGAGCTACCATTCAATGCTGAAGCTGCAGCTTTGGGTGACAGTCTAATCAATAATGGTGCTCTCGTCCCAATGACACGCATATTTGTGTCCCTGCTCCAAAGCCGCCATGCTGCTGATTATGATGTGATTATCATGACTTGTTTTACAACTTTGATTCCCCTGATCGGGGGTCCCGATGCACCAAAGCTTTTCCCTCAAGTCCTCCGTTTTGACTTCCTAGTTGGAGTGTTTGAGTTCGCCTCATTCTCCAGTGGGAGTGCAGCATTCAAGGCACAGCTCGGTCCAGCACTTGAGGAGACAATTGGCTCTATCTTGCCCTCCTTGACAGTCTACCATCCTGTAGTGGCACAACTACAGAAGTCAATCAAGGCAGTCACCTCTATGGATGCAGCTAAACGGTTCCACTTTCACAGTCTCATTCCAGTGTGGAATAGCTTTATCCAGCTTGTACAGCAACGTATCAGTGTCCTGGAACACATGAAGGAGCTGACTTTGCACGGGGGCTGCGATAATGCCCAGGCATGTGACAGTTGACTTGTTACTTTAAATTGCTCAACTCATCAACTTCTGTAGTGTATGGACCGGATCAAAGGTCAATACGAGGTCAAATATTGTGCAGGGTGTCAAACAACTACCTACTGCTCTCGCAAATGTCAAAAGGAAGACTGGAAAGCAAATCCCAGTCATCAACAACAGTGCAAAATGATTTTTGCCCGGCGAAAGGAATGTATGGCTATTTTATCTGAATATCTTTTCTTCACTGACATCCAAGCTACCAGATGAATATGCAGGTTCAGTAAGGAAAATCCACAGATATCTTCGTGCACTGCTCAATTATGAATACCAACAACGAGCAGACGAGATTGGGAATTTGCAAGCCAAGTTTGATGCAGTGCGGCCCCCAGGTCATACTGATATTTCATTCTTGCTCTTTGACTTCAAAAGTGGGCTGTGTGTTCTCAGCATTGCATCAATGGACACCCTCCCTGTAGAGCTTCGTGGATACTACTCAAATGAAATCCTGCATACAACCAATGCATATGGCAAAATGCAGCTTGACTTTATGGGGCTAAATCAAAACCAGGGACAATGGAGATGGCGGGCATTGCCCCTATATGTGCAGCATAAATTGATCTCAGCACTTAGCTCCCATAGGGAAAAGGCAGAGAGTGGGAAAGGTTTGACTGAAGAGGAACTTGATGTAATGGCCCTAGCACTGCACTTCTCTGGTGATATAAAGACCACACATTGAAAGAGTACTGTAAATCCTGTATCAATTCATTTAATTTGGTATTCAAAAATTGGGTGGCTGAAAGGTCCCCCTAACATCACCCCCCCTTTGAATGTGGCGTCCTGACACATAGACCAGAAAGGGATTGTGTCAAAGGTTGCGGGGCCAATGTATTGTGGTTTGCTAGGGTACTTACGGTAGAACTCTGCAACTTTGTCCAGGGCGAAGACACGGTCGAAGCAAACCCACTAGTCGTGTGAGGTGTTGTAGCCTTTCTATCTGATGGAGCAATGTAGCTGCACCTATCGCCTATTATCCTCTAATTAGAGGGACTTGAGCAAATAGTGGGCACCCCTGCTAAATATGGCTACCCAATCTTGGTAGGACCCCATAAATTCATTTTCATGCACAAGAGCAATGTAACATAAGGAGAATCTCAGAATAAATGTTGTAAATCTTCGAATCAAATCTATATGCACCTTGGCTACAAGGGATAGGCCTGCTCTAGGCCAGGGACTGGTCTAGACTCTAAACCAAACCAAGGGTAACATGTCCATATTTGGCAAGTCTGACCCAGGATATTAAAACCTTCCAGAAGCCTGAACTAGAACATTCTAGAACCGGATCAGTGGATGAAGTCACATCATCACGGATTATGTAATTAATTTGAGAGTAGTAAAACACATTGTTTACTGACTCCGCTGATCTGGGCGCGTCGGGATTGTTTGACACAATATCAAAAGCTTTGTCGCAGGCGTTTTGACACATAGTTCCGACTTTGGGATCGGAGAGCGTGGCTGCTAAATAATCCAAGAAGGGTGCATAGACGAAGGGCTTGATGTGGCAAAGCTTTCCTTGTCTCATTTCAAGGATTGGCTTGCCACACACCCTAGCCAGACCACACTGCGGATAAACGTAGTTGACACAAGTTTTTGAATATATTGGGTCTCCAGTGAGTCGGTCTTGTGTAGGCGCATGCAATGGCAAGACGGACATGTGGCGTATAGGATAGTCTTGGAGTTGATTTTGAATTTGTGTAGTGCGGTCTCCAAACTGGTTGGTAACTGCTTGAGAACATCTTCTTGCCATTGACTGAGCTCATCTTCGGTTCCAATCGACATTGCGAGCTGGATGATGGCGGAGACAAATTTAAGGATGAGGTCGCAGGGGTTGGTGCTGATTCCAACAATGACATGGCAGATTACAGCCAAGATAATCATGACTTGGGCCACGGTATCGTAATTGCCAATAGGATTGGTCAAATGATGCTCTGTGGTGGATTGTATCAGATATAAGATAACGTACCAGAATCGTATTGGACTTTGTCCGTAACGACAGATTTGGGGACCAAACGACCGACTACGTCAACCAATGAGTCCAATACACTGGCTTCGTCTTTAACCATTTGTAACAATGCTTTGAAGGTTTCATTCTCTTGGACAGAGAAGCCTGTTCTGGCCTTTCCAGTACTGGGCGGTTTGATGCTCGCTAATAGCCTTCCTGTTTGTAGAACAGTCGAAGTCGCTGTTTCGAGGGACCGTTTCAAGTCGCGCATGTCGTCGTTAGGAGCGTGTTGCATGTCCAAATCGCGGTGAGTGGCGCGAATACGTTGTAATGCGTCATTGAGAAGAGCTTCATTCTCGTGTCGAGTTTGCCTTGCCATAGTATGGAGAGTCAGCTTTGGAGGGAGTAAAGATTGGACGCTGTCGAACGCCTCTGCTGCTGAGACAGGAGTGTAATGGAGAGGCATATTCGAAGCTGCGCCAGAGACGGGGCGAGAGGCGGAAGCAGGAGACCGGTGGTGATAGTAGTGATGATCCATCTTGACGATGAATAGTCTGCTCTGCAATAGCATATTTAAACCTGGAGAACAATTAGGTACCAGAAAACAAGACAATAGGGTGGAAACTTACCACAAAAGCGTGGGGAGGCCAAGCATATCCACACCTGTTTGTCCCAAATATGATTGTCAATTCACAGTGTTGGCCCGGCGGGGTAACACTGCGTACCCAAGCAAATTTGCATGGTTCCCATAGAAATGAATAATCCATTGTTAAAGGGATGAATAAAGTTGACAAATTTCAGACTTTTTCACATTTTTCAAGTGCAAGTCAGATACATTGAGGCTTATCAGTGATTTTGTGGGAATGAATTATTATGAGTAATCAAATACTAGTTCTGAATATATTTTATAACTTGTCACATAAATATTTAACAACTATAAATAATCTGTAGTCAACTGCTAATATAAGAGAATCACCGTCCTTTTTCACACCCATCGTATCGAGAATACCGACTGAACGGACCTACAAAAGTTACTTCCTGTCCCGGCCACACGCCGCACACACCTGATTGTAAGGGCAACCCTGGAGACTCCGACGAAAGCCTAGCAGGGGAGGATCCAAAGCGTGAATAAAAGCTACGGGAAATACACGGAGGGACCGACCTAGCAGGGGAGGATCCAAAGAGAAGAAACTCTAAGGGTCCGCCTGCTAGGGCGCCAACTATATACTGGTCGTCCGTAACTGCCGACGTAGAGCGCAGAAGGCCTGAGCGGCGTCGCAGGCTCTGTCCCAAGGTGATCGTTGGGAGGGTCTTGACGGATCGGTGATTGTGCGGGCGAAGGAGGCCGTGGACGATGGTCGGGGTGGGTCGGAGCGTCCGAGGGGGCGCCAGTCGGATGCGCTCGGAGGGTCCGAAGGAGGCCGAAGCGGGGGTTCCCCTGACATCACCCCCCCCCTTTGAATGCGGCGTCCCGACGCATAGTTCGAAAGGGCAAGGAGTCGAAGGTCGCTGAGGCGATGTGCCGTGGTTTACCCGGGTACCTCCGAAAGAAGTCCGCAATCTTGTCTGGCGCAAAGACATGGTCGAACCGAACCCATGAGTCGTGTGAAGCGTCGTAGCCTTTCCACCTGACGAAATAGTTAAGACGCTTATACCTTATCCTGGCATCCAAGATTTCCTCGACTTCCCATTCGGGGACTCCGTCCTCTAGCTCGGGGGGCGGTTCGTCGTAGCCGGGTCGTCCATTGAAGGGGTCGTCCTGAGTGGGCTCGAGCTTAAAAACGGGGAAGACGGGGTGGAGCTTGGAGTAACGCGGGGGGAGGTCGAGCTTGTAGGCACCTTTGCTAACTTCTGCGAGCACCTTGAACGGTCCGAGGCGCTTGTGGGAGAACTTCCCGGAGGGCCGAGTCGTTCTAATGTCAGAAGCGTCCAGCCAAACCTTATCACCAACTTGAATATTCGGAGCATCCGAACGTTTCCGATCGTAGTACCGTTTATACTCGTCTTTGGCTTTAACAAGCGCGGCCTTTGCCTCGGAGACGCCGTTAGCTATCTGATCGCGAAACTCGTTCACCGACTCCAACTCTGAGCGGGCGCCTGGCTCGAAACCCATTCGGGGGAGCCGACCAGTGTCCATCATAAAGGGTACCTGTTGAGTGGAGGAGTGAATGTGGTTGTTATAGGCGAACTCAGCGGCAGGGATAAGCTCGTCCCAGTCGTCTTGTTGATAGTTGGTGAAGATCCGGATGTACTGCTCGAGCTCTTGGTTAATGCGCTCGGTTTGTCTGTCGGGTTTGCGGGTGGTAAGCCGTAGAGGTAGCCGGTTTGACGCCAATTAAGCGCCAGAGTTTGCGCGTGAAGTCAGCGATGAACTGCGAACCACGGTCCGAAATGTACTTCTCGGGGGTTCCGTGGTGCCTCCAGACATTCCGATAGTACAACCGGGCGGCTCCGACTGCGTCTACTGTCGTATGGCACTCAGTGAAGTGAGCGCGTTTGCCAAGAGCGTCGACGACTACCATGACCGCGTCGTACCCATGAGCCTCGGGGAGCTCGACGATGAAGTCCACCGTGATGGTGTGCCAGCGTTCGGGGGGGACTTCGGTCGGGTGTAGCTCTCCGTGCGGGAGCCTTCGGAGGGCCTTCATGCGGCAGCACAAGTCGCAGGTCGCGACGTAGCGTCCAATATGGCGGGACATCTGTGGCCACCAGTAGTTGCGCGAAACCAGCTCTAGGGTTTTGAACCGCCCGGCATGTCCGGCGACTCGCGTGTCGTGGCAGAGCTCGATGATGCGCCTCCTTAGGTCCTTGTCTTTCGGGACTACGACCTTGCCGCGGAAGTACAAGAGATCGCCCGAGACGGCCCACTCGTCCGAACGTGATGAGCGGGGGCCCCGAACTTGACCTCGGACCTTCAAGAGTTGCCGGGCCGCAAGCGCGACGGGCTCCTCTAGGTCAGGCTCACCGGATAGCGCTTCCTTGATGTCGCGGACAAGTTCGGACCCCGGCCCAGAGACAGTGACGGCCTCAAGCGCGCGAACGTGGAAAAGCTCAGGGTGCAAGAGGGTGACGTCTGAGTTGTCTTCGGAGATGCCGTGGTCAGGCCGGCGGGAGAGAGCATCGGGGCGGCCCATCTGGCGACCTGGGACGTGGTGCAGCGTGAAGTCAAACCTAGAAAGGTACAACGACCATCGGGCTTGCCGACGATTAAGATGTTGTGCCTTTCGGAAATACTCCAAATTCTTATGGTCAGTCCATATCTCGACCGGATGCGCGGCGCCCTCGAGGAAATGCCGATACTCCTCGAGTGCACGGATGATCGTGAGCATCTCCTTGTCGTGGATCTCGTAGTTGCGCTGGACATCATTTAAGCTTTTGGAATAGAACGCTACAGGGTGCCACTTCCCGTCCGGGGCGGATTGTTGTGAAAGAACCGCCCCCGTCGAATAATCTGAGCTGTCTGCTTCAAGTCGGAAAGGCCGAGAGTCGTCCGGGATCGCTAAGACGGGCTCTGAGACGACCGCGTCTTTGATAGCTTGAAAGGCGGCGGCTTCGGCGTCTCCCCAGGTCCATTTCTGGTCTTTCTTGGTGAGCGCAAAGAGAGGCTGCGCGAGGGCCGAGAAATCCCGAATGAACCTGCGGTAGAAATTAGCAAACCCCAGAAACTGCTGGACGTCCTTGTTGTTTTCGGGCGGAGGCCATGCGGAGACTCCGGCGACCTTAACGGGATCCATTTCGACGTGGTTGTGAGAGATGATAACCCCCAGGTACTCGATCGACGATTTCTCGAAGTCGCACTTCTCCTTGCGAAGGTACAGCTTGTGCATTCGGAGTCTCCGAAGGACTTCGCGGACGATCTCGCGGTGCTTACGGAGGTCCGAATGTGCGATAAGGATATCGTCGAGGTAGATCATAACGTCTCCTGAAAGAATGAGATCCTGGAAAATGTCATTCATCATCGTCTGGAAAGTCGCCGGGGGAGTTTGTCAGGCCGAAATACATCACCAAAGGTTCGAACAACCCTCAGTTAGTCCGAAAGGCTGCCTTCCCCTCGTCTCCTTCTTTAATCCGGACGTTATTGAAGCCCCAACGAACATCGAGTTTAGTGAAATAACGGGCAGTATATAAAAATGTGTAAAATTAATTCATATTTTTACTGGGAAAGAAATTTTTCAATTTGCCGTGTGACCGTCTCACAGCGCCTGGCCAAAGCCTTTGCCAGGAACTCTGCCCCTCTGCCCTCCGAGATCCCGGACTGGGCTAAGGAGTTCCAGGACATCTTCAACAAGGAGTCCTTCGATACGCTACCGGAACGGAGAGCCTGGGACCACGCCATTGAACTCGTCCCCGACGCCAAGCCCACCAACTGCAAGGTGTACCCCCATCTCGCCCCTCGAGCAACGCGAGCTCGACGCGTTCATCGAGGAAGGGCTTTCGATGGGCCGGATTCACCCCTCCAAGTCTCCGATGGCATCTCCGGTCTTCTTTGTCAAGAAGAAGGATGGCGGACTCCGCTTCGTCCAGGACTACCGTGCTCTCAACGCGATGACTGTCAGGGGAACCCCCGCTTCGGCCTCCTTCGGACCCTCCGAGCGCATCCGAGGCGCATCCGACCGGCACCCCCTCGGACGCTCCGACCCACCCCGACCATTGTCCATGGCCTCCTTCGCCCGCACAGCCGGGGTTTATTGTTGGCTGGGATGTGGGATACCCGGCGCGGGCGCGGACGCGGATGGATGTGCTGCTGGACAGGGACAGGGACGGTAGCTACGCGCGGGCGGCATGGACTACTAAGGCCCTGATCGGGTGCGGCGGGTCCCCGGCGGGTTCAGGAAACGGGCGGGTCGGCTGGCGGAATGTCACGTAGTCACCTCATGTAACGCGTCAGTAACGCGTCGCGAATCCATTTCTTGACCACCACTGCTGGCTCAGTGGCCACTTCAGCATGGCCGATAATGATGATCAACGATACAACGACACTGTAGCCCTCATCCAACAACCCCGCCTCACTGTGAATGCTGCCGCCATTGCTGCTAGTTTCTTTGCATCTGAAGTGCTTGGTCTCTGGAGGGAAATGCCCCGGCCAAAGAACACATCGAGCCTGACAGGCGAGGATTGGGTCAAGGAGGTTCTTGAGGGACATCCGGACCGCTGCCGCGAGAATTTTGGCATGTCTGCTATGGTTTTTGCTCTTCTGCATTTGGAGCTTGTTTCGGCGGGGGGGTTCTTTTCGACGGACGGTCTGTCAAGACCATCGAGCAGCTGGCCATTGTCGTATATTGGCTGGTTCACGGTAGCAGCCAACGCGAACTCTGCGAGCGCTTCCAGAGGTCTCCGGATACCATCAGCCGCTATCTTAACCGTGGCTTGCGCTCTCTCACTGGTTCCTTTCTCACCAAATATATTCAAGCACCAGTAGATGAGACACCGGACAAGGTGCTCTTTAATGGTACCCATTCTTCAAGCGCTGTCGTGGAGCCATCGACGGAGTACACATCTATGCTCAAGCCCGTGAAGTCGACAGCACTCGATATCGTGACCGACACGGAAATATCACCCAAAATGTCCTTGCAGCATGCGACTTTGACCTCCGTTTTGTCTACGTCCTGGCTGGGTATGAAGGCACTGCAGCAGACGGCGCTTTATTTGATCGAGCGCGTCGAATGTCACTTTCCCTCCCTCATGGACGATATTTCCTGGCCGATGCTGGTTTCGCCAACTGTGATATGCTTCTGACACCGTACCGTGGAGTTCGATACCATCTGAAGGAGTGGAAACGCGGGAATCAAAGGTCTGTCCCTGTGATTATTTCTGCTTCAACTTCTCACCCTTCAATATTAGACCACAAAATCGGGAAGAACTCTTCAATTTACGACACGCACAGCTACGCAGCGCTATTGAGCGTGTATTTGGGGCTGTCAAGCGGCGTTTTCGTGTTCTTGTGTCCTGCCCTGAGATGGGATACCACCAACAGGCTCTGATGGTTGGGGCAGCCTCAGCACTTCACAACTTCCTCCGAATACACGATCCCATCACCAACGCGCAAGAAGATGATGAGTATGATATCGAAGATCATCCGTTCCTTCGTCAGCGGGCAGAATATGATGTTCCCGAGCCTCACGCAGTCAACGCAACAGAGAAACAACGTGCAGATGCTCGTCGGGATCACATTGCACAAGCACTTTGGGATGTATACGTCGTTGATCACCCAGACCTTGCCTAGCCACTCGTTTTTTCTAGTGACAATTGATTTGACTTTGATACGTGTACATGTGCTATCTATCAAGAGTGTCCGTTAAGTCGATGCAAGGGACGAGAAAAACTAGCAAGAGAGTCACATAGCTGTCTGCTTGTGAGCACTGCCCGAATCTGCACGAAAGTCAGCTAGAATATCATGGTCTGCTCATGCGACGCACCTCACAGAACTCCTGGATATGTTCCTCTGTTGCAATAGCATGCTTCTCGACATCATCCCAGCCATGCCCTGAATACCCTTCGACCTTGATATAGAGTTTGTACGTGTCGGTGACCTGGACATCGTAAGCTTTGAGCTCATGGAAGAAACAGTGGACTGACAGTCTTCAGTCGTGTCTGGCACTGTTTTGCATCCTTCGTGGCTGAACCCTTGTTGTCTGCATCGTTCACAGCACCCACTGCGGCTGTCCATCCAGCCGGCCTCCAGCCATTCCCACTACGGTAGCGTCTGTTCTCGTGGAGTGATAAGAGGAGCGCCTTGGTTTCTGCATTGTTCCATGAGGCACGGGTCTTTGAAGTGGACTCGTTGGCCTTTGCCATGGTGGTCAAAGAATAGATTCGCGACGCGTTACTGACGCGTTACATGAGGTGACTACGTGACATTCCGCCAGCCGACCCGCCCGTTTCCTGAACCCGCCGGGAACCCGCCGCACCCGATCAGGGCCTAAGTAGATTGAATACAGAGTAGTAAGTACAGAGGCAGCAACTATGGAGATGAACTTGAGCGAGCGACGAGGAAAACAGGTACTTTCTTGGCGATAGGAAGAAGGGCCGCGACGGGACTCGGAGTCGAGTCGCAGCCGCTCAGACGACAGCCGCCGCGCCGAGGAGGACGAGCACGCCGACCGTCGCGA
The DNA here is from genome assembly GCF_014461135.1 of Mycena indigotica. Classification (NCBI taxonomy): domain Eukaryota; kingdom Fungi; phylum Basidiomycota; class Agaricomycetes; order Agaricales; family Mycenaceae; genus Mycena; species Mycena indigotica. The sequence goes on from NW_023503010.1 coordinate 991,790, forward strand.
CGCCGAGGGTTGTGTGCGCAAAACCAACGAGGGTGCGGGCCGCGGCGGAGGGAGTCGTACCGCCGGCGCTCGGGGCCGCGGCACCCGACAGGGCGGGCGGGGAGCCGGAGACCGCGCCAGAGCCGTGCATACCCGAGACGGAAGCCGACGCCGAGATGTGCCCTCCACTAACGCCGGCCGAGACCGACACGACGGGCGCCGAGCCCGAGGCTGAGTGCGTGGCGTCTGCCGGTGCCGGCGGCAGCATTTGTCAGCGAGGAAGCGAGGCAGAGGGGAACGCACCGGCGCCGCACTGCGCCTGCTGGAGGCCGAGCGCGCCCTGCAGCGCGTCGGGACACATGCTCGTGATGCACGCCGCGCTCGCCGCCTGGAAGTCCGTGTCGGCGCACGCGCACGTCGTGTTCGTCCTGGCACGAGCCGGCGGGTCAGCGACGCGAATTGAAGACGGGCGACGCACGGGGTTGCACAGGCCGAGTTCTGCGCGGCGGTCGTGAGGCACGTGAGCACGCACGGGCTCACGCCGCTCGGGTCGACGTCCGCGGCGCGCGCATTCGGGCCGAGGGCGGCGAGCGAGAGGGCGAGGGCGAGGACGGCCGTGACGAGCATGTCTTTCGTATTCGTAAGCGTCTTCGTGCGGGTGGGGCAGAAGGAAGGAACGGGCGCCACCGCGGCGTATTTATACCCCACTGCCCCGCGAAAAACGCTAATTTCCCGCTGCTCGCTTCCCCCTCGTGGGCCGCTTCTTCGCTTCGCGCGCTTCTCGCCCAACGCGGGGGTGCCGCTCCCCTGTGCGGAATCCGGACGGCGGCCATCTCTTCCCGGGCCTGATGTCGTGTGGGGTGGCGCGGTTAGCAGGCCTTTCTCGGGGAGCAGGACAAGTGTGCAAGCATGTAGACAGCAGTAGAGATGACGGTCGGGATCAGCCGCGTAACGTCATCAGTCACGCGTGAATGATTGGTCGCACACTTACATCATGATTATTGATCCTGGCTGCTTACCGCTGTCTTGCTGCAAACAACACCGCAGTCGATTAGTCGTACACCAGCAGCGCCCGCGCATAGCTACATGGCTGTCCCTGCTTTTCCTGTCCAGCAGCACATCCATCCGCGCCTGCGCCCGCGCCAACCCCCGGGTATCCCACATCCGCGCGCGCGCGCGGTGGACGCACACGCAGAGGAGGAGGAGCGCGGTGAAGGCGCCGAGGACGCCGAGGATCGTGCCGATGACCGCGGCGCTGGGCGGGGGTCAGTGTGCGCAGAGCGAGGGAGGGAGGGGACGCACGTGGAGGACCCGCGGACGGCGGCGGGGCTGAGGCTGGGGCTCGCGCTGGGGACGGTGCTGGAGGAGGAGAAGGAGGCGGTGGGTGCGGGAAGCGCGATGGAGGTCGAGAGCTGCGTGCTCTGGTTCGGCACCGGCCTGGCCGATGACCCCGCGCCGGCCCCGCTCGTCGTCGTCGTTGTCCTCGGCGTGTCACGGGGGTCCTTTCGGTCGACGCAGTGCGTGAGACGGCGCGCGTACAGCGCGGGCCGTAAGTGTGGTGCACGAACCGCATTGCGGTGGTGGCCAATCTGAATGAAGCATCGGCGTCGTGGGAAAGGCTCTGCACTGTCGACGTCGCCTCCCCGGGCCAGGCGCCGCGCGTGATTCCCTTCGTGCGCGGAGTATGTGCTACTGTAGTGCGACGGCGGATTGAGACGCGGGTGCCGCACGCCCGTCGAGTCGCTGGCCGCGAGGAGACGGTGAGAGCGGGAGGAGCGGGACGGTGATTGGAAGAAGGCGGCCGGAGAGTGGAAGGGACTTCACAGTCGAGAGATTTCGGGACGACCGTCGAGGAAGCTTGCCAAGACTCCCCGGCGGGTACTGCCAGAGTGTATCGCGGCCGCGTCGGTCCCAAGCTGAAGCCCACCGAGCGCGCTGACGTCGCGCGGGGACCGGGGTGGATCCTATCGGTAAGGTGCGTCAGCGGCGAGCGCTCAGTCACACGGCCAGTTGCAAAGCACGCACCGTCCGTGGCCCCTCTAACGGGTAGCCAGGGAAAAGATCTGGGAAGTTACTTCCAGTTAGTACACTGGCAACGCCATGGTCGAAGCGGGGAGAGACGCTCCGAGTCTGAAAGCAGGACACACCTGTTAACGGCCCGTCAAGCATCCACATGCACATGCGCGGGCCGTCGAGGACGATGGGGCAAAAGCCAAGGAGAAGACAGCGTGGGACTCGGGCAGCACAGCCCGCACCACGTGCCGCTTATCAACCACCTTCTTCTCCGCTCTCCACCGCCCCGACACGACCCGCCCACGGTCCCGGACGCAGATGCACAGGCCCGCGCGGGGACGGGCCGCGGACAAATTACAATGCTGCTGACGCCGCGCCAAGCAGCCGTGGCCGCGCACTCAACGATAAGCGGGCGCAAATCTATCTGCAAGAAACCGGCTAATACGACCGGTCGAGCCCCCAAATGGCTCTGGCGCGTCCACAGCGCTTGTCGCGGCCACCACCGGCCGCCGATAAGCCGCGGCTCGCCGGCAATCCTGTCGTGGGCGCCCGCTCAGCTCTCCCGCCCCCCGCTGGCCCCATACCCGCTCAGAACCCGCCGACCTGCCAGTGCACTAAACACGCCGCTGCCAGTGGTCAGCGTCAATATTCTAGGCGACAACACGCATCTGGGAACTCCTCGGGTGACAAGCGCACGGCTCGTGTGGACTGGCGCGGCTGCGTGCGCGACTCCGGAGTCCGAGGCTGGCCAGCCCGCGCACGTCTCTGCTGCCGTCCCCACTTGCCTGGAACGCCCCGCATCGCCCAGAACGCCTCCCGCGCGGGATCCCTGACGTCCGGAACCCCCCAACGCTGGTCAGCAAACTTGGCAACAACCACGAAGGCACTCCCCGGGGACACCAATGCACAATTGTTATATCAGTGAGCGCTGAGCGCTATTCTTGCTCGTTCGCGCTGAATTCTTCAGCACAGGCAGGGCGGACATGGCGCTCCAGTTCCTGAGCATTTCGAGGGGAACAGGCCAACGGCTGGCTCTGCGCTCGCCGCGCTGCGTTGCGCGAAACTCGCGGACGGTGGGCCGAGTGCTCACGCGTCCCGCTTGGGAACTCCAGGGTGAGAAGGGCCGATATACCCCTCCGTCTCCAGCGAGTTTACGTGGAATGACCCAGTCCCGTCCATTTCCTACCATATCGCACGCGTGAGCAGCAACACTACGGGCACACAGCTCCCAGGGAGTTTCGGGCCAAACGAGCAAGCCGTTGTGGAGCACGACTGCCACTCGCAGAAACACGGGATGGTTTTCAACCGCTTATTCCCGGGCACACCTCCCAAGTCGCCACACGACGAGACGAGCGCGGAGCTGGTGTTGACGCCAATGGAGCTGGACGGCGCTGGCAGGTCAGTCTTGAAATGAACAACATGGAGATTATACCTTACCTTTGGCAGCAACCTAGCCGACAACGAGCGCAGGCAGCACACACACCGGCTCTCTGCGCTCATCGCGGGCACAACTTTGTAAACAAGCTGCGGCTCGCCAGTAATGCTGTCCCGGGCGTCTCCGGGGACCAGAACGGCCAAACGGCGAAATTCGCCGGGAGCGAATGCGTGCGCGGAGGCCACCGACCCCTTCAACAGCTCAGCCGGCCTGTCGCCACTCGTTATCCGCTTCAAGCGTGTTAGCTCGTGGGCGGCGTTGTGCGCGAGATCGGTGAGCGCTGAGCTCAGTTATTGGTCGTTCACGCTGAGTTTTTTTAAACCTGGCGCTCCGGGTCCTGAGGATTTCGAGGGGAACGGGCCAACGGCTGGCCCTGCGCTCGCCGAGCTGCGTTGCGCGAAACTCGTCCGCAAAGCCTCGTGGGACAGCCGTGTGGCGCTTCTCGGCGGGAGGCGCCAGCTGTCGTCCATTATTACCCCAGCTCCGCGTTGCGCGCAGGCCGCCGACCCCTTCAACAACTCGGCCGGCGTCACTCGATGTCCGCTTCAAGCTTGCTGCGGGAAGCTCGAAGTAATAGTAACCAACACAGAGTCAGTCGACAATCAGGAAGAAACTTGAACACGCACGACGAGCTCAAAGGCCAGCCGCCACGCCTCTCAAGGGCCCTTCGTTGTCCATCGAGTGCGAGCGTGGCAAAGGCGCGCGTGACTGGGGAGCGGTGGTCAGTTGCCACCGAACAGCGGAGGAAGAAGAAACTCGCACATACCTTGCGGCAGCGACGACGACGACAGCAAACGGAAGACTTGATGCTGCGGGAGACCTTATCGTCACCGACCCGTGACGACACTCATCTCCTTCTGCTCATTTCTACCCCCGGCTCATTTGGTCACCCCTCTGTCCCCGACACACACCTCGCTGGCTCGGTGAGCCGCCGCGTGAATCGTCTCCCGCGGTCTTCAAGCTCTTGGCTATGCCTCCTTTTCGGCGCCCTTCCCTCAACTTTGCTCTGCACTCCCCCAAACTCGAAAAACCTCTGCACTCCCTTCGCCTTCCTGCGAGGCTCACAACGACAAACTTCCAGCAGAAAACTACTCAAAACTAGCTTTTTTTTGCTCTCGCGACCCACCATACCATTCCCACGCGTCCACCATTGTCGTAACCGTTGCTTCTGCCCATTTTGGGCTGAAATCCCGCAAGAACTCGGCCCAGCGCGCGATCGCGACCGCTGATCAACGCGAAAATGGGCTCGAGAAGAGCGGCTGACGTTCTCGTTAACAAACGGGACTTTTGTGGCGATCCAACGGCTGGATGCTCGCCAGCGATGCGTCAGGTTCGCCCGGAAACCACCTGTTCTGCCCCAAACAGACCCGCGTGTTTGGCGCGTCTCCGGCCTCTGCGGCGGGCTGCATCCGCCATGATCGACGGAGACCGCATATTCCTGGAGATTCCAGAGCGCTGGGCGCATTTCCTATCTGTTCCGCCTGAGACTCTCAGGAACGTGAGGGACAATATGTCTCTTTATTTCCTGAAGCTTTCAGGCGAGACGAGCTAGTGGTTGGTCCTGCGTAACCCGACCTCTATTTTTTGCAGCCTGCGGCGTTCCGGCCCGTCTGCCGCGTGCTCTTCGTGAAATCGCCGCCGAGACGCGCCTGGGACGCCTGGACGCGGGACGCCGCCACTCGACAGCGAGCTCTCCAGTGGCCCTCTATCCGGAAATTAGCTCTGCGCTGACGCAGATTCCTCCGCGACTGCCAGAAACGCGGGAAGGTCTTCCATCGCTTGTTCCCGGGCACACCTCCCAACGCCAGCCAAGCGGCGGAGGATCCTCATTCCCACCCTCCGCTGCCGTTGACGACAATGGCTCCATCGACAGGTCAGTCCGAGTCTTGAACAACATGGAGATTATCCCTTCACGCGTCCCGCTGGGGACCTCCAGGGTGAAGGCCTCCGTCTCCAGCGAGTTTTAAGCGGAATGACCCAGTCCTTAGGTCTGCGCAGCCTGGCTGGCCTTTTTCTCCGAGTCGGCCGTCTCCTGCCAGTTTCCCGCGAGAGTAGCGACGCCACGGGCACACACCTCACGTGCGAAACCAGCAAGCCTTTTTTGAGCACTCTGTATGCACGCAGCTCCAGGTTGTTCGTGCGCATTCCTCGAAGCGCCAACTCAAACCGCCGCTAACAATCAACAGTTACAAAAACCCCGTCGACAACGCCAATCATAACACGGCCAATCATAACACGCACGATAGAGTCCACTGGCATATGGGACTCGGAGAAACGCGGCGACAAGGCGAACTTCGACACTCCAGTCTCGATCTCAATGACAAGTGCGTCGCAAGTTGCCTGTGGGAGGACTGCCTCCACGCCGCGCAACTTTTATTCTACATACAGTCCAGCACATTGACTCTGCAGGCCCTCCTCGCTTGTCATCACCGACCTGTGACGACACACCACCTTCTGCTCCAAACGACCGTATCTGGCGACGCCCCCAGCTCTCATGGGTCGGAGTCCGCTCAACTCTCTGTCTCAGGCTGCTACACAAACTTGAACCTCGCTGCCAGTGGCCCGGGGCGGGGAATCTCAGCGTGGATTGTCTCCCTTGGACTTCAAACTCAGTGCGGCGCGGCGGAACCTCCTAGTAATTGCCGCGCAAGTTCTCAAGACGACACCAGACTGTCAAACTTTGGACAAGAGGTGGATAACACTAACCGATGCTATAACGGCGCTGGCGCAAGAGACGATACTCGAGCAATCTGTAAGCGTGAACATCTTGGCTACGTTCTAACGGCTGTGCAGCTGCCGCAGAACTACACCGCCGCCACACACACACCTTGCAACGACAGATTTCTATGTTTAAATAAGATCCTGCTAGTTGGTTGACATTGATTGTCTTGGTGTATTTCAAAATGAAGTCTTTGTTCTGAATCATCACAGCTAGTGTATGAACTGAGAACTTGTGTGTAACCAATATTAACTGCTGACATGTTTTGCAGTAAGACTTTGTAGATTTATAGTTAACTAAATTTGGGTTCAATGCGAGGTTGTAGAGATTTTCAGTATCTTTAACTGCCAGAGTATTTTGTAGTAAAACTTGATGGATTTGTGGTCAACTACCTTTGAGTTGAATGCCAGTTTGTAGAGCTTCCAAATACCTTTCTAATGATGTATAGAACATCATAAATGGACAAGAACTCACCGAGATATAGCACTATTATTATTTTGGCCAAGCCAGCCCTAAAGTAACTGGATCTCAAAAGACTCGATGTTTCGCAAGTATTTCATGTTTTGTGAGTCAACTATAGAAATTTTGAATAGGTCCAAACTGAAAACTTGCTCAATTAATGAAGCCCTACAAACTGGTGTAATATCAAGTCATTTGATCAAGATTCAATTTTGAAGTTGTTGAAGTCAATCAGTAACTTGTAATAAAAGTCAGTGGTTTTGTAGTCAACTATCTTGAGGTTCAATACCAGTTTGTGGAGCTTTTGAATACCTTTCTAATGATATATAACACATCTTAAACGGATAAGGAATGACTGAGATATAGCGCTAATGCTGTTTTGAACCAAGCTGGCCCTAAAGTAACTGAATCACAAAAGACTCGATGTTTCGCGAATATTTCACGTTTTGGAAGCTAACTATAAGAAATTTTGTATGGGTCAAAACTGAATATTGACTCAACTAATGAAGCTCTATAACCTTGTGCAATATGGAGTTATTTGGTCAAGTTCAAATTAACTGCCAGAGTATCTTGTAGTAAAGCTTGATGGATTTGTATTCAACCATATTTCAGTTGAAGACCAGTTTGTAGGGCTGGTGAATACCTCTCCAATGATATATAAATCATCCTGAACAGATGAAAACTCATCAAGATATAGCGCTAATATTATTTTGGCCAAGCCGGCCCTAAAGTAACAGAACCTCAAAAAGAGTCGATGTTGCGCAAGTATTTCACGTTTTGCAGCCCAACCATTAGAAATTTTGTATAAAGACTTACTTAACTTTTGAAGCCCTACAACCTTGCCAAATATGAAGTCATTTGGTTGACTTTGAATTTTAAAGTCAATTCAATAAACCTTGACTTGTAGTGAAACTTAGTAGTTTTGTAGTCAACTATGTTAGGGTTGAAATCAAGTTTGTAGGCCTTCAAAATACCTTCCCAACCATATATGACTCTGAGTGAACAGACCAGAAACTATCCAGTAATTAAGCAAACAATCTGGTGCTTAAATTGTATTCTGTAGTAAAAGTCTGTGGTTTTGTATACAACAGGCTTTGTGTTGAAGACCAGTTTGTAGGCCCATTGAATACCTTCCTGCTCATATATGAGCCATCTTGAACGGCCAAGAACTCACTGAGATATAAGCCTATTACTGTTTTGAAAACTCAGGGTTGGGTCAGTAATTTGCATTTTCCGAGTCAACCGTTGACTGTGAAGCCTAAGTCAAAACTGAATAGTAACATCTATAAAGGGTCCCTACAATCTGGTAACATTTATTTGAAAGTTTATAACAAGTTAATACAAAGTTGTTATAGTCAGTTAGAGTTTGTTACTTCATAAGTCTATACAAGCAAGTAGGGTTAGGGTTAGCTCAGTAAACTCGGTCAATCTAGTTAGTTACTTACTTAGTTTATTCATTTCTCAAAAGACTCGATGTTTCGCGAGTATTTCACGTTTTGTGAGCCAACCATAAGAAATTTTGTATGGGTCAAAACTGAATATCGACTCAACTAATGAAGCTCTATAACCTTGTGCAATATGAAGTTATTTGGTCAAGTTCAAATTAACTGCCAGAGTATCTTGTAGTAAAACTTGATGGATTTGTATTCAACTATATGTCAGTTGAGGACCAGTTTGTAGGCCTTTCAAATCCCTTTCTAATGATATATAAAACATCTTGAATGGATGAAAACTCATCAAGTTATAACACTAATACTTTTTTGAGCCAAGCCGGCCCTAAAGTTACCCAATTCCAAAAGACTCGATGTTTCGCAAGTATTTTGCATTTTATAGGCCAACCATTAGAAATTTTGAATAGCTCAAAACTAAACACCTATTCAAGTAATGAAGCTCTACAATCTGGTGCAATTTGAAGTTATTTGGTTGACTTTCAATTTTGAAGTCAATTTAATAAACCTTAGACTTGTAGTAAAATTTAGTGGTTTTGTAGTCAACTATGTCAGGGTTGAAACCAAGTTTGTAGAGCTTCAAATTACCTTTCTGACCATATCAAACTTTTGATGAACAGATAAGAAACCATTAAGAAATTAAGCTAACAATCTATTGCTCAAATTATATTGTCTAGTAAAAGTCTGTGGTTTTGTATTCAATCACATTTGGGTTGAAAGCCACTTTATAGACCTAAGAAATACCTTCCTGCTCATATAGAACATATGCCAAACGGATAAGAATTCAGTGAGATATGAGCCTATTACTGTTTTGAAAACTCAGGGTTGGGTCAGTAATTTGCATTTTCCGAGTCAACCATTAACTTTGAAGCCAAAGTCAAAACTAAACAGTAACATGTATAAAAAGTCCCTACAATCTGGTAACATTTATTTGAAAGTTTGTGTAAAGTCATTACAAAGTTGTTATGAAGTCAGTCAAGTCAGTTAGTTAGTCAGTCAGTCAGTCAGGGTTAGGGTTAGGGTTATTAGCTCAGTAAACTCGGTCAGTTAGTTCATTCAGTTTGTTACTTTAGTCAGTCAGTCTTTAGGGCCGGCATTATTATATTATTATATAAGTCTTTTATGGAGCTGGCCCTTAAGTAAGCAGCTGGCCCTAAAGTACAGCACAAATTAAGCAAGACTGGCCCTAAAGTAGACTGGAAAACAAAAAGATGGTTATTTTGCCTAGCAGATACCCAACACACAGAGAAAGTATATAGGAAGTGCACTCCCCCTTCCTCTATGCTCCACTAAGCAATAACAGGACAACCTAATCCTGCACACACTTTGCACTTACCCCACAGGCGGCCTTTCCTCCAGGGTGCATGCTCCATGTGCTTAAAGAAAAGTAACAAAAGGGAAGGGCAGTTATTTCACTAATGGCAAACAATGCCCATACAGCCAGTAAGAGTACTCCCAGACCTTGGTCTGGCAAACCAGCCATACAAACACCATTCTTCCCCAGGATATCTCCCAGTTCTCATTAGCTATTTCACCACCCTTCAAGAGCCAACAAAATCAAAAAGAGCCAACAACCCAATGATACACTTTCCAAGATGACTTTAAGGATCCCTGTACTCAGTCACCCCTTCTAGTGCACTAGGCTTTATACCCAACAACACTTATTTACATACTGACATGCTACAGGGACCACTGTGAATAATAACAATGCTGTTTTATAGCTGTGTGGTGAGCAAGCAGGCCGTGCCAGATATAAAGCCTAGAAGGAGGGGGTTGGACCCTCCCTTCATATAAAAGTCAAAGGGGGTGCTCAGCCAACACCAAGAACAAATTGCCAAAAAGCGTGAAAACAGGTGTCCACAATTTCGCGCCCCAAATTATTTCCTTTTTGGGAAGCATCTCCGAGACTTGTGTCTTGAATAGAACTTTTTCCTCTGGCTCTTTTCCTTCTCATTTTGGATTTTTGGAATCTTCGGAGGCTAAGCTTTCTTTCCCTCTCCTCAGTTAAGCTCCAACTGGGAGTCTGGGCAAACGACGAAGAAGAGCAAAGCAAATGCCAACGACGCTCAGGGACAGAAACGCAAGCGGGGGGCTCGTTATGACTCGGGCAGTGATTCGGATGAAGCTGCTATTCGGCAGAAGCAGTCTCGAGATAAGGCTAAGAAGCGGCGGCGGGTCCTGGGCGATGGTAGCGATGATGAAAAAGACAATGATTCTGGCCCAAAAAAGCAAAAATTGTCCAACTCTGGCTATAAAAGACTCCTTGCGCAGATGCGGAAATCTCGCACAGCAGCAGCCCCCCGCCAGTCGAATGGACCAGAGTAAGATTTTTCTCGCTTTCAAAAGAGCATATCCCCCAACCGATCATTGTTTGACCTTGCTTTCCTTGCTTTCGCTTATTCGCCTACTTCAATACCTTATGATCCTCCTATATCATCATCATTTGTTTATACCTCTTTGTTTAGTTGATACATACAACATACCTATTCAGCTTCTTGTAGCTATATATAGTATACTCTACATATTGATTACCTAATTCTCATCAAGAAATAGCAGATTAGACAGCTATATTGTTCTTCTATTAGCAGTTGACTACAGATTATTTATAGTTGTTAAATATTCATGTGACAAGTTATAAAATATATTCAGAACTAGTATTTGATTACTCATAATAATTCATTCCAACAAAATCACTGACTTGCACTTGAAAAATGTGAAAAAGTCTGAAAATTGTCAACTTTATTCATCCCTTTAACCATGGATTATTCATTTCTATGGGAACCATGCAAATTTGCTTGGGTACACAGTGTTACCCTGCCGGGTCGAAACTGTGAATTGACAGTCATATTTGGGACAAACAGGTGCAAAAACCATCTCACATCACTATGAGAAGGGAGTGAGATGGGGGCCTCGCTCAGTGAGGAGAACCCCCCAGCGGAGGGGAAAGCCCTGAGCGAGATTGTCTGCCGGAATTGGTCGCCCAGTTGCAAGGGGCGAAAATGAAATGCACCAATTGTACTCGAGCAGAGGAGGCCGGCCGCGGCGGCGCGATCCCCCGTGCGTGCATTCGGTGCCATGCGATGGAGTCCGCCAACCCGGGCGACGCGGACGTTCAGCAACCTGAAGGTTCTACGCCGGAAGTAGACTCCGCGGCGCACACCCACAGACCCGCGGCCGCGGGCCGTACCCACAAGCCGAAGGTGTGCCCGGCCGCGTTCTCCGCAAGGGCCACGCCGGCTACGGTCCTGGACTGCCGGCGGACGGCGCACAGTCTGCGCATCGGCCGCCCAACGCGGCGATTGCAACTGGGCTCCGCCCCCACCTCGCGCGCCGAATCTGCCCACTGCGGCCGGGCCCTGGCGGGATCGTGATGGGCGCGACGCAAGATGTTCGGTGGGACGGCCCGGGAGCGATGGGCGGATGTGCGGGAAGAGCGAGGATTTGCCGTGACCGGTCACCGCGCGGCGACCGCTGACAGCTGTCGTCCCCGAGCTTGACGACGACAGCTCCCGCGCCCACGCCCCCCTTCCTTGTTCTCCCTGCGCCCTTTTGTGCCCGTGTGAGCGCGGAGGATTAAGGCGGACAAGGACAAGAGGGCAGACCAAGGGCTCCTGCCAGCGTTGGCTCTCTCCTCCACTCTCCTTCCTGCGTTTCTCGTTCTCCCTCCTTTCGCAGCCTTCCCTCTCTTTGCCTCTTTTTTCTTTCAAGATGCCCCCTCCACCTCCTCCACCCGGTCCCCCGCCGCCTCCTCCCGCACAACCACAGCCCAACGCCAACCCCGCCCTCGGCACCCTCGACCTCGTAGACACGAGCGCCGGCGGGCCCCCCGCGCCGCCCGGTCCTGGCGCTGGCTCAGGGTGCGTCCCCGCCACTCTTCTCGATCGTTCCAGTTGCTGACGCTTGACAGCCCGCCGCCCCCGCCCCCGCCCCCGCCAGGCGCTGCACCCGGCGGCGGCGGACCGGGAGCCGAAGGTGAAGGTGGCGGGAAGCAGACGACGACGAGCACGAGGGATGCAGCGACGCCGACGACGACAAAGCCCGCGGAGAAGCCGCAGACGACGACGACGAGCGCAGGGAGCGGGGCCGGGGCCGGCTCGGGGTCCACGGCCAGACCGGTGTCGAGCCCGGGCCTGAGTCCGAGCACGCAGCTCTCGACCTCCCTCTCGCTTCCCCCACCCACCACCACCTTCTCCTCCTCCAGCACCGTCCCCAGCGCAAGCCCCAGCCCCAGCGCGAGCCCAACGCCGCTCGCCTCCGCCGCCCGCGCGCCCTCCACGTGCGTCCCCTCCCTCTCTCCCTCTCTTCTGCCCACACTGAGTCTGACCACCCGCCCAGCGCCGCGGTCATCGGCACGATCCTCGGCGTCCTCGGCGCCTTCGCCGCGCTCCTCCTCCTCTGCGTGTGCGTCCACCGCGCGCGCACGCGCTCCCGGGCCGCGCGGCGCAGGGTCGCGGACTACGTGCCCTGGCCGCGGCGTCGGGCCGCAGAGCCGGGCTTCGACGCGGCGCATCCCGGCGTTGCCACCCGATATAACGCCGGCGCGGGCGCAGGGGACCAGCTGAGCTGGACGAGCGTGTCCCTCGGCACAGCGAGCGAGGGCACCTCCGTGGACCCGTGGCTGCGCGGCGTCAGCTGGCCGCGGCCGTACCACCCGCCCGGCGCCGGCGCGTCCGGACGGCGCTCCCGGCCGGGCACGGGCGACACCGGGACGAGCGCGGTGCAGCAGGTGCACACGCACCCGCGGTTCTCGGGCGTGGACGTCGATGGGCGGCTCGACCGCACGCCGACGCCGCCGGCGGTGCAACCCGAGATGGCGCAACTGCCGGCGAGCCCGCGCAAGGCGTATTCGGACGGGCACGCGTTCGCACCGGACCGCGACGCCGAGGAAGGGCAGGGGAGGCATGTGACGTACCCGTTTTCGTATCCGGGGACGTGAGGGGGGTTTATTTTTGTATGGGATGTGCGATGTGGGATACCGGCCACGGATGGATGTGCTGCTGGACAGAGACAGGGACAGGGACACGGACGGTAGCTACGCGCGGGCGCTGCTCGTGTACGATTAGTTGATCATGACTGCCAAGTCACGGCTTGATTCCCAACAATTGCCAGTGGTCATGGACTACTAAGTAGATTGAATACAGAGTAGTAAGTACGGGGGCAGCAACTCTGCAGGAGCACTTGAGCGAGCGACAGGAAGAAGGGCCGCGACGGGACTCGGAGTCGAGTCGCAGCCGCTCAGACAACAGCCGCCGCGCCGAGGAGGACGAGCACGCCGACCGTCGCGACGCCGAGGGTTGTGTGCGCAAAACCAACGAGGGTGCGGGCCGCGGCGGAGGGAGTCGTACCGCCGGCGCTCGGGGCCGCGGCACCCGACAGGGCGGGCAGGGAGCCGGAGGCCGCGCCAGAGCCGTGCATACCCGAGACGGAGGCCGACGCCGAGATGTGCCCTCCACTAACGCCGTCCGAGCCCGACACGACGGGCGCCGAACCCGCGGCCGAGTGCGTGGCGTCTGCCGGTGCCGGCGGCAGCATTTGTCAGCGAGGAAGCGAGGCAGAGGGGGACGCACCGGCGCCGCACTGCGCCTGCTGGAGGCCGAGCGCGCCCTGCAGCGCGTCGGGACACATGCTCGTGATGCACGCCGCGCTCGCCGCCTGGAAGTCCGGGTCGGCGCACGCGCACGTCGTGTTCGTCCTGGCACCAGACGGCGGGTCAGCGACGCGGGAGACGGGCAGATAAAAGACGGGCGACGCACGGGGTCCCGCAGGCCGAGTTCTGCGCGGCGGTCGTGAGGCACGTGAGCACGCACGGGCTCACGCCGCTCGGGTCGGCGTCCGCGGCGAGCACATTCAGGCCGAGGGCGGCGAGCGAGAGGGCGAGGGCGAGGACGGCTGCGACGAGCATGTCTTTCGTATTCGTAAGCGTCTTCGTGCGGGTGGGGCAGAAGGAAGGAACGGGCGCCACCGCGGCGTATTTATACCCCCCGCCCCGCGAAAAACGCTAATTTCCCGCTGCTCGCTTCCCCTCGTGGGGCGCTTCTTCGCTTCGCGCGCTTCTCGCCCAACGCGGGGGTGCCGCTCCCCTGTGCGGAGTCCAGACGGCGGCCATCTTTTCCCGGGCCTGGTGTCGTGTGGGGTGGCGTGGCGCGCGTGCGGTGGGTGTAATAGGCCCCCTCGGTGGAGCAGGACAAGTGTGCAAGGACATTTACATGACGGTCGGGATCAGACGTGTCACGCGTGAATGATTGGTAGTACCCATCATGATCATTGATCCCGGCTGCTCATAGGCCGCCCCGCTGTCTTGCTGCAAACAACACCGCAGTCGATTAGTCGTACACCAGCAGCGCCCGCGCATAGCTACATGGCTGTCCCTGCTTTTCCTGTCCAGCAGCACATCCATCCGCGCCTGCGCCCGCGCCAGCCCCCGGGTATCCCACATCCGCGCGCGCGCGCGGTGGATGCACACGCAGAGGAGGAGGAGCGCGGCGAAGGCGCCGAGGACGCCGAGGATCGTGCCGATGACCGCGGCGCTGTGCGGGGGGTCAGTGCCAGTGTGCGCAGAGGGAGGGAGGGAGAGGAGGCCAGCGGCGGCGGGCTGGGGCTGGGGCTTGCGCTGGGGACGGTGCTGGCGGAGGAGAAGGAGGCGGTGGGCGGGGGGAAGCGAGAGGGAGGTCGAGAGCTGCGTGCTCTGGTTCGACACGGGCCTGACCGATGACCCCGCGCCGGTCCCGCTCGTCGTCGTCGTTGTCGTCGGCGTGTCACGGGGGTCCTTTCGGTCGACGCAGTGCGTGAGACGGCGCGCATACGGCGCGGGCCGTAAGTGTGGTGCACGAACCGCATTGCGGTGGTAGCCCAGCCGAAGGAAGCATCGGCGTCGTGGGAAAGGCTCTGCACTGTCGACGTTGCCTCCCCGGGCCAGGCGCCGAGCGCGATTCCCTTCGTGCGCCAGAGCGAGAGCGGATTGAGACGTGGGTGCCGCACGCCCGTCGAGTCGCTGGCCGCGAGGAGACGGTGAGAGCGGGAGGAGCGGGACGGTGATTGGAAGAAGGCGGCCGGAGAGTGGAAGGGACTTCACAGTCGAGAGGTTTCGGGACGACCGTCGAGGAAGCTTGCCAAGACTCCCCGGCGGGTGCTGCCAGAGCGTATCGCGGCCGCGTCGGTCCCAAGCTGAAGCCCACCGAGCGCGCTGACGTTGCGCGGGGACCGGGGTGGATCCTATCGGTAAGGTGCGTCAGCGGCGAGCGCTCAGCCACACGGCCATTTGCACAGCACGCACTGTCCGTGTCGCCGTGCGGCCCCTCTAGCGGGTAACCAGGGAAAAGATCTGGGAAGTTATTTCAAGTTAGTACACTGGCAACGGCATGGTCGAAGCGGGGAGAGCCGCTCCGAGGGACCGAGTCTGCAAGGTAAAGGAAGGCAGGACACACCTGTTAACGGCCCGTCAAGCATCCACATCCACATGCACATGCGCGCGCGGGCCGGCATGCGCAGCGCGCCGTCGACGACGGTGGTAAAAGCCAAGGAGAAGACAGCGTGGGACTCGGGCAGCACAGCCCGCACCACGTGCCGCTTATCAACCACCTTCTTCTCCGCTCTCCACCGCCCCGACCCGACCCGCCCACGGTCCCGGGCGCAGATGCACAGGCCCGCGCGCGCGGGGACGGGCCGCGGACAATGCTGCTGACGCCGCGCCAAGCAGCCGTGGCCGCGTACTCGACGGTAGGCGGGCGCAAATCTATCCGCAAGAAACCGGCTAATACGACCAGTCGAGCCCCCAAATGGCTCTGGCGCGTCCACAGCGCTTGTCGCGGCCACTACCGGCCGCCGATGAGCCGCGGCTCGCCGGCAATCCCGTCGTGGGCGCCCGCTCAGCTCTCGCGCCCCCCGCTGGCCCCATACCCGCTCAGAACCCGCCGACCTGCCAGTGCACTAAACACGCCGCTCTCAGTGGTCAGCATCAATATTCTAGGCGACAACACGCATCTGGGAACTCCTCGGGTGACAAGCGCAAGGCTCGTGTGGACTGGCGCGGCTGCGTGCGCGACTCCGGAGTCCGAGGCTGGCCAGCCCGCACAGGTCTCTGCTGCCGTCCCCACTTGCCTGGAACGCCCCGCATCGCCCGGAACGCCTCCCGCGCGGGATCTCTGACGTCCGGAACCCCCCAACGCTGGTCAGCAAACTTGGCAACAACCACGAAGGCACTCACCGGGGACACCAATGCACAATTCGCTTCCGCTGCAAGCGTCGAATCCAAAGCTGGGAATCGGGAGTGGGTAAGCAAGCTGCTCGCGCGTCGTCAACAGCGATGGCGCTGAGAAAATCAAGTCAGGGCTGGTGCCAAAGCCAAATGCCGGCAATTTTGGCCAGAAGACGTTCTGGGGTGAGTTTTCCGCGTCGAGGGAGGTTCGCGGGACATATCCAAGATGTCTCGGCGCTCTGCAGCGGGTTATATCGGTGAGCGCTGAGCGCTATTCTTGCTCGTTCGCGCTGAATTCTTCAGCACAGGCAGGGCGGACATGGCGCTCCAGTTCCTGAGCATTTCGAGGGGAACAGGCCAACGGCTGGCTCTGCGCTCGCCGCGCTGCGTTGCGCGAAACTCGCGGACGGTGGGCCGAGTGCTCACGCGTCCGGCTCGCGACCTCCAGGGTGAGAAGGGGCAATACACCCTCCTGTCTCCAGCGAGTTTGAAGCGGAGTGACCCAGTGCTTGGGTCTGTGCAGCCCGGTTGGCCTTTTTCGAGGCCAGGGCCGTTCTCGGCCGTCTCCCGTTCGTCTCCCACGATATCGCGCGCATGAGTAGCGACGCCACGGGCACACACCTCCAGGAAGTTTCTTGCGAGACGAGCAAGCTGTTACGCGGCTCCAGGCCGTTCGCGCGCATTCCTTGAAGCGCCAACTCAAACACGGCAGGCAATATGCCGCAGCTCTCCAGTGGCCCTCTATCCAGAAATTAGCTCTGCGATGATTTGGACGCAGATTCCACCGCAAGCGGCAAGGTCTTCGATAGCTTGCTCCCGGGCACACTGCCCGACGCCAGCCAAGGAGCCTAAAGTCCTCATTCCCACTATCCCAAGCTTCCGCCCCCCGCCGTTTAAGCCCAGAGATCTGCCAGAACTCGCCGGGATCACTCTGGCCGAATCTTCGCTGTTTCGGCCTGAACCGGCTCTGGAGAGCATCGCCCACGTCCGCAAAGCATCGCAGGACAGCCGTGTGGCGCTTCTCGGCGCTTTGCGACCTGCCGCGTCGGCGCGTCGGCGCGTCGGCGCTTCGGCGCCGTTGAGCGCGTTCTCCGCGAGATTGGTGAGCGCGGGGCCCAAATCCTGCTTGTTGGCGCTGGAACCTTCCGCAGATGAGTAGAGCAACACAACAGCCAGAAAACCTCCTGAGGGAATCCTCCCCGGCCTTCCTTCTTTCTGTCAACCACCACAACTCCGCCGCAGCCCGCACCACGTGCTGCTTATAAACCACTTCACCCTTTTCGCTCTCCACCGTCCACCATCCCGACCCGCCCGCGGACAGTCCCGCATGACACGGCGGAGTCCCGCGCAGGGACGCGACACGGACACTGCCGCTAACACCGCTGAAGCTGGCGAAACTTGACTCCACCTACCGCGCTACCTGCCAAAGAGCTTGCGCGGCGAGCGGGGGGGCGCTATAACCCCAGCTACTCGTAGCTAATACGGTCCCTGTCCAGCAGCACATCCATCCGCGCCCGCGCCGCGTCTCCCACATCCCACATCCCATACAAAAATAAGCCCCTCACGCCCCCGGATACGCAAACGGGTACGTGACATGCTTCCCCTGCCCTTCCCCTGCGTCCCGCTCCTCAGGCCGTGCGAACGCGTGCCCGTCCGAGTACGCCTTGCGCGGGCTCGCGCCGGGCACCGGCAGTTGGGCCATCTCGGGCTGCACCGCCGGCGGCGTCGGCGTGCGGTCGAGCCGCCCATCGACGTCCACGCCCGAGAAGCGCGGATGGCTGTGCACCTGCTGCACCGCGCTCGTCCCGGTGTCGCCCGTGCCCGGCCGGTACGCGCTGGGCAGCCGCGGCCAGCTGACGCTGCGCAGCCACGGGTCCGCGGAGGTGCCGTCGCTCGCGGTGCCGGTGCCGACGGACACGCTCGTCCAGCTCAGCTGGTCCCCCGCGCCCGCGCCGGTGTCGCCGCCGGGATGCGCCGCGTCGAAGCCCGGCTCTGCGGCCCGACGTCGCGGCCAGGGCACGTAGTCCGCGACCCGGCGCCGCGCGGCCTGGGAGCGCGCGCGGTGGACGCACACACAGAGCAGGAGGAGCGCGGCGAAGGCGCCGAGGACGCCGAGGATGGTGCCGATGACCGCGGTGCTGGGCGGGGGGTCAGACTCCGTGTGGGCATGTCGCCGCCGGGATGCGCCGCGTCGAAGCCCGGCTCTGCGGCCCGACGTCGCGGCCAGGGCACGTAGTCCGCGACCCGGCGCCGCGCGGCCTGGGAGCGCGCGCGGTGGACGCACACACAGAGCAGGAGGAGCGCGGCGAAGGCGCCGAGGACGCCGAGGATGGTGCCGATGACCGCGGTGCTGGGCGGGGGGTCAGACTCCGTGTGGGCAGAGAGAGGGAGGGGACACACGTGGAGGGAGCGCGGGCGGCGGAGGCGAGCGGCGGCGGGCTCGCGCTGGGGCGGGCACCCGGGCCGGCGAAGGAGGAGGGTGTGGTGGTGGGCGGGGGAAGCGAGAGGGAGGTGGAGAGCTGCGTGCTCTGACTCAGGCCCGGGCTCGAGACCGGCCTGGCCGACGACCCCGCGCCGGCGCCGTCCCGGTTATCCCCGCTCCCTGCGCGCGTCGTCGTCGTCTGCGGCTTCTCCGCCGGCTTCGTCGTCGTCGCTACGTCCCTCGTAGTCGTCGTCGTCTGCTTCGCACCACCCTCGGCTCCCG
Organism: Mycena indigotica; assembly: GCF_014461135.1. Taxonomy (NCBI): domain Eukaryota; kingdom Fungi; phylum Basidiomycota; class Agaricomycetes; order Agaricales; family Mycenaceae; genus Mycena; species Mycena indigotica. Next base: position 1,010,741 of record NW_023503010.1, read on the forward strand.
GTCCGCCGGGTGCAGCGCCTGGCGGAGGCGGTGGCGGCGGGCTGTCCAGCGTCAGCAACTGGAGGGATGAAGGGGAGAGGCCTGGACGCACCCAGAGCCAGGACCGGGCGCCGCGGGGGGGCCGCCGGCGCTGCTGTCTACGAGGTCGACGTTGCCGAGGGCGGGGTTGGCGTTGGGCTGTGGTTGTGGTGGAGGAGGAGGAGGAGGGGGCGGAGGTGGTGGCGGTGGAGGGGGCATCTTGAGTCGGAAAGGAAGGAAGAGATGGAAAGAGAAGAAGGTTACGGATGTCGGAAGGAGAGAGTCGGGAGAGAGAACGGGAACGAGAAAGAGGGAGCGCAGGAAGCAGAGGGCGAAGTTCGCTGGCCGCCGCGCAATTGTCCGCCTTGAGCCGTGTCCTTGTCCGTCTTAAGCCTCCGCGCTCACACGGGCACCAGCACAATAGGGCGCGAAGGGAGAACAAGGCGGGTGAGCGTAAAAGGGAAGGGAAGGACAGCGTGGGCGCGGGAGCGGTCGTCGTCATGGCCGAGGACGACAGCTGTCAGCGGTCACTCGCACCGCGCGGTAAATCCTCGCTCTTCCCGCACATCTGCCCATCGTGGCGACGGCCGGGCGCCGGATATTTATTGCGTCGCGACGCCCCGCTCGTGTGCGGCCGCCGGCGTTCAAGTATTTCAAGACCATCATCATTGCAAACCATCATCATTGCAAACCAACAGCATCGCTACAAACCAATACAGATCTAGACCCTGATCATCCCATCATCGCATTACACTTGAGCCGCACGGCGCACACGGAGTCTCTACCGGCCGTGCGCGCTCGGCGCTCTCCCGCCCGGGCCGGCGCGGAGCATCTCCTGCTCTTCGCGGCACCTCTGCTGCTGCAGGACCAGCTCACTATGAGGTTATTCTTCACCAAATATTATTGCTTGAGGTTGGTGTGTTGAGCACCGTGGTTGAGCTCTGAATGTGAGGTTGAGGTTTGAGCTTGAGCTTTTTGCTGTGGAGGTTGAGGTTTTTGATTTGGAGGTTGCGGTTTTTGCTTTTGAGGTTGAGGTTTTTGCTTGTGAGGTTGAGGTTTTTGCTTTTGAGGTTGAGGTTTGCATTGATGAGGTTGAGGTTTTTGATCATCAAGGTAGAAATTTGACAGGTGACCACACCTGCATCAAACCTTGATGGCTCCACTGATTTTTCACCGACATTTGATCTGCTTATTATTGCTATCTTGTAAAAGATACAGAATTACACTTTACCTAACAATAAACAAAGAAGATAGATTATGAGATAGGTAATCTTAAAATTTATTCAGCAGTAATACAGATCATGACTCTGTATAACAGATGGTAACTGTTTGTACTACTGCAAGTGAATGAACTAAGTATAAAGTCTTTTTTTGCTCCCAGTAGATTACCAAAACCAATTAAGGTGCCTGTACCACTGAAGTTTGAAGGAAGAATGCAAAAGCAATAGGAAACGTTTCTATAATAATCAACCTGGTTGATGCAGACAAGGTTAGAGCATTGTAATAAACTCTCAAGTTGTTTACTTATGCTATCAGTTCAATGCCTAAAAGTAAGTGTATCATGCCGAACAGTTAATTCAAGCATTTTCCAGACATTCAGATTTAAACTTTGTACAAGGCAAGCACCATTTATTTTAAATTAATTTTAGTTCATTGGTAAGAGCCTAGTCATGTAATAAAGCTGGCAGGTTTCATTTGGAGCTTTTGGCCGGGTGGTTGATCAGTTTATGTCATTGATCAAGGTTTGATCAAGGCTCCATCAAGGTTTGATGCAGGTACCCGGATGACCTTGATCATGTCATGATGAAACCTCAGCAAAAAAAAGCTCAACCTCAACACCACAAACCTCAACCTCAGTAACTCAAGCACAATCCTCAGTTCTCCACACCCAACCTCAATTCCAAAAACCTCAACCTCAATTGCAAACCTCAAACCTCAAAGCTGAACCTCAACCACAGGAACCTCAACCTCAACCAGATGCAAAACCCCAAGCTCACATCCCAACCATGTTGGAAACCTCAAGCTCAAACCTCAACCATGCTTTAAACCTCACACAGCATAGCTCAAAGCTCAACCAGTATTATTTAGTGAAAACTACTCTTATAGCTCACGGCTATATAACATGGGAGTCATGAGGCTCCCCTTCTCCTACTTACACACATCCGGGACATGCGAGTTGGACTGCAGCATCTGTGTCGCATTCACACGGAGGTGGTTGTAACTCTCCCCCGGGCCGGGCCGCGGCGTCGCGCTGCGGCCGCGGCGCGAGGTCACGGTCTCGACCTGCTGCTGCAAACGCACCCACCGGCGCGTGGCCGTATGTGCCAGGGAACGAATCCAGAGCGCCGGCGTAGGGCTCAGGTGCCGCGTGGGGCTGTGACTCGGACCCCGGCGGCGGGCCAGAGAAACGTGCAGGAGTGTGGGTGTGCGCCGTGGAACCTAGTTCCGGCGTATAGCCCGCACGCTGTTGTAACTGAATACTGCATCCGGGGAATTGGGCGACTCCTGCGCAGGCCGCCGCGCGGCACGGAGCGCACGCACGCACTGCGGGGATCCCGTTTTTCGCACCGCACGTTGCTCGGGGCTTGGCTGTCGGCGGCGGCCATCTCTGCTGTGAAACAATTGTTGCATGGCAAGTCCATTTTCCGATTCCGGCAGACAGTTTCTCTCTCTCAACCTTTTCCGTACTAGTGACTGAGGGGCTTTCCTGACTGAGCGAGGTCGCCCTTCTCACCCTCTTTTTGTAGTGCTCCTAATAATATGACTAATAGGCTGTTATATCCCGTGCATCTTCGGACGCTCCGAGGGTTATCCTTGGAGCGCAACAGGGTTTTTACGCGATGAAGGTATCTGAGCGTTTCCCTTCAAACAGTTAATCTGCACGCAGACTCTCTCGGACCTGTTCGGACTCTCCGCCCATCAACTCGGATCTTTACCCATTTGGACTTTGGTTTGTTTACTTATATCCGTTAGGCATTCGCCTTGTTTCCTTTGCCTCGTGTATGTCTTCTCGTTCCCCTTACTTACTATGCCTTTGTACTTAACCCGCAGGGAGATCCTGCGGACCACATCGGATCTCCCTGCGAGGTCATATGCCTTATGTTTACCACTTAGTATAAATACTCGTACTCTACGATCCTGTACTTCAGTTTCGTTATTAACGTTTCTTGCCTCACTCTCCGCTCTCGTCCGACTCCTCCCCGCGTTCTAAGCCTTATCGCCTTCGGCGTCTCCGAACGTATCCGCGGGAGTTCACGTATTTGTTCAGACTTGCTTTCGGCCTGCAAGACGTGTAGTCGCTCACTCTGATATAGTGTTGTGATAGCCACTCGGTTCTGCTTCGGACTTTCCGTTACTTCCTTTCGGTTCTTGCATGGTACTTAACAGTATAACGAAACTCAACTACTCGCCTTGCCATGTCTGGACACTTTTCCCCAACGACTCCCTCTCCCCAACGCGCGGTTCTGTACGCTGCGCCTCACAACCCCCCTTTGGTTTCTCCTTTGGTTCAAATGCCTTCTCGGGATTGACACTCGCATACGGAGCAAGGCCTACAAGTCCGTGTTATGGCCGACCGTCGTCAATCCCGCTTGTTCAGTCAAGTACCTATTTTGCGCTCTCCTACTCAGTACGTCTCTTCCTCTCCTGGTCCAAACACACAATTCATTGTTCCCCCTCAATTCGCGGTTCCCCGGTATCAAGACATTCCTGTCAATACCGCTCCACCATACTTCATGCCTCAACCTCGTCGCCACTCATCTGATGCTATTTTCTTGGATGAATCGCTCCTCCCTCGGCCCCTCCGTAAATACGCCGACGCTCAAACTTCGCCCCGTCTTCACGAAATTGTGGAGACTAACGAAGGTGTTGGTGGGGGAAATCCGGGAGGTGATGGCGGCGATGGTGGGGATGAAGGTGGGGAACCCGAGGGTGGAAATGAAGGGCCAGGAGGAGGCGGAGGACCCGATACCCCTCCGAACCGAGGCTCTCCCCTTCCGGGAGGTGGCCCTGGCGGACCTGGTGGCCCGGGTGGCCCCGGAGGCCCCGGCGGTCCTGGTGGAGGTGGTGGAGGTCGAAGACCTGAGTCTTCTGCGTCTTCAAATCTGAGCGAAGATCGCCAGTGGTTCCGTAACGGTATGGCCGCCCTGATTGACGTTTTGACTGGCATTCGCAATGGTCAGCAACGTCCAACTACTCAGCGGCAATCCCGATCCAACCTTCGGAACCCCGACCCGTTTGATGGCTCGGAATCCTCAAAGCTAAGACCCTTCTTGGCTATTGTTTACCTGCATTTTGCTGAACGCCCTGACGCCTTCCCCGATGATGAATCTCGCATCAGCTACGTCCTCTCGTACTTGAAGGGATCAGCACTTGCTTGGTTCGAGCTGGCCATCTACGACGCCGACCCCAACTTCTTGCCAGCCTGGCATAACAACTTTCCAGCTTTTGTTCAAGAGCTGCAAGACCACTTCGGCCCTGTGGACCCCGTCGGTGACGCCGAGACTGCCCTTCGGCATCTCCGTATGTCCTCCGGCGACCACATCTCGAAATACTTGGTCGAGTTTCACCGTCTTGCTTCGCTTGCTGGCTGGGGTCTAGTCGCCCTTCGTTCTCAGTTTTACGAAGGTTTGGCTCCACGGGTTAAGGATGCACTCCTTAATATGGAATACGACACTACTCTCCTCGGCGTCAGCGCGGCAGCTAAGAAAGCTGATCACCGTTACTGGCAACGCGAGCCGAGAAGAAACGCAAAGGCATGACGTCTGGTAATGCCGGACGCTCCGACTCTTCGAGCTCTGCTCAGAGTTCGAATTCTAACCAGAAGGGTGGTGGGAAGAAGAAGGACAGTCATCGGTCCTCTTCGGGAAATTCTGGTTCTTCCTCGTTGTCTAACAACTCGGGCAACAACAACAACGGCAACAGGGGTAACAACAACGGAAAGGGTTCGGGTTCTCCGAATACCTCCAAACCCTACGCCAATGTGCTCGACAAAGACGGGAAGCTAAGTCAAGCCGAAAAGGATAGGCGCAAAAAGAACAAGTTGTGCCTGTACTGCGGCGAAGACGGCCATATGCGGGACAAATGTCCCCATATTCCGGCCAACAAGACGGCTTCTGGGAAAGCGTCGACCGCGGAGACCTCCGGTAAATCCGCAAACACCTCCAACGCTAACGAGTCAAAAAAATAGTTAGCAGCTCTGGCGATACCTCCTCGCACGCCCAGAGCTGCGTTGACTCAGGTGCGATTTCCGAGGTTGTCCTCAACGCGTCCGCTCTTTCCCCTAAAGCCCTTTTCCTTGATCTACTCGTCTCTCTAGTTTCTCCTCTCTCTCTCGGACTCTCCCAGCCGTATTCAACCACGGTAGTATCGGACTTAGCGAAGGTAGCTTCGGGTTTCAACATCCTGTTGCATACTCTTGTCGACTCGGGCTCTTCTCATTGTTTTATATCTTCATCTACTTGTGAAACGCATCATATTTCCTCGTATTCGATCGCTCCGATTCGACTCCGATACCTCGACGGCTCTTTCTCTCTAATCGATCGGCAAGTCCGATTGCCTATTCGGTTTCCTTCTGGCGAAGTGCACCTCTTGGACTTCTTTGTCACCCGTCTTGATTCTCCCAGTGATTTGGTACTCGGATACAACTGGCTTCACCGCTTCAATCCGTTGATTGACTGGTCGATGGCTAGTATCTCTTTCCGGACTACAGTTATTGAAGATTCTGTGTCGACACACGAGCCTCTGGCTCCTTCTGCTTCGGAAGTTCCGCATCTGCCCCGAACTGTCCCTAGCTCGCACCCTGCCAACCTTCCTCGGGCTCACGACCCAACTTTAACACCTTCTTCGGATCCTATTCCTTATTCCCTTCCCTCGACATCAGAAACCCCCATCTCCGCACCGCTTGTCTCTCTGGTCTCCGCTAGTGCTTTCTCTGCTGTTCTCGCTCAGAAAGGTACAGTTCAGTACGTCCTCCGAATGCAACCCTCGGAGGAAGCACGGGCGCGAGCCGGGTCTGTTGATGAAGACCTCTCGGCTCTTCCGAATGAATACCGGGAGTTTGCTGACGTTTTCTCTGAGTCAAAAGCCTTCAACTTACCACCTCATCGGGAGTACAATTTGCACATCGAAACTGAACAGGGTGAAGTCCCTCCAATTGGCCATATCTACTCGCTCTCTGAAAAGGAGCTCGCGGCCCTTCGGGATTTCCTGGACAAAAACCTTAAGTCTGGCTTCATTTACCCTTCTAAATCGACTCACGGAGCTCCCATACTTTTCGCGAAAAAGAAGGACGGTTCGCTTCGCTTATGCGTTGACTATCGTGGTTTGAACAAGATCACGAAAAAGGACCGTTATCCACTTCCTCTTATCGCTGACCTTTTGGACGCTCCGGGACGGGCCCGAATCTACACCAAACTCGACTTGCGGCACGCTTACCACCTACTTCGCATCGCTGAGGGCGATGAATGGAAGACGGCCTTTCGCTCTCGCTACGGCTCTTACGAATGGCGAGTTGTACCTGAAAGCTTGACCAACGCCCCTGCAGCCTGGCAACGCTTTCGTCAACAGTCTGTTCGCAGATTTGCTGGACGTGTGTGTTATTGTTTATTTGGATGACATTCTGATTTATTCGGACGATCCGGAAACAACATACGGCCCACGGTCAGGAAGTCCTAAAGCGACTCCGCGCTGCCAACCTTTACTGCAAGCTTCCCAAATGCGAATTTAGCGTCACTACGACAGAGTACTTGGGGTACATCCTCTCCCCCGACGGTTTCCGTATGGCTCCCGAAAAGGTCGCCGCCGTCATTGATTGGCCTACCCCGCGTAAAGTCAAGGACGTTCAGTCCTTCCTTGGCTTTTGTAACTTCTATCGGAGGTTCATAGACGGCTATTCGGACATTACTGTCCCTCTTACCCGTCTAACGCGTACTAACGTCAAATGGGTTTGGTCTTCTGATTGTCAAAAGGCCTTTGATCATTTAAAGGCTGCTTTTTCTCATGCACCCATTCTTCACCATTGGGTTCCCGGTCGGCAAATCACGGTTGAGACCGATGCCTCCGACTATGCTATTGTGTCTATTCTTTCGATTGACGGCGACGATGGCGACATCCACCCTGTGGCTTTCCGAAGTCGCACCCTCGGACCTTCCGAATTGAACTACGACGTTCACAATAAGGAGCTCCTCGCTATTTTCGATGCTTTTTCAGTGTGGCGCCACTACCTTGAAGGCTCGGAGACTCCTATCGACGTGGTCACTGACCACAAGAACCTCGAGTATTTCTCTTCTACGAAGATACTCACGCGTCGTCAAGTTCGCTGGTCTGAATACCTTTGTCATTTCAACTTGACAATCCGCTTCCGTCCGGGCCGCCTGGGCGGAAAGCCCGATGCTTTAACTAGACGATGGGACGTCTACCCTAAAGAGGGGAAAAAACGTACCGGCAAGTTAACCCCCAAAATTTGCGTCCTATCTTTTCTTCTGACCAACTATCGGCATCACTACGGGCTACCCTGCTCAAGGACGTTTGTCTTCGCGCAACTGTTGTCATGGACCTCGAAAAACTCCACAAAGACATTCGAGAGCACCTCCGTGACGATCCGGCTGCTGTCATCGGCATTACCGCTGCTGAATCTGGCTCTTCTAACCGCTGGACTCTTGACGAATCTGGGCTTTTACGCCTTGATGGTCGCATTTACGTTCCCTTAACCAACGGGACGAAGAACTCCGAGTACGTGTACTTCAGTATCGTCATGATCATATTCTGGCTGGTCACTTCGGTCAGAATCGTACTTTGGAACTAGTTCGGCGCGACTATACTTGGCCGGAGCTCCGAACCTTTGTCCGAGTCTATGTTCAGTCTTGCGTTCTTTGCAAGCGCAACAAGAAGCCTCGACACAAGCCATACGGTTTACTCAAGCCGTTACCTGTCCCTCTTCGCCCTTGGCATTCTATTTCCAGGACTTCATTGAAGGCTTACCCAAATCTGGCGAGTACGATACTATCCTGGTTATTGTTGACCGCGCATCTAAGCAAGCGATCTTCATTGCCTGCGATAAACACATCGACTCCCTGGAGCTGGCACGGCTTTTCCTTATCCATGTCTTTTCGAAACACGGTCCCCGAACACGTCACTTCGGACCGAGGTAGAGAATTCGTCTCAGCATTCTTTCGATCTCTTGCTATGCTCTTGAACATGGAGATGCACTATACGTCTGGCTACCACCGGAGGCTGACGGACAAACCGAACGTGCTAACCAAACCCTCGAGCAGTACATTCGCATGTACACTTCATACCAGCAAGATGATTGGGACCAACTCTTACCCTTAGCTGAGTTTGCTTATAACAACGCCTCCTAACGCGTCACGGGCATCTCACCTTTCTTCGCTAACAAGGGTTATAATCCAACTCTTACGGTCAATGCTGACTTGGACGTTCCGAACATTCCCGCTAGAGACTACACTGTCGAACTTCAATCGCTTCACGAGTTCCTACGCGAACAAATTACTTCTGCTCAGGAAAGGTATAAGGAGACTGCTGATCGAAAGCGGATTCCCCAACCTGACCTGGCAGTTGGCGACTCAGTCTATGTCCTGGCGAAGTACATTCGGACGACCCGACCAACTCCGAAGTTCTCTGAACAATTCCTTGGCCCCTACGAAATCATTGCGAAACCCAGTTCTGCTTCATATACGCTACATCTTCCAAAAAATATGCGAGCCATTCACCCAGTCTTTCACGTATCTCAGCTCGAAACTTCCATTCCTAACCCCTTCCCTGATCGCGAACCGGAGCCCCCGGGCCGCGGTCGAGGTAGATGGTGAAGAACAATGGGAAGTTAAAGAGATTGTTGATTCTAAGATCGATCGGAGATGCCGAGTTAGACTCCGCTACTATGTCGAATGGCTTGGTTTCGAAAACACTGACGAGCAATACTCCTGGGTTGGCGCTGACGACATTGCGGATGCTCCTGACCTGATCGAGAGTTTTCACAAGAAGTATCCTCAGAAACCTGGGCCTGACTACTAATGCCCTTCGGACTCTCCGTCTTACTCCGACTTCTTACTCTTGGTCACTCTGGTCTTTTCGGCACTTGGTTTCTTGCGGTCTTCTATTTACATTGGGCTATTCTATTTACTGCCCTTGTCTTGGTCCCTTGGACGACCCCTCGCCCTTATCGGCCTCTCCGCCCTTCTCCGAATTCTTCTTCGACTTCTTCTTTGGAGGCTGCTCAGCCTCGGGTTCGGGGGTCGCCGGCTTCTCCTTGCGCTTTGCCTCCTTCTCGTCCTCAAGCCTCCTTGCCTTGTGGCGCTTGTGCTCCATCTCCCGTCTTGCTTTGTCCAACCTATCACGCCAGTTCGCGTCGTATTCTCGGTCGGTTATGTTCAACCGCTCGCGCAGGTCGGCTTGGTTGCGGTAAAGCCGAGCCCGGGCTCGGGACCTCCGCGCCTCGTACGCCTCTTGCGACTGGTGCTCGGGCTCCTCCGAGTGTTGCCGAACCCGCCCCGCGACCTTAGTTCGGTATGCCACGTCATAGTCGACGAACTCGTAGGCGGTGTTTTCGACATTTTCGTCGCTATGGTTGCGGCGCCAACGTCAATATGGCGTTTTGGTTGCCGTGCGCATACGACAACAAGTTGTCGATATCTTCCTTGTTGTCGCGCTAAAGGTTGGTTAGTACTTCAGATACTCCGTTGACATCCGATAACGCACTATTGCTTGGTTGAACCCTGCGAGCGACTTCTGCGTCGCGTTCAACTCCATCGTCATACTCTTGACGCCCTCGCCGTACACCCCCAACCCATCCTCCAAGTCCTGCACCCTTCGGCGCAGCCGCGCAAGCTCCGAGCGAGAGCCTCCACCCGAGGCGAACCTCTGCTCAAGGAGCCTCCGGCGGGCCTCCTGTGCGTCGCGCAGGTCGCATTTCTGCTTCTGTCGGCGACACCGCGTGCACGCCGGCCCGGTCCAGCGACGCAGGGCTCCTGCTCTCTGTCCGCTGTTGGTCGACGACTGCAGCGTTTACACTCTGTTGAGTTGGGTTAGTACGGCTCACTTCGGACGATCCGCCACGCACCGACTGGTGGCAGCTCGGCCTCGTTCGGCCCGTCCGAATCGCTGGGTGCCTCCTCTCTAGCCGGCTCCTTGCCCTTGCGGGACTTCTTCTTTGGGGCGGCCTTTTTGCTCGGCCCTTGGTTGTTGTTGTTGGGTGGCTGGCGGTTTGGTGCTGCGGACGACATGGGGGAAATTGATGGCAATGGTCGGTTTCTCCGCCGCCTTATATGGTGAAAATTTCGGCAATCACCGGCAGGTCACGTTTTGTTCTAGATGGTTCTATGACTCTCGGGGCGAGAGTCTTAACGGGGGAGTACTGTTATATCCCGTGCATCTTCGGACGCTCCGAGGGTTATCCTTGGAGCGCAACAGGGTTTTTACGCGATGAAGGTATCTGAGCGTTTCCCTTCAAACAGTTAATCTGCACGCAGACTCTCTCGGACCTGTTCAGACTCTCCGCCCATCAACTCGGATCTTTACCCATTTGGACTTTGGTTTGTTTACTTATATCCGTTAGGCATTCACCTTGTTTCCTTTGCCTTGTGTATGTCTTCTCGTTCCCCTTACTTACTATGCCTTTGTACTTAACCCGCAGGGAGATCCTGCGGACCACATCGGATCTCCCTGCGAGGTCATATGCCTTATGTTTACCACTTAGTATAAATACTCGTACTCTACGATCCTGTACTTCAGTTTCGTTATTAACGTTTCTTGCCTCGCTCTCCGCTCTCGTCCGACTCCTCCCCGCGTTCTAAGCCTTATCGCCTTCGGCTTCAGGTGGTATACCCAGTCTTTTGCAAAAGATGTGGGCCACTGCCCACCAGTCTAATGCAAAAGATGTGGGCAATTGCCCACAAGTCACAAGCCTGTAATATAAATACTAGATTAAAGAGCCAAATTGATAGCTATGACTAAGCTAATGCCATATATGGTTATAGAAGTCACTATTTCTTCAGGCCGATGATTCGGTATATAATTTGGAACAGTTTATAATACAGGGCAAGGGAATTGATGTAATCACATGTCACATTGATGGAACAGAGCCTAATAAGCAAATCAATTGATCTTCATCAAAAATGGTTCCACATCAAAAACATTCTATCAAAGGCATTGATCCCATCACCTAGAAGGTGCTAGAAAGCCCTAAAATAATTAATTATTATGAAAATACCCAAAGAGAAGAAACTCTAAGGGTCCGCCCGCTAGGTAGCTGACTATATACTGCTTGTCCATAGCTGCCGCTGTCAGGCACAGAAGGCCTGGATGGTATGGCAGGCGAGGTCCCAGGGCGACTGTCGGGAGGGTGTTGACAGATCGGTAATTGTGCAGGCGAGATGGAGGGCAGGACCGGAGTCGAAACCAGAATCAGACCAGAATCGGAATCATCTCTGAGAGGCCAAAAGGGAGGTTCCCCTGACATTTACTTTCAATCAGTTTTATTTTTTCATTTATCAAGGTTTTAGAAATATACTCATTCTTGTCACACTATTTCACAAAAATAATGCCCCCTGACTATTTTTCGTCCAAAGCCCTAGTGTGTTTCTAGTATTGTTGTCAATATGACATTGATTGACAAAAATCATTCATGAGTTTAGTATTTACAGTATCTACATCCAGAATGACCTGGCCAAATACAATTATATTATGTTTGAGAGATAATATATTATAAATGATTCTAATCATATTCAGAGCCTCAACACAATAATATATTTGTAGTATAGTATAATCATATTTGGATTCCAAATCTGATTATGTTATGAATATATTCAACTATAATCTAGTATGCTTATCCCTATATAAATTTGATATAGTTGCTACACAAAAATTTGCTAAACTGTGAGGGTAACTTGCTTTCAGGCCTCTTCAATTCTTTTTGGAGCTAAGTATAGGGACCCTCAAAATACTTACACTTAGGGACATTGCTCCAAGAATTAAGTCAGCTAGTGCCTAGTAGAAACTTGACCAGAGTTCCTACACTATGTTCAGCAGAGTAATCCCAAAGTGATTACTATTAAAACTCATTTCTCCTATAGGACTGTAGCAATTTATTCAACTTGGCATGCCACAAGGGTGTTACATCCAGTGATCGCCCAAGAGGCCTCTTTGGCTGGCAGCGGGAACCCAGGGGCCTTGGAAGGGCCAGAGGCCTCTTTCTAGGAGGCCCTTGGGGGCCCTTTTGATCATGATCATCAATTTTTACTTCTCTAGATAATCATCGACATCCGAAAGGTACAAAGCGTCATCATTGGGGATTGCATCAGCTTCAGCATCAGCCAGATCGTTTTGGCGTTGTACCTCCGCCTGCTCATCAATCTCATCTTGCTGTATAGGATCGATGCGGTGACGTGATACAGATTATACCGACTGATGCAATCATGATCCAATCACAAGGGCCTTGCAAGGCCCTCGAGTCTGGCAGCCTGGAGCCCAAGGGCCCTGGCCAAGGGCCCCAGAGGCCTCTGCCATCAAAGGGCCTTGGCACCTTGGGCAATCACTGGTTACATCGGCGCTGAAATTAAATTGTCGGCACCTTTTGTCAATCTGCATGACTGCCAAAAATTTTCGGGCCTATTTAGTGGCCTGGAGGGCCGCCGAATTTTTTTTGATGGTCTGATGGGTGTTTGATATTCATCATCCAGGCTGTGGGCCTGTGACACGCCGAAATATTTCGGCATTGGAGGGCCGGTGTGACGCGTGACCGCCCGAATTGAATAAAATGTTACAGTAGTGGTGATTTATTGCTTCATGGAATCACTATATAATAAATCATATATAACAATGGATCATATATAACATTGATTTAAAGTATGTGACTATCATAATCCATCTTACTATATTTTGAATATTCTGTGCCCATAATCTCATATAGTCATAATAGAGACATTGCGCCACTGCCATTGGAGGCATTCAATGGCTCCAATGGCTCATTAAATTTCCACTGACATTATCTCTAGACATTATTTATTCACAAAAATTGGAGATTGACTATATGATAAGGTAATCTATTCGGCCCCAAAATCTGGTCCCAAAAAGGCCAAAAAATGCAGCCATTGAAGCCATTCAATGGCTGTGGCGCAACGTCTCTAATATAATACATTGAAACATAATCATATTCAAGTGATTGACCAATGCCATAATATATTCCTAATATTCTGAACTGCATGTTGAGAGAGTAGTTGGACTTGCAGTTGAACCAATTGTTTCCGAAATGTGCCAGACAAGCATATAGCGGAACGAGAGTGCCGTCGACCATCAGCCAACCATCCCGCCATGCAGGGCACGAATGCTCTTCGACCCATTCCTTTGCCTGCTCCTTTTCCTCCTCGGTTGGCCAGCGGATTGCAGATTTCCAGACACGGTCACGGCACAAGGCAGCAATGACCCGCCGAGTGGACTTCACAACGGTCCCAAATCCCAGCCCAAGCTGCAGGCCGACTTTTCGTACGCTGACACCATTTCCGTAGTGCCCAAATCGGTAGAGGGCAACAGCGAGCTGCGAATCGACCGCAAGTTGTTCAGCAGTGTCGGAGTTGTTGTGGAAAACAGGGTCATCTTGGATCGCATCCAGCAGGGCGTCGAATGTTGCCAGCGTGACACGAAGATAGGATCGGAAGAAGTTGGGGAAGCCGGTTTTCCAGTCCTCGAGCAGCACCGAGAGAATGTTGCCCTTGGGAATGACACGACGCTCATTGAGATAGTGTTGAGCATGCAGAGAGATGAGACCCAGCATGAGCATGTCGGAGATGGGCATGTTCTCGTCGTCCTCGGCCGCGGCGTCGTCTGCCGGCGCGTTGGGAGCACCTGCAGCATCTTCCTCATCCTCGAGCTCCTGGAAGGCCTCCAGGACCTTCATGATCCTGATCATCTCCAAGATCTCGTCCGTGTCGCGCTGCCGCTCGGTCTTTTGCTGCATCGGAGCAGCAGTGGAGGCGGGAAGAGGCAAGAGAGATGGATTATTGATAAGATAGACGCGCCTCACGGATCACGCTTGCGTAATATATTTTAATTTACTCTGCCTTGCCCTACCGTGAACACCCGGGGCAAGATTCCAGTGAACAGTGATCAGCTTCGTGTCTTCGCATCGATCTGCCCAACATCATGATTGAGCATCGGAAGCTAGGCCAGGGGAGTATAAGATCTATCAGGGCCGCCCGCTGTCGAGGCCCTTCTACTACATCTTGCGCGGAGCCCCGATGCAGCCCGCCACATCGACCCGGCGGCCCCTCTTCGCGGGCCTCTTCCGCCATGCTCGACGCCTCACTAGCGACGGAGGGAAGCTCTCACCCACGGGCCGGCGCCGGCGCACCGGGTCAGACCCGCGGGCGGTCGTGCTGAGCACGCTGCCAGCCGAGTTGTGGATAAAGGTCTTTGAGCACATCCCCAACTACCTCCTGCTTTCCGTCACCCTCACCTGCCGTGCGTTCCGCGCACTCGCCCAGCCGCTCCTTTTCGCAAGCATCTCTACCCATCCGGAGGAAAGGAAGCCGTCCCCCGGCGTTCTTCGTGTCGCCGGGCAGACTGCACGTTACCGCAAGCGCGTTAACGAGCGGACCGCTTTCTTCTTTTCGCCCCAGATTTGCCACGCTGTGCGTGTCTGCCGCATCTCCCTCCCGCTCCCAGAGGACGAATGCGACGGCGACGATCTTGTCGACCACATCTTTGCTATGCTCCCCCATTTGCCGAACCTCCGCGCGCTGGAATGCCGCCACATCCGACTGACGCCCCTGCGGCTACACGTGCTTCGTCGACTGGAGCTGCCGACAATGTCGTTTGACTTGTGCTTTGGGAACATGGCCGACTTGGCCGGGATGCCGTCTATGCCTTTGCGCGAAGTGACTTTCAAGTACTCCGACGCCTCGATTGCGGGTCAGGCGAGCCCGTGCCCCGTTTTCCTCTCGCCCGATCACCTCGAGACGCTTCATGCCACAACGACACGTGTCCTCGACTCCCTCGCCAGCTCCCGTGTGCCCTTCACCCGTCTTCGCACGCTCGAGCTGCCCGGCGAGTGTCTTGCGTCACGCCACTTCATTGCTGCGCTTGCTCGTTGCCCAGAAGTGGAGAACATCGCGCTCCATGCGACGGACTATCTTCCCCAGGCCAACTTCACCCTTCCTGACGGCGTCCTGCCACACTTGCGCAGCTATCGAGGACCCCACCACTTTGCCGCGGCCTTCCTTCGCCACCGCACGGCGGAGAAACTCGAGGTGTCGGTCCCGTGCCGGCCAGCCAGCCTGGAGTCGTCGCTGGCCAAGTTGTACGGGCAACATGACAGCCTAAGCGGTGCCAGCAACACCTTGCGTTCCCTCTCGTTTCCGCTCACGAGCGCCGACATCCCCGCCCCGCTGCTCGGGACAATCCACGTTGCCTTCCCCATGCTGTCCGCGCTCGCTATCCCAGACCCGGCCCTGTCCTCCAGCGAAATCAAGGCGCTGCTAAACGCCGTCCCCGCCCACTACGCCCTCACCGATCTCACGCTCCGCATCCAGGGCCGCGACAAGTTCAACCTGTGGATCCCCCCCGCCGAGGCCGCGGCCGACGCCGCTAGCTGCTTCGGCAAGGTGCGGCTGTCGCTGGTGAAGACATACCCCAGCATCCGGCACGTGCGCTTCTTGTATGGCAGCGAGGGCGCCAGCCTGCACTGGGAGCGCAGCCAGACCAGCGGCTTGTTTGTCCAGGTCGGCCAGTGATACTCGTATGGACCCTCGATGTTTTTGTATGTATGATTCTTGTAACGACTCTGGGTTTCGGAATGTACCATTAACGGTTTAGTACACTGATGGAGAAGCACGACCTTGGTGGGATCTTCTTGTCATTATTCACTTGCCCAGAGTCTTGCCCGAAGGTTTGCCCAGAGTTTTGCCCACCTACCGTGAGCTCCCCTAATATTTAATCAACCATAATATAATTCTGGCCAGCACTATTTTGAACTGGAATCAACATTTATTTAATTTCCCCTATTGTACACGCACAGCTCATGCGATGACACATTTGACATTAGCTGCAAGTGATCGCTCCACCGTTGCTGATGCCATTGTGGAATCGATTCGTGATTCAAGTAGGTGTTTGGGTGAACATCTGATTGTGAAGGTCAATTCACACGCATGGACGATGACGCGGCGGCCGTCTAAAGTGTGTGCGAAGAGTCGCACAAACTATTGTGTCTCACCAGCGAGGTAGCCTGAGCATCACCGTTTACACACAGACTAGGAATGCTTCGGAAGCTGGCAAAGGGTGCGAGATGGTAGAACAGCAGACTATTTGTTCGCCCTGACCGTAGGCTTTCTCTGTCCCTGGCAGTCATTCCGGGTCCTCTGATCAAATTTAGGGTATGGCGAATTATAAGTAAGACCTTCTAATGATTGTCGGCTCACCCCCACTTCACGACCAACGCGGATCTTCCTGTGCCAACAGGGGCCAGCAGTCGGTCTATCTTGAATAGGCGATCAGCGCTATCAGCAGTGAACAGTGATCAGCTTCGTGTCTTCGCATCGATCTGCCCAACATCATGATTGAGCATCGGAAGCTAGGCCAGGGGAGTATAAGATCTATCAGGGCCGCCCGCTGTCGAGGCCCTTCCACTACATCTTGCGCGGAGCCCCCATGCAGCCCGCCACGTCGACCCGGCGGCCCTTCTTCTCGGGCCTCTTCCGCCATGCTCGACGCCTCACTAGCGACGGAGGGAAGCTCTCACCCACGGGCCAGCGCCGGCGGGCCGGGTCAGACCCGCGGGCGGTCGTGCTGAGCACACTGCCAGCCGAGTTGTGGATAAAGGTCTTCAAGCACATCCCCAACTACCTCCTGCTATCCGTCACCCTCACCTGCCGTGCGTTCCGTGCACTCGCCCAGCCGCTCCTTTTCGCAAGCATCTCTACCCATCCGGAGGAAAGGAAGCCGTCCCCCGGCGTTCTTCGTGTCGCCGGGCAGACTGCACGTTACCGCAAGCGCGTTAACGAGCGGACCGCTTTCTTCTTTTCGCCCCAGATTTGCCACGCTGTGCGTGTCTGCCGCATTTCCCTCCCGCTCCCAGAGGACGAATGCGATGGCGACGATGTTGTCGACCACATCTTTGCTATGCTCCCCCATTTGCCCAACCTCCGCGCGCTGGAGTGCCGCCACATCCGACTGACGCCCCTGCGGCTGCACGTGCTCCGGGGACTGGAGCTGCCGACAATGTCGTTTGACTTGTGCTTTGGGAACATGGCCGACTTGGCCGGGATGCCGTCTGTGCCTTTACGCGAAGTGACTTTCAAGTACTCCGACGCCTCGATTGCGGGTCAGGCGAGCCCGTGCCCCGTTTTCCTCTCGCCCGATCACCTCGAGACGCTTCATGCCACAACGACACGTGTCCTCGACTCCCTCGCCAGCTCCCGTGTGCCCTTCACCCGTCTTCGCACGCTCGAGCTGCCCGGCGAGTGTCTTGCGTCACGCCACTTCATTGCTGCGCTTGCTCGTTGCCCAGAAGTGGAGAACATCGCGCTCCATGCGACGGACTATCTTCCCCAGGCCAACTTCACCCTTCCTGACGGCGTCCTGCCACACTTGCGCAGCTATCGAGGACCCCACCACTTTGCCGCGGCCTTCCTTCGCCACCGCACGGCGGAGAAACTCGAGGTGTCGGTCCCGTGCCGGCCAGCCAGCCTGGAGTCGTCGCTGGCCAAGTTGTACGGGCAACATGACAGCCTAAGCGGTGCCAGCAACACCTTGCGTTCCCTCTCGTTTCCGCTCACGAGCGCCGACATCCCCGCCCCGCTGCTCGGGACAATCCACGTTGCCTTCCCCATGCTGTCCGCGCTCGCTATCCCAGACCCGGCCCTGTCCTCCAGCGAAATCAAGGCGCTGCTGAACGCCGTCCCCGCCCACTACGCCCTCACCGACCTCACGCTCCGCATCCAGGGCCGCGACAAGTTCAACCTGTGGATCCCCCCCGCCGAGGCCGCGGCCGACGCCGCTAGCTGCTTCGGCAAGGTGCGGCTGTCGCTGGTGAAGACATACCCCAGCATCCGGCACGTGCGCTTCTTGTATGGCAGCGAGGGCGCCAGCCTGCACTGGGAGCGCAGCCAGACCAGCGGCTTGTTTGTCCAGGTCGGCCAGTGATACTCGTATGGACCCTCGATGTTTTTGTATGTATGATTCTTGTAACGACTCTGGGTTTCGGAATGTACCATTAACGGTTTAGTACACTGATGGAGAAGCACGACCTTGGTGGGATCTTCTTGTCCAGCAGACCCACAGAGAATATCGAGACAGCCGCACTGGCAAAGTACGGGTCAGTACTCGCCTGATTCAAGGCAGATCACGCACATGGTGTTGCGTGCGACGAGTGGGCCGCCAGCCGGAATCCAGTCTCGGCGCGCAACGATGACCTGCTGAGGTAGAGTCACAGGCACAAAAAAGACAGCGCAACGTACCTGTGAGGACAGGAGGCACAGACGCGAAGGCGGCTCGGCAACAGTCACATCCACGGCCCCAGTCACACGTCACGGACGCACTGGCGGCCAGCGCGCTCACGAGGAAGAGCGGGCGTCGGGCGACGGCGGTAAAAGTCAAGGAGAAGACATCGTGGGAGAAGATCCGGACGCAGCACGTGCATCTTATCAACCATAGATGACAGTGTGAGATTGTGACAAACCTACTTTCGCCCATCACCTCCTGACGACAATTTTCATGGTGCACCCGTCGCTGCACGTTGATCGTCTTTCGGAGCTCCCAGACAGCTTCCGGGTAAGATACCGGTCATTTCTTTCCCTCCCCTCAGCTAATCCATCCAGAGAACCGCCAATGCCGCCCTCCGCGGGACGGTGGACGAGATGCAGGCGGTCGTCATGTTGCTCACCGCGCGGTCGCCGCTGTCGAAACCTTTGCGGCTCTGCTTTCTTCCGGTCCTGTATGTGGCCCTCGAGCCGGCTTCCATCAGCTCCCTTCCAACGCGGCCCACGCGGCGGCAAAACCACCACGCCGAACGGCTCCTCCAGCGGGCGATGCTCGCGCTGGAAGGTATACGCCTGATCTCGATCGACAAGGATATTCCCGACGGCGCGGTGCTGGAACTTTGGCCGCGCATATGGGCGTGGATCCAAACACACATGGAGAAGCACGACTTTGTTCCCTTCGGGAAAGGCTTTGTGGAATTGTTGACCCGCCACCTTGCGCTGGTGCACAACTTGACTTGCGCGGAGTCCGCCGCCGTCGGGGGAATCATCAGAGGGAGCGCAGGGCTGTGTCGCTTCTTGGGCGCTGCCTGGGGCCCCCTTCTCGCCGTTGACGATGCCCTGGGCATCTCACAGCTCTCGCAGCTATTTCACTTTGCCAAGATAGGCGCGCCGGATTCCGGTGATTTTTCCACTCATCTCGGTCAACTCAAGGACGGCGCTGGCGGTACATGGGACGATCTTGCTACGCTGCTCGTCCTCCACCTGGACCGTGCGGATGCCTTCCTCACTGCAGCGACCCCGATGGCCACCAGGAACCTCGACGAGCTCTCGTGGCGTCTGCGCGCCATCTTGCCTCTCGTATCGACCACATTTGGCCCCGACCGGGACCCACAGCAGCCAGATGCGGACCACGCTTCGCTCCGGAATGCGGCTATTAAACACGGCATACTCTCCAAACTCGCGGCTGTCCTCCTCGGGATCCTGAATAGCCCCGCCTGTTTGCGGATTGACTATACTGCCACGCTCGCGGTCCTTTTCTCCTCCATACTCCCGTCGATCGCTGGCTCTAGAGCACCGGAGCTGTTCCCCGAAGTCCTTCGTGCCGACTTCCTCTTGGTACTGTTCAAATTCGCTGCTTTGCCCCTCGACGACGCCACTCTGACGAAGCAAACTGCGTCCGCTCTCCGGTCGGCTTTTGGGAGTCTGCTACCTGCGTTGACAGTGTACCACCCCGTCCTCGTTCAGCTGCGCTCTTCCGTCAGGTCCGTCGCGAATCTGAAGGCAGAGCGCGCTTTTCGCCATGCGGAACTTGTCCCGCTGTGGAACCAGTTCATGGCCCTGATACAGGAGCGTCTATTGGTGCTGAAGCGGTACGAGGCCGGGGAGCTGACGTCCCAGCGGGGGTGTAACAACGGCAAGGTGCTTCCAATCCCCCTGGGTAACTGGATCTGCATCTCACGCTTAACTTCTATAGTGTGTGAGCGTGCAGCTGAAAAGCGAGGTCAAACAGTGCGGAAAATGCCGCACGACTACGTATTGTTCGCGGGAGTGCCAGCGCGAAGACTGGAAAGCCAGCCCAGGGCATCGCGACATGTGCGCGATCATCGTTCAACGCCGGGCTAAAAGTGCGTTGCCTGTCACAAACCCTAGAGCGCTCCGTTGACATGCTTACTCAGTGGAATATGCGTGGTCATTTGACAAGATACAATCGTTTGTCCGCGCGCTGCTCAACTGCGAATACACGACGCACGGGCCCGCGATCGACCGGATGCGCCTCGCCTTCTTCGACGCCTATCCAGACCCGCAAGACGTGCCATGCGTGCTGTTCGACTTCAAGCACGGCCCGTGCGAAATATCCGTCGCCTCCATCCGTGCGCTCCCCGAAGGCCTCGGCCAGTACTACGCCGCCGAGATCAGCCACATGATCCAGGCGCATGGCAGACTGCAGCTGCACTTTGCGGGGCTCCACCCGAACGACGGGGCGACGTGGCGATGGCGAGTTTTTCCGCTGTATGTGCAAAACGACGCAATGTACCGGCTGGTGGCGGAGGGCTGGCGGCCAGAGATGATGCCGGATGAGCTGGGGCCGGAGGACCTCGCTATGATGTTGGGGACAATGATGGGAGGCAGAGAGACACATTGATGAGTGGTAATAGTCGATACTGACCATATAGAAGATGTTTGAATGGACTTCAATTGAGCCATGGTGAATCATAGTGCCGGCTTTTGTTATATTACTTAGTACCCTTGCACACTGCTACAATTGTGTAAGTGAGATGCCATGTGAACAAAAAGAATGACCTGCAAGTGTGAAGCTGTTTGCGTCGTCCTCCTCTAACATCTCCACATCCCAACAACCCACAATTAGCCAGAAAATGTCGAAAAATCCTTGCGGCCGCCTGGGCGACGGACAGGACCACTCCCACTTCAAGTAAAGTGGGGAGACACTAGTCTGTTGATCAGGTTGCGCAAGAGAATTTTCGAGATTTTTTGGCCAATGTGGAGAGAGGGCCGGGGTCGGGACCGGGGATCGGCGCAGATCTAGCAAGGAACATGAGGTGATAATGCCTCTTGAAGCCAGAAGTATCGTGAGGCAACCTCTTCCAGCTCTCGACAAGAGGGAAGGCTCGTTGGATGGCGATGATAACCCCACTCTTCCTTTTATACACTTCGAGCCGCTTAAAAAGGAAACTATGATTGCCGACGGAGGTAAGGACCGAAGCCAAGGTTATGGACCTTACCGTGGGACGATTCCTCCATATGATGTCATACACTAGTTGCGGTGTCGTCATAGGTGCGGAGCCGTAGATAGGTTTATAACTCGTTTACGCCTCCCTGACCCACAGAAACCATGTCTGCACTGCAGCCCCCACTGGTAGCGAGAACCCCCACTCTAAGAACTCGACTAGCATCGGGAGCAAAGTAAAGTGCGCTATTCGTTGATTCATATGCGGGGTTGCGACAGCTTATCTCGGATTTGGCACAGAGGCGGCGCTAAAGTAGCCCAAGGACTCGGAAATACCGTCCGCGGGACAACCTTCGCTGCCATTGACTCTGTCGAGAACCGCGATTCGAGTACCAACGACGAGATCGCACGTCGAGGACGTAGGGAAATCGAAGAAGGCATTGCAATGATCAAGGGACATTCCGTCAAACCCACGGCAACGGGGCCAGGTAATTCCCTCCAAGGTGTGTAAAAGAAGAATAGTTTAGCCGCACACCATTGATTTTTCGTGCTTCTTTTTCTCCATGGCAGGATGGGGTACTGGAATCAACGGAGCGAATTCCGAGGCGACTACGAATAGCTATGGCTTTCCTCCGCCCCGGGGAGCGGCGTACGCTCCAAGTGAGTGTGCCCTGTTCGTTATCAGCTAAACAAGCGGCCGCTAACTGCCGGAAATGCAGATTCTGCGAACACCGAACCTTCTGACCTCGGACGGGGCTCGAATGCGTATAGCGGCGATCCAACAGGTCAGCCACCGTCTTATCCGACCCCGGGTGCCCATTATGCCGCCGATAAGGGTGAGTGTTTGCTGAGCTTCTTGGACATGTGATCAATGACCAAAAATTTTTCTTCAGTCGACGGCGGACTAGGCTACACACATCCGACGCAGCTCGGAAATCGTCCAACCACCGGAGATATGGTCGGAGAGGCGGCATACAAGCAACGCCGTGATGCCGATCAAATGTAAGGGGTGAATCTGACCGTAATAAGTGTAGTAATAGTTTGATTTTGATTTAATACCGTGTATTCCTCCCCTTGAATGATGGACTTCTATCCGAATTTTCATCAGCAAAGGCAGCGTGAGGTCGGATCGCTATTCGGTAAGAAGAAAATGCCTGCAAAGGAGTCGATAAGCTTTAACTCTTCCCTAATTTGCCCAACTTCTCAGACGCTCCACCGCCATGGAGGTTCGCGTGTGTCCAGCGGTATGTACGACCAACCACATGTAAGATGATCATGCGCTGGCACTGGTAAGCCTTGTATTCTCCGTAGGCATTTGTCACTGGCAGGATGTCTTCGATCAATCTTCATCGTTTCTGTAGAGTTCAGGCGATTCTGCCACTCACCTCATTCACTGGCACGGCCGCGGCGGTCGTCATGTTGCAGTCGTATATGCCAAATGTGCCGCCTATTGAAACGCGAACTGGAATAGGTCAGAAAAGCCACTTGAATTGCCACAGTGGAATTGACGCAACCTTCTGTGGCGCAACAACCAGGCCCACGATCATGCTGGCCGCGGCTAACCGCCCGCATGGAAGATCCATCTTCCGTTCCATGATAGGCGCGGGTGGAAAAGAATCCCACGGGACAACCGAGAATTCAATGTGTCGCTCTTCGCGGAGTTTGAATTTCGAGCCCAGAGTGGATGATCAGGTAAGCATGTGCTATCTTATCCGATAGATATGTCTTTTTGGTGTGCGTGAACGGGATGTCCAGTGTCTTCGTCCGAATTCATCTGGATTCCATTAGAGGATAAACGATGGTTGTGAATAAAGACTCAATTTGAACAGTGCTCCAACTCGACGCACATTTACCTCATCATAACTGGCTCCGCAAGCTCTAGTGACTTTCTCCTCCAACATGAGTCGATGACTTAGTTTCAGATTGACGCATGCCAGTGCCACTATAGCGCCTTCTCCGCCACATGCACATTGGGACGCTTCAAGCTTGTCCCGCCTTCCAATGAGTTGTCATCCCAGCCTGAGTAAGCTTATGAATACATATGTGCCCGAGCGGCGAGGCGTCAAAAACGTACCGGACAGTCTGACACGATACTGGAACTAACCGCTGCAGCGCATAGTGACCCGTCAAACACGGCTCGTCATCCTGGCCGTTCCACCAACCAGTCGAATGTCCTGCATGGTCGTCCATCTCCTCCAGCCCGGTCATGCGTACGCGTATGAAGACTGATCGGCAAGCCATCAACAGCGCTCAGCCTGTCCGCCCATTAACGCTGACATCGAAAGGAAGTAAGGTGGCACCTTGCCAGCGTGCATTCAGGCCGCATTTTAAACTTTGATGCTCGATGCGTTGACGCCTTGAGCGCACCTTCACGGCGGGGTTAAGACAGGTCGCACCTCAGGCTGCGGCTTCATCGGAGTGCACGTATAGGCTAGCGAACGCCGTCAGCCATAAAGCCCCGCTAACTTCCACGGTTTCTGCTGACCAAGATTCAGGATATCTTTTTTGCCCGCCCGAGAATTGTGGTAACACTTTGCGCTGCGATTTTAGGTGGAGGCTGGAGGGCAACGAGTGACATTGATTTGATGCACTTCCTCAAATAAACAGCGCCACAAACGGATATGGAAGTACTAACGCACCGCATCTGCCATTGACCGCAAATTGACCGCATCCAACTCGGAGTCCGTCGTTGCATCGCAGCATCAGAAAAACTCGAAGACCGAGGGTTGAGAGTTTTGGTAGTACCTGTGGTATGCATTATCATCTCAGTTTTAGGCAAGAAAACGAATAAGCAGCGCCGCAGGATGCCTGAGGCGGAGTTTGAATGATTATTTGACGAAATCCTATCTAGAGAATGAAAGTACGAGGGAAAGAACGAGCAAGGAGACGACTAGCTGCCAACTTACCTTGTGCTTGGGCCAGGTTTATACCATGCGAAAGCCTGAGCACTCGCAAGCCCTCCATTCCCCGTCCACTGACTCGAAGACTCCAGTAGGGACGGCCAGAGCGAAACGAAGATATGGACGGAGACCGAGAGCGTTTCGTTTGACTACTGAAGCATAGCACGTCTTGAATGGACGGGGTAAGACCAACGGCGCCCTGGCCAGCAAGAAGGGCGGAAAGGAAAGAAGCTTGGCGTACGTGAAGACTTACGTGTATGCGTGACATCTGATGGATGATATCTGATTGTGACAAGCAGATGACAGATGTGACCTTTTTTTCCCAAGGCCGAAGAAAACCGCCATTCGACGCAGTCCCTCATCGGTCGGGGTGAACCTATGTTCGTAGGAGTACAATAACTTCAGGGTGTGTGTTCGTAGCTGTCCCTCTTTTCCTGTGATGACTGGTTCCAGCATGAGCAAATGGTCTTGCCAACGTGATTGTGCACTCTACAAGCCCCCTCTGTCGTCTTCGACAATGAGCGCCCAGGAGTACATATTTGACACTCTCGGCCAGAGGTACTAAGACCCCTGAGGTCGTATTTAACCCGTCGCTCCTGATGACGTCCGGGTTCCCTTCGAATTCGGCGTCGTCTCAAATTCGTTGCAATGTGGTTACTCCCTCTGGTATTCATTCCCGCCGGTGAGCTACCAACTACGGCTCTCTATCATTCTCTCATCCTCGCACTAGTCATCGCACAGAGCCATCCACTATTCGAGCGGCAAAGCAACGGCGGCTGCGGTTCCGCATGCGCGGATGTCGACCAAGCGGTACTCGCCGCCAACTCGAAACTGTCCGAGATGTGCACCACAGGCATCGTGGACGGCTATGCGCAGTGCTACAACTGCATGATCAGCAACGGGGTGATGACGAAGGAGGGGGCCCAAGCGATTCTCGACAGTGCGCAGCGTCAATTCTTCACCTTGGCGTGGCTCTGCTGACGATACTGTTAGACTATGTGCGGGCATGCACAAGCGCTGGTTTCAGCCTGAGGCCGACAACTCTCGACGGCAGCCGCGCCGCCTCGTCTTCAAGTTCCGGCTCCACCTCTGGTTCATCCTCTTCCGGGTCCGCCGCGAATAGTTCGAGCTCAACGGGCTCAATTCAGAGGGCCGGTGCTCTTCGTCTTGGCGTATCCTTGGCGGCAACGGCGGGCATCCCGGCTGGAGGGGCGCCGCTTGTGCTCGTATAAACGCTCGCATATACCTTGAATATACCTCTGTCTGTTGCGAATATTTACAATAACATACCGCTGAAGTACTTGCACACAGGTCAGCACTTTCCGCAAATAACCGACGTTTCAATTTATATCCTCGCAAAAAAGGAAGTCACGACGTGACCCATCGCACATGACAAGAGTCACCGTGACAGCACGCGTCTCGCTCTTTCGCTGACACCACAACAACTCAATGTCTCCAACTACGGAAACAGCCCTCTGCGGGCGTGACTTCTTCGTTCTCGCCTTGGCACGCGGCCTCCATGTTGCCAGCTACTAGTACCGCGGCAGCAACCACTGCAAAACCGCCAGCTCATCTTGTCGTTCCTCCCACAAAAAGTGTCCAGAATAACTCGACAGAAGCAAGCTGGTCCCAGAACGATGGAAGCTACTGCCCATGGGCATGCGTTTCGGGCCTTCTCTGGTGCGCACGTTTGTCAGTGCGACGAACGTTCGTGCAGATTGGCGTTTTTACCTTTAGGCTGTTCAGCCTTTTGGGGCTCCGGGAGACGGGATGGGTGGCGGCTCTGAGTGAAACGATTGGTAAGTCACCCTGGCGAGCTGTTTTTCAACTTTTTTTACCGCGTAAATCCAAGGCGGGGCAAAACAAAAGTGTTTCGTTATCGGCTTGACATCGCGGTAGTCTTCTCTGTGCCAGGCCTCAGCAGCGCCAACCGGTCTCAGTATCGCTGCCCTGTATCCGCATGCCATCGCAGTATAAACCCGCGCACACGACCACCATCTCCCCTCCATTTACTCTGCTGCGATGTACTCCCTCTTGAGTAATTGTCCCATTCTGTCTGACGAAGATGCTGACGCATGCCCAGTCGAGTCCGCCGATAAAGTCGCGTGGAGCCCGGGGCTTTACCATCGCAAGCGACCTAACCTCCATATCGAAATCGACCAGGGCGGCGGGCGCGTGTTGCAGACCCCGACGCGGAAGCGCGAGTTAGCCCCGCGGTGGGATTACGTGGCTGAGATGTGCGTCTTGCTTCCGTTTTATCCTAACAATGTTGATTGTCTGATAGCGCGCCCGAAACTGCGCCGAATGCCACCATCGCATTGCGCCTTTACCACGATACGACGTTTCCTGGACGCGGGCCCGCCTTCCTAGGCGAATGCAAGACGACAGTGGGTGAACTCTTGAACCGCGAGCAAGGTCTGTCTAGATCTTCTCCCCCCATTTTCTTCAGTGTTTCGATATCTTCTGCATTGATTCGTCAGTGTTGATGGATAACGTCCTTGACGCTCTTCTAAGTCTTCTTCATCCCACTCAGATGTTTACTGAACTGCCTTCCCAGTCGAACTCGACATGAAGTCCAACAGCACACACAATCCGATTTCCGCGCGCATCGCCGTGCGTCTCAGCCACTCCACGCCTGTCTCTCCACGCACCAGCGTTGACGACCACGCTCTTACCAAACCCGCAACAACAAGTCCACAGGTAGGCTCCGTCCAGCCGCGCCAATCGCGCCGCCTGTCGGGGTTCAGCTTGCGCCGTGTCAGCGCTAGCCTTGGCAGCCGGCGGACCAGCATGGAGGTGACTTCGGCTGGCGAGGCCGAAATGCCAGCCCTCGTTGCGGCCTCGTCAGCGTCGGGAGATGTTCCCAAAGGACACGATGATGCCGTCCCCAATGCCGGCGTGGAATCCGCTGAGCGAGACGATGAGTTCAGTCACGCGGCGGCCCGCATAGAGCGACTCGTGCGCGCAACACAAGGGGTGGGCGAGCATGCCGCGGTGGGATTATGTCTTACTTCATCTTCCACGCTGATTTCATACCATAGTTGCATCTCTACCTCCACCTTGCTTGGAAGATCATTTATTCCGTCCCTCATGTCAGTATCTCTGGTCCTGCATTACCACGCCTCATGCCGTTGATTAGACTGGCCAAACTCCAAGCGACGTTGCCGTGCTGACTCAGGCCATTGCCGACCTTTACCCCAGCGACGCAGGGCACATCGCCAGCATGCTGGCCGCGATACGCGCCAGCACCGCGTCCTCCACGACATTCCTGCAACTGGCGCAACAGACGGTGGAGGCGGGGATATTCCTGCGCGCGGTAGTCCAAGGACAATTCGGTGCGTCTCCTCCTTTGAGCCGTGCCACGAGTTTGACAAGGAGTAGTGTCTGAAGGGGTTGCCCGACAAGCCGACGAGTTTGCCCAAGCACTGGGCCGGCTGAAGGCGGCCTTCGACTCTGGTGTTGAAACATTGGAAGCGCTCGTTACCACAGCGTCGTGGGGGGCATCATCAGGCATCGGTCCGCTTTACCTCCGGTCTCTGCCGTTCGACTGATTATGTTCCAGAGGACACGTCTTCTTGGGCGCTCGACCGACCGAGCTGCCTCCCGGGCACCCAGCAGGCTCTTCTCTCTTCTCTCGGCACATTTCTGCTCTCTTCTTCTACCACCAACACAGCGAACACGTTGCTCCTCACTGGTCTCCCTGGGACCGGCAAGTCCACCATAGTTCACACCCTCGCGCGCGCGCTTGCTCCGTTGCATCGGCTTGGGGCATATGTGTGCATCGATCGCGATAATTCGGCGGGCGCCGATGCCCGCGCCGTGATGCGGGAGATCGCGATACAACTTTCGTCTCACGTGCCGGGAATGGTACCGCCGGAGGACCTTCGTCTGCCGCCCAGGATGCTCTTCCGTGCGCTGATCTGTGAGCCCCTGCGGCGTCTGCGAATCGCCGGCCCAGTGGCCATCATTCTCGATGGCCTGGACGAGGCGCAGGCTCTCGCGACCCGCGCGGCATTGCTTGATTTAGTGATGGCCGAGTTCGGCGCACTCCCGCCGGGCGTGCGGGTCCTCGTTACGCTTTCATCGCAGCCGTCTTCTGCTCCGGCACACGTTTTATTCCGCAGCATGTCTGAGCACCCCGACGTTGCACGGCGTGATGTACTCCTTTTCCTCCGCCACGCGCTGGCACACACTCGGCGGACGAAAGGAATCACTCACGGTGCCTGGCCCGGGGAGGCGACAATACAGAGCCTTTCTCACCATGCCGATGTTTCCTTTGGATGGGCCACAACGGCAATGCGCTTCGTGCATCACACATACGACCCCAAGAAGCGCCTCGCCCTGTTACTGGCACCAGCCAACAACATCAAGCACAGCCTGCCTGCATTATACGCTCGCCTGCTCACACACTGCGTCGACTGGAAAGACCCCGTGACTGCCGCGGATGCGGGCCGTGTCCTCGGCGTCCTGGCCCGTGCACAGGCTCCACTCAACGAACCCGCGATCAGCGCGCTGCTTGCATTGCCTGATGGCCGCGTGGGAAGTGTGCTCCATGCGTTGAATTCGCTGGTGGAGTGGACGCCGGGACATGTAGCGAGGCTTATCCACCCCAGCGTCGCCGAGTTCTTGCTAGCACCCGCGGCTGACTCGGATCAGTCCCGGCTGTGGCGCGTAGACCAGGGCCTCCTCGCGAGTGGGTGTCTGCGTGTGCTCAATGCACAGCTCGGCTTCAACATGGCTGGCCTGGAGTCCTCGTATGCGATGAACGCGGAAATAGACGGCCTCGCGGAACGCGTAAGCACCGTCATATCGGCGGAGACAAGATATGCGGCGGTCTGGTTTGCACACCATCTCCGCGATGCGCTGCCGGACGCCGAACTCATGACGCTGCTGGACACATTCTTCACCCAGAACGCGCTCTTCTGGCTCGAATCACTCAGTCTGCTGGGACATATCCCAGTTGCGAGCGGCGCACTTGCCGTGACGCTCCATTATCTCCAAAAGCACCATGCGGACAGTACAACCATCCCCCTCGTGCGCGACCTAATGCGCTTCGTGGACGCATTCGGCCAACTAATCACGCAAAGCACGCCCCACCTATACCTCTCCGCGCTCGCCTTTGCGCCCAGCACTTCCACACTGAAGCGGCTCTATGCGCCGCGGTTTCAACGCCTCGCCCGGCTGACGGGGCCCCGGGCCGCCCGCTGGCCGGCGTTGAAACACCTGTTTCGGCCCCCGCAGCGTGGAATCAGCGCCGCTGTTGTGGACGGCAGGATCGCTTGCGGGGCATGGGACGGCACGGTGCAAATTCTCGATGCGGAGAGCGGCGAGATGGTGTGCGCGCCGCTCACGGGGCACACCCACGGCGTCACCGCGCTTGCGTCCTTCGTGGGGCCTGGCGGGGGCGTGCGGCTCGTCAGCGGCTCGGCGGACCGGACGGTGCGGGTGTGGGCCGGGGAGGTGCCAGGGCCGGTGATGCGGGGACACACGGAGGGCGTGACGAGTGTTGTCGGCGGCGAGAGCGTTGTTGTCGCCGGGTCGTATGACCGCACGGCGCGCGTGTGGGACGCAGAAAGCGGGGCGCTGCGGGCCGTGCTGGAAGGCCATACCGGGCCGGTGCACGCCGTGGCGCTTTCTCACGATGGAACGCGGGTGGTGACCGCCTCTGCGGACAAAACCGCGCGCGTGTGGAGTTTGGACGCGGCAAGGGACAGAGGCACGACGGTAACGTTCCGCGGACACGCGGGCTGGGTCAACGCGGTTGCCTTCTCGCCGGACGGGACCCAGGTGTTGTCGGGCTCAAACGATCACACGTGGTGCGTGTGGGACGCGGTGTCCGCGGCCGTCACTCTCGGCCCGATCTCCGGCGCGAGCGCAGTTTCGGCCGTTGCCTGGAGCCCCGACGGCAAACGAGTGCTAACAGGCGCTGTCGACGGCATGGTGCGCTTGTGGGATGCAGTAGACGGCGCAGAAAGGGGGACGTTGAAGGGCCACACTGGCGTCGTGTCGACCGTGCAGTTCAAGTTTGCTACTCCCCTCCAGTGTATCTCCTGCGCTGACGACGGCAGCGTGCGGGTTTGGGACCTGACCGATCTCGAGGACGTCAATGACACGTCAACAACGCACAGTGGCCCAATCACGTGCGTGTCGTACTCGCCTGACGGCGCCAGCATCCTCGCAGGGTGCGCTGACGCCTCCCTGTGTCTGTTCGACGCGCATACCGGGCTTCCCGCTCGATCGCCGCTGCTCGGCCACCTTGGCAAGATCACGTGTGCACTGTTCGCGCCGGACGGGCGCCACGTCGCGTCGGGCAGCAGCGACGAGACGGTGCGCATTTGGGACGCCGCGGCGGAGTCGAGCAGAGCGCTGCACGTGCTGCGCGGACACAAGAAGGGCGTGACTGCAATCGCCTACGCGCCCGATGGGACACGCCTTGTTTCGGGCGGGCAGGACCGCACCGTGCGCCTGTGGGATCTCGCGGGGGGCGGTGCTACACGGCAGCTACGACTACATACCGACTGGGTCACCGCCGTTGCGTGGTCGGCGGACGGGACGCACATCGCCAGTGCGTCGGACGATCAGAGCGTCTCTGTTGTTGATGCGGCCAGCGGCACACCCGTCGGCGGCCCGCTGCGGCATCCGGCCGTGGTCACGAGCGTTGCGTTTGCGCCGGACGGCAGCACGCTCGTGGCCGGGACGCGCGGGAATGCGCTCCACCTCTGGAACGTCGCGAGCGGGACGATGGGTGCTGTTCTCGCCGGCCACGCGGACTGGGTGAACAGCGTCGCGTTCTCGCCAAGCGGCAAGTACATCGTCTCTGGCTCGGACGACCGGACCGTGCGAGTATGGGATGTGGTTGGGACCGGGACCGCGCAGGCTGGTGGGGTATGGCGGGGCCACGCGGGTTGGGTACGCAGTGTTGCTGTGTCCCCCGCCGGAACGCACGTCGTGAGTGGCGGAGAAGACGGCACGGTACGCGTCTGGAAACTGGGCGTCGAGAGCCATCAGGTATATTCTTACTATCAGGCTGTCACTGAGCTTACCTGATCCAGCCCGCCGACTGGACCCCGGATGTCCAAGCAGACCGCTGGCTCGTCGATACCCATGGGCAGAAGCGCCTCCGCCTCCCGCCATGGCGTGACGATGACATATGCTACCCATGGAACACATTCGTCATCCGCCCCGACGGCGTGGAGCAGCTGATCCTAGATAATTTTGTGCATGGGGCTGCATGGGCGACATGTTATGCGGGGAACTAGCCTTACAACTGGATTGATAGCATTGTTGAGTTTATGCCATGATTGCTGACTAATACTAAGTAAATATTGGCTCCCAAACCTTCTGAAACAAGAATTAAATTGTGCATTTAAGGCCGGATTTTCTTTTTTTTTCCTTTGAAGAGTGTAACTGGGGCTCCAGTTTTATTGTTTTCCCTGGGGAATACCACAAGTAGAAGTTTAGGTACTTGCACAGGTTACAGCCTATCTGGATTCTGCTGCTACCTCAATACCCCGATTTCATTTTACCATCCAGAATAATTTAAGGTTTTCACCTGTTCGTACAGCACTAAAGTGTTTTGATGGTAAAATTGATGGGAATTATCAGGGTGGGGAACCTTGCTTTGCAAGGTGAAACAAGGTAACTCCAAGTATTTTTACAACATTAAGCAACAAGGGCCTCTGGCGTATGCTACGCCTGAGACTTCGACCTTGCTTTACCCTGCCCACCTAGAAGTGCACGTCTATTATCGTTCTCTTGAAGGTGGAGATATCATGAAGTTATGGTCTCGAACACTATCACAACTATTCTTTGTACCAAAGGCATAAGTCTGTACCCACTACAACCGAATTCCTAAATCTGCGATCAATCCCTGTCAACGACAATCCCGTGGTACGACCATAGTTGAATGCAACAAGCTCGTTGAAGACACCCCGGAATGCAAGTAACGCATCCCAAACTCTGGAGTAAAGTTTAGTATTTAGTTGACGGAAAAAATGAGTGGGCTAACCTATGCGTCATCCTGTTCTTTCGAGCCCACGGCAAGTTCCATGGGATATGCCAGAGGACGAAGACTGGGGCACGGGACTCAATGTCCGTGGGTAGCTCTTGACGGGGCAAGGGAAATGCTTGCAGTAAGGATACGTTGCCGGGTGCGGTTGAATGCGGCATACAGTTCTTTAGAACAGCTGCGGCACGTACGAAGAAGGAGTAGGGAAGGATCAAAGGCAAGCATAACATTGGATATTCGGCTAAGAAAAGGTGTTCCATTCTCATTGCAGCTATGAGATGTCGCAAGTTGGCGGCAGTCACTCCTTCTGACATGAAAGGAGCGAATGCGGGTGCCCAAGAGTCTTCCCATTTTCTACGTCGTTCCGTGATCTTTGCAATATCAGGCGGCGCAAAAATAGGCGCAGGGTATGTGACGAGTGGGACGTTCATGATCTGAGACGGTTGAGTGACAATGACGATTGGTAGGAGGTTTTCCCACCCCATTCGCGTGGTACAGGGGGCCGCAAATTCTGACAAATTGTAATCAGTTTCTGCCAAGCAAGTGGAAAAAATGATGCTTACCGGTTTCGACGCTCTATCACCCACATGACGAAGGCTATGTGGCGTAATAAGGTGCTGAAAGAGTCCAAGTACGACGTGGGAAGGTAACCAAAACTGTGCGCCTCAACCCAGGTTGGCGCTCCTAACTCGAACTGTTGGTTTCCACTGTATTTGTTGAATATAGACGCTATGTATCGCTTCTGTTTGAGGAGGTTATGCCGAAGCTTGGCCCTCTGCGCCGCTGCCAATGGTGTCTGGTGGCCATAGATGTTGTTGAGGTCCGCATCGGTGAGGCGGATTGCAAAACCCTGAATATCAGCATTTGTATTCAATTCGTTAGGTCAAGTACCTGGAACGACAAGGACACCAACCTATGCGGAGTATTGAGTATTGTCGTGGTACTAATTTAGGTTGTAGTGTGAAAAGGTACGTACTCGTGCTCCCTTTCGTTACCAAAAAATTCGCGCCGGCTGGTTTCAATTGTCTTTGCTCGAATGCGATTGACTGACGCTGGGGAGGCATGTTGAGCATCTATCAGCGGAGGCGTGATGGTAGAATCGCCCACATTCAATAGCTCGTAGAGCACGAGGAGTTGCCGTTATGTCTGAGCCGTTCCACGCTAGGCCCAGGGCGTCCACCGGTTGTTCCATAACCCATTGGGTTGATAGGGCGTATTCTTCTTGTACAATATTCACCCGAGGTCCATGATCACTTAGGATGGAGATTGTTGAAACCCCTCGCCAAATCCGGCAACATCCTTCGATGTTTGATTTGTAACATTCCACGATACGCACCAGACGAGTTTCTATAGAAAGATTGGAACCTCCACAGAGAATCAATGTGATGGGGGCCTGACGCCACCCCTCCAGCCAGGAAGGGCCAAGCGAAATCGGGTCTACTAAACTGAACAGGACGGAGGCACCCACTACGGCGATACCGGCCCAGGAGAGGTTGTGTAAGGTGTTTCGGGTCAGTGCGTGGAATCGCAGTTGAATCTCCGCAGAACTGTTTGCTATACGTCGCTCAGGTGGTTTGTAGGAGTCGAGAAGGTCGTAACCTGCGACGGCGTCGTCAACAGAGAAGGTCAATGTCTCTGGACAGTTGTCGATGTCCAAGAAACAGTGTGAGAAATCGCTGAGGTTGAGCATAAACCGATGGTGGGCGGTCAGAGGCATTGCTTGCAACTCTGCCATGTGGCGGTCCAACCTAGTGCGTACATTAGCGTGCGTGTGCCAGTGAGAGCTAGAGGCGCAGTACCAAAAGTCGATTTCCTGTCCGTTACCAAGCAACCGCCGGGCAAGTGGGTATCGCACAATGTTACGCAGGTGGTCTGGAATCTCGTTTAGTTGGTCTTGAGATGTTTGGACGGGCAGAGCAGCAATTGCTAAATGAAGGAGGGTCGGGACCCCTTTCGGAGGTTCATCATGCGTGTCGAATACGTGTTCTGACACTCCAGCTAGAACATCCCATCCTTTTAAGGTGTTTCAGGACCAGTAACGTCTGCGGGCAAGACTACGTACGGATATATGTCCATGCCGGTAAAAGGCGGGTACGATTGAACCCTGCCATTGGTGCCGTTCAAATGTCGCGCAGGCTTGTGGTGTGTGTCGTTGGCTGCTACTACTGGCGGTGTATATATGCTCCCTCGTTTAGCGCACTTCCGTGAATAGATGTTCGGCAGTTGGAGGTCGCTGCGCCGCAGGCTGCGAGCGAGATCATAGCTACTTTCCTGGGACATTGTGTGAGTACCAAAGAACTCTGTGAAGTTGTCCCCACTGCGAAGGCGGATTTGACCTTCGGACCCGACTCAAGCTCCGCCTGCTATGAGTGGGGGTCGTGAGTCGACGTATGACGCAGTGCTGTTCATTTCGATTGCTTCTTGAAGAGTTTGTGTTCCCAAGGTTGCATCCCATCCATGGGCCCTCGCCTACCCAAGCAGTAATTTCCCTAAGGAGCGGCGCCAGACACCCGTGGGAGTGACATGGCTTGTTATCGATGAGAGGCTTTGAGTTCGATAAATGATAAGTGGGTTGTTCAGTTACGAACCGGCTCGTCTGGTGCAGGCAGTGCAAGTGTGCAGATTAGCGATCTGCTTGAGTGACGTTGTTGGAAGCAAGTTGGAAGGTGATTTAAAAGCAAGTTTGCGTTGCACATTGCCCAGCAATGGAACCGGCACTGTCGTTTGGAATCCCCCTTCCACCTAACACCCTGGCGTCGCATCCTGATCTCGCGTTAGATCATTTATCTGTAACTCGTACTGGGCCCTCCGAAATACGCTATCTCGTTGACGCCAACTCAACTGCTATGGAACCATTTTTGCTCAGCGCCGTTGGCATCGTGTCCTACATGGGACAGGAGACATGTGGAAGAAAGTCCAAGGTGTGGAGCATCTTTCTGCGGCGCTCCGAAGTCTGAAGAGGGCAGGTGTTAATGCTGACTCGTCCTCCTGGGGTATACAGCGAAATCTTCGATCGCACGGTCTTCGCCATTGATGAAGTTATCCACGCTGCGGAGTCCGTCGTGCATGTAAGAGGAAGATCTGTTCGAGCTCACTTCTCTTTTGACCTTTTTTGGTTTTCAGTTACCAAAATGCGTCCATTTATGTTGCGTACCAGGCTTGGACAACGAAACTGGTTATCTCTTCGTTGTATATGCGGAAGACGAGGTGCTGAAGGTATTTCAGCCATTATGTTATCGCTCTTCGTTGATCATTGCTAGACCAAAGTCGACCATAACTATTCCAAGTTCATTCCCATAGCGTCTACAGAATGTCCTCACCTTGAAATTGGAGTGATGGTTCATGTAGAAGGAATGGTACTCCGTGAAGACCGCGTTGTCCTCGGCGGCGGTGCTTGGGAGACGGTGGGTCTAGTTTGCCGGAGCTTCTATGAAACTGAAAGATCTCTGCGCAGCACTGGACTATACGAGCTAAGGTTCTCAGTCGACTGTTCTGTTCGAAGTCCTACCCAATGTTGTAAACTCAAGTGTGAATCCTGAAAAGTGGTTTTGTTACATGTTCCTGGCGGAAGAAGCCGCAGTTGGTAGCTCGATAATTGATGTGATCTTGTGAAAATGCGTAGTCGACGTCGACTGCCAGTGGTCGCCGTACATAAAGCACAGGTCGTATTGCTGAGTAGGCATATGGCGACTTTCTTAAACGACCACGACCCTCGAATGTTCCGCAGCCAGAATCTCCTCACGTTTGATGATACGTTGCTGGACACTGGCAACAGTGAGTTGCGGAGAGTGTTGGAGGGTGGAGCGGGCGGACGCCCCTTCTTGTTGACGTTCTTCGGCAAAGTGTCTGAGGTGTTCAGCGCAGGGAACAATCGCCATGTTCGTTCTAAGTTTGTTGTCCGCCCATTTACTGATGTTCGGACAGATGCTGCTTCTTTCTCCTCCTGATGGGTACTTTGCGGAGCAGTTCAAGAGAACAGCGATATTTTTGCATGAAGCCCAGCAAAGTTGGAAAGATCACTTTCACGTACGCAGCGTTTCTGCGGTTTTCTTTTCCCAAGAGCTCAAACAATGTCCAGGTACCGATGCAGGTTCATTCTTGCGTCCAGTTCGACGTAGGGGGCGCCAACGATTTTATCGTCGTTCATGTTGACCAACAAACGCTGACTGTACGAGAAGTATTCAGTTGTTGGAAAAGAATTGACGAGTGAAAAGGGTTGTGCACTGTGGGCGTCCGCTCCCGGTGGCGCGGAAGCTGATAGGGACGTGCCATTTGCGCCTTCGGACTGTGAAGCGCTACAGCCAGGAGCTCTCGTCAGATGTGACGTCTCCGTCTTCAGAGAGGATACGCGGGGGCTTCGCGGTCGCGTTTGGAACACCGTGAGCTTACTTTGTCTTGTAGCGAAGCTTCCAACAACTGACACGGTTGCAGGCTTGGATACTGGGAGCGGAGCGCATTTTCCGCTTCTATCGCTTGAAAGACAAGGGCTCTGTTCCGAGAGCGAGGTCTTGGCTGCGTCGCGCCCGTGAGAAGGTTTCCATTCACCATGCAGAGCGCGATAAGGGGGAGCTGGTTGACTTGAGGCAGAAGAAGTTAACGAACATCGTGGGATTGATGACACGTGACTGATCGGCGTATGGCTTGCCATTCGTGGGAGAAACCTTCTTCTCTTCCTGCTTGTTCGTTACGTGCACTCTTCGTGTATTCAATCGCTCGCGTTGTTGGTCCCAGCACTCCTATTAGCGATATCTCGTGCTCCCTGTATTCGATTCACTTAGAGCACCGCGCTGTTCACTCATCTCGTGCAGAGTAGCAACTGGTATGGCTTTGCGAGCGTTGTAGAACGGCCCATAGACCCTGTCGTGGAGGGAATCCGTGTGAAAGGTGCATCTCACGAGGCGAGGTGGACCTTTGTGTGTACAACACTCCAAAACCTACTCCCAGTGTAACTTCCCGTTGAAATGCTGGGCTTGTATCAACAAACTTTTGCAGCGTCGGCGAAGTTTTGCGCGGGCGCCAAATGCCGCAAAAAAAAAAAGCAAGACGGAGAAGAGTAAGTACCAGTCTGGGCTCATTCTATTGTTCACCTTACGCAACTTGATCTGGCTAGCAGCAAAACTTGGGAACCCTGATCTTCAACCACCTCGCCCATGCAATGCTTTCATGATATTTCGGTGTGTAGTATTTGAAGTCTACTCGTCCACTGCACCCCTATGTGAACCTTGTGGGCTCACATCGCCAAGTTCGCAGTGCTTGCAGTCTATTGAATCTTTACCGGGTAATACACAAAGCGTTAAGTCGAAAGTGATTGGCCGCCTTTGGAACGCCCTCGACTCGCAGCAACGCGCGGTGTATTTTGAGCAATCGAGGGAGGCGAGAAGAAAACACTCTGAATTGCACCCCGGGTACCTGTACAAATCTACCCGTCGCGCAGTTGGCCAAGAACGGGGTCAGGTGTACCACTCAGGGCACCCGGAGAATTCCGGAGAAGTCACACGCCGTGAGAGGTACGGGATTTGGGAGGCAAATAAGGGTGCTGCGTTTATGGGACGTGGGACAATGGGTAAGTGGTGTAGGTCAGCCTATTATTGTCGTGTTCTAATGGTGATCCTGCGCTTGCAGATGTTGGTACATTAAACATTGTGTTCGGCGAAGGAAACAGAGATTTCTGCAACCTGGCGCACGCTGTCCCGTTAGACAACGGAAACACTGAGCTGGTGTGTCTTGTCGCATTTTTTGTGAAGCTTACGCTGATTCAGAATGACACTGGCAGTACTTTGATATCCCTGCGTATGATGAAGCTCCTTACATCTATGCACCGACGCAAGCTATTTAAAGCAACCTTGTGCGTCACCCTTCTGTCTGTTGGCAATTCCCTGGGGCTTAGTAGCGTGCACAGCTTAGTAGCGTTTATTGGTACAGCGTAATTGAGTATGTCAAGTTGCAGAATCTAGTTTAGGTTTCGCCGCTTCTCCCACACCACCCGATGAGGCTGGAGTACGAGGATCTGTTAAAAGCGTGATCGTGACTGTATTGTTGAGAGCTTCTGTCTGTGTAGGTCGCTGTTTCATGAAAATACTGAGGGGAGGCTTCGTTAGTAACATCGCTTGACTGGGTGATGTTATCCGTCAAGTTACTGCGAATGTCCGTAGTGTAGTGGAAGTCTGTGTCGGCGGAGTAGTACGGCAGGTGTGGGGGTGGGCTCATATAGCCAACTTCCTGGGACGTTACCCAACTACTAGTAGGATCGGTTGTTTGCCAAGGTGTGAGATTCGGTAGCCACTGCCAGAGTAAGGAGGTCAACAAGTGCGGAATAGCGCTGACAATCATGTGCACCTGCAAGTCATCGATACCAACATAGTTGTGTTGTTCTTGTTGACCCAGAGTGTCGTGGATGAATTTGATTTGTTTGTCGCCGGCCCGCCCACTCTTGCGAGCGCTAGACTTAGGATGGGGTTCACGTGAAAGGGATGAGCTTAGTGTAGTGCTTCCACGCCCTTTTGTCCATGGCGATTTGAGAGACTTCTTCGGCAATGTCTCCTGGCACGGGCTTAGCATATACATTTCTTCGTGCAACTGTGGCGCACCTCTGAAGGGCTTTGAGCTTCTTCCGCGTTTGCGGGTAAATGATAGGTGACTATGGCCAAAGGAGGTGCTCTCAGGTCATCGGTACCCAATACTCGCAGTTTATATTGTACTGTCCAATCTGCTGTTGCATGAGTAGCGCGAAGTATCGTGGTGTTGCTTGTAGTTACCGGTAAAGCGCTCCACCAACTGGTCTCGGAAGCGTTTAGGCAGCGTGGGAGCATTGTACCGCCAATAGATGTCTCCGTTGGGACCTTCACAGGAACCTTCTGAGTGCAAAGAGACACCTGTGATGACGAGCTCGGTTTTGTTCGGTAAATCCGCTCGGGCGATGTAAAGTCCCCACACTTCAATTCGGAATGGAGACAAAATCTTCAAACTTTTTCGGAAGGGGTCGCCTTCGAGGCTCTGGCGCAAGGGTGAGAGTTCTGAAAGCGTTAGCAAGAGGGGAACGCTGGGGCTGCTACTGGTGCGACGACCAACCACCGTGACGTCGAAATGGAATTGCATGGGTGCGTAGGTGAAGTCTGGCGGCACCTCGTAAGGTAGTACGCCATTAGAGTTGGGCCGCTTGAATTGTAGGAGCCACGGCGGAACTGTGAACATGTCGTAACCTTCATTGACCCATTGCGAAGGGGGGTTTTGGCCTAGTAGCTTTATCACTATATCATAGACATCATAAAACCTGAATTGGGACCGACAAAAAAAAAACGCTTACGCCAAGGTTGCGTGGCCGAAGCCTCTAGCTTTTTTAGAGCAGCGGAGACTGCGGCGCGAGTTCTTGACTCATTCAGCCTGCTATGCAGGTATGCCGCGATAAAAACCCCGCGGTGGGCGAAGCGAAGTTGAGTTTGGGCGTCCGGTGTTCCTGCAGCCTCGCGATGGGCTATGAGGCCTAAGACAGTGACATTCTGCGTGCAGTGATGATGGTATGAAGAACCTTGGACCAAAACAACACAGCTACGCACGAAGAGTCTGAGGAGCAGTACGAGGCTTGTAGTCCACGTACGACATAGCTGACCAAGTTGCCGAAGCGCTGAGTCCAGTCGTCAACATGCGAATGGCGCTTGGCCCGCATGCCTCTTGGAATTCCAAAATCTAGTCGACAATATTAGACAGTCCTCCTTCTCCAAGTCGGTGTGAGAGACACAAACTTGAGCAGCACTACATATATCAGAGAGCACCTCTGGGCCGGAGGGTACCAGCGTTGAGCGTAGTTGTTCGTTGTCCGACATTAGGGGGAAACGTGGGCGTAAGACAGGAGCGACCTAGCCAGGCTTAAAAGAACGGGGTCCATAAATATAACCAAGTGATGAGAAGCCGGTAGCAGTCACAACGCCCACAGACCTTCCTCTTTCAGACAACTTTCTTTCCCGGCTGGTTGAGGTAATTGGAGAATGTTGAGCTGGTTCGAGAATAGTCGAGTCAGATTGTCCATCCAGTGCATTCCCAGCAGAGGCGCGACCAGAGGCTGAACCAAACTTGCGCATAATACATATTGTGTGCGCAATTCGTAGCCCCAGAAGTTGGACACGCTGGATTCGAAGTACTTGAAGTAAGCAAGCGTACCTCCTGCGCAGTTTACAGGTTAGCACGCCTGTGGCCCGAGCGATACTTCAGGGAGCGGGGGTTATCCACAAGCAGCAGTAGGCAGCAGTAATTAATATCACTGGGGGCACACGCTATGGCGTGCCGGAACACGCGGACCTGCCGCGTGGCCGGCCGCGTGGCTGGCTCGTACCTACGGCGTGCCAGCCAATTTCTCACCAAGTGGCAAGACTATGACGATGGGATGACGTCATTTATAGCGCCTAAACAATTTAGACTAACTTGGCCGTTCTTTATACATCCTTGCCAATAACCTGAATGGTATTCCCGCATAGCTTGGTACTTAGCTTAGCTGCTCATCATCAACTAAGAGTCAGAGGCCAATGTCGTCAACGGCGACGACAACCGTGACCTTGACAGTGGACACATGCTGATCAGAATTTAGCGCCAGATATACATCTTTTCGTTCTCTTCCACTCCACCACCAGCAATCCGACAAACATCTTACATAGCACACCAACGACGTTGGCCCCAACTCAATCATTTCCTCCACTACTCTCTATGCACATAAATGCCCCAGTTCTCGCTGCACCATCTACACAAACTACGGAAGCTCGGGCCGCCTCCACCAGTGCCAGTACTCCTAGAGGTTGACTCGCACCATGACGACTGCGTCGCTGACATCCTCCTTCAATTGTGCTGCAGCCCGCGACGGGCGACTTCATGACATTGTCTGTGTACCTCGAAATCGCCACAAGTCGCTGACTCGCTGTTGGGGATCCGGATGACGCACACTTCACCGTCTTACTGTCTTGCCGCTGTATCTCGCCAGCAGTGTCCCATAATCCGAGCTGCCAGTAGTATGGCAATGCACATTGTTTGCAGTCGACGCGCCTACCTGCTCTCCTCTCGCCGCTTAAAGCGGAAGTCAGAGAAGTGACTCTTGAGGGTGAAAAATGACGCTTCCCTGCCGCCGTTGACAGCATTATAGCGAGTGCGCGGGTACGTGCCCGTGCACAGAGATGCCCTCGTTGGAGTCATACCTCTGCGTCAAATAGCACCGTGCTAGTGACGGTGCGTTGTGTTGCCCGTGCCCCCGGTCGTTTTTTATCTTTGCAGCCGGGCCGTTAATGGGTGTTGCACTGCCTGAACGTCCACTCTGTTGGCGCCTCACGAAGGCTGGCTCGGTCTGCCGAGGCACAGGGTGGTTGCCAGCTTCAACCGCATGTGCTGCTGACGAGCCACCTAATGCAGAGGCGGGGGTTGGCGTCGATCTGGCGGCGGGGGCCCAGGTTTAAAAATGCTCGGTCACGTTTGCGAAGGCGCGGGGGCTGATGTGTTCGACTCGATTCTGCGCGACTGTGGCGACGTCCAGGAGCTGCCAATGGCCAACTCGGCCATATACCTGGGACTGGTGCGCAGGGTGCCGAGAACGGGGCTGCATGAACTGGAAATTTGGGCCCTGACAGCGCCAACCAGGCTCCAGCCCCCCACCGTCTCTGGGAATGCCCGCGCTGGCGGGTGCACGCGTGTGCTGGCATTCTGGTCCGTTTCCGCTAGGCCACGAAAGCCGTCCATCCAAGCATCCTTCGCT
Organism: Mycena indigotica; assembly: GCF_014461135.1. Taxonomy (NCBI): domain Eukaryota; kingdom Fungi; phylum Basidiomycota; class Agaricomycetes; order Agaricales; family Mycenaceae; genus Mycena; species Mycena indigotica. The sequence goes on from NW_023503010.1 coordinate 1,052,784, forward strand.
TCCAACAACAAGGCCACAGCCACGGCCCCACATCCGCATCCGGGTCACGCTCCCGGTTGTCCCGAATATGATTCAATCCCAACTTGCTCGTGGCGAGAATGCGGCGGGCGCCAGCCCTTGTACCAGACGCTAGCTTGCCTATTCCATCAGGAAATCCCCTCATGCGCAAAGCGTCGCTGCCGCCAGAACACATCACCTCTATCCAGGGCCCAGGCGTGGCAGCGACAAGGGCTGCACGGCCACGGCTGGCCAGCCGCCGCTGCACCCTCTAGACATTTCTGGCCGGCTGAATTTCGTGCTCGTCAGGCGCGGAAGGAGCTCAGAGCACGGCTGCTAAACAGCTTCAAGTTCCCGGCAATGTGTCACGGGCGACGTTGGTGGCGGAGGAAGAGAGCGGCGAGGGCAATGCACGCGAGGAGGAACAGCCCGTCAGGGACGCCGCCCGCGACCGCGACGCCGCTGGTGCCGGATCTGTTGTGGCTGGGGAATGTACATGTGTAACTTAGGCCTCACCGCTGCTCCCGCTCGGCCCGGCGCTGCCGCTTGCACTCGCGGCAATGCGCGGGGGCAGGACGAGGAAGTCCGCCCACCGCGGGTCTGCGGAGACGGCCGTGACGGCGAGGGTGTACACCGGTCGCTCGCCGCGCCGAGGGCCGGCGCCGGTGGCAGCAAATTGGAAACCTCTTATCTAAATTATCTTTCAAGTTTACGAGTCTCCAATGTAAGATTGTTTATATAATATTGTGATGATGTCATTGTTCTTTGAAGCTTTTGAAACTTGGCTGCAACGGGGCTGGCACGCCGTAGGTACGAGTCAGCCACGCGGCCGACCACGCGGCCGGTCCGCGTGTTCCGGCACGCCGTAGCTCATGCCCCCAGTGTAAGTAGGTGTGACCAGTAAATTCATGTCACGCGTCGGTATGCCAGCGTGACGTCAGGAATGGGCCGGGACCAGTCACCCAACTGGGAAGACTGGCCCAGGGCAGACATTGCGTGTTGTTGGGAAGCTCGTGATGTTGGTAGACTAAAAGAGAGGGTCCTTTTGCGCGGAATACATTCACAAAACTCAAGGAGGTTACACATGAAGGCACGCAAAATGTAAGATATTGAGTATCATTGGTGTTTCAGAACATACACTCAGTCACTAGTCACTTCGTCGGGGTCGATCACCTCGAACTCTGCGTGGTCCACAACTTCGCCAGCATCCACTGAGTCCACAGGGTGGTTCGAGCCTGGAGTCGTACCGACCGTGCCTTGATCAACGACTTCTTCGTTTGTCGCCAGCTTGACGCGCTTCACTGAATAGGGTATCAGTCACGTCGACATTTAGAGCCGCAACTGAACTCCGCACCTGGTGGCTCGCCCAATCTTTCTGGAATGGAGACCGGAGCGCCGGGCTGAGCAGTAACGCTCTTGTTGTCCTGATTGACCAGTCGAGGATCGACGGTAGTTTGGATAAGCGCAGCCCCGGTGGGTGAAGACTTGAGGTGCAACAGTGCGTCTGCGGCCGCGGTATCTTCCTTACTGATTTGGCGGATGTCGCGAGTAGATATGAAGTCGCACATTTCCTCAGGCATACCGCTTTGCAGGATCGTCACCGACACAATGGTTGCTAGGACGGTTCAGTTTTATTGCAATCGGCGAGGTGGGGCCTTACCGCTGAAGCAATCATACGTGAGTGTTGGCGAAGATTGGGACACTTTCAGCGTATAGTGCTTCAGCACGAAATTGACCTCCACCAGACTTCCCACCATCATTTCTCGAATGTCGTCACCCTCCACCAGCACGTTCTTCTCATTGTACACCTGCAACGGGCGCACGTGAAAACGCTTGCAAGCTTCTTCAAAAGCATCCTCGCATACGTCTGGCACCGTCCAGTCGCGCGGGTGCACCAGCACTAGATCCTTGTCAAGTGACTTCCTCTAGTGAGAAATCACTTACCAGCGTCGCCCTCTCGCTTCTTCTCGAAGACGGGTTTCGTGAAGCGTAAAAGGCTGCCCGATGGGTCCTCCAATAGGAAATGACGCGAATTGGAGTTGTCGCAAATGCCCAGCTGAATGCGCCCCACGCTATCGAGCTGGCGATCCCACTCTTTGGCGAATATGGTGCCCTCTTGAGAGGGTTGTTAGAATGTGAAGGCAAAGAAGGGCAAACGTACCCGGTTTCTCGAGAAGGAATGAGAATTTGGACTTTTCCACGCGATCATTGAAAGAGGGGCGCCAAGCGCCAACCCCGTCGACATTGGCTTGAGAGTCGGAGACTCTGCCAACAGCAGAGAGCACGGCAACTTTCCCCCGTTTACCCTCGTCTAGCACACATACAACATGGCCATTGTCCTTACGCTTCCATGCGTATTGTAGTTTTTTGGAAGCGAGAAACAAAGGGGAGGAGAGCAAGTGCTGTTGCAAGTCGGCTAGAGCTGGTTGCTATAAGGGCAGAACACCACAGTGTCCGACGCTGTACTCACTAGACATCCACGTTGCTTTGTAAGGACTTGTAGGGTTTAGAAGAGTAACTCTGGGTCGCCTTTCCATTACCAGCGCCTTTTTAAAGCGTTTCAGTAGCTAGACCACATGGCGTGCCGGCCATCGTGGGGAGCGGTGGCGGATGTGAGAGTGGCAAACGACGTGAGAGTAAAGAAGAGAGAGAGTGCACAGCCACGAAGGACATGATATTTCAAATTTGACAGGTGTACGTTATTCGGTGGTCTCCTCCGCCGGCTGTGCCGCATCCTTCTTGAACAGCTTGGATACCTTCTTAGCACGAATGATCCACTTCTGCTTATGGAAGAAGCAGTTAGTGAACAATTGGATGTCTGCGCAGAACTGACCACGCGCCAGGTGTGGCAACCGAACGCAAATTTCTCTTCAACGGTTTCCACGCGAAGCAGCTCCGCAGCGATGGCGAAAGCACCAGAGGGCTTCAAATAGACTTCTTCCTTACTCAACAACGGCATCTCCGCTTTGTGCGCAGGATGCTCCTGCAACTCCCGGTGTGAATCCCAGTCGACCATGTTCTGTGAGGGTGTCAAATTAGCTGCTTCTTTGACGATTTCCTTACCCAAACAGTGTCCTTATCGCACTGCACAATGATAATTCCGGCATTGTAGCTAGTGGATGTGTTGCACCAGTTCTCATAGGCCAAGTAAAGCTTTACATGGTGATGTCAAACGACTCGCCCGCGCATTAGAGACTGACTGACCACATCCGGACCAAACTCCCACTTTGTGATGAACGCAAGAGAGTTTAACGTGCTCTCAAATAACTCGCGCATCACGGGCGCTTCTATGCCTGGGTTGCTGAGCAAAAGAGTCTGTGGAAGGTGAAGTCAGATAGATCAAAATAGGGGGGCACTGTGGTTGGGCGGTACATAGTTCCCGTTGTCGTCCGTTTTGAAGTCCGCTAAGCGACCAGGGAACACCACTTGAAGGTTGGAATCGTCTCTCATGGCGAGATAGTTCCTCGTAAAGCACGGACCATCCCCTGCGACGGGCGGTCCAAGGTAAAAATCTTCATGGAGGGTCAACTGGGGTAAGTGAAACGCCATACTGGTTGAGTGTGGCTCTCACTGTCTTATTCTTTAAAAGGAACGCCCGTGCGAGTAGCTCGCACCCATTTGGATGTTCGCTATCGTATTTCCCCGCAACAAGAATGGAGATGAGGTACAGATCGATCATTACTCATGAGACGTCGGAACACATTGAGACTACATGCCATCACGTCTTTCAGCTGTCACAGAACCAGGTTCCGTTTAACCACCACTCCATGGGAGACGGTCCACCAACTAGAGTAAATGGTAGGGTGAGCAACCACTCAACAGAAATCATACTACTGACCTCTTTAGGAAGGTAGCGAAAACGTCGATGCTGTTGACTACCGTATGGGGGTCCACGAACCGCCCCCTTCTTTGGCATACCACCAGCACGTCCCCAGTTATGACTGGTTGTAAGGGCGGCCCACGAAGAAGTTTAACCTTGTCCATAAGCAAGACATTCCGAGTGTCGTTCTGGTCAGTGGAGTTGAAGAAGATGCCAAGCACCACGTCTGAAACCTTCGCAAGGGAGTTGGGTAAGAATGCGCGGACCAACACAAAACGGTCGTAGGTAACTCCGCCGAGATAACGGAGTCTGGAGCCATGGAGGGTTGTGGCGTTCAGTTCCGGTCCCCCTGCTCTTCGATCCAACCAAAAATCAGGCATCAAGTCTTCAAATCTTCGAGAACGAGAGAGCGGACCGTACAGAGGCACTCTCACAGAGTAGGACGAGTTGCAGCAGACTGGGAACAAAACTCCACCAACGTATTCCTCGTGAAAAACCTGTTTTGTCCCAATCAGATCAGCCAACGCCGACAAACGCAGTACCTTTTCTATCATATAGTCGACAGTCCGTCCAACCCCCATAATTTGCGTTTCTCGCAAGTTAGTCGTCGACCACAGATGATTATGGTGGAGGGTCGTCTCTTTGCGGATTAGCACCTTGTTTGGACAGTTGCGGCGGTCACATAGATCGAAGGAGTTGCGAAGGGCGAAGACGCCATCAGGGCAACCCTGTGCAACTTGCTCCCCAAGCGCGTCGGGTTCCTCCGAAAGACAGTCGAACTTCGGCGACGAGGCGGAACCGATCAAATTGAAAGCTGCGAAACTGCATGGGGCAGAACTCAGGATGACAATCCAGCGATTGTTGATGAGGGGGTCGATGGGAACTGACGACCACTTTATGACCTCTGCGCCAGAATTCGGTTTTGAAGTCCCGAACGTCAAAAGCGCCAGAGGTCATCGTAGCGCCATCTCGCACGCGGGTGATGCCGTCACGAACGTCTTTGGGATACTGAATAATAAGCTTCGAAGGCGTCAACCAGATCGCTTGCCAGGTGTGCAGCGTAGTTCCGAACCAAAGATCAACGGGCACCTCTTGCGGCGCTCTCGCTCACGGTGTAGCTAAAGTGTTCGGGCGGCTGACGATAGTCAACAGCGGGGGGGAAAATGACATCGGCCTCGGTATCGTTACTGTGGATGCTCTCGGCGTCGTCAGGGTCCGAGCTGGCCGCCCCTTCTTCGGAGACATCGAGTGGTGCGGAGCTTTCGTCTTTGGGAGCTTCGAACAAGAAAGCTCGGTGCTTCCCTGCCCAAACGGAGTGTTCAAGGAAACTGGGCACGAACATGTTAGTGTCGGTGGCGTGGAGGTAAGGGATCCAGGGAGGGAGATCTTTGGGCTTGCGACCCAGTTTCTCAAGCAGTGCGGTGAGTACCTCCAGTCCTCCTTTACCCACAATGAAATTGAAGTCTTGAAGGTACCACGCTTGATTCTCATCCATTATCTCTTTCTCCATCAAGCGCATGCCGGTGGAACCAACGAGACCGCCGTTATATTGCGCGAGCACGTCCAGAATGGGTAGGAGTTGGTCACCCAGATGTTCGCGCAACATGAAGAAAATTCTTTGTCGGATGTACGATTGAACTTGCGAGCGATGAAGATTGTTGCATTGAGAAAGGCTCAAGAGGTCGAAAAACTTGAGGTACCGATGGACCATGCGCCAGAGCTCGGGAGGCAAGCCTACATCCAGCGTCGGGGGAAGATTGAGAGAGTCAGGTCCTGAGATGGGCGAGGGAGAACGCGAAAAGTAGGTATGCTCCGCGGCGAGTTCAGCTGTTCACAGACTTAACATTTGCAGAGTTCACGCGAAGAAACCCACCTTGGGAAGGAGAACCTTCCTCTTCATCGTCCACTGTGGAATCTTTAAGTTCAGGCGTCCCACGAGGGAAGAGCACCTACGAGGAGAGGGACCGCGAGTGGACGGTTCGCTATCCGCTTCCAAAGGAACTGCGCAGCGGCTGCCGTCACGCTGCAGCACCACAAACAACCTCTGCGTGACTTCATCGAAGACCAACTCCTCCTCGTCATCGCTGTCGAAGGATGAATACGACCAGGCCGGAGAGGGTACGGGAATAGTGGGCAGAACGACGTGCAGTGCATCGTTTATGTTGTCAGCTGGGAGGAGAAGTAGTCAGGTCGGTGGACAATACTCATATCTGCAGCATCCTTCATTTGATTGTGTAAAACTATAGGGTAGGAACGAATAGCACTGATTAGCGACCACGACACGGCGCAGACTATACTACAAACCCATCTGCGCGACGCCTTCGCCGACGGGCTCGTCCATATGGGACATCGTTGAGCAATCTAACTATACCAACAATTCTAGCGTCACTTCTAGGTCTATCGGCGCACCCTACTGCTCACTTGAGAGAGGGGAAGGGGGTTGAAAGCAGCGACTGGGCAATCTGGCACTGGCGGGCGAACGCCTCGTTGTGAGGATCGTAGAGGTAAGAGATGAAGTCGTCAAGATCTGTGTAATCAGGTTAGTTCTAACGGATATGGGACAATCAGGCCGCACACCTTTTTCCCAGCTTAAACCGAGCATAACGGCCGTTTCGTCGTTGACATAGGGCTCCATTGTAAAGAAAGGAAGCCACAAATTCAGCGACCAAACTGCCCCATGTAGCAAACAACCCTCCGGCACGAAAGCGCTCTGAGTTTCGCCGGTCGCAGGTCGGACAGCACCCAATTGAGGAGTCGCAGCGTCGATATCATGGTAGGTAATATCCGAAAATGCGGCGTGAGCTGAGTCGATACCTTGGTTCGTGGTATGAGAACGAGCACACGCGAACCGACTGCGTGTGAGAAACGCACCGAGAACCGACAACTCGTACTCTGCATATCCACCGACATTCTCGAACTCCAATGTGAAGTGCATTTGGCGCGGGTTACCGATGGGGAGGTCGTTCTTTAAGCTGAAGCGATCGCGATAAGGAAGAAGCGCTGCGGAATGGCATCGTAGCTGGGAAATGAAGTCGGAGAGGGAATGTGGGTGCGTTTGTTACATTAAAAGATCTGATGGTCACGTGGAACATGATTGTCAGCGTCGGGCTCGGGCCGTATCGGGGCGTCGGGGGGTCCGACTTCGAAGAGGTCTGAGGAGCACGAGAGATGGGTATTCGCCCGGAGAATAGACGATATTAGCCTAGCGACTACATCTTGTAAGTACGACTTTTATACGCTACGGTATTAGGGATGGATCGGATGGGCGCCAGGTCCCAGGGCGGATCGGATGGGCGCTGCGTAGGGTCGTAGGGGTGAATGGAAGGGGTTGGAAGAATGAGGGGGCGTCCAGGAGGACGACGGTATACGGGCCCGTGCGGCCTTACGGCCCGGACGGCCCGACCCGAACCGTGACATCACCCCCCTCCGTTGTGGGCGGCGCCTCGACGCCCCTATGGGTCCCGTCCCCTGGTCTTGCTTTCGGATTTTCCATCGGCCATTTACGAGTTCTTTCGGGCGCGAACGGGTTGAGAGTATAAAAGTCCTCGAGTGCCTCTTCTTCGCCCTCCAGTTTGTCACGCAATTCCCACGTCCACTCTTCGCGAGGGTAGCCTTTCCACTGAATTAGGTACCTTAGGCGGTGTCATCCTTGCTTGCGTACCGAGCGAAATGGCCTCAACTTCGTGAGTGAGGCTCGCCGTCCCGCATTTCTGCCGGGGGTGGTGGGGCGGCCCGTTGATGATCCGCTACGAGGGGGTTCCAGGGTCGTAATAGCGCCGTGTGGAATACGGGGCTTACGCGCCAAGTTGGGGGTAGCACCAGTTCATAGGATGTTTTACCCACTTTGCGCTTAACTTCGAACGGCCCGAACCTCTTGTCATCCAGTTTTTTTGAGGGTCGATCGCTGGTCAAATTCGTCCCCTGGAGGTAAACTTTGTCCCCTTCGGCGTAATTCGGGTCCGGAGAGTGCTTTCGGTCGTAGTATTTCTTCATCGTTTCCTGGGCTTCTTTCATAGCTTCGGCCGCATCGGCCCGGGCTTCCTTCATTCGTTCGGCAAACACCGTAGCGGCCTCGGTCGGGACCTCTTGCGGGGCCTCGGACCCCTTTCTCGGGTGGAATCCCAGCGTGAGGAAGAAGGGCGAGAATCCCGTTGAAGAGTTAACCTTGTCATTAAACGCGAACTCCGCTAGGGATAGCCAGTCGGACCAGTCGCTCTGCTGGAAGTTGCAGAATGTTCGAAGGTATTGCTCGACCTCCATATTCGCACGCTCTGTTTGCCCGTCCGTCTGTGGGTGATACGCCGATGAAGATCGAATCTTGATTCCCAGCAATTTGCTCAAGTCGCTCATGAAATGCCCGATGAACTGCTGGCCCCGGTCGCTAGTTACTTCCTCTGGGAATCCGTAATCTTTCCAGACGTGATCGCGGTACAGTCGAGCGACTCCTTCCCCGGAGATGTTTCCCGTGCATGGGAGTACGCGTATCCCTTTACCCAGTCGATCGACGATTACGAGAATGGCGTTGTACCCGGAGGATTCGGGTAGTTGAACGATCAGATCGATTGATATGCGCTGCCAAACTCGAGTCGGCACGCTATTCGGGACCAAGGTTCCTACGGGGCGTCTCGGGAATATCTTCGTTCGTTGGCACAACGGGCAGGCTCGTACGTATGCCTGGCAATCGGCTTGAATAGACGGCCACCAGTAGTTGCGGGTCGTCAGCTCGAGGGTTCGATGCCACCCCGGGTGTCCCACGATGGGGATGTCATGGTGTTGCCGTAGCACCCGATGCCTCAGTCCCATAGCCGGGGGTACGTATACCAGCCCGTTCCGAGTCTTGAAGCCGTCGTGCTGTTCCCAGCCTTCGGGTTCTCCGTCTTCCCAGAGTTTGAGGACCTTTTCCTCAGTGGCCGATTCGGCCCGCCGGATCGAGTCCATCAGCCCGTCACCCTCCGTATGCTCTAGTGTCAGCATAGCGCGGATCGCGTGTTCCTTGAATAGCCCCGCAGGAAGTAGGACGATGTCCTGGTTATCTTCCTTTCCGTTGTCGTACCCGTTTCGTCGGGATAACGCGTCGGCCCGCCCGTTCGTTTTCCCCGGTTTATGTAACAAAGAGAAGTGATACTCGCTCAGTTCGAGAGACCATCGTGCCTGCCGCCGGTTCAGTTTCTTAGCCGTCATGAAGTACTCCAGATTCTTGTGGTCGGTCCAGATTTCGAACGGCTTATCTCCCCCGTTCTGAAGATAATGTCGCCACTCGGTAAGGGCCCGCATGATAGCGAGCATCTCCTTGTCGTGGATGTCGTAGTTGCGCTCGGTGTCGTTCATAGCTCGGGAGAGGAATGCGATCGGGACCCACTTCCCCTCCTGTTCTTGCGAAAGGACGGCCCCGGTGGCGAAATCGGAAGAGTCCGCTCGACCCGCCATGCCCCGTGATCCGTAGGGAAGTGTAGTACGGGTTCATCCGTGACCCGGTCTATCAAGGTCTGAAAGGCCTCCTCTTCTTCCGGTCCCCATTTCCATGGGCTGTCTTTTCGGGTCAGCCGGGTCAGTGGCTTGGCGACGCGCCGAAGTCTTTGATGAATCGTCGGTAGAAGTTGAGGAACCCCAGGAAGCTTTGAACCTCTCGCAGGTTACGAGGTCGGGGCCATTCGCGCACGCCAGCGACCTTGATCGGGTCCATGCGAAGTTGCCCATTCCCGGCGATCACACCGAGGTATTCAACTTCGTTCCGCTCGAAGTCGCACTTGTCCGGTTTCAGGTACAATTGGTTGTCCTTCAGGATCTGTAGGACCTCTTTCACCGTTTGCCGATGTTCGGAGAGATCGCTAGAGTATATGAGGATGTCGTCCAGGTACACGATCACGCCGACCCTGGGAAATCAGGTTGGAAAACAATTCGTTCATCATGGATTGGAACGTGGCCGGGGAGTTGGTGAGGCCGAAAAACATCACAAGTGGTTCGAATAGGCCCCGATTGGTAATGAACGCGGCTTTCTCCTCGTCGCCTTCTTTTATGCGGATGTTGTTGTATCCCCAACGTACGTCGAGCTTGGTGAACCACCGGGCGTTACGTAATTTATGCATGATGTCCGATATGAGCGGTATCGGGTATCGGTTTTTGATGGTGATCTCGTTTAACTTCCGGTAGTCCTGTACGGGCCGTAATTTCCCGTCCTTCTTCTTGACGAAGAAGAACGGGGATGCGTACGGGGATTTCGAGGGCCGAATCCGCCCGGTTGCCAAATGTTCCTTGATGAATGCGTCAAGCTCCTTCTGTTCCTCTCCTGATAGGGGAATGCAGCGCCCTTTGACGGGTTCGGCGTCTGGGTGTAGTTCAATGGCATGGTCCCACTTCCTCCGTTCCGGGAGTTTGTCGAAGTCCTGTTTTTCGAAAACCTCTTTGAATTCCTCAAGGTAGTGCGCGGGTACGCTCTCCTCGGTGGTTCGGGGCTTCTCGGCAGCGTGGGCGGCGGCGGCCAGTTTGGTGGCCACGCTCTGCATGGCCCGGATGTGGGCGGGCGCGTTCGAACCTTCGTCGTAGATCCTCGTGACGAAGAGGCGATCCCCTTTGCCCAGGGGTTCGTTGTCCTCTTCGTCCCATTGTTCCAGCAATCGGGCCCGCTTGCACTCGGGCGGGCATCGGGTGAAGGCGATCGCCCCTTCACGCCAGTCGATCACGGGGTTGTGCTTCTTGAGCCAGTGATGCCCGATGATCACGTCACTGTTCCCGGTGTCCGTGATGGCGAATGTCAGAAGTTCGGAGTGATCCTGAATGGTGACTCGTAAGCGGGTGACGTGGGTGATCGCCCCGTCGGCGTTGATCGTCCCGTCAGCGTTGTACACTGGGACTGGGTGCGGCAGGGCTTCGAGTTCCAGTTGCGAGTCCTCCGCGAACCGTTTGCGCATGAACTCGGAGGTGGCGCCACTGTCGAGGAGGGCGTCAACCGAGTACCCGCGGAGGTTGTTGACCCCTTGAAGGGTGACGGCTACCCGCGTAGCCGTGGTGCCCTCACTTTTCCGAAAGGGGGGAGCATCTTGCAGTTGTCGCAAGGCTTCGGCTACGTCGGGGGTGTACCCCGTTCGTATGAACTCTTCTAGTTCGGGCCCGTTCTCGGCTCGGCGGGCCGGATGTATCCACTGTTGTAGTTTCGCACGAGCCTTCTCGGGCTGGTCTCGAATTTGGGCGACAAGCCTCTCGGCGCTGGCCGCGGGCCAGTTTTTCCAAGCGGGCCTTGGAGTGTCTCGTATGGTTTTGTGCGGGTTCTTCCTGCGGGCGGAAACGGTGGTTTGCGGGGTTTGTTGTTCGGGGTTGGTTTCTACGTCTGGTCCCACGTATCTCTGGATTGGCAACACGGAATATCGATTATGCGGGTTGTAACTAGAGACACTTGTGGTATACGTCGGCGAGGGCGTAGGCTTCACTCGCGACGATCGCCAAAATCCGCTTTATCCGCATTATCCTTGACAAACTCGGAGAAGATAGCCCGGATCTGGTTTGCCGATGCGGCCCGGTTCGGGCACATCCGACTGATGTGCCCTTCCTGGCCGCAGTTGTAGCAGCGAGTGCTGCGGGCCGTAGCGGGGGCCTGGGCCCGGTCGATCTCCATAGGCGCGGGCCCCGTCGAAGGTCCGGCGACCGTGGTTGCCCCGTTTCCTCGGGTGCGGCCACGGTAGGTCCCGGGCGGCGCTGATTGCTGCGTTTGGGCCCACCCGTTGAACGGGTTGCGGTTGCTGAGCCCGCTCTTGGCGGGGCGGGTGCCGTCGGGGGCGTTTTGGCCCGAGGGTGGTTAACCTTGTGGCTTTCGTCGAAAATGCGGTAGCGGCGGAGTGCGCCGTCCTGCTTGATGGCCTCTGCCTTCCAGGCCTCGTAGGTGTCGGGGAGCGTGTCTTTTCGGTAGACCCGCTCGTAACGCCCCGGAGCATACAGTTCTTGGCGACGCGAATAAGGTTGACGTCGTCGTAGTGCGCGACTTTGTTGAGAGAGTCGAGGACCGTGAAATAACTAGTTGCGTCCATGTCCTTGGTCTGGACGAAGGTTTCCATCTTCTGCTGCGCGATTTCGGCGTGAGCTTCCCCCGGAAGGCCGCGATGAAGGCTTTCTCGAAGCCTTCGTGACGTAGTATAAGCTGCGGCGGTACGGAGCTTCATGGCTTGGGAGACGTTTTCCTTCCACGTGACCGCGTTCCCTCCTTTGATGTAGGAGAGTGCGTACGAAATCTTTCGTACCTCGTCGTTATAAACATTCGGGTTGGCTTCGAAGGCCAACCAACAATCGGCCAGGAAGGCGTCTACTTCGCTGGCGTCGCCCGTGAACTCCTTAGGGGAGAGACGGTTACTCGTGTGTTTCCCCGTGGGGCCGATGAGCCAAGTCCTCTCTGGCTTGGCGGAGCAGATCGTAGCTCTGCATGACTCCCTGCTGTACAGCTGCGTATTCCCCGTTTACTCGGGACAGCTCGGCCTCGAGGACCACTTGTCGATTCGTCAGGGCGGTGTTTTCCGCCTTGAGTTGCTCCATCTCCTGACTCGTTCGGAACAGATGGGCGAACAGGAACTCCTGTTGTTCGCTATGGCCCAGGGCCATGAATCGGGCACGTTCGTCCCCCTGGCTTGCGGGGGTGCCCATCGTACTGTCGTGCTCGGTAGACATTTGAGGAGCACGAGAGATGGGTATTCGCCCGGAGAATAGACGATATTAGCCTAGCGACTACATCTTGTAAGTACGACTTTTATACGCTACGGTATTAGGGATGGATCGGATGGGCGCCAGGTCCCAGGGCGGATCGGATGGGCGCTGCGTAGGGTCGTAGGGGTGAACGGAAGGGGTTGGAAGAATGAGGGGGCGTCCAGGAGGACGACGGTATACGGGGCCCGTTCGGGCCCGTGCGGCCTTACGGCCCGGACGGCCCGACCCGAACCGTGACAATGATGGCAATTCACAGAATATCGAACTGTGGCTGTGTATACCGAAATAGTAGCAGCCCAGGATTGGCGCATGGACCCTGCAGGGACGCTAAGTTCCAGAAGCTAAGCAAACGTCCGCAGTTGCACGAGGTGACAGGTGTCTATCTACGGGAGACTCCGCCGCGAGAAGTACATTTCCAGTTCTCACAAACGCCCGATAACAACCACTCGAAATCCACATCCTGACTAACCAGCCGTGCGGGTACCTCGTCCGCGAACTTGAATATACAGATCCCGCGCATCTCCTTCCAAATGCGATATTTCCGAGGGCACTCGTGTCCGCATGGTCGAGCAAGGCCTTGTGAACTCGTCCTCAGTTTGATCCATGGAAACAACGGTCCGACATGGTGGGCAACATACTCGATATACCACAGCCAAGATTCAGACGGTGCCCAACCCGCTAGTGCGCATCGCTGGTCAGTGAGCCGAGGGTAGGGGCAAACGACGTAGTGACCCGCGATAAAATTCATTTGCGATGTAAAACGAGCCGAAAAAAGCGTTGGCAAGACAGAATAACCAGGAGCGACGAGCAGATAGGTGACATGGTGCTAGGTCGGTAGTCGTTAGGGAGGGGAGCGCGGTATGCGATGTCGCACTCACATGCTTCGGGTGGCTGAAGGCCACGCATTCCTCCACTCTGCCCTCGTATTCCTCTCGACGGACACCATTACAGTGCCTGCAGAATTCAGTTTCAACCCTACTTCGTTCAGCTCATACTGCGTACCTTGTAAATCCAAGTACTCTCTCGAAGAAATGACGCCATGTGTCGACACTCGCCTGAGTGCAAAGCAGCTCCATACAGTTGATGTTGGCGTCGCGATCTTCTACCGCAGAAAAGGTGCAGATGGCGAGTGGGATTGCGGACACAACGGCAGACTGGGTCTTCTCGAGTAAGTTCAAAAAGTGGGTAACCAAGGCGCGCGGCGTAATCGGAACGGGTGCCTCGACCACCATCCAAGAATGGGGCGATGCGGTACTGAAGCCTCTGTCGCATGACTTCGTTGGCGATGACCCTCATCCCTTGGTTGCACTGTGACAAGGCGCGGAAGGTCGGCCAAGGTGCCCATCGCATAATAGCGGACACACAAGCAGGCGAGGAGAACACTTGTGCCACAAAAGAAGTCGACATGGGGGTGTTCTTATTCCAGACAGAGACAGAGTAGCGGCTATTTAACTACATTACATGGCCAGGATGTCACGTCCGATCAAATTCTCCCGGATGAGCCTGTCAGCAAGTTAAGCGTAAGCAGCCTGAAGAGATGAGAACGTACATTTTGACGATGGCTCGTGCAGAAAGTACGTCGAGGCTGGTCATGTCACCAACCCCGTCGCTACTTGACTGGGTGACGTCGTTGATGAGAGTGCGAACGACCACCAAGTTACCGTACCAAGGGAAAGGAGAGCGCGGAAGCAAGGCAGCGATGGATTGGTTGACAGGCTGCTCATTGTCGGGATTTATGAGCGGGTCGGGTGGCTGGTTGAGACAGAACACCGCATAAGCGTAGTCGAGTGGATCGGGGTCATCCATGGGCCAGTTTCTAACGATAGCCAGAGAAGACGGCACGTCAACCACAAAAGTGTGGCGCTCGTAAGTGGGTGGGATCTACCACATCGCGTCCAAATCGCGGGGCCCTGAAGGTTTCCCAACGCCTGGCTTTGTGGGTACATGTACCAATAGTGGACGCGCGAGACCCGTGGGGAATAACAAGCCCACGACAGTGCCAGAGTCAGGTCCTTTCTGTCGACCCAGGGGTTCGTTGAGTCAACTATCCCTAAAGAACTGAACGACATACCGGCGCTAAACGCTGAATGGTGTGCTGTCGTTCCGAGATAACTGCTCTGGTGAAGAGCGGTACTGAGCTGTGAGGTTCTGTATCCATGGCTGGGTGCTTATGCTTAGCACGGTACCTTTATAGCCGTTGGCCGTCCCCCCAAGAAGGTGATCAGTTGTGGTCTCCAAGCCAATGGAATGGGGTTCCGATTAAGCAAAGCAAGCGGTGTGACAAGGAAAATTGCTGTCACAGCGATTATCATCCTTGTTTGGAATTTCCATGTTCAGGCATCTTGGCTTATACTGTCATTCAAAGGAAGCACACGACCTATAACTGTTATCCGACACAAGCTATTCACTAGAATCCAACTCGTCTACTTCTTCACTGGTTGCGCTACCCGACGAACTGGACTGTAACTCGGGCGTCTCGTCCGTGCTGAAGCTTCCCCATGGGCTGGTGGTCAGCAAATCATCGTCGTCAGAACCCGTATGGCCTAACTGGCGCGCTTCAGGATATGCAAACGAAGTACTGACACCACTTACGGGATTGATATCAGCAGGCCTAGGCTTCACCAACTTGATTGTTTTCGCCTGCACTTTGTATGTCTGCTCCGACAATGAATTTTAGTAGCGATGTTCCGTAAGCTGACCTACCATTTGAACCTCCAGACCCCCGGGGACCTGCTGACTTTCCCTTCTGCAGCGCAGCTCACAAACAAGTGCCACGGTGTCGCCGGACGTCAAAGGGAACTTCGCGGGTAAGTTTTTGAAGCCATACACCTCGTAAGTCCAGTCATTGACAGGTACTAAAACTTCCGGGAATCCCTCCGACGCGTCCATGTGGATGACAACCTTGTCTTGAGAGCACCAACTTCGGCTGCGAACCTGCAAAGGACGTTGAGCGGCACACAAATGGTAGCGGGCTTGGTTGCGCGTTACTCACAGCGGAGATAAGGCTCAACGAACTGCGGTCAGTCGATACCACTTGACGAAGGTTGTGCATTTGGGCGTCCCACGGTTCTTGGAAGACGAGTCCGCCCCACCCTTGTGCTGTCCAGTCAGGCAGCTTCAGGGTGAAGCAGACACCATCTTCACGCTTGATAAAGCTGGGAAAGTTGACGAGTTCCCCAAAGAGGACGCAACGATACACGTCTTCGGGTGCTACGCTGTCGCGGGAGGTGGTAAATGCGTCACTACTGCCGCTGTGGACAGTGGGAGGGTGGAAATCAACGTGGTAGCGCGCATTCCCCATGAATTTGTGACCATGACCATTGAGGGTAGAGATAAGGTGAATAGGCTTCAAAGTGCAGTCAGGCGTTAGCAGCTGACCATCGCGCTGGTTGCTACGTCGAGACGCAGCATCCATAACATTGGCGAGAAGGAGTGCAGGCTCCGTGGCGTGCAACATTATGGTCGCTAACGAAGTCATTGTAGAAAGTCGGCAATAATTGGGGAGCATTTATAGTGAGTTCATGTCGAGCTCGACAACAAAGATTCTGTCCCCATCTCAGCTCTCCGAACAGCGTCGGAATCCTGTATGGAGCAAGCGATGAAGACTCATACTCTACCATCAGCCTTCCAACTTCTTGCTGAGTTTTGCCAGGTTCCTCGACGCGCGAAGGCGTCGTGGAAGTCACTTCTGGAGTATCTAGGCACCCTAGAAACTTCGCT
Source organism: Mycena indigotica (assembly GCF_014461135.1). Taxonomy (NCBI): domain Eukaryota; kingdom Fungi; phylum Basidiomycota; class Agaricomycetes; order Agaricales; family Mycenaceae; genus Mycena; species Mycena indigotica. Next base: position 1,069,006 of record NW_023503010.1, read on the forward strand.
GCAACAAGACATTATAGCAGCGGCGGAGAGCAGACCCGGCAGCAAAAGGAAGCGATTACCCGCAGCAATTCCAGCAACGCGGCCAACGAAGCGTGCCAAGAATGAAGCGGTGGGAGGGACTGCGATCAGCGACGTTGTATCTACACCCTCCGTTGACTTCCTCCGCGTACCATCGGAAGCGATTGTGCAAGGTTGTATTGCAAGGTAAGGGTAAAACCACAGACCCGCTGTTATTCACAAACCCGGATTTAGTTTCATTGATAGAACAGGCAATGCTGCGCTCACTAAGAGCACATGCATCGTGTGCGCCAGACGCATGTTCGCGACCGACTTTCAGAAGCTCAGGATGGAACGCATCCCCAACAAACACTTATTGTCACCGACGCATCCACACCCAGACCAAGTGCTAATCGAGGGGGCTTTGTTCCACTCCACTGTAACGAAGGACGGAGTCAACGACGTCTGCAATTCTTGTCTCCACTCGTTAGCGAGATGTGAGCGCCCGCGGTTGTCATTATCGAACAACCTTTGGCTCGGCGACGTTCCTTTCCAGCTCCAGATACTGACTTTACCGGAACAACTACTCGTATCGTTATATTTTCCAACTGCCTACATTTTCAAGATATACCCTCAGAACATCAAACAACCAAGTTCCGTGAACGTCCAGATACCTATGCCGGCCACACATGAGAAACTAAGGGGCAACGTATCCACATTTCGCTTACCCACCTCCCAAATCGCGGACATGGTGGCGGGGAACTTAGTCCCTCGGCCCTCACTCTTGCTGGCAGCAGTTATCGGGGTGACGTTCGTCGGACTTGGCCAAAAATCCGTGTCGTGTATGCCTGGTTTATTTAGGGTAAGAAGAGGGCGCGTACGGGATGCACTCCAGTGGTTGAAAGCCAACAATCCCCTCTATGAGAAGGTCACGATCTCACCGGAAAGACTTCAGAGCCTCCCCGAAGACGGAGTACCTCCAGAGATAATGAACACCGTTCGCTTCTCGGACGATATAGACGCGGTAGGAAGGGAACACGCTGGTTATGTGCCTCCAGACCACGGAGAAGAGGAGGAGAATGATCATGAGAGCCAATTGGAAGACGACGACGAACAGAGAGGTGAACCAGATGAGCAAACCGAGCCAGGCGAAACCGATCATGAAGCTAATGAAGAAATGCATTACGTGGAAAAACAAGTCCATCCCGCTACAACACAAGCACTAGAAGGTACGAAACTGCGCACGAGAAGAACCATTCCATTGACACATAATACTTCCGCCCGCAGATTTGTTGGACCCATACGATGAAGAAGGGGAGCTCGATAATCATCCGACGACTAATGACGGAGAGGACTCTGGTACGCAACTGACCCCGGATATGGGTCTTCTGCTATTGTGGAGTTTTTTCCCAATCGCCCAGTGGGCAACTCTTGAATCAATGGCAGAAGGCCCGCTCCGACAGCTACCCCCTACAACATTAATTAAGTTTGTTTAGATCCGGACGTGTTTCCTCTCCAGGCTCACGGGGTGTCAGGACGTTGGTGGGGACAATATTCCAGACGCCACGCTCTTCGCACACGCGGTGGAAAACTTGATACCGAGTGGCTTCTCTGCTGACTATGGGATACGCAAAGGAAACGCCTTCGTCAATGAATTCGCCCGTCGTGATGAAAACAAAGAGCGATTTGACAGGGGCCCATCGAACCCTAACCACTTACTGGGGGCATACCCAGCACTTTTTCCTTATGGATTAGGAGGATTTGAAGTGGACAGAGCATTACACGTGTCATACGAGGAACAGGTCAAGTGGGCGTTGCAGCATGAATCTGGCCGTTTCCGGCGCCACACATCCTTTGTTTTCCAAGTATTCGGGGTACTGTGGAAGCGCCAAGTTTGTCGCTCGGCCTCCCTGCAGGTAGACCACAACAAATTCATGGCTCACTACGAAGATTTCATGCGCTTGAAGCCCAGTGACCTGCTGGCAGCCAGTGAGGAGGAGAACCAGAAGGCTACCATCTCCAATCCCACCGTGCGACTGCTACGGAAACATATCACGACTGTCCGAGCCAAAGTGATGGGTACGGATGAAAACCGCGTAGCGATCAGAGCTCAAATATGGGGCATGAACTTAAAGTTCAACCCGCCAACGTTGTGGACCACCATTAACTTATCCGATAGCAACGATCCGATCGCACAAGTGCTAGCTGGGCGTGAAATCAACTTGGACAACTTTGTGGCTAAGGTGGGCCCCAACGCTACGGAAAGGGCTCATACTATCAGCTCCGACCCCTATGCAGCTGCGGAATATTTTCACATTGTCGTTGGGCTTTTGTTAACGGAGCTGGTGGGACTGAAATCGGGGGGGAGGGGCGCTATCACCAGAAAGGAAGGAATTTTCGGGTTTGTCAACGCATATATTGGTACCGTGGAAGCGCAGGCACGAGGATCACTGCACTTGCACATTTTGTTCTGGCTGAACGGAGCGCCTACCGCCGCCGAAATGCAAAACGCACTTCAGAGCGAAGAATTCCGCGCCAAAGTCCGAAACTTCATCCATCACAACATTCGGGCCGACATTCCTTCAGAAGACAGCGTGAAACCAAAAAAAGAAACAACGGGGCCTACAGTCGAGCATTGCCTATTCAAGACCGGAAGATCCTCGATTACCGAATTACGAAGAACGCCGCCAACAGACTGAGGCTCGTAACGCAGCTGTCCTGCAAGCCCACACTTGTACAACCTACTACTGCCTGAAAAACAAGAATGGGAAACTAGTCTGTAAGCGCGGACATCCCTGGCCTACGTACGCCGAGGACTGGGTGGACACTCAAGGCAATTGGGGGCCTAAGAGACGGTTTTCCTTTCTGAATCCTTGGAACCCACCCTTATTTGCTACGACACGGTCAAACATGGACATCAAACTCATGACAAACTCTTGGGAAACGAAAGATATAGCATTCTATATCACTCTCTACATCGCCAAGAAGCAAGTCCAGGCAGCTAACGCCTCCGCCATCCTCGCCACTAGCAAAGTGTTTTCCGCGAAAGAGCATGTGGTGTCAGCAGAGAACTCTATTGAGAAAGTCAACAAAAAATTACTGCAGCAATGTGCGAACACACTAAGTCGTCAGTACGAATTGAGCGGTCCCGAGGTAATCAGCTACCTGATGGGGTGGGGGGACCGCTACATTTCGCACACATTTGTCAAAATTTATTGGGATATTGTCACCGCGACGTTGTGCCGCGCCTATCCAACCCTTTCAAACAAGTGTGTTGACCACTATGGATGAGAGTGAAGCTAATTTAAATACAGGACTGGACGGGAAACAGATTCACGTGGTGCTTACGCGAAGACGGACTCACGTGCTTCTTATGTAAGACAGACCAACACGCGCATTGCACAACTTGATGTTAAACAGCTAGGTCGCCTGAGGGTGAACAACGGTCAAATCTGCTTACAAGATCAACTAGGTCAATATGCAGATAGAGGTGAAGGGCTTCTTGGAATGAACGTCTACGAATTCTTCACCAGAACATACCACGACAGTCGTACGGTGGTCACTTATCAAGCAGAGCCAGAGCCCGGTGAATCCAAACGTCCAGGCAGACCCCCAAGTGAACGCTTTCCATACCTACCTCAATCAGAGAGAAAAGGAGCAAGAATGGTCCGTGGCGCAAAACAGGAAACTGCATTGCACATCGTTGGACGGTGGCTCCCTAACAGAGACGACGCTAACCAGGAATACTACTCAGCACAGATTCTTCTGCTGTTGAAGCCGTGGCGCGTTCTCGCAGACCTGATGGGTGTGCATGAGAGCTTCCTGAATGCTCGCTTGGCCTTTGAAAGCGAATGCAATGCTGAAATTCATCGGATAATCGCCAACCTTCAATATTACCACGAGTGCTCATCCAGCGCTAATCGCCGACGGCCCCAGTCCAATAATGAAACGGAGGAGAACGATGATGATGAATACGGAACGCACACTTCGCAGGACGTACAATCGGTTACAAGAAACTACACAGAAGAGGATGTGGAAAGAGCCCGCGCCAACAAGTACGCCGCAGCGGAACAACTGTACGGAAAACGAGCTATGGAAGCGGCCTACTCGTCCGGGTATCTTCGTCAAATCAAATCGATCAGTAGCTGAACTCCCCTTGCTGAAACCAGTTTCCAACGACGAAATGACCTGCTACCAGGAGTGGGAAGCGAAAATTAACTCAATAAGACGCATTGAGGGGATTCAAGAGCCGACGCCCACGCGGAACACTTCAGAGACCGGGCACTCGGAGCGTGTACTAACCGAGTTCGACGAAGACTCCGAAAGTTTCTTGGGACCCCCCATCACGTTGGACAACGACACAAATAGAAGATGGCGCTCCGAAGAACAACAACGCCGACTGGATATGCTTAACGAGGAACAGCGTCGAGCACACAATATCATCGAAAGCCACCTCTTGAAACATATACAAGGAGAAGAACCTCCACAACTTCTGATGATTGTGCAGGGCGAGGGCGGCCGAGGAAAAACCGTGCTGTTGAGGGCAATTACGGACACGTTCGAGCTGCACCGATCACGGCAGAAGCTTGCGAAAACGGGTACCACAGGGATTTCGGCCAGTCTCGTAGCGGGGGTGACGCTTCATCAATGGGCCGGTATACCAGTAGTGTTTTCCGAGAAGGAGGAATGGATAAAGAGTGCGTTTCCCACCTTGAGATCTAATCATGCTGATAAGCGCCATAGAGAGCAGTGCCAATATTCAAGAGCGGAGAAGAATGAATATCCTACCCGCCAAATATCTCGTAATTGACGAGTACTCCATGCTCACGAAAAAGACGCTCGCTCAGTTATCCCACATCCTAGGATATGTCAAGGCGACTATCGGCGAAGCGCCACCGTCCCAGCCTTTTGGCAATATCAACATCATCCTCGTAGGAGACCCACATCAGTTTCCCCCCGTAGGCAATCCTACAGGGGCCCTGTACAACGACCGATGTGATCACTCTCTGCTTTCGCAGCTCGGTCTGGCATTCTACCGCCAGTTCACCACGGTTGTGACACTGACTGAACAAAACCGAGTCACTGATGCAGGTTGGAGCGCGCTTCTACGGCGTCTGCGACATGGCGACTGCACGGTGGAAGACATGGCACTGTTAAAATCGTTGACAGTATCACAAAACCTCCACATGCGATGGGACCAACATCCGTGGAAGGATGCGGTGCTTGTTACACCTCGTCATGCGGCGCGAACTTTGTGGAACTCTGCTGCACTTGAACGTCACCGGGCAACAACGGGGTACAGTATCTATATATCTAAAGCAGAGGACTCTACATCTCGCCCGCCTCGGCAGTTGACGTTAGAGGAACGCGTCCTGGTGGCTGGATTCAACGATCAAAAACCTGGAAAACTAGCGGAGTTTGTGGACATTGCCATAGGGATGAAGGCAATGGTTCTGTGGAACATCGCAACTGAGGCCGACCTCGCAAACGGTACTCGCGGAACCATAGTTGATATTAAGCTGGACCCCAGAGAACCGACGCCTCTCCAACGAGAAAAGGACGGCAGAATACGATTGCAATACCCCCCTTGCGCTTTACACATCAAGCTCGACCAATTTTCTTTTCCCCAATTCGAAAGCCTGCCACCAGGAGTTCTCCCTATCTCTCCGACCTCCTCATCATTCTACATCACGAAGCCTAATAAGGATAAATTGACCATTCGCAGACGTCAATTTGCTATCACCCCCGGTTACGCCTTCACAGACTACAAGTCACAGGGCCAAACGATAGCGTACGTTGTAGTGGACTTGGAACAGCCACCACATGGTCGATTGACACCCTTCAACGCTTATGTCGCGTTATCCCGTAGCCACGGTCGAGAGAACATCAGACTCTTACGAAGCCTCGATCCAACCTTATTCACTACGCATCCATCCGACAGTTTACGCGAGGAAGATCGACGACTGGCAGCTCTCACCGCTGTCACGCGTGCACTGCATCCACTGATTCTACACTAAAATCCGAGCTGCGGACCCAACAAGGCGGAAAAAAATCCCACCCTCTCCGTACAGGACCGGATGTAATAACAGAACACAGAATTCTACCATATTTAACCCTTACCGTCGTGTTGCGAGGTGCAGCAGACTACGAAGTCCACCGCAAATGCCTCAAACCTCACTCTTGTCGCGCTGGACAACTAGATGCGTCCATTGTGCATCAGCCGAACCTCGCCGTCGCTGCTCAGGTTGTCAAGTTGCTCGCTACTGCAATGTTGACTGCCAGAAGAAGGATTGGCCAAACCATAAGACCGCTTGCAAGGACCATGTACAAAGCCTAGCGGATATCAAGGATCCCCTTACGGCCAACGTTATCCAGTTCTTTGCAAAATTTGTCGACGATTGGAGGTCCTCATTCCCCCAATGGGCAATGTTTGCAGCGAACGCAGCGAACCAACCAGTCGATTACCTGGAGACCCACTTGTGAGTTACGAACGCGGTTGGCTCAAACATCTGCTCACAAGGCAACTACTCAGCTTCACAGTCACAGTGCAACCTACAGCGGACGGCACAAGAACCAGTAGGAAGGCATTCTTCGACGTACGTGCTAACACTCCCTACCTCCCAATACTTAAGTTAGTAACTGCCATACTCTAGGTTACGCAGTCGTCAATGGTGCACAACGACAAGTTCTACACCGTGCTTCCTGTTGAGGCATTAAAAGAGGGCGACATCCAACAGAACCAGAAAGATTTCACCGAACAATTCGAGAAACTCACTAAGAGTCGCAACCACCTGCGAATCGTGGTAACATCAACTGTCATTTGCACCATATACACCGTCCCTATCGCAGCGATATTCCCACCAGAACTCCAAGGCTGGATGAAAAATAGCCAAATCAGCGATTTCATGCGAACCGTGTACGAAAACGAGTTCAAAGCAACGGTGGCGGCGGGCAAAGGTTCGTCACAGCGTCTGTATTCATAAAACGGCCCTGAAAAAAAAAAGTTCACCGGTCCCTTCTCAGAACAGTGGAATTGTTCGGTGTACGTACTCACGGGTAAAGTACTGTACGTGCCCGAAGACGAATAGGAATGTCATGTAGTGCGCGATGAAATGAATAGGACGACTTTTAAAAGAAACCCCAAAATATCAGTGATCGGATTCTAATCAATCAAGTATTGCGGTCTTGACCTTACTCAATATTACTACTCATGTGGGAGGACCTATCCTTCGCTCCGCCAGCACGGCGTCAACGTCTCCAGCGGCCGAGCCTCCCCATCCACCTCCCATGGACGAAGCACTACGAGAGTTTTCGCCACAGAGCAGTGCTTTCAGATGGGTCCGCACGAGAAGACCGTATTACTGCATACCTAACGGAAAACTGGTGCTTATGATGCAGAACGAACTCTGGTTCGCTAGCAGAATCTGGGAGGAAAGAGTCGCAGAGAGAAATTGTAGCGAACATTACAACGTCAACTTCCTCAGCTGCTGACTTCACCGCGTGGAAAACAACGATGGCACTCGGCCTCCTCCCGTAGAGGACTGCCTGGCACAAACAGCAGAGGAATTGTCTCAATGGGAGGAGATCCAGTCCCTATGTACGTGGGATCTTTCAACTGCGGAAGACGGCCCGATGCTTGTCGCAGGCTCTCGAGTTGCACTGCCACCCACCGTTTTCCCCCAAGGACACCCACAAAGCGGCGTCATAGTTGACACAGACCCCAAAGGGGTTTGTCGAGTCCGCGTCGCTTGCGATGGGGCGCCGTTGGATATCAACTCTCCCTCTCTTGTGGAAAACCTCCTCAAGATAGTGGAATCCGAGTTAGACGAAGTCCTTATCGACCGACCACGTCTCAGACCACACTTCATCAATGGCCCTGTTCAGCTTCAACTGGGTGACAGAGTTGTCATATTGAACGGACACCACCGCAAGAGAATCGGGAGAGTGGAACGCATACATCGCGGAAGGCAACATACAATGCTGACACTCATCGACAACCACATAACTATCAGCAACGTCGCACTGTCCAATGTTGGATGGCTATTCCTTCCGGGTGACCCTGTCTCTGTATATTACGGAGCTCACGCTGGAATCAGAGGGAGAATCAAAGGGACATTCGCACTGAAACACCTGAACCATGATCTCCAGCAATTCCCACCGGGGGGAATAGAAATCGAAGCGGTACGAGTCCTTTCTGCAAAAGGATCGCGATGACACGAACACAGGACAGAACGGATGACGTGGTAAGTCCAAGTCGCCTGGAAACACAAGTGTACAATGAAAAACCCAAAGATTCTAGTACCAACACAGTTTATCCGGCTGGACGTGCGCCTTCTGCCTACCCTAACCGCCCGGGCTCCAATCATCGTCGACGAGCATTGGCTGTCTCAGCAGGCGCTAGTAGGGAAAACTCTCAACGTCATCATCGCTCCAATAGAGAGAGGGCGCATATCGGAGTTGCAAGCTTCGTCCATAGGCAAAGCAGGATCGATTCAACTTCAAGAACCGATTACTCCGACCAACTTCGGTAACCCATTGACGGTTAAAATGCTCCATACGTCAATAGAGGTTCGTATCCTTCCGGAATGGCTGCTGCCTATCCACGATATACCCTGCGACTCGAACGGGCGGCGACGCTGCATCATCGTCGGGAAGGACGTCCACGGTCACTTGACTTTTGTTGGCAAATACGCTATTGCGCTCACCGCAAAGGATGAGTGGCCAATGCAAGCCACGGTGCTCGACGACACTGGGACTCCGATGGCAATTGCCTGGTTTCCCCGATCATCTCTCTGTCAATCCACCGGGTAGCAATAGAGGCGTGGAAGGGCTTTTTAAAGCCGAGGTAACTGAGAAGTAGGGTAATCCACTGTATAATCAGTGTAATAATGCTCTACGAGATGTTAAAACGAGGATATCTCTGAAGAACCAACGTCTTCAGGACTCTTTGTTTGTACTTGTTTGTTTTTGTTGTTTACAGGTGTTTGTTCGCGAGTTTTTCACATACAGGACCTTGTAAAGCAAGGTAATCTCCTTGAAATGGTGTCTCTGATGCAAGTTCATTTCCATCTCACACTGGGGTTTCTGCCAAAAAATAGGCCCTGAAGTAGGATTAATTTATGATCAATGGCAAACAAAAAAAATGTATATTTTCACAATTTAGAACAATAATAAATAAAGCTCCAGGAAAATAAATTTGTTTTATAAAGAATTGGGGCATATATTGAGTCATCAGATTGGACTTGTCAGGGGAACCTCCCTTTCGGCCCGGAGACGCGCCCGATTCCGGTCCGACTCCGGTTCCGACTCCGGTCCGGCCCTCCATCTCGCCCGCACAATCACCGATCCGTCAACGCCCTCCCGACGGTCGCCCTGGGACCTTGCCTGCGACGCCGCCCAAGCCTTCTGTGCCCGACAGCGGCAGCTACGGACAAGCAGTATATAGTCAGCTACCTAGCAGGCGGACCCTTAGAGTTTCTTCTCTTTGGATCCTCCCCTGCTAGGTCAGCTTCATTTGTATTCGCTTACCAATGTTCACGCTTTGGATCCTCCCCTGCTAGGACCTTGATCTCAACAATCTCCAAGCATGTTCTACTGGCCTCCAACTCATGTGTGGGGCTACGATTATATTGAATAGAGTAAGGAGGACTGGATTAGGGCTCAGGAGGATGAATTGTTAGAGAAATATTAATCTGTGTTCTCTATATAGTTCTGTAAATAAAAGGCCAAATAAAATTTGAGTTATATACTGTAGTATTTTATTCAGTTCATATGTCACGTGTCACACTAGCTATAAAACCCGAATTTTTTTTCACATGTCACACCTGTCAGTGGAACCTCCCTTTTGGCCCCTCGGAGACGATTCCGATTCCGGTCCGATTCCGGTTCCGACTCCGGTCTGGCCCTCCATCTCGCGTGCACAATTACCAATCTGTCAACGCCCTCCCAACGGTCGTCCCTAGCAGATGGACCCTTAGAGTTTCTTCTACTTGGATCCTCCCCTGCTAGGACCTTGATCTCAGGCCTCTGGGGTTGCCCTTATAGAGTCTAGCCACTACTGTTTGGCACCTTTGGTGGTAGGCCTGTTGGGCGTGCTCTATATCAACAAACCGCTGTCCATGTCAGTGCTGCGGAAAGACTGGTCCATTGCTTGCCGCCAGTTATCCCCAAGTCAAATACTTTTGTCAACTAATGTCTCTCGAGTCGACCCATACAAGCACTCAAGCTGCGGCAACCCAACCAGGGCCTAAATTTGAGTTTAATATCAAGACACTTCTCAGGCGGGGCTTGAGAAAACCTAGGCTTGGGAGCATACACCTACCATTCCAAACCAAACCAAAGCAGAGCTGGTGAAATCAGGCGAGTTTGTATTTTCTGCGACTTGCTACATGTTATTCATTTCCATGTCCTAGGCTGGCAAAGGCGGCAATCTCCGAACAGCAAGAAACTGAACAGTTGGCTATGATGCTACACGTTCAGAGTTTGCATAGGTCGAGGCAAGAGAGCCAATGAAGCTATGGCAAAGATGTTATAATAGCCACATTTGAGAAAATATCTATCATATTCTCTGTAAACATCGCTTTAAATCTTGCAGAGGATGTTCTAATGTTATTCATAGTTGGGACGAGAAGCAGATGAGGCTTTTATTACTTTTGGGGCTCAGCTTGCTTATGTCATCCACAACGATGAGTCCAAGTACTATAATCCGCCGGTTGAGGAGGGGGATGGCCTGCCGATGAGTATGACTTCTTCCCGAATCTAGTTCTTTGCAGAAGCCAAGGGATGACAAGAAGAGACTGCAGAAAAGAGAGTCCAACACAACACAAGCGAGCGTGCAATATTAGAAAAACATGTTTGTCAAGCAAGCGAAATTGAAGTTGATGAGTAGAGTAACACACTGTGCCATGTGCGCACACGTCTCCCCTTATCCCAGACAGACACAGTAACAAAGCGCCAAGCACCCTCTTGTTCATCCCAGGTGGGCAGTTGTTATCAGAGTGCAGTGACCATCACGGTCACTACACTCTCAAGCACTACCGTTGGTGGTAGGCTGTATTTCTGTTCACTGTTTGGTGCACTCTGCGCCAACAAACTGTCTGGCCCATCTTTGGTGATGGCACCATCATCTGTTGGCGCAATGTGGCCATCTTTCCTAGTGTGCATTTCATGACTGTGCTGCAAATACCATAAGCTACCGCAGCTCAACCCTTATATCACTATTTCCTTTGACTACACACATACTGTCAAATTTTATTCAATTTGAATGCCAAAAGTAGTGTGATATCTAATGCAAAAATATCAATTCAAATTATTTCCTAATTAGGTAGTTCTTGGTGCCGGAGGCGCCCGGAACTGTCAAAAATTGCTTTTTTGGGAGAGGTTTTCGAGCAAAATGGTGTTGTAAGAGCAACCCCGGAGGCCTGAGATCAAGGTCCTAGCAGGCTGTCATAGTTCGGGTCGGAGCGCCTGTAAGGGCAACCCTGGAGACTCCGACGAAAGCCTAGCAGGGGAGGATCCAAAGAGAAGAAACTCTAAGGGTCCGCCTGCTAGGGTGCCAACTATATACTGGTCGTCCGTAACTGCTGACGTAGAGCGCAGAAGGCCTGGACGGCGTCGCAGGCTCTGTCCCAAGGTGATCGTTGGCAGGGTCTTGACGGATCGGTGATTGTGCGGGCGAAGGAGGCCGTGGACGATGGTCGGGGTGGGTCGGAGCATCCGAGGGAGCGCCGGTCGGATGCACCTCGGATGTGCTCAGACGGTCCGAAGGAGGCTGAAGCGGGGTTCCCCTGACACTTTTATTGTATATCAATCAAAGTGGCAAAAAAGGCCATTGTTTTGGACCATTAGAGATTATCAGCAGCTGCAGAAAATAGCCTTCAGAAATTTTAAACTGGCTGCCAAATTTCAGAAACATTTTTTTGAGAATGCTAAGGCTTTTCTGCAAAAATTTCGAGCTTCTAGTGGTATGTCTGTAAGTGGCTGGTACTTACAACTGATTAACCTTTACTGTAACATATTTGAACCTGTTTTCAAATTTCTCTCATCAGTCGATCAATTTCTCTCAAATATTTTGCAAAACCAAGTGCTGATAATCTCTATTATTTTCTATATATAAATCCTGCTTAGGGGACCATTTTTCGGCTGAAGCCCTGGTGTGTCTGGAGCTACCTATTTAAACTACTTGAATTCATTCAAAGAGGGTAAAATTGTATTGTAGGGGTACAACATAACACATAACAGCAAATATCTTGATACTGGAAACATTGGCTAACAGCCACAATTACTCTCCCTTAGGCCAAGCAGATCTTCAAATCGTAGGTAAACAACGGAAGATCTCGATAATCGTCGATTCGCACGATGTAAGGTCAACCTCAATTGAAATTGTCCATTAAATACAAAGTAACGAAAAAGGCAGCGGTGAGATGATACACGAGATGGGGGTTCAGAGGGGAGGGGGAGTTCAGTTGAATCATAGGTTTTCACTTGCTCTCTTCAGTCTTCTCCAACGGGAAGCCGTTCTCATCTACGACGACGGCAACCGGGACAGGCGTGGTGTACATGGGCGGCGCGACGAATATCTCCTCGGCGTCGACATCCTCGATTTCGAGCACGGTGTAGTACTCCGCCTCGGGCGCAGCGCGGGCGCGGAAAGCGCGGACGGCGAGTACGGAGAGGACGAAGAACATGCGGAGGAGGACGCCAATGCCGCAACCTGGGGTAAACATTAGAAGAGCACGTGGAAATGAGTCGGCACGCACCAAGAACGAAAGCGACGGCGCGGCCCTCCCATGGACCCAGACTCATCAACGCGACATGTACGCGGCCGAGGAAGGACTCCGGGACGCCATGGCCGTGGGCGTGCATATGGTGGGCGTGCTTGTGCTGCGCATGGTGCACGTGCACCTTGACCGGGGCGTCAACGGGGAGAAGATGGTGCGGGCCATGGCCATGACCGGGGCCCTCCAGAATGGGCGGCAAGCCGGGGGGGAACTCTGTTCCAGGCGGCGGGCGCGTAGGCTCTCCGCCGCCACTCTTGATAGAAAACCCAAAGGCAATCTTGACGGCGGCGACCATCTTGCCCGCCTGGTAACGGAGACCACCACGGCCGCAGGGCTTCCCTTGCTGGCCATGGGTGAGGGCAGGGACAACGTTGGTGAGCTGGATGGGGACGGGGACAGCCACAGCGCCGACAGCGCCCTCGACGATGGGCATGGGCATGGCGTGCGGGATGCCGATCCTGCCTATCGGGACGGGCACGGGCTTGGTTAGCCGTGCCACATCGACGGCGTGCAGCTCCGCCACGTTGCCGTTGCTGGACGCAATGATGACCCGCATCGGACTGGCGTTGGCTGTGGCCGGGCAGCTCGTCAGCGCACTCATGACTCATCGCAAGCACGCACCGAGGCCGCCACTGAGGACGGCGAGTGCCACGACGTTGCTGGAAAGCTTCATGGCTGATTCAAATGAGTGTTGGGATGGAGGGTGGGTGGGTTTGGCTGGTGCGCTGGTGCAGGGATGAGGGTTTCGTGTGAGGGGGTGTGTGACGTGACGGGCATGACACATTCGTGATCCCCGAGATGTGACAATACTGCGGAGTGATGGGGCCTGGGCCAATGAATTTTGCCAGTGTAAGTAGTTTAAGTCGTCCAAGTCATATTTTGAACATGTTAGGTCACACATGAAGTACAGTACACGATCCAACAAACAACACACACTTGGGCTAACCTATACTACCTAGACATCTTTTAGTCGAGTCACCATCAAACACATTCCGCTCGCCCCCGCCCGCCCCGCAGGCCGCGGAGCCAGGTGTGCCCGGCCAGAAAGTCGACCCTGCGCAGGCCTTTCGCGCGCTCCGCCTGTTCCTGGTGGTGAACGCGGCGGACACGTGCGCCTTGCGTGCCGGCGGAAGCGCGGCCCACTTCCGCCGTGGTGATGAGCACGTGCAGCGTGTGGTGCAGCGCTGCGAGCAAGTGGCGGGTGTCCCAGGATCGATCTTGCGGTTGCGGCCCAGCCGAAGCAAACATCCGCATGGTGAGAAAGGCTCTGGACTGTCGCCTCCCCGGGCCAGGCGCCGTGCGTGATTCCCTTCGTTCGCCGCGTGTGGGCCAGCGCGTGCCAGTGGCGGTGTCGTTGAGGACGCGGTGCTGGCGCGTATCGTCACCGTGGCCAGCATTGCAGTGGCGTGCCCTGTGTCGCTGGGATATAGCTCGGCAATGGTCTGAGTTAGCACGGCAACGTCGTTTGGGTTATTTGCGGAAAGTGCTGACCTGTGTGCAAGTGCTTCAGTGGTATGTTATTGTCAATATTCGCAACAGACAGAGGTATATTCAAGGTATATGCGAGCGTTTATACGAGCACAAGCAGCGCCCCTCCGGCCAGGACGCCCGCCGTTGCCGCCAAGGATACGCCAAGACGGAGAGCACCGGCCTTCTGAATTGAACCCGTTGAACTCGAAGTATTCGCGGCGGACCCAGAAGAGGATGAACCAGAGGTGGAGCCAGAACTTGAAGACGAGGCCGCGCGGCTGCCGTCGAGAGTTGTCGGCCTCATGCTGAAACCAGCGCTTGTGCATGCCCGCACATAGTCTAACAGTATCGTCAGCAGAGCCACGCCAAGGTGAAGAATTGACACTGCGCACTGTCGAGAATCGCTTGGGCCCCCTCCTTCGTCATCACCCCATTGGTGATCATGCAGTTATAGCACTGCGCATAGCCGTCCACGATGCCTGTGGTGCACATCTCGGACAGCTTCGAGTTTGCGGCGAGTACCGCTTGGTCGACATCCGCGCACGCGGAAGTGCAGCCGCCGTTGCTTTGCCGCTCGAATAGTGGATGGCTCTGTGCGATAACTAGGAACATAAGAGAATCATCGAGAGCATAGGCGGTAGCTTACCCGCTGGAATCATTGCCAGAGCGATGGGCCACATGGGAGTAAGTTGCAACGACGACAGAACCGGCCGGTCATCAGGAGCGACGGGTTAAATACGACCTCAGGGGGTGGTATTGCCTTGGACGAGAAGTGTCAAATCAACCACTGTCGCTGGAAGTGGCAGGGACTCCTTTCAATCGTCCTGGAAAATGAACGATTGAAAGGAGCTTGTACTTAGACTTGAGGGCGCTCGCGAAACCATTTGACAATGGTGGCTGCACCTGGAACTAGTTATTAGAAACAACGAGGGACGACTCCGAAAAGACACACCTTACAGTGATTTTTCGTTCATGGCAGAGATGGATTAACCCTTGGTCAATGAGGGATATGCAAAAGAACAGGCACACACCCCACCAGACCCAAAGGAAGCGATGTCGCGTTTCGGAGTACATTGTGGTTTGGGAAAACCCATGTCACATCTGTCATGTCATCATGACATGCACGTTACAATCAGATGGAGGTCACGCATCATCCACGTAACGTATGCCAAGCTTCTTCTTCTTTTCCTTCTCCCACTCCCAGGCTTTTTGCCAGCTGGGTGCGTGCAGTCTATACCGTGATGTACTACGGCATACTGGCCCAGACATCCACCCTCGCTTTCCGGCTGCATCTACTTGTGCTCGCTCCCGCCGTGTGGAGTCCTGTAAACGGATGACCCTGATGTAGCGAAACGAGCGAGCCATGTGGGTAAGTTGATGATATCTTGACTTGTCCCGCATTGACTTACCTTTCACAGAGTTTCCTTGAGTCATGGATTCACTGTTCAGGCTCCGCTTCAGCCGCATGTGGTAACCCCCGCGTCCTGTCAACTCGTGCGTGTTGCTCATTCGTTCTCTTTGTCGAACTCGGAATTCATTCATGGCAGGCACACCAGAGAACCCTCGGCCGTAATTACGGATCTAAGTACTATCGAAAAAAATTGATCAGCGCTCCTACAATGTTTCCGACGTGCGTTGATACTTCCTATATCTGTTCGTGCCGCCGTTCATCTGAGTAAAGCGCATCTCATCGCTATTACTCATCGCCTTCAAGTTCTGCTCGACGTTCAAACTCCCAGCGCATATCGTATCGATAGCAATTCGGACCGCAACTTGCTGGACACAGACACGGCCTCCAGCCAACTCCGAGTCTTGCTCACTGGCAGTGTAACATGACCGACCGCTGGCGCGGGATGTCGTCAAATTTTATCTCCGCCACGATCAGAATGAACCATCGAGTGAAGGTACGTTGACGTTGTCCTGTAGGCGTAAGTGCGTAATCATGCATCACAGTCGCTGCGGCCTGAATGGCAGCGAATGCACGTTTGCAAGCCGCCACCGTACTTCCTTTTCATGTCAGCGTGGATGGATAGACAGGCAGAGCGTTGTTGGTGGCTTTCCCATTGGGTGGTGCCGATGAATCAGTAAGCATGAAGACCCCGGTGATTCGACTGGGTGGTGCATGGATGTAGCGGCCGGGATGCCGCACTGCGTTCGACAGACAATCAAATCTAATATACTATTCAGGATCAAGGGCGGGTTGGTTTAGCGTCGTGTCAAATTGCACGGTGAGTTGTTTGACGCCTTGCCGTTTGGCCGAGCATGCACTTACTCGGAATGGACGAGTAGTTGTTAACGGGACAAACTTAGAGCGTCCCAACGCGCATGTGGTGGATATGATGCCACTGGCGTACGTCAAGCCGAAACTAGCAGTAAGGAAAAGTCCAAGCAACATCCGGCTCGGAGTCGACCTCGCAATCTACAAGGATGAGGTAAGTGCTGTAAGTTGGGGCCTTCAAGTTGAGTGTCTTATGACTTTCGTCCTGCAACAATTGTTCATAGTCCAAGTCAGCGGCGTGGGCATACGAGACCCTGGCATATACTCTCTTCGATAAGATGATTCTCCACACTTATCTTATCATCCGTTCTGGGCTCGAAATTCAAACTCCGCGAAGAGCGACGGATGGAATTCTCGGTTCTCCGGTTCGTTTTTTCCACCCGCGCCTATCATTGAACGGAAAATCCATCTCCCGCCAACGTGGGGACAATTGGCCGCGGCCAATATGACTGTGAGGTTCATTGCGCCACAGAAGTTCGCGTACCATACCACTGTGAGTACACGGAAGGCAATTTGAGTAGTTTATTTGACCTACTGCAGTGCCAGTGCCAACGCTGTTGCGTTTCAATGGGTGGCGCGTCGTTCAGCATATGCACAACGCATGACTGCGACCGCCGCGGCCGCTAATGTACAGTCCAAAGATGGACAATGAACATCGATGGAAGACTGACAAGCTAGGCCGCTGGCTACTTCGGTCACAATAGGCTGGCAGTGCCACGGATTCCACCGACCGTCCCATGGGCGTTTACAAGTGCGTCATCATCTTACATGCCAGTGCGGTTGTTACCAGCCTACACACCACCAGACACGCGGACCTCGATGGCTGTGGAGCGTCTGAGAAGTTGCACAAAAAAGGGAAAAGTTAAAGTTTGTCGAATGCTTTCCAGGCACTTTCTTCTCACCGAACAGCGATCCGGCCTCATTGACTCGGATAAAAGTCCATCATTCAAGGGGAAGAATACACGATATCAAGATCACAATATTACTACACTTCTTACGAACACATTCGCCCTCTACATTTGATCGGCATCCTGGCGTTGCTCGTATGCTGCCTCTCCGACCATATCTCCGGTGTTTGGACGATTTCCAAGCTGTGTCGGATGTGTATACCCTAGTCCGCCGTTGACTGGATGAGAAGCAATGAATTTTTGGTCGTGGATCACAAATCCAAGAAGCCTGACGGAAGCTCACCCTTATCGGCGGCATACTGAGCACCCGGGGTCGGATAAGACGGTGGCTGACCTGTTGGATGGCCGCTATATGCATTTGAGCCCAGTCCGAGGTCAGAAGGTTCAGTGTTCGCAGTGGTGCCGGTGGAGTCTGCATTCCGGCGGTTAGCGCCGGTTGTCTATTAGCTGATAACAAGCTCCAGTCGAGCCACCTCACTTTGAGCGTACGCCGCTCCCCGGGGCGGAGGAAAACCATAGCTGCTCGTAGTCGCCTCGGAGTTCGCTCCGTTGATTCCTGTGCCCCAGCCTGGAGTGCAAAAGAAGCACAAAACTCAATGGCGTGCGGGTAAACCGGACTTCCTTCACACACACCTTGGAGGGAATTACCTGGCCCCGTTGCCGTGGGTTTGACAGAATGTCCCTTGATCATTGCAATGCCTTCTTCGATTTCCCTACGTCCTCGACGTGCGATCCCGTCGTTGGTGCTCGAATCGCGGTTCTCGACAGAGTCAATGGCAGCGAAGGTTGTCCCGCGGACAGTATTTCCGAGTCCTTGGGCTACTTTAGCACCGCCTCTGTACCAAATCCGAGATAAGCTGTCGCAACCCCGCATATGAATCAACGAATAGCGCACTTTACTTTGCTCCCGATGCTAGTCGAGTTCTTAGAGTGGGGGTTCTCGCTACCAGTGGGGGCTGCAGACATGGTTTCTGTGGGTCAGGGAGGCGTAAAGAGTTATAAACAAATCGACGACTCCGCAGTATGACGAAACCACAACTACTCTATGACATCATATGGACGAGTCATCCCACGGTAACCCTCCGTCGGCAATCAGAGTTTCCTTTTTCAGCGCCGCAAAGAGTATATAAGGAAGACTGGGGGTTATCATGCCATCCAACGAGCTTTCCCTCTCTCTGGGAGCTGGAAGAGCTTGTTTCATTCAACTCCTCTGGTTTTCCTTCATCAAAAGCCTTTCCAGATACTTCTTGCGTGCCACCTGCTGCACAGACCAGCTTCAAGGGACATTCACAGCTAATGTCGCTTGCTCTGCTTGTGCTCAGGCGTCCGCAAGGGTATCTGGAAGCTTTTGCGAAGAAAACTGAGGATAGGATGTATACTGACCTATTTCATTCAATTAGGCGGGTCACGGTCACATCAGATTTTTTGGCCGAAATATTTCGGCGGGTCACAGGTCACAGCCAAATCTTTTGGTCCCAAACTGTCCCAATCGGGAGGATTTTCAAATTTTCGGCCCCTGCAGCGCGCCAGACTTCCTAATCGGGTAGTAGGTCACGCGAAATTCGGCCTGCGGCCGAATTGGACATTTCAGCCAAACAGTCACGGGTCACAGGCCCGCTGAATTGATCGAAATGGGACAGTACCTTCGGTTCAAATGTGGTTTGAACACGCCAAACACTGTGTTTAACGTTCCGTGGCCCTTTCAAGTCATCTTTTCTGCCCACATGTCTCATACTAAAGCTCCTCAGCGCTCCTCTCTCATATTTCCCCACAAGAATCCAGGCTGATCACCCCATCAATTCTAACTGCAACAGCATGCATGGGCCACTGGCATACCTGTTATTCTCAGCTGCACTCATACCATTACCCTTGGAGAATCCACCGCTCAAGGGTTTCAATGTGGTACACATCGGCACTGCTTCTGTAACACACCTTCTTTGAAGCATAAATAGATGGCACTTCGAAGACGCTGGAAGTTGGATGGAAGCATCGCCTCCGCCATTGGCATGGGCGTGAGCTTGGCATCACTCGGATGTATAGTGAGTCAGCGCCGAGCGGCCCGGGCCTGTGGGCTTGTTTGATATAGGAACTTAAATAACTTGAAGTACTAGTATGGCAGTCTTGACTTCAATTTTTTGTCAGTACTATCACTACACTTCATATTGAGCTCAAAATCTTATGTGATTTTTCCTAATAACTTTCTGCATGTGACGTGATTGAAATTACTAAGATGAAAATCGAATCGGACCCGATCATACCTGATCATCGGATATGGTGATGTGATATGGACCATATCACATATGGTGACAGTGTAATGTGATAGCTTACAGTGTGACAGACTGTCCACGAGACGATTTCAAGCATGCTGAACTTAAAAGAGAAGCTGCTCGCCTCTCATCTGTGCCACCTCTGCATGAGTACGCCACAAACGTTAACCAATTTGGTACATAAACATAATATATAATATAATAATAATAATAATAATAATAATGTGAAATATTATATTATAATATTTAATCCTACTCCAATGAACCTTTGGCATTTTCAACCTTGGTTTCCAGTATATAGTTTACTCTCCAATAGTAGCTTTGTCAGGGGAACCTCCCTTTCGGCCCGGAGACGTGTCCGATTCCGGTCCGATTCCGGTTCCGACTCCGGTCCGGCCCTCCATCTCGCCCGCACAATCACCGATCCGTCAACGCCCTCCCGACGGTTGCCCTGGGACCTCGCCTGCGACGCCTGTCAGGGGATGAGGGTCCAGGTGCCTAGTTGATACCAAAGCCGGGGGAACAGCCCCACGGCCAACTACTTAAGTACAGGGCTATCTGCGCACGGACCAGTCACGTGATCAGTCACAGCTGTCACATCACATGCTCCCCTTACAACGCCGCCCAAGCCTTCTGTGCCCGACAGCGGCAGCTACGGACAAGCAGTATATAGTCAGCTCCCTAGCAGGCGGACCCTTAGAGTTTCTTCTCTTTGGATCCTCCCCTGCTAGGTCAGCTTCATTTGTATTTGCTTACCAATGTTCACGCTTTGGATCCTCCCCTGCTAGGACCTTGATCTCAGGCCTCCAGGGTTGCCCTTACAGCAGAAGAAACTCTCTACGGGATCAACCGGACAAGATTGCCAGGTTCGGCGCTGACTCAGGCTCGGAGTACGAGTCCGTTCCGCCCTCGTCACCGCCCCTGCCACTTGTCCCCTCCTCCTCTACTCCTGTGGTCCCCGCACCTGTCATGCCGTCCGGAGTCACTCCTACTGCAGACGCCCGGCTGGACTCACTCAAGGCGAAAATTGATAGCCTAACTGAGGCCCTTCCTTTACTCACCAACCAGGCTTCCGCTGCCACTGCCGCCGCTAATAATGCTGGCGGACCCCAAACACCATCGCCGGAGACGTCGATTCCGACTCCGACTCCGGTCCAGGGCGACTCCGAAGCTCTTTTTGGCGACATCAACCTCGCCTCAAAATTGGTCTTGCGACCAAACCCCCCGTTCACCTTCAACGGCGACCGGAAACGCGGCCGCGCGTTCCTCTACACGGTCCGCACCTACGCCCGCCTTGCCCCTGAGGCCTTCGTGGTCAATGGAGAGGCGAGCGAGGAAAAGGCTGTCCGCTATGCCATGTCGTTTATGGCAGAAGGACCCACTCAGCAATGGGCGGAACGCCACGGAAGCAAAGCCCCGTTTCCGTTTCCGTCCTGGGGCTCGTTCGTTTCCAAGTTTCGACTCCGGTTTGTCGAGGAGAACGAGCAAGATCACGCTCTCTCCAAGCTGGAGACTTCCGCCTATCACATGGGCACAAAGGATGTCTACCAGTACACTGACGACTTCGAGGACCTGATGGACCTCGCCGGATTCGAAGATACGTTGGTCAAGGTGACCAAGTTCCGCCACAGACTTGATCCCCTGATCATCAACGGAATCACGTCCTCGAACACCCCCCCGGGATTACCTTAGCTGGCGCACCCGGCCTTCTGTCAATACGAGACCCTGGTCCGGGCCAAGCTGATCAAGTCAGCCGCCCCCAAGACACCTGGCGGTTTGATTCGGACTCCGTTTCCGGTCAACCGCATCCCGGCTCCGGTCCCTTTCCGCCTGGTGGCTCCGGTTGTGCCACCCGTGGCCCGCGCCCCCACTCCAGCGCCTCCAGCTCCCGTCCCTAGGGAGTTGGATCGCACCAGGGCCCGGGGTGCCCCTCGTCGCGCCTGCTTCAGGTGCGGCGACCCAAACCATCTCGCCCGGGATTGCCCCCTCCCCGCCGATGTCCGCTCAATGGACATCCTCGATGAGGTAATCCAACAACCCAGTGAGGAGATGTTAGCGGAGTTGATCGCCCGCTACATGGACACAGCTGCCCTGCCGGAGACGGCAGCGGAGTCGATGCCCGGAGAGGATTTTATCTCCCGCAACAAGTGACTGGTATGCCCTCGTTTGCGTCCATAAATCATTTTGCCTCCTTGTATGATGAATGCAGTCCTTTGCCCTACAATGAGCCCGAAACGAAAGACACACCCTCTCCTGCCCCCGCCTCGACTCTGTCTCCGACTCTGCCCGCGACTCCGGTCATTATCCTTCGCCGCCTCACTGCCTGGGAAAGGAAACTACCCAAGCAGTATACCGTTGCCGGGGTGAACTCCCTCCACCTCCCGTTAAAGCTAGAGTCCACCACCAGCGCGCTGAAGCTCTTGCTCTCTGGGCTTGTCGCCTGTGGTGCCACCTCCAACTTTATTGATACGAACTATGTTGCTCGGAACGGCATTCCGGTCTGCACCCTCGATCAGCCGATTATGGTTTTCAATGTTGATGGCACCCCCAATGACGCTGGCTCCATCAAACAGATCGCGGACTTGGTCCAACTGGCCGTCACCCATCTTGGCAAGCAAGACCTCATCCTGGGGTACTCCTGGTTGCGGAAACACACCCCAGAGATCAATTAGGAAACCAAGGAGGTCAAGATGACATGATGCCCTGCAACTGCTCAACCTGCCGTGAGGAGGAGCGTGTCAAATGGACCGAGCTGCGGCGACTCCGGTCGCTCCAGAAACGTCTCCGCTCCGGCCTGTTCCCCTCGGTTTGCACTATGGACCTCTCTGGCCCTGATGATGGAGACAATTCCAAGTCCGGTCTCGATTCCGGCCTGCCTGATCTGATACCGGATTTGGACTTGGACCCGGATGATGACCAGCTCGAAGATGGTGACCACATCTTCTACATGGTCACCATCTTCTACACCTCATTCCAGCCCTTGGAGGAGATACGCACAGGCAGCACCGTCTCACAGAGCCTGGCCGAAGCCTTTGCCAGGAACTCCGCCCCGCCACTCTCAGACATCCCGGACTGGGCTAAGGAGTTCCAGGACATCTTCAACAAGGAGTCCTTTGACAGGAGAGCCTGGGACCACGCCATTGAACTTGTCCCCGACGCTAAGCCCACCAACTGCAAGGTGTACCCCATCTCGCCCCTTGAGCAACGCGAGCTCGACACGTTCATCGAGGAACGGCTGTCGACGGGCCGGATTTGCCCCTCCAAGTCTCTGATGGCATTTCCAGTCTTCTTTGTCAAGAAGAAGGATGGCGGACTCCGCTTTGTCCAGGACTACCGTGCTCTCAAATGCGATGACCATAAAAAACCAGTATCCCCTCCCGCTGATCAACGACCTTGTTACTTCACCAAACTTGACGTTCGTTGGGGGCTTCAACAATGTCCGGATCAAAGAAGGTGATGAGTGGAAAGCAGCTTTCTGGACTAACCGAGGCCTGTTTGAGCCCTTGGTGATGTACTTCGGCCTGACAAACTCTCCCACGACATTCCAAACGATGATGAATGACATTTTTCAGGACCTCATCCTCTCCAGAGATGTCATGATCTGCCTTGACAACATCTTGATTGCCCATTCCGACCTTCAGAAACACCGGCAGATCGTCCAGGAGGTCTTATGGCAACTCCGAGAGCACAAGCTGTACCTCCGAGCGAAGAAGTGCGACTTTGAAAAATCATCAATTGAGTACCTCGGAGTCATCATCTCCCACAACCATGTCGAAATGGACCCCGTCAAGGTTGCAGGTGTCTCCGCTTGGCCGACTCAGGAAAACAAGAAGGACATTCAGCAGTTCCTTGGGTTTGCTAACTTCTACCGCAGGTTCATTCAGGACTTCTCGGCCCTTGCGCGTCCTCTCTTTGCGCTCACGGTCCTTCTTGGTGAGTGGCTCACCAAGAAGGACCAGCAATGGACTTGGGGCGATGCGGAGGCCAGTCTTACATATTACATGCTGAACTTACAGGGTTAGAAGTTCAGATGATATTATTCATATCATACACATTATACATTTGCTGAAGCTCAGTTCAGTCCTTGGGCCAAATTTGTTCAAAGGTTGCACAAACTCATAATGCAAGGGAACTGAACATTTAATAAGGGTATATCAGAGATTTTCATCACTAGCATCTTTGATTGCAGATCTAGTAGATATATGCAACTCAATGCATCAATCTTTCAAGGTGAAAGATAGTGTAGAAAAAATTTGATTTTTTGCACAAAGATTTCCTTTTTTAGAACAAATATGTAAGAGGTTCAGGCTAGCTTTTTACACATTACACATTTGGAGGAGTTCAGTGTTGAGTTAGTAAGCCCGAAGTGTATGATGCATCATTCATCTTGTTCAAGTCAACTGTGCTTCGTGAAGTGTGTGCGCACAGTCTTTACACAACTTCTTTGCTACTGTGTAAACTATCAGCTCAGAACAGATATAATTTCACTGACAAGTACATTTACAACATTCAAATATGCATAATCATGATTTATCATTCACTCTGGCATCTTGCTGTTGTTCTTCAACGCAGCCTTGACAAGGTCCCTAACGCCTTCCTCTGCCCTATTCCTGAGCTTGATTACCTCCTCCCGTGCTTGTGTGATAATCGCGATCACCTCTGCAGTCAACCCCCACACCTTGATTTCTTCTGCACTCAAAGGCGCATTTCGTGTCAAAATTGCGATGTAAGCTTCCTCAGCCTGGGCGCGCGCCATGTCTTCGCGTTCGCACAACATGATTGTCTCGAAAGGATCAACATCAGGCGCAACGAGCAGATTTCGCAGGGCAATCTTCTTGATATTGTCCATCTCGAACCGATCTGCAAGCCTGAGAATCGCTTGCCAAGTAGTCTTGGGGGCAGTGTAGTTGGTAATCAATCTATCAAGGCTGTTAGCAACGAGACGGGAAAGACAATACCAAGGTACGGATTGTAGTAGAGCCAGAGGAGATGCTCGAAGTCTTTGCTCTTGACGCCATCAAGGTGGAAGACGGGCTCCGGCCCGGTGGCTGATATCTCGACTGGCGCCATGTCGCGGAGCACAGGTGAGTCGCGATGGAGGAAATACGCGTGGACTCGGAAGAGGACATGTTGTACCTAAGTCCAGTGAAATATTTAGTTTTGAAAATGATCATGCTGACGACCCACTTCGAAAACAAGCATGCCATGATCCCGAAGCCAGAAGTGGGTGCTTTGAGAGCATGGCTTCGAGTCCGGATTCATGCTTGGATGACACCCAAAGCACACTGGGTAGTACAGGCACAGGACGTGCACATTTGCGGCCTTTAATAGTCAACTGGGGGATCATGATCGCGATAGGGCTGGATCGAAGAGCAGCAGCGTGAAGGCCAATGGTCAGCGCAAAATCTATCATGGGGCCAAGGGTGCGCCACGGTACTCAACGACGAGGAACATATTTTGGTGGGTGGATGGATGATTTGATTTTGGATGTGCCACCGTTTCGTTGTGGGTTGGGAAGGATAATGGATCGCAGGGAGAAGCACAATGTGTCGGCACTCGACCCGGAATTGTTGACGGATATATGATATCAAGTTGGGGAGGCCAGTCTCTGTCGAAGTCTCAGACGCGAAGGTCCGGCGGGACTTCGTCAATTGTGGAACTTGTGGTGCTTTGGTGGTGGTGCGGGTTGGGAACTGAGATGAGTATGGCGCGGATAGGCTGAGTGTGTGGTCGCAGCCGAAATGCGGAACCAATCGTCCACAGGATATGCAAATCGCACAGCGGAAGGTATCTTCTCCCAGAACTTCAAGGACAAAGAATATCCGAGGCTTTTCTTCTTGTCACAGTTGAGGGAGAAGTAGTAGAGGTCGCAACCATGAGGCCTGGTCGTCATATCTCGAACCCAACCACTGGCACCTCTCCAGAACTCGCCCGCTGCATGCGTGCGAGATGATAATCCAGGCTGTGTGGATGACGACGCGGCACCGGGTGAGAATGCGGAAAGACGGATATGACTCTGAGCGCGAGCTGGAGGGTATGTTGTTCTGCAGGGAAAAGAAGGAATACATATCAGAGTAGGAGAAACTGGCATAAAGGTCTGTCAAAGCAAATGGAAAAAAGCGTCATGCGGTCACGGTGTGACCTGCATCACGGTGTGACCTGCAGGTTCTTCCATCTCTCAATACCGCGAGGTAACTTGAATCAAGGCCATAGCACTTTGAAAGAAGGGGGGGGGTCACCGGTCGGTCGTACTTCGTGGCAGTCATGATGCCCCACCCGTTGCGAGCACGCGGTCCAGTCGCCTGACGGCCGACGTGCTATTTTTGGTCTCACTGGCCGTCCCCCCTTCCTTGCGCTTTGCCATGGTCAAATTCACGCTATACACCGGCGGCTACAGTGCGTTAGGCCATACAATTCTCGGGTTTTGCTCACCGGCAGTGATGTAGCATCGTTCATCGTTTCCTACCTCTTCGACACGCAGACCTCTGCCCTCACGTACCTCCAAACTATTCCCACTTCAGCCAATCCATCCTGGCTCAAGCAGCATCCAACCGACAATAATGTCATCTAGTACGTGGTCATCAACCCCCTGGAGCCTGAGACTTACATGCGCAAAGTGCCGTCAACGAAGTAGGACCGCTCGGGATGCTGCAGTCCTATACAGTTACTCCTGCGGGTGGTCTCTCCCTCCTCGATCAAGTGACTTCGGGCGGAAACGGGCCTGCTTTCTGCGGCCCGCTATTGACAGGACAGGTCGCTATCATGAACGTGAGTGACCACCCAGAGCTTTGCGTGGCTCAGTTCCTGCAGTATGGCTCTGGCAATGGCGAAATCGTTCCAACATCCAAGACCGGTACTCAATTCAATAACTCCACGTCGACCCTCCTTTCATTCACTCCGCCACCTGGTGGTACCTCGAACCCACATATGGCGGTTGAGCATGGCAGCGAGGTCTTCGTCCCAGACCTAGTGTGTTATAGTAACTTCGCGCATCATATCTCATGCTGATCGTTAGCCAGGGCGGCGACAAAATCTGGCGCATCGGTCAAGTTGGCGGCGGCGCTGGGGATTTTGCAATCCATGGTTTCATTCAGCACCCAAAAGGGACGGGACCCAGGCATATGGCCATACTGGGTTCGCTGTCGCCGCGTATCTCTTCTCTTGCTTAATATAGAATATAGGCTCAGACTTGTTTGTCCTCCATGAAACCGCAAATCTCCTTACAAAACAAGCCATCCCCTCTTACCCCAACGGTACCTCTCCCTTCCTCGCCAATGCCACGACGGTTGCTTCGGATAGCCCCGCGGGTGCGACCTTCGCCGCTGCGGAAATTTTGCTTCCAGTCACCCCCCAGCCTCTCATATACGTGTCAAACCGAAATATTGCCGGTACACAAGATCCTCGCGGAGACACCATCGGAATCTTCAACCCTTCTGACTTGAGCATTGTCAAACAGGTCTACACTGGCCTTGTCAATATCCGTGGGATGGAACTGGGCTTAGGACCGACCGGGGAAGAATATCTTGTCGCGCTTGGCGCGGTTAGTGGGGGGATGGTCATCTTTAAGCGGGTGGATGGGGGGCGAAATCTCGTCGAGGTTGCAAGGAATTCGAGCGCAGTCCCGCGCACGACAGTGGTCATGCTCCCAGCCGTTGAAGCTGGTCATAGTTAGTACGAGCTTTCTGCAGACGACTCGGAATTGTCTATGCAGAAGTGTTGCCGGGCGAAGCCTGACAGCCAATATTCGTTTATGAAGGCAACATTTACGTCTCGCACTGTAATTTTTGCGTCCAATCTGTTGCTCATAGAGAAGCAACATGAGGCAGGCATAGTTCGAGCGGTAGCCTGACGCTCCATGTTATGTGGCTCGGGCACCAGCAGTGCGGGGAGCCAAATTCACATCCTCCACCACTCGGCCCATAGTTCCCATCGCCCCTCAGTTTTGCACCTCTAGGAGGCGCGGGTACATAGAGAAGAGAAAACGGCAAAGATTTGGCGTGGCGCGCACGGACCATGCTGTGCCGCACGTGCCACATCATTCCCTTCCTTCTTTCTCGACCTTGCTCGACCTTGACTCGACCACTCGTTTTCCCTCAGCACGGACTGTGCTGGCCGCCAACGCACGGTTGCTTGATGGCCTGCCCGCTGCTGGGCACGGGTAGGATCGGGGAAGACCGGAGGAGCTGTTTGGTGGGACTTGGGGCGGCAGGGGAGGAAGCTTTGGACTGTGTGACGGTGTGTTCTTGGTCTTCATCGTTGCATGGGTTGTACTTAGCTCCTGATTGCAGGCTTTTCATTGCTCCCCGTTGATGTAGAAGCTCCCGCACTGCCGCTCGATCCTCACCAGCGCCGGTCTGCGTTGTGTCGTCAATATCGCATGAATGTAGAAGACTAAAGCTTACCCTCACATCCCACGTCTGAGAGCCGCCACCAAGCGAGACACCACTCAATAGTCGCGTTATTCGCTGTCTCAGCCGACGCTGTTCTCTCGGGTGGAACAAGGAGGTCGCAGCCGAATCCGCCTCCGGAGCATGTCCAGCGTTTCCTGCTTCTCGATACGGAGCGGTCAGTCTATAACGTCACGGCTTACTTTTCTGAGTATGGCTCAGAGAACTGCAATCCTGGTACACGGCCCTGGAGGCATCGCGTTCAGCTACTTCCCTGCTGCTGCGGGTGGCCATGAGTTTGGCATGGCGACTTTGTCGACGGACAACAAGACTGTAACCACCAATGCCAACTTCGACAACCTTGTCTCCCAATACCGCAAACTATTCTCTCCCAGAGAATAATGCTTTGGAAGTGAGCACAACTATCCCGCCAACACCAAACACGGATGCCTGCACCTGTCTTCATAACAAGCTTCCGTGCTTATTCAAGCCGGCGACCAGCAACATGGGCACGTTGACGGGGGTTCTCTGCAGCCTGCTTGGTCAAGTTGGAGGCAGTTGTGTGGATATTGGAACGAACAAGACCACTGGTGTGTATGGGACAGTTGCTAGCTGTGACCCTGGTGTGTTTTTCTTTGCGACTTGAGCATTCCACAGTCTCACCTTTCGCCATTTAGCCACTCGTCTCTCTTACGCCTTCTCCCAATACTACGAACTAACCGCTCGTGTGGCCACTTCTTGCGACTTCGCGGGCAATGCCACGCTATCCGACTCGGTCAAGTTGTCGCCCCCCAACGTCGTTGCGCGAAGCTCAGCTGTAACCCAATGCCTCACCAGCCCGAGCGCAGTTTTCACCCCCAAAGCAAGCTCTGGTGCCCCCGGTCCCTCGGGCAGTGCTGGCGGTGGAGGTGGAGGTAATGGTTCGGGTGGTAATAGAGGCAGTAGTGGTGGAATGGCGGAAGCCACAACACAAATGGCGCGAGTGTCCCTATGCGGGTCGGGGTTGGTGGTCTCACCTTGATTGCTACTATCTTCCCTACTACTATCGAATGGGACGGACGCACATCGGACATGATAGATACGACTACTACTGCTACCATATTCTTAGCTACAGCTCTGCGTGTACATATAGTTTTGTGCCTTGGCAGACGATCTCATCGCTCGTTTTTTCTCCTTACGGACTGTTACGGACACAGAATCTAATTTAAATTTGAAGGACTTGTCAATTGACATGAGCACAGCTCGGCGTAAAAATGTTCTTTTGAGCTCCAAGTTCAAGTCCATCTCAAGATTCAAGAACTTGAAGCATATCACCATGGTATTGATATCGTAACTTACACAATTTCTCATAACTTGCAAAAATTTGCCAAAAAAAGTCGAGTATTTCTATCTTTACGCTGCTCTTAACTGCGTCGCCGTACTAGTACTAGTTATATAACTCCTGCGGGTGATAGAAACCGCATGGCAAAGAGAGAACAACACCGTCAGCTCGAGCATTAATATTACCAAGGTTTTGTAGTCTGTTCCGCATATCCTAGGATAAAGTAGATATATTGTATCGGACATCTTGTATTGTAGCTTTATCTTCAATCTAATAGGTGTATTGCTCTAACATGATTGAAAGTGTAAGGGCAACCCCGGAGGCCTGAGATCAAGGTCCTAGCAGGGGAGGATCCAAAGAGTGAATAGAAGTAAGCAAATACAAGTGAGGCTGACCTAGCAGGGGAGGATCCAAAGAGAAGAAACTCTAAGGGTCCACCTGCTAGGTAGCGGAACTATATACTGCGCTCTTGACGCGCCAAGGTTGATCGTTGCTCCGTGCAGTATGCCTGCGCCATGTCGCAGGCCAGGTCCCAGGGGGATCGCCAGGCGGGGGGCGGCGATGCGCCTGACGGAGGCGGTGATGCGATCACCGGAGTCGGAACCGGAGTCGGACCGGAATCGGGATCGTCTCCGAGGGGCCGAAAGGGAGGTTCCCCTGACATCACCCCCCCCTTTGAATGCGGCGTCCCGACGCATAGACCGGAACGGAATCGAGTCGAAGGTTGCGGAGGCGATGTGCCGTGGTTTGCCAGGGTACTTACGGTAGAACTCCGCGATTTTGTCCGGGGCGAAGACGCGGTCGAAGCGGACCCACTGGTCGTGCGACGCGTCGTAGCCTTTCCATCTGACAAAGTAATTCAGCCGTTTATACCTCACCCTTGCGTCCAAGATCTCCTCTACTTCCCACTCCGGGACTCCGTCCTCGAGGTCCGGAGGGGGCTGGTCGTAGCCGGGCGTCCGTCGAAGGGGTCGTCTTGGGCGAGCTCAAGCTTGACGACGGGGAAGACCGGGTGGAGCTTCGAGTAGCGCGGAGGGAGGTCGAGCTTGTAGGCACCTTTGCTGATCTCCGCGACTATCTTGAACGGACCGAGGCGGCGGTGGGAGAACTTCTCCGAGGGGCGAGTCGTCCTGATGTCAGAGGCATCCAGCCAAACACGGTCGCCAACCTTGAACTCCGGAGACGGAGTGCGTCTCCGGTCGTAGTAGCGCTTATACTCTTCCTTGGCCTTAGTGAGCGGCCTTGGCTTCGGCAACCCCAGTGGCAATTGGTCGCGGAACTCGTTCACAGACTCCATAGCGGAACGGGCTCCGGGTTCAAAGCCCATGCGCGGAAGCCGTCCCGTGTCCGTCATGAAGGGGACTTGCTGCGTGGATGAGTGGACGTGGTTGTTGTAAGCGAACTCCGCGGCCGGAATCAGCTCATCCCAG
Organism: Mycena indigotica; assembly: GCF_014461135.1. NCBI lineage: Eukaryota > Fungi > Basidiomycota > Agaricomycetes > Agaricales > Mycenaceae > Mycena > Mycena indigotica. Next base: position 1,099,843 of record NW_023503010.1, read on the forward strand.
TCGTCCTGCTGATAGTTGGTGAAGATCCGCAGGTACTGCTCCAACTCCTGGTTGACGCGCTCTGTCTGACCGTCCGTTTGCGGATGATACGCGGTGGACGTGGCTGGGTTGATGCCGATTAGACGCCAGAGTTCTCGGGTGAAGTCCGCGATGAACTGTGAGCCACGGTCGGAGACGTACTTCTCCGGAGTCCCGTGATGGCGCCAGACATTCCGGTAGTAGAGGCGGGCTGCTCCTACTGCGTCGACCGTGGTATGGCACTCGGAGAAGTGGGCTCGCTTCCCAAGGGGTGTCCACGACGACCATGATCGCGTCGTACCCATGGGCCTCGGGAGCTCGACAATGAAGTCGACGGAGACGGTATGCCAGCGCTCGGGGTGTTTCCGTCGGGTGTAGCTCTCCGTGGGGCAGTCTCCGGAGCGCCTTGGTGCGACAGCACAAGTCACAGGTCGCTACATACCGGCCGATATGGCGAGACATCTGAGGCCACCAGTAGTTCCGGGAGACCAACTCCAAGGTCTTGAAGCGACCGGCATGTCCGGCGACTCGAGTGTCATGGCAGAGCTCGATGATGCGCCTCCGGAGGTCCTTGTCCTTGGGCACGACAATCTTCCCACGGAAGTGGAGAAGACCACCGGAGACGGCCCACTCGTCGGAGCGTGAGGAGCGGGGGCCTCGAGCTTGACCTTGGACCTTTAGGAGTTGCCGGGCCGCTAGTGCGACGGGCTCCTCCAGGTCAGGCTCACCGGAGAGGGCATCGCGAATGTCGCGAAGAAGTTCGGAACCGGGACCGGAAACGGAAACACCCTCGAGTGCGCGGACGTGGAAGAGTTCGGGCCGCAGAAGGACGACGCCGGAGTTGTCGGAATCGATTCCGTGGTCGGGTCTCCAGAGAGGGCGTCAGGTCGGCCCATGTCGCGACCGGGCTTGTGGTGCAGCGTGAAGTCGAACCGGGAGAGGTAGAGGGACCAGCGGGCCTGTCTCCGGTTGAGGTGCTGCGTCTTCCTGAAGTACTCCAAATTCTTATGGTCAGTCCAAATCTCGACGGGATGCGCGGCACCCTCGAGGAAGTGTCTATACTCCTCGAGTGCGCGGATGATCGCGAGCATCTCCTTGTCGTGGATTTCGTAGTTGCGCTGGACATCATTTAAGCTTTTGGAATAGAATGCTACAGGGTGCCACTTCCCGTCCGGGGCGGATTGTGAAAGAACCGCCCCCCGTCGCATAATCAGAGCTGTCCGCCTCGAGTCGGAAAGGCCGTGCGTCGTCCGGAATCGCCAGGACCGGTTCCGAGGTGACCGCGTCCTTGATCGCTTGGAACGCGGAGGCCTCCGCGTCGCCCCAAGTCCATTGCTGGTCCTTCTTGGTGAGCGCAAAGAGAGGGACGCGAGGGCCGAGAAGTCGCAAATGAACCTGCGGTAGAAATTAGCGAACCCAAGGAACTGCTGAACATCCTTCTTGTTTTCCGGAGTCGGCCAGGCGGAGACGCCTGCGACCTTGACGGGGTCCATTTCGACGTGGTTGTGGGAGATGATGACTCCGAGGTATTCGATTGACGATTTTTCAAGTCGCACTTCTCCGCTCGGAGGTACAACTTATGCTCTCGGAGTCGGCGCAAGACCTCCTGGACGATCTGTCGGTGTTTCCGGAGGTCGGAATGGGCGATCAGGATGTCGTCCAGGTAGATCATGACGTCTCCGGAAAGGATGAGGTCCTGGAAAATGTCATTCATCATCGTTTGGAACGTCGCGGGAGAGTTTGTCAGGCCGAAATACATCACCAAGGGCTCGAACAGGCCTCGGTTAGTCCGGAAAGCTGCCTTCCACTCATCACCTTCTTTGATCCGGACGTTGTTGAAGCCCCAACGAACGCCGAGTTTGGTGAAGTAACGAGCGCCTTTGAGCCGGTTGATGAGGTCGTTGATCAGCGGAAGGGGGTACCGGTTTTTGACGGTCATCGCGTTGAGGGCCCGATAGTCCTGGACAAAGCGGAGTCCGCCGTCCTTCTTCTTGACGAAGAAGACCGGAGACGCCATCGGAGACTTGGAGGGGCGAATCCGGCCCGTCGACAGCCCTTCCTCGATGAACGCGTCGAGCTCGCGTTGCTCAAGGGGCGAGATGGGGTACACCTTGCAGTTGGCCGGCTTAGCGTCGGGGACGAGTTCGATGGCGTGGTCCCAGGTTCTCCGTTCCGGGAGCGTGTCGAAAGACTCCTTGTTGAAGACGTCCTGGAACTCTTTAGCCCAGTCCGGGATCTCGGAGGGCGGGGGAGCGGAGTTCCTGGCGAAGGCTTCAGCCAGGCGCTGCGAGACAGTACTGCCAGCGCGTATCTCCTCCGAGGGACGGAACGAGGTGTAGAAGATGCGGTCACCATCTTCAAGCTGACCATCGTCATCGTCGTCGTCAGAGTCCCGGCGTCAGATCAGGCAGGCCGGAGTCGTCGCCGGAAACGGAATCGTCTCCGTCATCAGACCCAGAAAGGTCCATGGCGCAGACCGAGGGGAACGGGCCGGAGCGGAGTCGCTTCTGGAGCAGCCGGAGTCGCCGTAGCTCAGTCCGTTCAACGCGTTCTTCCTCGCGGCAAGTGGAGCAGCCGCGGGGGCACCGCGTCATCTTGACCTCCTTGGTTTCCCAATCGATCTCTGGGTTATGCTTCCGCAGCCAAGAGTACCCCAGGATGAGGTCTTGTTTACCGAGATGGGTGACGGCGAGTTGAACGCTCGGAATGGCCTTTGTAGCGTAGGACCAAGTCCGCGATCTGGTTGATGGAGCCAGCATCATTCGGAGTGCCGTCGACGTTGAAGACCGGAATCGGCTGCGCCAGGGTGCGGACCGGAATGCCATTCCGAGCGACGTAGTTCGTGTCGATGAAGTCGGAGGTGGCACCACAGTCAACAAGCCCAGAAAGGGAGAGCTTCAACGCACTGGTGGTGGACTCTAGCTCCAACGGGAGGTGGAGGGAGTTTACTCCAGGGGAGGCAGCGACAGTGTACTGCTTGGGCAATTTCTTTTCCCAGGCAGTGAGGCGGCGAAGGACGACAACCGGAGTCGCGGGCGGAGTCGGAGACGGAGTCGAAATGGGGGCAGGGGAGGGTATGTCTTTCGTTTCAGGCTCGTTGTAGGGCAAAGGAATTGATTCGTCATACAAACAAGCGAAACGATTTATGGACGCGAACGAGGGCACACCAGTCACTCGTCGCGGGGGACAAAATCCTCTCCGGCCATCGACTCCGCAGCTGTCTCCGGCAGCGCAGCTGTGTCCGAGTAGCGGGCGATCAACTCCGCTAACATCTCGTCACCGAGTTGTTGGATCACCTCGTCGAGGATGTCCATTGAGCGGACGTCCCGGGGGGGGGGCAATCCCGGGCGAGATGGTTTGGGTCGCCGCACCTGAAGCAGGCGCGACGAGGGGCACCCCAGAGCCTAGTGCGATCCAACTCCATGGGGACGGGAGCTGGAGGCGCCGGAGGGGGGGCGCGGGCCGCGGGTGGCACGACCGGAGCCACTGGGCGGAAAGGGGCCGGAGCCGGGATGCGGTTGACCGGAAACGGAGTCCGAATCAAACCGCCAGGCGTCTTGGGGCGGCTGACTTGATCAGCTTGGCCCGGACCAGGGCCTCGTATTGACGGAAGGCCCGGGTGCGCCAGCTAAGGTAGTCCCGGAGGTCCGGGGGTCGTTCGAGGACGTGATTCCGTTGTTGATCAAGGGGTCAAGTCCGTGGCGGAACTTGGTCACCTTGACCAACGCGTCTTCGAATCCGGCGAGGTCCATCAGGTCCTCGAAGTCGTCGGTGTACTGGTAGACATCCTTTGTGCCCATGTGATAGGCGGAAGTCTCCAGTTTGGAGAGAACATGATCTTGCTCGTTCTCCTCGACGAACCGGAGTCGAAACTCGGAAACGAACGAGCCCCAGGACGGAAACGGAAACGGGGCTTTGCTTCCGTGGCGCTCCGCCCATTGCTGAGCGGGTCCTTCTGCCATAAACGACATGGCATAGCGGACGGCCTTTTCCTCACTCGCCTCTCCGTTGACCACAAAGGCCTCAGGGGCAAGGCGGGCGTAGGTGCGGACCGCGTAAAGGAACGCGCGGCCGCGTTTCCGATCGCCGTTGAAGGTGAACGGAGGGTTTGGTCGCAAGACCAATTTTGAGGCGAGGTTGATGTCGCCAAAGAGGGCTTCGGAATCGCCCTGAGCCGGAGTCGGAGTCGGAATCGACGTCTCCGGGGTGGTGTTGTTTGGGGTCCGCCAGCAGTATTAGCGGCGGCAGCGGCAGCGGAAGCCTGGGTGGTGAGAAAAGTAAGGGCCTCAGTTAGGCGGTCGATTTTCGCCTCGAGTGCATCCAGCCGAGTGTCAGCGTCAGGAGTAGCTCCGGAAGGCATGACAGGTGCGGGGACGACAGGAGTGACAGAGGAGGAGGGGACAAGTGGTAGGGGCGGTGACGAGGGCGGAACGGACTCGTATTCCGAGCCTGAGTCAGCGCCGAACCTAGCAATCTTGTCCGGTTGATCCCGTAGAGAGTTTCTTCTGCTGTAAGGGCAACCCCGGAGGCCTGAGATCAAGGTCCTAGCAGGGGAGGATCCAAAGAGTGAATAGAAGTAAGCAAATACAAGTGAGGCTGACCTAGCAGGGGAGGATCCAAAGAGAAGAAACTCTAAGGGTCCACCTGCTAGGTAGCGGAACTATATACTGCGCTCTTGACGCGCCAAGGTTGATCGTTGCTCCGTGCAGTATGCCTGCGCCATGTCGCAGGCCAGGTCCCAGGGGGATCGCCAGGCGGGGGCGGCGATGCGCCTGACGGAGGCGGTGATGCGATCACCGGAGTCGGAACCGGAGTCGGACCGGAATCGGGATCGTCTCCGAGGGGCCGAAAGGGAGGTTCCCCTGACAGAAAGCCATTTCCGAAACAGCAATAAATTGCTGGAAATTGCCTGGAAATTTATGGGAAATTCACTCTGATTTTCCGAAATTTCTGGGGGACTAAAGGAATCACAGAAATTCCGGAAATCGAAGAAATCAGGTAAAATCCTTGCTGATTTTAGGAAATTTCAAGAAATCTCATGGGATTTCTGGGGGAGGTATTTCCTGATGTCGTATTCCCCGATTCTGAATGGGAAGGAGGAGAACCGCAAGAGATTCCGCAACTCCTGTGGGACTCATCGAGTCGGTGGAGGACGGCCGAGATACACTATTGCGATAGAAGGACATCTCTCCCTATTCCAGTGGATGAGCCAGCGTCGTCACTTATTCCAATAGAGAGAACGCAACCACTCCTTGGCAAGTTAGCCCTCCTCGAGTCTTTCTCTTGCAACCTGAATCTTGCTCGTGGCTCTTTATGGCCTCCACTCTTCGGCCAAGCCACCAATCTCCGGCGTCTCTCTATAAAGAATGCTACTGTGGTGCTGAACCATGCCTTCCCTGTACAAAACTTGAGGTCACTGGAACTCCTATCGGACGACGCCAAGCTCGAGAGTATCATATCGCTCATGCATCTCACCAGTAACATCGAAACATTAATCATCCATGGAATCGGCACCGATAGCAACGTCAACGGGCTGACCAACACGCCGTTCCCGGTCTACCAGCGGCTGCGCTCATTGACCTGCCTGGAGCCGTCCGAAAACTTCCCAAATGCCATTTTCGACCGCCTCACTGCGCCGACTTTGCACACGTTGCGTCTCCACTCGGTCGACAAAGCCTCCTCCCGAGCCGTGCTATCCCTCCTGCAACGCTCCGGCTGTGAACTTGCAGCGTTCTCCCTCGCAAACCAACCAGAGGATGTGTCCGACCTCGACTCCCTCCTCCGCTCGAAACTATTCCGGCGCGTAAGCACGTTTTCATTCACAGTCGAGTGGGATATGCAAGAAGATGAAGCCGACGACTTCGTGCAGAATCTGGGCCAAGGCATCTGGCTTCCCGGAATGACAACACTCTTCGTCAACCTTCCCGCTTCATACTCAATCGCGCCGTTCATCAACATCGTCGAAACTCGCATGGCCACCGACCAAAGCGATACGAGCGAAGACGAGGAATCGGGCGTCGTCATCAGCAGAGTGTATCATTTGGAGAAGCTCGTGCTTGTTTTTCACCCCAGCACGGTACCGCAGGAGGAGATGGATGACTTGAGGCGTCTGCATCGGGAGCTTGGTGTGCGAGTCGTGATACCCAATGGCTTTCCTTCAGTCCAGACACTGGTCTATAATTAGGCAAATCAAGGATCTAAAACCCCAACGATGCGTTCAAGAAGACAGTTTCTTCATATTCACGAGTACTTACTTCAAGTTTCAATTCGTCTTTAGCTCAGAATATCTTCCCTCTCTTATGATAGCACCGAATTTCTATGGTTCCCGTCAAATTTAGGATCCAGCAGAGTAGATGATAAAAGCATTGGTTATCTCGAGTGGTGTTTGTGTGCGTTTGAATACGAGACTACTCATCATGCCCCGTCCTGTTCCCATCCCTCAACCAGATCCAGCTCCCGCACATCCACCCCCGCAAAGTCCCGACTCTTGATCGCGCGACTGCGGACCTCCGCTGTCTGAAAATACATCCGTGTCAGCGCGAGAGCGTCCTTTGCCTGGAAGTCCGCACATGTCAGATGAAAAGAGCTAACTTGCCAGATGATACTCACGATAACATATATGCCCCAACCCACCGACGTCTGCCACCAAACTGGCTCGTCCTCCGCCCACACTCCGACCCCGCCCAGGAACAGGCCCGCAAATGTTTTAAGCACCACAGTCGCACTCGTTTCCTCCTTGGCATGACCGTTGGCCCGAGGAGCGGCACCCAGCCACGAGCGGCGCAATACCGCGCCGATGGCCCGTGGTAGGACCAGTGCTGAAATGGCATGGACGACATCGTGGGTGAGCGACTTCTGGTCCTTGTGAATGATGCGCGTAGCCAGCAACAACGGGTCCTGGTCGTCGTCTTGAAGGGCAATCACGGCTTGGTCGTTATTTGCATCGTTCGCGGCCCCAGCAGCAGCTCGGCCGCGCCTGCGTCTCGCAGTACCCGGTAGAGTAAAGACACTGCGCACTCGCTCGGTAAGGTACCGTCGAGGCAGCAACGGGGGTGGACGTCCGAGGAGATAGCTTTCCAAACGCGTTCGGAGCGAATTATAGATGGGTTGTATGAGGGATGGGACGAGCAGTCCAATGAGAAGGGGGAGTCGGCGGCCATAGCCGAGGTTTCAGTTGAGGAGGAGAAGGGGAATTCGAGGCAGTCGTCGAGGTTGGTGTTGGGGTCAAAAAACGCGATCCCGTTAGTCTCGCCCCAGTTTCTGTCCGCATAATACCGTAAAGCAGGGCTGGCAGTGCCCCATACAGCGGCGAAACCCATTTCGAGACTGTTCCAGGCAACAAGAGACGGAATGGCAGTGTCGGGAGAGTGATGAAGAGTGAGCGAAGGAGGTCGGAAGTCGTATTGGGTATCATCAGGCGGAATAGGCTGTCATTGGACCCGTCAGTTCCTATGAGAGAATAACGAGCAATGTAACGCACCGCTCCCCAAGATAAGACCTCAAAAACGCCAGTTCGTAAGCCACCATTGCGGACAACACCATAACCCGGCTCTGCAGCCCCAAACTGAGCGGAACGATCTCGAGCATGAGCAGTCCCGTGCCGGTAAACACGGTGTCTACAAGCGTGCCCAGCGTCCGGTAAATCGTGTTGAGGAGGATAACGGCGGTATGCACTCGGGCGGTCAGCGGCTCCGCAAGCTCGTATGGGCGAAGACAACGCGGACAACGGAGCGTTAAGAGGTCAAATATTGTCTGATTTTGGGTGCGCGGGCGGGGGGAGACCGGGAGGGAGGCAGTCCATCGGATAAGACACGATTCATGGGCCAACGGCGCGCAGGTAGGGCATGGATGTACCCAAGGATCTTTTGCGACCGTTTCTTCGAGGCAGATGAAGCATCGTTTCAGCTGATGTCCAGTAAGAGGCGGGGAGCGGAGGGAAGAGAGCTTTACTCTAATGTCGTCGATAGTCGGGACGCGTGGGGTACTCATGTATGCATGAGAGACAGAAGCAAGAATAGAATAGTGTGACCCAGTCCGTGACGTGGCTCAAATTCGCTTCAAATGGCCATCTCCCCGGTCCTCACCATCCCGGCAGAGTTAACGAGCAAGATATTCACAGTAGCTATTTCATTCTCCCTGGCGGACTGTGATCCCGTGATCCTCCGTCTTGCAGCTGTTTGCACACAATGGCGTTCCGTCGCACTCGGAAACGCAACTCTGTGGCGGGCAGTCCCGGTCCACACAGGCAGACGCAACCCTGAACAACTAATGGAATGCTTCAACTCGCGCAGTCGTACACTCCCTCTCGACGTCGCCATTTGGGTCCTGGGAATCCAACATATTCCACGAACTTTATGGGCCTTCTCCTCACGGTGGAGATCGCTCCAGGTGCGCCTCGCCCGTGTAAACGATAATGTGTTCGATAAGGACGCGGGCTACACCAAGAGCGGTCGCGACCTTGAACTGCCGCTTCTCGAAGAGTTGAGCGGCAATATTGTTTTTGCCTGGCACGAAGTTCTTGCGCCAAACCTCCGTCGTCTAACGATGAGCCAACCACACTATGTTGCGCATTCTCGCACCACTCTCCCACTTCACCAACTGACTTTCCTTGAGCTCCACTCTTCTTCCCTGGTTGACAACCTCCTCGTTCTCCTGCGCCTAACGCCCAACCTGACTACGCTTGTTCTCGGAGAGCTCTACACCAGCCTTCACAGGCTGGGACCCACCAACGATATCGGCCCTCTCCCTCTCTATAATAACCTCCACACCCTCGCTGTCCAGCACAGTGACAAACTCCATCTTCTCCTCGATCAGCCACCTGTTTAGCCCACCAGATACTGAGAATTATCAGTGACAACCTGCTAGAATAACACTGATAAGCCACAGTGAATTTTTCGGTTCCCATATAAATGAATAATTATTGAGGAGAGGTATGAATAAATACAAGTACTAAGACCTCGGAGAGCCTACAAGTCATATCTGGTGCAAGTTATCAGTTGCTATATGCTGTGGATAATTGTCAATAATTCTGGGAAATAGAAACTTATATAGTAATAGTTTTGCTATGTGACACATGTGACACATTGTCCCAAACAGGAAATCCTTACTAACGCTTGTGCTAGTCCTAGTTTCAACTTTCAAGACCTGGGATAATCTGATAAATTTCCAAAAAAGGAAATTTTCACGATTTGACAGTATAATCATCAGAGGATGTCACAGATGGTCACAAAATCAAAGTTGTGTATTTTGTCTATACAAACAACTTACATTAAGTAACCTATATTGGCAGCTAAATGGTTGTGTGAGTATTGGCCAATCACTAGTTGATTCACACCAGATGAGATGATATCTTCATAACTAGACAGGGCACAGAGCTGGTTGAAGTACTACTAAGGATGCTCAACTGGAGTGGTCAATATTCCCACCAATACAATACTGTAGCATTTTATTCAATTCGGCGGTCACGCGTCACACCGGCCTTAAAATGCCGAAATTTTTTCGGCGGTCACACTCGACAGCCTAGACGCCGAATTCCCTCGGCTGATGTACCATTTTTGGCTGGCGCGGCCCTGCGGGCCGCGCCGAAATCTGCCCAAAATTTTCGGCGGTCACACTTGGAGCTGCCGGACGCCGAAAATTTCATTTCGGCGCCGATGTCACACCGATTTCGGGCGCCGAATTGAATAAAATGCTACAGTATTCTTAGTATATCCGTACTGCCTAATGATGATAAATGAGACTTTTCGATCTAGCCATATCTTCACCAGTTCTCCATGGATTTAGATGATTGTTGTACTAGTAGGTAGGTGGTCATATTACCCTGATGTGGTCCAATATGAGTATAGTGAAATACCTTTAGACTATACCGTTATACCACTTTTCTGTACTTTTGCTCCTTGAAATTCAATCAAATATAATGATGACTTGATATCTGTCTAAGGAATGTCTGGATAATCATGATCTCAGTTGTATTATGGTCTAATGGATATTCACCATAGCTCACCGACACACACCCATTTTTAGACATCTTATATGTCTGTGTATGTCCCATATATACTATCATCCAAATAGCCTAATAAATCACTCAGAAGTGAAGGATTCCTAAGGGGGTATAGGTAGGAAGCATTGGAAGGTGTCCCATTATGAGATTATACTTCTCACACCATCATATATGCATGTCATCTACTGTTATTCTCCAATATACTGATAACTGCTATTACACATCATATTTGCAATACAGCTATAATCTGCTACTTGATTATAAATCAAAGTATGTGAAATTGAGACAATATGGTATATACACCTAACCATATGCTCTGATTGATTTCTGTATGTTCTTGAAGGATAAATTGAGGAAGATATTCAAACAGAGATTAGGTGCAAAACTGGTTTACATAAATAGCGGGGTCTATACACTGAGTACTGGACATTGAGATGCATATATGAAGGTTTTTTGATGTCTACTAGGACCCTGTACTGTAATTAGTTGTGGTTCTAGCATATGTCCCTAAAGGTGGCTGAAGAGAGGGTAGGTACTCATAGACTAAAAGAGAGTGTCTTTGCTCTTACAACTGGCCAGAAATTAATTTCAAGTATAATTCAAGACTTGAACATAGGATGGTATAGACCCTCCAATGAACCTGTCCAGCACTTAAATCAACCTCATAACTAATCTGGATCTCGCACAGTACTATTATCAGTGTTATCTATTTTAAAGATGATGGGTTCACCATTGCATGAGTCTTAAGAGTCTGAAAAATTTGAGTATATTCACCAGTAGGGGTAAGGTCTACCTCTTAGAAACTGGTGCCCCTGCCCCCTCTAGCATATCTTCATCCTAGGTTATACAGCACCTAAGGTCTTCATGAATTGACTGACCCTAGTATTGGCTGCATGATCACTAATTGGTAGGATGATAGTAGACCATCCTGTGGAACTATATCAACTTAGATCATGACATTATATGCATGGTGTGCCAAAATATCAGCAAAATGCTCATCAACTCAGTATTCCGTCATACTTGGCAGTCAATAGATTGATGTGATGGTACTAGATAAGATAGGTGGATGAATGAAATAGTGATAGGATGGTGTACCCTCCAAATGAGGTCCCTCCAAGCCTTATCCACCCAGGCTAGCTAGAGATCCATGGTTATCTTTCAGGGTTGATGGAGATCAAATACCACTAATAAGTTGCATTCTCAGTATCATATGCACGTGGGATTGGTAATAAACAGGCCTTAGCTTGAATTCTCTGGATATATAAGTCACCTACCCTACAATGTTGAAGTACTATATATTCCCTTTTACATGACTGAATAGCAATTACAGTGCTTATATTCATTTGATAGTGATCAAATATCCTGGTCCATTAATACTACTTTTGGGAACCTTCCTGACTGTACTCAATTCATGTATTTCTCTCAAGTAGTTATTGAGATAGATATTCATTAGTTATACATCAGTTATTTATTGGCTAGTGCTGATGCAAGTAATCATCTGCCACTATAGGCGGCTTAATGAAAGTTATCCATATAGTTAAAATGTACAACTTTGATTTTGTGACAATCTATGACATTTTATGATGATTATACTATCAAAGGGTAAAAACTTCCTTATTTGGAAATTTGTCAGGTCATCACAGGTCTTGTAACTAGTGCAAGTTATTATACGTGGATATTTCCTATTGAGGACCATGTGTCACACAGGTCACATAGCCATATTTGATGGAGCACTATTACTGTACTGTTCCTAGAATTATTGACAATTATCCACAGCATGTAGTGACTGACAACTTGCACCAGATATGACTTGTAGGCTCTCCAAGGTCTTAGTACTTGTATTTATTCATACCTCTCCTCAATGATTATTCATTTGTATGGGAACCTGTAAGGGCAACCTCGCGAGGCTCGAAATCAGAGTCCTGAGCAGAGGGGGAATCCTTAGTGAACTACTACAACAGGAAGGGACGCTACAGACTCACCTGAGCAGAGGGGGAATCCTTAGAGAACAAGCCAAGGAGCCCTCTGCCCAGGTGCACTACTATATACCAGTGACCGGAGTAATGATAGAGTGACTGCATAGCGACGGATGACGGATGGGAGAAGTCAGGCGTCGCTAATGGACCCTAGGTGAGTGTCGAGTAGCCCTTGAAGCTCCGGAGAGGCAGGTTTGGGACCGTGATGCCAAGGGAGGGGCCCAGGCATCCCTAGAAGGCCTAAGAAGGGCTTCGGGAGGTCCAGGCTGCCTCTGGGCGTCTCCGCTTGTGACCGTGACCGTGACAACCGGAATCGGAATCGGAATCGGAATCGACTCCGGGTGTGTGACCGTGACGTGACGGCCGTAAACGGAGAGGGAAGGCGTGGAGCGGAAAGGGAAGGAGTCTGGTCCAGCCCAAGGGCCGGGGAGTGTCGAAGAGGACCAATGGGAATGGCGGCCAGCCATGACCACTGGAGGGTAGCGACAGGGGGTCACTCGGAGACGTCCCCGGACGTCTCCAGAGAGGTGGAGATGTGAGGGCGTGCAGCCTGGGGCGCTGCAGTAGGCACGAGCCTTAACGGCAGTAGGCCTCACCCAGGGGAAGGCCCGATGACGGGGGGCCGTGGTGGCGGAGTGGAGAGCGGAGCCATGGCAAGGCTCAGCCATCCGAACATAAGCCCGAACGCTGACATGGGTTGGGGACACCCAAGAGGTCCAGCAGGTAGAGATCGTAGGGAGACCTTGATAAGTGACAGCCCAGAGAGGCTAGAAGGCCGTAGGCTCAAGGTCTCGGAGGGAAGTGGTGCGTCCACATCCGGAGAGGTCTCCGATGGCATTAGTGATCCCTGATGATGACTCCGCCGGTGGAGAGACTCCCGGAAAGGGGTGGCCAGGGAAGTCGAAGACTGAGGATCACTGGATGTGGGATGTGGTGCGGGCAGTGGAGGGAGAGCGTCAGGGTGCGGAGACGCGGAGACACGAGCGGAGACGCGGAGACGCGAGCGGAGACGCGGCGCTTGATGGGATCAAGTGACGGCATCAGGGTTTCCCCTGACAGAACCGAAAAATTCACTGTGGCTTATCAGTGGTATTCTAGCAGGTTGTCACTGATAATTCTCAGTATCTGGTGGGCTAAACAGGTGCGATCAGCTCACTGCCCCGGCTCTGCACACGCTTCATCTCTGCCATCTAGACGCGGAATCTGCGCGCGCGGTACCCTTGTTCCTCTATCGCTCAAAATGCACAATTCAAACGCTTTCGCTCACCGTTGGTCCACGGGTCTCGTCAAGTGCGGAGCCAGGAGCGAGTCCTTCCCTCTTGCTCATACGCGTACCAGAGATTAGCGGCACAGTCCGCCACTTCAGCCTGATCTTCGACGAGGACCTCCTGCCGGAGGAAACCGCTGCCCTTTGCAGTGATCTTGTGGAGGGCACTCTGTTCCCCCTCCTCCGGAAGCTCAGCCTGGTCATCTCCGACCCACAGCCATTAACAGACCTGAAACAGTACATCGAAGCCCTGGCCACCCGTCCTTCACAATCGTCCATCGAAGTAGAAATTGCACTCTCTCCCGACTCAGGAACGGACCACAACAGCAGGGTCCTGCGGCGTCATCATATCCCAGCTCATGCAGCCCCAACCCAACCACAGCCCTGTTCCACTGTCAGCAGAAAGGCGAGACAGCAGTGCGAATCAACATACCACAGCGGACGGTCCGATTGTTCCTCCGTGTCCCGCTGCCTATGGGCGAAGAGTGCTCAGCTCGGGCAGGGTAATGCGACGGACCACCAAAGCGAATGTTGGCAGCGTATACCCGGCGCCTTCTCCGCTTCCTGACGTGGACAGTGGATAGCGGGCCCGCGCGAATCGCGGCGCGTTTACGTGACAAGCTCTGGCCTAGCGTTCACTGACGCTGGTCGTTCGGACTCGTTCCGGCCATTGACACAGCAGGAATGAGGGGTCAAGCTACTCAGAGTAGCTTGATGTCCAGTGGCAACCCTTGACTGCCTTCCAGAAAAAGTCTGACGATCTGCTGCAGGTTGTTCAGGCGTGTTCGCAGCGGAACTGTCCGCCACAGCGTCGCGTCTCCCAGTGCAATCGATCTCCATGTGCCGCACACAGCGGTCAGACGGACGAGCTCTGGCTCGCCTTTATCAAATCCAGCATTGATAGCTGCGAAAAATATTTTCGATACCAGCTCGGGAGGGAGGGTGGTAACTGGATAAGCAACCGCAGAAAGCTTAGCATCAATGTCTTGTAGTTGTGCCTCAAGCGCGCGATGATTTTGGCTTTGCGCGCACGTAGAGGGGCTGTAGGGTTTGGAGCTACGGCCATATTGGCTGGGGAAGTCGGGAGGCGCATGGCACGTACTTTCGCTCATGGTGGTGCAGAAGAAGTTGGTTTGACGATCGTGCGACTTTCGAAATCCGTGTGTGATGACATCATGATCATAGTGATGACTGATGTCGCTTTGACTTGGTCTGTGGACGACTTAATTATGTTCAAGTTGATCGCATAAGTAATCACGCAGATCGTCTCGTTCCTTCCCTCCGTTCCCCCTCCCCCGCTTTAATCGTCCGCGCTATGGTTCTGCGTGCACACGGGTTACGGTGCAGGACACCACCATTCGATCGCGATACTCTGCTGCTCGTTTTCCAGGCTAGGAAAAATCGCGAGACATCTTCGCCGATGTTCTTCTGGGGGGCGACAACGAGATGGCAGCCACGACGACATATAACTCAGTAGACATTGGATGTACCCAATCTGCCAGTGGATGTGCAGTAGCGTATCTATGTATAGAAGGGCAGGGACTGCTCGCTACCGCATGTAAGCCACCAGTAATATAAGAGAGCAGAGTCATATCCAGAAGATGGAGACCATATCTCAGAATGTGTGAATGTAGAAGGTAGGTAAGGGCGCGTCGAAGGATGACCTAAACAAGCGTGACGACGACGTAGCGGTCGAGGGATGAAGGTATTGTGGGTCTCGGAATGGGTCGTTTGGGTGTACAAGTTTGCAAACTTCACATAGATGGTGAAGCCGGCTGGGCGGATTTGGGGACATTGGGACACTGGGGTGAAACGTAATGTTCGCGGTGGTACGAGGGCCTCATCGGAAAATCCTGCATGCGGCTGTGGCCGCAGAGGTCGTACTACGTTGGGAGTAAATGGATGACCATAGGCCGTATTTCGGTCTGCATGATGGGGAAGGCGATGGCAATCGTGCGATACAGCACATATAGTGCCGTCAAATGACCAGGGTGCGATGAGGGGCGAATGGAGACATTGGGGATGTCATTAACCGCGGCGCAAAAGCGTTAGGAGCGGAGAGTGTCGTGCTCGTTTGTCCATCACGACGACGGAGTCGAAGCCTGGCTCATAGCAGCGCCATACGCGAGTTGTTTTCGCGGGGATTCGGATGATATGTGAGCGGAAAGTGGGATTCTGGGTTGATTCTGGGAGGCTTTGAGTGGGGGGAATGGGGTGTCTGCAGAAGAACATGTATGCCGTCAGTGTCTGAGAAGGACAGCTCCGAGGAGTCCAAGCAGGCAGACCACACACTATCATGCACTCGAGAGCGCCCCATTCTCCCGCTATCTCCTCCCATCCCGCTGGGGTCGACTCCTCCTCGTCGCCCGCTCCAAGTCAAGTCGCTGCCAGTGCCTCTCGCGAGGACTTCAAGCGCCCGTTGCAGCGCTGTATGGGTCCCCAACGGCGCATGCCCACCCACCGCCAGCTGGCTACACCGCAAGCCCACCCGCCTCCCCGCCAACGTCGCGCCGGCATGCACAGCGGGCACGGACGCAGTCGAGCACATCCGAGTCGACGTCGGGACGAAAACGCGATTGACGTGGCACGTGCAGCACCGCATGGTCCGTGCGCGCCACGTCAATCACGCAGATCTTCCCGTTCCTTCCCTTCCGCCTGGTCTTCCGCGCGATTATTGCCGCGATGGTCCTGCTAGCACACCGTAACGGTGCGGTAACCCCGCTTTCGATAGTCTGCGAGCTAACTGTGCTCCTGTTCCAGGCCGGGCAAGCTGACAAGACGCCCGCGTTCTTCGTTGGGGACAACGACACCCGCGATGGCCTCACCTTTGCTGGCAGTAAAGATACTAGGCACGGTCACGATGAGACGGTCGGTTGGTCGGTCGGTTGCCCGGCTGGCGCGGCAACCAGGTAAAAGATCAGAGGATCATTTTACTTAGTTGTCACGCCCTTTCTAGCGTTAGAATACTTATTGACATACAAACTATGTATCCTTGTGCATCTGGCGCAACATCTAAGCTGCAAGGACAATTATCAGCCAAATTAGGCAATCTGTGATTCATCTCCCAGATCAGATTATCATTTATTGCTTGCCTCACTACACCGATGGCGCCGCCCACTCAGCGCGAGATGATTCGGCGCGCAATCCTATACCAATTCCAGCTACGATTGCTCTGCATCGGTGCATGGCGAGCATCCCTTGGTGACAGTGACTCCGAGTCTGATGACTCTGATAACAACTCCAGTGATAGCTCAGATGCTGCAGGGAACATACATCTGACCATGCTGCATACTTTGCAGGCTCTCCTTGACACCACAGCTATCATCCACCGGGTTACTTCCACTCGATATCTTACTCCGCGCCACAATATTATCAAGATGGGCCAACTTGAACTTCTCACTGCCTTCTCGCAGAGTCCCCAAGATCACGAACGCTTTGTGAACATGGTGCGCGTATCGCCCTATGTCTTCAGCTCAATCGTTGCTATGATTGAAAATGATCCTGTCTTCCAAAACAACTCCCCGAATGAGCAAACACCTGTCGACCATCAACTCGCAATAACACTCTATCGGCTGGGTCGGTTTGGGAATGGTGGCTCAATTGAAGATATTGCACGTTTTGCCGGTGTGGGCCACGGATCCGTTCCCCTCTTCACCAACCGTTGCTTTGATGCGATTGAACGTTTGCATCCGATCTTTGTGCGTCCACTCACACGGGATGAGAAGGAGATTGAGAAGAGCTGGATTGACCGACATCTGGGCTTCCATGGGTCATGGCGAGAGGGGTATATCATGTACGATGGTACAATTGTACCATTGTCCGAGAAGCCCACACTAAATGGTCAAGCCTATTTCACGCGGAAAAGCAACTACGGGCTGAATGTGCAGGTACGCTTAACTCTTTCTATTCATACAGCTCTGATTTATAGCAGATTGGCAATGTGCCTTCAAACCTACGAATTGTCGACTATTCGCATGGGTTTACAGGCTCTGCTCATGATGCATCAGCTTTTGAATATACGGCAGCACGAAAACACCCTGAACTTCTGTTTGAAGGAGACGAACATGGATTTGGTGACTCTGCATATGCTCTCTCCGAACATATGATTCCCATGTTTCGGAGTCCCGCTGCAGATCTTCCCGAAAACCACCTATTCTGCTTGACATTATCTCATCTTCGTGTTCGTTCTGAGCACTGCATGGGTGCCCTCAAAGGCCGGTGGCAATCATTCAAAGGCCTGCGACAAAGCATTGCCAAAAATCGACACCACGTTCGGGCATGTCGGTGGATCACGATTGGAATCATCCTTCACAATATTGTTGTTGAGCTTGAAGGCATACCAGAACACGATCCCTTTATTCTACAGGGTGGCGGTAATGACGAGCAGGAGGACATGGCAATGGGGAATGACCTTGTTGAGGGTGAGGCAAAGCGCCAGTGTCTCGTTGATGAGGTCAACACATTTCATCGTCATTAAAAAGTATAGTAGTAAAAAACAAATATACATGAAATAGGTTGTTTAACTAAAGAGTAGATTTAGTCAGAAGCATGGGTAGATGTACCATCTAGAGCGGCAATCTTTTCCAAATACTCTTCTCGTGTCCAGACACCAGCCTAAAATATCGTAAATCCAGCACAAAAAGTCAAAGAAGATGTACCTTGAATTCTTCGAACACAAGTTTACGTTGTTGAATGTCCAGTTTGCGTCGTTTGTGTTGATCAGCTTCGCGTTGCTGTTTTTCGAAGGCCGCAAGTGTCGTCTTAGTCATGTCCATAATCTCTTCCTCGAAACCCCGTTTCTTAGGAACAGTGGTTAGCGAAGAAGCACGGACAAGTGTGCTTTCCCGAGGGCCGCTTCGTGGCGTCACAGCAGGTGGAACGGGAGTCGGAGTGTTGGTAACGTTTGTGAAAACTCGATGTGGTGGCTGCGCGATCTCTGGCGTTTTGGGAGTTTCGGGAAGTCGCATATATGGTGGAAGTTCAGGCTTAAAGTCTGTGTTGCTTGGTTGTGACTGGCTCCAGTCACTGAAAGGCTGCGACAACCCCCAATCCGCTCCTCCACCTGACGACTGTGACCCATCCCAGTCAGCAAGACCAACCGGGGGTTCGTTCTCGAGCCAGTCAGATAGAGAAGCACCTATCTCGGGCATATCTTGACTTGACGATTTAGTTTCTGTTTGCGACACTGCTGGGCGCTCCGCTTGGATGATAGTTGTTCGCTGGCGGCCAGAAGGTGTTATCCCAGTGGTTGCGCAGATGGGGACAAGGTTAGGACGAGTTGACCATAAGCGATAGAGGTCGGGGAAGAAGGGAAAGTCGGCCTTGATAGCATCCCAAATGTTGCATGCATCCTGGGGCGTGTCGTGGTGGGGGCCATCAGCCTCGATGTAGTGCCACTGGGAGTCGTCCTCAGTAAGGCCTTCACCAGTCTTCTTCAGCCTCTTCATGTGCTTTTTGAAGGTATCTGCAAGGCTGTAGCTTGTAAGTCTGCAATAAAATGCGAAAACAAGGACCACACACGCGTCAATTTTCCTCTTCACCCGGTTTGCACCATCTTTCCCTGTCCCCAAACCCAATGCCTCCGATATACGCGTGTGGACCTTGTTCTTTGAGTCCCCAGATGTGTTCTACGCTGTTGGTGAGCCAAAGTTCATCGTAGTTATAACCCTCACCTGGCCAGGCTCTTTACCAAACAGGACCTTGAAGTTGGCGGGCTTGGCCAACTCAGCTATGGAGCCGTAGGTGGAGTTTTTTGACAAGTGTAGCTAGCTATTGCTAGTGAACAACTTGTCAAATCTGGTAGCTTTGCTCAGAGGCTGAAAGTGTCACTTTTGTGACTATATTTTTAATACTTTCTTTAATTACTATTGACCTTATTAGGTAGCTTATCATGATGTAATTGATGGCAGTGAGGCAAAGTCATCCATGTGGAACGATTTTTGATTGCCATCAATGATTTCAATCACTACATCAAGTTACATCATTTTAGTCCTAATTGGGTTTTAGCCTTATTCACTATATACCGGGTCATCGGCCTGAAGAAAAGGAGTTAAAAGTACCATATATAGTGCCTATTAGTCATATGATTAATATCAATATTCAATTAAGTCATTATTTCCAAATTAAGTGCTAGCATTTGTCAAATGTCACTAACTATTGCTAGCCTGCTTATAGCTGGCTTTTTTGACAAGTTTTCTGCTAGCTTTAGCTAGACATTTGTCAAATTGCCCCCTCTACGGGTGAGCTATGAGTCTCTTGACCTCGTCTTCACTCCAGGTCTTGTGTCCCATCGCAGCGAGTCGACGAAATCCGAAGAATTAAAGTAACAAATGTGACACGAGTGACTACTGATGATCCTCTGATCTTTTACCTGGTTGCCGCGCCTGCCGGGCAACCGACCGACCAACCGACCGTCTCATCGTGACCGTGCCTACTAGTAGCGGAGGGCCGACGAACGGACTGGCCAAAGGCGCAAACGGTGCATGGGCTGCTCTGCATCCTGTTGCCTCCGCTGACAAACACCCATATCTGCAGGAAACGCCCGTGGCTAGCAATACAGCGTGGCGCGCGCAGAACAAGCCAGTCACCGTGTGACACTTTCTCATCCTGACACTCATCTCCTGCTCAAAAAACATCGACATCGATGCTAGGCAGCTAAGATGTGGCACGGGTGCGGGAACCATTGTGTCCGGCCCGGCTGTCTGGCTGCCTCGTGAGTCAACACCAGAACGACAATCTCCCGAAGTAATGCGCCGGGCCGTCCTTTCGTGCGTTATATATAACCACTGCTGGCCTTCGGCATTACTGAAACAACACAGGAGCAGCAAAAGATGCACATCGTCTCACTCTTCCTGTCTCTCAGCGCCTTCTTCTTCTTGTATGCAACTGCCTCTCCAGCGCTTCAAGTCCCAACTCCTGTGAGCCTGGCCAAACGGGCTGCACGTACATCCCCGCCTGCTGGGGCAGTTGTCGTTCGGGGGTCTGGTACGCAGAGCGGAGAGTTCAGTACGATACAGGCGGCAGTCAACTCACTGGATGGGTCATCAAGCAAGGTCATATTCATTTATCCCGGCAAGTGCCTTCCTTTCCGAGACCGCATCGACGAATAATGTCATAGGTACATATCACGAGAAGGTCCTCATTACTCGCGCCGGTCCGTTAACCGTTTGTTTCTTCTTCTTCTTCATTTCAGCGGCAGCAACTAATACGCTGGTTAGATTTATGGCTCGACGGCAGACACCTCGTCATACACATCAAACACGGTTACAATCACATTCTCCGACTCTGCAGCGGCGGAAGGGAGCGATGATCCAAGTGGGACGCTGCGTGTGAAGAAGGACAACTTCGCAATGTACAACGTAAATGTGAAGAACACGTTCGGCGTTGGCTCTCAAGCACTCGCTCTGAGCGCATATGGGACAAATCAAGCATATTATGGCGTGCGCCTTTCATTTCCCACTTTCAATCCCTCTCATTAACCTCAGTGTGGCTTTTACGGATACCAAGACACGCTGCTCACCGAGACGGGCAATCAATTCTATGGTGTCTGCTACATCGAAGGCACTGTCGACTTTATTTGGGGGCAACATGCACGGACGTGGATCCAACGAAGTGTTATCGCCTCAACAGCAGCTGGGTCTATCACTGCCGATGGTCCAAGCAGTGCATCCGATAACAGCATATGTGCGTTCTATCGCTATTTGCTTATTTTCTCGTGTCTGTTTGGTCAATCTAATGACTTCAATACATTGACAGTTGTGATCAATTGCTCGAATATCATCCAAAGCTCTGCTGCGACCACTTCTCTCACAGGGAAAGTGTACCTCGGCCGACCATGGACCCAGTGGGCTCGGTGAGTACCTCCTTCAGTTCAGTAAATATGAGGTCAAAACCATAACAGCGTTGTTTACACATCCTGCACGCTCGGCGCGCAGATTAATTCTGCGGGGTGGTCCGTCTGGTCGTCTTCCACGCCAAACACCCGGGAATGTCTTGTTTGCTGAGTATGCCAGCAGCGGTATGTCTTTTGTTTTTCCCCTCAATGCAGACCAACTTATGGTGGTATGGCATTAGGTGCCGGTGCGTCGGGCACACGGGCGTCCTTCTCCAAGAAGCTCTCCTCTAACTCCGGGTATACGGCCGCAGATATATTAGGGAGCAACTGGATATCTTGGGTGGATCAAGCATATATTTGAGCACTGTGATATGATTCCATCTCAGGATGAAAAAATAATTACCAGTGAGATGGGTAACCGGGATGATTAGTTTGTTGGTGTAAGGGCAACCCTGGAGACTCCGACGAAAGCCTAGCAGGGGAGGATCCAAAGCGTGAATAAAAGCTACGGAAATACACGGAGGGACCAACCTAGCAGGGGAGGATCCAAAGAGAAGAAACTCTGAGGGTCCGCCTGCTAGGGCGCCAACTATATACTGGTCGTCCGTAACTGCCGACGTAGAGCGCAGAAGGCCTGAGCGGCGTCGCAGGCTCTGTCCCAAGGTGATCGTTGGGAGGGTCTTGACGGATCGGTGATTGTGCAGGCGAAGGAGGCCGTGGACGATGGTCAGGGTGGGTCGGAGCGTCCGAGGGGGCGCCGGTCGGATGCGCCTCGGACGCGTTCGGAGGGTCCGAAGGAGGCCGAAGCGGGGGTTCCCCTGACAGTTGGCCTCTGATTATTAAAAGGAAAACTAAGGTTGTTTATGTGGTTAAAATACATAACTTTGATTTTTATTAAGGTTGGTGATGCTCCAAGTCCAGTTTAATGCAATTCTTCTTGGCCCCTTTCAGCCAAATGCAGGATAGGTTCAAAACCTACTTTGCAAAACTGAATGCCAAGCTATGGTTCAAAGTGGTTCCAAACCTGCATTTTTCAGGCTAAAATAGCTTAAACTCCTTTGGACCGTCCAAGCGCATCTGAGGTGCATCCGACCAGCGCCCCCTCGGACGCCTCCGACCCATCCCAACCATTGTCCACAGCCTCCTTTGCCCGCACAATCACCGATCCGTCAAGACCCTCCCAACGATCACCTTGGGACAGAGCCTGCGACGCCGCTTAGGCCTTCTGCGCTCTATGTCGGCAGTTACGGACGACCAGTATATAGTTAGCACCCTAGCAGGTGGACCCTTAGAGTTTCTTCTCTTTGTTTGGATCCTTCCCTGCTAGGTCAGTCCCTCTGTGTATTTTCTGTAGCTTTTATTCACGCTTTAGATCCTCCCCTGCTAGGCTTTCATTAGAGTCTCCAGGGTTGCCCTTACAAATGATTTCGACACGGTTTCAAAACCGGTTTCAAAACATATGTGAGTTTTGAAATCTGCAGCCAGCTGACCCGGTTTCAAAACCAACACGTAGGGCATGTAGGCCTTAGGGTTTCATGAACTCATAAATAAAATTAGCACATTCAATCTTCAAAAGCTGTGAAGCAATATTTAAAGCTGGGGAGTAGCCCCAGCCTGTCTAGTATAAAGTTATATGTGTTACCTCCATGAGACTTTATGGTTCGGGTCGGGCCGACAGGCTGTCCACCCCTGCAGGACCATTCGGGCCTGGTGTACCGCCACTCTTCTTAACTTTCTATTCCTCCCACCTCTTTACTTTACCTCTGTGGGCTCTATGCAGTGCCCATCCAATCTGCCCTGAGACCTAGTGCCTGCTCGATCCAATCTCTAATACTTGTCAAACCCTGGGTTTGTAAGGGCAACCCCCCGAGGCTTGAAATCAGAGTCCTGAGCAGAGGGGGAATCCTTAGTGAAACTACTACAACAGGAAGGGACGCTACAGACTCACCTGAGCAGAGGGGGAGAAAAAGCCAAGGAGCCCTCTGCTCAGGTGCACTACTATATACTGGTGACCGGAGTAATGATAGAGTGACTGCATAGCGACGAACGACGCATGAGAGAAGTCAGGTGTCGCTAATGGACCCTAGGTGAGTGTCGAGTAGCCCTCGAAGAGGCAGGTTTGGGACCGTGATGCCAAGGGAAGAGCCCAGGCATCTTTAGAAGGCCCAGGAAGGGCTTCGGGGGGTCCAGACTACCTCTGGGCATCTCCACTTGTGACCGTGACCATAACTGTGACAACCGGAATCGCAATCGGAATCAGAATCAATTCCAGGCGTGTGACCGTGACGTGACGGCCAGAAACAGAGAGGGGGGCATGGAGCAGAGAGGGAAGGAGTTGGGCTAGCCCAAGGGCTGGGGAGTGTCGGAGAGGACCAATGGGAATGGCGGCCAGCCATGACCACTGGAGGGTAGCGACAGGAGGGTCACTCGGAGACGTCCCCGGACGTCTCCAGAGAGGTGGAGGTGTGAGGGCGTGCAGCCTGGGGGCGCTGTAGTAGGCACGAGCCTTAACAGCAGGAGGCCTCACCCAAAGGAAGACCCGATGACGGGGGCCGTGGTGGCGGAGTGGGGAGCGGAGCCATGGTGAGGCTCAGCCATCCGAACGTAGGCCCGAATGCTGACATAGGTTGGGGACACCCAAGAGGTCCCCAGGTAGAGGTTGCAGGGAGACCTCGATGACCGACAGCCCAGAGAGGCTATAAGGCCATAGGCTTGAGGTCTCAGACGAAAGTGGTGCGTCCACATCCGGAGAGACTCCCAGAAAGGGGTGGTCATGGGAGTCAGAGGCTGGGGACCACTGGATGCGGGATGTGGTGGGAGAAGTGGAGGAGGAGCGTCAGGGTGCAGGAATACAGAGACTCGGATAGAGACACGGAGAGCGAGTGGAGACGCGGAGCAACCATGATCTGTTAGTTGATTATAGATCAAAATGTGTCAAGTTCAGTCAATGAGGTATATAAAGATATCCATGTACTCTGATTGGTCTCTATATATTCTTAGAGGATGAATTAAGGTGAACATTCCAAGACAGGTTGAGTGCAGAACTGGTTTACACCAATAGTAGGGTCTATAGACTGAGTACTGGACATTGAGATGCATGTATGGGGGTATTTGAATGTGTACTAAGACCCTCTACTGTAATTACTTGTGGTTCAGGTATGTGTCACCAGAGGTAGCTGAAGAGGGGGTAGGTACCCATAGAGCAAAAGATAGTGTCTTCGCTATTACAACTGGTCAGAAATTAATTTCAAGTATAATCCAAGACATGAAGGTAGGATGGTATAGACCTCCAAATGAACCTGTCCAGCACTTGAATCAACCTCATAGCCATTCTGGATCCCTCCCAGTACCATTATCAGTGTTATCTATTCCAAAGATGATGGGTTGGCCATGGCATGGCCTTTATGAGTCTGAGAAATCTAAGTATATCTACGAGTAGGGGCATGATCCAGCTCCCAGAAAGTGGTGCCCCTGCCTCTGTAGCCCATCTTCATCCTGTGTTATATGACACCTAAGGCCTCCAAGAATTGACTTGCTCTAACACTTGTGGTATGATCACAAATGGGTGGGATTATAGTGGACCATCATATGTCACTATATCAACTTAGATCATGGGACTCTATGGATGTAGTCCCAAGATATCAGCAAAATACTCCCTAGCTCAATATTAAATCATACTTGGCAGTCAATAGGTTGATGTCATGGCACCAAATGATATGACTAGATGAAAAAGATAATGTTAGGGTGCTATACCCTTCAAATGAGCACTCTCCCAACTTTATCTGCCCTAACTAGCTAGAGATCCATAGTTATCTTGCAGGGTTGATGAAGATCAAATACTACTGATGTGTGGTACATTGCATTACTAGTATCATATTCACTCAGAATCTGAAGCTGAAATACCAGAGCCCTGGTGTGGAGTATGTGAACATAGGAGTCACCTACCACACATTAGTTTAAGTACCAGATATTCATACTATAGTGATTAAAGACCATTGTCAATTAATGGTACTGGTCAAAAACTTCCTGGTAGTACTTGAATCATGTGTTTACCTCAAGTAGTTATAAAGATAGAGGCTCATCAGTTGTAGCTCAGCTAGTAATTGACTAGTGCTGGCATAACTATTCAACTGGCAGTGTAGGTGACTTAATGAAAGTTGTTTGTATATGCAAAATATACAACTTTGATTTTGTGACGATCTGTGACATTCCCTGATGATTGTACTGTTAAATGGCGAAAATTTCCTTTTTGGGAAATTTGTCACGACTGTGACACGGTGTAATGGCACTGAACTCAGGCCAAGTCTCTCAGGTCTTTAATTATTCATCATTATTCATTCCCTGCTAATTATCTCATTAGTATATAGACTTTAAGGATATTATTCAAATTATTTATACCATATAGACCACTGACAAGCCTACAATGTATTGGACATAGTCAAAAATCAGCTGAAGAACTTGAAAAACTTATAATTATTCATTCCTTTATCCATAGATTATTCATTTCTATGAGAACCATGCAAATTTGTGTTGCTTCACAGTGTTACCACGCTGGGTCAACACTGCGAATTGACAGTCATTTTTGGGACAAACAGGTGCTTAGCTAAGTTAGGAAAGATACATAAGATCTTAGGGACCTTTTATAAGATCTTCCAAAAGACATATAAGATGCATCTCATCTTAGAGAGAGTCTAATTCATCTTAGAAGACACTTAGAAAAGATGCATAAGAGCTTATGGAACTTTCATAAGATCTTACAAAAGACACACAACATATATAAGATGCTCTAAGATCTTAAATAAGTTCATAAGTGAAATAAGGTGATATAAGATCTTCTCTAAGACCCCTCTAAGATCTTGTCATTTTCCTGATGCCGGGCGGCCTCTGGCTCAAGCGGCGGCTCGTTGGTCGAAGACAGGTGGTCCAAGTTCGTCATGGAAGGAGGAGTGTCACCACGAATGTCACGTCTGCAACAGCCGCTGAGGGTGATTGATTCATCTGTGTCTGAGATATGCCCTGCGTAAAGCCGTGATTGCAGTGCTGCCGGTGATCAGGGGATTCAGGGCTGCACTACGGATGTGTCAAATGAATATGGCATAGTACGGACAGCGGTTTCTCGCTGTCAAACTCTCCAAGCTGCAAGCACTGAGCGGAAACCCATCTGTTGAAGTGAGTAGAGCATCAATGACATGTACTTGTGGAGCGGTAGTGGTAGTATTTAGCCTAAATCCAGACAGCTATGGGTGACTTGTGGCGACGCACTCGTCCAAGCCCGAACTTCAAGACAAAACGACATTGAACCGGCTTCGACTCGGAGCCCCTTGGGAATAACGCTCCAAGCCGAATGAACTCGCATTGCCCCCATCCAATCCGCTCTCGGGAATCAGAGACGGGCCGACAGCAGCGTGCCACCTGCAAAGCGCGGGCCAGGGTAAATGTAATGCCGCAGACGCGGAGGCCCGGGCCGCGGAGGAATAGCACGCGCTGGATGCGTCAGGATCCCGCGTGCGACGGGAGGCTCAAAATGGAGCGTTGGTGCGAGTGGAAGAGAAGGACTTCAAGCATCAGTAAAACTACAGGTTGGTCTTGGAGATCTTTGGTCTTTGAAACAGATCTTTGGTCTTGGAAATAGGTCTTTAGCAGTCTTGGTCTTGGGGAGGATGATCTTTGGTCTTGGGCCATGGTCTTTGGAAATGTTTTGGTCTTTATAAGTTATGCACAAGAAAAATGAATTGGTCTGGAGATAAAGTTGGCTATTGCATCAATACATTTGAGAGCATTCCTTAATAGTTTCTCCAAAAGTTGTATAGACAGAGACATGCTAATTATCATGCTGAATGGCTCTATGGTGAAGCAGGGCATTGGAGCAATAGAGGGGATAGAGGGCCTGTTCCCCACTCCCAAGAGCTACATTGGTTTTGTCACTACTGCCAATCAAGAGAGTGCTCCCAGACTTTGCTTCACTTGTAGTGCCAGTAGTAGAGTCACCCTATAAGACCAGTCAGACTAGGGTGACCAAGAGAAAAGGACATACAGTTTGATGCCAGGCCCACTGGCATGGGCCCAATACAAAGTTCTGGTCAATGTGTCCATTGGTTTTGTTGTGGTCACTGGTGGAGGACATGAAAGTTCGACGGGAAAAGGAATGACAAGTCATTCCGGGGATAGTCGGCTACTCCGGGCATCCAAGCCGTGGCCCAGCGTAACGACGGAGCTTCTGCTGATCATCAGCACATGGTGACGTGACGTCCGTGACCGGTTTTTCGCCACTCTTCCCTCTCTCCCACCACTTCCCTCTCAATCCCCCCCCATACACAGGCCGGCGCTTACACTACGGTGGCTGCGACATGACCCCCCCGATGCTGAAGGACATTCACTGGCTGAGAATCTAGCGCCTTGCAGCTATTTCTCGTGTGCGGCGCTATTTGCTCTTCCCTCAGAATGCTTCGCGCTGACCTCCTACCAGTGTATATTCTTCCCTGCCCCAGACATATGGTATGTCGGCAAAACACCGCTTAGACGCCCTCTGACACTCCCTACCGCAGCTGCTGTGTTCTCCTGGTGTGCTCAAGCTCCTCCTACCGCCGACGGCTGCATCAGGTGCGTGTCCTGCTGTGACGTGCCCATACTTTTAACGCAACCACCGAGGTCAGGCCCGCTGCTCACGCAGGTCGGGGACATTGTCAACCCTGCTGTCGCGCAGATCGCCGCGCTCGCCGGCCAGCCCGTGAGCGCCATCCTCGCATCGGCCGAGGGCATCGTTGACGCGACTGGCGTCACAAAGCTCATCCAGCCGGTCCTCGCCACCACACCGGCGCGCTCAACTCGGTGCTCGCCATCGCCAACTGGGTGCCGTTGCCGTCCTCCTAGCCGCTCCTCGCCTAGTGCTTGGTTTCACGATGGCGCAATTGCGGTCGCGCTTGCTGCGGGCCATCGGAAAGACTGCCGCGGTCAGTTCCAGTATTGCTCGCGCTCATTATTATCACTGACCACCAAACAGAAGGCCTTGTTTTACCCAAGACTGTCGTTCACGGTGATGAACTAGGCGCTGTTGGGTACCCTGTGGACGGTAACGAGGGCCGATGCAGCCTGTCGTAGAGCACTGAAATGTGCCGAGAGCACGGACTGCAGCGCCGATAGTATGTCATTTACCCATATAGAATATATTGGTTGTATAGTAGCGTGCAATATATGAGCTTTTTAACTCACATATGGTCTTGAGACTTCTAATAAATATCTTTGGCAAGCTATTTACAATCTTGGGTAAAGACCAACTAGGTCTTGGTAAGACCATTTTGGTCTTGGGAAAGATTCCCAAGACAATTGAATCTGCTTAGCCCAAGACCGCAGTCTTAGGCGTCTTTGAGGTCTTAGGCATCTTTGGGATCTTGCCCAAGATCCCAAAGATGCCTAAGACCGAGGTGGGCAAGATCCCAAAGATGCCTAAGACCGAGGTGTAGTTTTACTGATGAGAGTCACAAGAACGTTGAGTCACATCACGTTCTGCCACGTGGCGGGTGACATCACGCAGAGTCGGCGGCTTTCCTCAGCGTTTGATCTCCATCACAACCTACCGGCCAGTTGATAGCAGGCAAGCTGGTGCACGGGCTACGCCTTGTCCATAGGCACTCGGTACGTCGATGTCATCTCGGCGCACGCATCAATCTATCCACATGGGTTGCACAGCCACATTCATATCCTTGCTTCCTGCCACATCATCGCGCGCCTGTGCGCTTTTTCTGGGTTGGGTACGCGCTAATCTGTCCAGCGAGCGAGGATGAAGGGCTGACGGCAGACAGCTCGTTGATTACCTGCGTTTGAGTGTGGTCTGTGGAGCTTAAGGCGATAGCGCGTCTTGCTGGCTGGTAAAAACCGCGCTGTCCCAGTCGCAGGCTTTACAGCGTACCTACCCAACGATGTCGGGTCCATTCGTCTACGTCCCCGAGGCCGAGCACGCCGCGGCGGACGGCTACGCAGCGTATGCCTATCCGTACGCACAAGCGACCCCGCCACTGGGCTATACTCCATTCGTCCCGCCTTCGCCCGCTCTCTCCGCTGCGTCTGCCACCTCCCATCACCACCCCGGGTCCCGTTCACCGTCGCTGTCCGTGAATTCCACCCCGGCATACGGCCCGGGACCGTGGTCCCCGCTCGGCCCCCGCCCCCGGACAAACTCCTGGGCCGCCCCGCCCACCGCCGGCGCTAAAGCCAAAGCTGCTGCACCCGGATCAATTGCCCTCAGCGCTAGCGCGGGCGGGTCGCCGACGCTCAAATCTGCGCTGCTGCACCCCAGCGCGCTCTTGCGTCCGGGCCACAAGAAGGCCAAGTCCTCCGGCAACGTCACATTCGCGCCATCTCCGCTTGTTGCCGGCCTGACCCACCCGTGGCTCGACGCAGGTGTCCACTCGTCGCCGGCGTTCGCCGCGGCACCACCCTTCCGCTTCGACCTCTCCATCGCAGCCTTCGCGCCGGAACGCGCCGGCAGCCGGCCCGGAGAGCCGACGTGGACGCCGCTCGGTGCGGCGGAGTTCGCGGCCGAAGCGTTCTACCCCGCGCGCTACGAGCTGCGCATCACGCACGAGGCGCTCCCGTGGCCTGTCGTGTTGCGCTTGGAGGATAAGAAGAGCAATAAGGGCCGCCGGCCGGCAAAGGAGAAGGACGATAGACACGGGAACGATCACGGGACACCCACCGCGCCGCCGCCGCCCATCACGCTCGGCGACGTGCTCGCGGCGCTGCACCACACGCTGCACGTGCTCATCACTGCGGCGGAGTGGGCCGCGCTCCCGCCGGCACGCAAAGCGCAGGTGTCCGCCGCGTTCACTGCGCGCTGCCGCGCCGAGGCGGTCCGCAGCGGCGCGTCCACGGCGGAGCTGCACGACCAGGAACAGGCGGAGCGCGCAAAGGGCCTGCGCAGGGTCGACTTCCTTGCTGGACAAACCTCGTTCCGCGGCCTGCGGGCGAGGGAGGGCGAGGGAAATAAGGATGGGGTGTTTGAATTGGTGACTCGCCTAAAAGATGTGTAGTATCCATGAGCTTGTCCAGGTCATGTTGTTTGTTAGATCTTGTAATACCTGTTCAAGTTCAGCCACATGTTGGAATCAAAATATGACTTGAACCACTTGTATTCTCAGGCTTTAACTTACCAGTCTGACCATTGAGATGTTTCATGTGACTTGTAGGTTCTCTGTAAGGGCAACCGCGGAGGCTTCAATGTGACTCCAACATGAGTCCTAGCAGGGGGAATTCACAACAATATAGTTCTAATACTATTTGAACCAGGTCAGCCCTAAAGTAACAAACTTGTTATTTTGTGAGTATTTCATGTTCTGTGAGTCAACTATTATAAATTTTGAATAGGTTTGAACTGAACCTTACTCAATCAATGAAGCTCTACTACCATGTGCAATATGAAGTCATTTGGTTGACTTTGAATTTTACCGTCAATTCAATAAACCTTGACTTGTAGTGAAAGTCTGTGATTTTGTAGTCAAGCATATCAGGGTTGAAACCAAGTTTGTATAGAGGTTTGAAATACCTTTCTGACCATATCTGACTTGATGAACAGCCCAGAAACCATCAAGTAATTGGATTAACTTGTTAATCTAATGGTCAAAATGTATTTTATAATAAAGGTCTGTGGTTTGTATACAATGAACTTTATGTTACTAGTAAATACCAGTATGTAGGCCTATTGAACACCTTCCTGCTCACATATCATATGTTAGGAAGGGATAAGAACTTATTGAGATATGACCCTACCACTGTTTTGAAAACTCAGGATTGGGTCAGTAACTTGCATTTTCTAACTCACCATTGACTTTGAAGCCTAAATCTAAACTGAATAGTAATATGTATTAAGGGTTCCTACAATCTGGTAACATTTATTAGAAAGTTTGTGTAAAGTCATTACAAAGTTGTTATCCCATTCACGCTAATTATGTATTTAAATATGTAGCTGGAAACTGAACTTGTAGGGTCTACCTGGAGGTCAGACCCTTAGGGTTAACTTAAGGGTTGACCCTCAAGCCACTGATATACATATAATATCTCTTATAATTTCTCCAATATATATATACTGATAGTTTTAATCACAATTTTTGGCATAAATAAATTTGAGATTTCAACTATCTATAGGACTGAAACCATCCCTGAAATGGTTCATATCTGCACACATATATTTGGTTGTGATATCATATACATCAAATGTGGTGAAACTGACAGTGAAACAAAGGATTTCACTGACAGTTTCAGCATAGATGATACAAAAGAAATCAGCAGTAGAGAAATGCATATAGATTCTCTTTGTTTCTATTTGTATTTCTCCACTGCTGAAACTGTAGGTTTACAGTACAATGAAATCATTGTTGAAATCTCAAATTTATTAAAATTATCATAATTTTCATCTCAGACTGCCTAAAACTTGTATATATTTAACTAAAATCATTATCAGTTTCAAAAAGGTATATTTTGGGCAAATTTCCACAGGTTGATTTGGTTCTAGATTCTGGAAGAATCTAAAACAGTTTCTCCTTCAAGAGAGATTTTACCAAATCCAGTGTGATTCACCTGAGGCATGTGCTATAGCATAGGCTGCCTAATGCTTTATGGGCATCCAACTCACCCTTGGTGGATTGGCCTCATAGTTGCCCTGAGGCTTGATTTTAATATAGATTGATTATATTTACAAGAAAATTGCCAATAAGACCTATCTTGCTTGATTTTTATGCATTTTCAGATAGACTCATGTATATATGAAATGCAGCTATATGCTGGTTGTTTGCAATTAACTGCCAAAAACATGAAATCACATTCTTTCTTTGTTTTTAGGTTGTGTTATGGCACACACTTGACCCATTGCTCAATCAAGCTATTGTTGCACCCTGTCTACATGTAATAAAATTAGTGTCAATGATAGACAGAGAGTGCTGGGGGGTCTCTATACTACCCTGTTGGGACAAATGTAGGTAGCTGCTTTTTCTAGGCTGATCACTGATGACAGT
This sequence comes from Mycena indigotica, assembly GCF_014461135.1. Lineage (NCBI taxonomy): Eukaryota > Fungi > Basidiomycota > Agaricomycetes > Agaricales > Mycenaceae > Mycena > Mycena indigotica. Next base: position 1,131,941 of record NW_023503010.1, read on the forward strand.
GGCACATTTAATATCATCATCAATTTCTGATAACATCATAATCTCCACCACATTACACCAACCAAGACCAAACAAAGGTCTAGCACAGTCTTACCATACTTGGTTAGATGATATCATCCATCAATCCATCAATAACTCAGACTGAGTCAGAGTGAGTCATTATTAGTCAACCCAGAATTAGTGTATAAAGAGAATGCTGGTGAGCTTCTGTCCCCAGTGCTTTTATCTCTTTTCCCTCCTACCTTTTGGGAAATAGTCATCTGGTTGTATCATACCTGTTGAAGTATAGCACAGCTGGCCATATAGCCAGTGTGGTGCGCCTTATCTAGAGGCGCATGTAATGCTTCCCCCTTTTATTTCTCCTTACTACCATTACTTACTTGATCAAGCTTATATACTTCACATACCTAGGAGCACTGCCTTAGTCATTCACATTCAAGTGCCCCGACTGAGGTATATGTTTCGTATTCACATTATTGCCTTCTATACTCATTTACATACTTCAGTACTATTTCTACAGGTACATAGTTGAATCTCAGTCGTTCATATTCAAGTGCCCCAACTGAGTACTATTTCCACAATAGCTATCAATACAACTTGATCTCATCATCAATCACTACAAAGTTAGATTATTTGATCATTCATTAAGTTGGGCCATCATTTTGTTTGTGACAGTTGCTTATTTTAAGTTGGCAGGCAGTGAGGAAACCTGTCAGGGGAACCTCCCTTTCGGCCCGGAGACGCGCCCGATTCTGGTCCGATTCCGGTTCCGACTCCGGTCCGGCCCTCCATCTCGCCCGCACAATCACCGATCCGTCAACGCCCTCCCGACAGTCGCCCTGGGACCTTGCCTGCGACGCCGCCCAAGCCTTCTGTGCCCGACAGCGGCAGCTACGGACAAGCAGTATATAGTCAGCTACCTAGCAGGCGGACCCTCAGAGTTTCTTCTCTTTGGATCCTCCCCTGCTAGGACCTTGATCTCAGGCCTCCGGGGTTGCCCTTACAAAACCACTGTTGATAAACTTGAGCCTATAAAAATCAACATAGAATATTATTGGCTTGGTTGCACAAGGAATCCTCAACTACATTCCCTATTTTAGTGAATTCTATTTCTGGCCTAGAGACTAAAACCGGCCTACCTATATATTCAATTTTGCATAAGTCAAAAGGGAGACTAGAAGTACAGAGACCACACTTAATAATATAACTCATATTGAGCAAATAACTTGAAGCAAGTATTTCTACCATGTACATATCCATAAGTATTCCAAGATAAGAAATCCAGTCCAATCAATTTGCACAGACTCACTCCAGGGTTATCGCCAAAAAACGGCCCCCGAAGGAGGGCTTATTTGTAACAAATGCGGGTACAAAACAATAGAGCCAATTTTCACACAAATCAAGGGCCCTGATTTGACTGCATGTGACCGGGAATTACCTTATTTGGTAATTTGCGAGTCACATCAGGGGCCTGGACTTGAGTCCAATCAGGCAACCATTTTTGGCAGCAACTTTCCTATAAATAAATCCGGCTTGGGGCCACTGTTTTTGTGGGAATCCCCAGTGTAACTTGAACATGGATGATATTACTTAATGAAGTTCTATTATCCCAGGCCCACTAGAGTACTCCCATATATGTACAATAAAATAGCCTTTTTTGAATATTGCATTTGCATATCTTTTTAGATATCCCACTTTCAAACCTTTTTGAGATTATTTTTCCCAAAAAGGAATATGTATGTATATATTTTAGACTATTATATTGTTCAGACTCAATGCTAGTGAAATGCCAATGAAAGGTGTTCTTTGTAAACCAATTTCTTGTTTACTCTCAGTTCCAGCAAACAATCATCTATGTAAACGGTGAATTCATGGGACGCCGGCGGCGTCAAGTTGATCCAGACCTCCCACGCACAAGGCTATCGCAAAACTCGCGCTCGGCGCCCGTCATTATATTTGCTGTCCCAGATGCCACCGTCTGTGAGTATCATTAGCAGCTATGTACTAGTAGCTATTGCGCCCGCGTCGAGGGAGGCCTTCGCGCTTGGATTGGACGACAGGATGTGGGGCCGTGCGCAGTAAACAAGCGTGAGTGTGGGCAGGCCCGGCTGCTGAGCGCTTATCCAAGTAGTAGGCAAGGTACACCACTGAGGAGGGATAGTTAGTAGATGGGTGGGTACTAATTCTAGTACTAAATATAGTGCTAACAACGTAAAAACAGCACTATAATCCGATATTCAATGCTGGTCACAGAAATCAACTTCAAGGACTTGGGACAAACCTGAGATCTATGGCCTGCGGATAGGGCTCTCCTTCTCATCCGGCTGTTCTCCCGTTCCCAACGATGCGACTCCTCGACAGCAGCCGCGACCATTTTCGGAGAATCCGTCTCACGCCGTCAATCGTGGCTTCGATCAATTCCCTCGGACGTTACACTCGACGTGCCTCTCGCTTTCTCGTCTGCACCACCACGACGAGTCCACGGGGACGACCACAGCCAAGGGCTGACGGCTTGGGCTTTAGCCCCCGCAGAACCAGAGCTTTCGCTGCACCCGTCTTCTACCTCACTCGAGCTCAGGAGGCTCTGACCAGTTGGTGGCGATGGCGACGGGAACCACTGGCAGTATCATGATGACGATGGCCAGTCCTTCTGCCTCTGCGACGGACTGCCCGACAGGGCCGGGGACATGCGGTAGTGCACCCCCAGCAACGCTCTATCGTGAGTTTCTCTGTGTTTTTTCTCCTTCACCAACCCTGACTGTGCAGTCTACACTTTCCTCTCGACGCTTGTCATTATCGCTGCCGTCTCAGGCGGAATCGTCATGCGCACGATCCATATTCGCCGGCGGCAGAACGAATTATGGGCGAACAACAACCACCAACGGCGACGCGTCGGCGAGCCACGCGTGAAGACACCGCGCCCAATGATGTTTGAGGCGTATATCGAGTGTCCAGTTGCAGTCGATTGGACAACACAGCGAGGGGCAGAGAACTATGCGGACGGAAGGCAGTGGGCCGAGATGAAAGTGCGTGTTCCACATTGAGTTTTTGGCCTTGGATATCGACAAATACTTTTCTGTTCAGCCGTGCTCCGCCGAAAAGATTATGCCATCTAAAGGCGGCACATCCGTCGCGACTGTTGCCCTTCTCATCTCCATGCCTTCAGCCCCGCGCATCCAAGTTGTAGATGCACTAGCAACCAAGGGCCCGGAGCCCAATGAAGACGATGAGCAACAACCGGTGCCATATCTCGAGTTTGGTGTCATTCAAGTACAATACACGGACGATGTCCCAGACGCAGCGGAGAAAGATAGACCACCAGATGACACTACTAGCACGGAGAGTCCGAGTCCCGCAGGATGATCATGATTTGAATATGTTTTCCTGTTTTCTGTACCGAGTCACGTATCCCGTTGTTTTCGAGGAGGTGCCAGGAAGTGCCCAACACATTTCCCGCTCTTCTTCGAAAAGTAGTTTGCAATCATGCACCTGGAGCGCTGCCGACCGACCCATAATCGAATCCTTCCCCTGAAACTCTCACGCATCGAGAATGTAAATCGGTAATAAAAGCATTCGGCCAGCCGAGGTTCGTGCGACAACACCGGTCTCCAAACTGGTCCCGGACAGATCTGCCGTGTCAGACCTCATGGTCGGCATGCGGGCGGCTTCTTGACCGCGCTGATACCTCTGATCGGCGATCCACGAAGGCCACGGAAGTGTCGGCGCCTACGCACCCCGCTCGGCACTTGCTCTCCGCCGTCTGCGAAGATGGCTGGAGCGCATACGACTGGCTGCACACCCTCTACAGCAGTTCCGGTAGCGCACACGAGTCATAGGAATAAATCACAACAGGAAAATGTAGATATCGATTCAGGAATCAAGTCATGAACATGTATTCATCCATGGGCTCCCAGATACACATTCTCAGAGATAACAAATCATATTACAGCAAAACAGGAGGAAGCATGGTGGGCAATTACAAGATAGACAGACATTCATATCATCACAATTCGTTTACCAGTTCTCCCAGCTTTCGATGCTCGCTGACTTCTGTTGCTTGTGCCGCGAGTGATGCCCGCGGCGGGACTCGGTCGGATATGTGCATATGCGTCTGCGTTTGCTGCATTGACTGCGGTTGTCCAGTTAGCTATCCAATGGAACAGATTGTGTGAGTGGAAACGCACTTGCATGTCTGGTCGACGCCCTCTGAGTCGTCGGCCGGCCGCTTGCAGCTGATCTTGCGCTCGCGGCAGAACAGGCACGCCAGCGGCTGCTTTCTGAGCCCCTTCTTCGCGTCATCACCAGCACGGTCCGCAGGTTTCTTGAACTCCGTTGGCCACGAGCGCATATCCAACAGACTCGGACCCTTCGACCGTGGAGGCGGCGGCAACGGGGAAAAGGCTGCCTGATAGTGTGGCGAGTCAGGCTCCATGTTTGGAAGGGGTGTTATGATCTGTGTGTCGTACTGATTCGGCTCAGTCTCCGTGTACATCTGCGTCATGGACGAGCCGTAGCTGTGCAGCGAAATGTCTGTAGAGGTATGATAGCCCCAGGCATTTCCTTTATTATTGCTGAAGGTTGGTGGCTAGAGTGACCGTTATTTGGCGCGGCAATACCACAGAAGAGCAGCGCACCTGAAGCTCGTAGACAAAAGCGTCGGCGGCAAGGACATTCTGAGAATGGTCCAAGTGTTCAACTGGATGGCGGGCATCGTACATAGGAGGTGGCGCAAACAACTATGAATCGGAGATCAAAACCCTCATAACAGCTATCAGGTCAAGGGCGTACCAGAGAATTCTCCCAGGAGTCTGTACTGGCAGTCGACGAGTTTGAGGAGAAAGACGGGCGGCGAGCGGCAGACGACATGGAGTAGAGGGGTGGGGTGACAGGCCATGACTACAGCACAGACGTTTATATACCTCTGCTTGTGTGGACGTGAGGCGTGGGGAAACGAGATAACTGCACTGTCAGCAGCAAGCTCGCCGATCAGGGAGAAGCGGCCCCCGCGTCGAGCCGGCGCACAGATCCAGCCGCCGGCGCAGGTGTAGGCGCTAGCTGAGGCCTCTCCGCGCGGCGTAGGCATGTGCCCCAGGGACCCACAGATCTATCAGATCTGTCACACTTCGACCCTTCTTCGACTTCGGCGGCATTATAGAGCGAAAAAAGCGTATTCATGTTTTGTGCGCAGGTTCGAAGACGCCGCTAGCGGGCTACACTAATTGGCCGCTGCAGCCGCTGCAGTGCCGCAGCAGTGCCGCTACAGTGCCGCGTCAGTGCTGCAGCACTGCTGCGCTGCTGGTGAGATGGCCGCTGCACTGCTGCTCGATTATGTTCTACAAGGGGATGCTGGTCAGCAATAGTTTCAGCACAGAACCTACTGTAGATCTAGCATACATGGTTGTACCCCACAACTTGAAATTCTTGGCAATATTTTCATCTATATAGACCCAACTCCTCGGTGAGATTCCCATTCACCCTGCTGAGTGCGAAAGTCACTGCAGTTACTAGGATGTACACTCTGCCCAAAAAGGAAAATTTTGAATAACATGTTACATTTCAAGAGCCTAGACCTAACTCCCCTGGAAGCCCAGTGAGCTAAGAGGGGTAGCTTTACACTTACTCACCCAATTTCAGCAAATTCTAACACTGGATACAGAAGCAACTCTTGGTGCACTCTTCCCAAAATGGAAACTTGCATTTATATCTTATGACTTTGAATATAGAGGATGGCACCCAAATGTCATGTGGAAGATGGATGCCACAGGTATGGTTTGCCACAGGTATGGTTTGCCCACAAATTCTCACTGTCTGTGATGCTTTAGCACAGTAAATAATTTCCTTTTTTGTGCTTGCTTTTTATCCCGCCTTATCCGGCTTGTTGCTGTCACTTTCTTCAGTGCATGTATGGCTACCCGCGGGTAGGTGGCTGTGCGGGTACGGGTACGGGTATGCCCTCGGATACCCGTGGGTATACCCGTGTGTAGCGGCAGTGTGACGGTACCGCTGGGTGCCGCACCACTGCCGCACCACTGCCGCAGCATAACTGCTGCACTGCTGCTGCACGACTGCTGCACTGCCGCTGCAGGTCCGATGTCAGCAGCGGCAGTCGGATGCGGCAGTCAGCATCTACCGCTGCAAAGTGCCGCTGGGGCCGCGTCAGAGCCGTCAGCGGCTGTTTACTATTGTTTGTACCAAGTTTGATGAGGCATTTTGGTAGCATTCAAACACAACTTTACTCCATTCTAGCTGTTGATACAAGTGCAAATTGAATGATATCATTGAAAATGTAGCCCAGTTCAAGGATGTAATGTGTTTGAAAAGTATACTTGAGTTCCCGCTCCCGGTGGCAGTGCGAAGTGCCGCTGCAGCGGCTGCAGCGGCTGCTGCGGCAGTGCTGCGGCCGATTCGCGTACCCGCGCCGCTAGCTTATCGCCGAGTCGAGTTGTGGCCTAGTATGGGTACTCATCGTGTGCCGTGCCCAAAAGGGAGATGAGAGTGTGTTTGCGGTGAGAGTTGTGTGTTTTGCATAGGTAAGTGAACAAACCCAAAGAATGACATCGCCCTGGACACTGGCAGCCACGATAGAGATACTTCCGAATTGACGGAGAAGTACCTCGCCTGAGGCGATCCGCGCTGCAAGGATCACTCCAGCGCGGGATCGTCCTGTCAAAGCTTAATCGGAGCTGAAGTCCAAGTCCGCGCCATATGCCCTTTATCGTGAGCCTTTCGGGTTGCCGGGTAGCAAGCGTCACCGTTTCGCGGATGCGATTGACAACGACCCGGAATTCGGGACCAGAAAGGAGGATGCGTTTGAGTGGTTGAGTGACATTATTCGCATGCCGGCGCCGGTGTCCGGGTGACTCGGGCCAAAAGCTGTGCGAGCTCGGACTGGAAATTGCCGTTATAATTAAGCTGCTGGCAGAACGCTGGAAGTGATTTCCGCCCAGCCGCGAACCGTGACGTCGAGAAGGACGACGCATGACTCCTAAGATGGGGGATGCGGTGGGCGGGGAGCAGCTCTGATATGCAGACCACGTCGCCGTTGCAACTGCACAGTCTGCACGTGAACACTGAAGCTATGTGATTGGAAGCTCCGAATCCCGGCCTGGCGCCTCCGAAACAAGCTCCGAAAAACAAGCGACGCGCGCAGAGAAGTGAGACTTCTTGGATTGAAAGCGATTCAGTGGAAGACTATGGCGTCAAGGAGTCTCACCCAGCAATAGACAAGCTCCTTTGCTCGCAGATGGGCGTTCAGGACAAGCTGTTGATGTGTGACGCGAAGGCCACGTGGACATTGACGCCACGTGGACATTGACATCGGCGCATCACATCAGGCGACGGCTGACTCAGACGCTTCTCTTTCCTTCACACCACCTGGACGGGTTTCGCGCGCCATCACGCTGGATACTCGACTCGCAGGCATGGACAATCGAGCTCCATTCCTGTGTCCATACTTGGGCAGAGCATCATTAGACGTCAAGCACCTTTTTGTCTGTGCGCTCGGCTATCAGCCTCTTTTGGGCAAGGCCATGGCGGTGACTCCCATTGTCTCCCGATTCGCCTTTCGCTCGTCGTGCGATAAAAGGCGGGTATGTCTCTCAGGGTGGCGTTCCCTTTCCCCGCCATGTCCCTCACGACCCCCACCCCAGCGACGACTTCGCATCCTCTTTTACGCTCCTCACGCCAACGCCCGCTTCTGCCGGCCAGACAGCCGGGACCCGTGCCATCCAACGACTCTCCTTCGACAAACGACGTCCCTGCCGCCATTAACCTTCCCGTCCGCGAACGCACCACCTCTATCGAAACTATCCGCCTCAGTGCACCCGTGCGGCCCAAGCTATCCCTCACCTCTCTTCTCAAGCCAAAGCCCTCCCTCTCTGCGGCAGTCGAGCCCGTTGCTGAGACCAAGATACCGAAACGCATTGGCACTTCGCGAAAGCGCACCCGGTCCACGAGCGAGCCGGAGCCAGATGAATCGTCCAAAGGAACTGCCAGTGGCACACGAGCACGTATCCGCCAGCGTACCGACAGTTTCTCCATCCGCGCTCGCAAAGATTCGGAAAGGCTTGCTTTGAAGATTGTCACAAACGAGCCCAACGATTTCGGGGATACTATCACACCTCATACCTTCAAGTCCAACGGTGGCGCTAACACTTTGAACAACGGCAATTTTGGCCAAGTTTCCAAGTCACGACGCGCCACTGTTAGCGATGATAAAGAACTACTCTCTTTCCCTTCTGTTCCCCGCCCCACTTCGCCAGCAATCTCCCTTGACCCTGGTGCGCGTCGGCACCTACGTGTGGTTCCTGGGGCCCGCATGAACAAATACGGCTGCTACGAGCCCGCCATTGATGACTTTGCGCTCGCTATCACCACGCCGTCGGGCAGTCCCGAATTCGAAGTATGGGACCAGGAAGAAGAGTGAGCGTCAATTTCCTCGATGGTTTCTGACACTAAGATGGCGCAGATATTTTTTCGTGGGGCCTCTCTCGCTCCATCTAACCCTAAAAGACCCGGCCAAATGGGCCGGCCTGCCGCTCTCTCACCCGAACGTGTCCGTTTCAGAGCTGGTGTGCATGAGTAAGCCTGTTCTAAGCGCCACCCATCCATACAATCATGTCAGCGTTCATGCCGCTCACCCGCCTGGGTTCAGCACGCGCTACGACGGCATCAAAGCCGATCAGCCACACTCCAATCCGAAGCATGGTGTGTCGATTGACCCTGTCTGGCTGCGCACCTACCCCGAGCCAGACGGCACCGGCGCGCGCGGCTGGGCGATGCACTTCCAAGTGCCAATTGCTACTCGGCTGTTTGAGAAGTGCGACACGCGTGCATTTACGCTGGATGCAAGTATTCTGGTGGGGGGCAAGCCGATAGTGGTCGGTGGGGCGGCAATGTGTGTGTCGCATTTGAGGAGGGAGAGGGAGATGACCCCGGGCTCGCGAGCTGTGACGACCGCGTAAATGGCGTGCTCGACGCCTTTTTTCATATAGTCTAATCATCGCTCTATCTACGGGCTGAAGTACTATATAGTACCAGCGCTGATTCAATCATCATCATGATGTTGGTCTAGAAAATTAGTTTTGCAGTCACAGTCGTCTTGAAAGATGAAAAATAAGTATTTGGAGGACGGACAAGTCACCTGGCGTCCCACCCGAGGGCATGAGCCCAGTACTTACGGAGAGAATGAGAGACGACAACTGCAAAATTCTACGAGGAATTGGTGGATGATGATGAATGGCCGAAATCATGTCATTGTGCCTGAAAAGGATCGCGTTGTGGCTTATTTTGTAATAGATATGTGCATGAAAATCTGAAAGGAGGGCCTTATTGGACATATGACACTGTGTTTACAGCGTCGCAAAGGCCTATTTCGACTACGATACAGGTAAGGAGCAACAGATATCTAATATACAGTATGTTAACATTGTTCAGAGCAGGTTCACAGAGCGACGACTGGGATAGCAAAAGTCCGACAGCGATAAAGCGAGGAGAGAACAAGAAGAAGAGCGAAGGGGAAGAGGTTTGTCCACTGGCAGGCAAAGGTCGAATGCAACCAGGACCATTATTAGAGGAGCCTCCGGACAATGAAACGCTCGAATTGATTCTGAGATGGCGTGCCTCGAAGAGCGGGGACGCGTAGCCAGAAATTCTCGAAGGGGCGAGTCCACGGTCCTGGGGGTCCCGCGTGAGCAGCGGCATCGTTCAAGTCCACGTCGGGGCTGTACCACGCAAAATCACTTTGGAGGAACACCGCATGTCCGGCAGAAACCGACCGACGGAGTGCGTTGAGCACGAGATCAGCACTGAGGTTGAAGCCCGGTTCGGGTAGTGGTGCGTACAGGCCTAGTTCCATCGCAACCTCCTGGGGTGTGCGGCCGCGGGGGTAAAGGAACGTAGCAAGACCTTGCCCATCTAATTGAAGGCGCGTCAATTGCCAGATTTGGAACAAGGAATGCATGACTAACAGAATTTGACGGTCCACAGAAGCCTTGTGGGATTTGACGCGTCATATTCCAGGGTGCCACTGGCTACCATAAGCCCCGAAGATGAATGCACGACGAGGTCGATTGGATGAGCGGTTTGGTGGAACGGGAAAGTCCAGGGTAGAATAATCTCGCCCTCTTGAGCAAACAGATTGGAGAGGAGATCTGATTGGCGCTGGTAGAGCCAATCATGCAACGCTTTCCGGAGTGGCTTCTTGAGGGAGGGAGGTTGGGCCAGGTCGAGATTGTCGGGGAGGACTTGGAAGGAGAGGGAAGGAGACGTTGGCACGGCGCTGTTTGTTGCTTGCATGCGCCGACATCGTTATCCCCCGCCATTCCAGTTCTTAAATACGACCTTGAAAGTTGCGCTATGACCCTGCCCACATCGCCATCAACGTCCTCCGGCCTGCCTGACTCGTGTGTAAGACTCTCACCTTTCAGAATGTTCGAAAAATGGAAGGGATGATTGATAGATTGCGCTTTGAAGGGATAAACCAAGGTCTTGACGAGAACGAGAGCAGTTGGCCCGTAGTTGCGCTGTTTTGGGGCAGAAAGAGCGCAGAATCGGAGGGAAATCGACACATGCTGTGTGGACGGCTTCTCGGAGGTCCATGGAGCAGCATGAATACGGCACGGCGCTGCCATAACTTGTAACTTGATGTATCGACAACGAGTCAACTACGAGTCCATTGTAGTTTCGTATCATGATGAGCCTCTGCTTGGCGATATAGGGACACCAGCTGGCCAGAGAGACGGAGTACAGGAGGCCTTGAGCATTTTGCGACTGTCTAAGGGAGGCAAGACAGGGCGTAGTACGTACACGCGGGCACTGGTGTCGGCTGCCACTGCAACCCTTGTACCCAAAGCAGCAATGGCCGCACTGACGGCTATCGTGTTGAAAGAATAGGTAGTAAATTCAATGTTTATTACTGAGAAACAGCCAAGTATTTATACTATTCTAAGTGTTCTAGTAGATTCTACAAAAAATGAGTCAATGGAAACTTGGAGAAAGTGCCCGACGCTGCGCGTCGGTGATGGCGCCGGAGCATGGGCCGGCGCTGACATCATCCTCTCCGCGATGACTCGTGTTCGCCGCCATGATATCTTCAACACTCCCCCTCGAACCGAGTCGAGCCGAGTGCTCCGGATTGCTCGATGGCAAGGAGTGATCCGGGCTTCGTGTATTTTCGGGTTCGCGGGCCAATCACGATGTTGTCCGTTGTGATGTCCAGTTAATCGCCTTGGGTGCGATGTGAGGTGAGTCGCGCGTTGGACTGGGTTGGCGCGAGGACATGGGGGTGAGTGTGCTGGGTGCGGCGGAGACGGGCGGTCTTGGCGCGATAAGCGGTGGGGTAAGCGGGGTCGGCGATCCGGGCTTGATCTCCGGATGCCATCATGCAGTCCATCGGTCCGTTGCTCCCCCTTGCTCTGCAGTCTGGGTGCAGTCCAATAGCCGTCGTCGTCGTCCGCGTTGGGTGGGTAGACCGGGGTAACATTCCCGAATGCGAAGACATTGCCCACATTGCAGCAATGGGCTAGTCGCTGTCCAGTTGTCCGGTTTGTGATCTTGACGTCGCCTGCTGACGCGAAGTTGATATTATAACCGGCGCGGTGGAGTCGTCCCATCGAGATGATGTTGTGGGGTGAGTCGGGCACATACAGTACACATAGTAGTGTCACTGTCTTGGTTTGTGTACCCATCCTGAACTGTAGCTTTACAGTTCCTTCTCCCGGTGCCCTGAGTTCTCCAATACCAAAGATTCGATGATTGTCGAGTGCCGTGTACGTGTGAAATAGGGATTTGTCGTTCGTGATGTGTGTGCTGGCACCGCTGTCCAGTAGCCACGAGTTCCGCGTGAGCCGTTCCCGGCCGAAAGCCATGAACACAAGGTCTTCTTCGTCTTCTCGGGCCATATGTGCCGCCTGCCGGCCATTCTGCCCGCCATTCTGGGCCTGGTATCGCATAGCACGAGCATAGTTCTCGTCCTTCTCTTGATCAGTGTACGTGATTCCTTTCTCGGCGTCGGGGCACCACTGCTTCCGGTGTCCGGGCCGCCCGCAATTCCAGCAACTCTGGTTGCCTCGGCTCCCGTTCCCATTCCCAGTGCCCGACCCATTTCCATTTCCATTCCCTTGTCTGTTGCCCTGCCCCTCTCCGCGTCGCGCTGGCATCGCCCGTCGTCATGTCTGTGTCGGCGTCCGGCTTGGCGTGGGGGTCGTCCGGCCTGTTGCAATACCCTCCCGATAACATCCTCGGAGTCCGTGATCTTCGTCAAATCAATCCCATTTACCCAATGGTCCCACGAAGTCGGTAGCGAGGTCAAAACAATGATGGCAAACTCGGCCTCGTCGATAGAGCTGCCGAATGCCGCAAGCTGTGTCCGGTAAGTCGATAAATTTCTGATATGTTCTTCCACATCCTCCCCCTCGGCGCACGAGGTGTGATACAGCACGCGTCGAAGCCGAATTATGCTGATGGCCCCCTTTGGTTGATAGAGGGCAAAAATATTTCGCCGCTTCTGGGGTGGGCGGCTCGGAGGCGGCTGGTGGGCGGCTCCACGAAAGTTCTGTAGACAATATCTTTGTAAGTACTTGACATAATAACAACATTCTTGGGGCGTTCGATAGCCCCCGACGAGCCCTTTCCAACGCGCCACTGAGCGGTTCGAACGGTGGCTTTGTTGTCGAGCATCGCCCTTTGACTTTTTGGGTGGGCGGCTCGGACGCGGTGGGGCGGCTTTTTGCCTGGTTTTCGCCGCCCTCTTTTTGCGGTGGGCGGCCGGTGGCAGTGTTGCCGCGGCTGTGGGCGGCTCTCGCACAAGTGGAAGCGGCTCTCGTGTGACAGAGGGCGGCTCCCAGCGAAAGCAGGAGGGCGGCGATTAACAGTGCCGCTACCCCAGTACGCGGCAGCCATCGACCTCACTCTGCCCTAGGCCTCACTGCCTCGTCATCGCGAGGCTATTCATCGCTTTGGTCGCCAGCCTGACGCATGTTGTGTTGCTCTTACCGTCGTCGTCATCGCCATCAACGTCGCCGCCGGCGTTAACGCTGACAGATGGTGAGTCATCTTCATCACCGCATCTTGTCTTCGCTCCACCACCATGTCCCCCGCCCGAGCGGTCCGAGCCCGGCCACCGTGCTCACCTGCTCCTACCGCGCGACTTGCGGGTCCAGGACGAGCCCGCGAAAACAAACAACGGGCTCGACTTCACACCGCTGTTCCCGAACGCAACGCCGACTTCTTCTGGACATTCCGGCGGGCCGCCTTCCAGAGTCGCTCGACACCCGCGACCAGCGGCGGTTGTTCCCGAACACGGGCCAACTCCCTCGGTTAGCATCTGCGGCGCCGCTCCCGCACCGTCCTCCCGCTGCACGTGCAACCGCTCAGCCGCTGGTCATGAGGGAGCCCACCGTCTTTCGAGGGCCAGTGGCTGGCGCGGCGATGTACACCAGCATCCTTTCTATAAGTATATGCCCATCGCTTGGCAGAATGGTGAGCGGCAGTATAGCGTGGGGTGGGCGGCTCAACGTGGGATGGGCGGCTGGGTGGGCGGCTTGCCATCGGTGAGCGGCTCGGTGAGCAGCTCGGCAAGCATACTTTCTAGGTGAGCGGCGGTCCGCACTCAACTGACTCATGTATAAACAGACACAACATAGTTTTCATTGGCCCCCTCATGTGCGCTGGCAAACAGTTTCGTGCAGACCGCGCATTCACACTGCTATCGACTACGCGGCGGGCGCTAATCCGCAGCTTGCCAGCAGCACTATTGCCACTGTCTGCTTCACAAGAACGCCACGCTCCTTTGGCAACAGCACTATGCTTAGCATGCTGACCAAGTATCGGTGGCCGCGGATGGTGGGCATACCAATGGGCAACTCGCTGAGCACACCTCCTAGCGCAAGCGGCGATATGCAGAGGGCTGCAGATTACTGCCAAAGTCAAAGTAGCAGCTTGTTTACCTTACCACCTGACACTCAAATACCACAAATTATGGAGTTCTATACAAGTTATACACCTCAAGTTAAAACTTAAGAATCCCTCAAAATTTCATCATTACTTAGAATGGGAATAACGGCGAAACGATTACAAAGTTCGCATCGGGGTCTTCAGTGTTGTATACAGTACAGGTATGAGTACCCAATACACCCATAACCTCGGAATCCAAAAATTGAGTATTTCGCCGCCCACCCCTGGGCGGCGCCGGCGCCCGCGATGATAACGCTGTGGGGAGCCAGGCGCCATAGGCGGCGACGCCAATCGTTGGTCTTATGTCTGGTCTTCGACATAGACCATTGGGCAGCATAATCTGGTTGAGATGTTGTTCTTGAGTGAAGATGCTCTACGACGGTGGGCGGCTTGCATGATTACGTCAGATCATGTACTTCGCCGCCCACCTCGCCGCCCACCCACTGGTGTGACTGCCGCGGCAGCGTGACAGAGGTGGGCGGCGATGGGGCTAAGTGACGCGGCGGTGGGCGGCTGGTGGGCGGCGGAGGGTGGCGAAATATATCTGCCCGTTGATAGATGGACTCCAATTTCCTCCAGGCCGCAATGCCGAGGGTCATGGTGTTGATGTAAGCCATTGGGCCGTCGCTGACGCGCTGCCGGAAGAGCGATAGAACCTTCCGCTGTTTCTTCTCCCATGCCAGTAGCTCTTTCTTCTCTGTCTCTGTTGGCTCCCCCGCCTTGGCAGGCTTGGGTGCCTCTGTCTCCGACCCAATAAGGTATTCATCGAGGTCATGCTCATTTGCCAAGTCCAAAATCTTCACGCGCCATGTCGCGTAACCAGCTTGGCCCTCGAGTGCCTTGATCGTGTTGCGAGAAGTCGTCAAGTCTGACATCGTGTCAAAGAGATAAGAATAGAGTGCGCAAATGGAGTCGATAGTCTGTGTCCTTTAGTTATGGCTAGCGGGGCCCATAACCTGTTGAAAGAATAGGTAGTAAATTCAATGTTTATTACTGAGAAACAGCCAAGTATTTATACTATTCTAAGTGTTCTAGTAGATTCTACAAAAAATGAGTCAATGGAAACTTGGAGAAAGTGCCCGACGCTGCGCGTCGGTGATGGCGCCGGAGCATGGGCCGGCGCTGACATCATCCTCTCCGCGATGACTCGTGTTCGCCGCCATGATATCTTCAACATATCGCGGGTCCAATCCTGGTGGGATATTAGCGTCCATATGAGGACGAGACAAGAGCGCATTTACAGCATAACTCCAGCTCAATGCACTCTGGCGCACCAGCGGTGCACAATCTTGCTTGACACCGGACTCGAAGGACACAGCGCAGGCCGCAGAAGGAGCAACAATTCAAGGAAGACAGGGGGATTGGATGAAATTAGGGCCTTGGGGTAGTGACTTGCGAACGTGCTCGTCGCGGAAGAGGGAGAAGATGTGGCAGCTGACTAAAGCGATGTCATCACGAGTGTGACCGACACGTTGGATCACTGGCACATCACGTGTCTTCTTGCAAACTGTCACTCCGAGGATTCGGGAACAACCAACAGTGGGGGATTTTTTTTCTTTATTGAGGGAAACAAAGCTATCGATAATTTTTACCATTTTTGTCACCTAGATATTCATTCAAAATGGTCCCAGATTCTGGGCATATTTGAGGGCAATAAAAGTGAAAAAAGGATTGGATGACAAATCCAGGTCTGAAAGACTGAGCCTATTTGAACATAAAAAAAAGATTCAAAATGCCTTCAGATTTCTTTTCCCATCTTTCCCCAGTTTTTTACTCATTTTCGTGCAAAAAAAAGGTGAAAAATGGAACCAGATTATAAGATAAAAAAGTGACTTCAAGTGCAAAATATGTCACATGGCTAAAAAAACAAAAACTATTTTTAAATCAGCAGACAGTTGATGGGATATATTATAGGATCAGCGAAATTCAACTCAAATTAAAATATTTTATTAATCTTTATAGATGTAAGGGCAACCCCAGAGGCCTGAAATCAGGGTTCTAGCAGGGGTATATATTGCTCATCCGTAGCTGCTGCTATTGGGCACAGAAGGCCTGGGTGGCATTGCAAGCCGATAACTTACGGTATATACTGGGACACACAGGTGTGAGCCTGAGTAATTTCTGTCCTTTCATTGTTATTCTTCTGGGTTTTTGTGCTGGTTTTCTATACCTATGTTAAGTGCTGTGTCAACCAAAGGACTGGAGTAGAAGTCGGAGTCGGAAACGGAATCAAAGCCGGGGAGCACTTGGGGATGGAATACTGTAGTATTTTACTCAATTCGAATGACATTTTACGTGTGACATCGCATACGAAAATTTGAATTTGTACAATTGCCTAATTAGGCAACTCTTGGCACCGGAGGCGCCCGGAAATGTCAAGAATTACCATTTTAGGACGTGATTTTGCTCAAATTCGTTTGACATGTGAAAAAAAATTCATATAATAGCGGCAGTGTAACGCATGACATTCGAAATGAGTAAAATACTACAGTACTACAGAAGGATGTTTGGGTGACCGAGGCTTCCAGTTGACCAAGACAAGACAAGAGAGAAGAGCGGAGTTGAGACAACGCTGGGAGACAGAGACCAGCAACGTTAATTTACAAACTGAAGTATGTAGTAATACATCAAAGTATTTATAGTATGAGAAGTAATGGAAACAGAATAAGGGATAACGAAATAAGTAACAAGATTAGAACAAAGTCAAGTAAAGTAGAAGAGGAGTTGCATACAAGGAACAAGGCATAGGTGATTGCATAGATCATAAGTCTGTTAAAGATAACCCACTTCCTTGCTGGCTTAAACAAGAGCCGACCTATAGATAGTCATAGTTTGTCCTCCTTGCACTATAGATGAAGTACAGAGGCAAACCGTAAAGACTTGTTACCCGTTACCCCCATCATCTACCCTGGCGGGCTTCCCGGCACCGATCTGTCGCATCGGCATCAGCCACGTGCCTCGTCACATGCCAAGCAGCCAAACACCAACACACCCCCTCGTGCGAGAGGCACCCAAAACCAGTCCCCTCCAACGAGTTCCATCCATCCAACCGTCCTGCCAGCCTGAACCGACCAACAACACGTAACCACATGCAAAGTCCACATGCCCCGCCCTGAGCCCTAATCCAGCCTCCGGCATTCCGTCCGCTCAGCCAGAAATCCCATCCAGCCAAGTCGTTCACCCCCTGGTCCGACGCACAGCCTATCCCAGCCCCGCGCCCAGCCCAAGGTCTGCCCGCAGCCAGTCCCACGCAAGTCGATGCACTGACCATCTGCGTAATTGAGTCCCAAGCCAATATCCCATCAACCTGTATCTTGTCCACCGAGCAACACTCCGACACCTTGACCCCAGCCCAAATCCGGCCAATGTCAGTCCCAGTGCCCCTGTGAATCCCCAGCCTGCCGCGCACCCCCTGAAGCCCAGCCCAGTCTTCCCAGCACCAATCTGCGCCAACATTTAGAGTCCATGCTTCGGGATAACGCCCCGTGCCCCTACAACTTTGCCCAGCACCCAGTCCTGACATTGCCCGCGCAGGGGACGCCACCCTTCTGCGACTTATCGCCTGCCGTATACCAATCCATACCAGCTCTGACCCAGTTCCCAGCCAGTTGATGCTTGTTGTTGTCCAGCACGTGCTACCAGGCTTGTACTCCCAGTAAACCCAGCCAAAAGTTCTGCCAGGTGAATGTCCAGTGCCTAGACCTGCACCAGAACCTGCCGTTGGTCACCGAGTACCCTGTCCAGCCACAACTAGCCAGACCCTTGCTCGAAAGCCCTCGAGAGACACAGCCAGCCCGCAGTATTGGGTGATGCAGCACCGACGGTTTGTGTTAAAAATACCCTGCTGCCTTGCTGGCTTACGCGAGAGCCGACCCGTAGATAGTCGTAGTTTGTCCTCCTTGCACTATAGACAAAGTACAGAGGCAAACTGTAAAGACTCGTTACCCGTTACCCCCCATCATCTACCCTGGCGACCGGTCGGGCTTCCCGGCGCTGATCTGTCGCATCGGCATCAGCCACATGCCTTGACGAGCGCTGGATGCGCGGACCGTGGGAAACACACACAAGCGCCCCACAGGGCAATTTTCAAAAGCCCAGCTGTGGGCTGAGGCGGATTCGAACGCCTGAACACTCGGCGACCCGGACCGAGTCGCGCCGATGCGGACATCAGAACCGGAGGCGGTGGAGCCTTGCCGGTGGTTGCCAGAGCGCTAGAGCTGCAGCAAGAGGATCAAAGAACGTCCCCAACCGGTGTGCAATGCGTCAACGAGCGCACGCGAAGCGCAACAGCGACGCCGAGGAAGCGCGTGACCCGGTGTGACGAAGGGCTGGCCACCAGGCAGCTAGCGGGAGGCAGCAGTGGTGCAGGCGCAGAGGAGCGCTCAAATGCGGGGGAAGATAGTGCCGACTCCGGGATCGGCATCACGATCGGGCACCGGAGATCGATAATCTGGAGGCGGTGAAGCCTTCACCGACAGCCGCCGGACGTCAAGAACGTGTCCCGCAGCATGAACAAAGCCATGGGAACGATATAGATGTGGTGTGGGCGCCATATATGTGGCATAGGCACAACATTGCAGCCCACAACACGTTAGACACGCGTCGCGGAGCAGGAGAGTGGGACCGGGCAGGCCGGATCGGCGGTCACATGACCGAATCGCGGGGGCTACGCCGTAGGCCGAAGATGGGGGCCGATCAAGGGGCCGGACCGGCGGTGCTTCCGCCTCAACTCAGCGCTTCAAGGAGGTCCCCTTGGGACGAATTTGGTGCTTCAAGGGGAGCATTAAGCCCCTGGAATGGAGAGCAGTGTGTCAAGGAGGTAGGAATGGAGCGTTGGCGCGTCAAGGAGACGCATCAAGGGGCTCCATTCTGGGGTAAAATGGAGAAGAGGCTGCGCTGGCCGAACGCGGGGGCCGATCACGGGGTCGCGTCTCGGGGAGCGTACCAAGGAGGATCAAGGGGATAAATTCAGGAGGTGCCCGATTGTCGGAGCCACCCCCGATGGTCTGGAGCTTACAAATGCTGGGCACCTAAGAGATATAAATTGGGCATGCATTGTAGTAGTAGAGTAGTGAAGTTTGGCTTGCCCCGGGCCCTCGGGGGTTGTGTTTTGGTTCCGTTACGTTGTCTCCGTTATCGCCGCTGTCTCACGATCGTCTCCGTTATCGCCGTCTGGTCCGTTAAGTCCGTCTCCGCCGTTGTATTGTTCCGCCGTCGTCTCCTCCGTTCCGCTTCAAGTCTTGTGACCGTGTTCAACCCCGTGCCCCAAAGTTCAAGATTACCTAATCGCCTGCATTGCGCCCAATTACATAATCGACCCGAAGTTGTTGTCTGAATTGCAACTGCTATATACTTTAGTAGGAGCCCCCGAACTTGCGCGCTTGTGAAAAACCAAACTACCCCAAATCAAACTCCGACGTGATCCGATTGATCCAACTGATCCGAAGCTCGGCATAGGTGGTTTAGGTCCCGAATAGGTTGTGTATTGTGTTGTGTGTGTTTGTTTGTTTGTGTTTGTGTTGGAGTTGGGTTTTGTGTGGTTTTGTGTTTCTCTTTTAGTGTCTGTGTGTGTTCACCTTTCCAAGCGTTTCATCTGGAGCCCACCGCGAGGGGGTTCATTCAGATTAAACAACTTTTGTGTCTATTCCCACGCCTACCTGCCAAATTAGGAAGGCAACCCAAACGTGACTTGATCTATCAAACTGTCGAGTCTATTACCAATCTTAGAGGATTTTGAACCTTCATATTCAAGATCACCATCCCTTTCCATATCCGATCAACCTTTATTGTCTGAAGAAGAGCTTGAACAACAAGAGCTTGACTATCATTCGGACGATTCATATCTTTTCGACTGGTCTTTCCGTTTACGTCCAGTTACACCAGAGTTCTTTCAAACTTCTACTCCAAAGAAACCTCAGCACCAGAATAATATGGCCAATCCACCACCCAATCCACAAGTTTCACTTTTCAAAATTCCAAGAGCTTGGGAGACCAGTGCCCCTAAGTTCACATCAGACAACAAAGAAGATCTGTTGGACTTTATAGATCATGTGGAACAAATCTTTGATTTGGCCAGCATTACAGATAATGCTGAGAAGAAGAAGTTATTAACAGGCTACTTAGGAGCCAAGAAGAGAACAGTGTGGAGGGAACTGCCAGAGTATAATGATGTCAACAAAACATATGAAGACTTCAGAAAGGCAGTTATGAAAGTATATCCAGAAGCAGATGAAGAAGATATAGGCTCTCTGGAGGAGTTAGAGGAGTTGTGTGCAGAGTATAGGGGTATTAGGTATACTGAAGAAGGAAGACTGGCTAGGTTTGGCATGAAGTTCAAGGCTATGGTGATCAAATTGTCTAAGCCACCAGCAATCATCTTGAACAAGGAAGCTTGCACCAAGTATCTGGCAACATTGGAGAGAGGTTTTGCACAGTCACTTAGATTGGCTATGAACACTAGGAACCTCTTGAAGGAAGATACTATTGCACAACCTGCTGCACAACCTGCTGCTGCTCAGCCAAATGATAGGAGGGAGGACCCAATCAAATTAAAGGACCTAATTGAAATGGCAGAAAAATTCTCACGCTCTGGTGGAAGTGATACTTCCTTCAATACAGAGGCTCCAGAGATCAAAAGGTCTGAAAGATTTCCAAGGGTCAAACTTGAAGAGAGAGATGTGAGGTTGGATGACCTTGAAGGACAAGTGTCTGGTCTTAGAGATGCTGTGGTTGTAGGACAGAAGCAGACACAAGCTTCTATTGATGAGTTGGTCAAGACTTTCCAGAACCAAAGAAATGCACCACCACCTAGGGATGATTATGAACATAGGCAATCAGCTCAGAACTCCTATGGGCAACAAGAACGTCAACCTAACCGTGGGAATTATGGTGGAAATGGTTGGGGAAATGGTTGGGGAAATGGTTGGGGAAATCAAAGAAACAATAACAACAATGGAGGAGGTGGATGTTACTATTGTGAACAACCAGATCATTTTGCCAGGGACTGCCCAGTCAAGCATAGTCACCTTGCCAAAGGATGGATTGTAGTGGAAGATGGAAGACAGAAGATGGCAGATGGAAGTGCAATACCAAGAGGACCAATGCCTGCATCAAATAGAGTGGAAGAGTACTGGCAGAAGAAGAACACCATGGGGCAACATATGTATATGGAGGGACCAGCAGTGACTGATGATGAATTTGACCTCCTCAGGGATGAAGTCAGAACTATCCATGTCAAACTCAGTCAACTCTCTGACAAGATGAAACCAGCACCAAATAGTGGTTATCATCAATCCAATGTTCACCCTTCTTATCTTGCTGCTAATTCTCAGGTTTCTTCAATTCATTCTGCTAGGCCTGTTCAGAATGGGAATAATGATGTTGAGGCAATTGGGAGGGCAGTATTGAATTTTATCAACTATCAAGATGAATTACCGGAGCAATATGTTCAAACTCGGGGTCGCAATGGAGCTAATTCGTCTGGGTCGGATTTTTAAATATCTCGATGAAGGAGGCCAAGTCTAGGAATAAGCCGCCTGAGAGAGAACCATCCGATAAAAATTCAACAGAAAATGCCAAAAACAAGGAGAAAGAGAGGAGAGAAGTTTCTAAAGAGAAGGAAGTGGTAGAAGAAGTGCTGAAGGAATTGCCATACAAGTTTGTCAAAATTGGGAAGAGTGGGGCTCGAACTCAGCCACCACCCAATAAGGCAACTCCAAGGCAAGACAAAGAGGAAGATGGGAGAGCATTTAAATTAAGGGCACCCATTCAGAGGGAAGGTCTGACAGATGAAATACTGGAGCGCATCAACGATACAGAAGTCACTATCAGACTAGGAGATTTATTTGGGCTTAGCAGGGATCTTAGGGAACAGGAAAGACTTAGGTTGACCAGAGTCAGGCAACCAGTGGACACTATTCAAGAAGTGCCAACAGTTTCATTGGCATCAAATGCTGCTCAACTAGTATCTGAACCTGAACCCTTCAAGTTAGATGTGGATGCTGTGGAAGTCAGTCAATTGCCAAGTGTGGCTGGGGTATTTGTGGTGAATACTGATCTTGATGGTATTCCTGCTGGATCTATGGTGGCACAAGACCCTTATCTGCAGTATCTGGAAAATCTTGATGAAGATGAAAGACCCAAACAAATTTATGTGGCTCAAGATTCAGTACCTCTGAGGGTTACCTTCCCTCATATTAATTCAGTTGGACCTGTGGAGTGTGTTTTGGACTCTGGATCGCAGATTGTATCTATGTCGCTGGAAACAGCGCAGGCTTGTGGACTTATGTGGGACCCTTCTATTAACATATTTATGCAGAGTGCAAATGGACAGCTGGAGAAGTCTGTGGGAATGGCGAAGAATGTAAAGTTTAGATGGGGAGAGTTGACTCTATTCCTTCAAGTTCATGTGATCCGCGGACCTGCCTACAAAGTTCTATTGGGACGACCCTTCGATGTGCTGACTAAGAGTCGAACTGATCATGAAGGCGACAACCAAATTTTGACTGTTATTGATCCAAATACTGGCCGACATTGGGCTGTTCCAACTCAGGATCGGGTCAAACCAGGATCTTCCAAACAGGGCAATGGTTCGAATAGCAACAGGACTAGGGTTCCTCTCCAAAATCTAGAGGAAGAACAGGATTTTCACACGTCTTCGATGAATTGGGCCAAATGGGACAAGGAGAAGAAGCTGCGGTCCTTATAGGATTTGATGAAAAAGGAAATCCTCGCATAGAAGAACTGTACCAACCTGTTGGAGGGCAAATGACAACCAGGAAAATTGTGGAATCATATTTATTGGCATCGAAAAATAAGTTGGCTGGATTTGGAAATGATGAAAATGCCACAAAAATATTTGAAGAATTTATGCAAGGCAAAATCGACAATTCAACTGGAGTACCGCATACAGTTCTGGCAAATGTTTTGGTGGACCCCAAGGATAACAAGCTGGAGCATAGGGATAGGGGAGAGAGATGTGTATGCTGTCAGAGCATTGACTTCATTGATCCGCCAGAAGACCCGAAGACGTCAGAAGCGAATGTATTGATCGGGGATCAAGATCAGGAACCGAAGTCTGTCTTTGCGGGGAAGAAATATAAGCCCGTGGGGTTGAAGGTTCGACCGGTGTATACTGAATTGCCGGACCGGTACCGAATTCGAAGGAAGATTACGGGTGATCCGTTAGCCGAAATGCCACCTTTAAATCCAAACCCGCCGGAGTATCAGGATAAAAAGCGATATACTCGGGAGCGAATGGAAGATCTGCATAAACGGCATTCGGACTTCTTGCAACCTGAAGAAATGAAAGCATTGCACGAATTAGTCAGCAATCAAGAATATGCTTTCGCCTGGACAGAAAATGAGAGGGGAGACTTCAGACATGACTTCTTTCCACCAGTGGAATTTCCAGTGATTGAACATGAGACTTGGGTGGAAAAGACCATTCCAATTCCAAGGGGACAGTTGGAGGAATTTTGCAAGGTGATCAAGAAGAAAATTGATGCTGGAGTCTATGAGCCATCAAATGCATCATATAGGAGCAAGTTCTTTGGAGTTATCAAGAAAGATGGGAAAAGTATTAGACTGGTTCATGCTCTGGAACCTCTGAACGCTGTTACTATTGCTCATTCAGGAATTCCACCAGCAACTGAAGAACTAGCCAATCACTTTGCAGGGAGAGCATGTGGTGGATGTTTAGAGCTCTATTCTGGCTATGATGCCAGGGACATTGCAGAAACTTCAAGGGATTTCACTACTTTCCAAACACCTTTTGGAGCTATGAGACTTGTCAAACTCCCAATGGGGTGGACCAATAGTGTTCCTATTTTTCATGATGATGTGACTTATATTCTAGAGGATGAGATTCCACATGTCACTCAACCATATATTGATGATGTACCACTAAGGGGACCTGGATCAAGATATTTGCTACCAGATGGAACACCTGAAACAATCCCAGAAAATCCTGGCATTCGCAGATTTATCTGGGAGCACTTTCAAAATTTGAATAGGATCTTACAGAGGATGAAATATTGTGGAGGGACTTTCAATGGGGCAAAATCAGTGTTATGTGCTGAAAAGTTCCATGTTGTGGGGCACCTCTGCTCTTTTGAAGGAAGAACTGCAGATGCTGATAGAGTTGGAGTTATTGCCAGATGGGGACCTTTGAAGGATGTCTCTGCTGTTAGGCAATTTCTAGGAACCGTGGGAGTTTTGAGGATGTTCATCAAGGACTATGCTTTGATTGCAAGACCAATCCAGAAACTCACCAGGCAAGATGTAGAATTTGAATGGGGTGAAGCACAGGAGAAAGCTATGGACAGGTTGAAGCAAGCTCTGATAAATGCTCCAAGTCTCAAACCTCTCAACTATGAATGGGACTCAGACATTGTCATGGCTGTTGACACCTCTTGGATGGCAGTTGGCATTCAGATTTACCAATGTGATCCAGATGACCCAAAGAAGCGCTACTATGCCAAGTTTGCTTCAATCCCACTTAACAAGAGGGAAGCAGAATTCTCACAGCCAAAAAGGGAGCTATATGGTCTCAAAAGAGCTCTGGATGCCATGAGATATTGGTTGTTAGGGTGCAGGAGATTGGTCATTGAGACAGATGCAAAGTATATTCAGGGCATGCTGAACAATCCAGGAATGGGTCCAAATGCAACAATCAACAGATGGATTGAACAGATCTTGATGTTCAAGTTCAAGCTCAAGCATGTGAAGGGAGCAACTTTCCCACCTGATGGATTATCTAGGAGAGAACCTCAGCCAGGAGATGAAGTGTGGCCAGATGATGAAGATGGCTTGGAGCCAACAATTCCACCAGAGATGCATGAAGAATGGGATTACTTTGCAGAACAGCCATTGGAATTTGAAGACTTCAAGACTGACATTGACACCAGAGGAGGCTATATGCAAGATTTGACAGGTCTGGCAAACAGTATTCAGGACTTTCAGCAGGAGTTGGAATCAGCTCAACAAGAAAACAAGGCGGTATACCAAATGGTCAAAACAGCTTATGACGCTGAAGGACTAGAAATGCCTGTCTATTTGCAGTATGACACCTCTGAAGACCTATTGCTACCAGATGAAGCACTGAAGATTGATGAGGCTGAGAGAGAGCCTTATGATGAAGAACACAGACATAAGGGAGTTCAGCAACAAGATGACAAATTGTCAACCGTGGAAGAATGGCTGAAGAATCCTTTGGAGCGACCAGATGATATGGAAGATGACCAGAAGTATAACAGGTTTATCAAGTTTGCAACAAAATTCTTCTTGGGCAAGAATGGCAAATTGTACAGAATTGGAAAAGACTCTATGCACAAATTGGTAGTGGAGAAAGAGCACAGGATGTATATGATGAGAGCTGCTCATGATGCTCTAGGACATAGAGGAGGCTTTGCAACTAAGGCCTTGCTAGAGTTGAGATTTTGGTGGCCTGACATGGACGGAGATGTGAGGTGGTATGTCAAGACTTGTCACTTTTGCCAGATTAGGAAGCAGAGCTTGATGAGAGCTCCGCCTGTGGTTGCAAAAGTACCAGGAATATTTCAGAAGGTCCATGCAGATGTGATGTATATGGCTGAGAAGTCATATGGGTTCAACTATGTGGTGGATGCTAGATGTGCTTTGTCAAGATACATTGAGGGAAGACCAATCAGGGAGCAAAATGCCAAGTCGATTGGGCTATTCTTACTTGAAGACATCATATGCAGATGGGGATGCCCTGGAGTACTAATCACAGATAATGGCTCTCCTTTTGTTGCTGCAGTCAAATGGTTGGAGGCCAAGTATGGCATCAAAGGCATCAAAATTGCACCCTACAACTCTCAAGCTAATGGAATTGTGGAAAGAGGGCACTGGGACTTGAGACAGTCACTATTTAAAGCTACTGGAGGAGATCTGAAGAAATGGTATTGGTTCTTCCGTCAAGTTCTCTGGGCAGATAGAATCACAGCCAGAAGAGGCATGGGATGCTCCCCATATTTTGCAGTTACTGGAGCACACCCAACATTACCTCTGGATTTAGCAGAAGCAACCTGGCTAGCAGAATATCCAGATGCCATTATTTCTACAGATGATTTAGTTGGACTCAGGGCAAAAGCATTGGCCAAGCATGTCACACATGTGGAAGAAATGAAGGTTAGAATGCTGAAGGAGAGGATCAAATCAGCAGCAGAATATTCCAAGAAATATCAACATGTCATCAAAGATTTCCATTTTGGGCCGGCTGATATTGTCTTAGTCAGAAACACTGTTGATGAAGATTCTCCAAGTGCCAGAAATAGGGAAAGATGGTGGGGACCTATGATCATTATCAGAAGGACACAAGGAGGTGCCTACATTGTGGCAGATATGAATGGTGTAGTATGGCAGAAGAAGATTGGGAGATTTAGAGTGGTGCCATATGAACAGAGGAGAAAACTCACTTTGCCCAG
The DNA here is from genome assembly GCF_014461135.1 of Mycena indigotica. NCBI lineage: Eukaryota > Fungi > Basidiomycota > Agaricomycetes > Agaricales > Mycenaceae > Mycena > Mycena indigotica. The sequence continues at coordinate 1,158,340 of NW_023503010.1, forward strand.
ACCTATAGAGGAGTTAGTGGATATCTCTAAGGCAACTCTGGACCAGTTAGAAGCTGAAGATGAGGAGGATCTGGAGTATCAGGGGCCTGACTATCAATTTGATGGGATCAATATCAGAACAGAAAACAACACTGGAGGTGCTCAAGTGGAAGAAGAGTTCTCTGATGAAGATGAAAACCCTGAATTATTGGAAGATGACCCTGAAGATTCTGAAGAGGAAGGAGGACTTAGACGTTCAAAACGTGACCGGAAACCTAGAGAGCGACAATGGCTTCAGCTGGATTCGAACTCAAGATTTTCCAAATTTGGACTTAACCAATCCTCAAAATAATTTAATATGCGAAAATACAGGTTACATAAATATTTGATCAACGGTTAAATTACAGGGAGAATCCTGGGTAATGCTCAATAAACTGAGTAGGGTTGGGACCTGGTCTAGGATGATCAAAATTAGAGCAAATACTGTCCCACAAATTCAAGGAACTGGTGACCCAGAGAGAGTTGGGTTGGGCACGACGAGCGTTGGCCTTGGCTCTGAACTGGGCAGCCTCAGCAATACACATATCGTAAATCAAATCTCCAGTGCGATCTTCGACAGGACCTTGAATAGGAGAAACATTGCCAATATTGGCTGATCTAGCCCAAGAGAACTATCAGCAAAACAGGGCATGGAAAGCGAAAGAAATCGGCCAAAATGACCGGCAAATGCACAGACATAGATGGATCAGTGAATAGAAAGACAAACACAGCAGGCAAACAGCCGAGCCATATTGCTGCAGGCCAGGATGGTGATGTATTGAACGAATAAATGAACAACCAGAAGAACAAGAAATAGCATAAAAGAACAGAAAGAATAAAGCAAGACAGAATAACAAATAAAACTAAAGAAACACAGAGAAAACAACAGGAAAATAACTCACAAGTGCAAAGAGGAATATCAGAATGTAGAAATGGAAGAATTGGATGGATAGAGACGGACGAATGCCTAGAAGACCGAAGAATTGAAGTCAAATATCAAGATGGCGAAAAGCGAGCTGCCACCTCATCCACCAGCAGAGAGACATTGCCCAGTGAACGGCCGTGAATGGATTGAGAGGAGATGGAGATTAGCATTGGCACTCTTGACGGCTCGAGAATACGACCAGAAGACCACCGAAGTTAGCCAGAAATGCGACGAGTATGGATATGGCAGAAGAAAAGATGTGGTGATCAAATTAGTCACCACTGATCCAACAATTACCGATGATGCCTTGTGCTCGACGATGAGTGAGGACACTCAATATTTGTTTTTGGGGGAGATGACGAGCGCTGGATGCGCGGACCGTGGGAAACACACACAAGCGCCCCACAGGGCAATTTTCAAAAGCCCAGCTGTGGGCTGAGGCGGATTCGAACGCCTGAACACTCGGTGACCCGGACCGAGTCGCGCCGATGCGGACATCAGAACCGGAGGCGGTGGAGCCTTGCCGGTGGTTGCCAGAGCGCTAGAGCTGCAGCAAGAGGATCAAAGAACGTCCCCAACCGGTGTGCAATGCGTCAACGAGCGCACGCGAAGCGCAACAGCGACGCCGAGGAAGCGCGTGACCCGGTGTGACGAAGGGCTGGCCACCAGGCAGCTAGCGGGAGGCAGCAGTGGTGCAGGCGCAGAGGAGCGCTCAAATGCGGGGGAAGATAGTGCCGACTCCGGGATCGGCATCACGATCGGGCACCGGAGATCGATAATCTGGAGGCGGTGAAGCCTTCACCGACAGCCGCCGGACGTCAAGAACGTGTCCCGCAGCATGAACAAAGCCATGGGAACGATATAGATGTGGTGTGGGCGCCATATATGTGGCATAGGCACAACATTGCAGCCCACAACACGTTAGACACGCGTCGCGGAGCAGGAGAGTGGGACCGGGCAGGCCGGATCGGCGGTCACATGACCGAATCGCGGGGCTACGCCGTAGGCCGAAGATGGGGGCCGATCAAGGGGCCGGACCGGCGGTGCTTCCGCCTCAACTCAGCGCTTCAAGGAGGTCCCCTTGGGACGAATTTGGTGCTTCAAGGGGAGCATTAAGCCCCTGGAATGGAGAGCAGTGTGTCAAGGAGGTAGGAATGGAGCGTTGGCGCGTCAAGGAGACGCATCAAGGGGCTCCATTCTGGGGTAAAATGGAGAAGAGGCTGCGCTGGCCGAACGCGGGGGCCGATCACGGGGTCGCGTCTCGGGGAGCGTACCAAGGAGGATCAAGGGGATAAATTCAGGAGGTGCCCGATTGTCGGAGCCACCCCCGATGGTCTGGAGCTTACAAATGCTGGGCACCTAAGAGATATAAATTGGGCATGCATTGTAGTAGTAGAGTAGTGAAGTTTGGCTTGCCCCGGGCCCTCGCGGGGTTGTGTTTTGGTTCCGTTACGTTGTCTCCGTTATCGCCGCTGTCTACGATCGTCTCCGTTATCGCCGTCTGGTCCGTTAAGTCCGTCTCCGCCGTTGTATTGTTCCGCCGTCGTCTCCTCCGTTCCGCTTCAAGTCTTGTGACCGTGTTCAACCCCGTGCCCCAAAGTTCAAGATTACCTAATCGCCTGCATTGCGCCCAATTACATAATCGACCCGAAGTTGTTGTCTGAATTGCAACTGCTATATACTTTAGTAGGAGCCCCCGAACTTGCGCGCTTGTGAAAAACCAAACTACCCCAAATCAAACTCCGACGTGATCCGATTGATCCAACTGATCCGAAGCTCGGCATAGGTGGTTTAGGTCCTGAATAGGTTGTGTATTGTGTTGTGTGTGTTTGTTTGTTTGTGTTTGTGTTGGAGTTGGGTTTTGTGTGGTTTTGTGTTTCTCTTTTAGTGTCTGTGTGTGTTCACCTTTCCAAGCGTTTCAGCCTCGTCGCATGCCAAGCCGCCAAACACCAACAAAGTTGGGGTAATTGGAAGCGCTCAGTAAATCTTCATTGCGTAAAAACCAAATACCAGAGACGGATATCGGAGTCGATTGCCAGAGTCGGCACGGATATAACAACCTAATATGAAGTATGCCAAAACTGATTTAAGATTAAGTTTTAACATAGAGGTAATAAGATGTAAACTAATGTAATCTGGTGTAAAAAAGTGTATGATAGTTGGGGGGTTGGGTAAAAAAGGTAATAGATGTAATGGTGGTAAAATGGGCTAACATATTTTAAAGTAGTATACATTACCCACAATGAGCCCAAATTGCTGGGGAGGGCTCTGGAAGGAGGTTTTTCCTGATGCACACGGGACCTGGTGCAGTGTTAATAAGTTATAGAGCCGCTGCATCAGCGAGGCTGTGCCTGGCACTGTGGGGCGTGCTTCTTGCTCCCACCATCGCCCGTTGTGGCAGCGGGACTGCGTCGCGTTGGGCGATGAACGGGCCCGCATCATGATCGCGATGATCAACGCCGCTGATACTAGTAGCTGTCCCTGGCCGCAGGCTGCGCGGATGAACAGATGCTGATGTGCGTTGCCAGCCTGTGCGCAATGTAAAGGTGCGGGCTCTGGCTGGGAGAGTGCTAGTGCTCCCGCGGATCCCCTTCTTTGCAGCCCTTCTGCTATTCAGCCCGCGGCTGAGGACGAATTTTCTGACCACAATCCCGATGCCGTACGCATACCCGCCGCGCAGCCCGACGCTCTCCGTCGCGACGGCAACGACGCCGGCCCCCGAGCTGCTCGCGCTGGACTTCGCGGGCGTCGAGCTGTGCCCGAGCCCCGCGACCGCGCTCTCGTGCTCGTACCAGAGCTCGCACGTGCTGCCCGCCTCCCCGCGCGACTCTCCCGTTGACAACGGGCCGGCGTTCCTGAGCTCGCCGCTGGAGATATCGAGCCACGGGCTCGACTACGACGACGACGACGACGACCGCGCGCCGCTGCTTGGGCCGGGCGCGCCCGAACCTAGCAGCAGCCCCGGGCCGCGCACGCGCCGGCTGTTCCCGCACGCGACGCACAGCGTCTTCCTCGGGACGTCCCGCGCCGCGAGCATCCGCGCGGCCCTCGCGTTCCCCCCGCGGCGCCGCGCGCGCACCGTCGACGACACCCTCCCCCTCCGCGCCGTGCAGCACAGCCCTGGCCCCGCCCCTGACGGCAGGACTCACGTGCACGCCCACTCGGACGGCGGCATCCGCGCAGAGTCCCCGCACACGTGGCGCGCGTTTGGTCTGCGGCGCCACGCGACCCTGCCCGTCTTCGTCTTCGGCGCCGTCCCGGAGGAGGCGGTGGCGCCCGGGCCGGGGCCGGCGGGCGGCTTCCGCGGGACGGACCAGCGTCCTCGCAAGGCGCGCACAAGCAATTCATCCTGGGGCGACCAACTCCGGCTGCGCGAGAGCATCTCGCCCGCGGCGTTCGGCGCGGCGACCGGCGCAGAGGAGCTCGCCGAGTTGGACGAGCCGGTGCGCGAGGCGCTGTACGTCAACGCGGCGCTGCGGGCGCGCGGGCTGGCGTACGAGCCCGTGGTTCCGCCTGCCAGTGCCCGGGCGGGTGAGCACGTGAGCGCCAACCTGAGTCGGCGCAAGTACCCGGTGCGCGTGTCGTCGCTGAACCCGGGGCCGGTCGTGAGCCAGGACATCGCGGCGCTGCACGTGGCGGTGGAGGAGCTGCTCAGCGAGACGAGCCAGATCACGTCGACGCCGTCGCTCCAGGCGAGGGCGCCGAGACAGCCGCAGAGCCGCGCGCTGCCGACGCCGCCGCTGAAGCTTACGGCGGGGTCCGGGCGGCAGAATGTGACGCCGCTGCGCGCGGCGCGCTCCGTGCCGGACTTCCGCTCCGTAAGGATCGCGGTGTCAGCAAGCTGATGTGGCGGAAGGGCACCTGCGATGAGCTGTTGAAACTGTGTATTTATAGTTGGCTACTAGTATCTGCATCGGCGGGATCTGTAGTGTTTCAGGTGTTCGAGTTGTGCCATGTTTGCACTGTGTTTTGTTGATGGTGCTTCTCATCCTGCGGGCCGGCGGCACACGACGGCCGTGACGCCGTCGGATCGTTTACGGTCTCTACCCCACAGCTATATTACATTGCCTTACGACTACGAGTACCTCGTCCGTCGTATTTCTAGGGGTCCGACCAAGATAGGAAAACACTAGTATAGAATAAATCATGTTGACATTGACCTACTAGTACTTATATCCTCACATTCCTGATTCCTGTGCGATGATACATTCTAACAATTTAAATTTCATTCGTTTACCACCTGCCGCGCTTGCAAATATACTGTAGTTTGCATCAAGAAAATATTTTTGACCCCGCACCTTGCAGGGTTAGAAAAACTTATGAAGGCTTTGACAGCGATGGGAAGTTTCACAAGTAAGTTGAAGGCGTCAAAAGAAAGGATGTTGTGGCAACAGTTATATAATTAATGTCCGTTGAAGTAGTCCGTGCAATTATCGCTCTCGTATCGTAAAAGTCTGTTTGCGGTCATTACTAGATTAGAGTCCGAGGGAGCCCAGGACGGCGCCGAGGCCGAGCGAGCCGAGAATGCCTGCGACGGGGCCAACACTGTGAAAGAAGCCATCAGTCTACGCGGTGACAGGACAAAGAATCCGGCTTACAGGCCAGCAACGAGTGTAAGCACGCCGGCAAGGAGCCCGTTGAGGCCGACGAGCACGCCGTTGAGCGCGGTGTCGACGGTGCCGAGGAGGCCGGCGAGCCCGGCGACGCCGAGCGCCTCCACGGGCCCGAGGGTGTCCGCGATGTCGGTCACGAGGCCGGCGGCGAGGTCCGCGACGTCCTGCGCCGTCTGGCGCCTCTCGGGCGAGTCGGGGAGGTCGCGCAGCCCGATGGAGAGCAGCGCGAGGGCGGTCGTCGCGGTGTTGAGCGCCGTGCTCAGCTCGAAGATGAGCGGCGAGAGCGCGCCGGCGGTGACGGCCGTGCCGCTGGCCACGAGGGAGTCTGCGGGTGGTCAGATCATGGTGGCGATTCCGGGATTGGTAAGAGGAATACCAATTTGGGGGAGGATGCCGCTCACGGACCCCTCGAGGGTGTTGAGGACGCCCGTGATCTTCGCGATCGATGCACGCTTCTCCAGCTCGGCGGGTGTGGGTATCGGCGTCGGGACAGCAGAGACAAGTGCGGTAGACGCAGCGAGGAAGAGCGAGGCAAAGCGGAGAGCGAACATCGTGTATGATGGGTAAGATGAGCTGAGACGGGACTCGATGGGCAACAACGGTGCAGAAAATTTGCCTTTTATACGCGGAGACCGCGCGCTGCGTCATCGACACACGACGTCAGCTACTGAGGCTGCTGGCGACGTCGACGAGGAGTGGGTCTGAAAACTTATCAAAAGAAAATCAGTGGAGGACGGTGGAGTTGTGTGGAGCGTAACGTACGAATCGTATATTCTGCAAACACTATTCAGTCGCTGGAAGAACAAATTCGACAGCGGTAGCCTTATAGCTGGCTGAGCAGGGATCCAGCGACTCGCTCGCTGGCTGTAACATGACTTGAGCTTATCGACAGTCGAAGTTTGGCAGGATGCACGCACCAAGCCCAAACCGCGCACCCTCCTTCCCACCCAGCGGAGCCGCAGACGTCCGTGGGCCCATCATAGGCGTTTTTCACCCACTACCCATCGCATGACGCACGTTGGAGACTCGTCAGCGCCCACCATTCGATGCATATGCCTATCGCGCGTCGTGGTGGGAGAACGAAAAGAAGCGCCGGCGCTGGGCGCTGACGTCATCCTGCCGCGTCAGATCAGTTTCAGGCTGCTGAGGTCAGCGCCCCTTCCTTCCACCGCGTTGCAATGTCGGCTGTCGGGCGACGACGTATTCTGGGCGCGGGCTGAGGCGAGCCCGTGCCGCACGTTGCGCGGCTTTCCACCGCGCTGGAGCTGCGGTTGACCGGTCGTTGCTACGGCTGTGGGTGACTCATGGCTGTCGTCCGAGTCCGCGCCAAATCGGGCGCTGCGAAGCACTGGCAGATACCGCTGCGATAGCGGAGGAGCCTCTCGTTGGGCAGCACGGGCGGCCTAGGCCGGAGGGCCTGGCGCTGGGCTGGCGCTGGGCTCGGGGGTGCAACCGCCGATCGTGTGTGGTCTATAATTCGGTTGTTGTCCATGGACGCTGCTAGCAGGGTGCCTGTTATAGCGAGCAGATGGATGTCCCGCGGTTGGCAGTACGGTGTGTCGCTGGCGCCGTCTCCGTGTCTGCAGCTTATCTGGCTTTGAAGGGTGACTGCCAGTGGTGACGTGGCGTGGCTGCGCCGCCGCTGCGAAGTCGCAACTTCAGATAGCACCAAGCATACTAGTAGTACTGGGGCGAGTACTCGGTCTTCCACCTATGCGCTTCTTGCAGGCTCTTTGCGAGCATGATACACATATACCTGGAAGCCACAGCCTTCCGTCGATTCGATCCATCGCAGAATTCCATCGCATGATGCATGATCGCCCGTTGACATCCGCCCGCTGATCATCTTCCGGCGTCCGAATCCGTCTTCTCCATCTTTCCCTCGCCACAGCTCAGGCTCCCACACCGTGCAACAGTCGAGCATCTACAGCTGCGGACAGCCCCGGGCGTGCACCGATCTCCGTGCCCTCGCCCTGACCCGTCGTGCATGGGATCGCGGGCTTTAATTACGCGCTTGCGCCTCAGTCCGGCGGTACTTAAACGCATGACTCCCGCTGACCTGTCCACCTTCTTCCACTTCCCTCCCCCGCCCGCTGCAGCTCTGACTCCTGCGCGCCGTTGGCCGCTAGCAACGTGTGGCGCGCCCGTCTTCGCCGTATCCGGTGAGTCGTATCTCCATGGCACTGGACCTAAACGAAGTATAAGTACAGCTACCAGCCCCGCGCGCATTGGCTTTCCCTTTCCGGCCCTGGCTCTGACTCTGTCGCCCACCTCCCATCCATCCTGTCTCCCACACCACCGCCCTCACTCGCTGGCCCACGCACATCACCCGCCCCGCCCACCCTCCCTCCCCGTCTCCATCTTGTGGCGCGCGACAGCAGCCAGTCCCGCCTCCTCGGCGTCGCGCTCGGCGCCGGGCTGGGCGGCGCCGTGGCCATCGTGCTTGCGGCCGTCGCCATCGTCCTCCTCATCCGGCGCCGGCGCACTGCCGGCCCGAGCTCGCCGCGCCTCCCGCGCACGCGCAGCCGCGGCCAGCGCTCGACCACCATCCCGCCGGACCAATTCGTCGTCAACCCGACGTGGATCGAGCTACCGGCATCACGGCGCGGCGGCCCCGCGTCCTCCGCTGCCGGGTCCGTCGGCGGCTCACAGCTTAGCCTGCCGGAGCGGAGGCCCAAGCCCGCGCCGCTCTTGGTGCACCACCAGCTCAGCATGCCCGAGCTCGCGCTCTCCGCGTCGTCGGCCGGCGGCACCCCGAGCACCCCCGCGCCGCGCACGCCTGCGGGCTCCAGCATGCGGCGCGAAACGTCTCTCCACGTGATCGCTCCTGTGCGTCGGCCGCGGGCCAACACCGCGGACAGTGTCCGTGGCGCCACGTTGGGCGCGGGTCCGGGCTCGATGCGGCGCACGCGATCGGCCGCGGCGGTGGACGTCGCAGCTGACCTCGCCGCGGCGGGGCTCGGGCGGGCGCAGTCTGCTGGCGTTGGCCGGGCGCAGGAGAGCGTCCGGCCCGCGCACGTGCCGCTGCCTCCCTCTGCGCACTCCCGCGCGTCCTTCCCGCGGCCGCTGCCCTCCCCGCCGACGCCGGCGCGCACCCGCCCGCGCGGGGCCTCGGACGCGAGCGTGCGGCCCGGGCCCGGCGAGGCCTCGCCTGCGCCGTCGGCCAGTCCGAGCAGCTGGCGCCCGCGGAATAACGCACGCCCGTTCGTCGAGTCTGTGCCGGGCGAGTCGCCGTCGCCTGTGTCGCCGCGCACGCCGCCCCGGGCCCGCGATCCGGGGTTGTGGGCTGCGTAGCCCGGCCCGCCGAATCTCAGATCCGTCTCTTGTGTATGTAGTATGTACCTATCCTGCATAGAGTTCTTGTCAAGTTGTATCCTGTGTAATTGTGTAGCACCTGTAATGCGTGTATCGTTCATTCCGCTGCCCCGAGCCAATTCATCTCCCGCGGACAGATCATCTGGTGGTGAAACAGTTTCAGTGATCTGTGGACAGGTCTGATCTGCGGGCAGGGTGACTGACTCCCATCATGATCCCGCTCCCAGCTGTGCAGCAGATGGAATCGCGGAGATAGCACTCAAGCAAAATTCACAGTTAATCGGGGCTGCAATTCAATGATTGCTCAATGTAGTCTGGGTTTTGGATAAAATTGTTCAGAACCATGTTTTACACAAACCAGTTTCCAAAACCCTTGGCGGCGGCCAAATCCTATCTGCTGTATTCTCATCTACTTAATTGCCACAGTGTGCGACCTCGCGGGGAAAATTATATCACTCTGGTGCCAACCACATCTCTGCAGCTAGAAAAGGGTCAATTCGCGCCAGATTGTCAGGATCCAGTAGACGCACCATTTATCCGCCCCTCGCGCTTCGCCTGGACGAACTCCTCCGCACGGGCCCACAGATCCGGCACCCGGCCACGCAGCGTGTCCTCCCACGCGCGCCAGAAGCGCGCGTAGTCGTGGGACACCGCGGCGAACACGAGCCGGATGTCCGCGTCCCCGTCGGCGGCCCCCAGCTGCAGCGCCGCAGGCCCAAAGGTCACGCCCGTGACGAGCAGCACGCGCAGCGCCGGCACGCGCCGCAGCACCGCGCCCAGATCGCGCAGCAGGTCCGCCGCAACGCCCGGCCGGCGCGCGTACTGGATCGCCGTCAGGCGCACGTGCGTCAGCGCCGCCAGCCCCGGGAGCGCGGCGCACACGGCGGCGCGCGCGGGCTGCTCGGTGATCTCGTCGAGCAGACACAGGTGCGTCACGTGTGCGAAGGCCGGGAGGAGGCTGTCCGCACCGCCGGTTCCCAGCGCGTGGCGGAGGACGGTGGTGACGTTCCGGAGCCGGCCCGGCCCGGCGGCGAGCGCGGGGAGGAGCGCGGCGTGCTTGTCGTAGTGCGGCGTCGTGCCGAGCGCGTGCAGGTTGGGGCAGCGCGCGACGATGCGCTCCAGGACGTCCGCCGGGAGGAGCGGCCCGGCGCTGCGGCCCTCCAGCGCGAGGTGGCGCACGTGCGGCAGGACCGCGGCCGGTCGGTGCAGCACGGCGTGGAGGAAGGCGAGCGCGTGCGGCCAGTTGTTCAGGCGCACGGTCCGGAAGACCAGCGGTGTGATCCTGGATGAAGTGAGCACAAAGCCGGGGCATGGGTAAAGCTGTATGCGCACCAGGTATGCACTCTCCGGGCAACCAGCATCAGCGCTGGCATCATCTCGGGCTCCGTTATCGCGACGTGCTCGAAGATTGCGTGCTTCAGGTCCTCTGGGAGACGGGGATCCATGCCAGCGGCCATGGTGGTCGGGAGGAAGAGGGAAAACACAGCATTGTCGTACGTCTCCGCCCGGTGTCGAAATGTCGGTCACGATATGATCCCATCATGCTCAGCGCATGCGCAGGCACAAGAAAAAAAAAGCTTGACCGCACAAGGGGGGTTCAAGATCCTTATCAGGCACATGGGGTAGGGGGGAGGGGGGGGGGTCCCCGGGGGGTAAAAAAACTTTTTGTATATAAAAGATTTGGGCCTTATATGGGTATAAAGGCACTGAAAATATAGTGTATACCTTCTAATTTCTATAGTTCAGCACTCTCATTACTTATATCTATATACTTTCAGGCCCATGTGCTTGGATAGCCCACTCTGTCAGAGGCCTATCATCAGATAATTGATGATAGGTGAACATGTTGGAGTGTTGATATGGCCTGCCATGTGTGTGTTTGAAGGCTCTAGGTAAATACATACCTACACATATACATATACACATGTATAAATTTTTTGCAAAAAAAGTTTCACAAAGAATGAATTTTTTATCCCACTTTTTTGATCGCATCAGTGGTCACATGACACTGATCGTGAGAATATATTACTATATATGGCAGGAGGGGGAGGGAGGGGGTCCCGGGGGGGTCGGAAAAAAACTTTCCGACCCTATATCCATGATTCGAACTTTGAACCCCCCTTGTGACCGCAAGGCTTGACCTGCTAATATGTACGTAGTAATGAGACTTTTACGATAGGATAAATGTTAACTATAATTGCAGATTATTGCACAGACTACTCCAATGGACATTTATAACCCAGAACCTACCCAACATCCTTTGTTTTGACAGAAAAACAGAAATCCGACCCTATATCCGGGATTCAAATTTTGAACCCCCTGGACGGTGATCAACCTTTTCTGACTCTATGGGGTAGAGACCGTGAACGATCCGACAGCATCACGGTCCTCATATGCCGGGCCACCTTGAACACGACACACCCAATGTCGGATTGAACACAATGTAACAACCTGGACACAATCACAAAATGTTAAACACAAAGCTATTTACATTGAACACAACTTTTGTGGAAACATCGAAACAAGTCCGACTCATTTGATCGCCAAAATGGGACCAGTGCGTGCATTAGAGATTAGAGTGAGTATATCTACCTACTGGCTACCTTCATGCCCTTCTTTGACTCGGGCTTCGGAGACACCCAGTTACGTGCTGTCACGGATAAGACCCGGCCCGTCCGCTCCGGCGCTGGTGTCGGGCCATTGCGGGCCCGTAACACGCAGCACGTGACGACGGGGAACATGCGCCCCAGTAGGAGGAACGCACACGTGGGAATCACGTGACCGAGAACGACGTGTCGAGCCGTCGCCGAGCCCAACTCGACACCAGGGGACTGGGGAGGAGTGCTAGGAGGTCAGGAGTAGCGCCTGGCCCGCAAGGGATGTGCGATCGTCCCCTCTGCGGCCAGGAACGGGAGCGAGGAGGAGGAGGAGAGGCCAGGGTGTCCGGTCACCCCCTTTGCGGGCCTGCGTATATAAGGCGCGATAGTGTACCCTGTACTCTATCGCTTAGATCGTCTGAAGAACTACCTTACTCCGTGCGAGGAGACGCTATCGACTCATCGGGCCCGACACGACCCGATTCGAACCTTCGACCACCGACTACGGCAAGGGACCGAGTTCACGGGCCCTTTCGGTTTCGATCTACCCCGCCCGCCATACTTGCGGGCCCGACTATCCGTCTGTTCTGTTCCGGGCGCGCGTTCTTAGGAGAAGTCCTCGCACGGCCCGACCCGCAGTCTGACAGAATCTAAGCGATCCCCCTACACCCGCAACAGAATGGACACTACCACCGTCATCGCACTCCCGGCGTGGGCTACGATAGTGGCTATCGTCATCGCCTCCCTTGCCTACCTATACGGACGCACCCTCGAAGCCCAACCCGTGGTCTTAAACCGCGTCCTCTACGGGAGAAAGGAGCCCGCCCTGAAGTGGGGCACCCCTAGGCGGGTCTCCCTGGACGAACACCATCGGCACATGGAACACGCTTGCCCGGCCCATGGTGCCAGGCCCGCCGCAAAGCGCCGACGCCTCAACAACTCACCGCCTCTCCCCGCGTACGGCCGAACCCCGATCCGAATCGTCTCGGACCGCCCCAGGGCCCCGGCACACTCTGCCTGATGAAATGAGGCACATCTCCCCTCCGTACGAAGGCCCTGGGGGCCATCTTTATTCCTCTCATAATCTGCTCTATTTTAACCTTTGACGGGACCCTCGGGCCCCTAATAATAAAATCTCCTGTTTTTACCCACCACACGACGAACGAGCGCAAGACGACTAGTTGATTGCAAAAAAATACAAAAAAACACGAACGAAAACAAGAAACAAGATGTAGTCCGAATCACCACGGGGAAGTCCTACGGGAGGGGGCCGACTCGGCAAGGCGCGCGAACAACAACAGCCGACGAAAGGACGGGAATACCCGAACGCCGAGACCCGAGTAGACGGGGAACTCCGGCCGATGTCGCCGAAAGACGACCAACGACCCGCCGAAGCTTAGTCCAGGTCCATCATGTCGAAGCTCAGGCCGTCCTGACGGCACACATTCGCATACACCTCTCGTTCAGCGGCCCGACGCTCTAAACCCTCCGGCGTTTCCCAGAATCCCGACCTCTCTCCCTCGGACCGATGGATAGCTAAGAGGATGGCGCCCAGATAGCGGCATACGTCGGCAACGTCTCGCGATGCTGTCAGGGATTCCAGCGAGTTCACCAACCGGAGGTCTGCGTCCAGGGAATGCATCGACGACAACTCCGCGAGGGCGCGGGTCCGAGCATCCGGGAAGCCCCCCGTCGGCCGAATGGACCGCCGATTGTTGCAACAACAGCACGCCCAACGGCGACAAGCGCTGGTCGGCGGGTACCGACAAGTCCCCATGCAACCGGCGAGACTCGGCAATAGCCCGATCCAAGTCCCACTCTCTCCCGAACCACAGGGAGACTCGAGGGAACGAGGGCACCTGGAAACCCATGGTGGGATAAGAAGGAGGGCGGGTCTCACCCGCACGAACGTATGGCCGGGACGATGCCTCTCCTAACGAGCGATCCGCGACAGGGGAGGCCGGCCGGCGGAAATTGGGGCGAGGCCTCGGCGGGGGCCGACTCGACGATGGTGGGGGGAGATGGCGAGCGGGTGCGAACTCGTTTTCGCACGGGGGACGGGGAGGAGTCCCGAGAAGACACTGATGAAAGGACGACAGGGCGGCGACGACGGCCCGGAGAAGGCCCGACCGTCGGGGTCGGGAACCGATCCTCGTTTGAATGGGGCAAATAGGAGAACAAGAATGATCGGTACGGAACCGATGCGGACAGCCCGACTAGATCGGCGAAGCGGGGATCGGGACGTAGCAGCGCAAACTCGCCATCCTCGACTTGACGCTTGTATGCATCTGCAAAAGACCGCCAACGCAGACAGGCACGATGGAGCGGGCTGCACGCGTCACAAGCCCGACGCACGGGACCAGGGAGTTTCTGAGGAGAACTATCTGGGACGCCCCACGCGGTGCACAAACGATCATGAGCGATGCAATACTCGCAGCGAGGGGAAAGGGATCGGATCACTGTTCCTGGTTGACGAGAGGGCTCCCCCCGGAAAAGCGCCAGCTGTCCAGTGGATTCTAGACGAGGGGCCAAGGGGGTGCCGAAATCCCGTTGCAACGGGGCAGGCGACACGGCTGGGGAGAACGGAGGGTCGAGGGCATCCGTAGCCGACTCGTGTTCAGAGGCGTCGATCCCCACCGAAGACAAACGACGAGGGCCGGCGATCACCTCCACATCCGAATCCGAACCCGAGTCGGAAGGTAGGAAAAGTAGGGTCGAAACCAGCGGGGCACCATCCCGTTCCACGTCGACCTCCATCGAAGACGAAGACCGCGCCCGAACCACTGGAGCAGGGGGAACGCGCGCTTCATAACCGGGGCCGTCGACTCGGAACCCTCCGGATCACTCTCGGGGCTCGGGAATTGATCATCCAACCAGGCCGCCAACGGGAGGAAGCTGAACGAAACACCCGCTTCCGCCTCATCCAACGAGGGGCCGCCCGAGAAGGCAAACTCCTCCCGAGGATCAGGCAAGGAAACTACCCGAACGAAGGACGACCACCGGTCGGCATGGAGGAACGGCGGCACGAGAGATGGAGGGAGAGGGCCCAGTAGTCGGGCCAGCGTATCAGGCCGAGCTACGTTCTCCCCGGGAAACACGCGAAAAGCGGCCACGTGGGCTAAGACGAGGAATCGGTCTGAGACGAAGGAGGGGAGGCCGATAGAGGCGGCGCAAGACAAGGCGTGAAGGATGAGGCGCTGAACGGAGCCAGTCAGCACACAGCCGAAAGCACACAGAGAGGGAGACATACCACCCAACGCCACAGACGGGGAAAAAACGAATGACTGGGAGAAGCAGCGTCGGCAGCGAGGAGGTGCGCAAGAAGGCCACGACCCAGTTGTCCAAACAAGGGGCGAACATCCTGCAGAGAGCCGTCCTCACGACGCCAGACGAAGGAGGAGGGGAACGCATCAAATAGAACACCGAAATAGAGGTGATGAGGCCCGAAGACAAGCGGCTGCCACAGACCGGCCTTCATTAGGCGGTCGAATTCGCCCTGCCACAAGATTCGGCGGGAAGACGACGGCAGCCGGGGGCGCTGCAGGGGGGACTGGGAGAGCGGGAGCTCGATGTGAACGGACTACGGGGGCCAACCGAGGGAGCAGCTTGGAGGAATAGTCGCTGGCTTGAGACGGGGGCAAGTCCTCCAACGGGCGGAGGGGCTCGAACGACTCCCGGTACGACGGGTCTCGCCCTTGCGCGATGGGCCAGGAAGCAGGAAACTCGACGAGAGACATAGAGGCGAAACGGACGAACAGACGACCAGGCTCCGAGGATGGGGGAACCATCTGAGAGCCGAGAGGGGGCAATAACCCGGAGCGGTACAAATTGGGGGACGACATGAAGAGGATTAGAAGGGGAAGTCCCGGCTTATATGGGGGAACGAACGCGTTCTATATCGAACTCGACCGAGGCGCGCAGCACAGCCTACTCGCAAGCAATACGAACAAAGGACGCGCAACTGAATTGAAAAACACCTACGCTATACCGCACGTGACCGCGGTGAAACACTTGATGGACAGGAAGAATCGATCTGCGGATGCCACGAGGCGACAGAAGCCGCGGGAGATTAAAATGCGCAGCCGAAGCTTAGCTTAAGCTTATGGGCTGGATGGAATTTGCGATTGGAAGGACGAGCTAGAGTCAAAATTAAACCCGAGAAACCGGGGCGACCGAGCCACGCCGACTCGAGACGAGTCGTTCCTAGGGAGGGGGTGATGTCACGGATAAGACCCGGCCCGTCCGCTCCGGCGCTGGTGTCGGGCCATTGCGGGCCCGTAACACGCAGCACGTGACGACGGGGAACATGCGCCCCAGTAGGAGGAACGCACACGTGGGAATCACGTGACCGAGAACGACGTGTCGAGCCGTCGCCGAGCCCAACTCGACACCAGGGGACTGGGGAGGAGTGCTAGGAGGTCAGGAGTAGCGCCTGGCCCGCAAGGGATGTGCGATCGTCCCCTCTGCGGCCAGGAACGGGAGCGAGGAGGAGGAGGAGAGGCCAGGGTGTCCGATCACCCCCTTTGCGGGCCTGCGTATATAAGGCGCGATAGTGTACCCTGTACTCTATCGCTTAGATCGTCTGAAGAACTACCTTACTCCGTGCGAGGAGACGCTATCGACTCCATCGGGCCCGACACGACCCGATTCGAACCTTCGACCACCGACTACGGCAAGGGACCGAGTTCACGGGCCCTTTCGGTTTCGATCTACCCCGCCCGCCATACTTGCGGGCCCGACTATCCGTCTGTTCTGTTCCGGGCGCGCGTTCTTAGGAGAAGTCCTCGCACGGCCCGACCCGCAGTCTGACACGTGCGGGCCGGAGCATTCCGTATACGGTCTGTGGCCGCACTCGCTTCCCTGTCGGTGCTGGCATCTCTTCAGCGCTTGCGCTCGGCGCTTCTTTTCCATCGTCCTCCGGATCGTTGAGAGCCTTCCACTTCTGGCCGTGGGTTTGTGAGTCCAATGGTCCATGATGGGGGGACTTGGAGTGGGGTAGCTGGGTCGACGATAATACACGTAGAAAATGAGCAATCAACTCAACTAATCAAATCCTAATTTTGTGCGGTTTGTGTTCGAGGTTCGAGCTGCAGGAAACAGCAAACAGATTTAGATATTCTTATGGGATTTCAGTTATAATTGGGATGTTGTTTGAACTGTGTTTAAACTGTTTTCACTTTAGATGAACAAGAGAGCAGATGGTTGAGATGGGGTGAGATTGTTGAGAGGAGCAATATGGCTCAACTCTCCCTAACTTGACCTTACTTGACTTAAATTAACTTGACCTGACTTGACTTGTGACAATTGCTGGTTCGAGGGGGGCTGAGGAGAAGCCGAAGCCACGGCCAGCGTGTAAGAAGTAGCGAGCACGTTAGGCCAGCGCGCTAGTTGGTATTCGGGAGCCCTGTGCAGGGCTTGTGGTTGCCTCGCTCGCGGTCGAGGACCGCCACGGGAGTAGCATGGAGCAGTTGCACGCGTGCTCAGGCCTCTGGTGGGTCCAAGGTGGTGCGGTCGTCGCGCTGTTCTCACTTTGTCATGGAAGGCAAGAGCAAGATTATATTATGCACGTGACTCTAGGTCATGCGCTGATGTAATTACAGTCGATGCAAAAAATGTACTAAGTCCGGATAAAATGTTCGTCTTGAGGCGCCAAATGGCTGACCCTCTTCACAGTGCCCCCCGCACCTCAAACGGACGTTCCAGGAGGACCTCTGCCCGGCCCGCTGTCATCACGGTCGTCGTCATCGTCGAACCCACGTCTCCATTTTCCTCGGGCCAGCGGCGGTTCGAACCCATGAGCTCTCTTCTTTTCATGGTATTCACGCTTGAGTTTCCGCAGCTTACGGTCCCTGCCGGCTCAGGAGCGCCCTGACGCTGGACGTTTGTCGAGGTCCTCGTACCATGGCGTGGGCTCGCCATCCCAATACGGGAGGCTAGTTCCCGTGTCCTGCCTGACACTGTCACTGAGTCCCCATCTTTCCCCTAGCGTACGTCGTGGCGCTGCCGGGGGGCTGAGTGAGCGAGCCCTACCCCTGTCTCTCCGCTCCTCTCTCCACCGCAAGAATTCGCGGAACTCAGCTCTTTCCTTGGAGTAGGATGACGACGCACGTCGTCGGCTATGACAGTGAGAGCTCCTTGGTGACCATGACCTTGAGCGCTGACGAGGACTCCGCCTTCTAGGCGACCAGGACCTTGAGCGACATCGAGGGCTTCGCCGGGATCGAGATCTCTCACGCCTATGGGAGCGGGACCTAGACCGTCGCGGCTTCGGTCGCGTGGCTGGGGCCTGGCGGAACCCGGACCGGTAGTCCGAGCGGGCCGATCGGTCCGAGGACGATGAACTCTGCCTCCGCTTCCCCTTGCAATCCCGTGCCCCCCGTGATGCTGATCTCGGGCGTGGGAATGCGCTCCTGTTGCGAGAGCGAGACCTCAGTCTACGTCGCCTGCCGGAAGAGGAGCTACGATGGCTAACCAAGTGTCGTCGAGGAAAAGGGGAGACGTGCCGCAGAGCCGCTCTGCTTCGCGACCGACTCCTGGGCGACCAGTAGCTTCTGCCTCTAGGGCCCGTGGGCGTGATCGGTCTACGCCTCTGTGATCCGGTCGGCTCGATCCCCGCTCTGATCTCCGGGGAGGGCGACCGCATGTGCACGTCCCGTGACGTTGTCGAGAGCAGTATCCACTGGTCGTGCAAGTAGGTACGCGCGTCGAGAAACTCGGCGGACCCCGCAAATCGGGCATTATGGTGTCCCCGCTGCAGACGTGCCCATTCCAACGCGGTCGCCGCAGCTGCCACGGAGTCTAGGTGTAGCCAGGTGGCTCTCTGCCCGACGACCACTTGACGGGTATGAGCGGCAAGCCCTTGATCGGTCGCCTCCAAGGCTACAGCAAAACTCACGGCGCCGACGTCATCCCCTTCTATCCGAATGTATTCGGAAGGCACGGGCGCTTCTTCAACTTCGCCTGCTTCCGGCACGCTACCCAGGCTCACGCTGTCATCGGTGTCGGCCCGTTTCGAGTAGCTCGCCGCCCGGTAACGGGCGGACGACGGACCAGCGATGCCCAGTTTCTCTGAGGGCAGAGCTCGGTTGCGCAGAATCCTGACGGGGGCTCCTGAAGTGCTTGGCGGGTTTGTTTCCAGCGAAGGATCTCGCACTGCGGCTAGTGCGGGCGGTTCCAGAACTTTGGGGGGTCCGGCCGGCGCCGAAGGGTATAGCGGCCCGAGAATAACTGGCTGGCCGACGAGCGGAAGGTCGGCCTTGCTAGGGTATTCTTGCAAATACACCCAATCTGAAGCTTCTCGTTCCTTCTTGTCCAACCCAATCCAGGTCTTCTTGGCTATTCCGAATCCATACCGGTCAGGTTGGTATGTTCCGAGAGGGAACTGAATCTCCTTGTCAATGGCGATTCTACGACGCCGAGTACGGTCGTAGATGATACGGCCTTCCTCCAACAAGTCGTTGCGACCCTTTCCTACTTGTCGGTAGACTTGATTTTCCGGGTCTTCAGTATCCCACATCCATCGTGTCAGCGCCTTATTTACTCGTCCAGCTATCGGAGGAGGCCTTATAAACTGTCCGGCCTCATTTGCTCTAGGTTCAAGCATCTGGTCGTCTTCCTCCTCATCGTAGTCCAAGAAGTTGCCGATCCGCTCCCCGCTTTCGAGTATTACCGCTTGAGGCAGCGGGGGGAGCTGACGAGCATGGGAGGGGGACGTCCGGCCCTCGTACAGGTGCTGGGGTCCTGCCGCCATTCCCAATGGCATGGCTGGCCATTCCTCTTCAGGTACTGAGGGGCCCCGAATGCCTTGTCCAGGGAGGCTAAGACGGTTGATAGACAGCGTCGAGCCTTTGTAATAATAGCTGGACTCTTCTGCCAAGTCTCCTTCTCGCGATTTGCGCCTGTGAGCCACAAAAGCTGGAGCTCCTTTTGACATTAGCAGCATTACTCCCCGCTCCTCCATGCCGTTGACCCAGAACCCGACGAGGTCGTCGGACGCGTAATGACTAACTTGGCGTAGCTCCGAGGTAGGGCGTGTCTCGAACGCTAGAGCCGTGATGTAGGATAACCACACCCTCTTTTCCCGCAACGCATATTGTAAGCGTGTCGCTAAGGGAAGGCCTTCGTCCCAGGTTAGACCCTTTTGGAATTGTACTCGGCAATTAGCGAGACTGGTTGACTTAGGAACGTTGCTGGATTGATATTGCTCTATTGCGACACCGCAGGCCCTGTGGTAGTAGCCGCTTGGGGTGCGCTTTGGGGCTCGGAAGGGGAGAAACTCACCAATGGAGTCAGAGGAAAAGAAGTGAATGATGTGACGTGTCACTTCTGCCTCGGACTCATCATCGGTGAGGCTTCGGCCGAGACGCGGTCATGTGCATTTGGTGGCTCACCTGCTTAGCCCACAGAACACTGTGAGTTATCAGTGGTAACCCGCCAGGGTGCCATTGACAAGGCTCAGTATTTTCAGAACATCCCCTGAGGTGAATAATTGCTGGGGAGAGGGGTGAATAAAGTTGAGCTCTAAGGCAAAATTTGCACTAAGTCCAGTATGTAAGGGGTGAATAAAGGTGAATAATACAATATAGGTCATCCAGACCAAGTCTCCCGGAGTCACACTACGTGACAGGTGACACGGTGTCCTAAAAAGGAACTTTAGTCAATAGAGATTGGGGTTGGTAGTTTTATTGACTATGTCATATGGTTATATACTATAACATAGAGTGATACATATGAGAAATTTCCAAAAAAGGAAATTTCCACAATCATTGCAGAATGTCACAAATTGTCACAAAATGACAGTTCTCTATTTTGACTATACAAACAACTTTCATTATGTGATGTATAGTGGCAGCTGAATAGTAGTATCAGAACTATCCAATCGCTAGATGATGTTCAACTGATATAACTACTTGATATAAATACATGATTTCAGTACTACCAGGAAGGCCTTTCAGAGTATCATTCCTTGAACATGGCATTTAATCACCATCATATGATATAATCACTCTACTGACCATTTATTCACATGAAAGAGGATATGTGGGTGCTTAAAGTGATAAGACTGCTGACTTGAACCTTCAGATACCCTAAGCCAATGTTTGACTATGTCTACTTCCAATCCAAACTGAATTGGGCGCTGAAAATGCAAGGCATTCTCTCATCAGTGGCATTTGATTTCCATCAACTTTGGAAGATAGGCTTAGATCTCCAGCTGGCCTCAGTGGATAAAGCTGGAGGAGAGCTCATTTGAAAGGTATATTATCCTACTCCTATTTAGCCTAATGTTACATATCATCTGTGACCTATTACCTTGATCTATTTAGTGCCAAGCATGTGTAAACACTAAGTTAAGGAGTATTTTGCTGATATCTTGGGACCCTATGCATGGAATCTCATGATCTAAAGTGATATGATATCACAGGATAGTCCATTATAATTCCACCCATTAGTGATGCTGTAGCATGTGTTAGGGTGAGTCAATTGTTGGAGACCTTAGGTGCCACGTAACCCAGGATGGAGATATGCCAGAGAGGCAGGGGCACCACTTTATGGGAGGTGGATCATACCACTACCATTGAATATACTGAAATTTCTCAGACTTCCACAGGCCATACTATGGTGAACCCATCATTTTGGGAATAGATAACACTGATAATGCTACTGTGAGAGATCCATCATAGCTATGAGGTTGATTCAAGTACTGGACAGGTTCATTTGAAGGTGTATACCATCCTACAATCAAGTCTTGGATCATACTTGAAATTATTTTCTGACCAGTTGTAATAGCGAAGACACTCTCTTCTGCTCTATAGGTACCTACCCTCTCTTTAGCTACCTTCTGCAACACATGCCATAACCCCAAGCAATTTCAGTACAGGGTCCTAGTAGATATCCCAATACCCCAATACATGCATCTCAATGTCCAATACTCAGTCTATAGACCCCACTATTCATGTAAACTAGTTTTGCATCTAACCTGCAGTTGATTGTCTGCCTCATTTCACCATTCAGGTATGTACAATCATCAGTCAGAGTAGGTAGGTATGTGTATATACCTTATTGACTGAACTTGACTTATTTTGATCCACAATCAACTAGCAGATCATGGCTGTATTGTTAATATCTTGTGACAGAGCAGTAATATGTAGAATGGAGAATAACAAGAGATTTCAAGAATAAAACATCATGGTGGGCATAACATCTCTCAGGGCAACCCCTCCTCTACTTGCTACCTTTATCTCATTGGAGATTCCTTACCTCTGAGTGAGTTATTAGGAGATTGAACTAATAGGATATGAGCCATATAGACAGGTATATAGGGTGCCTAAAAATATGAGTGGCTTGTAGGGCTATCAGGGATGTCCATCTAACCATAGCAAAACTGACCCCATGGTCATCCATGCATTTCTTACCTAGATATCAGGTCATCATTATACCTGGTCAAATTTAAGGTACCAAAACTACAGAAAAGTGATATAACAGTATATTCTAAAGGCATGGGACTATGGTCATATCAGATCATATTAAGACAATATTACCACCTACCTACTAGTGAAATAATAATGTGAATCCATAGAGAACTGCCAGAGATATAGCCAGATCAAAATGTCTGATAGATAATCATGAGGCAGTATGGGTATGCTGATGACATGGTACTGATGGGGATATTGACCCTCCCATTCAAGTATCCTTAGTAATACTTCAATTAGCTTTGTAGCTACTCTAGTTATTGAGATATCATTTAATCAGTTGTAGATCAGCTAGTGATTGGCTTGTGCTGGCACAACTATTCAGCTGCTACTATACATCACTTAATGAATGTTGTTTGTATAGATAGAGAACTATCATTTTGTGACAATTCTCTGACGATTGGACTATTAAATGGTGAAATTTTCCTTTTTTGGAAATCTGATATATCACTCTATCCAACTGTGAAAAGGCATTGCACAGCCACTGAAACATCAGTTCCAATGCCTATCGATAAAATTTCCTTCTGGGACCATGTGTCACACATGTCACATAACAGGACTTCTGGGGACCTGGTCATTGTATTATTCACCTTTATTCACCCCTTACATACTGGACTTAGTACGAATTTTGCCTTAGAGCTCAACTTTATTCACCCCTCTCCCCAGCAATTATTCACCTCAGGGGATGTTCTGAAAATACTGAGCCTTGTCAATGGCACCCCGGCGGGTTACCATTGATAACTCACAGTATTCTGTGGGCTAAACAGGTGTGGTGGCTGCTTTTAGCGGAGCCCTTTAAGCTTCAGATATTCGTGTTTGAGGATCGGCGCGTTACACATGTCGTATTCAGATATCCATGAATCGTCAGCCGGACCGTACCCTTCCCACCACACTAGGAAGAACCTCACGCTCTGTCCTCCTTTTTTCCGTACTTCATGCCCCAAAATAGCGTCCACTACGTATTCCTCGGAGGCTTGCAAGTAGTCGCGTGTATCCGGGAGGGTGGTGCGGGAGCCCCATTTTTCATCCGATGGACGGTATTGTTTCAAGTGTTCCAGGTTGAAGACCGGGTGCATGGGGTAGGTGTCAGGCAGACGAAGGCGGTTAAAAAAAGTCCTAACCTCCTCCAGCCAACTGCGGGCACTTCAAATACCATCGGTGATGGGTTGTGCGGCAGATGTGGCGACCCTGCCCCTCGAATCCTGCCTGCGTAGGCGGCTACGCATGTCGAGCTCCTCCGCATTTGGTCTTGACGTGGTGTGAGCTTGCATGAGTCGGGTGCCGACCGGTGTTGAAACCGGTGATGAGTCTCCAGCCGTAGGTTTGTCCAGTACTGCCGAGTTAGTAATACCTTCTTGTGAGAGGCCTGCCTCCCACGCATCTAGACATTCAAGGTCCTCAACTTCCGTCTCGTCTACCCATTCATCATCCTCTGGTCCATACCCATACCAGTGAACTTTGAATTGTCTTCGGCCACGGAAGCTACGCTCGTCGACAATTCGCTCAACCAGGTATTCCTCCTCACCATCTGGCGACACAATAGGTGGAGGTTTGTCCAGGTTGCGATCCGGGTATAGATCTGCGTCATTTTCCACAAATAATTTGACTTCCGAGGTGTGGAAGACTGGGTGCAAGGTTTTATGACCCTTCAAATCCAACTTCACCGTTGAAACTTCTGGGTGGACCTCTTCAATAGTGAAAGGCCCATCACTGCGTACAATAAACTTTGCAACCCGTCCTTTTCCCGAATTCAAGAAGTGCTTCCGCCGCTTCTTAGTGTTTAAAACCACCCGATCGCCCACCTTGAAGGCCACATCTGGTAACCGTGTCTTGTTAGCTTGCTCCGCCTGGGAGGCTTTGGCTGCCAGTAAGTTGTCCTTCGCTTCCGACACGTCCGTCTCAATTTGTTCCAGCAATCTCCCTGTCTGGAAATCTTCCTTTGAAACTGGAGTCGCAAGCAGCAGCGGCAGCAGCCGTGGCGCACGACCAGTCTTCAACTGGAAGCCCGAGAAGCCCGTCGAAGCATTCACCGTATTCATCATATTGAAACGGACGCGAGGCAGCGCTCTGACCCAACCCCGCTGATTATTCGAGACGTGGTAGCGGATACATTGGATCACTGTCTTGTTCGTGCGCTCGCTCGCGCCATCCGTCTGCGGGTGATAGGCAGTTGACATTTTAATTTTCACACCAGTTAATTTGTGTAAGGCCTTCCAGAACTTTGAGATAAAGAGCTTATCCCTGTCGGATATGAGCTCTAGTGGGAGGCCATTCTCGCAGTACCACTTATCAAAGAAAAGCAGCGCGAAGTCCTCTGCAGAGATGTCAGTCCTCGTAGGTACCAATTGTACCTCGGCGCCGAGTCTATCAGTCAGTGTCGCCAAGCAGTTAAACCCTTCATCTTCTGGAAGTGGGCCCACAAAGTCAATTGCTACCGAATCCATTCGCTGGTCTGGTATCGGTAGCGGGTGCAGCGGTCCCGCCTTCCTTCGTGTCGATGACTTGTTGCGCTGACAATCTGCGCAGCCAGGTATGTATCCGGACTCCAACTCCTTCCTCATGGCAAGCCAGTAATAGCTCTCCCGCAGGGCCACGTAAGACTTGTCAAACCCAAAGTGGCCTAACGCGTGACACGAATGCATCCGGACTCGGTCAAGTACACGGCGGTGAATACTCCCCTGGGACTTTACGAATGGCTAGTGATGCCCAAGGTTTGCGAAACGCGCCCGTCTGTACAACAACGGCGAGTAACAGCGGCCTTGAGGGAGTTCATTGGACGCTTTTGTCATGTATACATTGACGATGTCATCATCTGGTCGCAGAATGAGGATGAACACGAGAAACATATCCGCGCCCGTTTTTGCAGCGCTGCGAGAAGCGAGACTATACTGCAATGAAAAGAAGACGCAGCTTTTCGCATACGAAATAGACTTCCTTGGTCATCACATATCGCAGCAGGGAATCGAGGCGGACAAGGCCAAGGTAGACCGAATATTCAATTGGCCTACACCAAAGAGTACAACTCATGTCCGCGCTTTTCTCGGTTGGTGAGGTTTGTAGCCCAATTCCTCCCAGACCTGGCAAGGCATACTGAGGTCCTGTCTTCACTGACGACAAAAGCTGCTGAGAAGGATTGGCCCGGCTGGCAAACACACCACCAGGTTGCCTTTGACGCGACTAAGGGCTTGGTGGTTAGCACAGATTGCTTGGTGTCGATTGACCACCAGCACATGGGCGATAATCGGATTTTTGTGACCACCGATGCAAGTGACTCGCGTTCAGGTGCAATTCTGTCTTACGGCCCAACCTGGGAGACAGCCCGTCCTGTTGCTTTCGACTCAATGACCTTTAAGGTGCAGAACTAAATTACCCGGTCCACGAGAAGGAACTGCTAGCGATCATTCACGCCTTCCGCAAGTGGAGGAATGACTTGATTGGCTCTGAAATTTCGGTTTTCACGGACCATAGGACTTTGGAAAATTTCTCTACCCAACGCGATCTATCTCGCCGACAGGCAAGGTGGATGGAATTCCTGTCACAGTTTGACATGAAGATCATTTACGTACCAGGCAAGGACAACGAAGGGGCAGATGCTCTCTCTCGTACAGATTTTGTGGATAATGATCCTCATGATGTGGAAGGCTTGGAAGTGTCAACTCTTCCCGTAGCCTTAGTGGTTACAGCACAGATCGGAGCGACGCTGGCACTGACCCTGACACAGGACTCGAACGTGTGGGGCAGCGTCAATGTCATTCTGGATGTGCATGCGGATGCATCACTGCTAGATACTATCCGGGAAGGATACCCACTGGACAAGTGGACTGTGAAACTGCCCAGCTTGTTGGGGTCCCTACCGGGGTTACGCAGTGAGAATGGTCTTTGGTTCATAGGCGAGAGGCTAGTCATCCCGCGTCATGGCAACCTGCGGGAGTCCCTGTTCCACATGGCACACGACGCGTTGTCTGGAAGAAGGAGTCGGTAAAGTCAATCTTCGACCAAACTTTGCCCTTTGCACAGTCCGCGAGAATGTCGTCAACCCTCGGCAGCGGGAAGACATCGTGAACTGTGTTGGCGTTCACAGCCCTGTAATCATTCACCCAGCGCGGTAGGGATTCCTTATCAGCCTTTGGTATGAGCATTGCGGGGGGAGGCGTAGGGATAGTTCGAGGGGCGTATTCGCCCAGCATCCAAGTGTTTCTTGATCAAGATGCTCCACGCCTCGCGATACTTGCGGGGGCTGTTGTACGACCTCCACGTCAAAGTCGTCGAAGCTTCTCTGAGCTTAATTTCGCAGTTCACTTCTGCCGGAAGGTCATCGACATGAGGTATGGGGTCGAAGATAGGCCTAAAATCAGACTTTATAGTGTTGCCCTTTTTTTGTAAGCGTTCCCATTCAGCCAGGACCCGAATGCGCTCGTGGACCGCAGTAACCACATTCACAGGCTTACCATATTCCATCAGTCCCAAAGCTTCCAGGCGGTCCCGTCGGGCCTCGCATACGCCCCGAAGCTGATTAGCCAATAATCGTCTGTTATCGTGTACCTCTCGCATGGCTTCACGAATTTTCTTTCTAGGTTTCTTAAGAGGTTCCAGAGGTGGTGGATTCAGTAGATCATAGCCACACGATTTATCCACTACCGTGCGCAATTCATGATCAATTACAATTTTATTTTGGTACAGGAAGGGGTGCCCAACAGAATCGGGACACATAAATCCGGAACAATCATAGCTCGTACGGTGCGAGAAACATAACGGTTGTCCATGGATACTAGTCGTAATTTAACCTATTTGGTAATCATCGGCGGGGAAAGAGAATCGGTCGGTACTGCGAGGTCAAAAGAAAAAGGCGTGTGAAGTCGTCTGCGTCGGAGGCCAATTAACTCTGCTAAGTCGTCCTTGATGAGGACCAAATGGGAGCCGTTGTCGATAAGCGATTGTACAGGGATGGGGAGATTTGTTCGCGGTCCTTCGATCATGCAGTTCCAGAGGTAGTGGGCAGACGCGGCGGGCAGGCTCCGTACGGGGTCGGGGAGCTCTGTAAGAGATGGACCGTCAGCGTCTTCAGACGACATCCTGCACCGCCGGTCCCACTTCCGAACTCTCATCGTCCGACTGCCCGTCATCTTCGTTATAGAAATCGTTGATCAGCGCCGCGACGGGTGCCGACCGTCCTTGGAATGCAGCTTTGGGAGCAGTGCTTGCTCCCGCGTTTGTCTTCTCAGCAAGTTTCACGCGTTGTTCCGCAGTGAGGTTCGCTTTCGCCGTCTGGATCGTCTTCTTCGTCACTTTCTCCACGTCAGGAGGTGGCAAATCGCACAAATTGTCGCGAGCGTAGTGGAAAACGAAGGGCTTTCGGCATTTGCGACACCCGAAGTTTTCGTCCAGCAGTTTGCGCTCATCTTCTCCCAGAAACTTTGCCCGCGTTCCCTGTGCACGTGGCGGCGCGTTCTCATTCGTGCGTGCGCGTTTACGGTCACCGTCATCGTCGTTAAAGTCGCGGCCGCGCTTGTTCGCCGCATGAGCAAGCCCACGCTGCTGTTCTGCAAGGACAGCTGCAATCTCGGCCTTGCGGGCAGTCTTGTCCTTGCGGCGCTTGAAATCAATTGCTTCCACCGCCTTAGACCATTCGCGTGTCGTCGCAAGGGCAGCCAGATCGTCCGCTACGTCGTCCATTGCTTCACTAAGCTTGTCGAGGCAGTGGGACACAGCATGTGCTCGGATAGCCGCTTCGTCAAGGTAGGATTTGGTGCCGTGCAAGAGCTCGTTGTTGCTGACCAGACGAGTGTAGTATTTCAGAAAGCCCTCGTCAGATGTCTGGACACAGTGGCGGACTGCACGCAGCTGTTTCGCTTCCCAGTCGGCGCCCAACAAGAACTTGCGAATCTCCGCCTTCAAGGCCTCCATCGTAAGCTTGTGAAGTCGTTCCTTGTCGCCCCGCACATTCTGAATCCAATTGTTGTCTTTGATGGCCTTCAGCGTGCGAGCGACCATGTTCTTGGCCGTTACCGAGGCTGCCTCGGCGTGGTCCTCAAGCGCGTCGAAAAACTCGCGCAAGAGTTCGGGGTCGTAGGAGCCAATGGACAGGGTGGGGCAGCGCTTCGATGGGTCTGTGTTCATGACCGTGGCACGAGGTAGAGACATTGTGAGGGGAGGTCGCGTTTCTGACACGTCGTTGGTGGGGTGGTGGGGAAGCAGAAGGTACTGCGGGTGGGCGGTAATATGTCACTTGTGACAGGGCAAGGGTTCGGCCCTCGGTGTCCCGATTTGGAAGTCCGGTCCCGGTACGGCCCTTGGTATGGCTAGTATATTCCAGACCTGTCGTGTTTTTAGACGCGGTGGTCATTGTAGTAGTGCGTGAGCGTGGTAACTCGAGTTATGACCGTTGGCTCGGTGGCCGTATTACAGTCCGTTAGGCTTGTGTGCCTTGGGTGCGGCTCGTTGGCCGTCGTTGACAGAACCCGAAGAGTGTGAGAGTTGTGAGAGTTTTCCACGGACTCGCCGAGCGTGGAATGCTTGGCGAGATCTCGGAAGATGTGGCAGAGCCTCGGTGGGTTGCGTGGGAGGGGGGGTTCGATTTGGAGGTGCAACAGTTGTAAGTCAAGGATGGATGTTGTAAAAAAAGTGGAAACTGGGTGTACGGTAATGAGCGGTCAATATGACCACCATATGAATGATAACATATGGACCCCATAAATTCATTTTTATGCACAATAGCTATGGAATATATGAAGAATCTCAGAATAAATGTTGCAAACCTTTGAATCAAATCTATATGCACCCGGCCACAAGGTCTAGGCCTGCTCTAGGCCAGGGACCGGTCTAGACTCTGAACCGAACCAAGGGTAACATGTCCATATTTGGCAAGTCTGACCCAGGACCTATATTAGAACCTTCCAGAAGCCTGAACTAGAACATTCTAGAACCGGATCAGTGGATCAAGTCACACCGTCACGGATTATGTAATTAATTTGAGAGTAGTATATAAGGAGGCCTGTAAAACCCTAGATTAATAGATTAGCCCCCCCTGGGTGTGACTACTACCATCGTCACATCAGTCGGGTTTTGTCACACTTCACATATCGTCAGGTTAAGATAAACGTCAGGTTAGGTTAAGTCAAGTTAGGTTAAGTCAAGTCAAGTCAAGTCAAGTCAGGTCAAGTCAAGTTAAGTCAAGTCAGGTTAAGTCAAGTTAGGGAGAGTTGAGCCATATTGCTCCTCTCAACAAATCACATATCATCTCAACCATCTGCTCTATTGTTCATCTCAAGTGAAAACAGTCAAACATAATTTAAACAACATCCCAATTATAACTGATATCAACAAGAACGTCTGAATCCGTTAGCCGTTTCCTGCGGCTCGAACCCCGAACACAAAACCGCACAAAATTAGGATTTGATTAGTTGAGTTGAAGGTCCTGGTGATCTCCTTGATTGCTCATTTTCTACGTGTATTATCTGGAGCCCACCGCGAGGGGTTCATTCAGATATCTAAATTGAATCAGTTTCATTGTTGTCAAAACTTGTTGTTTTCACATACTTCTGGGTGCTAACTCAGAAGTAACCTGTCAACACGGCTTGGTCAAACTTAGGCGAGCCATCCACACCCCGCACAACTAGGAGGTCCAAGAATACTGACCTAGTTGAACCCCTTTCCATCACCCCTCACCGAAAGCGTCCCAGAAACAGGAACAAAGGCAAAAGCAAGGCCTCAACACCTGCTGATACTGCTAGAGAACAAACTAGAGTTCAAACAGAAGAAAGAGCTTCTGCTTGGGCTGAAGTTATCTCAGTGTTATCTGCAAAATCCTTATCTGAAAGACGCCCCCCTGAAACACCACAAACACAAATCAGTGATACAGATTTGTTTGGTGGAGACACTGAACCAGAACCAGATCTAAACTACTTGGCAGATACTAAGAGTGAATCTTCTCAAGGCTCAGCTAAGATTCCAAGAGTTCAAAGATCTTATTCTGCACCAGAGCTTCCAAACTTCCAAGGACTTGAACCTATCCCTTTTCCAGACTTAGCACCTGTGACACCATCAGTGAAGCAGCAACCTAAGTCAGAATCACAATCACCTATTCTTTTAGGATCAATACCCTTGCCAAGTTTTCCACCACCACCACCACCACCACCACCACCACCACCACCTCCACCACCTTTACCCAGAACACCCTTACCCAGAGTAAGAACAAGAAGACCAAGAATGTCTGTAGCATCTTTTAAAGTTCCACAACCATGGGATCAAAGTGCACCCAAGTTCACAACTGAAGATCCTGATGATTTACAAGAATATATTGATCAGATCAATAGAATCATCATCAAAGGGAACATACCTGTGGATGAACAGAAAGAATTGTTAACAAGCTATCTGCCACTGAAGAAACGTGATATTTGGAAAGGCCTACCAACTTACAAGGATACAGCCCAGGATTACGATGCATTTGTCAAAGAAGTCAAATCATGTTATCCTGAACTGGAAGAAGTCAGGCTTGGGAAATTGTCAGAGCTAGAGAAACTTTGTGCCAAAAATCAAGGAATCTCAGTTACAGAAGAGGGTAAACTGAGAAGATTTGGGCTTGAGTTTCTGAGTCTGGCAGATAAGTTGATGACTGCTCCAGCCATCCTGTTAAATAAAGAAGCATGCCAACGCTATTTAAATACACTAGAAGCAACTTTTGCTTTGAATTTACGTATGACAATCTCTACTAGGAATTTATTGAAAGGGGAGTTCCAAGCTACTACAACAAGTGGTTCTGCTGGGACAACTCAGCAAGTGGATCCAAGAAAGGAAGATCCAATTAGGCTGCAAGAACTTGTCAAGTTAGCAGAGAAACTTGCTGCAAATGGTCAAATGGATCCAAGTTTTGGAGCATCAAGTACTCAAACAGGGTATAGCAATATGCGTTCAACATCCACATTTGCCTTTGCAAAAGTTACGGAGCAAACTGACCAGAGGATTGAAGCCATTGAACAGGAGCTTGCAAATTCAAGAGATTCAACTGATCTGCTGAAAAAGCAGATACAGACCAATCATGAGGAAATGTTGAAGAGATTAGAAGAAAATATGAAATCTGTCCAAAGGGACCCACCCCCTCACATGAATCCACCTGCTGAAAATATGAATAGATCAAACAGGTCATCTGGTCAAAGGACATCAGCCTATGATGGTGCATGTTACTATTGTGGTGACAGTGACCATTTTTCCAGAGACTGTACATTAAAGAGTGTTCATATCCAGAAAGGATGGTTGAAAGTTGAGAATGGTAGGCAGCGTCTAGGGGATGGAAGTATGTTACCACTTGGTAAGGAATATCTTGGACACAAAGTAGAAAAGTATTGGGCAAGAAAATTAGGCCGGAATAGCAGTTTTCTCCAATCTGAAGAAGAGATGTTGGACCCTGATCAGTTGTCTGACACTGATCTTCTCAGAGATGAGATACACACTATGCAGGTCAAAATGAATCAATATGAGAGAGCAATGAACAAGGTTTCAACACCTGGTCAAGTATCCAATCAGGTGGTTCAACCCACCTTTACGCAGGCCAACAATCCAGAGGAAGTTGTCCGTGCCTTTATGTCTCTGATGATGAATCAAAATGGGGTGAATCAAATTCAAGAACAATTTGCTGTTACAAGAAGTGGCAGAAATTCATCCTCTGATAATAGTCAGGATTTTTGAAGAGCTCAAGGATGGAGGCAAACAAGTCAATTAAGCCTCCGGAGAGAACAAGAAAATCAGACTTGTCAGCTAATTGGAGAGATAAATCAGGCCAAAGATCAGAATCTATGCAGGAAGCTGGATCTTCCAAAATTATTGAAGAATATGTTCCATTAACTTCTAAGAAGAAAGGTGTCAAAATATCAGACACAGTTGAGGAAATTCCAAGATCACCATCTCTCTTAGAACTTCCATACAAATCAGTGGTACCGTTGAATACTGTGGCCCGAACTCCGGCAGTATCCAAGGAGGAGTTTCCATTCAATCAATTGGAGTCCGGACCTAGCGAAAAATTATATAAAGTTCGTGCACCAATTGAAAAGGAGGGACTCACTGACACCAGGCACAATGGCAACGGCGGCCGGGGAATGGGAGTTTGATTGGCAGCCCATGTGGCAGACCCAACGGCGGTTTCAACGGCAGCCAGGGCTTCTTTGTCCGAACTCTTTGTCTATAATACTTCAAAGAAATTTCCATTGATAACCCTATAGACATTATCAGACATGATACTGCAGCCTGTTGAGCTAATTTAAAAGCCTATTACTTGTGCTCCCACAAATTACATTTCCTCGGTGCATGCGAAATCTGATCCGCGGCGCCGCCCACTGAATCAGCCCGGCGGCTCTGGCGAAGCATCATTGGCACTGTATGGCACTCCTCGACCTTACCCGTTGCTCCAAGCACCTAGCAGGAGTCTTTGTAACCATCTATCCCATCGACAACGAGAGCCCGGCAACCCAGATCGGCCGTCCGAGTGGGGCTCCCACGCAACCTCTCTTGCTTCCAAGTCCCAACCACCACCATCGACTGAAGACGTTGACCACAGGCTAGCCGGAGAGGAAGGGCAAGGGCCAGGACACTGAGATGGGAGGTGGGTGAGCTCCAGGGATGCAGGACAGAGTGAGTGTGCCGAGCGCTAAAATATTCTGACACCAGCGCAACGTGGTATGCAATGTGCTCGCAGTCAGGCTCCATTCCGGCAAAAAATCGCCCCAGCGCGCCATAGAGGCACAACCAGCAGCTTCCACCACTTATCCCGGCATGCTGCTGCTGAAAATTTCCCAGATATCCATGATCCGACCGCTGAATTCCATCCAGCGCTGACTACCAGCCACCTGGCCCCATGACTCGGCGGTCTTGGTCCACAACCCACCTCTCACCCATACTTTTGCTCTCTCCGCCTCCCTTTCTCATACACCCAACCCGGGGCAGACTGTCCACGCAGGACCGCCCGGCCGGCCGGCCCGGCGCGTTTCGCAAAGGCCGGCTCGGCCGGCTCGGATGCGGTCGGCTCGGCGGGGAACGCCACGGGGGCGGGCCCGGGCGATGTTGCAGAGCGCACAAGCAGCGGTGGCGCGGTGCTCACTGCTGATCGCGAGGTTGCGGTGCACGTGCCCGTGCGACGAGACGGTCTTCCGCCCGCCAGACACGCGGCGCCGGTTCGGCGGGTGGGCGAGCCGCACGGGGGCGCGGCTTCTTCCGCCGGGACGACCCGCTCGTGCTGTCGTCCGATGCCCAGCCGTCGTCGTTCTCGTTTTCGGTGTCCTTGCGCTGGCTCGGGAACCCGGGCAGCGGTGATTCGCGGAGGCGCTCTTCGACGAGGTCGCCGAGCGCCTTGGGCCCGTGCTTGAGGTTGTCCACGAGGCGCCAGAGCGTGGATGACACTGGGAGGCTGGTCTATAGACCAGTCTTGTAGACCTAGACCTAGACCATAGACCATCAAAATGATTTGATCGCTTCACATGACATGTCACATCAAATCCTGATAGACCACATCTGATTCTCATAGACCCTATTGATTTCTAAGATGAGTTGACAATGCAAACTGCCATTTTTGGCCAAAGACCAAGTCAAGACAATAATAAAAGAGCGGCAGATCTGTGACACAGTGTTGTCACAGTCAACAATAATCTTGCCACTCACCCATCCATCCAACCATACTCATCTCATGCATTCTCCCCTCAGCCTTGATGCTACTATATGCTTCATTGAGCTTTTGGGACTTCTCAAACCCTACCTGCTTTCTCTCCAGTCTCCTGCAATTGTTGATCCCCCAAATACCCTGCCTTGGAATGTAGCAGCCTTCCTTTGTGATGCTCTGGTCATTTCTGAGGATCAACTTCATCAAGCTTGGCTTGCTCTCCAGAACCATATTTGGGAACATGATCTACTGGATACAGATGCTCTAGCTGCTAGGACTAAGCATATAGGCACATTTCTTAAGTATGGCTTGGTCCAAAATCGTGAAATTGGTATGTGAAGCATACTTATGCTGTTATAAAATAACTGACACTTGAATTATAGGAATATATTCTCTTGAACCTCCAATGCGCACATGTCCTGATCCTACCTGTGGGCCAACTATGAGGGACAATCCGGGTGAAGTTCTTGAGCGTGACCTTGTAGAGTCAAGTCGCCTTCAAGTTACTATATTCACCAGGGAGTTTGGAGCAATTCCTGCATTTGCCAACTCAACTTATTGCCGCAGTGAGTATTTTATTATTATTATCATTTATTTTAATATTAATTTTTTTTTAATTTAGAATGTTACACCCGGTACTTTCATAATTACCGAGTTCAAGGGAATATTCGCAAATATCACATGCACGAGAATATACAGTTCATCCAGATCGGGACCCATTTTTATGTTGAGCGCAGTCTTTGCGAACTCTTTAGCGTCATGATGGCAACAGCATGGTTCGTCTAAGCCTATTTAACGATATGAAACATTTGGACTAACTAATAGATAGGACTTCATCAACAAATTGTGCTCGTATCTATCACGAAGGCCTTTCAAACCCGCATGTCTCTCGTCTTCTTCCACCTGATTGGCGATTTGGGTTTGAGCTGGATGTCAAAGCAGTCTCCAACGCATTCTTTCTCCATTCACTTCTGTTGGATCACAGCCGCCGTGGAACAGTTCTGGAGCTCCTTCATCAAGCATCATCACCCGCGCGGAGCGCCTCCGCCCTGCTCTTGAGCAGCGTAACTTGCTTATGGCTGGCACCGGTCAAGATGAATGGAACCATGGCTGTACAACCTGCTGTTGGTTTGATGAACAAGCTGACGGCACAACGAGTGAGCCTCCTGCACCACTTGTGATATTCTAGTCGCTAACTCATCCCTAGCTGTTGTTCGGTCCACTGTAACAGATGGTGTGACTTTAGGACGCCCGTGTTGCGGTGTCCATAACTGTCTTGAACGACTGGCAAATGTCAAAAAGCGATTTTGCGAGAGGCATGAGCACTTACATAGTGTTTGCGCCGTCAAACAGTGCTCTGAGCCAGCTAGCACCGGCTACCGGACTTGCGCCGAGCCCACCCATCGCTGGCTAGAGACCTACCACGAGTTGGCGGGCAAGGGCATGTTTCAACTTAAACGGCGCCTCCAACGAGCACAAACCTCACAACCTAATGATGCACTCTCATCTGGAGTGACTGAGCCTGATTCCGATGAAGAGACTCTTGAAGGCGATGGGGCGGACAGCAATGAAGATATTGAACTCGATGTTAACACAATTGTGTGTGATGGCAAGCCAGAAACGGGCAATCGTATCGTCCGTGCACGCTTTGGCCGCACCATGACCCACAATGAAGAGCTTTGTGTCTCCTCATGTGGGATCATTCTGGGTCGCGCCACGTTCTACGGGTCTGAAGCTCCCAACGCCGTCGTGGTGAGTTGTCAACTTATAATCCACGAGACAGTCATATTAATGACATATGTAGCAGTTCTGGGAGGCGTTGTTCCCAACGAAAAAGTCCCTTCCACAAGTATTATGGCACGACAACAACTGTCGCATCATGGCTATGCTTCGGAATGAGCCGCAAGCCCGCCAGGATTACTTCAAAGATGTCGCAAAACCTGTCGATGTCTTCCATTTCAAGTGCAAACACAAGGAAGGGGACCTCGACTGTGGACGGGATTGTAATGCCTTAATCTGGCCCGAGCTTTCTGTCAATGGCAAATGGCGCTTCAACTCATCGGCTGCCGAACAGACAAATGCATGGTTTGGTGGGTTTCAATCTATTGTTCGTGAGATGCCGGTGGAGCGCTACGAATTCTTCCTCGATGAGGTGATTCGGCGTAGAAATATCTGGATGGTCAAGTTGCTTGCTCAACGTGGCTGTCTTCCGCATTCAATTCCACGAGAGGAGCTGCTTGGGCATTCTTAGTAGATCTAGACAGTTGTATTGCGATTACTTGAACAGAAAAAAACTCGACATTGACTCTAAAAGACAGTCTACAATGATAAATTCTTCGCAACATTCGCAAGATAGTGCTGGGCAGCCTCGCAGGCCTGCGCTTCACTACCATCTGGATGCAGTATCTTCCCAAACTCGTAAGTTGCTACGACTAGAGCTCTAGCAGATGCAAGGGTAATTCCACGGTCTTGGCGAATGATACGGAGAACGGCCTCGGGAATAAGGACCTCCTGGATGAAGATGTCGTAGAGGAGTGGCTGACAAAGCTCAATGAGCGATTGCGTCCCGGGGAAACATGGCCTGGATAGCAAGTGAAACGATCTCGTATCCAGGCTCTCCATAACTGCATAATAAGTTAGCATTGAGGAAGACACAATCGGTAACTTGATAATGGAAAGACTCACTATGCTGCCCCAAACTTCGCTCTTCGCGTATCTGAGAGTTCTTGATCCATACTTGGAGTTTGCGAAAGGCGACGATGATCATCACAAGATTCGCGGAAAAATCGACTGTTGTCGATATCCTCCACCAGCTCCTCCAGGATGGCTTTGAGTGCACAGATCCGTGAGAAGAGCGAGGAAAAATCGGGCGCAAATGGCCAATTTTCGGCATATGCAGTCGGAAATGTTGTCCGCTCAAGCTCGTGGCGCAAACAGAAGTCCATCCGCTTCTGGAATGATATGTTGCGATGATGGGGGTTGTCGGGTAAAGGAAATGGGAGCGATGCCAAAAGAAGTGGCTCAAGCATTTGTTGCAATGCCGGAGACAAGAGCTCTGGTAGTAGTTCATCGCAGAACGAGCATAAGTTGCCAGCTGCATCAGATTCAGGCTTGTCGACAATGGATTCGGGCTCATCGAACGAGATAGTCGGAAGGTCTAGAGAGGGAGAAAGCGGAGAGAGTGTGGGGAAGGATTGCCGGCAGGTGGTTGAATGTAGGACACGACCAAAGTCTTCGCTGAGAAGAAGAGTTCGATGCGCTTCATCGTAATCTTGATGGAGCGCCGCCATGATCAGCGCAACTTGCACCTCCGGAACGACGACTTGATGTATAAAAGTCGAAGCCGGAAGTGGCAGGCACGTTGTTCCATCGATGTCATTCCCATCTTGCTGGAAATAGTCATTGACGGCCTTGGACACTTGGGCGAGTCCAATTGTTCCGAAACTAAGTAAATTAACATCAGAAAGGAACAAAGAAAGTGGAGAAGCAACGCACTATCCGGGATGTCCGTGAAACTCAGCAGCGTGTTCTCGACGGAGAACTGCATTCTCAAAGAAAGGGCTTGCCCTTGGGTCATCAAGAAGTGGCTGGACTACCTCAGCGATCACTGCGCAACTCGTCGAATATAGCGCCAAGTAGTCAATTGTTTCTGGCCAGT
Organism: Mycena indigotica; assembly: GCF_014461135.1. NCBI lineage: Eukaryota > Fungi > Basidiomycota > Agaricomycetes > Agaricales > Mycenaceae > Mycena > Mycena indigotica. Next base: position 1,195,576 of record NW_023503010.1, read on the forward strand.
CTTGCTCCCGCCCTAAAGGTAATATCGTTGCTTCTTCACGGTGTTGTTGGCAGTAATCGCCAGCTGAAATGCCTCCTTGCTCAAACTGTTGCCGCATCCCATGCAGCTTTGGCGAAGGAATGAGCTCGTAAGCTAAATTACAGACAGGACAACGACCAAATGGCGCCTCGACAATCTCCTGAAAGATACTCTCGTCGAATGGCTCCAACCCCGCTAGACCATCATCGAACACAAGTTCGGTCGCTACCTCAGTGGCCTGGGGCTCGGGTAACTGTACGACTGCAGGCAGACGACTAGAAGGCAACACTGACGCCGTGGCTTGTGAGACAGATGGGGAAGTCGGAGCTACTGGGGGGAGCGAGGAAGGCAGTGATGCACTCGTCCTCGGGCTAATACCGGTTTGAGCTTCGGCGAAAAGACTTTTGAGCGATGCCTCAGGCACCCGACCCATAGCAAGGTAGTGGTTGACGAGCTTTTGCGGCACCTCGTTGAAGCGTTTTTTATAGCCGGCAACTGTGGGCTTCACGTAAGGGATCTTAAAGACTACCGGAAAGGCATTCTTATTGAATCGATAGATGGGATGTCGTTGACGCTCGTATTCTTTAATCGTCTCCCAGCCATCGACCCATTCCGAGACAGGAATATGTGCAATGGTGCGTGTCGACGCTACAGCGGTCACCGGTGGGGGCACTATGGTATTTTCTCGCGCATGGGCTGGAGGGGCAGGAACGGGTAGAGTTGGTTGCATTGGAGTCACATTTGGAGTCGGTGAAAAGAGGCGTTCATGGATAGTTGGTCCGGTTGCAAGACTGCCGCTGACTACCAGATGTCGGGCGACATCGCCAGCGCTGCTCTCGGAGGTTGTCTTGGCCACCTTCGAAGGACTAGATGGAAGCTGGTCACTTGTGCTGAAATCATCGAGACGGCGCTTGCGAGGAGAGCCCCGCGGCGAGACTGCTGCATGCGGCGGTTGACGAGACACCGGTTGGAGCTCAAGCTCCCGGTCTAGCCCTGGGCAGTCAATAACAGCCCACTCGTCGTCCAGCGATGGTCGTCGTTTGAGAATGACGGCGCGCCCGGTTTCCACTGTGAAGACGCTGGAAGTCGAAATGATCTTCCATTTTCCGTTCTCGTGCAAGTCAAACATCTCAGATGGACCGAGAGTGAGCATTGTGAGGATATGGGGGAAGTTGTCGAGCCTCATACTGGGGTAGGTTGGAACGGGAACGGGGAAGCGGGCAGCTTTGATAGATTTCTGGTCATAGATATCAGAAGAATGAAAACGGGAAAGTAACGAAATATTTCCAACCTTCCAATAAATAACGAGCTCGACTTCGACCTTCCGCTGTGACTCCATTTCGAGTTTGAGAGATTTGGAATCAAGAACAGTGGCTGTCATTGACTGCTGAGCAAGTATACGCTCTTGCCATGCTGGGCTGATTGTTTGCGCGAGGCCCCTTTCGACGTGCCGCAGGACGAGGAGCGGCAGAGACAGAGACAGTAGTCGGGACAGCGGAGGCACCAGATTGGGCATGACTGCGTGTAGTTCGTGTGTCCGAATTCGGTGTCGTGTATAGATGGTGGTCAGAAACGCCTTTGACTTGATGCGCCTTGCACGGATCTCGCGGCCGACAGGGCATCGCTTGGGCGGCTTCACGCTCCGCTGCTCCACAACACCCTTTGCAGAGTGATTCGATACATTTCACAGCCCCAGCGGTACGATTTCCCGAGCGGGTTGTACAGGCTGGGTTGCGGCAGAATATTCCTCCCACAGGATTTGATACAGGGTCGGGATTGGGTGGTGAAAGTCGTAGTGGCAGACACAAAAGCTCTGGTGGGATGGTTTGGCCGCTAGATCGCCGTTTGAACCGCTCGACAAAAGCTTCAGCATCGGCCCAATGGTAAAAGTCGGTGGTGTGAAAAACTGTATAGTGGCAGCGAGGATTCGAGCACTAAGAGAGGGCGCTGTGAGCAGCATTCAAGAGGTGGCAATGGCATACGCACCGTCTGCACGATTCGTCCGCGGTCCCGGCGTCCATTTTTCGCGTCGTTGGTGCCATCGTGGACGCGGAGGGGTCCCATATGGCTGCCACAGCTGGGTTCTCCACAGGTAGCTCGTGCAGCAAATACGGGGTCGGGTAGGGACGACATGGAAGGGTAGGGTGGGAGGGCAAAAGAAACCTGGTCGCGCTTTTATACGCGTCGCGGTGGATGTCCAAGCACAGCTGGCCAAAGCGCAGGGGCGCGTAATGCCGGCATCACGCGTGAGGTCTATGTGGCGGTCTACGGCGGAGGTCTACGGTGGAGGGCTACGAGGTCTACATGGCGGTCTTGAGAAAAGGTCTGCGTCACACGTCATGACGGCACTTACCCGATTAGGCCAGGTCTACTGATGGGGTCTCATAGACCAGTCTAATAGACCGGTCTACGAGACCACCCTCCTTACAAACGGAACGTTCTCCGAGGCGCTGGCGCGTGGACGGCTTGTCAGAAACGCCATCCAGCGATGTGTTTCGCAGGACTTCGACCTTCACCTGAGAAATTCATCAGTCACTTGCAACAGAGGGAAACAGGACCTAAGCACCTCCTTGCCCGGGTTTACCCGTCTGCCGGCCGGGTCGAACGGCGCCGGAGACGTGAAATCTTACCAAACGAAGTCACCGAGCCCTGTAGTATTGTCACAGTGTCGTTTCTAGCTCCAAATCATTCAAATGAAATAAACAAAGAAAGAACAAAGAAACCTTGGCTCCCGTTGGAACCGCCGTTGGGTCTGCCATAAGGTCTGTCAGACAGGGTGTCAATCATACTGCCATCTCGCGGGCCGCCGTTGACATTGCGCCCGGTGTGAGGAAGTTATAAATCAAATTCATAACACAGAAATTTTGATAAAGTTGGGAGACCTGCTTGGAATTTCTCAGGAATTAAGAGAAGGTGAAAGAAGAAAACTCACCAAAGTTAGACAGAAAAATGATGCACAGAACCCTGAGCCGATTCAGGAAGTAAAAGAAATTTCACTTCCTTTTCCTGATTCAGGTGGCTCAGATTTGACAGATGACGCACTCAATATGGATGAATTACCTTCAGTTCATGGTGTATTTATCACAAGTTCCATTGATTCTGGTATTCCTGCTGGATCAATCATTGCAAAAGATCCATACTTAGAATATCTGGATAACTTGGACAGGGATGAAAAGCCCAGACAAGTTTATGTTGCTTGGGAGTCAGCTCCACTTCGTGTGACATTCCCACTAGTGAACAATAGGGAAAAAGTAGAAGGTCTACTTGACTCTGGCTCACAAATTGTTTCCATGTCTCTGGAGATTGCAGAGAGATTGAAACTTTTATGGGATCCAAATATTAGAATATATATGGAAAGTGCCAATGGAGACATGGAACTATCAGTGGGAATGGCCAGAAATGTTCCATTTAAATGGGGAGAAATGACTGTATACTTACAGGTTCATGTGATCAGGAACCCTGCATACAAGATACTCCTTGGAAGGCCATTTGATACACTAACTAGAAGTCAAATCAATAATTCAGAAAATGGACAAACATTGACTCTGACTGACCCAAATACTGGCAGAACTTGGTTTGTGAAAACCTATGATAGGGTTAAAGATACCAAGCCAACTAAGACACCAAAAGCCACAGTTGAGTCAGTACCAGATGAAGATGATCCATTACCATATCACAAGACTGCTGAGTCAAATGAGGGTTTTCACCAATCTTCAATGAATTCCTGAATAATCAAGAAGGAGAAGAGTTGGCAATTCAAATAGAATATGACCCAGAAAATGGTGGAAAAATTACAGGAATATTTAGACCAAGGAAAAATAAATTTACTCCAACAGAAGTGAGGGAGGCATATATTAGTGCATCACTAGAGTGTCAAGCACTGAAACAAGATAAAACTGCTACAGTTTTGTTCAATGAATTCCATTCAGGATCAACAGTATCCAAACCAGAGAATGGTAGAAACCTTGAAGTGTTTACTTGGAGTACTGTCAAAGGTGACGTACAGAAAGACAGAACAGCACATGTCTTTGACAAGGATGTGAGATGTGCTTGTTGTCAATCCATAGACATGATCACTGGTGAAAATGAGAGTACATATGCTGAGTCAGAGAAATATCCCTCTGAATCAGTATTTGCAGGTAAGAAATATAAACCTGTTGGACTTAAAGTAAGACCAGTTTACACTGAGTTACCTGATAAGTACCGGATAAAACGGGAAATAATTGGTGACCCTCTTCAGAATATACCAAAACTAAACCCTAATCCTCCAGAATTCAAACCAACTGGTAGATATACTCAGGAAAGGAAAGAAACTGTAGAAAAATTACATGGAAATAAATTCCTGCAACCAGAGGAATATAAAGTCCTCCATCATCTCATGAGCAACCAAGAAGAAGGCTTTGCATG